>NC_140093.1:11972882-13450470 GCF_964237585.1 Gallinula chloropus
CCGATAATCCCGATGATTAACAAAATCTAGCACTAGAGGGAGGCTGAACACATGTTCTGCTCTCTTTGGCCTTTTCAGCTTCTCCAAACATTAAAAGGCAGGCAATTTAGAGCAAGCCCAGCACTCAGGCAGAGAGGGAGATGTGCTATTTAAGGCAGCAACCCCTGGTAGGCAAAAATCACACTTCTTCCTCCCCAACTATTTGTCAACATGTGCACCAAAAATTTGAAAAATAAACCAAAAAAAATCCAAAAATTCCTCCATTCCGGCTGTGTCTGTAGCTGGTGAGTCACAGCCCATGAAGAGGCACCACCACCGCGGCTCGCTGGGAGGGAGTCAGACAGTAACATGCCTGGCAACCTCCCCCGTGACAAGGATGAGACTCCCGCCGCTCGTATCTATCAACACGTTCCCACCTCTTCCCAGGCGCGTGCACTAGGGAGGAGATGGGTCTCCTCTGAACAGCATCATAAAGGAAGGTGTATGCGCCTTCAGACTGCATTTCAGCATTTCTCCTCCCAAAATTCCTTGGCAATAGGAATTTGAGCCCTTTGGCTGATTTCCTGAATGTTGAAAGAGGGTGATAACAACCCGGTCCGTCAGTTCAGTAGGTCTGAACATGAGAATAGCTCCTGAACCACGTATAGTGCAGCACTGTGGCCCCTCCATGCATAGCTGGTTATAACAAAACCTGGTGTATTACTTTATCACAGAATCATATAAACGTTTGGGTTGGGAGGGATCTCAAAGCCCATCCACACCCAACCCCCTGCCATGGGTTGGGACACTCTCCACTAGCCCAGCTTGCCCAAAGCCCCGTCCAACCTTACCACAAACACTGCCAGGGAGGGGGCAGCCACAGCTTCTCTGGGCAGCCTGTGCCAGGGTCTCTCCCGCCCTCACAGGGAAGAATTTCTTCCTAGTATCTAATCTAAACCTACCCTTGATGCAATTGCTCGAAGTCTGTTTCCTCACTCTAAACCCCATCCCAAACCACTGTTGCACATCCTTTTTTGTATATCCCAAATTCTTTCTGTTCTCAGCCACTGATGGCATTTATTAATTAATTCACAGTTTGTACAGTAACGAGGTGGTGCAATGTAGGAGATGCAACTGCTCTGGGACGCAGGAGATCTGGGTTCTATTTTTAGCCTGCTGCTGGTCAGCCTGGTGAATTAGGCAAAGTACTTTCCCTGCTTCAGCTGCCTTATCAGGGAAAGACTGGTATTTCTTCTGTAATGTGCTCTGTGGCTTGTCAACAAAAACCACACTGATAAGAGCCAGGGATTGTTGGGAAAGAGGCCATCTCCCAGACAAATGCAGTCCTCTCCTTTCCATGTTGTGGTAGCATCTATAGGGTCCCAAATGCAAATCAGACCCACACTGTGGACACTGCAGAGTAATTAGCAGCAACTGGTAAACAAGCATTCTTCCAAGGTGGCCTTTGGTAGGTCCACAGTTGAGGTTCACAGCTGCTCTGAGCCACCCAGGTCCTATCCCAACATGAAGCATCGGGCTCTAAACCTCTCCCTTAAGGGGAACTGATCATTTCAAAGCCAGTGGAGAACTGAAGGTCCCATGATAGAGCTTATCAAGATGCCTCTGAAGCATGGATCCCTCCAGGGATGCAGGGTAGGGACCGGATTTTCAGCCAACTGTGCACAGTCCTCATCCTTGAGCAGCCCTGCCTGGCACAGGAGGAAGGTATCACTAGTGCCATGAGTGAAGGTCCCTCTCTGTGAGCAAACAGGGTGCTTACAAGAGAGTTTTTTACTTTTGTTTTCCCCTGCCTGGGCAGAATGCCTATTTCGAAACTAGAAGGCAAAAAAAAAAAAAAAAAATTAAACAAAATAATAATCTGCCTCCCTCCCAGATCTATCTATTTCCCTTCGACAAACAGTGATTTCATTTTTCTTCCCGTCCAGGATTTTTTTTTCTCTTTTAAACTGAGCCCAAGCCAACGTGGCAAAAGGCTCTTTGCTCATGTCCTTATTTGTCAAACACGCCATCGCCGCACCCTCACCACCATTCTGGGAACAAGCCCTCGCCTTCGCCGGCTGACTTCAGCCGAAGGGGAACTTCCCAACACAACTGTCCCCCAGTCCCAACACTCTTTAAAAACAAACATTTCCTTTTGTTTCTTTTTTTCCTCTTTTTTTTTTTTTTTTAAAAAAAAAGGATTACAGTTAATAAGAGTTTAAATTTCCTTCCCCTTTCCTCCCCAGCCCTGCTGTGAATCCGAACACAACGAAGCCGGATGGGAAAACAAAAATTACAAGAAAATGCCAGATCTATCACAAGGGTATTTCTTGACCCAGTCCTCCTCTGATTTCCATCAGAAGATAAGCACCTCAAGGGAAGTCAGATACTAAAGTACCTTTTTGGATCTGATCCTAAGTGGCCAGTTCCACTGTCCAAATAGAGATCCAGAGACAAACAGGCCTACGAAAACCGGGCATTATTATTTTAACTGCTGCTCTTAAGCTACAACCTAAACTGCAATAATCTGTACAGCTTTTAGCCATCTGCTAACAGTAATGCAAGAAATGATAATAAACTAAACATATATATTCTGCTGCCCTCATCAACTTAACACCTAGCATAAAAAGCCTTACCTGGAGCCAGAGCGCACATATTTCCTAAGCTGTTATCAGCACTCTGCCATCCAGAGAGGAATTTCTGTCATAAAGGGGCTGATTTGCTAAAGCTGATTAATTTCAAAATCTAGAGGGCTTGCATTGGGTCTGCAGGGGCCAAACCACCCCAGGCAGCAGCATTAGATCTGGTCCATGCTCAGGAATAGAGCGACCTGTTCCAGCACTTACAGTTCGCTTTGGGGAAGCTGAGGAATGGAAATGAAATGGCATGGCATCAGAGAGGAGAATCAGGATCAGCTTTAGTCTGTTGGAGCTCGATCCAACATGTGCTCATGAGATCCCTGCCTTCATGCAACCACGTCCTGAGGGCTGAGAATGGATTCACCACAGAAGGAATACACAGCCACCATTCATTCCACTCCTTCAGCATGGGAACCTCCATTTGGACTCATGAAAATGGCTGTGTTCAATGCACAGAGGCATCAAGCAGCTTTCTACATCACCACCTGCCCTCTTCCCTCATCTCTCAGGCCTTACGTCTTGCTTCAGCATGGCTTTTGCTGTGCCTGCAAGATAAGGAGTGGACCTTGCAACAGGAGACCCCACCAGCTCTTGACTTAGCCCTGGCTCTTATCTGCTGTCGATCTCCCTCAGAGGGTGGAAGGGAAGCAAAATGGGAAAAAGGTGGCACAGATTAAAGGCAGGGACCCACGTTGGCTGCATGGAGGTGGTGACAGGCCAGGAGTGCTGGGGTATAACTGGTAGGCTCACCTTCCTCAAACAGGTTGCCATGGGAAGGAATCTCGCTCTAACCAAGCTGCTGCCAGAACCCAATGATGTGAACATGGCTCCAGCCCCGGCTTCCCAAAGGATGTGACAAATACCAATTTCATGACCTCAGCAAGGAAGAGCCATCCCATGGGGTGGCTCTACCAAGGGGCATGTCCCTGAGCGTCTCAGGCACATCTTTGGACCCATCACAGGAGGGAGGCATGAGGAGCTGCAGACACAAGCCCTTTCCAATAAACATGGCAACATTCCCTCCTTGGGTGACTTGGCAAGGGGGAAACCTGACTCCAGAGAAGCACGTGAGGTGCCACAACCCCTTCCCACTGCCCAGGCTCCTGCACAGGCAGAGCCCTGCCCTCAGCAGGAGCCTGCTGTTCTGCTGCTTCCCAGCATGGTCTGGAAGCTCCCCTGCTCCCATGGGGTCTGCTCTTCTCAGAGAGATAAGAGACAGAACAACACTTGCTGGGGAATTACTTCATTCCCCCACGGCTGGGAAAAGCCATGCTCCACACTTGGCTAATGTCCCTGACGGCTGCAGCCTTTCCTGGCAAGGGAGAACGCAATACTCAGTAACCCCTTCCCTCTCAAAGGCTGCTGGTAACACTGAACCCATTGCAGAAACAGGCTGAGACTCTGACAGCTTCTGAGCATCTCACCATAGGCAAGGTATCAGAGGAAGCCCAGGAGGGGGGCAAGTGTTTTCTTTTCCTAGAGGCTCCAGCGTTTGTGGTGGGGTGAGGAACCAAGTCTTGTTTCTCTATTCCTGTTTAACATCTGCCCACTAGCCTATTCTCATGTTCAAATCCATCAAGGGACACAGGACTGCCACAGCCTTCCAGGGTCACCAAGGACCACCCGGTGGCTGTGGATACATGGTTACACAACTCTCATCAGCCTCAAACCTAGCTCACACTTGCTTTGCTCTCACTGCTCCTCTCCCAGAAGGCTCTTCCAGACCCTTGCAGCCTTAGTGCTTTAGAAACTTTTTAAACACCAGCATAAAGGTACTTCTGGCAAGCTCAGCCTCCCCTGCTGCTGTACCAACACTCACCCAGAGCTGAAGTAGTTGTTGTTCTCTGGTCCTTATTCCCAAATTTATTTCAAATTTTCAACTATACCCCCTTCCCCAGCCTTCCTTGAGCTCAGCTAACAAGCCAAACTCTTCTGGTCTCCACTGGCAAGATCAGCTCCTTGCTCCCTGATCACTTTGACAGCCTGTCCCTGCAGGTTTTGATACACATCTCCTGAGCATGCCTGAGCTAAGGCAACAGGCACTCCAGGCAAGCTGGCGATGTCTGCGCTTTGGTGTTCATACCTTTCAGAGGTGTCCAAGGTATGCCCATCTCCACACAGGACAAGCCATTACCACCTGATGCACCTCAGAAGTTGCACTTTCATCCAGCTGGCCAATCTAGAGCATTCAAGCCAGCAAAACTGTGGTGAAAAAGGTCTCAGTGACATCACTGGAGCCTGGGCCAGGGCTTATTCGCTTCATTTAATTTTAGGCATCTAAATGAAGCACTTTTAGGATCACGTTACCACCCTGAAGTCTCTCCACAGTCCGTGGAAGGAGATGGCCCTTCCAGAAAACAATTCATTCTGGGAAGGTTCCACTTTCATCCACCATCACAAGGACATAAGGCAATTAGTCTTCTAATTCAAGCCGGATGGGAAAAATCCTTTAATAGCCCAGCAAGTTTTGAATGGAAATATTCCCTACTTGGGAAACACAGCTTGCTAAAGCTGACTTGGTTGTTCCTGACACACGATCTCTAACCAGCTCCTTTTATTATCATTCATTCATTTCCCTAATTATTGGGTCATTTCTGCACTAACAATAAAATTCTTGTCTTCTTACCTGCACATTGAAAGTAGCATCATCCAAAGGAGGTGGGGGGGGAAAGGCACCTTGTGATGATGTGATGTTCCCGAGGTCATCCAGAGGAGGTGGGGGTGGAGGAAGGAAGTCCCCTAAGAAAGAGAATGGAAGAATTTTGACTCACCAGCATTTCCACACATCAGGACATGGATGATCTGGATGAACCTTGAAAATCCTCACAGCTCTGCCATCAGTTTGGTGACACAGGAGTTCACACACTGCTTAACCATTAGATGCTCAGCTGCATTGCTGCTTCAAGGAGTTGGCTATATCAGCTCAGAAACATTGCAGATTGCTTAAACGTCCTCAGACCCCACAGCAGAAGACGCACCAGCATCCAGCTCCACAAACCGAGTTTGCATCTCAAACCTGCCACAGACAACTACAAAACTTGCAATAACGAACGTCCCACATCCAGCCTTGCAATGGAACACCCAATTCACTCCCCTTGAGTGCCAAATGATGCCACTTCTTCTTGATCACTATAAAGATAGTATCACATGCTGTTTAAAAGTAAGGATTCCCTGTTGCAGAGGACACATGGATGGCTGGAGGCCAGAATCTAGACCAGCCCACCTCCCTCATCTCTGCTACTGACAGACATTCACACTCTGCATTTCCCCTTCCTATAGGGCCCTCAGAGCTTCACATAAGGAACTACAGGGAAGGTCACAGGGTCTTCTCAGCCAAGTAAGTGATGAGCCAGTTGCAAGCTCAGAAGCATCCACCACAACTCAAAGGAGACTTCTTACATGGGGCTGATATATAAAACATTACACACCGCTGTGCTTCATGTGAAACTTCCAGAAGTGCTGATGTGAAGCCAAAGCACTACACCGGCTGTGAAGCCATCAGACTTAGCACAGAGATGGGAGACTGCTCTTCAAGAACTTCAGAGGACATGGGAGCACGAGGGAGAAAACATGGTCAGAGCAGCACAGGCTGCAGGCAGCAGGACAGCGCGCCCTGACAAAGCACCTCCTAAGGATAGAAGGAAGGTGCTTGCCATTAGCACTGGGTCTGGCTCCTCTGGAGGCAGCTGCCTGTAATTTGCACCACTTTGGTATGTTCTGATTTCCTCTCATAAAGTTTGAGACTGCGAGTAGAGCTGTTTGCTGTTGGCTCTCCTGTGCACACCTGGGATGGAAGTTTAAGGTAAATGAATACAAGGGGAATATCTCACAGATATAGGAACTGTGGCTTTTGGAGTGTTTTAACCCTTTCTGTGAAGAAACGCAGACTCCCTCATTGACCCTCCACAATCCCATGCAGTGCCACACCACTTCCCAGCTACAGCCATCCCCTAATATCAAGGAGCAGTCTCCAAACCATTCGGAGAGACACTGAGCCAAGTCCCAGTGACCTGCAGCCTTCTGGACAAGCCGTGCCCGGGTTCAAGGCCCTGGGCTCAGCCTGCCCCTGGCATGGGCACCAGCTGGGCAGCACTGGCAGCACGGCACCTTCACGCTGTTTGCTGTGGGAAGCAGATGAGTCTGCAGCCCCAGAAAGCTTTTTTGTTCAATGTCAGATCACTCTCTGAAAGTCCCCCTAAGACTTTGGGAATCTTATTTCCCAGGAAAGTAATTTCTTCCTGTTTTCCCCAAAGCAATCAGTGTAGGACTCAAACAGCACCATCCCCCTTCCCCATATCCCTAAGAAAGTATCATCCTAAATACAGATGCACAAAGACAGTTTAAAAACAACACACTGAAAACTAATTTAAGACAACTGTGGTGCTCTAATACATAACATTGTGTGAAACCTTCTGGCTCATGATATTATAGAGTTCAATATTGATTTTTTTAAAAAAATATGCCCAATAAAATCTGCAGTCTCCTCCTCTTTGCCCTACAATTAATATTTTTTTAATTTTAAATCATATGAAATACAATACCAAGTTAAAAGAAAAGAAGAAATATTTTGAAATTAATATCTCAGTGTTTCATTCTAAAAAACTCTATGCTTTTGGAATCCTAAGTAAGCTTTTCTCCTTTGCTCTGAAAATGACCCTCCAAAGCAACCAACATGATTTTGCAAACAACTTCAACTCCAGCAGACACATACTTCCCAAAGAATACACTTCAGATGGTATTTCTCCAGTTAGTCTCGGCTCTGATGCCAAAGACTCATCTCCCTGCACAGCACATTAGTCAGACACTCTTGCTTCCAAACAGCTAAAACTGAGGTGGAGAATGTGTTGGAGGGGATGAAACAAGGAAAGGGACAGGGTCTGTGCACAAACAGAAGGGAAAAACAACGACTGCTAGAACAAACACAAAACAAATACCATTTTGCCCCTTTGGAAGATCTGCTCCTCCCAAAAGACAAATACATTGGCAAGATTTTTTTCAGAAGAGGAGCAAAGGACAGAAACAGATAAGAGCCCTTTTCTAGAGTCTGGAAGACAAGGCTTTTCTGTGCAGGAGGAGACAGCTGGCTTTACCGCATCCCAGCCCACCTCTGCTGACTCTGTCCTCTGTGTCAGATAAGCTGCTGGCTCCGCTCTCCCCACAAACGGGAAAGTTTTTAGACTGGGAAGCAGAAAGCAGATGCCTGATGAACTGGGGGGACCTTGCAGATGTTTGGCCTTTTCCTGGTCCTCTGCGAACAGATGGATTTTTCTCCTTCGCAGCTTTAGTTATTTATTCTGCCACCGCACTTCCCTCTTTCCCACACAAAGCCGTAGGACCCGATGCTGTTCCCACTGCACTCTCGGGAGAGCATTCCCTCGGACACAGGAGGGAAAGCTGTTAGGGTATTATTATTATTGGCATGGCTGGAAGTCTCCCTCCGGCAGAAAGGGAAGCACGCAGAGACTCTAAAATCCGTGTCCTGAGCAGCACACCATTTTAGATGACATGTAGAAGAAACGGGTCTACATCTGAGGGAGTGAAGGAGGGGGGGGGTGGGGGGAAGCTAAAAGCAAGCTTATACTCCCTTTAAGCAGAATCTCCCTACAGTGCAACTTGGGGACTCACTCTCACCCCCAAAGCTTTGCAAGACAAGCAGATTTCTCTTGCTTAGAGTGGGAGGAAGCAGGAAAGTCCATGTGCAGGCAAAGCATATCACTGCCACCCACTGCTGACCACCTCCAGTGCCAGCCAGCTATGCAGGGAGCCATCTGAGGAAGGGACCATCCCTGGTCTGTATGGATGCACTGGTGGTCACAGGGGAAATGGGGCTCTGGGGTTACCAGAGCTAACCATGGGCTGGGGGAGGACAAATCCCACCCTGAACACTCACCCTTTCCTGGCTGATTTAACCCTGCTGCCCCTCCATGAATAAGGTATAAGATGGGCAAAAGGCTCATTGGTGCTGATGACTGCTCAGCACCAAGACTGGCATTTTGACTGACATTCCCGTGGCACCGCCTTGAATACTTGGAGGTACTTAAGTTATGAGAGCGACTAAACCAAGCTCCATCAGCAGAGAGACAGCACAGCACCTTTGGGAGGCAACTTACACGTCAAGGAGATGAAATCACCTTCCAAAGGCAAGTGCTGCCAGGAATGCAGCCTGGGGCAGGCACCATTGCAGGCAGGGAGCCTCATCCTGCCCTTCCTCACATCTCAGCACAGCCTGCCTTCAGCTCTCACAGTGAGAAATCTCTACCCACCACATAGTTTACAGGAGAAAATTAACACTCCTCGTTGCTTCAGCTACTCGGTTCTTCTTCTTACAGCTGTGAAGACCGCGACTCAACCTACAAAGGGGTTGTGCAGTGCAACACACGTGCCAGCTCGGTTATTTCAGATACAGCGGCGCAACGTGCCGTGAAACCGCAGCTCTGAGCTCTTCTCTCGGCACCCGTGCCTGCTCCTGTGCTGGAGCATCACCCGGTACAACCACAAGAGAAGATACTGTCAGCCCCAGCAATGCTCTCCCCCGTATTTTACAATCAAGTAATTAGACAGAAATTAAGTCAGCCTATTATGGCAATGTTGGGGAACTGCAGCAGAGCTCTAAGCAGAAGTGATGTCTTCAAGCCCCAGCCTGGCTTCTGGCTCCAATCAAGTCTGTGCCATGCAGATGCATCTGCAAGGTTTTACCCCTCTCCTCCCCAAAATTTCCCCTCTTACGCTTTCCAAGGAGATTCAGAAGTTTCATTATTACATTTTTCAAATATACAAATAAAGAATTGTTCCTAACCTAAACAGATGTCCACATCAGCACAAGCCTGTCAGGCTGAATAGAAACTCTTGAAATTTTTGCCATTGGCTGCCTGGTACCTTCTGGGTACACGCATACACTGAGAAAAACATCCTGTCTGATGCACCAAGCACCTTTCCACTTACAGCCTAACCTTTAAATTTTTAAGTGCACTTCAGTTTTTTTTGCAGGACCAGGCTCGTATGTCTCAAGCCTTTGTTTTCAGGGAGATCTATCTGCCAGTCAACAAATGAATTGCAGCACAGTAATTGCCTCCCCCCTTGACTGACACAGTTGTTTAGACATGAAGATTTGCAGCTTTTAAACTTCTAGACACGAAGATGATCTCACATGTTCAGCAAGAAGAGACGGGGGGGGGGGGGGGGGTGAAAAACCCTCGGAAACACAAAAAAGCAAAACATCATATTTTTCCCCTGAAACAATAACTTAATGAAATCTATCAACCAACAAAACAGGGTTCACAGTGGTCTTCCCAGATCTCTGGCTGACATCTGAAGACTATATGCCCAGATGTTTTTCATTTTTCTCCTTACAAACAAAAATAACCCTTTCTTGTCGTCATCTTGATAATTTCTGACTCTGAAGCTGGTACAGAATCGGTTTGAATCACCTGAAAAACACAGTTCTCCCTTGACTCAAAGACCAGAGTAAGGACAGTGATAGAGCACATCCCCACTGATGTGTTTCCATTCTGATCCAAACAGATTCCATGGGAAAGCACTGAGCAGATGCAGGCATTTCCTACTGCTCGGTCAAGTGTTTACCTTCTACTACTGATAGCCAGAGGGTCAGTCTACATGGAAACAATTAAGATTGACACTTAAATCCTAATTTATTCAGCGCTGTGCTAAAATCCTTTTGATTAAGTCTACCATGAACCTGTATTCCACTGCCACCACTGCAAAAACCTGCAAAATACTGCAGTGTTACTAAGCAGTCTGGGAAACTTCACGCTGCCAAAGTGATGCCACAGGATTTTTATAGAAAACTTCAGCTCGGCATGACCTGGTGACTCCTAGGTGTGAACACGCATCTTACTAGGTTTCCCAAAATGAATGTTTCTTTTTCCTGTAACATCTGTATTTAACACACATCACTGGACAAGGAAAGCACACAATTAAAATCGTGGTTTGTGTTGGCACATCCTTGGTCAAAAATGCGTCGTGAGGGGTCACCGACACCACAGCAGCTCCACAGTCCAACGAAATACGCCACATTGACCCATGAATCCTAAAATAAAGTCGCCCCGACAACCCAAAGCACTGTTTAAATTGCCACTCTCTTGCCAATCACTAATCCTACCATTTGAACTACTTTTCCTAATCAGCTGCTGTATTAATAAGTAAGAGGGAGAAAAAAAACCCACACTGGCTAATTTCATCCTCACCATTTAAAAAAGGAATACTGAGTCTGTCAGGTAGTTGCACTGAAAATTTACTTCACCACCTGCTAGCTGAAATATTGCTTTTATGGATTTATATTGTATTAAAAGGTCACTGGCTGTTTAAGTCTTAAACAGTTTTAATCATTCTAAAAGTCTCTTAACAGTAAGAAAAGGAAGCTCAGAACAAACAGCAGCAGGGATTCTAATTAAAAGGGCCAATTCATCTAATTTTATTTGGGGTTAATTATTCAGGATTCACTCTCTGATGTGTAAGGAATAGCAATTAGTAATTTTAGTGATTTGAGGAACATTGGAGGTGTAATCAGTTAAAATGAGTGAGTGTTTACAACACAAGATGTTGAATTAGTTTCTCCCAGCTGGAGAACAGGAACATTAGTCCCCTACAGTTCAGGACTATGAATCGCAGTCCTGCTTAAAATATTCTCTTTAAAGGAGAAAAAAAACAAAAAAGCAAAACCCTCACAGCCAACAATCATTTGGTAATTTTGTTTACTACATGGAAAGTCAACAGGCAACACCTACCATGGCAAATTACGCATCCTCACCTCCACCTTCCTCCCCTCATCCAACTACCCAAACCCCCGGGATTCACTGGAAACAATTCCCAGCATTTTTCCTGTCTGCACAACTGCAGCCAGACTACCACCCTCCTGCCACGCTGCTGCTTACCCCAGCTAGCTGAGATAATGAAAGAAGCAGCCTGTGAAACTTTCAAGCATTAATTAACTTCGGTGGTTAAACATACAGAGGAAAAAATGACCCTGCGATTAACTTAAAACCTCTACAATTCCTCCAGCAAACACCAATCCAAAATAGCTCCGCTGGAGTCGCTCTGGATTTCTTCCAGTGTTACTAGAGCCAGAATAAGTTGCTAAAGCTTTCAGGAGTAGCAGATGAGACTCTGATGGGGACAGAGGAGCCGCGTGGGAGAGTGCTAACAGGGAGATCCTACACGGGCTGCTCTGATGTTTGGGTCTAAGCTGAGGCAGCAGCTCAAAAGCCATTTTTTTCCCCACACCTCTCAAGAGGTAACTGCAGTTTACCACCATTTAGGCATCGCCAGGTAGATTGTTGGGACTGGACCTGGATCCCTTGCACTGCCTATAGGTTTGTGACCACTAAAAGGAGCAGCATCGGCACACCATGCCAGGCTCACTTTGGTTGATAGAGCTTTTATGGAGTAACTGGATTTAGCAGATCTTATCTTTAGTGTCCCATATGCAGATCTTTCACTCCAGCTCTGGTCACTAGTAGGGAAAATCCCACCCACCTCTGGTTCAGGTCAGAACTCAGTGACCTCCCTCTCAAAACACCCCAAAAGCAGTAATTAGCACGAGGGTAGGAAACAAGGGCTCAGTTCCCCAAATTATGCAAAATCTCAGCCGCTTCGCCACAGTGGATGCCCCTCATTGTGAAAACAACGTTTTGGGGTTTTTTTGATGAGACTGCATTTTACTCAGCTTGTGCCTGTAGATACCTAACTGTGCCATCCTTACCAACAAAACACAACCGATGCTCCTGCAGCCCAACAGACACAGGAAAGCAGGTGTAACCATGTGCCAGGTTGTTCTCCCCCAGGCACATCAGCCAGACATCCTACACACCATACACTTATGGTATCTGCTGCTAATTACAAAGGCATCAGTACAAGGCTGCATTTTGGTTCTTCAGCTTATTTTTCCACATGACTGTGGGGCAAAGCATTGCAGCTAATGTCCTACGCCAGCCATTCTGTAATAGAGAGGACTGACTTTGCTTACCTCAACAAACTGTTTTGTAAAGATGACGTGAATGTAACACTTCTGCTTCTGCTCAAATCACATTGCACCTAACAGTTATCTTAATGCTGATATCAGAGGGACAGAATGCCATCCAGAGGGACCTGGGCCAGCTGAAGAAGTGGGCCCAGGTGAACCTCATGAGGTTCAACAGAGCCAAGTGTAGGGTCCTGCACCTGGGTCAGGACAATCCCCATTACCCATACAGGTTAGGAGACGATGTGCTGGAAAGCAGCCCTGAGGAAAAGGACTTGGGGGTACTCATAGCTGAAAAGATGGACATGAGCCACCCGTCACCAGTGTGACCACAGGGCCCAAGATATTACAAGCAGTGTGGCCAGCAGATCGAGAGAGGTGATTCTGCCACTGCTCTGGTGAGACCTCACCTGGAATATTGCATCCAGCTTTGGAGCCCTCAACACAAAAAGGACATGGACCAGTGGGAGTGTGTCCAGAGAAGGGCCATAGAAATGATCAAAGAGTTGTTCTGCTTGGAGAACAGAAGGCTCCAGAAGGACCTTATAGCAGCCTTCCAATACCTGAAAGGTGCCTATAGGCACCTATAGCTGGGGAATAACTGTTTATGAGGGCATATAGCAATAAGACAAGGGGTAATGGTTTTAAACTAAAAAAGGAGAGATTTAGGTTGGATATCAGGAAAAAAAATCAATATGAGGGTGGGTGGTGGATCACTGGAACAGGTTGACCAGAGAGGTAATGGAAGACCCATCCCTGGAGATATTCAAGGTCGGGCTTGATGGGGCTCTGAGCAACCTAATCTAGTCAAGATTTCCCTGCTTACTGGGGGGGAGGTGGTGGGGGGGGGATGTTGGACCTTCAAAAGGTCCCTTCCAACCTAAACACATTCTATGATTCTATGATAATTGCTTAGAGGTGAGGTCTGCTAGCTCCAGAACTCAGCTCAAGAGAACATAAATCAATCCTTTACTAAAGCTTAGTTAAGGACTAAAGCTGAGCCAATGCAAGAAACAGCCCATGGCACTGTAAAACCTTCCATTAAAATCCATGCTAAAATAGGAGGACGAAGAGCTGTAAGGTTAACAGAAAAGGTTGAAGTACCACTCCTTGTCATAAACTCCTTTAAGGACTTTGGGGATGTCACCTAGCCCCACTGTGCCTCGGTCCACAGACATGCAAAGCCTTCCTTTACTTTCCCTGCCCTCTGGTATTTATTTGTAGATGTAAGGATAGAGTTCATCTTACTTGATCTGTGCAGTTATTAGTATGATGAGGTGCTGCTTTCAGTTCCAGCTGTTCAGGTCCGGTAACAGGGACAAAGGTAGTTCCAAGTAATTTAAAAATATGAAAGAAAACAATCTGCTGAGATGGAAAGATTTCAACACAAACAACTGGAAATACACAGGAAATCAGGGCATCTAAGTCAGAAGAGCAAACCCTATCCTCGGAGGGAAACACGGGCTGCATTCCCACACACCATCCCTCTCCGCGGCAGAGTAAAAGGTCCACAAAGCAACTCGATGAGGGAAACACTGCCTCACTCAGAACAAAACCGAAACAGGTTATCTATTTGTTTATTAGATTATGGCATTCAACTCATTTCTTCATTGCTAAGGGCTCCTGACAAGAGTTGACATACGCATTCATTTAAAGGGGGCTGCTATGAGGGAGTTGCAAAAAAATGAGCTATGCCACTGGACAAGGACGTTGTTCTCCCTGGCTGTTGTTGCGTGGCACAATCAAAACAAATGTGGGTTTTTTTTGGTTTGCCTCCCTGAGAAGGCAGCCAGGGAAGACGTGGACTGCATCCTTCAGATACATCCCTTATCACCAAACAAACCCTCTCTGTGCTTAGTGATGAAATACAAAACACTACACAGATCACAAGAAAAAAATATCTTCCAGCTCTTTACTGCAAGGGGACTTCCTCAAGTTTTAGAAGCTGCAGCCAACAGCTTTAAGCAATCTTGGACACATCTTTGCTTGTAATTGTTTTTGTCTTGTTTTCCCACTTTGGGGGCCAACTGCAATTTGAGCGTCAGAGGAAACCCAATGTACTGCAGCCTTGGCTCGAGCCTTGGAGCCAGCAGTGGTCCATGCTGCAGAACATCTGGGAGAGCTGGATCCATTCTGCTTGGCCAGTACATACAGGAGAGGGACAACAAAAAACACTGCCGTAGCTAGACTTATTTCCCTGGGTGATGGGGTCAACCTTCCTGCAAGCTGTAGTCTTCACAGAGTCTTCTGCTACTGGCTTTAGAGACCGGAGCAAAAACGCCAAGTGGGAAATGCATGTACGGCTCTCACAGATTAACTGATATAAAAAAGAAAACAGATGAACACCCATACACTGATTTTCAAACTGGCTGATATAGTTCCTCCCATCCTCTTCCCCACCCCTCCCTACGTAACTCTTATAAACATCCACATTTGGGAAGATTAAAACAAAACGTGTGTCTATCAGATCTGTCTTAGTCCACTGTATTCAAACAGCTCTGGCTCTCTTCCCTCCATTGCAATTAGTCAGTGCTGCTGGGGAGCAGAAAAAGTAGCTAGATTTTCTTCATGCTACAAAATTAATCACTTTCTCATTCACCAGTGTAGCAGTTGAATAATAAATTACATCCTTAATCCCTGAAGATAGTTTAAGATAAAATCAAATATTATATAAACAGAATTCACCTCTATCTTCATTCAAAGTAAGCAATTAATGCTCTGTATTTCCATATATAAATTTATATATAGATTTATATGAAGTGGTGGTGGTGGTATTTGTGGAGGAGTTTGGTTCCTTTTGCTGGAACCTATTATAAATGACCTGGCTAGACCATGAAAAAGAAATGGGATAACAATCCAAAGGAGAAAAAAATGGTGGTATCTTTCCCTGGGTGGATTGTACCTGGAGGTGCTCTGTAAGCCCTCTACTGTATTTCTGAATAACAGGGAAAGTAGAGGGAGAAAAAACACCAACCATTACAACTCAGGCTTTCTTGTCTTTGAGATTAATTTTACCCTAAGACACTGATGCTTTCTGTGCCAAGCATAACTGCCCAACACCCCACAGTTACTATACAGACTTACACATGCATGATCTTAGAGGTCTTTTTTCCAACCTTAATGAATCTGTGATGATTCTGGGATTATCACTGGATTTTAAACAGAAATGCTTTAAAATTTACACTTTCCCATAATTCAACAACACAAGTGGTTAGAATCACAGAATGTTAGGGGTTAGAAGGGACCTTGAAAGATCACCGAGTCCAACCCCCCTACCAGAGCAGGATCACTCAGACTAAATCACACAGGAACGCATCCAGGCAGGTATGAATGTCTCCAGAGAAGGAGACTCCACAGCCTCTCTGAGCAGTCTGTTCCAGTGCTCTGTCACCCTCAGAGTGAAAAGTTGCTCCTTATATTCACATAGAACCTCCTATGCTCCAGCTTGCACCCACTGCCCCTTGTCCTATCGCTGGCCATCACTGAGAAGAGCCTGGCTCTGTGCTCCTGACTCTCACCCTTTACATATTTATGAACATTAAAATATCAGGCCATGGACCTTGGAAACAACGTGCTGAACTGACTTTTTGCAAACGTTACTACATTTATGTTTTCCATGTTCCACAAAGTCCCCTATCAAGAACCACACCCCTCACCCTTCTCCTTGCAGTCAGAGCCCAAAGCACCAAGGTGGGGAAAACTCAAGGAGAGAGATCACTTCCCATCATGAACATCCTAAAGTGAATGAGGAAGAGGTGAATGACAGAGGCAGAAAAAGGACATCCCAAGGATGAGAATGATATTTCCATTCATAACATCACAATAAAATGACTCAATCCAGTGGTTTTGCTCAGCACATGGTACCTCCCTTCAATAGAAAAAGTATTAGGGTCCAGCACCCGCTCAGGGTAACCAAGAGGGTGCCCTTGCAGGAAAACACACCACACCAAATGCTGGGTCAAGTATTTGATGTAAAAAAGCCTTGGTGAGATCATTTTCAGATTGAATTAAAACTTCTCTGCTTAACCAACAGAAAATGAATTACTGAAATATTTGTGGATATTGTTAAAAGGAAAAATGCGGAAGAAAATTAAAATCTTCTGCAAAGATTGTGGTTTTGTTTGAAAAGCCAGAGATTTTATTCTTGAAATAAAACGTTGTGGTAAAATTGATAACAAGTTGTAGTGACATGTTGCTACAGCTTTTAGCCTGGGACTTCTACAGTCTTCACTCTGAGGTCTGGTTTTCTCTTGGAGCTGTTCCTGGCACAATTTTAGGCAAAAAGAAAACACCAAAAAGGTGGGGAACGTCTCTTGATTTTCTTTCATCCTAACTTCTTTTCCAGACTTGCTGCAAATCCATTCTTCTCAGATTAATGATTGATCTTCATTCTAAATCCCCACTCCAATATTAATAACCTCTCAGAAAACAATTAAAATGGATATATTGTTTGAGCGTGTGCTCAGGGAGCAAGAAAAGAGGATAAATCTTCTATGAGCAGAAAAACCTGTAACATACTTTGAGACCTGCTGATGCCTGCAGTGACACACAAAGGTTATTCGCTGTAAGATATGCATCTCTAAATGCTACCAGAAGCACATTCCTGGAGCAGTGTATGGGAAGGAGAGTGCTTAGCAGCACAGGAGAAGAGCAGATGATCCATCTCATCTTCTAACAAAAATCCCTCCATCAGCAACACCAAAAGAATAGACCTTTTAACTCCATTGGGCAGAAGATGCTGTGGGAAGAATGACTTCCAAGTCAATGTTATGGGCAAGTGCAAAGAGCCAGAGAGAGCCCAAGCAGTTTGCTCGGAAATTATTTTAATGCACAGAGGCCTGATGTGCTCAGGCTGTATGATGAATCATGGAGACTGCATTATTCAGAGTTGCTTATTAGTCTGGTTTCTCTGAGCCCAGGGAATTTGGGAGCCAATGTCTCTATTTCCTTCATGAATCACAGCAAGAGGAGAAACATCTTCTGGACCAACTGTGCTGGACCAGCTTGTCTCCATATTGCTCAAGGGTAGTGCTCTCCAAAGCAGACTGGCTGCATCAACACCATTTAGTCTCTGGTCTAGCTCTTCCCCATGACCGAAGTGGTGTCCTGGAGCTGAGAACTATCACTACTCTCTTGCCTTTTTCCAGTCCCAAGTGAAATAACCGGGAAGGTCGTGTGGCTGCTTGCCATCGTGGTGTTTTTATAGCACAATGATGAGCTGTCTGCCCTGGTAAGAGTGCACATGGAGTTATTTGTTGATGAAGAATTTTCTTAGAGGACCATCTTTGGCACAGGATGACAAGCTTGGCCCTAGCATCTGCCTAGAGAAGAGAACCATTCTCCTTTTGAGAGCACTAACCAGCTTTGCTAAGCAAAACCAAACAACAGCAGCTTTTGAAAACTCACCCTGCAATTTTGCAATGCATGACTTGCTGCATGCAGTCATCCAAGGTGACTGCTTTATGCAAAAGCAAAGCTCATTCCTAGAGGATTTAAACAATCACAGTCAGGTTTCCTTGATGAAAGACACCCAAGTGAGTAACAACCTTATGTAAAGAGAAAACACGGCATGTTTGGGTACCTGGGCTGTCAACAAAACAAGAAGTAATCGAGAAAACACCTGAGAATGATCTGAGATCAGCCAATGTTTATCTTTATACACAAAGGAAGAATTTTAAATTTTAAAATACAGGCATAACCTAGCTTTCACATCCTGAAGATGATTTAAGGAACAGGATTCACTGCTTTCAAGAGACTGAGATTTATCCTATATCCTTATTGGGCCATATGTATCACATCATGTCATGGTGATTAGCATCTTGCTTGATTAAAATCTTTAATTCCACTGGATTTAAAAGGCTAATTTAAGAGCCACTCAGACAAGAGCCCAAGGCTGGAGCTGATCATAAACACAGAACAGCATGCTGAGACTGCGGCACTGATATCTGCTCCCCTGGTTCCTCAAAATGTGTCAGCTAAAATCACCTAACCAAGATGGGTAAACAAAGGTGTGTGTCAGGTGAGCCAGCAGAACCTTTCAAGGCAATAGCTCCACGCTCATCATGAGAAAGGAGATACAACCTACTTTGGCTCCCCTTTGCTATATATTTAACATTTGTAAGAGAAAAATCAGATGACTGCTTAAAGCTTGGGATGACGCGCACCATCTTCAAGCTATTCTTGAGCAAAATGTTTAATGTTTCATGGGGTTTGGAAATGGCTTAAATTCCCTGCTGAATTTTTCATGCCCGTACACAATTTAGCCTTTATCAAAAAAAATCCCCTTCAATTATGTACTCTGCAGAAAACACAGAATTTCATCCGAAGGATTCTAGCCACTTCTCTCCCCCACCCTCTTCTTTCCCCCATTTGTTTTTTCTCAGCTTGCTAGGGTCTGCATAAAATATCCTTGCTTGAATATGACCACTGAAGTTTTCTGGACTTCACCACTTGTGCTACTTAGAGAAAATCAGCTTCCCTCTTTTTCTTCTCTTTCTCCATATCTCTTTATCCTAATCAAGGGGAATGGAAAGGGAGAAGAGCACTAGGGAGGGGCTAAGAGGTTGTAAACTTTTGGACAGACCCCTCTTTTTACCCTGATACACAATAGGGAGCTGTAAAACTGAAGCAGTGGGGCCCCCGTGGAGCAAAGCTGGCAGGGTGGGCACCGGCGGGCGATAAAGGCTGCAGAAGGCACGCCGCTCCCCGTGTGGGAGATGCGGCAGGGAAACAGGTGTAATTAGAGCACTGCAATGTGTCAGCTATTCTTGGAGGCAGAACAGCCCCTCAGGAGCTATCGGATGAGAGCAAAGCGAGGACAGCCCTCAGACCACTCTAACCCACATCACAGGCATCCCCAGGAACACAGAGTCATCCTCCCATGTTCTGTCTTGCTGAGCAGCTCAGCCTAAAGACATCATCTCTCTGCTGCTTTTGTTCTCCGAGCACCTTCATTTTGCCCAGAGTACATCCCCTAAGGTTCCAGGAATTTTAACAGAAGCCAGACACAAAATACTATTTTAAAGAAGTTATTGCCATATTTCTCCTATCTTTGGAGATGCATCTTACAAAAGCGTCGCTAATATAATGGAAGGGGACCCATATTATTTCTTCATTAAAGGAAACCAACTTCTACACTTCTAAATTCATTGGTAAGCAGTTCATACTTCCCTTTATACTGTAAGATTTCCTTCCCATAAGACACAAGATATATTGCCTCAAGGGAAAAGCAGTATTATGAAGAGGAAGCTACATGTGCCAGAATTGTTCTCTTCCATTATTTGCAACATCCTTTCTCCCTCCCATTGTTTTAATAGAGTTGGTCATCAGAAGAACCTGCAGCAAAAACGCCGATACCCACAGCAGAGCATCTACCAGCCAAGAGCCTCAAACAGCAGCTGGTTTCCTGCAGAGCCTTCTCAATGTCCAGAAAATATGTTTTCTGTGCATGCCCTGTATGCAGTTCCGATAGAAACACACTGACTTTGCTAACAGACTTTCTGCTGTTCCCACCATAAAAATGCTTGAGAAGGAATGGGTGGCTCACCAGTGCTCTCTCACCTACATGTTTTTGTAGAACTTCACCAAAAAGAAAGATGAAGGAGAGACAGAGAGAGAGAGAAAACACATTCAGTAGTAGCCAGTGCTACAGGGATAGGGAAAAAAGATAAATCTGGTGTCCAATATTCCTACACATGATCCAGAGGAATGTTCCCTTCATACATGCATGCTCTTCCACGTAGCACATACTGTTACACGCTTAAATTCAAGCCCATACTTAAATGTTATGTCCCACAGGGCTTCGGAAAGCATGTATCAAATTAGGCATTTGTTGAAATGCTTTGCTAAGCAAAAGGATCAGTTTACGTACTTTCCCCAAAGATTCTACTGAAATGAGGCCGAATGGTTGCAGTGGTACCTCTCAGGAGATCCCCAATTCTTCCCCAAAGCATGCATTTGCTAGGATTTCACTCTTGCACATTCAGCTTTGGGGAATCGGTATGGGAAACTGGGACCAGGGAATTTGCAGCATGAGAAATTACAGTACTACCAGGGATAGATAATGTAACACAAATCCCTCCCACTCATCCAGACCACGCACCCCACCAGGGCCACTGACGCCTCTTCAATTTATTTTAAAGCGTCCTCTACAGGGTATAATCTCCCCAAATTCAAGCAGAGGGAAATCCAGGGTTCCCCCATATCAAAACCTACTTGATTTGGGACAAAAGGAATCTGCTGCCAGGAGGACTGAAGTTGCTAAAAATAAGCAGATATTCCCAGTGTTTCTGCACTCCTCTCCCTGAAGTGAAATGATCAAGAGGATTAATTTTAGAGTATGCACAGTTTTACTGTGAAAAAAACCCAAGTTGCATCTTAGCTTTTAAGCAAAGACCAGATGGAAAGTCTATCATTAGAAATGCCAAAGGGAGAATACACTCAAAGTTCGCTCCAGGATGGAAAGGTCATTTCTAGTCATCCTTGCTTTAAATGTTCTCAGAAGCACTCAAGCTTTTTTTTTTTTTTTTTGGTAATAAGATGGTTTTCTTTCAGTTTATCAACTTGATTTCCTCCAAAATAAAATGAAAAAAACTCCAAAACAAAACAAAAATCCCCGAACAATACAAGACAGAAACTGTAAAGGCAGGCGCCAAGCTCTCTCTTTTCCTCTCTAGAGCAAAAGAGTCATTAAATTTTTAATGAATTATTGTTTAGATGACAAGAAATGCCACAAAAATGATCTGTTGATTCCACCCAGGGGTGTTTACTTAGAGCTTCACGGGGAGATTTATGAGACAACAGGCAACAGACAACATGTCAATGAAGTCTGAGAAGCAACGCTTCGCTTATCAGGTACCAATGTTGATGAAGAACATGTCAAGTTGATGAGAAATGGCTCAGGTTTCACCACTGTGTTCAAAGCAACGTCCCAAACCCCCAGTGCAGACCATATGCCAGCTGACCGATACAAATACACCAGCCCATGTGCATCATAACTACCAGGCTACTGGTCATAAGACCTGAGGAGCTTGGTAAGAACTCCTTAGGGCTGAAGAAGCCTTCTTAACTCTAGTAGCTCACACACGATGACTAAGACAAAACTGTGATTGATTTCCACTGGAGTTATTAGGGTGACCTGAAGATAACACAGTGCTTACAGCTTCACTCGTTAACTCACATGAGAGCTACAAACACTCACTACACTCAGCTTCAACTGAGATTTCACCATTCCCTTGCCTTCCTGTGCCAGCTAACTGTGAAACAAAATCCTTCCCCATTAAGATAAGCCCACAGATGAAGTATAGGATTTGAATAAGCCTGCTGGGACACAGCTTCCAAACCCTAACAGGAAAATATTTAATCGAAGACAGAAAACTCCATTCTCTTATTTTCCAACAAATACAAAAAAGTACATAGATATGATGATATAAAACTGGCATTTTCACAGTAAACACATCTGCGTCCCAGTGCAGATTACTCCCAATAAGAACTGGAGCTACTGGCTAAAGCCAGAAGTGTTTTTTCTTGCAGGCTGTGCCTTTTCTCAGCTCTACTGGGCCTGCCCTGACAAAAAGGATCTGGCTTCAGGTTTTCCTTGTGCATAAATAACAAACTTATTTGCAAGGTCCAGACAGCTGCATTTATGCAAATCCACTCAGAGGAGCCATCACTGATCTGAGCTGCAAGCAGGCTGTGCAAGTGTCAGAGGGAAACGTGACCTGCAGTACCACTGAATAAGGGACAACCAAACAAAACCAAGATTTCAATTCTCCAATGCCATCCTAACATGTTGGGATAAGCAAAGAGATGCTTTGCTGTTTCTTGGCCACTTACAAATGGTGATTATTTCATATGAAATAATTAATGAACAAGCACGGAGTCCTCTGAGCTCTCTTTAGAAATCTTCTTTTCAAAACAAACCCTCATTTTAATCATTTACCGTTCGCAATAGAGAAGGAGGAAAAACAAGAAGGTAAGAAATCTGAGACGATCAAACCTTCCCCGGTCCCCACAAATAGACATTTGCTGCCTTCCAACAGACTTGACTAATCATTTTTCTAAGTAGCCAAAAGATTTCGCAATTAAATGCTTATAGAAATAAGATGTATCTTCCTGCTTCTTCTGATGTCTCATGAGTTTTCTGGATCCTCTCATAAAGAGCTTTCATTACTTGGGGCATGACAAAGCTAGAACCGCTACAAGGAAAAGCTCCCATTTCACCTCCATCCCAGTCACCGACTGAATGTCCAGAACCTTCATCACTGCTCTTGGATCTCGGGGGAAAAAAAGTAAATAAACAAGAAAATAAGAGTTTGAATCCTAAGATAACAACCACATTTACTGGATGGCTTTGCTAGGAAAAAAGTAGTCTCTGGACTTGGTGAAAACTAAGCATATTTGGGCTAGGTACTAGGAGATCAAAAAGATAGGGAGCTTCACAATTCCCTTCCTGCAGCCTCACGTTTATGGTGACAACTGCACTTTCCATCAATGAAATGTGACCTTTAGGCCCTGACATTTAGGCCCAGATTCTCCAACTTGTGTTACCTCCGCCTCCAGTTTCACAGGTGGAATTCATAGCACTTTATCATTTAAATAGTTGGCGGCGTCCATCAAACACAAGCCCGTGACTTACTCAACAGATACTTCAAATGGAATATTCCCGCTCCGGAGACCCATGCCATGCTAGATGGTCAACTTACATGAGGTATTGGACGTGCTGTATCTCTTGGGAAAATCAACATGCCAAGCGAAAGCTCATCTCTCAAAATAGTTACCCTACTACTTTATTTCTCTTTTATTTGTTTCCCTACCGCAGTTACACAACACATTCTCGCTGGGGCAAAAGGGATCATTAGCAGGAGTGTTTTCGGACACATGCAAACAGGCAGAGCTAAATGTGCTCCAGCAACGGGAAGATGAATCGTCTTCCCGCATGAGGAGGCCTAACAAGGCCAATGGATCCTCTCTTAGCTTGCCTCCGTAATATCTCCGGAAAGCACCATATACTCAGAGTGGAAACGTGGTGGTTCAGCAATTATTTGTTTAAAAAGTCCAATGGTGATTGTAAGGAAAAAGCTCAGCTGTGACCACACATTACGTACTTTCTGTCTGGACAATAAGAGCGATGTACTGGCATGGAGAGATGCTTTCAATATCGTGAGTTTCAGGCTTACCTAAACAAACTCTTCCAGCAGCTCTCTAAAAGACTCTTGTCCCTAATGAAGGAAATGAACAATTGAACGAAACCTAGAGATCTGGCAGCTGAAGATCCACCAGCCCAATCCCCTCCTGCTTCTGCAAGGTCATTTCTCCCTCCTGAGGGCATATGTCCCGTTTTTAGGCGTACAGGCTGAGCGCCTGATGTACCAGAAGAAGTCGGTCAAGTATTCTCATGCTACAAACCCAACTGCTTTTTCTGCTGTAGAGAAGAATTACAGGCTCAAACTACAGAGGACCACTGTTGGCAGGCATGGGTTAATGAGGAAAATGGAATTATGAATTTAATCCAAATCTAAGGCACTGAATGGACTAAGCAGAAGATGAGAAATATACTCCAACACTCCATATATGCGTGGTCTCATGTCCACGCTGATACCAGGGGGAGATGCAGGTCAGCTATGATCTTACCCAGCTCACACTTCTTTCATGTGTTGCCTCTTGTCTTTATAAATTCATTTTTAGGTAAGACAGCTGTGTCAGACCTGAGCTCCCAGTGCAATTTTCCTGCTGTACTGGCAGAATAAATTCAGACAGCCAGGTCCTATTTCTCCTTGGGCACCACAGAAAGACTTAAAAATGGCTCTATTTGTGCCCAGTCGGTACAAAAAAAATATGTTACAAGTATATTGGGAAGGAGGAAAGGATCCAATTACAAAAGCAAGATCTGTGAGAGAATCTTGGTCCCAGAACAGTGAGGGGTGTCAATTATGAGCATCTCATCTATCTGTCAGTTGGGGTCATTCAATGAGCACATTACTGAGAGGAAAGGTGGCACCTCAAAATGCCAATTACAACTTCCCAGACTCAAACTGTGCTTCAGCCTCCTCCACGCCTTCATCTCTAACATGAGAGAAAGGTAAGCTTGAGCAACAGGAATTCAGTTTTCAAGCAGCAGCCTAATTGCACTGCAGTTTAACCACCAACTCATGGCTTTGCAGAAGTTGCGCGCTCTGCCCGGGGGCTGCCTGGCTGCATTGAGGAAGTGCATGGTATTGACTTCCCAAACTGAGTCACCATTGTAAGCCCTGGGGTGGTATTTATAGAGTTGGGAGAAAATTTCCAGGAAACATCACTTACTGGCACTCACAGAAATAGCAAGGAAACTCTTCAATTACTAAACTTTTAAGGAAGAAAATCTTTCTTCTTTATTACATGACAGCAAAGCGGCAGCCTCGATGATTTGCTTGGAAGTGGTTACAATTAATATAGTTCTTTATCTCACTCTTCCCTGACAGTAGTAGAGGTTTCTCCTAAGCTATTAATTCTGTACAGCTGCAAGGTTAGGTTTTTTCCTCCTCTCCTTCTGCTGATTATTTCCAGGATAAGATGCTGAAGTCAGCCTTGTCTCTGGTAACTTTAGCAGTTCTCTCCTGGAACATGCCTGCAATACCATCCATAGGTTAAACCCAAGCCCATGCATGCAGAGACTCGAATAAACCCAGCGACTAATAACAGCTCAACACCAAAGCCCAGAGGTCAGCCCAAACCCTTTACCCAACTGTCCAGGATCCTGATTTTAGGGAATGGTTGCAGCCACCATTAAATCACCTGAATCTTCAGGTAAACCTCTTACTGGAATCAAGTAATCCTGCACTGTGGTGAGCTGTACAACCTAGACATGCCCTGGGATCACAGAGCGGACAAAATCAGAGGAAGGGCCCAGCTTAGTAGCTGGATCAGGCACCTAAATGCATCTGTTCCCTTCCACATACGCAACAGCTTCCTTATGTCTCCTCAGAGCAAGGGACTAGGCCATTCTTTCAGAAACATTTTGTCCCTGGAATAGTTTTAAGGACACAACCACAAATTTGGGAGAGTCTTGACCATCTTAGAGCGTGCACCTTTCCATTAAACACAAGCAGGTGTATGCTGTTGCTTAGCAAGGGTGCACAGACTATCCCAGACACGGTCCTCTTCTGTATAACCAGTACACCCCAATCAGGAAGGATGTAGACTAGTTGACCACAGCAGCACAACTTTCTAGAACAAAAAATATTACTTCAAAAGCACAAGATATGAGCACACAAGCTTGTCTCCATCCTGCATACAAAGTTCAAACGTTGAACTTTATTACTATGACTTCCAGATTGTTCCCCCACCACCACCCTCTTCTAAGCCAGGAGCCAAATGGTTTTTGAGAAGACCTCAAAGATGTTCCCCCCCATGTCTTACACAAACCAGTAGCTTGGAAGAGGACACAAAACAAGGGTAATGAAGGAAAGGCTGCTGCCATTAACTCAACTAGTACCTGCCCCGTTTGACCTCTCAGCTGGGCTGTCCCAGCACGGGTACTGGGAAGGCACACTGGGTCCCGCTCTCTGCCAGGCCGTCAATCAGCATGGTCTGTGACACTCATGGGACGTGACACCCCATGCAATGCAACAGAGACCCAACAAGTTTGTTTTGTACATGCCACCGCGGCGTCGGCAGACACAGCAACGTGCTTTGGCTAGAACTGACACGGGAAACATTCAAAGCACTTGCAGAGATAAGAGGCTCCCCTCATCTCCTGCCTGAGACATGCTGACCTCCCCTCCCTCCCTTCTCTCTGGCATTGTTAAAGATAATACAAAAATCTGGCACTTACTTTTTTTAAATGTTTCTGTTTCAGAGGGTTTATACCCCCCACTGTTTTTCTGAGGCCAATTAAAAATAAAAGTTTACCAGGAAGACGACAAACAAGAAAAAAAGTGTCTGGTATCATTGGATCCAGCCTATAAGGATCTCACACATAAAAGAATTATGTCCCTGAGCACTTTCCAACAGACTTTCAGAAAATTTCATCTTTCTACTTCCCTGGCTGGATAGTCTGTTTGAGTAATTTTCTCTTTCTCCTGGGGCTGGTTGCTAAGAGACGCACTATTACTTCTCCCTCTCTTATGACCCGATTACTGTGATCAGCAAAGACAGCGTGCAGACAACAGCCTGACACTGCTCATACAAGAACATCGGGCTCGTTACAAAATGATGGACTGTATTAACACTCCGCAGCCCCTTCGCTCGCCGTGGCCTTTGCAGAGTCTTCTGGCACAACTGGGGGCTTTTACTTCCCCGGCTTCTGAAGTGCACGTTCAAACATTTTAAATCGCAGGACTGGGAAGGGAGAAGAATGGACTTTTACCTCCTGTGTTTCACTGCCTGCCAGACAGAGCAGTGTTAATGGATCCTTGTTGAGAAATCCTCCTTCCCTTACCCTTCCCGAGAAGTGGCCCAGGAACTAGGATTATCCCTTCTTGCTCTCCTGCAAAAAGCTTTGCAAATATGTAGTGCAGGTCAAGTTGGCACATTCCTTTGAAGAGTTTGATGGCACGTTGTAAAGCTGATCTTGACACTTCAGAGGCAGAGAGGTCTGCAAAATGCTGGGCTGGATTGCTCCGGATGAGAAAAGCAGCTGGAAATGCACACAACTGTTGGGGCATGGTGGTCCCAAGGAAGCCAGTGGGACGCCCAGCATGCTCCCAGTACGTGCTGGAAGAGCCAGAGCCTGGCACTGTGCCCTTTGCAGAAGAGCCCTAGGTGACAGGGCCAGTGGGGGAGTTAGGAAACTGGGGAGTTCAGGCTGGGAGCTTACACTGAGGGGTACACGAGCCAAAAAGTAAAAAGAAGTTGATTTTGTTGATGTTACCAAAGAACAGGTCTGCTGCCAGCTGGTACAGCTCAGGATGGGGTCAACAGCCTCAAAAACCGTTAGTATCCACTTAGCAAGAATTTAACTCTCATCACATTCACTTTTTATGACACACATTATAAACTTCTGTAATTTCTTTACAGAACTTTTGAAAGTCTGGTGTTTACCATTTCTGTTTTAGTACCATTTTTCTATCCTCGAGGGCTCTCTCTCCTCCCACCAGCTTGCTCAGGGGCTGCTCCTGTGGCAGGACCCCTGGGCAGACAGGTGCCCAGACTGTACACAGCCCAATGTCGTTGCAGAATATCTAGAAGAGCCAGTTGCTAAATCTTTCCAACTGGATCTTGTCACAGAGGTAGCCCAGATGCACGGGTCACTCCTCTTACATTTCTTCCTCACCTCCATGGCATTTCCCATAAACTCCCTGCTTGGCAGAACAAATGCCAGTTTGCGTGTCAGTGCGATTTCTACCAACCAGCCCTTCACGCCAGGGTTTGCATTATGGTTTGGTCATGTCTAGACTAAACCAAAACCCTTCCTTAGTCATTGTCATCACAGGAATTAAGAGTTGGAAAAGACCTGCGAGTCTTTTGCACTTCACAGCTCCTCAAACAGTTTGGGTAAATCCCCAGTCCAGCTCCAGGAGCATGCTTGCACGTTCTTCCGTGGCTACGACTTTCCAGCCTGCGTGCTAGTTAAAGACGACGACAGAGGGGGAATTTTTAGATAGTGATGTCTGCTTATTAGGAACTAGACCAGATCTCTGCTCATCCCCTTCTGCATAACCACCCTCCCTGGGGCAGCCAGAGCCGTGAGGCTCCGAGTTCTACTCACAGGCCCTCAGCTCTGGTGCCCTGTGCATCTCCACACGCTTTGCTTAGCAACGAGCATTTCAGGCCTTGTGCATTTATTCCAAATTGTAATGGTGTAGTGTTCGCTGCCAGAAATGCCTGCTCTTTGGCCACAAGTGCAGCTTCTGTGGCTTCAAGAGTTGCTCATTCATTCTTCTAACCTTTTATTAGACCAACCTGTAATATAATCCAATAGACATTTATTGGTTGCTCTGACTTAGCAGTACTCTGTCTGGCAGACTAAAAAAGCTTTAAGGCAGAGAAAAAGGAAAAATATAAGTATAATCCTTTACTGTAACTGTTTTCAGGGCATAGAAGTGCTGCATTGTGTGAACAAGGGCAAAAAAAAATACTACTCAGCTGTTAACTGTCATATAACAATTGTTATTATTTAACAGGCTAGCATCTGGAGGATGTTAAAATTTCAGATTAAAATAAAAGGGACAAGTGCTGGCTGCTTGAATTCAAGCTATTTCTGCATTAACATTGCGCTTTTGCTTTGATTGGGCACCACAGCCCTTTAAAACTATATAGAGAACAAACACTATCTTTTTAAAAGTAGATTTGATATAGTCGATGACAGATGTTTGCAATTCAAGTTATAAAAAGATGGCTTCTTTCCATTTCAGTGTATGTCAGAACCAGGGTTGGTTTTTTTTTTTCTCTTTTTCCCTTCCCTTTTTTGCTCTTTTTCTTTATTCTACCCAAACTATTGTGGTTCACAGAACAGGCCACTGCAAAGATGAATCACTGTTCAGTGTTTGAAATAATGAAGTGGAAAAATTAAATATAGTATCTTGGACAGACAGGAGGAAAAGAAAATGAGAAAAAAAACACCCAGGCATGGAAGAAAAAATTAAAAATCTACCTGCTGAGGAGTTTAATGTTTGCTTTATGATACCAAATAACAGAAAACACGAGCTCGCTCACCAGAATGAAAAACAAGGCAAGGCTCTACTTCAACTAGTTCCCAAATAAGAGGCAATGTGTTCCAGAGCCTGCAGAAGTTTAATATTTGTAATTCTAACAAAACACAGCCAGAACTGTTAATAAAACTTGGTGGCTTGACTTGACATTTTGTGAACCACAGAGAAGTATACTGGTTCAGTAATGTTTTTTATGCACCTGTTTTATGTTGCATTTTTTTCTGGTGCTATTATCTGAGGTGGTATTTCAAAAAAGAAAGCATTCACCCTGAGAGCAAAGCCAAGAGCAGACAACGATGTATTTGTCTCTAACAAAAAAAGAAGCAGATGTAGACACCATTATCCAGCACCAGTAGTAACAACTTCTGGGATGACTGCAATCAAGAGTAGGAGCCACACAGAGCTGGTTAATTCACGCTGGTGAGAATCACAAGTCCTGATACCAGTTCACCATGCTGTGGATGACGACAGCAAAACTTCACATCTCCATAACTCATCTAGGAGAGGGATGCTGCCTGGGCACAAAGCACCAGCTCAGTCTCATGCCTCTTCAACTCAGCTCAGCTTGCTTGGGGCAATTTAAATCGGCTATTATACAAATGAGAACCACCACTCATCTCCAACTGGTTTCACTTGGTTCTTAACCAACGGGGAAGAGGATGTCATTAGAGAGAAATCAATGGAGACTTCCGAAAGGCTGCTCCAAACTGGTTTGCAGCTACCCTTTAATGAGGGACCCCTGCCTTCCCGCTTGTTCTGCGGGGTTCAGGAGTTTTGTTTGTGCTTTAAATGCTCTTGTATAGAAGGTAGTAAAGCCACCACAAAGAGGCCTGGAGCTTCAAGTTCATTTTCACTAGCTGTATTTTGTAAGATCCTGTGGATGATGCAGCCCTTACACTAATGAATAAAGCATTGTTTCATCTGCTCCATTTCGTTCAGTGCAAGAAACACTTGGAAGAACGAAGGCAAGGATTAAGGAGGGCTTTAAAAGTTTATAATACTCGGTTTTAAAAAAGCTTTCTCTAAAAGAAAAAGTACCAACGTGAGGGCTGTGCTCAGGCACAGTCAGGATGATTTGCAACACTTAAGGTTACCTCTCTATTTCTACAAGACTTTCCATCTCTGCAAGCTCAATCCTGAGAGGGATGGGACCACAGCATCCATTGCAATGATGGGACCAGAAAAGGGTTAGTGTACTTCTCCGCTTATTTTCCGTTCCACCACTGAGACACTGTTTTCCCCAGAGCACCAATGATTTCTTTCAACTGGTGGCAGAGCTAAGGAGACCACCACGTTCTGGTACACATAGTACTCAATTTAGCATCAAAACGACCAAGCAATAACATATTCCCATACCTTGTCCGGGCTACAGCAACAGTCCGTGTGCATAATTCAACACAGTGAGCATCATGATGGAAGACTAAATTGCATCACATGAGGCACACACAAATCACCATCAGAACGTGGCTGAAACACAGCTCGCTGTTCCTGCGCCCCAGCCTCCTTCCAACAACAGGCACAGCACCACAGAAGCTCACGAGAATCACCAAGGAGCAGGCACACTGACTCTCAACCAACACAGCCCTTCCGCTAGCGATGATTCGTCTTGCTATGGTGCAGACCCAGCACAGACAACCAGAAAAAACAACACAAAACCTACAGAATCTCCCAAGTCAGCCTGAATTTATACTTTCAGGGCTCTAATCCAAGCAATGAACAGACTCTAGACCTGCTTAGCTTCCATGAACTGTCAGAGATTGCAGAGCAGGGAACAGCACAGCTAAAACACAAGTGTCTAGTCCAATAAATCCATACCCCAGCTTCAAAAATTAGACAGAGCTACTGAGAGCAACTGCTGTAAAGAAAACCCACTAGGTACATCTGCTTATCAAAAACAAACAACAAAAAAAAAGCAACAGCCTGATAGTTCATGCTCCCAGTCCCCCACAGACATCACAGAATATAAATCGTCAGTGCTCGGAGCCTCCACATGCATGAAGAGACCAGGGAGGACCAAGCCCTAGGAAACCTGGATCGGGGGGTTCAAGCATACACACTGTAGTCAACCACATAACCTCACCATAGGGCTGGTGCTGCTGTTGTGCTGTTTCATGAGTCACTGCCCTGTCCTCCAGCCAAGGTACATGGAAGATGTTTTTTTCATTTAAAAAAAGAGTAATTAAAACCTCAAAGAGCTTCACATGAGCCTTGTTCACCATATCTGAAAGGAAAGGAAGGAGATGGGAAGAAGTTGCTTTGATTCTCATCCCTTCATTTAGTTTCCATTAAATCCGTATTAACTGTTTCTGCAGGTATTACATTCACCAAGGGTGGCAATTAGAAGGAAAAGACATCAGCACTAATAAATACTGAATTCAGAAAGACCCAGCAGCATAAACTAAAGCAGCTAATTTTGCATAGTGTGGCCTCAGAGGGTGACATAGAAAGCACATCCGAGCACTGTGCAGCCCTGTAAACCAAGCGACTATCCTGGGAGTGATGCTGCCTGCACATCCCTTTCTGGCCAGGGTTGGCACTGCAGTATCTCAGTCTGTCTCAGGCAGCTTGAGAAACATGCCTGGTTGGGTTAGTATGAATGAAGGGCATTGCAAGAATATGAGGAACTTCATTTCTTGGGAGTGGGGACAGTTATTTGTGCAGAAGCAGAGTGCCAAACAATGACCTGTCCCTTCCCAGCAGGTAGGGATGGACTCGTTCCCTTCCCTGCCACTATCAAACCACCCTTCAAGTGACCACACACGATGGCAGAAGTGGCGCATTCGACCCACAGAAGCTGTGGCAGTGCTCGTGCTTTTGCTCCACAGAGCTGGACTGGGAAGCACAACCCTGTGACCCAGCCAGGCTTCATCAGCGGTGGTGTTTCTCCTGGACTTGCACTGCTCACATCTGAGAGGTTGGATTTGGAGGAAAAGGAGGAAGGCAAGAGGAAAAGAGCTTTTGCAGTTATGGGAACAGCCTTGAAATGAAGAGGATCCAAACCAAAGGGCACACTGCAAAGCCTGCCACTAACCATACTCCAGCACAGTGGCACAAACACCCTCAAAAATGAGGCTTCTCTGAGCACCTCTGGCTGATTTTACATTTTTGAGGTCCCTGATTTTGGCCTTAGAACCCCAGATACCATCCCAGCACACCCGAACTGCAGCACTCATTTGGGAGCAGCTGCCTCCTCTCCTCCTTGTGCCACAGAGCTCGCCCATGGCAACATGCAAAAAGCCAGTGGACCAACCAGCACCAACCTCACTCTGCACCAGACGCTGCCTTCGTGTGCCCCAGAGGGTGAGGCCCCATCTTCTGGGACTAATGAAACGAGGTGAAAAGGGAATTTGCTTCATCTGTAAGCTATAAATTCTCCACATCTTCCTGAACTGAGCATAGACAGGAACATCTGTGTGGCAGCATTTCTACAAGGCCCCAGCTCTGCTGATAATGCTGAAACACCTATTTAAGTATAAAAGCTGGAAAGTGGGAGATAAATAAGGAGCAGGGAATGGAGGGAGGGCAACCATAGAATCACAGAATGGTCTGGGTTGCAAAGGACCTTGAAAGGTCATCTAGTCCAACCCTCCTGACAGGGGCAGGGACATCTTTCACTAGATCAGGATGCTCAACACCTCATCCAGCGCTGTGAGCACTTCCAACGATGGGGCATCCAATGTTTTTAAATGAAACAAAATTAATACTGTTTACTGGGAAGAAGGCATTATTTTCCTTAAGAGTTTTTTTGCTCAGTGAGTACAGAGGATGAGACCTGTTAATCATGCTGTTGAACAGGGTCTGATGAGAAACAGAAGGGAGAGGTAGTTAGCACCAAACACTGTGCTCACATAAGAGGTGGACCATCTCAACCCATGGCTGGATGATGTCTTATTCATCTCAAGACCAGTTCAGAGAAGAGCAAGTAGGCTGGTGAAGGGTCTGGAGAGCAAACCTTATGGAGGAGCAGCTAAGGGAAGTGGAGTTGTTTAGCCTGAAAAAGAGGAGGCTGAGGTGGGACCTTATCACTGCCTATAACTACCTGAAAGGAGGGTATAGAGAGATGGGTGTTGGTCTCTTCACCCAAGCAAGAAGCGATAGGATGAGGAGGAATGGCCTCAAACTGCACCAGGGCAGGTTCAGGTTAGACATCAGGTGTTGTCAGGTATTGGAACAGGGAAGTGGTTGAGCCAGTGACCCTGGATGTATTTTAAAGATGGGTAGATGAGGTGCTCAGAGATATGGTTTATTGAAGGACAGGTATGGTTGGACTTGACGATCTTAAAGGTCTTTTGCAACCTATTGATTCTGTGATTCTCCCAATATGCAGAAGATGCTTTCCAACTGCAAACACATCCAGCTCCATCTATGGACCACCCATAACCCTGGTGCTACTCTTTCAGAGGCGCTACTCAAATGCCTGGACACCTAATTTTGATTTTTCAGCCTAACTCACCAGCAGCTACACTTCATCCCCATGCACACTTAGTTATCTTGCAGAAAATCATCTTCCCCAAGCTTGAACAGCCCTCCTCTCCCTCTGGGGTAAGTACAGAGCCATGTACAACATCAGGCACCTGTACATCTCCCAGGACTGTGGTGCTCATGCGTCCCAGGATCAGGCAAGGTTAATCCCCCATGAACTGTCGCAGCAGGGAACGCTCTCACTAAATCCTCCAGAAATCCAGCCCAGACCACAGCACGTGGAAGTCTGGCCCGGTGTTTGTAGGACCTATAAAAACACAGCTGTGTTCTTCTCTTCAGCCAGCTGCACAGCAGAGACCCATGCAGGACATTAATCAGAGCTGTGGTCTTATTGATTATTATTATTACTACCACTACTGCTGTCATACCCTGGGGCCCCAAACGGATCCCTGTGACAACAAGACATGGTCTCTGCTTTGATGAGTTGACAAATCCAGTTTGAAGCACATCACAGCAAGTCAGTGCGGCACATAGTGAGGAGGGGAGCTGGCAGCACTGGGAGAACTGCTCACTTAGCTGGTCTAAACCATGCATGCCTTGAGTGCTTCCAGCCACACTACAATGCTCCTGGCTTATAAACTACTGGCTGTTCCAATTTCACCTTTTTTTTTCAGTCATTTAACCATTTTTAACTTGTTTTAAAGTTCCATTGAGTAGCTTTTAATCTGGCTGGGTTTTGTGCATGTTGGGGGAAAAAAAAAAAGACGACTGAAGTCAAGATGAGAGCAAGGAAATAATGGGAGGGAGAGGAGGATACAGTCATTCTCCCACCATGCCCACAAGGCCTGCTCTGCAGTCTGTCTCTCCAGTGCCTTACCCCTGAGCTTTCAACACGTTCAAGAAATAAGAACACAAATGATATCAGCTGGGCAGGCCCACTACAGGAGAACAACATGCTTATGAAATAAAGAAACATGAGGCCAGGGGAGACATTGTCTGAAATGTTAAAAGCGTCAGGAACAGAATTTGCTGGTCTCCTCAAGAAATTCCCAATACCATCCCTGCAACCTCTGGGGACCAACTCCAGCAACGCAGCCAGGGCAGACAAGGCTCTGCCAGGCTGCAGCATTCATGGTCGCTTTCTGCCCCGGGACAGCCCTTCCCACCACTGTTCACACTCATCTCCTGCAGAAGGATGCTGCACTCGGTGCTACCCACACACTGGGTGGAAAGCCCACGTGCCTCCCAAGTAAAGCATCTCCAGAGGGATGAAAACACGCTGCTGCACAAGGGGATGCTGCAGCTCCTCCACCTACAGACTCGAAGCTAACCAGACGGGAAAGACCTGTGATCAACAGAGAAAAAATTCAGGCAAAACGACTCATGGTACCCCTTTACACAGGGAACCAGTGGGGCATGGAGCAGTCTCCCAGGCTGAATTACTGCTGCAAAAACAACGGAGGTCATTGAAGAAACAATTAGGGAGCTGGAAGGAGAGAAGGGAGCCATAGGAAGTGAATGAAGCATGTTGGGCTAAATATTTTCACACTGTCCTCCCCTCGCCTGCCAGATCCCAGAAGTCTCGTGTTCTCACGAGCTAATGGCTCTGTGCTGGCTGCTGACACCAACCAGCAGCATGTCACCTTCTCAAAGTGGATTAGTTTAAGCTGCAGGCATGCTGTCACATCACTAAGCTGGTCCCTGAACAGGTCTTGGCCAACTCTTAGCTCTACCAGGCCTGTCAGATGATGATGGGATCTCCAAATGCCCAGCATCACACAAGGCAAGGGATCAGCACTGAAAAAGGCCTCCTGCGAGCTCCTGTTGTCTCCTGGTTTCCAACAAACCTGGCGATGCTCAGCTGCTGCTTGCAGGACTGGGTAGTCAGTGTTGCATGAGAAATGTTTGCGTGCCTCATCTCCCCTTCTCAGCCTGCAGAATCTGCTCTGCTCTTAGAGAAAGTCTCCTTTCCCACATACCAAGACAAAAAGAATATTTTAGAAGCTGATAGCATTCCTGAGTCACATATAATTCAGAAGTACAATCACTAAATCCCTGACAATTAAGGTATACTGACATTTTCCACCAAAAAAAAAGTGGCTGATCAACAAGTTTTCCTAGAAAAAAGTGTAATTTCCCATTATTACTTGAAATTTCAAGAGAATTAGAAGAATAAGAATTTCCACTTGACTTGAAGGTGACATTTTCATTGCATTCCAGAAATGAATTATTTTTACTTTTTTAATTCCAAATGTCTTCCTCTTACTCGATAATGTTTTGTTACTGAAGGCAACAGAACAGGTGGATATGACTTCACTTTTCCCCTCCAACACATTTTCTTTTTTCGTTCTAAATTTTATGAAGTTAGAGCAGCAGAGGGAAAAAAAAAATCACTCATCAGACTTTTCCAACTTTCCTACAAAATGCCCTTAACTTTAGAAAATAGCTCAAGTGCAAGATTTAATATGCTGCTTTGTTTCTCTTTCTCTGTTCCATTATTCTGTAGTCTTCCTGAAAATGTGTATGCTCTCAAAAGATAGAGTAGCAAAAGGAAAAAAAAACAGATACAGATGACATTTATCTTACTGCACCCAACACAAAAGAGGGAGAAGTGGTGAAGGAACAAAGAAGAGCATCCAAAACCAAAAATCAAAAGCTGGTTTGGTAATTTTCTTGAATATGACTGAATATTTTTGGGGGCAGAGAGGAGGGAGGTGAGGAGTTTTCAAACCATTTCTAACCATAGTAAATCATGAGGAATTGGGAATTCATTACTCTGCCAAGAGAGCTACCACTTTCTCCTAAAATCCTTGACTTCCATCTTGGTTTTACTGCAGTAAGGCTCCATCACACAGCTTTCCACCACAACTCAAGGCATCCAGGGTGCTCCAGCTGGTAGGTTTCCAGCTGCAAACTCCAAAGGTGCTCTGAGCCACATGCTCCCGCTGCTGGGAAGTCCCTCCCTCTGTGTATACACAAGCCAGGAACCCAACTCCTACACTCGCTGTTCAACTCCATGAATACGGGAGGACTTACAGCAGGAGGTAGAGGAAGGCCAACACCCGGTGACTGTCAGTCTGTTTTACTGACATAACAGCTCCAGAGGCTGTTGCAAAAAGGTCATGTAAATATCCTCAGAATTATATCATTAAAGTATTTCATATTCAAGAGTGCTGCATAGTAGATGGAAAAGAATTAAAGCACAACTGAATCAAACCTGCAGGCTGGAAAGGCAGGTCTCCTAGACCCGTTCTGACAAACTGACGTCCTACCACCCCAATTATATGCATAGCTCAATCCCACATTTGTAAAGGATTCCCATTGTGCTGGGATGAAAGTAACAATACTGAAAAGGGCTGTTCAAGCCCCAGCTCCTTGGATCAACACATATCAGCAGAGAGCAAACAAGCAAAACCCCTTGAAAAGTACCAGTCCTGGACAGAGGACATCTGTTTCTGATTAAAAACAAGAAAGATCTGTCCTCATGCACCTCTCAGGAGGGTAGCTAGCCAGAGCAAGGGTAAGAGATGCCTTCACTTTCTCCTTGATTTGAACGATCTGAAACAAGGAAGCTCCCACAAATGCATCAACAAAGAACAAGTCAAGAACAGCCTGTATTAGCATTCAGTTCCTCTGAATTGGACAGCTGTGGTTCCTTTCTAATAAAAAATACTTACCATCACCTCCTGGTTGCTTGTATGGGTTGTACTTTGGCTTGGGGGCAACAACAGGTGCAAACTTCTTTGGTGTTTGCTGGGTGGACACCGAGATGCTTGGAGTCCCAAAAGCATGTGTGGTCTCCATCCTTGCAGTAACGTGACCAACAGGCTCGTTTGTACTCTTGGGTGGCAGCCAGGATGGGTGGGACATGGTTCAGATCTGAGAAGAGAGACAAAGAGAATCAAACACACATTAGGTATTTAGGCTGGGGAAGTAACAGTGGCAAACCTGCTACTTTGCTGGTTTATAAAATCAAACTCACAAAACCTTTTAGCATGTTTAACTTGTGCGTGCTTACCTTTAAACACACTGGTCCTAATGTATAGGGCTTACACAAATCTGTCTTTTCCCAGTAGGTCAGGATTACTGATCAGCTCATTGCCAGTGCCTACAAAAAGCACAGCTGTTTTTCCTCTTCTAACCAAAGCAGAGGCAGCCTGATACCCTGGAGAAGGCCATCAATCCCACCATCCATTCGGTAAAGCGGTGATATATTTGCTTTTCCCCGTTAGCACGTTAACATACATCATCACAGGTGCTCTGGGGACAAGTGTAGTCACAGATAGACAGACACTTGCAAAATACACCCTCAGCACTACTTCACATGCCATTTAGGATCCTATGTCCCATAGGCTTTCATTCAAACCTTTTTCTTTTTAAAAAAAAGGATTTCAAAAGCACCTAATCATTCTTGATGCCTCCGTTTCTGAATGCCCAGCTTAAGATATTTGAAAAGGATGTCAGGTTTGAAAAAATGCCAGAATCCCACAACCACTGACAACCAGGCTCCTTTTAGACATCTCAACTTGTGTAACAGAAAACAGAGGCAGCCCAAATCATTACTTATTTATGAAAATCTTGGCTTTGGCCTCTTAAAAGCCTACATCACTTTTGAGAACTGGACTCAGATGCTGCTGAAAAATATTGCCCATAAAAAACCTGTTCATTGCAATGAACAAGTGCTTTTCACCACACACAGACCACACTCGCTGGGTAGCAGCGATTGTCCTACAGTACCATTCGATGCTATCATCCCTCTGAGCTGGATTTGAGGTATGGTGAGGAAACGAAGACCCCACACAGACAACAACCAATGCTAATTGTGGAGCCCTCAAGCACGCTGTCACTTCTGCCCATCCTCTGCTTCGATGTTAAGACCCCCCAAGGCTACTGAAACAAGCAGGCACCTGCGACCAAATCGGGACAGATTTGTTTTGATCATGGAAAAGGATCGGCGTGAGGGACAGCACCAGGCCATGGGAGATATCAGCAGACTGTTCTTGAAGAAAAGCACGTCTATCTGGGAGCAATGGGACAAAGCAGAGGTGCTGCTGGGTTTGCAAAAATGTATTCTCTAACCACAGGAGCAAACGCAATCTGCCAGGGTTGAGACACAAAGGAGAGCGGAAACTCTGCTGAGCGTGGCAGCAAAGGGACATATAAGCTGGTGTGAACAGTCCTCTGAGCTCCAGGTGGTGGAGAAGAAAGGGGACAGATGTGACCTCTGGAAGGCACAGACTCTCCCAAAGTGAAATAATTACTGATGTCCACAGTGCTACAGTACTCTAAATACTCTGACACAGCCTATGGTCACGCATGCAGACATCTATTTGAATGGTTCATGAGGAGGTATTTCCAAAGCAGACAAGCACAGCCACCTCCAACTCATTGATACCAAGCAGGATTGCAGCTACAGGTCCACTCTCAGCCTACCTGGGCATCTTCTTGACATCTCACAGCTAATACTTCCATGCACACATGCTTCTCAAAGAAACAAACAACACTGAGCTCTTCAACCAGCCCCCAAGACTATAGGGAACATTCACGCAGGAAGAAGGCATATCTGATAGCATATTTAAGTCTGTGTACAGAAAACAAAGCAGAAATCACACGATTTCCCCTTTCTCCTAATTTGGGCTCACACATCACTAGAAACTTCAAGACTAAGCTTGGGTCTTAGGCACAGAGCTATTTTTGCCAACTCATCCTGACTGGCAAAGCTCCTACATCCTACATCTCCACATCTCACAGTGGAGAAAATTCAGTTGAGCCCTTTATCAAAGCAGTAAATGAAGACTCTGAAGTAGCCCTGTGGGTTCCCTCATGGCTAACCTCCCCCTAGCAACTTGCTGTTAGCAATGCTGAGTCAGCATGGGGGAAGCAAGGTCTCCACACGGTAGCGTGGGGACAACACCTCCAGCTAAGAGCAATGACTGCTAAGACTGATGTGAGTGTGTGTGTGTGTGTGTATATATATATGCTTATTTCAGACCAGCGAGTTTACTCCAGGTAACAGGTTTCCTCCTTGTAGAGTCAAAGTCCCAGTGTCTGACCCACCACTAGGAGATAAGACAATCTGTGGTCATCTTCCACCTCCATCGTTCCTTGTGTGGGAGAGGAACTGGTGAGTGCCAGACATCAGTCTCAACACTTGTGGCTCTTCCTCACCATGCAGTCTGCTGCTCGGTGTGCACGCAGAGGTTTCTCGATCCCTCTGCACTAGACACCCAGTACCAGTGAAAAGAAGACACCACGACTGGCTAGAAACGAGGGAGACAGGAGCATGGCAGGAACAGTCTGGAGATGGATAAGTATCCAAGGCTAAGCTGTAAGGATCTGACTTTCCTCCCCCATATTCCCACCGTCCAACCTCACATTAACAGTGCAGAGCATCATTCTGAAAGCAAGAAGTGAAAGGCAGGTCCTCCCCACAGGGCCCAAGATGAAACCAGCCGCAACGGGTGGGGGCAGAGGGCACGCGAACTGCGCTTCCACTGCCGGGTACTTCCTGTTACCAGCACCAGGCCTGATGGATCTAGAAAAAGACTGTCACTCAAGCAGTAAGATTCACCTAAACTGCTGCTTTCTCCTCCCAAATCCTTCAAAAATATAAAATACAGCAATAAAACTCGGGCAACTATCTAGGTTTTAAGAGCAGAAAACAATGTGAGGGCACTCAACCTAAAGAGCTAAACAAGACAACTCTGCACTCTGCAGTGTTAGAGCATCCATAGACAACTATATCTTACCCATTGCTAAAAGCACCCTGGGGTTTTATTCTGACAGGTTTTTCAGTCCCTGGCTTGACAACTCATATGAAAAAGCATCCCGCTGCATGAAGTGCCCTTCAGACACAAGACTTTACCTCCACGTTGATTCAAAGCAGAAAAATATCCCATTACCAACCAGATTATCATCATTCCTATCCTGACAGCTACCAAGATGTTCCTTAACCACCTCCCAGGCAACATGCCTTGGTCCCACGGAACCCCCATGGTCTGCCAGGTTGACAGCAAGAGATGGGTTGAGTGATGCACAAACCACTAGTATCTGCTTCCATAGCCAGGCTGCGGCTGCACAGCGCTGGAGGCAGCTGAGGATGATGTGAATCTCAATGAATGAGCTTAAAAAGCAGACTGCTCTTACGGACAGTGCTGGAGCATGAAGACCACACTGCTGTAACTCAACTGCTGACTGTAAGCTGGCTCCCTCTCAGTTACCCTCTAACACATTTGTTTTGGCAGTGGTGGTATTTTTTAATTGTTTCCCCGTTAGCCTTTTCTCTTTCTCCCCCTCTCATTTTCTGTTACACATTTGCTGCCACTCGTTTTTGCTATCTGTGCCTTGACAATGTTTTCAGCAAGTTCCCTTCTCCTCATCTGTTCCAGCCCCAGCTCCCCAGCCTCAATTAAATTTAGCCTAACTACTTTGCGAGATCATAAAAAGAGAATTAATTGATCTCTTTTTAACAGCTGAAGCTAAATTTCTGGGTTTGCCATTATTTCCCCCCTATTTTTTCATCTGGTAAAGGGCTAAGAGCAAGGCAAAACATAAGGGACAGTGGCTTGCAGATGAGCACAGCCCCCCAACTCTCTCTGCAGACTTTTCCATGGCAGAGAACATTGGCTAACTCAAAGCCATCAGTGCTTCCTCACCACTCTCTGCAACACTGCCTGGTTTTCAGTCAGAAGCTCCTTTGACCCAAAACAGATGAACATTTTGTGATGTGGATAAGTAACGAAAACAGCACAGGGCAACTTGGGTTTATAACCAGTCTTCTTACTCTAAGCTTATTCTGACATATGCCACTGCCTCTGCATCACTGTGGTTCCTGCACTTATAGACAAGAACCTCCATAGGTAAAGGCAGTGCTTTTCTGGCTAGCCAGCAAACACAAGCAGCAGATGCCTGTTTTACTTTTGCTTTTGAGGTGTTTCCTTCAAAAAAGTTATTTCTGCTAATTCTACAGTAAACAGTATTGTTTTCAGAAGTTTCTAACTAGATGTGGGGAACTGCAGAAGTCAGTGGTTACAAGAAGGCTAAAGTCACTGAGAAACTTGGAGAATAAAAATAACAATATCTACTGGATACTGCAGGAACCAAGGAACAGGCAAACCATAATGAAAGGAGTATCAAGATGTATGGGCTGGGGGAACCCAAGAAGAGGGACCAGAAAAACCATTCTGGGAACACGCACGCTGGCAGGAGATAATGTGGTGAAGTAGAACCCGCTCACCTTGGCTCTCAGGGATGGAGCTGTTACAATTGGTGCATTACACATTTCTAAGGGTGGATACAGCAAGCTCTTTCTTCAAGGGTCACAGCAGATGGGAGTGAAAAACCATCAAACCACATCTGACCCCCCCTGGTTCTTCAAAAGGAATTCCCCCCCACCACTGGAGAACAGTGAGTCTCACCAGCCTTTTGCTGGACAAGCCAGGCCATTGCTGCTCCCTGGATGCCAAATGCAAAGCCTCTGATCCCTCTGCTGCTCAAGTCAACGGCTGGACCACAGAGCTCTCACTGAAAAGTCATACCATAGGTTAAATCTACAGTTGCCCACATTTCTATTCCAAGCAAATCATCTGTCAGGCATAGTTTGCATTCAACAAGCTCCTTCCCAGCAAACCTGCATAAATCTAGCCACCCAACATTTAACACAGCCAGGCTGGAACAGCCTCTGTCATTACGGCTCATGGCTCCAGGAACCTTCCCATGGGGGGCTGCAACCTCTCGCTTCCCCATCGGTGCCACATCTCCCCATCTTGGCTGAAGCCTTCTGCATTTCTGCCTGCCACTCTCACACAGACATGGCCAGCAGTAACTCAACAGCTCTGTTCCTCATCTGGCTGCTACAAGCTTCTCCTGTGACTCCTTACTCATTGACCACTCCGGCAAAACCCTTTTCCCAAGTTCACTACCTCACCCCAGACAAAAATGTGCTAAATCTTTCTTATGTCACTGCTCTGAAAGTCTTTCATGCTGACCATCTCATCCAGCCCTTCTGCACTGTGCAGGGCACTGAGCTCTACCCAACTATTACTCCACAAAGCCTTTGTTGAGCTAAAGCACATTTGCTACAGCATAAGCTTAACCTCAACTGAAAGAATGCAGGTTCTGGAGAACTGACCACAGCATTAGGTAAATTGTTTGGGCAAGCAATTTAGCACCATAATTACAGCTTCTCCTTTATGTCTGCCTTTACATTTAATTTAGCTCCACCTCCAACCATTGGCTTTTGTTATGTTCCTGTCATCTGCATTACAGCCCTGCCTCCCTCCCTTACACAGATCCTTTCAGAACACAATCAGGTCACTGGTTAAATCAAATCAAAACAGTTAAATTAAATATCAATTAAACTCGCTGCAAAGAGCAGACTTCTCTTGATTCAGTGATACATATTTACTCTGAACTCTCTTCAATTCTTCAGTCACCTTTTATGAAATGGTGGGTGCTAGCGTAAGGCCATTTTTTTTCCACGAACAGTAACTTAAAATGGAAGGGGTAAGATGATGAATAATATTAAAGACAGAAAGCAAACTGAAATCAGCTGTGGCTGCCTGAGGTTCTGTTATCCTTCCTTCCTTGGAAGCATTAGTCATCACTTACTGTTGGAGGCAGAGAGGATAAGACTAGGCTAACTATGATAAATACCATTAAGAGCAAAGAGTGAAATCACGCTGCATAAATAAGGAAAACAGTGTGCTCCAGTTCTATCATTAGGACAATCTTAATGCCTTCAGTTCAGAAAATTCTAACCATGAAAGAATACACCACAGCAGAGGAACTGGAATCCACGAATCCCAAGATGAGACCACATTATCTAAAAATGTCAGACCAGGAATATGAATAGACGACAGTACCAGGCAATAATAAAAGCCTGACAAGGGCTTTTTTAACTTTTTTTTTTTTATTTTCAATGTGTGGGCATAAGTGCTTGTTTTTGCTTTTAATTATGGGATGCCATTCACCTTTGAGAAGCAAAGGTAAAACAAAGAGGGTTCCAAGTCAATTTAGCCTCACATCAGATAAGCCACGGAAAGGTAGAGTACCAATTTGTCTACTCTTGAAATTGTTAGTACATTCATCTCAGACAGGCTGGCTTTTCTGTGATTAGACAGTTCCCAAATAAATCTTGATTTCATTTTCATATTTATAACATGGACCAAGTACTCCTTGAATGTTGATGGACTTTGCCAAGACTGAAGAATTTGTCCCTGAGTTAATTAAGCTAATGCTTCATAGTGGGTAGCAACAGTGTTTAACAAAAAATGAGCAACAACAGTCTGTTCTTCCAGACAGTCTGCTGCCTTCCATCCTACTCCCTCCTAAATCCTCTGACTTGAGGTAGGTCCATAACATTCTCTCTTAGTATCACTGATGCAGTTAGCCATCACTCCTAAGGCCAAGGGACTGACCAGATACAGGGAATCAGGACCTTGTTTGCTGACAGGAGGTGTGGCTGGAAGCCCTATGGCAGCTTCTCTCTGACACCATTCAGGACCACAATCAAGACATCCCCTGCCTGGATTGCCAGGGTTTGTCTCTAAAGGATTACAAGAGCGTGTGTAAAAAGGCAGAGTGCATTCTCTCCCCTCCCCTTTCTCTTCTGTCCATGTAAAAGAACTCAAAGAGAAAACTTTTGACTTTACTTCATCTTCCAACTGAGTTTTAAAGATCAGCTCTACAGGAAGGGAACACCCTTCATGATGCAAAATCATGCCACACACACTGCCCCTCTCATTTAGAGGTGCAACCTGCAAGTCCAGGTGTTTCTACTCTGAGAGTATTTGTCTTCAGTTTTTGCCAAAATTCCCAAAAGCACATACCCAATTGCCCTGCTATAATACAGGTTTTTGCTTTGTCCTCATCACCTCCACTCCACTAATTAGCTAAAAGCAGTAATTGAGGTTGACCAAAGAGATTTTCTCTTTACAAACTCCCAAAGCTGCTTGTTTCTCTTGGCACTGTTCCCCTTTGAACGTTAAATGAATTTATTTCTCCATTTACAGTAGGTAATCCCTAGCCATGAAGCTTTTCTGCTTCTTCTGGCCTCCAAAAGAGGATGTCAATGTCAAAATTCTGGTCTCTTTACAGGTCTTTAACCAAACATAGGAAGAGTCCAAAAACTCATACCAAGCTCTCCTGGGATGGCTTTCCCATATGGTTCTACTTACCCTCATCAGTTTTACATCATATGGGAAATTACATTATTTCAGGAATTGGGATTCCTTTTACTCCCTTAATCGTTGACAATCTGCACAACATCTCACCAAATTTAAGTCCTGTAATATTAAATAGTCAAAAGAAGCTTCTCCCTCAAACTCGGCCAGCAGCAAATTGACTCTGGCCCTTTGTGCTCGTAAATGTCATGTCAGCCACCAGGAGAATCACAGAGCTGCAGGCACAACTCTGAGCACTGGGAATCCCATGAGTGGGGTTGACGTGACACTCATCACCAGTGAGCAGTGGAAAGGAGGCAACTGACCCACCAAGTGATTCTAAGACATGAAAAAGAAGAATGGAACATGTTGTCACCCTTCAGTGACTGTCTTCTTGACTATATGCAAACTTGATGCCCCTGGACTCCGACTCCTTGTGGCACATCTCTCCTTGAGATCAGGTTTCTTTGCTTGCATCCATTTCACACTGTTTAGGAGCTTTTCTTGATGCCTTATTTTAGTCTTTCACAGCAGATGTCAGCTAGAGCAAATTGAACTTGCCCTCTCTCCCCCCACACCAAGAGTTTCTTCCAGTTGCCTGGATAAGGCAGGGTTTAGTATCTTCAGCTCAATCTCTTCAAAATAGATAAATAAATATCAAAGTCACTTCTTCAGTTAAATAGGGATGAAAGCATTCACCAGTTTCCTGCTGTGGGACATCACTAATGTAATCGTGGGAATTAAAGGAGAAAGAAACCTAGTTACAGCCCTGCTTGTGCTGAATTATTCCTCGAAGCGTTTAATCTAGTATCACCTCACCCTCTCTCCAACAGCTGCAATCATGGGATCCTCCAGAAGACCTGATTTAAATTCAAAGTTCGCCCCGCTCCAAGCAAAGGATTGGCCCAGATGACCTCCAGAAATCCCTTCCGAAATCAATTATTCTATGACTCAAAAACCCCAGACTTCCAGCTGTGACTTTATCTGCACTCAAAAGGGTTTGCGGCAATATAGCTGTATCCCACTTAAGATATGCCAGCAATATCACCGACTGGCAGCACAGCATTATCTTCCTTATTCTCTAGTGGCAATGGTTCACAAATAAACACAGCATGTCCCTATTCTTTTAGCTAAATAACCAATACTTGGAAAACAACTTCCCCCTCCCCCCCCAACATGGCTGTATCCACACTTTGTCTTTTTGCCAGGTGATCCATAACAGTTTGTGATGTCACAAAAGTGCCATCTTCTACAGGATTACTCAGGAGTTACAGGAAGACAACAGAGACCATAAAGACAAGATGGTAAAAGAACAGTCTCTCTGCTACAAAGATGCTTGACACGGGTTCACGTCCCCATGAATGCAGTTCATCAGATACTAACTCAATATCACATTCATCCTCACACCAAAACCCTGCTGCTGGGACAATTTGATATCAACCAAAAACCTACCCTTTCAGTTTCCTCCTTAGCTCACTTCTCTTTATCAGCTGCAATAGTAGAAAAGGTAGAAGGGCAAACTAAACATAAAACTCCTTTCCCAATATAATTGCATTAGTAGTTTGGGGATTAGATGCAGGCTATTTGAATTTGACTGCTGCTGCAAAACACACACATAAAAGCTGATGAACGGGATCTTCCTTTTACAGCCATGTCACACCCTGGTGTTGGATAACAAACTAGGCTTTAAAATTCCAATAAATTGAACTTGACTGGCCTGTGTGCATTGAAACAAAGAGATACTACTGGCTCCCTGGAGATAGATAGATCCATCTAATCTAATACAACTAATGACCAGCATTACAATTTCACCAGAGAGCAGGCTGATTCTTGACTTCTGTGGTATGAGACAATCCTCAGCCACTCCAAACATAATTGTACTGTATAAAACATTAATAAAAGGCCTCAGCTACTTGTGGTCACAACCAACCCCAGGGCCACTGCAATGGAGGAGGCAGACCTGCTGGCCAGCCCAAAATGCTTACTCAAATACAGCCCAAAATGCTTACTCAAATACAGCAAAGTTCGTGGTTGAACCTTAAGAGCTGAGCCAGGATGTAGCTCTGAGCCAGGCAAGTTTCTTCCAATTCTCAAAGCTTCTCTTGACCTACAAGTTTGTGAGGGCATTGCTGCACTACAAAGGAAAGCTTGAGATGGATGTATGAAGTGAGAGAGGAAATATACTAACAAGGACAGCAAATGAACAGGCAGAATGGTGCAGAAAGGTTATTTGGTGAGTCTCAGACCATGAGCTTCCTTATACAGATTCTGTTTTCCTGCACACAATTTATTCTCATGATCCCTCTGTCAAAAAAAGATGCCTTTATTCCTTCTGTGTCCATATTATTGTCTTGCTTATAGCACAGTAATTGGCTTCGCACTTCTGCAAGGCACTGGCAAGCAACAAAGAGCATATCCATCAAATAAAAACAGTTGAAGGACTTGACTTCTCAACCAGTGGAGACATACTGGAATCAGGCCTGTCAAGAGAGTGCTCCATAAGAGAAAAGAAATCAGGACACAAGAGATGGCAAGGTGAATACTGTTAGAGCAAGCCCTGGCTGTTTGGATGTTGACACTGGCTGTAAACAAGAAGGAACTGTGCAGAACTTACATTCAGCTCAGCAGTGAGATATCAACAAGACTCCAGTGGGACCAAATGGGACCGTGGCAGCATATTGACACATAGATAATTGTTTTAGCTTTGCAGAGCGCTGTGTGTATATATCTCAGCACAGGGAGAAACAGCAGGGATCTGAGCTCAGTAGAGTGGGAAACTGATACAGAGTGAACAAGGAAACAGTGCAGAATGTGAGGTCCTGCACAGCAAAGCTAGCGTGGGTGCAGGTGGGGTTTTTATTCATGATGGATTCCCTGCACTCCTAAAATCACTGTGGCTGCAAGAAGAGTCAGCTGCTGCCATCGCTGGAAGAAAACATATCTGCTACTGGCAGCCTGAACCCCAAGCCATGTAGAGGATTTCTGTGAGCAGAATTTCATGCTGCAGCACAGAACACAGGCTCGACATGGGCCTCACTCAAGAAGGATGCGAGTGCAGGGCCAATGCCATTATAACCTGCTTCTGACACCTCAAGGGGCTGGCAGTACAAACCTAACTTTGAAACCGTAATACCTAAAAAGCAAGCAATTAAATCAGTTAATGGCCAGGAACTGTGTCCAGAATCAAAATCTTTAATCCTTCATTCTTTTCCTCCCACCTGATCCACTTAAGTTTTCCTCCCCCAGATCCCAAGCTGTCCTGGAAGGCACAGCTTTGACTATGACAAATCCCTGGATGATTTGTCCTCCTTCCTGAGCATTGCACCAACCCGTGCCTAATTTCTGGCAGCTCAGCCTATGGCACCTTGCAAATAATCAGGGGAAATAGCCTTTTTCCTATGGAAAACCCTATATCCTAACACACAGAAGACTGATTGCTGCCAGATGGCTGGGAACTGATGCTACAGAGAGATTGCTAATGGAAGCAAGATATTTGTGTGCATGGAAACCGTAGGAAAGGAAGTACGCAGGCCCCTTCATATAAACAGTCAGAATAAAGGACAACAACAGGTGACTTTATATCATCAAGACATGAGCACCCCAATGTATTCTTGTCTCCTGTTTGCAACACAAAGCAAAAATATTTAAGTGTTCCATCCCTTAAGAAGCAGAAAGCCTTCAGTACTGTCAGGAAAGAAAGAGGATCTCTTCAGGTTACCGAGTTCTCCTTTCTATCATGAGACTGGACCATCACTAACACTAGATAAAGCTTGCTGTGGCTTTGTCCTTGAAAACTTCCAAAATCCCCGAGCACCTAGTGATTTGTTAAATGTTGCACTACTTTGTTTATCTAACCCTCTAGCTGCTTCTCCCAATCCACTACACACACATCCATGGCATTTTATTTTGCCACATAGACAGAACCATTGGGCTCCATTACTTTCAAAACACCTCAGCAGTAGTCACAGGCTGCTGTTGAATCACTTTTTTGGAGACATCAGAGAGAGGAGACAAAGCTTCCTCATCTTCCTCTTATAGGCCATGTGCTCTAGGTCCTTGACTGCCCCTCCTCCAGACCCTCTCCATTTCTTCAACATCCCACTTCAACTGGAGGACTCCAGATTGAATAAGAGCCTCACCAGCAGGGAGTAAAGGTGAACAACAACTCATCTCACTCGACAATCCAGAGTCTCCTGAAGCAACCCCATATCCAGTTTGCTTCATTGGCAATGACAGCATATATCAGACTGAGATTTGGCCTGGCATCCACTACCCACCCCAGGCACTTTCATCAAGGTATAAAGAAGAATAAAAGGCATGTTTTGAGATGGTGCTTAAACTGGAGGAGCTCCATAATGTCCATAGCCACAGGGATAGGAGGGCAAGTCATAAGGTGATGTCTGCTACCCCTGTGTTATTTGCAGTAAACACAACAGAGCTCTCATTGAGAAGACAGCTGTTGAAAGAGGGCTGTTCTGGAAGCACAGAGAAAAGGGTGAAGAGGAATATTAAGAGCAAAGGCAAGATTGCCATGACACTCTGGAGCACATCAAGATAAAGCTTTGTTTTAGCAACCATACAGTATTAGTTCTGCTCTGCCTGGAAACTTGTGACTGAAGACAAGTGTTTGAGATTTGATTTTCAATTCTTCTTTGAAACTCATAAAACCACCAAACACAAGCCTAGGAAACTGTTGCTCTTCCCTTTTATCTCAGTGTCTGTTCATTCAACAACAGTGATACTCAAAGCTCTGGGAGATAGTTCCTCAGCTGGTACAAACCACAGTGCCAGCAACAAAGTCAACCCAGCCGGGCATCCACCCTGACCTTGCAGTTTTGCTGAACAAGCACATCATATTACAAAGCAAACTCCAGTTGCTCCACCACTATCACATTGGTGTCTTCTGCTTTTGACCACCCAAATTGTTTGTTCCCCTTCCCAGAAATCAGTATGAAGTTTTGCTGTGACAAAAGAATTGGTCGCATCAGTTCCCTAGATGTGAAACAGCTCAAATTTGACAGTCTCCAAGAAAACCTCTATTATACATAACACTATTATATTATTATTATTTCATGGCCACACTTTCTCAGGGAAGGGGGGCATGGAAGAGAGGAAACGAATCATGAGCAGGGGGAGTTTTTAGAGGGAAGGAAGAACCAAACTTTAAATGCATCTGGAGATAGCACTATGCTGCTGCTGGCAACCGCTTGTGTTCTGCTGTTGAACAGCACGAGGGCAGCTGGGTCACGCAGCCGGTAAGCGCACACGCAGCTCGGTTAATCAAATGCCCTCCAAGAGATGCTACTGCTATCTCACAGGTCTGCGGCAAAGCATGTTCCCGCACACAGCTCAGCATCTGTAAGGCATTCCAGGATGCCTTTGCTGTGTAATGCACATTATTTCTCTTTTAAAGTAACGCAGCTGCCAACACCTTAATCATTCCACGGGGACCTTCGAGCCCACCAGCCCCTTAAGTGCTTCATTACCTCCAGCACACTCCTGCAGAGCTCACGTCCCAGGTGAGCTGTGTGAGCATAGCTCTCCGTCAGCTAAAGAAAGCAGACTGAGCTGCAGGAGATCAGAATCTGTGCAAATCAGGTCTAACAGCCTATCTACCATCACTCTTTGTTCCCGCGAGTTTGGCCTCGTTTACTGCAAAATATCTAGGACAAAAGGCAAGACAGCAACAAGAAACCACCTCTGAGACTGAAATTATTGCATGTTTCTTTTCGTGAGCTCCTGAGGGAGAGAAGATGCTTGCTCCTCTGCATGGACTCTCTAAGGGGCTATGGAGACCAGCCAAATAACGTAACCGAGGCACCTGAGTTCCATGTACATCCCCAAAGCTTTCTTGTTTTTAAGTTAGAAACTGCTGCCTCAAGTCATAAAAATACTATGTTTTCAAATTGTATTGATATGTTCTTGGCACAGGAAAAAACCAAACAAACTGCAAATGCAACCAGTACAGAAACTTGAGCTGTCCTTTGTTTCTGCAAGACTTAGAACAGTACGGAGAAACCTAAGCAACCAATTAAATTGATCCACAGAAGATGCAGTCTGTTGGGACTGGTATGCAGATACTTATATTGAAACAAGCTTGAGCACATGAAGACATAACCTACCCTTTGAAGTTTCTAGGTTGCTCCCATCAGGTTCCTTGCTGGATATGTCATCCTGAGGAATCACCTCCAAGACAAGTCCCTTTTTAGACCAGGCTACCCCAGGGCCATTTTCTGTGTAGGAACACCACCAGGGAACAGCTTCACCTGCTCTCTTCATGCCAGCTCTCCCCTCCCTCCACAATCTGTTGCCCTTCCAATTGAAGTTACCATCTCAGCTCAAGATGACAGAGGAAGGTTATTTAACCATGCAAGGAATACAAATATATGCACACATATGTATGCATACACACGTGCACATCTCTGGGGTTTTTTCATTCTACACCATTTGCTCAGGAAACTGGTAGAAGGAAAGAATAAGGAGAGAAACCACCAGTTGCTCACATGGATCAACACTTCTAGGCGCTCTCTTTTGCAGCTCATCTCACTCATACTTGTGGTTTCAACATGTGATTCACATTAGGCCCCTCTGCTCTCCATTTGATGGTTCTGCTAAACAGATGTGAATTTATTTAGTCACAGAGCCTGCTCTTTACACTGCCTCTTTGTAGAACAGATGGACTTTTTTTTCTGTTCTACAATATTCAGAGAATGATCATACCCCAGCGCACAGGTTTGCTTGACGATTTCATATGAAAAGGAACAACACATGAACACAGACATGATCTCACAAGCCCGATCTTCAGCAGCCAGAAGATACTGCGAGAGGCAACGGTACTGATGGAGAACACCAAACTGCAACACCAGCAACGCCTGCAAAGTCCAAGATCTCAGGGATCTCTGAGGTCAGCCCCATAACTTTAGGCAAATGAGCGATGCATGCGACACCTAGCAGGGTCCAGAAGACACGACTCCACCAACCACCAATCCCAAAGCATGTCTCCCTATCCTAAAGCTCTGGTGGGAGAGCGAGTTGAAGGGTAAGCTCCTGCCACATTCATGGGGACATGAAACCATGTGCATCTCCCGGGACTCCTCAGCAGGCATGGTGAAATAGCCCGGAAAAGCTATTCGCTCCCTGTGTGGGCATTCTTCTCTCTGCACTGACAGTGCCTTTGGCAATGGATGAAGCAGAACTGCACAAAGGCCCTCTCAGACCAGAATAAGACTGCCCACATGAGAAGTACACTTGGAACAGCTATTGCACTTTAAATTCACACCCTGGCTTTGTTTCGGAATACTCTCCCTGCGCAGAAAGGCCCTGGGCTTCAGATTAAATTTCTGCCTGTATAATCACTAGCCATGCACTGCTCCCATCCTGGGGTAAGATATGGCAACACAAGAGGCCAAAGCACAACTGGGGAGGAGAAGGATGAGCTTCACACTTTACTTCACACTATCTGGTAGACGGATGCACCTCTATATTGCTTTAATAACTGAACACTGATGATTTAACCCTAGCAAGTGGCCCTGCTCTGTGGGTAGGTCACCACTGCTTTACCAAACAAGCCCAGGATGTGTATACATGGTGCACACGAATGTCATGCCCACACCTGTGCAAGGATCTGATCCCTTTTTCCAAAGGTTGCAGTCCTGTCCCTCAGTCACAGCTCTGCCCTCCATGCATCACACACCTGTTAGGAAGGAGACCTCAGTTTCTAGAAGAATCTTCTTAGGACTTTCATTAAGTCATCAGGAAAAATATAGCATATATACATATATGTATATAAGACACATAGAGATAGACACACGCTGTGAATGTGGGTACATTAATTCAGGTTGACACACACTGTGAATGCGGGTATATTAATTCAGGTTGTCTGGAGTACAAAACTCCAAGTTTCAGAAGGGAAGCAAAAGTGGAATTCTCTGCTTGAAAGGCACCCAGGACGCAGCCATTAACACCCCTCCCTGGGGACCCTGAAGCTGAACACTTACAAGAGCAGAAAAATATGTGTGGCTTTCTTTTGGGGGGGTGTGTGCATACAATTAAGCAGCATTAAAATGTTAATAGGTATTAAGCAGTAAAATATTTTCAGTAAGAGCAAGCTGGAATTGAAAAGCACAACCAAGGCCTTGCAAGGCAATGGGCAGTTCCAGTTACAGCACACCTCGTGTCTTCTCAGATGTTTTTCTTTTCTTTCTTGGCAAGTTCTGAGCCACTACGGTGTAATATTCATTCCTACTAATGACCACGCTACCCAAACATTCCGTGTATGGACCATATCCCAGCACTTCATTCTTTTGTATATCTTAAGAAACAGCAACAAAGCAAAACGCTGAGAGACTTTCAGAGGCATAAAGCAAATTTATGTGCCCAATTCCCAGAAGCTAGTTGCCTAAACTTCCTTATGAGCCTTCGATAACTTTTACCTGAGCAGTCAAACAATGTGCTTTCTTTCCTCCAAGTTAAATGAATTTCCCTCTCACTTTGCCCCACCTGCTCTGCAGAACTGGTGGGACTGGAGCACCCACTGGGGCAGGACCGATGACGCGGCCTTCGCGCCACGTAGGAAATCTTTCCAGACATCACTCACCAACTGTCACCCCCACCCAGACACTGGGGACCACGTTTAGCCCCTTTCTTTACAACACACTGAGCTCAGACAGAAAAAGCATGCTGTAAGGGCTACCCCACTGCAAAGTGCACTGAGCTGAAAGGCGTCCAAAATGCAAAGTACGGACACACAGATTTCAGCAGAGTTAAAGTGGAGGGGGAGCGGAGCTATCTCAGCTGCCGAAGGCTCATGATGGATAGCAGCGAGCTGTTCAGAAGAAAATTAAGAAAACATTTTGAATGCCCTCCTGAAAAGGAACAAATAGGTCCAACACTCCAACAGAAGGGGATTTTTTGCATCTCTGAATGATAGAGCTTCGCTTTTATGGCCTGCGGCTGCTTGGGAAATTCAAAGCTATTTCTCTGAAGAATTCACTTGGACAAGCTTTATGGCTTTGATCAGTTAACTATTTTTTAATGCTAATCCACCCCAGTGATATTTGTCCTCCTTTTCCCCATGTGCACAGAAGCACAGACACAGACAAATACGACACAAAAGCAAACATTAGCCAGATGAACAGCCAGGAACAATGACACCCAGAGACCATAACCAAACACCAACTTCATTCTGTTTTATTCCTGTCTCCTCTAGCAGCTCAAGATCCTTTGGCCCAGTGAGAGCTACTAATGGAAATTCAGTAATCACATTTCGGTGCCCAGTAGGTATAATGCTCACATGGTAATCTGACTACAACTAGTCTCACTCAAGTAAAATTTTAAATAATTTCCCCTAAAAGTTGCAATAAGACATGTGGCTGAGAGGCCTGGATTACACAAAGCTCTACAAGTAGCTCAAGGGCTGCCCCATCCTCCAGATGAACACAGAAAGGCGCAGAAATAGTGATTTGCTTATATTTATGAAGCAAAGGCAAAAAAAGAGCCAAGAACATGACTGAAGTTGCGAGATGCCCACCATCTCACTGGAATTGCTCTGACCTCCCCCACAATCTCAGGCATAGAACCTGAGCATCACACTAAGCAAAACTCCATCTACAATCTCAGTATGCGAAGTTGTCTCCTTGTTTAGGGCACCAAAGGCTAGAGATCAGTCCAACTTATGTACCAGGAACACACTGAGTATGTAAACCAATACTCCACAATCTGTCATATTAGTTGCATCACTGTGACATCACATGACATAATATATTAGCTACCCCAGGAGAAAGAAAACAAACAGCAAGTAAGGGACAGTCCTTGCTCCACAGTAACTTTGGTATTCAGGCTGCTATCTAAACTTTGCTTGCTGTCTTTGGGTAACAGATTCAGGCAGTATTTCCTGTGGCAGAGAATTACACAGGCTGATTACCCTCTGCGGAAAAGTGAAGAAATCCTGGAAGCAATTTTCTGTCTCAATTGTTCCCAGAGCACAGGAACAATCTTTCAGCCCTCTTCCTATTTTCTGCTCAATACCATCCAGACTCAGCGGGCAGAATCCATCACAACAATGCCTCAGGTCTGGATCCTGCAACATTCAGCCCTGTGAAACTTTACACATGAGTAGTAGCCCTACAAGGCTTCAACTAGTGTCAGCCTTCAGCTTGGCCACAAAGATTTTAGAGGACAGAGAATGGGACAAGATTGGCAAGAAACTCAAAGTACCTGGGAAGGGTTCAGTCCTAGGCAGAGCCAGGCTTATCTCAGCAGGGTTGCACAGACAAAGGGTTTCTGATGCACATTTCTGATACACGGGCAGAGCTTGTAAAGTAACAGGTCACCTTCTCAAAGTGAAAATTCCACTGTGATTTTGAAAAAAAGAAGCCAAAACAAACCCACAGAGAAAGGACAGGTATTTTCTATGGGGCAAAAAACTCCACACCAATTTTAAGAGAAAAATCTAAATGCTGGTGGCTTCCTACCAGAGCCTGACAGCATTCCAGTCCAAACCTAGCATCTGAGAGCTGACAGTATTTGAAGGTGTGGAAGACTGGTTTCCGGTTTCCAAAGTGCCCATGGAGACTACATGCCCCAGGAGGCACCAGGATGCATCGGGGACTCCCAGCCTACACAGACTGAGGAAATGTAGTTTGGCTACATGACAGACCCAGGGAGATGGGAGAAGGCCTGGGCACAGCATCCCAATCCCCATCCCTCCGCACATGCTGCAGCCCTGACATCAATTATGTGTTTTTCAAAGTTTTGACAACCAACACTTTTCACTCACATATACACACTCGGAATTATTCAATCAGAACCTTATTTTCTACCCAAAAGAGTTTTGATAGAAAATGTTCAATTTGCCCTAATCAATGGGGCTTAAGCATCAGTCAAAATATTTTCCTGCAGTGACATGTTCAGAGCCAGAGTAAGAGAACAAGCTCTTCAGATAATCGCCTCCAAAGGCAGGTACTGACCTTTCAGTTGTGTTATTACTTTTTTTAATAAAGGTAGCATTTAAAACATTGTTACTTTTAAGTCAATGCTGCTGGAGGAGAGGGAGGGAAGGGGGCTGCATGCCTGCTGCATAATCGCACAGCCAATCTTAGTATCGCTTAATTTTCAAATGAGGAATTTGGTAGTAAACAACCTTTTCCTTGTACACAAACATTTTTAATTTCATGCCCTGCTAATCATACATCTGTTAGAGCTCCTTTTCCATCCGTTGCAGTAACGATAATAAAAGAAAAATCATCACACTAACAATGTGGTTTGTCTAAAATGAAAATTGAATAATAATCAATTTTCCTCCACTGGATGAGGGAACGGAGCAAACAGCAGCCCTCGCTCGATGGAGGTGACAAAGACATGGTTTTAAAAGCGACCCTTCCACGGTGGCCCTCGCCGCTGGCATTCCCTCTTCCCCCGGTATGTTTGTGCAAGAGCCTTGTCTGGACTGACTTCCCTGGATGGCTTCTCTCAGGCTTCCCGGTGCTCTACACCAGGCACCACCACCAGCACAGCCTCTTGTGTACCATTGCTACTTCACCAGCCACCTCCTACCCCCTTGCTTTCCTCTCTGTTTTCTCCTCACCTCCTCTCTCAGCAGGATATTGATGTCAGAGATGCTCCAGCAATGCCTGCACCCTACCGAACCTCATTCCACTGGTTAAGCCCACCAGGCCTCAGCACACCACATTCTGGGCATGTCCAGTGCCCTTATCTGTGCCTTCCACATACAAGAGCTGGCTAATGTGCTACTGAAAATGTGCTTAAATACATGATTGCACCCCTGAAAACAAGTTGCTATAATGTCTTCAAAACTGTAAAGAGTTGAGGTTGTTATTTAATAGACATGCCCAGCTAAAAGGCCAAGTTAATCAGACCCCAAGAAACATCCAAGATCAAGATGACTATGTGATTTGTCATCAGGAATAAATTTTTTACAATAAGGACAGTGAGGCCCTGGCACAGGCTGCACAGAGAAGCTGTGGCTGCTCCCTCCCTGGCAGCATTCAAGGCCAGGCTGGATGGGGCTTTGGGCAACCTGGGCTAGTGCCACTCATGGTAGGGGTTTGGACTAGATGACATTCCCTTCCAACCCAAACCTTTATATGATTCTGTGATCCTAAGATTGCATTGCCCACACTCCTCTTTCCCAGACTGCTGAAACACTGATTCTTCGCTTTTTTTAGACTCCTCCTATTCCCCTGGCTGTGCTGGGCCAGCTCCCCATCAGAAATATTGCACTTGTAAGACATATGCAGCAGCAGCTCCGCTAGTTTTAATAAGCAACAGCAATCCATCTGAAGCCCCAGGCAATGAGGCACAAAGATGCTATGGGCAGAGGTACATGGCTCTGCTACACCTGAGACCCCTCTCTGGCTTCCAGTCTTTGCAGCAGCATCCTAAACACCTCCCCCTCCAGATGCTGTTTTTAAAGCACAGTTATCTACATAAGGTCCCCTTTGTCTTCATCAAGAAGCTCAGTTGTTTGATAATCGGCTTTAAGGAGACTCGGATCAATTAATTACTCCCATTTTGCAGATAAGCAAACAAAAGCACAGAAGAGGGGAAGCACGCTGTCTAAAATCACAGATGGGAATTCAGAGCATAAGCACCCTCTTTGACCTGGGTCCAGAATAACCAAAGCCACTGGAGCAAACACATCAGCATCTTCAGCCCCCCAACTCCTCCAGGAGCAGTACCAACCCTGCCTTGCACAGCCACCCCTTCAGCTCACACGAGGATACTCAGGCAGCCTTGAGATCTTCATTTCACTCATCCCTTCAAGCTAAAGATACAGACATTATAAATGCTGCTACACAAACCAGCTTTTCCCTGTGCAAGAGACACTTTTACCCCAGCTGCCCCAGACGCAGAGTTACAACAACTTGAGGCTTCAGCTCAGTCAGGGCTCATTTCCACCAGCGCTGCTGCCTGAGCCCGAGCACATGGCAGGCTTTGGGCAAACACTGAGGCGACACAGTTAAAGGTGATCCAAACCAGGCTGTACCTAAGACTGGGTGACCACGATCGGCACAAACACAGGTATTCATACATCCCATCTGTCAGCACGCAGAACCGTTCAGCCCTGGATTCTCCCGACCTCTCATCAAAGTGCATTCAGTTAAACAGCTCTACCAGAATTAACAGTGCAAAGGGAGGGGGAAGGAATAAAAAAAGACTTTGTTGAGCAAAAGTACTGAGACACATTTGATGTAATAGTCATATGATTAACAAACTGTCATATCAAAGTTTTCTGCAAAGTAGGAACACTCTGACAGTTCATATTTTAAAAACTGACATTTTGATTCATTACTGTAAATAGCACTCTGTATTAAATATTGTGACAAGGCATACAGTGTATTTTTTGAGCTCTATAACATTTAGGAAGTACTGGGTTTTTTTAATTTTTTTTTTAAAGCACGTATAATATCAAAAGCAGTTAAAGCAGAACTCCAAGAAAGCTTCTAGAGGAGAGAATCATTATTTCTGAAATAACCTACTTCTCTGCCGTCATCTCAAGCACTGCTGGGAACTTTGGCCCACAAGGATCTTAATGTACTGTTTGCATAATAAAACAGGGAATTGTCTTGTGGAACAAAAGAGCTATAAGGAAAGTGGCTACATTAAATAATGTAAAATTACTCAGTAGCAAATCATCCTGAAGTTGGCATAACGGGAAGAACACTAAAAGGTGCTGAATTACCACTTAGAATATCTGAGAGTGTGGGTTCATAACCAAGATAAACATTGTGACGTCCAAACGACTGCCTAAATGTGCATCTTGCTTACCCCCCTCAGTCTCTAGCCATGTGTTTTGCTCCCTCCTCTGACTCTCCGCTCGTGCCTGTAAAGGATAAGAGTGACTGTATGGGGATAAAAGTGGATCAGGAACATGAAGACAACACACTCATCTCTTCTACTGATGTGCAAACTCATCTCTTCTACTGATGTGCAAACTCATAGTGTTTGAATCTGCTCATAAAACTGCCCTCCTCTCCTCCCCCAAGTTACTGCCCGTCTTTCCAACACACAAGGACCATTGCGCCCTTCTCAACTTCTCTGCTTTGTGTCTTCCAACCACAAGTTCTTAGGGTCAGGAGGTATCCCTTGCATGCTTGCCCAAGGAGATCTCCATCTCAGCCAGTCCCCCAGGACCTGCTAAAACCCACACGTGGGCAGCAAGCTGCTACCACCCCTGCAACCCAGCAGAGCTGTGCCCATCACAGGCAGCAGCAGGGCTGGCAGCACTCCGTCACTGCCAGGGTAAGTGGAAAGGGCTGCCCAGATGAAGATACCAAGGACTCCTGTTTGCACAGGGATCCACAGCAGGGCAACTCAAACTGCAGGGATGCTATGAGCCACCAGAACCAATCCACCAACCAAGACCACTTAATTCCTTTACCCATCCTGCCAAGTTCCTCCCAGTTCCTGGGTCCCTTCCCTGGATTACCAGTATCAAGGCAAACAGGACTGAGCCCACAAGCAATAATGTACATGTTTTGCATTTCCTTAAAAGCAGCCCACAACAGATAAAAATAATAGCTCCAGCTAGCACAGAAAGATGGGGCAGAGCAGCAGAGAGAAACCAGAGGCTGCCCAGCCTGTTTGCAAGATGCTCAGGTGTTATTAGGACTGCAGTCAAGCACTTTAGAAAGAAAAATGGTTACCATTACCATTCCTTGCAGCCAGCTGCAAGCGAGCTCTGGGCTCAGTCTACTGAGAGGATGGATATGCTGCCATAAACACAAGCCCAAAGCCTGGTCTGGGACATGGCGAGGCAGTCACGCACACCGAAGATGGATCATGATGGTGTTTTAACAGAGGGTGGATCCAGCACAGCCTCTGCTTCCCTAGGAGCAGCTACACACCATTCACACGCTGGAAATCTTGTGGATGGGTTTGCATGCCAGCAAGTGTGGTAGTAGTAGTGGTCTAGCCAGATATCCAAAACATATTGGCACCACTATAATTTGTCCATTCACCAATATGTTTTCCTGAAAACGCCCATATGCTTTTCCTGCAGTTCCCATATGCTTTTACAAAGAGAAACAAAAACATTTTGTTAGTTGTGAGCGATTGATCCCCGCATATTTCACAGAAGTCAAGTAGAAAAACAACAACAAAAAAAGCAGTCAGCTGCTTCCCCCTCTCTTTCCTCTCTGTTCACGAAGGGAACTGTGAAGAGCAGGGGAAAAAATTCAGCCCACAGCAAAATACACACACAGCTCATTTTTTTTGCACTGCAAGATATTCTAGGAATTACAGGAGGAATCTTCATTAAAAACAAGCTATCAAAGATCTGGCAGCCGGTGGCATACCAGACAGTAATTCAGTGTTGGGCGTTCAGCTCTAGCTTGGGTCCTCCCCATGGGTAATGTAGCCCACAGGAATCTGAGCTCCCATACAGACACATTAAATGAGCTTGGGTGATTTTGGTGGGACACACACACGCAGAGAGCAGTGAGATAAAGAGGTTACAGCCTTTCTGATTCAAAGGAAAGCTCATCTGATGCCAAATTTACCTATACCTGCAGGTATAAAGCCCCCTCTCGCACGTATGGCTTTGCAGGAAGGTGCTGCCTTGCTAATGCGAATCCCAAAGCAGCGAGCGTGCGAGGGGAGCGGGCAGGCTGCTCGGTTCAACCAGGAGCAGGCACGTGGGTGTACAAGTATGTGTGTGTCAAGGCTGGAGCACGTGGGAACCGTAGCTGTTTCGTTAGAGACTCATTAAGAAGTGCGGCAGACCCGGGGCCAACGTTCAAAGAGGAGCAACGTGAAACATCTCTCTGGAGAAAGATTAGCGCGTGTTCTTCTTTACACAAATAAAATTAAAGAGAGAATCATAATATGGACAAATCAATTAACTTCTGAAAAGCCAAGGGCACTGCATGCAAGAGCAGACAGAGAGGGGAAGAGCTTTGTTACAGGGACACTGAAGCTGTGCACAGCCTTTCTTCCTTGGAAAAGGAATTCAGCTATTGCTGCATGAAGTTCTGATGTCAGCCGTCTTCATCTCACTCACTGTTATGGGAACACAGCTGCTTCCTTCCCAAAATGGCCACACACCCCCCTGTGCACTGCTACAACCCTGTGCATGAACAGCTTGGGGTCATCTTTGTGACAACTATGAAAAACACATGTGGGCACATACCAAAGGACCACTGCAGCGCTTGACTTGGTGGTCTCAGCCTTAAGGTAGGACTCTGATGCTGACCTATGTAAGATACCCCAAAAAGCACGCAGCCTTCTACCAGAATGAAGACTTTCTGTGACAGTCCCATGTTCTACATTTCTCCTGCAAATTCAACCAGGAATGCTTTTTTTTGCAAAGTTAGCATTTCCTTCCCATTGATCTAATCTCACGCAAAACCTAACAAGAGGCCAGATGCATGAGGTCAAGGGCCCAATTTTCCACGGAAACAAAGCTGAAAACCCAAGTCCAGCGAAGAGAAATCAATCTCTTGCACAGGACAAAGAGTAAAAAAAAATTATTTGTCAGAGATAGCTTGCTTAGCAAAATACATTTTATATGTTTCTGCCCTGAGAAGAGTACTAAGCACCTAAACATCTGACTTCACCATTCAAAAATATATTGATGGTGATGCTTAAGCTTTTAATAGAATGCAAAACTAATACCATCTCATTTAGTTAGCAGTCTGTAAGGATGGGCTTCTTCCTAGATTTCATATTTACAGCAACCTACTGGGACAGTTTATTAGACTTAGCCAGGAAAGCTGCCACAGAAAGAGTGAGACTAACAGATGAGCTGCCATTAATCTTCCATAACCCAGCAACTGAGAAGACCAAGCCTTGAATCAAATTCTACTCTCTTGCTATTAATCTCCTGTCCTCTACTTATTAGTCTCTTGTCTGTCTTTGTCTTTTAACATTAATAAATGTCCCCAACTGTTTGCAGTAAACAGGATACTGAAATCTGATCTCCAGCTAGCCATAATTTACATGACCCATAAAATACCCTACCAAGAAGAGGGCAAAAGAAGAACACAGGGATGTATGTTGTGTTTTGAAAGGGCAGAATGAAAGTCCAGCTTTATTCAAGAAGCAGCACTCCTGATCTCAGCATACCATACAGACATTGCATGATTCTCAAGTCAGGTAGCATCCAGGCAAATGAAATCGCTCCACCAGGGTAGCAGAAGAGCAAGACACAGGACACACCCTCCCACATGGCAACGCGTTGATCTGGACCCATGATGGCTTGCAACCAAGTCCCCAGAGCACATACTATGTGTAGTCTTCTGGTGCTGCCACAGGGCTCAAAGAACCATCACAAAGACTGCCCAGAGCCACCACACCCTCCTAAGGCACTCTCCTCCTGGAGAATTTCATGGCCACTGAGCATTACAGACCAGCTACCAGCTATCCCTGTTCATCCGTTATCTGCTTCTCAACAGGGCTGCATGTTGCCGTCTTCTGCCTGTTGCCTTGACTTTGTAGCATCTCTGGCACCTCATTTGTCTCTTGGAATGGTACAAGAGACAAATTGAGGACAGACCAACTGCCCTGACACTGCTCCTTTTTTTGCAACCTTACCCTTGGTGCAATCATACCATCATATTCATGGTACAGGCATAAAGCACAATTCAGGACCCACGCATCAGCCAGCAAAGGGCTCCTGCAAGAGTCTGGGATGGTTTCAGGGTGATCCTTAAGTTGTGATATCCAAATATTGCCAGTGAATTTCACAGAACTGGCAACACTGAAGAATTAATTAATTTTCCCATCACATAAATTTCTATCCAGGTTATTCTTTATAGATTTACATACTTCTCTACTTTTGTCCACTGAAACACAGTTAGATTAAAGCTAGTAAGACAGTCAGCTCTCCATCAAGAGCTGGGAGCGTATCCAGGCTGCGGAGCACCATGTCAGGGATGAGGAGCGAGTTCAGGTCCACAAGCAGGAAAGTCTCATTCAAAAAAGTCCAAGTAACATGGCCCAGCAGACCACACAATCACTCCATTCCAACACTCCTGTTCCCAGGACAGCCTGCACATTTGCTGCATCCAGACTTGGGCCCAGAAACTGTAAAAGCACCTCCTAGGTTAGCCCAGCCTCCCACCAGCCCCAGCTTTTGAGAAACACCCAGCATTTGCTGAATGACTGAAAGTGGTCCCAGGGTCTTCCCACATCTAAGCTCATCCATTGGCAAAAGCTCTGGGATCTGACCCATTCCTCACCTGGAAGTAAGGCAGCCCGTCAGGCACCCGGACAGACACACGGACAGGCTCTTCCAAAGGACTCTGTGGGTGCAAACAGAGAGGTCAGAATAAACATTTTGCCCATCATAAAAGCAGAAAGGAAGTCAAACTGGCTGTGATGCTGTGCAAAGGAAACAGCCCCAAAAAGGCCAGTAATGCCTGATGCCTTCCTGTACAGAGTAGCCCATAGATCCCCACACCATCCCTGCTCCCCTGATACAACTCATGTGTCAGCCTGTCCCTGTTTCGACCCATAAACAGGTTTTTCACAGTCTGGCAGGACAGATTACATTGGAGTGAAGTGATGGAGCGAGTGAGGTTTATTTGGGAGAGAAGCTACTGGTTTTAAATCACCACAGAGCTAGTGAAAGGCACTGACGTCATGTTTGCAGGTAACAAAGTCTCTTTCAAAGCCTGACCAGACAGCCTTCTGCCTCTCGTACTTAAAGAGCCTCTTCTTCCTGAGCCTCCTCCGCCACCCAGCCCAATGGTGAGTCACCCCCACAGCACCAGCCTTGCCGTGCAAGCACCAAGACGAACGAAAGCTGAAATGGGATGCGTTAATCACACAGCAATTGTGGAAAAAGCATCAGAGTGGGACAGCCCAAATCCTACCTCCATCTCCAGTCCTGGTTTCCTTTTGGGTGCCTCCAAAGACACGCAGTTAAAAAGAAAAACATGGGCTTTCTGTCACCACAATCTGCTTTCAACCAGCAGCCTTTCCTACTTCCACCGTACTGATACCTGAGCCTATTCTAGTGGTTTCTATTTCCTTTTATCTTGGTCCTGAGAGAAGAAATAAGCAAGTTTAAAAGCCAGTGGTGTTTATTACTAAAGGTCCGGTCCACCTCCTCTAGCTCTCTCAGCTCATCACACTCCTGGCTGCCCCAGGTCACTCTCAACTCCTAACTGCATCCGCATCACTATTTTCCTAAAGCCTAATTATCTCTTAACCAACGTAGCTGAGATGAGCCAAGGAGCTACAAACCATTGAAGAGAAGGCACATATCTAGCCCGTTACACACATTATCTTCATAAGGAAACCAGGCTGAAATCCATTAGCCCCACTATCAGCTGTCTTTGCTTAGGAGAACCAGGTCTGGCAGGGCGGTAGTTTCACCCTCCTGGTCCGTGGTGGATAAAGAGGGGCAGCACAGAGGAGAACCACGGCAGTTGCTTCATATCCACATTGAAACGCAAGCAGCACAGAGAAATTTGCTGAGGACCTGCCCACACAGACGCTGGATATTCCTTTCACATTTGCCATGACAAAAAAATTTGTGTCAACATTTTTGCAAGCACTGTAAGCCCATATCAAGTAACAGCAAAGAGGCAGACAGGTGTCCTGACCACAGAGCAGACAGCATATGCGAACAGTTTGGAATTTATTATTATTGTTATTTTTTAGAAGGGGAAACAAATCCCAGAGATTTTTCTGTGCATGATACATTTTCTGCTCCCTGTTTGATGTCGCTTTCAGACTGAAGACTTCAAGTAGCTACTCCTAACCTATGCCTCAAGCCTGTTTTAAAGCAATGCCCCTTATGTGACCAGAAATGAATGCATGGTGAATCACTTATGCCACACACAGTCGGAGTGATGAGCTGTGGTCCATGTCTCCCAACTACCACACGGACAGGAATCTGTTGGGGGAAAGGCGATCCCAGCTCTCTCAGCATTACAGCCTGGTAATTCAGCAGTAGAGCCTTTGCTTTTTTGGAGCTGGAAAGTACAAGGTCCAGGTCAAAAGCCCAACCACAAGCAGTCAGAGAGAACAACATAACTACCATCATTTTCTGCAAAGTATGTAGAGATATATATATAATCTGCATAGGCTGCACTTCCACTCTCTCTGCCCGCCTCTGGGATGCTTAAGAGAAGCTGCATTTTAATTACTAGCCCCAATCAAGGGAATCTGATCTTGAGAGCAAGGGAAAGAGCAACCCTAAGTTACAGACTTCGGGGTATGTGGGTCCCAGCTCTTTGCTTCTTTGCTGACATTACTGCTTCCAGAAATTAAAGCAAAACCCCACTTAACTTCAGAGAGGTTGCAATTTGCATCTAAAGCGCTGCCTAAGCCTCAGTTGCAATAAACAGATTCAGCTCCACTGAAATTGAAGGAGTTATTCCGATTTTGTATGGTTACAGATCTACAGACCCATAAACATTACAGCTCCTCCAACCTCCAGCTAAATATCTTCTATCAGAAGACCATTATCTTTGTCATATTGATTGGGATAACTTGTTTAAAGCACTCTTGAAGACTCATTAGTATCACTAGGTTTTGGCAGTTGTATTTTAAGAAGAAACCTCAGTAGCTATTAGTCACTTGAAAAAGGCATGGTAATAGTTTACAAACAAACTGGAGTGAATATATAACTATGGTTCTGGATTTTCATTGGGAAATTGGTAAAATGGAGGGAGCAAAGAAAACAGAAAAATGAAACAGAGCTGTGAGCACACAATGAAAAAACCCACATTATTTGACAGACAATGAATTAAAGAGAAACACATGATGAGAGAAGGATGAGAGAAGGAAAATCATTCTAGATAAAGCCAAACCTCTCCTCCTTCCGAGCCATGCTAAATTATGTTTCTTTCAGGTATAGTGGACAGACAAGACAATGTACACCCCAGGAGACACAGACGCAGTATGTTGGGTGTCACTGCCCCTAAAAGCTGATCTCATTGGGCTCCTCTCCCTCAAGCCTTCCTCACTCCCCTGTAACAAAACATCCCAATGACAAGCTTGAGCTCATCATGCTCCCCAGGAGCAGCACAGACTTATTTCACAGCTCTCTGCCTCAGTGTGAATGCTACTGACCATCACTACGCCCATACCACGGACCCAGAGCTGTGTTTTTTAAGCCATCTCACCAAACAAACTGGTTCCCTTGGGTAAAAGACCACCCCACTGTAACCCAAGCTCCTGTTCAGACTGCTGTGTTGCCACAGCTTTGTTGATGAAGTGTCAGTTTGTTTGGGTTTTTCAGTTGTCCTGCCCAAATTATATTGCAACTACCAGTTATAAGCCAAGTCTCAGAAAGGGAGATGCCCTGGTTAACATTTTGCAGAAAATCCATGAGCACCCCAGGGGTTCAGGTGCTGATTAGGAAAGGACGCTAAGACCTCACAACAAAGTAGTTCTTTTTTAGTAACTCCTTGATCAGCAAGCCTTCCAAAGGTGCAGCCCTGACCAGCATCACAGCCTGGGCCAGTTAGATGGAGGAATGGTGGGGAACATTTGAGCTATTTCCTTCTCTGAATATAGTTTCATTCATTTATCACTCAAGTCAGGGAAATACTCTGAGAACATCTTGTTTGGGTGTCTCTCACTTCAGAAAGAGCTTTGCAAGCCAGCACGTTAAGCGAGGCGGTAGCACTGCCAGGTCCTGTGCTGGGAGCATAGCAAGGGCACTCTGGTGTCAGCCCACGTCTCACAGCCATCAGGCTGCAGGATGGCAGCAGATGGGAGCCACAAGTCCCAGCTGCTCTTCTGGGCTGGCACGTCACCACACTTACAGGTACAGCTGTGACACCCGCACAGGTGCCCACACCAGCCACAGCTCTCCACCAGCTCAAAAGAGAAAGGGCAGAGAGACACAAAGCCAGGCAACACCCACCATCAGCGTGTGCACAGGGTGGTGGGGGACAGGAACATCTACATTCCCCCTAAGGTGCACTCCATTGTAATACCCTTCTGCTCTACCCGCCCGGGATACAACCTTAAAAATCCATAGCTCCAGACATCTAGCCCACATGCTGTTACCCCACGAGGAAAGCATGAGCTTGGTTTTGCCAGTCAAATAGGAAAAAAACAATGTATTACTAGCCATATTTTGTTAAAATCAAATGAACATGTCCCCAGCAAATCAAAGACGAAACAGGAGGGATACAGAGTCTCCACTATTGCTTCAGTGGCTGAGAGCAGCTCCCAGTTGCAACCCAAGTTGAGGTAACTCAGGTGCAGGAGCAAAGGCAACAATCTGCCACCACCACACTGCCCAGCCCTGTCTGCCTGTACCAAAGTGCTACTGAACCATGAGCACAGCTCATCTGGGAGGGCAAAAGGATGCTTGCACACATTGCTTACTGCTCCCCAGCACCAGGCACTGATATGGATCTGCAGGAACAGGATGTCTGGGACAACCATTGCACATGTTCTTGCACTGTAAACCAATAGCCAAACCATGAGTACTTGGGGGAACAGGGCACTGCAAATACCCAGGGATTCAGGACAGCAGGTACCTAAGTATGCCAGAGACAGCACCCCCTTGCCCAAGCCCCTGCCCCACACAGCATCCTCCCTACCCGACAAGGACCCTCTTTCCACCAGCCAAATCTCCCCGCTTCTACATAGGAGCTTCCCAGAGAGACCAAAAAGAAAGTCAGGCACTGCTCAAATAAGCACCTGGATCTACAAACAACAGATTAAATTCTCAAGCTACAAAACTATGTTTTAGCAAAAGTGCAATTGAACTCCATGTACTTGTTACATTTCTAAATATACTCCGGTTGTCAAGACAACAAAGAGACTGATGGATCTCTAAAGTGTACTGTATCTATTTAATTGTCAGCATTTCAAACTGACTCGAGGAGGGAAAAAAATGCTGCGTGATAAGTCTAATTGTCATGGTTACCACTGGCTAACCCCATAATAAAAATATCTATATTCTAGCTAAATGTGCCAAGCCATGTGAGGAGCAGATGGGAGACATTCTCATTACTGCGACAGCCTCCACTGGAAAACTAAACTTGAGGAAGGATGCGAGAGACTATACAGAGATCTCAGACACAACAGTCATCGTGGGCTGCATCTTCCCAGTCGTTTGGCAGTAGTTGCTCAGGCTTTTCCACCACGCTTATTCGCTCCGCGTGTGCTGGGACAACCAGCAGGGCTGGGGCTCCCTAACTTGCTAGCATTCCTGTTTGGGGATCTCACCCCTCCCTAAAAAAAGTCCAAGATGCAAACTGTCACTCCTTAAAAGCCTCTAGATATAATCTGAGGTGCAATCACCTTGGATCTATCTGCACTCCCACCCTTGCCCACTTGCTCTCCTCCCTCCAGACAGCTGTCTCCGAGGCCACAGGCATGGCTCTGGCAGGCCACTGCTACAGCATGGCCCCTCTGCTCTCTTATTGTTTGCAGCTACAGCAAGAGCTACCTCCAGCCTCAGAGTAGAGAAGTGGAAGGAATGTACCAGCCACCACTGCAAACACACCAGCACAAGGCTGAGCTGGGAAACATCATATGCCCCCAGCCAGTCTCTGCACCCCGTTTGAAAAGCACCATTCAGCAGCACGAAGAGCCCCACTATTGGAGAGCAGCCTCCCAAAAGAGACGATTTCCCAAAAACACCTCAAATATTGGCTTTTTACATGGAAGGCCTCCACAACAACATCCAAGGTATCTACCTGTGTGTAAAATGACTGTGGCTTCCCTTCACTGACTGAAGCTCATTCACCTACGCTCAGTTCTCCCTTCTTGTTCATTAGACCAAATGTGAAGTCACAGGAGTGAGGCACAAGCTTCCTTCAGGTATGAGAAGCAATGGAGAACAGCTCGCATTCCACCTAGTGAGGACTGATGTCAACAACGGTCAAGTTTCCAATTAGTCTGAAGCTTCCCCAACATCTTTGAAACTACACCAAAGTTGAATCATCCTTAAAAATCTCCCCCAAACTCTTTCACTTCATCGTACAGATAAAAGCTCTATATCTCTGCTGTCAGATGCTTTCATGGAAATCGTAAGGCATTGCCTAAAACCATCTCCAGGAAAGCCACAAAGTAAAATTTGATCTGGTTGGAAAACACTAAAGAGAAACACCATTTTCCAGGTGCCTCAAGCAACATGTTTGAGTTTGTGATATTTTCCCTGGAGCTTGCCCTGCTCCTCACCAAGATGAACAACTTCTGAATTCCAAATATGAGATTCTCAGTGATGTAAAATGAGCTTTCGTGCCTACCAATAGTGTCACTGTGCGGTTCACCCTCACGTACTGCTTCACAGAGCAGTCTGTGCACAGAGATGGACAACCAACATCAAAACAGAAGTAGCACACAAGTGTTATTTCCGGGGTTTCTGTGAGAATTACTTCAAATACTAGTAAGGTTGGGAGTTTTGGGAGTCTTTGGCACAAAGAAGTCTATGTCTAAAAGCAACTTAAAAGCAAGAGGGCTTTTTTTTTTCAAGCATTTGCCTACACCTGAAGCAAAGCAGTTTGTCCCTGGGTGCCTAAATAATTTTGAAACTAAGAATTACCCATATGGAACTTCAAAGAGATTGCCACCCTTCTGAAACCTGCACCCAGAGCTTAACTGAGCTGCAATCCCAAGCAACCAGGAGCTTAAAGTCATGTTCTGGAGTGTGTATGTCAACATCATACAGGTGCAGGAGCCTAACTTTGGTTTTCTTGTTACTGAAAGTACTCGCCTAGGGCACCAGCCTCTTACGGTTATGGCTTTGGGACAACTATTACATTCTGTTCTAATAAAGTACGTGCTCTCTGGAGCAAACTCCCCAGGATGACTCCTTTGCTTTGGCACAAATGGACTCATTTGGTAGAGATAAAAGGATGTTCCCTTGCATCATTTTCATTTGATTTTTTTTTTTTTTTGTAAGATAGAGAAACAGTTAATTTGCTAAATGAGTGCTCTGTTGCCATGACTTCACTGCAGACAAACACAAAGCCATCAAGCTCCTTTTCCTTGGGCGTTGTTTTTTTTAAACAGGTATTTGATCATCTTGACTCTCTTGCTTCTCTTCCCAACATCTGGATTTCCAGCAATACCCCACAGTCAGAAAGATACATAACAAAGGGCTATAGTGGCTCACTAAATCAGATATTCCCACATATATCCATCCCCTCACAACCCACCTCCGTCAGCTGTGCCAACACGCCCTCCGTGACTCCAGCATGCAGGGCAGCGCTGCCCGCAACAGCAGGCAGCAAATCTCTCCAAAGGAAACCCTAAATTTATGGGATTAGTCTCTGAAAGTCAGAATTCCCACGCTTCTACCAAGGACCGAAGGACGGCTCCATGCTGCTCACTGGCAAGCCCGGCTGTTGGCCAGGATTTTGCCCCAGTCTGAAAGCAGGAGCCTCAACTGAAGTCCCTCCCACTGCCTCAGTTTCTCAGGTGGATGAGGACCACTGTGGGTACACATCATCTGCCTCTGCAGGGTGTTGCGACACTGACTGAGTTAATATTCATGGAAGAATACACTGGGGATTAAGAGTATTATAGACTTTACTGAGGTAGAGGGCTTTTTTCCTTTTTTTTCTTTTTTAATGTTTGCATTGAATAGACAGACTAAGTAGAAACGGCATTTGTAGCCTGCAGCCATTATCCCAGTAAATGGCTTATTACAGCATGCAGCCTACCAGCTCACCTCCATCCTGTCTCACTTAAATGCATGTAGGTGGAAGTGCTGCTCATTCCAGAGAACTTTCTTTTTCACCATCTCTGTCTGATGGAGACTCTTGATAGCTGGGCTCACAAGACAGGACTCGGGATATAAATACTTACGTATGAGCTTGTTGTTTGGTACCTATTTATGACAATCACAGAGCAATTAATTACTTCCCGTCTAAGACTAATTCCCATCTCTTCCTAAAAGGCTGAAGGGGGGTGAGTTTTGTCTCAAGACTTTCCATTTCCTGATGAGTCACAGCAGATCCACTACAATAAGCTCAATACTTCAATCAGGCTGGTTCTTATCAAGGTATATTCAATACATTACTAAGATGTGGAGTGTGCTATTTTAAGGGCTAATTTCAGGCATTGTATGCATAACGCCTCCTCATCTGAACACATGCTTTCTCCTGGACGAGACAGACGTAACTGCTGCACCACCACCCTTCTCCCCCCCACCACCCCCCCCAGGCAAATCATATAGATAAACAAACACTGCAAGAGCAGGATGGGAAGAACTGTACATTTGGTGCGCTGATTTTCACAACACAGCCCTGCAGTGAGTAGCCCTCTCTCCCACTTCATTAGTTCATTCCTGCCCTTTGGCAATGAAATTACTTATGTGACAGCAGCATCTGACAAGAAGAAAACACTCACAGACTGCACGGGTTGCAACAAGTCCACAGCATCTTGCTTGCTTCGTTCTAGGGCCAAGAATCATACACTTATTTTTCTGCCCCAGGGAGCAACTCTGCATCCCTGTACAAATCCTCAGGTGTCCCCAGTTCCCACGCCACCCACTCACAAGCTCCCAGGCTCCATCAAGCAGGCAGGAAACCACCTTGCCCAACCTTTGAGTAGCATCACAGGTTATGGGGACCAGCAGGTGCCTTCTGGTCCTCGTTAAATGTCTTTATTTAGCAAACTCTTAGATATAATTTATTGTGTTAATCGTGCAATCGATCCCAGACAGGTCACTGGTATCTACAACAGGTTACTCTACATCAGCCTGACCACAGTCCTCTGTAGTGGAAACTGCCTCATCTGAGCAAAGGCAACTATGAAGAGCACAGCAACAAGCACATCTCCTTGGACCACACAAGGGACCTGGTTCTCAAAAGCAATGAAACTAAAAGCTCCCAAACATTACAGCTAAAAAACGTGTGGCTATGATGATAAACAGGTTAAAGACTGTGTTTGGGTGAGAGAAACCAGGTACAGGAGACAGACGGCTTTGCTCTCAGATTTTAGAGCTGTTATGTACCATCAAGGCCATCAGTTTCTGTAAGAGCAGTCACTGCACAGGCACCACCTGAAGACTACGCTTGTGCTACTTGCTAACAGCCCTTTTCCCCATGGCACAACTGGACTACACAGTTTCTATCCAAACAGCGGCAGTGCCAGTTTCTGCCAAGCCCATGCTAATTGCAAGTGATTCCAGCTCCAATGCTCTTAAGTCAAAAAGTATTCAGGTAATGTGTAACCAAGGTCTCACATTTGTCTCACCAACTTTCCAGTGGTGAAAGAGCCTATAATCAGCTTTGAAGACCTATAAACATCTCTTTTCTTCCTTCCTCCTCGGAACAACTTTCACAAATTCTCATTTTATGCCAACAAAAATGCAGAATGTTTTTGATCCTTGCAATGCCCTCAGCCTGTTGGTGTAATTGAACTGTCAAAGCAACACAAAGACATGGCCACAGATATTCCATTAAAGATCCTCCAAGGCTGAGTGGTTCCTCAGGTGCTACTTCAAAAGTATCAATGTCTCTTCATATATCACATTTATTTAAAAACCTCAGGGCACCTTAGGAATATTCAACAAGTTTCACTAAGTGTGTGGGAATAAAAAGGGCAGGTGGTGGCGGATCCTTTCACAGTACTGAACTCAACTTGAAAGAACCAAGCAAGCGAGCAGACTGAGCTGAGCTTTAAGTTTAAAGCATAGCAAATCTCCTTGATTTGGCTTAGTTAGTTAAGGTCACTTTAATTAGGGTACAGATATTCACCCAAATTTTATAGATTTCCATTAAATACACCTGCACCCCAACCTGGGTGTTTATGGGACAGGCAGTAGGCTTCAAGAGATCTACTATGACATCCCCTTTGAGCTGGAGGTGACAGAGCAACACAGCTCTGAATACACACAAAACCAGCTGGAATTTCAGCATCTGCTCTGAGTACCTATGACAAAGTTTCTGGGGCAAGTTCAGCTGGACTAGCCAGCATCCGTCCCATATAAGATCAGAAACGTGTGCTAGACTGTGCAGCTCTTCTTCTGTGGGTGGCAACCTGCTCCTTTCAAGAAAGAATCAAGCAGCAGCAAAGATCTTGAGCTGATGGCCTTGGCTGTGCCATAGGTAGTGTCTTGGAGCATCAACTCCACAAGCAAGCACAAGCAGCTTTCTTAAAAACTAATCTTATAAATAAAGAGAAAATACGGGATCACATCAACAAAGATGACCAAAAAAAGCCAACAACCAAAAACCTCAACTTAAAAGGGATCGTAATTTCTCCTTTTTTTTTTTTGTTTTGGACAATATTACTGAAAGCATATGGCTCTGCAGCCTAATCACACATTCAAGCTCATCTCATGTTCTTAAAATACGCGAGACGAGGATTCTCCCGTGCCAGGCAGCTAAGTCCCCGTGCCTTCCTAAAAAGCCATTTGAAAAGTTTCTAAATGCAGGAGGAGAAAAATAATCCTGTTCGTTCCGCGCCTGCATCTCCCTTTCCTCCCATTAGCAGACAAGGATAAGGTTGGCTTAGAGCAATACAGCATTTCAATTTGAATATGAATCACTCCTCTGGTGAGAAAACAAAACAGAAGCCCATTTCACACGAGCGTTATCTGAAGATACAATGAAAACCAGCACATCTAACAGGAGCAAAGTATTGTGGAAATACTGATTCAGACAAACACTACTTTCTGTCCTCAAGGATCCCAAAGTGAAGGCAGAAACTATTTAATCTGCCAATGAAATGTGGTCATCTCTGGGCGGGTAGTCAGGTCAGCACCATGATGGAGGTCAGTTCATGATGGAGGGAAAACCATCATCACGCAGAAGTTGCGTGAGAGTCCAGGACAGCATGATCCTTCAGTGAGAACTGGACCACTCACCTGGAAAGTGGAAGCTGGTTTAATTTTTGATTCATAAGATACACAATGGCATCACGTGGGATGAGCGCCTGAACATCAGGCACACACGATGTTCTACTTAGAAGTGACCGGCTGTGAAAAGGACAGATATTGAGCTCACACATACTGCTGCTCTCCAGCTTCTAGTTCAAAGGTTACAGAAAATATCAGCAAGTGAATCTGCATGGGGATTACAAATTATTTCTTAATATTCACAGGGCTGAGGGATCAGGCTTTCCTGCCCTTGGTTCAGCTGCTACCTCCACATGCAGTTTAAGGTAAAATTGCTTCTCCTCTCCCCAGCTCCTGTCTAGTAGGCACAGTGATACTCAACCCCTGCTAGGAACAGTCTGGAAGAGAGCAAAGCATTAGCACTCAGCATTGTTTCAGAAATCAGGTCTTGCCTGTCACCAACTTTGCCAATACACTGACAGAAGCACCATTTTCATCTTCTCTCCTTTACCCTTTCATTCTTCCAATACATCTGCTGTGCTTACGGTCCAGAACATCACCTCATTAGAGACAGTCATTGCCTACTGTTGGTCAATGGAGACTCAATCCAAACTCAGGCCTTTCACATGCTACTGAACTACCAACAAACAAGAAGTGCAGATCCCTTGCTCATGGCCTCTTCCTTGAAGGATTTCTGTACATTTCCAGAGCTAGATGTTCACTTCTCTTCCTGGCAGCATCTGGATGCTTGCAGAATATTTACCCTTATCTTGGAAACAGCTATTTAATCCTACAAGCACATCAACAATTCACCTTGACTCAAAAGAATGAGCTGTGAGGAAACAATAAAGAAAATCATCATCTTTTTTCTTCTTTTTGGCAAATGTCTGATAAAGCTTTTCTGAAAGGAGCTTACTGCATCTTTTCCCACATTGTATTCTATATACAGCTGCCATTCCAGAAAGAAAACAAAACTTAGGGCACAAACGCCAACAAATCAGAGTTTGGCCTAATCTGCCTAAACCAAAAGCCAACTTCCTTTCCTACTGGCTCAGCATCAGAGACCAAAAGCCAGGAAGTTCCTAGCATTTCCAAGAGGCTGACTTTTGGATAGGTTTGCATGAGTTTGTTTTCAGTGCCTTGAGACAGCACAATAATTCAAGGGAAAATGCCCTTAGAAGGAATATGGATGGTGATACATTGATTTGGACAACTACTACCAAGCCATTTCCTTGTAGAAGTGACCTCTCTCCAACCACGCAGTCATGTTCTTGCCAGCTGGAAACTCACCCTCATCTTGGTTTAAACAGAACTAATTGATTTGAGGTTTGCTGGGGTAGTTTTTTTGGGGGTGGGAGGGAGAATAATCAAGAAATCACTAAACAAGAAAGGAAAGTAACAGTGAGCTGAACACAATTTACAGGTAAAATGAATTGCCAGGGGAGTCAGACAAAAATTCATCGCTGACTCATCAAACAAGTCATTGAGATGTCTTAAGAACAGGCTAGTTGTTCTTCCTCTCTACCTCTCATTATTAGTTACTGCTGGAAGTGACCTTTTCTGCAAATCTCTAGACCATTCTGAAGCGCTGGACACTTTAGGAAGCGAAAATTAGTTCTTAAAAGGAACCAAGCTGCTTCAAAAACATTTTATTAAAGGTTGCATCTTGCTTCTCTCTCGGCCTTGGCTATTAAGGATGAACTACATGAACTACAGGGAAACAGCTACCGTGCAGTTCTAGCTGAGTGCCCCAGACACAGCGATACAGACACTTAAGTTGCATAAACTGGGGGAAAGAGAAGTTGCTGAAACCAAGGAACGGAGAAGCTGCCCAATGCCACCGGAGCAAGCCAGCGGCAAAACCCAAGGTGAACAAAGGAGTCTCAGGGAGAAGCTTAGGCAGGGAGCTGGCATTGCCTTCAGGCAGCACAGAAAGCTTGCCTGACTCCAGAATCTGCTCAGCCTGGCAGAAGAGTAGGAGGTGCAACTGTTGGCAGGAGTAGGCAGAGCAGCAAAGCTGGTGGAGATCATAAATGGAAGTGTGTTTTAAAACATGGAGGTGAGCACAGACTGACACTCACCTTCACAGTTCCCCCACAGAAAAGCACGCCTCGCTAGACTCCGAGCTTTGAAACGCGTCCAGCCTTCGTGGGATCGATCCAGGAACCTCATTCGTATGCATGTTTGTTCTCACACGCAAACACGGCGAGGGTTTAACCACACACGTTTTGCACAAGTCCCACAGGCCCGAACTTACAAGTTACTTCAGAAACCTGGTCTTAAATGGGATTGTAAACCAAAGGAAAGAGATTACCAATAAAGGCAAAGACCACAAAGAACCACAGAGCAACTTGGGGCGGAAGGGAGCTCTGGAAGAGTCCAACACAGAGGCTCCCTAAAACACCCAATCTTCAGAGAATCTTTTTTGCTTAAAACAGGTCTTACTTAAATGATTTCACCAACTAATCTTCCAAAATCTATTAGTCACATGAAAATATGGGCTAGGCTCTCTTCATTTAGTATCACTCCTGAGTGGAAAGTTCTCAAAGCTATAATATATTCAGTTCCAGAAGAACAATTAAGTGGCATTAGGCAGGCAGTTTTCTCTCTCAGAATTAAGTGGCCTTGCTGTTTATCAATATGTGCTGCGCCTTTAAAAGTTTCCCAAAGTGATGGTCTTTTTTTGTGCATGCTGGAATATTCAAGAGCATTTCATATCTATTCTCATATCAAGAAAGGAGCAATTAGATCAATAATGAAACAGGAGTGCTCCCTTTTACTTTCTGTGGTTTGCAAAGAGGTTCGTGTTTCTGTGTGAGCACAGCTCTTGTTTTAGTGATGTGAAAGTGTGTGGTTTGTGTGATACCCAGTTTCTTCTAATATTTGAGTTTCTGTTGTTATCTACCTACAATTTACAGTAAAGCATCTTTTATTCTCACACCTCTCTATCTCAAAATTAGACCAATTTTCCCAACAACAAGATTTTATTACCCCGTGCAGCCCTTTTACAAATACTGGAAAGCTTGCCAACAACACTCCTCACTAACACATCATCAAATCACAGAAGGCAGCATTCGCATTACTGAGTCTACCTGTACATATAGACATAGACAAACGTGAAGAAGCAAACACAAGCTTTTCCTTGGGGAGAAGAACCAATTTTGTGTTTGGAAAAGCAACCAGAATTCAGATGCAACCTGTGCCAAGGGTCCCAAGGCACTATACACAGTGGGTAAAGATTACTGAGTGACATTTGCACCTCTGTTTACATATCACTATTGTGCTATTCATTGTGATTAGATTATTACTATTTTCCAAAGCATTCTAAACATTTAGAACTGGGTGGCTTTTTCCTCTGCTGCAGAGCATGAATCTAATTCCAGCAAAATTTCTTAAGAACCCTCCAAATGGGAAGGACACTGCAACTACTGGGGATTGTTACTCTGCTGGCTCCAGCATCGAGCCAAACCATGCCATTTATAGCATTCTGACCCTCTCCACAACAGATGAGAACACTGATATTTAAACCAGAAATGTTCATTTTCCAGATAGCTGTTTCTGGCCACGTGCTCTACTCCAGAATCCTTGACTGTGCTGTCCCTGTGGTGCTCAGAGAAATGCAACTTTGTCATACTCTGAAGGTCCCAAAGAAAAAATAAAAATTCACCTTCTGCTAACACAAACCAACAATGAAAAACTCAAAACAACTGGAATACTAAATATTTCTGGAGAACAGTATGTGACGAACAGTAAGGTTTTCAACTCTGTGACAAGTCATCTGGTCAGCTCCAGAGTCTGAACCCAGCAAGACCGCACAATGAGGCACTTCTCAGTGATTTCCCTGCTCTGCCCCTCACTGGACCAGCCTAGTAATCTGCACACAAACATTATTAACAGTCATAAAGTCGTCATGCCCTCTCCAGCATTAATTTAACAGCCATGGTGTAACAGTGCTTTACCTAGTCCTTCAGCTGCTCCAACTAATATTAATTCAGGCAAGCCACAACACAAACGTTCAAACTCCTTGATGCATCTTGCACCCATCCAGGGAGAACTTGGCTTTCAACCAGCCTACATAACCCCTGATGGGATTAGCTGATGTTCGAGAGGCTCCTTCATGGGATAAGTAAGGAGGTCAAGCACGGCAACCTAAAAAAGGCCATGACGGGTGTATATAATCCCCCACATGGCACATCCCTCCACCCATTACAGCCAGCAGCAGGGAGGACTAAGGGCACAGAACAAAAGCTATTAGAATCAAGACCATGATGGTGAAAGTGGCAAATCTACCCTGTCATCTCAACATGAAGCAGATTTATCTCATTTTGTAACAAACATGCCAAAAAGGACACGTTTGGAAGAGAAGCACAGAGAGGAACCATCAGAATATTGTTTACTTGGTTCTAGCTGGAGCAGAACTGCTGAAACCTTCAGATTTTGTTCCTTTGGATCCCCTGCAGATAGCTCCACTGCTATCAGGAAATGGCAGTACCTAGATTTGGACAAGCCCACTTTAAAACATCTCTCTCAACCATCTGCACAACACTCAATAAAACTAACACACAACACGCTCTGCTGTACAAGTGCCCCAGTTCAGTGTTGCCACTGTGGGCAGCCACAGTGAGAATGTGCTGTTTGACTAAGTGTCCAAATTAAGGGTGAGTGCTAAGCCACAAATATTCTTATTGTCAAAACAGATCACAGTGACCATGGAGCTCAAGCATCCAGATTTCAATGGCACTTGGTTTTCCCACTGTTATCTCCATGCAGAAGACCTGACAGCCACCCATGTCCAAGTCCCTTCAGGCCTTGGTATTCCTCAGTTGGACAACACTGTGAGATCTTTCTTTGGAGTATAAGCAAAGACACACTCGATACAGCAAACAGACCGTGGGAACAGCTTTAATTTAACATGAACTCCTTATACACCTATGGAATCACATTGGCTGGCCTGTCCTTCGCCAAACCCATAGGAAAGGAACTCACACTGGTGCTACAGCTTAACCCAATGCTGGAAATATCTCCAAACATCTCCCTAGAACCTATTGCAATAATAAAAGTTCTATTGAAGTCATATGGCTCCCAGACATCTCAAGATGAGCTACCAGAAAGCAGGACCCATCTCAAACCAACAGCAACACAGCACCAGCTATTGCCCTCAATCTGGGTGTCTGGCCATTCAAAAAACATTGAAAAAGCCTCTTTGGATTTCCTCCTCCCTCAGACAAGTTCATTAACCACTGGACACCAATTGCTTTCCCTCATCAGTAACACGAGTGGGATTTAAGACCACTGCAGAAGAGATGAAAAGTTTTCTCCCCATCCCCTAGTCCAACCAGAGCCTACACACTCTCACCCCCATCCCAATGTTAACAGTGGCTCCAAGTGACCTTGGAGCACACAATAATTCTTGCCTCTTTAGGCAAGACTTTGGAAAACCAGCTTTTACTGGGCACATATGTCTGGCTGAGATTTGTGATCAGATGCAATGCATGGTACAGTGTGTGACCTGGAGAAATATTACCATCAGCTAACAGCAGCACAAATTTCTTTCTTCCCTGTCCTTCATTAGCCTCAGAAGCTGGCCTTGCCAGCAGCAGCAATGCAAGCTGAGACAACAAAGCACATTAATGATGGGCCCCGTCATGTTCCGTATTAATTACCGTAGCTAGTAGTAAACTGTTGGTTATAAATTATGTTTTGATAAACTGCCCTTTTCTCTGACAAGTCAGCTCCAATGTTTAATGTTGCGCTTAATCCTCAGATAATACCCCAGGAGTCCTCACTGTGCCCAGCAACAAATCAAAGCAAGCTTCAAAAGGCTGGCACACGTCCTCTTTTCCTATGCACCCTGACCTGAAACTATCCCGTCGCACCAACTTCATTATAGGTCAGTTCTAGAAGCTGAGCTGCCAAAATCGGCAGCACACTCAGGTACCCAGGCTCCTACAGAGATGCCCAGCACTTCTCTGGGCAAGGGAGAGAGGTAAAAGCCAGCCCTGAGCATGTTTATACACATAGACACGTTCATAAACATGAGTGAGTTTGTTTATATACAAATGTAGCAGTTCTCCAGAAATGTTACATTATTGCAATGTTCTGCAAAATAAAAGGAAAGGGTAACAAACCCCAGAATATCTCAATATTCAAAAGGAAGAAGGATTTCTTCTACCTGGGACTGAAACAGTCAACAAAAAAATCTTTATCTGAAAACATAATTTTCTTATTTTTGTTTCTTTTTAATTCAGTGACATTTAGCTAGCAGAACAGCTGTCAGCAAAGGGCTAGGAGAGGTGGAATCCCATTTACTATATAAAGAAAAACGTTTTGGAGGAAACTGCAATTTAACAAAAATACCTATTTAGCAAAGTACATTTTAAAAAGTGGAAAATGTGTTTGGTTTTTTCTTCTCAGGTCAGAGAAGATCTACTGCAGCTCCTGAAAACGACTGCAAGTTGTAGGAACAAAGGTATAAAATTATTTCACGACACACATCCGCAAAAATGAGAAGGGATGTGCCCTTTCAAAGTCAGCACAGTGAGAAACCCTTCATCTCAGATGCGCCCATCACCTCCCACCACCATCAAAACATGTGGAAAAAGCCAGCCATAGTTTTCCCAAAGAGCAAATCCAGCGTGAATGACAACCAGGAGTTTGCAGCTGGCTTCAGAGTCAAGTCCAGCACAGTCACGTCACTTTTACTCTGAAGACCCAACTCACCAGGCTGAGCAACAAGACAACGTTGCACGTGGGATTTGCAGTGCTAAAACCACAAAAAGCTCTGGGAGAAGACTGGCCACAGCAAACTGTCCTCTCCTCCACGGGATGGAGCAGTCCTGCTGTCTCCCTGCAATTACAATGTAGAACTGCTCACAGCAGTCCAGGCTTTGGCCATGGTCTTCCACCACTGGTGGCAGATGGCGCGTGCTACTATTAAATCTTGATTTCCAGCTTATAATGGTAATTGTATGAAAGCTTCTGCCCTTGGACAACAACTCATTATTCTTTATTTTGGGGAAAAGCAGTAGTCTTGCAGTTAAATAGCTTTACTATTTTAACAATTAAAAAAAAATAAATCATAACATACTTCTCCTAATTGGAAACACACAGAAAATAGGATATGGCCATATTAGTTAAAGGTCAATGCACATTACCCACCTCTTTCGAAACCAACAGTATTCTCGTGACAGCCATAAAAGCTGCTTTGAATTTTAGTTCCCTAGAAAGTAAATATAAGGAATCCCAAAGCTGTAACCACAAGTGCCACAACTCTTAACACTGATGTCATATCCAGCTTAATGTGCGCTGCAGAAGTCAGGACGGTAAAGCTTCAAAATCATTTCATGTGTGGTATAAAGGAAGAAAACAGTAATTATCCCCCAGCCCATCGCCCCAGGCATGTACCACAATGCCTTCATTTGATGCAGCATTAACAGCAGGACGTGTTTTATTCCCCAGTATTTAGCATGGGGCACTGAGGGGCTGGTGGGACCATTTATGGAGTCTGGTAAAGCCAACGATCTCATGCTACCATGCGTTTTATTTCTGCTTGCAACTGCTCCTTCCAATCCCAGCTATCAAGTACAAGTTCTGTTTCTGGCTTTTTTAAGGAACCAGTTTACATCCAATGTTTTTTTTCATATAAATTAGCCAGGGCAAGGGGGTTTGCTTTACAGACTCTGTGCTGGTACATTAGACATAAGGGGACAATGTAATTAATAGATGTCAGACACAGTCGTCATCCCCAATGCATCGATTTCCTACTACTTAGGAAACACTTGGGGAGAACACCATCACCCCTGGCTGTCAGGGGTCCTCATAAAATCCGCAGGCCTGGATTTACAGAAACTGCTAATCATTTTGGATGCTGAGAAGAAGCAAGGCGGAGTCTGATTTTGTAAAGCAAAGGAAATATCTCATTAACTGTAACGCATTAGCATACTTCAAAGGGAGCTTACAGGAACGCAGCGCTGGACAGCCAAGACTTCCAGAGCAAGAGGCTACTAGGAAAAACCTTTTCAGTCCCAAGCTGCATCGAGGCAGATGTGGAAACTCCTCCTGAGCTCAGAGCATATGCATTGCTGAGGCACCCAGACCAGTTTGCTCTGGACCGGTTTGCTCCCCAAGCCCCCCACTGTCACACCGCATCACAGTCATCACCTTTCCACCACAGATAATTTGCATTTCACCAAGCCATCTATATATAAAGTTGAACTTCTAGGAAAAACAACATTTTATGACCACATACCTTGGTTATTTCCTTTTAAGGTTTAATTTTTCCATCTCTTACATAAAGTCCATAAAAAAAAAAAAAGCTGGAGATATTTATTTTCATCATTCCCTAGTTCTGCCCAAGAGTGCGTAGCTAACAAACCACGCAAGACCAATATTTGTGCAAAGCTAGTTAAAACACCCTCATTCTGCAAACACTAAACCTCCCAGCACACACCACACAAATAAAAAGCACAGAAAGACGACAGTCCACAAGCATGTCAGGCAAGCTCACCGAATATTATGCTTAGCCTGGCACAAGCGGTCAAGTATTTTTCACTGAGCACAAAGGCTCGAACCCAACACTAGATACCCACCCCACAAGGCACACAAGACCATTCCTGGGTTATAAGGAAAAAGTCCCTTTCCTTTGATTAGCTGAGTGATGATGAGTCTTTCCAGAGAAATACCAGCACTTGGGCTGGGCAGCACGTTTTAATACAAGATGATAGAGGGAAGGAAGGTTCTCCAGGAAAGGAGATGTCAGTGCCACGCAGTCAGAATGCTACAAATCTTGTAGTTCAAACAGTAAATGGCAAGTTGTTGCAACACTCTCTTCAGAAAACACTCCTCTTCTGTGTTTACCTTAAAACTACTACCCTAAGTAGGCATCTAGACAACCCAGTGATCTGGTCTGTGATACAGAGAGATGTATGGTGAAGAAGGAAGTAAAGGCTAGTCTGAAACAATACCACATGCATGTGGTCCTGCACCACCACCCACCAAAGCATACATCGACTAGCAGCTCCACTTCTGCAGCCCACAACTGCTGAACGCCTTTCCCACTGGAAACCTTTCTGTGATGATAATCTACTGCAGAAGTAGAAATCACTAGAGAAGGACACCCAACTGCTTCCAGCCAGAACACAACACGCCTTCAGCAAGACCTTTGATTTTCACAGGCACACACTGAAGTTGTTCTTCACAACAAAGAACAGCCCGTCTGTTGCGTAACTAACATTAGGCTGCGTTAGATAAGTCGTGCCTTCTCACAGATCAACTGACCTTAAATAATGTCCCCAGTGTATTCAGAGCCAATACGTTTCTCTTTTAGAGCTTAACTGACAGGTCTTCTCCTTCCAGCTATTTCTTCAGAAAGACACACAAAGACGGTTTCAAGAGAAATCTCATGCTTACTGTTCCAGGCCAAAAACGAAGCACAAGATCTCAGCTCCCGAGTTACATCTCCCTTTGAAGGCTTCTTCAGCGCTTCACGGCAGCGGAGCAAGTGGGAGCCTTTGCAGGACAGAACGGGGATTGAAGTGGATGGTAACTGGAAAGCCCACTATACCTCGGAAACGTTTGCTGCTGTTCTGCCACTGAGTCAAGCCAGAAGGAAAACAGCCAGCCATGCTGATGAAGCACTGCTTTGTATTCTGGATAAGGCAAAACAAAGGTCTGGTGATGAGGAGCTCTTGTGTGTCGTGCAAGGGTCAGCAGCAAAGGCAAATTCCACCATGGCATTTCCGTTCTGTCGCCCAACCCATTACTGAGAGCAGATACAGCAGGATCTTTCATTGCTTATCCAAAAATGCCATTTAAAATAGCTGTGCAGCATTGCCCTGCCGCCACATGCCACTCCAGAGGTGGGATGTCAGTCTCCATGCAGAGTTGAAGCCACAGGGCACTGTGCAACATGAGCTCTTCTTACCCCATTTCTCCAACCCCCATCCTGGGTACGAGATGATGCAGCAGCTCTGCAACAGCCCAAGAGGTGGAAATGCTCAGGAAGAGACCATATGAAAGCACTGCTCCCGAAAGGTCATTTCACTGTCTTCACAGACACCCGTGCCCTCCCTGTTGATGGGAGCATCGTTTTAGAAGTGAAATGCTCTGCAAAGCAGGGCCATACCCCTTTGGGAACACAAGTACCAAAGCAACTGCCCAATAAATGCGCAGCAAAGGCAGAGGCCCAGAAAGCCTGGTTATTTTCTGACACCAGCCAAGCTCCTGTACAGGCCCCACTTGTGCACCGATTTCCCTATTTAAAAATCAGGGCAAATAGGGCTTCTCTCATTGCTACATGCTGCTCCACTTATCCAACTGCCACTTGATAAGAGTTTTCAGGCAAGGGCGGGTATAAACATCACATCTAACAATTCCCCGACCTCCTCTGATGGAGCACATTAGGGCAGGAGCCCTGCCTCACCTCTTGCAGTTGGCCAAGCTGGACTATATTGATAAGGCTCTGCCTTACAAATAAGCCACATTATTCTGTGTATAAGCTATCACTGCCTCTCGCTACAGGTGTGAGAACCCAGACTTGGCAAGGGTTGTTCGTGCCAAAGGAGCTCTACAGCTGCTGAGTAGCTTTCTAGTAAACCCAGCCCTGTATATGAAGCAAAGGGCTTGCAGAGCCGACTTACTGGAATCTATTCCTCCCTCATTAGTCAGCATATATGAATACATCCTCTTGCTTCATTAAATTTTAATTGGAGTACATGTGAATAGGTTTTGCTGGTTACTTAATCAAAGGGAGCCTGAGTACAAGGTGTTCACGTGAAAAGCTAGAAAGCAACATCCTTTCTAGCTTTTCTTTTTGGATTATTTTAAGCATCCATAGTCAATTTCTTCAGGTCAGTTGACATTTTGGGGCTGCTGCAAAGAACCATGAAAAGGAGCCACAAAGTGCAAATAAAACACATTGGAGGGAAACCGGACACACATCATTAACCCTGCGTTCATCGTTAGCATCCAGACAAAAATTAAATGCAAAATCCCAGGGCAGCTGTTGCATTAGCCAGCCGATTGGTAGTGCTAAACACAACGACCGCTTTGCTGCTGCGTGTCATGCATGTTTGGGCTGGGCTGCCTGGAGTTTCATTCTTTTAAGTGTCCTTAGTTACTCTGAAACCGCAGCAGATTTCAACCTATAAAAAAAAAAAAGTTCTACTTGTAAACTTTGAGATTTCCTCAGCAATCACCTTCTCTCGTGCGGCAACGCAGACGCTCGTTTGTTCACACACGCTTTCCCTGAGCTTAGAGAAACTTTACGTGTGCTTTCTTGCCTGCCTAGAACAGGACAACCATCTCCAGAACTCCTTCCTTACTAAAATTAAGAGCTGTATGACCGGATCCTCAACTTCCATAAAATCCACATAGTTAGTACAGCTTGAATTGACTTAGAGCCATTGACACCGGCTGAAAATCTACCACTAAAGCAATGCCGGTCTGCAAGAGGCACAGCTGGGGATGGGAGCTCGGTGCCTGACCGCGTGAGAAACAAACAGCAGCTATGTTGTTGTGCACAGCACTGCTTGCTAAGTCAATCAACAGAAAAAGAAAGAAAAAGGAAGAAATACCAAAAAAAAAAAAAAAAAGAAAGAAAGAAATTGCAGCAATTTAAAACCACAACAAAGAACTTACTGGACTGCTCCTGCACACTTGCTGAGAAATGTATGTATTCTGTACACTGATAGGTTCTGGCAGCCTGGGACTCTGACACACTTTCTATGGCAATGGCCTAATATTAGAAAAATTTGGTCATAAGCTAAAAATGTTACAGAAATAGCATAGGATCATAAGTTACCAGCTGAGTCAGAACTCGATCTGCTACTTGACTTTTATACTATTTTACTCAGACAGTGGGTTTGGTGTTTTTTTCAAACAGTTTGCTTCTGCCATCACTTACAAAGAAGAATGAGCCTTTGTAGGGGGGAAGAAAGTCACTCAAAATGGCAAAAATCCATTTTCAAGGAAGCAAAGGAGGCAGATCCCTTCACACACCGCAACCATGTGTGTAGCAAGCCCCTCACTAACAGCACAGCCCCTCAGCTGCCATTTGCTCATGCATGCACAGGGAGTCCTCCATCAGAAGCCCAGTCATGACAATGGGAGTGTACCTCATAGCACAATGGCTCAAGTCCCAGGAATCTTAGGTGTGCAATGCAGTCTTCAGCATAAAAGCATTTTATTTGCACTCTGTACTTGTAAATCATTGGTAAATAATTAACAGACAGCATAAGCATGTAACAGAACTGAGTCGCAGGTGTTAGCGGAGGAAAACTGCTATAAATGGATATGTCACAGTAATAAGCCGCCTGTTCACCTGTTGGGTGCTGCAGAGATTAATTAAACAATTTAGTTTTATAAATTAACCCCTGGCACCCAGAACATTACTAGAAAGCACAGCTGTATGCCTTCTCTGCTATTTAGGACCATAGCTTCTCCTTTCACAGCTCGGACAGTCTTTAAGTGAAGAAGCCATTAAGTATCCAAGGCTCCTGCTTGCTGTGGAGAGCCCCAGGATCACACACAGGGCATTTAATGCATCCAGTGGAGGGAAGGGGAGATGGCAGTGAAGGGCCTTGCCCCAGCATCCCTCTGGTTGCTGCCAGACCTGCTGGCTGCAGCAGGAAAGGATTTGCCAAATACGAACACACAAATGCAGAGGAAAAGGAGACCTCCTTATTCCACATCTCCTCTTCAATTTCTCCCTCCTTCCCACCACTCCTCATACCTGCAAACAGCGCAAGAGATTTTGTGTTTTCCTCTATGCTTAGCAGGAAGACAGAGGAACAGAAACCCTCTTGCCAGGCAAAGAACCCAGGTCTGTGATGGGAGCTCTCTGTGCTCCTTAAAACACGAGGTGTTCAGCATCAAAACATTCCAGCCACAAACGTGCAGCTGCTTGAAGTGCAACAGGCAGAAGCCTGCTAAAACAATGGGGAAAGGGGAACAGATGATTCCTCAGAGAAAAGCAGATGACTAAAAAGTTATTTGACCCAAAGCAGTGCACCCAGGAAAGTAAATTGTCAGTGTCTTGCAATTGTTTGTTGTGAGTCCCTCAGAAAACAGGCTGACCCCAGCTCGTCTGCACCTCTGCCTAAAAACAAAGCCCAAAAAGGCCCTTTTTCTGACAACAACTTCAAAATATTTTAGCTCATTTCATCATGTTTGTTTTGGTTTTGAATACAGTAATACACAAGCAATGCATTCCTGATTCTTTTAAAGATTTTTTTTTTCAAAGTACAGCTCCCATAAGCTTAAAAGTAAATGAGAGTGCTTTGCTTCCTGGGGTATGTAACTGGAACATTTTTCTAGCACCTAATAAAACATTGTTTGGTTGATACTAACCATTAAAATATGTGTTTCAAGTCATGTAATGTTCCCTGTGAAATTTGCCTTTTTGCTCCATGAAAAAAAGGGCACTGAAAGGAATCCTGCAGCCATAAGGATCTCACTTATTTCATGGAAGTATCATTTTAAAAGCCTCACAACATGATCAAAGCACTGTTGAGAACAGATGTTCCAGGCTTTACAAATTCCAGCATAAGTATTTTTATGACATTTATCACTGCTAAATTCTTTCAGCCAATCTTTTCCCCGTGTAAGAAGCATGCAGGCACTTTCCTCCTCGAGGAAGATGTGTTCATGCACCGCTCCGGCTCCAGCCACCGACCCTCTCCTCCCATCATCCCTCCCCATCCATCACTAACAAGAGCCCTGTGGTTTCCCCAACAGCTATTATGGCAGCCAGTCTCAAGCAGCACTGGCCCTGCAGAGATGGGCACGGTGCTCCCTGCTTCACAAGAGGAGTTTGGGGTAGCTGACCATTCATATGAGCCCTCTCCCAGAAACCTCATTGTTCCACTCCCTTAACATCAGACTACAGCCTCCAAAGTCCTCCATAAGGCAGCTGCTTCCTGACCAAGGTGTATGTAATCACTAGGGATCACACCAGACCACCACTATGATGGCAGGCCCTAAGCAACCTCACCCAACCATGAAGCTAACCCTGCTTTGAGACCTGCAAGGTCCTTCCTATCAAAACTGCTGGAGGACTATACATCTTAGGTAGGAGCCATATAGAGATTCCCTCAATCACTTCAACACCTCAAGAAGCACTTTCCCTGGTTCCCCAGCTCCTTCTGTGGATGCAAGAACCCTCTGCCTGCCTATGCATAGCACCTAGAAGGGTGCTTCCCTGGGCACAGCAGAAGGCACACGTCACTACCTAGCTACAGGGCTAGATGCAAGTGAGAGATGCTCACGTAGCTCGTGTTGGATGCAACTAAAGCCAGATGAGCAGAAGCAGCGACAGTGGGGACCTGCAGGACTGTGCAGGAGCCTGCTTGCTCCTTGGAGAGCAACAAGTCTCCATTCCTGGAGGCAAACCCAGAGGCAGAGAGCACATATTTCAACTGCAATTCAAATCACAGCCAAATTTCCACTGAAAGCAAAGTTCCCGGGAAGTTGAGCTCTCCACTGTTGGTTTCTGCGTATTCAGTCTTCCCAGGAACATCAACAAGCTCTCTGGTTGACAGGAAGTCTAAACACCAAGCAGTACTAGGCAGTTTCGTGAGAGTGAGAGCTGCATACCAGCACAACACTCACGACTACCCAAGAATCTGAAACGTACAGTTTATCTCTGAAGAATACCATGGGTTTTTGTACCCCCAAAAAAAAAGGGATCTGAAACAACCATCTCCTTTCAAATTTCACATATTCACAGAAGAGGGTGTTTGTGAAGAGCACCCCACAAGCACATCACTTCTCCAATATGTACCCAGTTTAGTTTCACCTGTTTCCATGTGCTCCCTTCCCAATTCCTACAACCTGCTTGCACATCCTGTTTCACTATGAACATGAGTTTCTGCCCTGGGGCAGCACTACCTTCACTTCTCCTCATGGGGTGAGCTTAGATAACAGTCAAAATGGGAGCGAAACCACCCAAGCATGTTTACCTGTCTTGCTCACCCAGGCTGTAAGCCCAGTCAAGGCATTGCCAGGGCTGTGGTAGCTCTTCACCCTGGGCGTTGGACACTGCCAAAATGGCAAACAGTGACAGGTCCACCAGCAGTCAGCCATCAATATGATAGCAGAGCAACCTCTGACAAAGCAGCACAAGGCACAGGAGGTCTCCCAGAACAAGGGAGGATGAGGAAAACACATGAGCAGAGACACCAAGTTTTAGTGATGGGGAGGAGAATTGGGATGATAGAGATGAGTACAAGTCTGGGAACAACTGAGGGAAACAATCTGAAGAGGTCAAGCAGAAGCTGATGATTGTAGAGGAACCAAGTCAAGCAGAAGGGGGTCTGAAAACAGCCTCCACCATCAGAGGAATCACAACCAGCCACAGCAAGTCTTCCTCTTATCAAATGTTTGTGCTTTTCTTGATGGACCTCTTTGCCTAGGTCTTGTGTTGGTTAAAACTCATTTACTTCTTCATTTATGAGGTACACCTCCATATTTTCAATGCACACTGAAAATTTAGCTCTCAAAACGTCCTTTGTTGAAAATTAACACACACACAGGAAAACCTGTCATGCTGGCAAGTGGGACTTTCTGTATGTCCATGCACGTATGTGCAGGGAGCAGGTGCTTGCAGACACATTCACATCCCTGCTAGAGCTCTTCTGGAAAAGGACTGTTCGTTCCCCTATGTGTCCCCAGAGGGAGAACAGAAACAGGGCAAAACAACACTGTGCTCCTCCGCTCCAACCTCAGAGACAGCTAGCACTGACCGCAAAGTCCTCTCTTCTCATGGGTCCCATCTGGTCCCTCCCCTCAAATGAGGGCACATTGTCCCTGCAGCACTTGCTGCATCACCTCCTGGGCTGCAGCCACCACTGGGGCATGAGGCTGGGCCACCCCTGCCCTTGTACTACTCCGATGAGAGCTCGATCAGTTACAGAGCGGGAGGAGAGTGTCTTCTGAGCCTGGGACACAATGAGGCAATTTAAAAAGGGCGGTCAAGACGGCTTCAGGACTTAATTGAAATATTTTTGCTGAGTTATTAATGCCACAACCCTGAGACCTGAGTCCGTTTCGCTATCTCAAGTTCCCACCCCAACTGAATATGCAGAGTGAATTTAAGGAACAGCAAAAGGCTGTGATCAATTTTCAAGCCTTCTGATTTAGCCATTAAAAGAGAAAAAAAAAACAAACCCACGTCTCCCTCTTGTTTTTCTAAATAAAAATAATGTATAGCCCTAACTTGATAATAAATATGCTCAAAAGCTGTCCTTAAGTAAAAGCTTTTGATAACAAATTGCCTATGCTAACTGCTATTTTACTGTTGAATTTTTTTATTGTTGCTTAAGCACTGCAATTATGCTAATAAGCCTGAGAGGATCGTACACTAAAGCATTGAATGTGACAGATATAATACTCAATAAAATGTTAATCTTACCTGAAAATTGGAATCAAACAGCCTTATTAGTATTTATGGATATGGCATCTCCAACATGTTTCTTCAGAGGAATATATATATGCAATAGATATTTCCAAATACACCCCGCTATTTCTCATGCCTCCATATGATTTAATCCAAGGTGGCTCTTAGCCCCACTGCTAGTTGCCAGTCCTCTTTGGAATAAGAAAGAAGAGTTTTGGGATCCCGGCCATGCAGAACTCCTGCACACTGGAGGGCTTTTCCCCTTGGCACCTCCAGGATGGGAGCTACTCCCGGGGATGGGGGCACCTCTCCCCAACTCACGGCAGCGCCACCATGCTTGGCAGGGTGCAGCAGTGCAGTTAAGGCACTGCTCTGCCACCCTTAGTCACCTCCTTTTCCCAGGATCTCTAGTTTTAAATCCAGCAAAAGTTCACGTTATTTACAGGAGATGGAGAAACAGCTTTTGGATTTTAAGATGGGTCGAAATACTAATGGATTTTATTCTAAAGTTTTCAGCTGATGCTGACAAGGAACCAGACCCATCTGTATCACTGCAAGTTGCAGAGTTGGATCCAGAGCTGCTGGGCTGTCACAGGGGATTTGTCACTGAGGTGCCGCGTGACTTTCCACGAGTCACACTCCATTCTGCACCGTTATTTCACCATCCAGTCCCAGATCACTTTCTCAATTGATGGCATAATTTTTTCAGGGGATGAGCTGTCTTCCACCATATGTAGCTTTTTTTCAGGTGGTGGTTGTTAGAGTTTTTTTTGCCAAACCCATGGGTCTCAGATCCAACCTTGGAGCATCAATGCCATGCACTTTCCTGTGGGTAAAGTGAGAGACCTTCAACACCCTCACTTTCCCATCTATGAAAAAAAATAACCTCAGAAGAGCCAGGTGCTTCTGACAACTATATTTACATCCATGACCAGGCTCTAGAGAAAGACCATAACTGCACAATGGACTGATGCTGTTTTCAAGCACTGCAGGTTAATGCTCAAATAGCAGCTGCTGGCTCCCAGCTTCATTCCTTGTCTTGCTCTCACCCACAGATGTCAATTCTGCTGACAGGACCACAGAAACATTGATAATCACCATTATAATTTCCAAGAGACAAGCAAGACTCTTGCCCCTGGATGCTGCAAGCCTCCTCAATGGTAGATGTTAGGTGAGAGAAATCTAGGGACTGCTATTGTTAGGGAGATATCTAGTCACAGCAGGGAAAACCCAACCAGCTACCTACCAAAATCTGGGATTTTGGTGCTTAGAGATTGCAAGGAGCTGCCCACAAGGTATTACACACACCAAGATGTGCTGGGACATTCCTAAGCAAAGCTCGCAACACATGGCAGCTTGTACTCAGAGCAGGATTTCTGTTCTGGAGTGCAGGGATGGAAACAGGATTGCTCTGCAGGACAGAGAGCAACTCCACAAAGCCTCATTTACAGGTGTAAGCAAGGAGCAGAGCATTAGAAAAAGAAAATTTCATCCGCAAAAGTCAAACAAAACTACTAATTGACTGAGCTGGCACCTCAGAGAGCTGGGAGAGGCACCTGGGGCTCCTCTGCCCCAAGTTAGCCCCAGCCCAAGATGCCAGGCGCCAAAGCTTCAGCCACAGCCAGCAAGTTAACCAGCAAGCTAACATCACCACAGCGTGCGGCGGGACCGTAAGGCAGCCGCTCCCATAAAGGTGACAGGACTCAGGTCTGCCACGTTAAGTGAATCTCGTCATTATTTTCAGCCCTGCAGGGGAATCTAAATTGAACTTTGGCATATTGTTTTCCTTCACTAAGCAGCAACACCCCGCATGTTAACTCAGGTCCTGACAGGCATATTTACAGAGTATTCTTTGCAAACAATCTTACCCTGACCAGTCCAAAAGGTCAGAATCATAAAAAATAACAACAACAACAACAACAAAAGAGCACAGGGCTGGAAAACCATCACTGCCATTGGCACATCCCCTCAACTTATTAACCGTCCTTGCAGCAAGGTGAACTGCAAGGTCTTACATTTATTTGATTGATTGAGATCAAAAGATCAGGGGGCACATGGTAAATTGTATCTTTCCATGAACGCATTTTGCTTTCAAGATTTGAGCAGATAGTTGCAGGAATTGAAAAGCTCAAGTCAAAAAAAAAAAAAAGAGAGAAAAAACCCACGTGCAAAGGTGACTTCAGAAAGGCAGCCCCTTATTTCTGCCAACACCATCTGCATTTCTTAGAGCTATTTGAAAGTTTCTTCCATGTCCCAGTACCCTTGGGACACAACAGCTTATCTCTACTAAACACAGGATGATAACAAACAATAAGACACTAGTATAACTCCAGGGGAGACACCAGTATTTGCTGACATTAAGGATGAAAGGTAAATATTAGGGAAAACAAATATATCCTGAAGTCCAACAGGAGGTCAAAGAATTTCCCATTGAACTTCAGGTGTCCCACGAGACAACGGGACAGGTAACTCACTACCCGTAATCACACAAGGAAGATGAAGCACCCAAACCCAGGATAGGTTTGTCATCTGCAGCTCCCAGGGAGCTAGGAGGAAGCCAGGAAACTAAATGCCCAGTCCTCTTTAGGACATAATTTCAAGACCCAGTTGGTGAGCTTGCATTTCTAACCACAGAAAAGGGCTGTTGCGTTCACTGTCAAGACAGGACAAAGAAATACAGGATGGGAACAGAAGAACACAAAAAGAAAAATTAAACTCTCCACCATCTCAGCAGCCCCTGGAAACAAAGAGGAAAAAATGATCATTCAGTTCCTGTCTGTGTGTCTGTGAGCAGAGTCTGAGTATCTGTAGCATTGTGTTCTCGTGTCACAATAAAATAGATTGCCCACCTGCAAGTAAAAGTAAAGCCCTTACACAGATCACAGAAGAGACCCAAATTCTCAGGCACTTGCTCCAAAAGAACCAGAATTAATACAACCTCCTGTTTCTATCACAAGTTTACACTGCATGCCAAGGACTAAGGACTGAACTCCTTTTCTATAAGCTTATACTTCCCTCCAGAAGAACTTCACCATTTATGTAACAAAGACACTGAGCAACAGAGTTAATTGTTGTAGCATCAAAGCTCATCTTCAGACCAGGAAGTTCCTTCTGCAGAGAGAAGCTTTGCCATTTACATTTACTTCAGTTCTGAATACAACTGTTAAGAATTTTACACTCTCCAACCATCAACAGGTTAGGAGGACTTCCAGAAGTCATCCAGTCCAATTCTCCACAACATGGAAGGATCTGTTCTTCTAAAAACACATCTGACGGAGCTTTGCTAACTTGCTCTTAAATCTTTCCAGAGATTGAAACATACTAAGCTCCTGGAGCAATCCACTCCAGCACTCAGCTATTCTTAATGCAGGAGACCATTTACTAATGTTTAACTTAAACTCCTCTTACTGCAACTTAAGCTCATAATTTGCTTTATTTACAGTGGCCAGATTTACAGTTTATTCCCTCTCTCCACAAGAAGTTCACCGTTTCCAAAATGTACAGCTGAGGCATCACCGTGGGTTTCCCTCTTTCTGCCATTCTGGTCCTGCCTAAAGGACATCCCTCATCTTGTGTCTCTGCACGTGTGTTTCTTTTCTTACCCCGAGAGAACAGGCAGCTAGGATCTCACACGGCTGTTCTGGAGAGGGCACTCACATCCAAAGGTTGATGCATTCAGGCACACCCAGTTATAAACTACTCTGAAATAAGAAAAAGAAAAGGTTTGCCTTTAGGATGGTAGGCAGAGAGTCCAGCAACAAGGGAAAAGCAACAACTCTTCCATCCCATTATTTAACATTCAAACAGACCTTCAAAAGCACCGTCAGGGACTGCAGATACATCAATTGCCTCCACTCAAACTTGGCCACGTTTTCTCTGACAACCACCATGAGGATTTGGTAAGTCTGTGTTCTAGGAAACATTTTCCTCCCTACTTTTAGAGGCTACCAGAAATACAGAGCAGACCATTTGCCACAACAGCACCTTTCACCAGTGGATCACCTTTGGACCCCACTCTAATTCCTGTCCTGTCTCCCCTTAATAGGGGCTGTGGCTAGCCCCAAAGTATCAAGTGCCTTTTGAAAGAAATACCCCTTTCCAAGGCCACTCAATTTGCTGCCTGCTACAAAAACAAGATGTCTGTTGTGGGTTTTTTCCTTTTCAATCCTTCTCAGCTGCCCTGGGCTTTTGCTTTCCTTGATCATTTCCACTCTTACAAATGCCAACGCTTACAGCCAGCCCAGCTGCTGTCAGCACAGGAAGGTGACACACTCCTATTTAGCACAGATTTGATAACAGAAGTGCTGTTTCCAAGGCCAAAGAGGAAAACCTGCACCAGTAATGTCCCTACAGCACACAGCAGGAGACTGAGTAATAAATGCCTTGCAATGAAGGACTCAAAGTAATCTCAAAATGTACAATGGCCAACTAACAAGAGTTCAAATACACACCCATCCAAGGGTGAAAGCAGCTCCAAGGACTTCAATGAGACCGTCTACAGCATCCGACATATTACCTCCAAAAATACTAGTGAGATAAGGATGTTCAGCAAGGGATACAGATATAAGAAGTGCTTCCAAGAAAATATACCCATTTCTACAGCTGAATTACTACAGCTGTTGAAAACCATGGAGTAGCATTGAATGGCAGCCCAGGACAGAGAGCCAAGATGACTACCACATGCAATTGAAACTGCCAAGGGATTAAGTTAGGTCAAATGTAATTACACAAACTGGAACCTGGCCAGACTACTGGCTGGTTTAAGAAAATTAAAAGAGGTGTTCAAAAGTTTCAGAGATGGAGTCCTCCTCTTGTTAATTATTTGGTGAGTCAGTCACTGAAGTCTCAGTACTCTGGGAGGCTGTCTGAAAAAGGGGAAAAAATGAGGCATAAACTTGAAAGGCATTAGAAGCGATTAGCAAAAGCCTTTGTTCTCCATGGCAATCCTTGCTGCACTAGTGTGCAAAAGCCTTTCAAGTTCATGCTGAAAAGTGGCCTTAGTTCCTTTGATACTTCTGGGAGGAAGCGTTTAAATCTACAAATATCCCGCTGACAGAAGTTACAGACAGCAGTTGAGGAACTTCTGCCTATCCCAGCCAGGTCATACCTGGCTCTAAACCCAGCTCTCAGGCAGGCTGAACTCCTGCTGAAGGGAGGAATGCAAACAAGGACACATGGACGCTCATTCAGACATGGAGCAACATCTACTCTAGTTGGTGGTGTATGAAAGCTAGGTCGTGTGGAAAAGTAAGTTGCAACCATGATGGACAGCAGACTCCTCACCTTCATTCAGTTTTTGGAAGATGGGGAGCATGCAAGGCAGGCAATGGTAAGGAGACCAGAAAGGATGCTTCGTGGTCTGGCAGCCGAGCATCACTTTGAAAGATTAGATCCTGTTTATACCTCTGCCATAAATCTCCTGAACATTAAGAGGAAAGTCACATAGATCAATTTTTTCCCAGATATTTATTGCTTAGCCTTTGATGGCTAGCTAAAGACACAGAAAGACCATGTCCAGAAAAGACAAGAACTAGCAGTCACAGATCAAAATTCTCTGTTCAGTCTCTAATTGAGACTTGTACTATAACCGTGTACAGAACTGCAAAATGTGAAGTGTTCATAAAAAAACAGGTCTTGAACGTTTTGGCACCTGAAAGTAGTAGATGCCTCTGCTACCTCTGCATGTGAAAATCATCATTAGAGATACACTCATTACTGTCTTTGAAGCAGTTGGATGTGACAGTAAAAGCAGTACAGAATTGGAGATTAACCTTTTTGGGTAGCTTATTCAGTGAAATGTTCAGATCATGCACATTAAATAAAACAATTTTTTTGACTGATGTGAAAAAAACCAGAAAGATTAAATAACTGTCTTCTCAAGGAGTGCCATACAACGGGCATGTTGAGTGACATGGTTTCCTCTCGACATGACAGCAGGTGAACACACAACCAAAGGCTCTGCCATATTGATTTCATGCACTCTTTTTTTCCCATTTTCAGAAAACAAGCTGGGAAAAGGCAGACATTTCACAGCACAGATTGGTGCAGTTTGTGCTAAGGGCCTCAGCATAGATGCAAGCAGCAGCTCTCTTCACTTCGCATGGAACAGTCAACGGGAACAAGTTCCAGTGGGACAACAGCTACCACGGCACAGCTTGCCCCAGCCCAATACCACCTTCCTCCAACACAAGGCTCCGTAACAAGCAGGGCAAGAGTAAGAGTGCAGGAGAAAGTCTGTGCTGTCTTGCACAAGCAACTATGGAAAAATGTTGCAGTCTCTACCTGACACGTGCAAGCTGTCGCTGCTCCAAAATATAAACCTGTAGTCCAGTGTTTCAGATAGCAAAATGCCCCGAATCCCTCCTCCCTGGCAGTGGTCTGACAAGGCAAGTTACTCCTCTGGAGTCCTCAGGCACCACAGACACGTCAAAGACACTGACTCCTTTTACCAAAGGGAACAGACAGGTGCTGCAGTTCTTCCCAAACACCCTCCAGCCAGCCTTCTATGAAGCATCCCCACTACTTCAGCTGGAAAAACCCACAAAAAAGAAATCTGCAAGGAAGCAGAGACCTAACATAGAAACCAGAGTCAGAGAAAATTGTAAGCAGCAGTTTTGAGTTTAAAATATTCAGCAAGGTCAACGCGGAACACATAGTTATGTCCAGACCTGTACAGGCCCCAGGCCATACGCACCAACAGCATACGCCAAAGGCAGACACCTCACCCCTGTCTCTACAGCAGAGCCACCAGCAGCTCCCAGCCCTAAGCACCCTAATGAGCAGAAGGTGGAGAGGATGCTGAACAACCACATCATCACCCTGAACAGCAGTATGCCTCATCCCTTCCTCTTGAGTCGGAATGAAGAGCTGCACAGCACATCGCCGCTGCAAGGAGCGCTCGCCCCGATCCCCAATGCAGCGCCTTCGCCAGAGCCATGCGCGGGCTCCACGGCACCTATGGGGAATGCACAGGACTGATGCTGCATAAGCCACAGAGAACGTATTTTTCAGCGTGACCACACAGACCAGGCTAACCCACACAGCAGAGGTTTGGGAGAGAAGGGCAGAAGGGTTTCATGCTGAAGAGGGACCTGCTGCTGAGAAGACAAGGTGGCCAGAGTGTGCGGAGGGATGTCTTCCTACTGTAGCAGCCGTGATTAACTGATACTGATAATGGCCTCTGGTGCCTGAAACAAAGCACAAGGAAGTGGCGTGGGAAGGACTAACGCCCAGCAGTAATAAAGATGCAGTCAGGGTTGCTGCTCAAATAAGAAATTATTTTTGGCATAGGTTACTTGTTAAAAAAAATAAAAGTTTCTGCATGCAGGGACATCCTGTTCGCTGTATTAAATTAAAGAGATGATTCAAGAGGGAACAGCTTTTGGTAGGCAGGGGGGGAAATCAATTTCAGGTTGCTATGGACAACTGGGCTGTCTCCTGTAAAACTAAATCAGATTCAGCTCTACAAACCTGAACACTAAACGTTCCCTGAAATACAACGCACACAGTCTCTCTGAAGAAATAAATACAATAAAATACAGTCCTGTGTCATCTCCTGGCTTTTTTTTTTTTCTTCTTTTTGCTGAGCTAAGGACATACTCAAACCTGCTAATTACTGCAAAACACTGGACTGGAGTTTTGGCTCTGCAGTGGCTTCCTGACTGCCAGTTCACCACCAACCACTGCCTTACAGGGGAGAAGGTACTCATTGGCAGGGTGGCATTTGGCAAAGTGAACCAGAGCAGAGCACAGGCTCACCTTTCTCCGGAACCTTTCTTGTGCTCTGGGCTCACAGCAGGGTATAAAAGAAACTTTTGCTGATCCAGACTCCTAGCAAGGGCCAGAGAAAGCTCTGCCTAGGGCTTTCAAGTAAGTACTAGCCAAAGCTGGATGGAGACAGCTCAACCTGCCCACAGCCCTTAAATACCCTGTATGGAAACATCCTCCTCACCTGAGCAGTGATCTGTGGTCACAGCACCTGGGGGATACCTCATACATAGGGACCTGCTGGGGTCAACATAGCAGCCATGGCCAATGGCTGTCCTCTCCCCATTGCTTAAACTGGAATCTTTGCAAACAGGTTTTAAGCACGATTCCCACTCCCTTCAGCAAGTAAAGCTGCATGGGTGCAGGGCTGCATCACCTCTGTGCCTGTGGGACCTTCTCCTCCAGCACACCCTTCAGCAGCAGCCCAGAGCAACGCACTGAGACTTCCTCTGCAAACAGAAGATCCCCCAGTCCTCACACCCCACTAAGTGAGGGGGGGCAGGAAGCAATGGCAGATGCATGAGCTTCACCACCCCTCTGTATCAGACACATTAGTTCTTGTGGTCCTCAGGAGCCCAGGGAAGATGTTTAAGAGAACAGAAGCACAATTTGGCAAAGGCCAGAGCCACTGGCCAGGAGCTACATCAGGCAGTGGGTTGGAAGGAAGAAAATGAGATCAAGGCTGGGGGAGAGCTGATGCCCCATGAAATAAGGCAATCAGGCAAGGAACAACAATGCTTCACACATGCAAGCACCTGCTGTGGCACAGCCACTGGCACGATGCTGGGCTGGAGCCGCACAGATAATTATGTCCATATAGTCACACTGAGGCTGGCACCAGCCATGCAGCATCCTTCTGCATCACAGACAGACCCAGAGGATGGACATCAGGCTACCACAGCAGCCTGTGGAGAAAACGAAGGGTGAAGAGATGGAGACAAAACTTCAAACCCCTGGTTAGAGAGGTCAGAGCAGAGGAGATGAGACATCTGATTCTGTACCCTTCCCCAACAGCTGTTAAGTGACCAAATAAATCCATCTAGATCAATCTCTCCATCAAGACAACAGGAAACATTCCTATCCTGTGATAGTATGAGTCTTAATTTTATGGAGCAGTTGATGTTTTTCCAATGAAACGTACCATTAAAATACAAGATTTTATTAGCAAAATCAATGATGTGTGCAGAGGCAGTCCCTCATGGCTTTAAAAAAATAACCTATGAATAATTACAAAACTGATAGCAAGAGAGAACATTGTGCAATTATTACAGCTGTTTTACAGGATTCTCTATTAATGATGGCCCCTACTTTTGGTAAGACACCTTAAGGCAGTACCACAGAAAATACAAATAAAGAAAAAACAACAGAAGCTCAGCACTCAGAGGGTGCAAACATGTCGCCTGCTTTGTGTTTACTGATGTAACTTTTTTATTTTCCCAGCAAGAAGATAACATCCTGGAAACAAAAACACAACATTTACAGAAATACTTAGCAGTTGCCTGTCTCTTTCTCCTTCTGCACAAATTCCAGTGTTTTGTGGCATCAGAAAAGCAACTAGGGGAGATTTACTACCATTTAAACCTAGAAGAAACTGAAGCAAGAGAGAGGCTGGGACCTTTCATTACCCACAAAACACATGACAGTCCCTAGCCATGCACATAGGTCAAGTATCTGTAGCATCTAAAAACCTTCTGCAAGGAGCTCTGACACTCATTTCCCCTACTGAGCTTGGTGGCATCCCACAATGTGCAGCCACAACGCCCGACACGCAGCAGGGGCTTTGTCTAAGCATGGCTCCCTCCCAGCAGTTCATCCAGCTCTGGTTGTGGCAGACAAGACAGCTGGATCTCCCCATCTTCAGGAGGAAGCCAGACGCACCAAGAACCTAACTGCAAGCCCAGGACCCCACACAACTGCTATCCTCACCTCCCATAAGACTGGGTATGAACATACCAGCTCCCCGATCTCCTGTTCTCACCTGGCAGCCACCACCCATATCAATGCCATCATAAAGAGCAAGAAATTAAGGCACTCCAATTCCAGCCCTTACCAACCCTCCTGTCCAAGTTCTCACAGAATTCACAAATTCACAGAATTGTAGGGGTTGGAAGGGATCTCCAGAGATCGAGTCCAACCCCCCTGCCCAAGCAGGTTCCCCAGGACAGGTCGCACAGGTCGGGGTCCCGATGGGTCTTGCATATCTCCAGAGAAAGAGACTCCACACACCCCTGGACAGCCTGTCCCAGGGCTCTGTCACCCTCACTGTAAAGAAGTTCTTCCACATATTGATGTAGAACTTCCTGTGCTCCAACTTGAGGCCATCACCCCCTGTTCTGTCCTCACAGACCACTGAAAAGAGGCTGGCCAAGGCTTCTCAGGGAGCTCTGGCTGATGCACAAGGATGACAAAGAGCACCATTAAGTTGCAGGCACTGCAAAACTCTCAAGAATGTGCTTGTGTGAAATGGAACCCAAAAGAACCTGCAGGTCCATCCCAAACATTTTGCCCCGCACCCATAGCTGTCAACTCACAGCAGCCTATGGCCCACTCAGAAAACTAAAGTCTTTTTACTCCACCTGGCTCTAAACCACCTCTGTGTGAGTGTGGGGATGGATGAGGAAAGAGTAACAAGAACACTCAACAGATGTTTTCATTAGCATAAATTTGCCATTCATTCCTCTTTCTTCCAGCATCAAACTCCTCTATTATCCTCGCTGGATAATTTACAGTGCTCGTTGCAAAGTACAGTCTCCGAGAACAGAGACAGCACACACTTGATAATGTAGAAGTTCAAAGAGCTGAGCCATACATGACCTGCAAGCAGATTGTTGCTACTTCCTCGCATGTATAAAAGGGCTTTGCCTTCATGCAATGCTAAAACTTGTCATCATTAAACACCCTCCTATTACAAAATGGCCCAGAGGAGCTACTATTTTGGGTGAGCTACTATTTTGGGTCTTAATAACGTGCTTGCTTTTACAGGAAAGCAAGAAGACAAGTAACATGGAACAACCCAGCTGTCAAGTAGAGAAACAGATGGGACCCTCACAAAGCTACACAGATTGTCTTAGTCAAGTGCTGTCACAGCCCATCCTCGAGATGGGAAAGCACAGTGCAGGAGCTAGATGAAAGAAGCTTGTGAAATTAAGTAGCATCATCACCTCCACCAGGCCTGTGAAGAGACAGCAGAGAATTGCTTTCCAGGCACTCTGATCCCAAGGCAATAAAACATGACTCAAAGTTGTTAGGCTGTTTTTTCCTCCCCCTACAAGAAATGCCTTTTGGCTGAGTGACAATTGCTCCATTCTCACACATGCTTAGCCCCCACAGAACACAGATAGCATCCACAGAAAGATGTGCCAAGAAGCACAAGTGACATCCATGGTCATCAAATAGCTGTCCCTTTAGGTGAGCATACCCAATGGTGGCTGGAGGTGTCCCTGATAGCATGGTCCCAGGTGCTGGCAGGCAGGCAGGCCTCCCGTGCACAGGCAGTGCCGTGATTCACTCTGCTGTGACTTCCAGGTCACAGTTTGGCTTCCAAACAGTCTAGGAAACCACAATACCTGCCATAGTGGTTCAGCTCCAGTGTCACTGAAGGTGTTGTCTTTGCACACCACGAGTCAGTGGCAAACCAGGAGAGGAGATGGAGTGGCCTGACCTTTCTAATTCAAACTCCTAAAAGGATGCTAAAGCCAAGCTAACAAACCAGTGCTTCAGAAACCCAGGTACACTTAGAGGTCTCAGGGCTGATAGCTGATAAACACATGGCCTGTGCTCAACACCTATAGTCTGAGCTCACAGAGAGCGGCCCCAAGCCCAGCTGGCCATTCATGCCTGTATGAAGGCATGAAGCCATAAAGGCTGCACGCAGGGGGAAGGTTGAAACCAGATTATGAATGAAGTACCAGGATCGATTCTCTTATCTACCCTCTGCCTCCCACTAACTGGAAGATGCTATTCAGGGAAAATATAATTTAAAGGCGGAGGCTAATGATGTATCAAATTGATTTTTGGGACAAGAAAATAGATGTAATTGCCATCTACCTGCTTGCAGCTTGCCAAGAGTAATAGCGAGTTTCAGGACAACCCAGTGTCCTCTCTCCCCTTCCTCACCCCAGCCCCTCTCTCTGCCTCTGTCTGCCAACAAAGACAGAAAAAACCCCTCACAGAAAAGACATTCCTTTACACAAGACAATTAAGTGTTGCCCCAAGCCAGGTCAATGCTGACTTCCCTTTCCCTGCTAAACAGTACAGAGCCCGAATTAATGGACGTGCAGAGGGTCCACTTTCCAGGGAAAAGCAAATTCCAAGCATGCAGCTGGGAGGAATGCATCGTATGTCTGGTATTCACACTGCGCCCTCTTTTCTTCTTCCTTTTTTTGGCCGTATAAGGAGCTGAGCACAGCAGGCTGGGCCAGGGAGCGCAGCGCTGCGTGCTCAGCGCTGTCAGACTTCCGACTTTGTTTGTCTTTACTGGAAATCCAATCAATCCATCTAGGAAAAAGGCTAGTGCTTACACCACAGAGAGTCATGCTCAAACGTTATGCTCCTGAGATGCAGGAGAAAAAGAGGAGTGAGCTGAACTAGACAGCAAGGGTTCCCACAAAGATGCACACACACACACACATACACACAGAGGTGATGATTTTCTTCCTTACATTAGAGGGAAGGGGAATGCCAATTTTAAAGCTCGAGACTACTACAGCTGAAGTCCTAAAGGGTTGTTTCCCAGGTTGGCAGCACTCAAGTCATATCTGCACAGCAAATAAAAGGCAACCTGGCCTTCAGTGCACACACCTGGTGCTGGAAGGATTACCTGCCCTCGGCCAGGTAACACACAGGCTATAAACAGGAGCGTGGGACCGTGTTTTAGAGATGCTAATCACTGATAATTCCTTCTAAAGTCCTGATAATCGCTAAGTTAAAGTCTATTGCAGCAATTACAGCAGCAGACTGGGGTTTCCATATCAAGAATGCAGTTACATTCTGAAAAAAAATGAAACCATTTTGCCATTGGTGTTTCTTCTGTGATGAGCAGTATTCCTGTGGGCACTCAGGACTCTGCAGGAGTAAGAAAGCAGAAGAGAAAAAGACACACTTTGTCCACCAACGTCAGGAAATCCTGGATTACAAACACCCAGGAAGAATCTGCATCAACTCCCCTTTCTCAGCCCTGGTGAGCATCAAAAGAGCAACTCTCATTTCATCCCATGGGAGAATGGCAACAACAACCTGAGGGACAGGGAGACAGAGGTGGGATCAATCACCTTCAGAGCACAGCACACGCTCCCAGGAAACAAGGCAACCCAGAGATGTGCTGCTGATATCTGACTTGTCTCTGGTTCAGTCCTGGCTTTTCCTCCCATACACAAGATCCAGAAAGACCTACACAACCATGTTCCTTATCCTCAGCTATTTCAGAACAATGTGCTTCTGTCTGCTGTCCTCAGCCAGGCACCAGGGTCCCAAGCAAGGCCATGCTAGAGCTGGCCAGGAACATGGGGAACCATAAAGAAGTCAGCAGTCTATCCATTTCCCCCAGCACATTGCATTCAACCCCACTTGGTTCTCTCTGCCTTAAAGGATGATGCAAAACCTCTGTAACAGGCAGGTTCAGAGCCTTCTGCGCCAGATACCATCTCATTCCAGTGTCCAAAATATAAAGATCGACTTAATCCTGAGGTAAGAGGATTAATCTTGCTCCCAATTTTATTTTCTTCTTTTGTCAATAGTTGTTAGCACTGAAATAATTCCTCATATGCACAGAAACATCCAGTCCACCTTTGGATCTTAGGTCATTGGATCCAAGAGCCTCCTCTAGCAGCAAACCCCACGTTCCAAGTTACAGGTTAAGTGACAGATTTGTTTGGTTGGGATTTGTTACCAGCTTCAAGTTTCTCATTTTACAGCTTCAACTGATCATAGTACGTGTCTGTGTATCAAGAAAGTAGAACAGACCCATCAAAGCTGCCCCCACACAGGCATCTCTTGTTGGTGAAAGTGGATGATCCCAATGCTTTCAGTCCCTCCTCAAATGCATTAAGAGGGCAGGACGCTGTCTGGGCAGAAGGAGGATGTTCCCCATAAGCATCACGCTAACTTCCCTCTCTAGGGAGGCTGAGGGGTGCTGCACCATTGGGTGACAATCAGAACCCCTTGCGCTTGGCCCCAGGACCACAGCAGCAGGCAGCAACTTATGAGCAACCTGAACTCACTCAACTGCCCTCACCTGTCCCCCACCTCTGCCAAACATGCTGATTCTCATCCCCTCTCCAGCTCCAGCACCCCTGGGCTGTGGGTCACATCCTCTCCTTGGAGGTCCAGTCCCAACTCCTGCAGCTGCCTGCTCCCAGCCCTCCACCAGCACAGTTGCCTCCATTGAGGAACAGGAAGAAGATCGGCCAGAAACCTCTTCCTGATACCCAAAGAGTCTTCAACCTTATACCTGTTGTACTTAGATGGAGGCAGGGATGCTCTGAAGCACCCAGTGGAGTGACTTGGATGAAAACACACAGCTGAAACACGGCTGGGGAAGGGGAAGATTTCCCTGCCTGAAATAACAGCCTGAAATTAAAAGCAGAGCTTGTAGTACAGCTGCTGTGATTCCAGCCACCCCGCTGTTTGTGTTAACAGTGTGGCTTTATTACGGTCAGGGATTAAAAACAGCTTCAACAATTAAAAGAGGGGGAGAAAAAAGGAAAAGAAAAAAAAAACCCAGCACAACAAATGACCAAATGAAAGAACCAACAACAAAAATCGGTAAAATAAAAAAAAATCTGTGGGCTGGAATGATTAGCAAAGAAAAAAAAGTTGCATGCCATGAGGAGCAAGGAGGAATGCTTCCCTCCCTGCTGCTAACAGGCCCACACACCCCCCACCAAGGGCATTTGTCCCTTACCCACGGGAAGCCACCCAGTGCCCTGTGGCTCAGCACCAGCCCCCGCCAATGACCTCCCACCTACAGTAGGTGCTCTGCAGCCACCCTGCTCCAAGTAGACAGCTTGGAAACCATCCTCGCTCCCACTGCCAAAATGCTACAACATTAAGGGGGGAAAAAAAAAAGGAAAGGAAATAAGGTCTTGCAATAGATGAGTAATATGCTTGGGACTTCTTTGGGAGCACCAGTCCTCACCGAGCAGAGGAGGTGGAGGGGAAAGAGGTAGGGAGGATCAGCAGACCTATGTGGCTACTTGCAAGAGCCAAGCAGGAACTTGCCCACGTTTCTTGGAAGTGAGCTGGTTGCCCAATGGTTCCTGAAAAGGCAAACCACCCTGCCTGCCCCAACACCTGCACACAGCAGCCCCCACACCAGCCGGGATGAGAACGAGATGAGGAGCCAGTGGGAAGCCTCAGTTTGTCACATCTCAATACAACAGTGGTTGCCTTTGAGGGCTTCGTCAAAAATGCTGAGATTCAAACCTACTTTCTCTTCATTACAGCAACAAATTAATGAGAAAGAGGCCAACTATCTCCTTTCCCCTGTCCCCACCCCATTCCCTATACAGATCATGCCCCCCTTTCTTTCAAGCGCTGTCAGCTCCCCTAGAGGGACAAATCTCACAGCCAACCCACCAACTATGTGCAGGTTTAGCAACTGGACTGTAAGTCCAGCACTTCCCAACAGGAGACACCCCCAGACCTCCACAGGAACACCTATGGGGACCAGGGGCTACACAGGGACCTCACATGCCCTGGGAAACAGTCTGCAATACTCCTGTGTGGGGAGGTAAAATAAAATCGAAACAAAGAATCACCTCCATGCATGCACATGAGTGGGAAAAAGAGAGACACTCAAAAGCTGTTTCTCCAGGTCTCCAAGGATGAGTGTTTCTCCACATCCCAAAATCTTGAGGAAGGGCAGCCCCCAGCCCAGGGAGCAGGGTCCTGGGGAGCAGCCCATCGTGATGCCTGTGCAGGATCTCTCACCATCTCAACATGAACAACAGGACTCACTGACTCCTTTGGTTTTGGGGGGCACAGAAGCAGAAGGTCCACATTCAGCAAGGAACAGATGACCTCTCACACTTTGTTTCTACCATTGCTACCATGAAAATCACAGTTGTTTTAAGCTTGGCACCTTGAATCTCCATCAAGATGGGAGAAAAATCAAAGGTGACATTTCCAGGGAAATCATATACATTCACTGCAAAGCTACTGAATACAGGCTAAAAATGCCACACAAAAGGCTCACACTTGCTTCTTCTCAGTGGTGTTTCTCCCCTCTGCCCTTACAGGTTTGTAATCTAGTTGCCCAGAAGCTTTGGAGTTTGGGATTTATTTTATTTCTCTGTTGCTTTTGCCTTTGAACAACAAAAGAAAGGGAGTGCAGCCACAGCACTGGTGGAAGGCAAAGGTTTCCTCTCAGTCACCACAGACACACCTACAGCTCTTCCACTACTGCAGAAGGCCTGGCCTTCAAAATCAACCCAAACCTTGCCTACCAAAGCTGCCTTCTTTGCACTATGGGGATATAAACCCCAGAACAGCAGGACATCTACAGAGATACGCTCTAGGGAAAAATTCCTGTGGCTACCTCAGAGCTCCGACATTCCAGAGCCAATCTCCCAATACAACAGTGGTCATCTGCACCCAAGACAACAGAGCCAGGCTCCTCCAGTGGGTTCCCATGGGCCACATACGACAAATTTGGTTCTTACGGTTGCAGCAGTGGCACAGGGAGCACCCAACAGTTCTGAGCCTCATGTTTTCTCTGGGACAGACACAGAACCGCTTCCCATGATGGACTGAAGCTCCCTTACCAGGGATGTGACTGCTAAGTGACAGAAAAAGTCTTTGCCGATTTGGGAGACAGAATAGTGGATTCAGGTAGGTTTTTGCTGCTGTAACAGCAAGTAGAACGATGCCCAACCCAAGCGAAGAAGATCTGTCGTTATATGACACTGCATGTGTCTAGACAGCTGCTCTCAAAACCCTGCCAAGAACATTTTACACTATTCGCTCTCCTAAGTTCAGAAGCTCCAAGCCAGGCCGTGCAAACCCTTTACAACCCCCATCACCGTAGGGCTACAAAGGGCTTCAGCAGAATCATACTTGAAGCCGTGTCTGCAGAAATATCACAGCTAAGGCGGCAAGTCCCCAGCAACCACACAGCTGTCTGCACCAACTCCAGGGCTGGTTTGGTAGCACAAGAAAACCAAAACCTCCTTTCTTTTTCCCAGCAGAACTCCCCGGTGTTTCAAAAAAGATTTAAATTAAAACTAATGAACCCCACGATACACTTTCTCAGACACCAGAGCACTTTCTAAATACCAAGGCGACTGCAACCAAAAGTCACCGCGACTTAACAAATTTGGGTGAAGTGACTTCTCAGTGGTTTCAGCTAAAGGGCTTTGCCTCGGGTTTGCAGCAGGCTGGGAGCACACACGGTCACCGCAAGGCAGCCAGCGTTCAGCTGTGATAACACACCACCTCCCTGCAGCCTCGCAGCCCCACACAGCAGGCATTACCCCCACATGGGAGAAATGGAAGCTCATAAACAATAAACCACCAGGAAAACAAAAATAAATGGGGGGGGAAGATCTACCCAAGAGGTGAAGTTTGGAGCTGCGGTGTCCCATCGCACTATCTCATGGATGGAAATGAAAGTAAAGCTTGAAGGACGTAGGATGATGCCTGACAGGAGGCAAATGGGCTGAGGCTTAGGGAAAGCACATGGGACCAGGAGCAAGGACGATGCTGTGGCCATAAGGCACATAGCAAAAAAATTGGACGATTTAGATCTACCCTTACAAATAGATGCTATGGTCTTTATCCTACACAGGACAACTGCACCGAGAAAGATTCCCCCTCTCACCCCTGAATTTGTCACAGCTTTTTTGGTGCAAGTAATGTCCATCTCTGCACAGGCAGATAGGGATCAAAACCACAGCTGGTATCAAGTCAGGCCGCTCATTCTCTTAAAAAACCCCATGCTTCCAGCTCTAGTAGGACTCCCCATGTGCTCAGACACCCCAAACAGGGAAAATCAGGCAAGTGCTGAGCACTGCCTTCCCTTACAGACTTTAACAACAAACAATAGAGCAAAATCACAGTGGCCTACCTGCAAATACTCACCTAAAATGACATTTGGTTCAAACCCACTCCTCAGTCTCCTCTAACATAAGCCGCATATCCCTCCATTAATAGCTGAGGTGCTGGTGACACCCCAAGCAGGAGGGTGACCACCTATCACAGCTGAACCACTTCCAGAGCTTCAAAGTCCCAGTGAAATAACTATTTGCAGCTCAGGATAGAAATCAACAATGGGATCAGTAACTCTCATGAACTACTATTAGATCCAGAATCTCCTTTAGAGCATTGTTGGAATTTATCAAGTTAAACATGGTGGGTTTGATATATTAGCAAGGACTTAAAACTCTGTACCTATACAGTGCAAGAACACGTTCATTACAAATGTCATAACACACCTACAATAGCCTATTACCACATTTCCAGAGAAGGAAATCTAGGCACTTGTAGCAGCAGTGGGTTGTCAGAGAGACAAAGTGCTATAGTCAAGGGAAGAACTCTGGTTTGCCCCATTTTCCAACCTATCACAGACACATGCTCCAAATAACCCAACTCTTTCCTCATGAAACGAGAAACCAACCTCTCTTCTGAGGGGACGCATCTAGCTTTGGGTTTTGTTCCCATTTTAGCATGTGCAAGCCATGAGAAGCTAAGGGGACCTGTGAGCTGCTGCTTCCCAGAGAGACCAGACACTCCTGAACAATTTTAAAGCCAGCACCTTCCAGTTTCTGCCAACTTGGTTTCCAAAACCAAGAAAGGCCTGTGGTCCTCCTTCTAGATCTACAAGCCCAGTTTTGTACTAGTCCTCTGACAAAAACATGGACATTTGACACAAAGAAATACACACACAGGTACAGCTGGGAGACATCAGCATTGCACAAACAAGACTTCAGGCACCACATCATACAAAGAGATGAAAGACCCAAGATCCTATCCCTCCTCTTGCTGAAGTACTTTTTGTATTAGTGGGACTTGAATGGTTTTTAGAAGCTGGCCAAGAAGCTTTACTCATTCAAGGGTGTCATCCAGGCACCGTCACAGGAGCAAACCTCCTCCGCACGGTAGCATAACGTTGGAAGGTTTTACTCATGCCAGCACTGGAGAGAAGACACAATCAGAAAAGCACCCAACGTCACTGCTGGTCTTGGCAAGGTAGGATTTACTACAGCAATGACTAGAAAGAGGATCTGCCTGGTCTGGAGGCCAGAGGTCCAAAAGGCAAGCCAAAAAGTAACTCATTCCCTTTCCTAACAAACTGTGTTTTCAGCTGGAAGTTGCTTGGCAGCCTTCCTACCAGAGGATGCGGCAGGTCAAGACAAGGGTTCATTCCCGGCCAGGCCGAGCAGGGACATGAAACACAAGAACAGACAGCGCCTTGCAAACATGGGCTGAAGCACCAGGAGGACTGTATCTGCTGGGCTCTTCCCAACAGCAAGGGACGCTGCTGGCCTGGGCTGCCGGGCTCCACGAAGCACTGACCCACAGCTGAGCAAGGATGAGGGAAATACCAAGGCACGTTGAAAAGGAGCTGAAGCAAGCCTTCAGGCACCCAGCTGCACCACACCTGCCTCGTGAGCACCTTTGGATTCTCTTTTCTGTGAAAAATCAAACACATGGCATTTTATGAGAAAAATGTCACTTAAACTCCTTATTAAAGGTAATTTCCTCTCCCACCCCTTTTTTCATTAGCAACACTCAAGCATTCATCAAATGATCCTGTTATTTCCAGACAAAACGTTAAGTCTTCTTATGAGGAAGCTGTATATTAGCATTGTCTATTGTTATGAATGTAAAAAGTTCTGGGGGGGGAATAATAATTCAGAAGCAAAACATCCCATCCACCTGAATAGGAACTTACTTAAATAAACCTCACATGCAGGGAAACCCATAAGTGCTGGTGGAACAATGCTCATATGGGGAAAAGATGCAGCAGTAACCACATTGCTTTTCCCTTCCAGGCAGCAGCTTTCCACTTAACTATTATACAATGCACCTGCTTATTATTCTTATTACACAGTATTCATGCTGCAAGCATCCCACTCAACACAAAAAGACTTTGGGAAAGGAAAAAAAAAGATGACATTAAAGTGCAGTGTTCTGTAGTAGCACATCACACCAATCTCAAGCAGGCTGGCATTCTGATCACACTAGACGGCATTTGGACTCCAACAGTATCCTTCAGTGAAACATCCTTCTTACAGCATTACTCTTGCGACACGGAGCCCTTTTGAAATGAATGGTACAAATTCTCTTAGTCATTTCAAAAGGACTGTGTTGCTCAGAGCACTTTAACTTTTCACATCATCTTTTCCAATCGTTTGCAAAGCAGCAAGGCCTAAACAGGCCATCTTTAAGGAAAGAATTAAAAATAAATAAATCAGCACCTGCCTTGGGAAGGAACTACAGAACAGAGCCGTGTATCCCAACTCAGGGGAGCCTTAGGTGCCATCTCAGATCCAGGCCAGGTCAGAAAATCACTTAAGTACATGATTAACTTTAATATGAGCTTAAGTTGCTTTGACTTCCTGAAGACTTAATCATCTATTTACTGCTGTCCTGTAAGGAAATACTCCCTTAAACCAGATCTTGTTTTGTAGGGATGTTGCGTACATACACATGCACGTGCAGCTCATGCCCTCAGGAAAGCTCTGGCTCCTCATCCTACCTGCAAACCAGTCTGCCTTAGTTTGTGCTCCCCTATGGACCAAAATGTTTCACCCAGAGTTTTAAATAACCACTACCCTGAAATCTACAGGTGCTTTATCTGGGAGATGGACTTTATAAGGGCCAGCTTGAGATATAGGACTTGGTAAGTGATGCAAAGGCTAATGAGAGACACTACAACATGCAGATCTGTCCACAAGAAGGTCTCCCTGAGCCCAGTTGCATCTGCTTTGAACCATACTGTGGACCAGCCCTGGACCATGCACACTCATCTTTCACTGGTCCCTTCTGAGCCATCACGTTGCCTGGTGGGGTATGGGCTATGGTTCAAAACACCAGTTTTGTCCTCACGTACAAAGATGTACAGACCCACAAGCAAGAAGCCTTGACTCTACATAAAACACCATATTTCAACACCTCTCCACACTACACATGTAGATGCCAACGATCTCATCCCAGTCTTTCGCATGCTTCTTCACTGCATCCGCAAACGCTAACCCTTCCGTGTCATTTCTAGCCTCTCAAGTATCTGGGGTCTTCTGTATCCCAGGAGAATGAGATAAAGCAGACACCAGCAAAACAGGCCTATCATGACTCCATCTCCATCAGCATCCCTCCTTCCAGGGATGTTCCCCAAACCTAGTGGCATCCTGGAATCCCATTTCACTGCACCACAGAGGAGAAGGATTATGACACAGTACTGCAGCCACCTGCTCACAAAGGACAACATTACTTTCACAGCCACTGTCACGCAACCCCCATGTATACCCCTCCACCATGGCAGAGGCACAAGTGCAGCATGGTCTCACATAGGCAACTGTAGAGCAAAGAGCAAGGAAGGATGCAAAAAGTGGCAGGGAGCAGGCTTTAGTCCTGCCCAGCCAGGTGGGCTGAAGGACCACAGCAATGACTGAAAGGCATCTGAACTGGTCTATCATCAAGGAGTTCTTGTGCTTCAAAACAGAACCTTAGCCAAAAAAAGGCCCTTTGCCCACTCTCCCCTCACCAGTTACTCTCTTGTTACTGCATTTATATGCAAGTGCATTGTTCCTACAGCCTGACAGAAAAGAATTCCTACTGCACTGGGGCTTGGCTTTCCCACTTTGCCTATTCTCAAGGCAATGCAATAAATTATTATTATATACATCAGCTTTGCAAACAACTGAAGCATCCATGCTGAGTGCCTGCACAGGGGCATGCTGCTTCTCAGTGTGATTCGAAATAGCCAAGATACTAAAATCCCACAGAGAACTGAATTTCTAATGGAAAAATTGATGGGACAGATGTTGACACTGATGATTATTTTGCTGGCCCGGGGCAGAGCCCAAACCCCTCTAGGTTAGAGGGCCTCACCCCTTCCCTTTCCTCAATGACCCACATTACAGTCTAGCTGCTCCCACAACCACCCACCCCTTAGGTCACTAGCCCAGAAGAGTGATGCACACTATCCTTCCCAAGCCCTGGCCCTTCCACTGCATTAATCACCACTCCCAAAGCACGTGCATAAGGGATCAAAAAGCTCTTCAGTGCTGAAGTTGTCGTGGGAGGAGAAACGCTTCACAGCAAGACATCAAATGCTGCATCCAGGTTTTGGACGGCTCCACACAACCTTCCATTTGAGGAAGCCCCACCTGAACACAACCCAACTCAGCTTCAACAGTCTGTTCAACAGTGCAGGATGACTTCATTTTACGTCATGAAATCCCACTCCTTTTGGATGCCACCTGGTGAAAATATTATGACAAGAAATCTCTGCAGATTCAAGACGGCAAGATTAACTCCTCTGCACCAGGCAGAGGAAAGGATGAGGACAGCAACTCTGTCCCTATAACTTCACTGTCCCTGGGTTCAGTGTCCAATTCAAACCCACCTTGGCCTCTAACTTCTCCCACACCCAGTGCAATGGGATCCTACATCTCCAGCTGTACAGGAGCTCACAGCACCATGGAGAAGTCCAACCTGCACTCCCACACAGAGGGGCATGGGGATTTAAACTGGAGGGTCTCTGTGCAAGTCTTGCACTGAATACAAGACGTACAGCAATGCTGAGCCTCACCCCAGCTGAAGGTTAAATGCCTGCCTTGCCCTCTCAAAACACACAGATGTCAAAAAAGCTGCTGATCAGACAAATCAGAGAAACAATTAGAGACCTTGTAGTGACTGCAGGGAGGAAAGAGCCATCACTGCAAGCCTGCCCTGGAGAAGTGAAGCATCCCAATGTACCTCCCACAAGAATAAAACCAAGCACAATTCAAAACGGAAAAGAAAATAGAAAACTTTAATGCCTGTCATTTAAATATGGATTTCTACTACAGAGAGACACCAAGAACTTGCCTCCCTCCCTTAGCCCCTGCACAGAAACACACCATCTTCCTCCAAGCAGCAAAGCAAGTAAGACCAGCAGTGACAAAGAGGCAGGAAGAAAATTGCAGGATGCTGCAACTTTCCATTTCAAAGCAACAAAGTCTTCCATCAAGTTTAACTGAGTATCAATAAAAGGTGAGACTCAAAAAAAAAAAAAAGTTTCAGGACTTATACTTGTGGTAAGTCCCTTTCTTGTCTTTTCAATATGTTAAAAAAAAATATGAAGTCAGTGGTTTCCAGTAGTTTCTTTCTCTCCTGGTTGCTGTGGAGAAGTCTTGCACAGACTGTTGGAGAAACTAACTACTTTGAAACATAAAAGCGATCACACACATCTAACATGAAGCAAAACTGAAAAACATGGTTTTCCCCAAATTATAGTGTGAAATTTCGATACAAGGGAACATAGTTTTTCTTTTCTTTGAAGCCAGCACGGTCCTTTCAAGCCATGCTTCAGTCATCTGAATCACGGGCCCAAGACCACCAACATGATGCAATTTCCATATCCAAAGCTTTGGTCTTGTAGGATTTACTGGTTTAAGCTGAGAGAGACGCAAGCACATTACATACTGCTGAGGGCGTGCATTTGTGCGTGTGAACACAGATGAGGATGAGGTGAGATTAGGACAAGCTTGCAGGGAATTAGCCCAGTAGGGTATTTATTCCAGGACAGCAGAGATTAAAAGGGCTGACTGTCCCTTTGGCCTTACAAGCACTCATGTGAGTTATCAAGCACGTTTTATACTGGAGGGAGGGGTAGGAGATGTTATCACCCAGGTAAGTATCTCAGTAAATAGTTGGTGTGTTCAATGAACAGCACTTTGCATGTGATTAGCATGACACCTCCCAAGTTCTCAAAATGCCTTACAGGAAATGCTCTTTTTAAGCCTTCCTGGGGTGGGTGGGCTGGATCAGTCCTGGCTGACAGGTGGGTATGGTGAGTCAGAGACTTCCCAACCCACACACTCAGGGTCCGCTGGCAGGACCAGCCCTGGCCAGTATGCTCCAGCTCAGGAGTATCACCTACAATCCAAGCCTCCTGGGTCCTGCTCTGGCACGGACAAGAGCCCTGCTCGTGCCCTGTGCTACTGGACCAGCTTCAGGCTCTCGAGGGATTTAGTAGTAGAAACCAGGTGGCCTCATTCCTACTGACCCATTCTCACCGTAACATATTTCTCATTTCCGAGCGACTGGCTGTTCTCTCTTGGTTCTGGTTAATATTATTTGTGTTTTAATGCTTTCTAGGAACCATTCCAGCTTTACATCACAACAAATACCACTCGGTAGGGGAAACACTTAATCTGCCTGGCTGTGCTTCGAGTACTTCACTTTAGGAACTGGTCCAGGCAGTCAGATAAAGAGCAGTGCCTGCCCCACAGCCAGAGCTCTCCCCACACACTCAGACTCACCGGGGACACAGGTCTGAAGGTGGCTTTCACCAAGGCTGAATTCTGGAGCTCCTCCAGAAACTCTCCAAGGAGCATGAGCAAGCAAAATAGAGAAACCCACAGAAGCCTGAGATCAAAGGACTCTCTGGGTTCCTTTTCTTTGCAGACCGACTGGGTATTTCCCATTTTCTTTCTCTTGCTCTCACCAGCAACAGGTTTTTCCACAGCCATCACTGCCATAGTACACGTCTGACTGAGGCTGAGCTAGTGTTGAAACCTCCTCCTGGGTGTTGTACCACAGCACCATTTACCAGAAGGGGAAGCTGAAGCAGGGAGAAGCACAGGAGGTGTTTTTCCAAACTTTAACAATCAATTCACTTGTGACTATCAGTTCTGGTATTAACCTTGAGCCTGGCCTTTTTAACTTATGAATATCCACATATCGAGGAGCCGGACCTGATGATCCTCACTGGTCCCTTCCAACTCGGTGTATTCTATGATTCTATGATCTTCACCAAAACACAACAGGGCCCAAAATTACACAAGGAACCTGTGACTGCTGAACAGGGGTATGACCAGATGGACAAAGACATACAGGTTAGCTCCTTGCCTGCAATTCCCCCTCTCGTTTCCAGTTTGCGCATTGTTTACTCTCACAAAGAGGAGGTAAAAGAAAACACACCCAACGGAGGAGATCTACTCTTCAGGACAGGCAGGACAAGCTCAAAAGGGGAATATTCTCTGTCACCAGTCAGCCCCAGGGAGGGTACAGGAGAGGGGAGCTCAGTGTTAACACTACGTTAATTATTTACCCACAGATTCTCTCAGGAGCTTGTCACACACACTTCAGGAGCACTTTTGCAAGGTACAGGCAATGAGGGAACCAGGAAGGGAGGAGAGGAGGAGATACCTTAAATCAGCAGGGTAAGCTTCAAGAGTCTGAGGCCAGCAGCTATCAACCAGACAGGATGACCCAGCTACGCAGCTGAGAGGAGGAAGAGGAGGGTAAAAACCGCAAGGAAGGCACAGCGCTGTTAGGTTCCCAGAATATAGAAAGCACAGACAACAGGTACAACTGACCAAGGGCATTGAATTAAAGTACTGAGAATTACACAGCATCCACCAGCATTATTTAAAAAAATAATAAAGCCCTTGAAAAACTCAATCTACCCCTTCCCAGCAAACCCACACAGACCTGTGGAGCAGCAGAGAGCATCTGAGCTCCAGGCAGCACCTGGAGGTCTCCCATCAATTTTTTCCCCCAGGAGAACTCTGCTTATCTCCCACCACCAAGAACGTTTCTTTGTGATTTTTAATCAATATTTTGGTGTTTTGAAGGGGAGTGTGCTTTGTGTTGTATTGTTTTTCTTAAACCAAAGAGGAACTAGAGAGCTTGAAAGTTCAGACTCTGGAGAGGTCTGTGGGTTTTACCGGGGGCAGGGGAGAAGGTGCTCAGGAGTTATTTTTTGTCAAAAACAGGACGTGCTTTTTCCTGTTTCTTTCTAAATTTTTCCCCCCACGTGAACACACTTCCCATTTTCCACCCAAGCACTAGTTTTGAACCCTACACAGCAGCAAACCTCTGTTCCACGAGTGACGATGAGGAGCACTTTGACAGGCTGGCATCACATCTCTCCTTTTAAACTCCGAATTAATCCTCTGCTCACATTAACATTATCCCCACCCCCATTAAACTAACCATTGCTCCTTCTCTAACTACTACTACCCAGTGGACATAACTCAGTTTTGCGAGGAGGAACCATTTACACCACTTTGTCTTCACACCAGAACTGACAGCCCTGACACATCACTCCCCTCTGCCCCTTCCTGGGCCAGTCCAGCTCCCAGGCATCACTTCTGTGTAGGTCCTACAATTCCACCCACCATACAACACAGCACATGCTTGCTTAGACTTTTGGTTGTTTTTCTTCTCTTAATCAAGTGACATTTTTAAACCAGATGACTTTTTCCACTTCGCATGTTAACAAGGGAGTGGGGGGGGGGGAAATGGTGAGGAAACTAATCAATTCATCTGTCTCCTCCAGTTTGATGCAACACTGCCCTTACTTTCTTGTGCAGTAGCAGCACTTCTCAAATATGTTTCTTTCACCAAAACTTCTAAATACTGCAGAGAAATTACCCACTAAGATGACTGGCATAGACATTCTTTTCTACCATGTTTCAGTCAGCATTCCTGAATGCATTAGAAATAGCTGTCTTCTTGTGTCTTTTATCAAGTTCTTCAGATAATATAAGTTCCCCCTGCTTTTAAATGCCACGAGGTCCAAAGCAACTCAGGCATCTGGAACACACACACCTGATGAATCCTCTAAAGCCACTCCAAGCTAATACACAGGATTCAGGAGTACAAGGTTTAGGATTACAGTTTTTAAGTTATCAAGTCCCTCATGTTATCAACAAACCTCAGTCACATACCCAACAACAGCAGCAGTACTCGGAGATCATGATGCCACATCACCACCTCAATCAACTGGAGCATCAGCAAACATCTGACAGAAAACAAAGGAAGTTTTTGCCCCCTCCCAGTCACACCAATGACAACAGTTACAATTTTTAGCCCAGTTTGTCTTCCTGGTCAAGCAGGAACCACGTACCAGTTGTGCCTGTCAGATGAGAGCATCTCAGGTTTGCCAAGATGAGCAATAGGTAAGAGAGCTCCTCTACATAACATAAAAGAAGGAAGCACAGTTGTTGGCCTTGATGCATGGAGCACAGAGCAGTTTTAACTACGGAGACCACTTCAAGAGATGGCCAGGAGAGCAAGCAACAGCTTGGACAGAGAGAACAGTGAGGGGGAACCACCTTGCACCCAGAGTGATTTCTGTCAGGGAAAAGTGAAGGGGTTGTTCTAACATCCACATCTTATGCACAGATGCGATACTTTTTGCTTTCCTCCCTCTTCAGAAGCTCTCCCCTCAGTCCCAGAAGTTTCTAGAGAGACAGCATGCTCTCTCCCACAGCTTACATCAATATTTTGAGCACTCGCCTGCAAGTTAGGTCTCCTCCTGATCCTGATAAACTGAATGGTGAGCCTCCCTTGATTACAAGCCCCAGTGTGTTCCATACACCACTGCTAAAGCAGCTGAGGTTTTCAGACCAACCTCAAGAAAACCAAGGCACATTCTCCCACACCCCCCCAGCTTCAAATCTGTTCCTTGTGACTACATTTCGCTCAGGTGTGCAAATGTGGGTCTTTCAAATAGGAAAAGAACACAGCAGGATTAAACCACAGCAAACACCAGCATGCTCCAAGAGCCTCATCAATTTCCACTCCAGATATTTTTTCGTGTAAATCCTTCCCCAAAAGTCTCTCTATTCCCCTCCTCCCTACAGTCCAGCCTAAAAGTACTCCTCACGTAATCTGTGCAAAGTCTACAAACTACTGACTTGTGGTCACAAACTACATAAAGAGGACTCAAGCTCGCAGGTGAGAAGTAAAACCTCATCTGTACCCTCATAGCAATTTGCTCTCACCTCCTGGTGTGTTCATCCATCAGATGCCAAGAGCACCCTTGGCACCATTCTCCTTCCAGTGGGATGATGTGGATCAGGGACCATTCCTGATAGTCAATCCAAGTACAAACCCTAGCCTGCACTTCTCTGTTGTTGTCTAACCAGCAGCTTGCCTTATAGACCCTGGTCCAGTACCCAAAAGCAAGGATTCGCTGTCCTTTCTGTTCCAGCAAATGCTTTTTCATAAAGGAAAGGAACCAGTAGGAGAGGATCTCCCATCACGAGTAAGGAAAGCCATGGGCTGTCCATCAGTGCACCCTACTATAGTCTCTGGGCTTGCAGGGACAGGAGGTGGGGACAAACAGTTTGACTGTTGACATTAGGCACCATGGAAATTCAGTTTTACCTTTCCCCCTTCAGTCCTTCTTTTCCAGAATTTAAAAAAAAACATAAAATAAAAATCAAAATAAAGGAAAAAGGCACACTGGAGGTGCCACACTGCTGGTGTGAGATGAAGGACAAGCCCCGCCACAGCACCCAGGCATGGCAGAGGGAAGAGGAAGCTTTGCCACTGACCCAACCACCTCTTCTGATCTGAATGCTCACACGTGAGCAGGCAATTAGCCCAGTTACGGATCTCACACCATTCAGCTCCGCTTTCTCCTGGGAAACGCGAGACAGGGGGATGCAGGCACATTACCAGAGAAGCAATAGCAGTTGGGTAACACCACACTGAACAGGAGGCAGAGAGGGTTACACAGCACCGTGGGAAAGCAAAACCCAATCTCAACATCCCCCCCCAACACCCTGGCATTCTGTCAGGACGGACCATTTCACAAGCCCAGGCTCTGCTGCAGAGCATCAGCCATCCCTCCAGCACCTCCTGCTCCCCTGGCCACCAGCTCCACGAGAGTTTCTCTCCAGCCAAGAGGCCCATGACCGCTTGCAATGTCACGCTGCCCACCCCGAAAGGTAACACTGAAATCTACTCCTGTTTTCCATGAGCTAAGCAAAACAGCTTAAATATTAGACAGCGCTGCCAGCCCTTGTGATGGGTAAATGCTTTTGGGATCAGGGAGACATCTTTATTTAAATGGCATCTGTATGGCAGGTGGAACATCAGCTTCATCACCCACTTCATTTGTGTCAACCCCTTATGCAACCCGGTGCAAGTATGCCCCGTCACTCACCCAGCCTGCTCACATACAAAGGGATGATGTGCCAAGCCGGGGCATGAAAGGCAAGCATGCTGACCCCTCCATTAAAATCAGCATCATCCAGCTTTTTATAGAAAACAGCTGATCTCCTCAGGACTCCTGTTACCATAAAATGAATTGCAAAAATTTCAGAGCCAGCCGCACAGCTTGGGATCTGCCCGTCCAGGTAAGCGGCGACTTCGGGGCACAAAAAGCTCCCAGAAAAGGCACCCAATGCAAATCATCTTATTTCAGGAAGAGCAGAGGCTTTTTTTGCCTCCGTGTTTTAGCTTACTCCACCTTCCAAAATAGCCTGAACTAAGTCAAAAAAGGCATGTTCGTTTTGGAACGAAGCAGCATGCATATGAAAAGCTCGAGAAGAGCTGTGGCAGAACAACTTGTTCCTCAATAGCTATTCTGAACCTCGGCTCAGTAACAGATCCAGAGCATGCCTCCGTAAACGAGACGTCGTGTTGATCTGACAATCCAGTTGAAGTGGTGGGTAGAAGCTTAAAACCTTTTACAACAGCGTAAGTTCTCGCTGACAGCTCCCCTGAACGAAGGGCACACTGACCCAAGAAAAATCAGACATCATATGCTTTTCTAGAAACCTCCTTTCCAACCTCAAGTGCTCGAAAGTCATCAGTCCTGCCTCAAGAGTTGGCAAGACTGACTTAAAAACAGAATAAAAAACAACAGTAGCTTTAAAGTTTTGCCCCTTTTGTCATTCTGTATGGAGAGCCCCTTCCCCAAAACTTTCTTATGCAGCCAGCAGGCCTAGAATCTTGTGCTTAATATCTAATCTTTCATTTAAACTAAAGGAAATCACACATTTAAGGGAGAAGGGGCTATAAAAGACCTGACATAGGGCAGAGCTTACAATGTACTCACAATCAATAGAAAGCACCTAGCATCTTGAACATTAAGGCTAAGACATTGAACATCTCAAATTAAAACTTCATTTTGCTGGTTACTATTATTTGTGATTGCAAGGTCCCAGATCAAAAAGTACTTCAGAAGAATGACCTTCAACTGTGCTGCGTTCACACAGGCTGAACACTGCCTTTCTGAAGGGAGACAATTTCTTGAAATACAACATTAGTACTTTTTTTCCCCCTCCTCCAAAATCCTAATGCAATCCCTCTCCACATGCTCCATTTCACTGTCAGGCTCTCGATATCCAGATCTCTGGCATAGTGGGAAAAATCTTTAGGAATTGACATTTGAACAAAACAAACTGCAGAGTTTTCTTCCCCCAAAGGTTTCACAGGTTTTGAGTTTTATACAATAGCTTGTTTTTACAAAACATAAATTCAGGATCTGGTTTAAATCGCTATCTCGTTACAGCCACCCTGCCTAAAACACACACACACTTCCTTCTCGGCAACATGAATTTGGTCACCATTGCCAGCTCATACCACGTCCATATATTAGATAAGTATGCATATGTATATATATAGAGGCATGTGCTGTCTCATCTGGAGCTAGCTATGACCAACACAGGGCTCATTCAGCCAGGAGGAGGGTTACTAAAGCGTTATCTGCACTCAGAGCGGTTTAGTGTTACTGGGCTGAAAGGAAACAGAGAGACATCCTGTTTATAGGCTGTAGAGCCCCAATGGATAAACAAGTGCACCTCAGTTAACAGTAGAGCGGGGAGGGGGGGGGAATAAAAAGAGCAGAAAGAAAGACTTAGCGGGTATCAGGATAATGAAATACCAGCTAAGCTGCATGCCTGGAAACACAACCCGAGGCTGTCGGGCAGCCCCACGTGCTGCAGGGCTGCAGAATGTACAGAATGTGCCGCCATGCCGGGGCTGCCGGCTCCTCCGACCCTGCCGCGGCCGGACCCTGCTCGTCTTTCACCCTGACGCTGAGCCGCTTCCTGGCACCCGGTGAGGCGACACCGGAGCTATTTTTCCACCCCCCTCCTCTCCGCTCTCCCAAACACGCCCACGCTGCTGAAGCTTTCTATGTATTTTGGTTTTCATCCGCTGGCAGGGCCACGCCATGGATGCCCCAGCCCCAGGGTTTTTGTGAGGTCAGGGCAGGAAGGACGTCGTCCAAGGTCAAGGCCTGCTGCAGCCATGCCTCTCTGACAGCAACATGGAGAAGGCAATAGCCTTCCCTCAGCAACCACCGCTGGAGATCTGGCCCAACCTGGTGTCACTGGTGTAAGATCAAACCCTGGTTACAGCAGGGAGGAGACAGCCACAAGATGTGTCCCTCCCACTCCACTCTCGTGAGGAAAATACCGAGGGTCCATCTCCAGGTTTGAGTGATGTACCATCCTTAATCTCATCTGAATCATCATGTGCATATGTGGGTCTGATAACAGTAGACTGAGGCTAGAATTGTAGCATGGTTGTAAGAAATGGGAGATCTATAGAAAAACCCCACAAACATCCCTCCGCTTCTGACGTTAACCATGAACTAAACAAAGTGATATAAAAAGCTGAGGTCGTACCCCGGTCCAGATCAACGTGTCCCTTTTCCCTCTGTAAGCATAAACCCACAATACTCACCCACTTTCAGGTTGCCCTCAAAGTGGAAGCAGAAACACTCTGACCACCCAACACTTCCCCAAGCACCAATGCTGTGTCAATCACAACTCCCCAGGCCAGGTCTTTGGAGATGCTACAGGACACTTTCAGCTTCTACATCAAACCTGCCTCAGTAATAGAGCAGCTCTGGAAAGACGCAGCAAACAAGGATGCCTGTACAATGTTGACAACACTCTACCAACCCACAGGCAAATCAGGCAGGGAACATGGCCCACATGCTGGGCTCAGGTAAGTAACAAGCCCCACAGGGAGTCTTCCTTCATGAGAGTTGACTGCTTCTAAGCCCACTTCACACACACAACCCTTCACTTCTCCACTGATCACTTCTTCCCCTCACTAGAGAACACAGGAGATGGACTCACATCCAAAGCCTTCATTCATGCCCACCAACACAGAAGGGAAAGGGAAAGTTGTAGCTCCCCTGCTTTTGCTTACAGGATGAACATCCCACCTAGGCACACAGGAGGATTTGAACAAAAAACTGATACCTTATGGGTAACACAAAACAAGAGACTCCAGTGAAGGTTCAGGTGTGACTGCTCACATCCCTGTTGACTTTTCATGTTTCACTGCCTTACTTTCTTTATGGGCCCAAGAACTCTCTGCAATGGAGGGACCAACTCCAGCATGTTCCCCAGCCCTTCCAGTCTGAGACTCCACCCAAACCTGGTCCAGACCATGAGCACTAGAGAATTACCCCTGCATGTACAAGCAAAGTTTGCTGATGAAATCAGCATTCACCCTCCAAGCACTTCCACCATAGGGTGGCTGAGACAGCCAGTGCTTTACAACCACCACAAAAACCCCACAGCTCTGCAGACACACACAAAACCAGGACATGCCCACACTGCCAGGTCCTTGGCCAATGTGCTGAAGCCCAGGGAACCTGAGCCCCACTCCCAAAAGAAAGGCCCGAGTAAGTCATTTCTCATTTGTTTCCTATCCTACTCTTTGTCTCGTGCAACCGAGACAGGTCTGACTCATACCAGGTTTCCGCAGGGCCTGACACAACAGGTTGACAGACTTGCCTTGAAATAAAACAACAGCAAGCACGAGGTGACTATGCCTTGGCCAAGAAGGACCCAAATTTAAGACAGACCTCAGAGGCACAACTCCAAGGTAAATAATTGTTAATGAACTCCTTGCTCATCAGCTCCATGTAGTCCTGAAGCCTTTATTTTGCCTTCCTACCAGCTGGAAAGAAAGTTCATTGAGAATGAAAGCTAGTGACTTGCAGGGAGGAGTGACAGATGCTGCCTGCCTGCATGTGTGAAAAAACTCTGACAGGCAGAAATAACACACCTCAAATGTCTTATGGTGGCAGTGAAGCAATAAATAATCTAATAGACTACTAAGGCTCATAGTAATAATGTTGTGCTCCCTTTTCAGAAGCCACTCCCCACACCAGATGACATCTGCCATGGTATAGATGTTCCTGGAACAGGGAGATATTTTTAAATCTCTCAATGTGGCACAAAACTGTGAGTGCATCAGCCAAAATACCAGCCACCATAGCGTTTATATATAGCCTTGCACATACCGTATATAGATGGGAACATAGACAGATACGTGGTATCTAGCAGCATTACAAACAGACATTCTTCCGCTGGTCTTGAAGCACTTGAGAAGAAACTTCCCAGCCAGCAGCTCTGCCAGTGTCACCCTGCCCTGTGCGTGTCTCCCTCAGCTCCTGCTCCTCAAGTGTGTTAAGTACTGCATCTCAATTCTTAAGGATCATCAAAAGCCTGTCCCTCCACCTCCCTATATCTCCTCTGCTACAGGACACTGCAGTGCTAGTGACTGTGTTTCTCCACAGTCCTGAGCACCCCATACACCTTCCACACCAGCAGAGAAAGGTCCTGAGAAGGAAGACCATCTTCAAGGCAGTCCGGTTCCCTCAGGAGACACCTCCCTCCAACACATCCAAGCTCCAGGTATGGTTTCTATTAGAGGCAGGAACAAAGAGCTGCTTGTAACAACAGAAAAGGATTTGCAAGCTCAAAACTAGCAACAGCTCCCCAAAGAACACCTGCAATCACTTCCCAGGAACTCTACCAGCACCCAAGATATTCCAAGGGGAAAAAAAACAAACCCTAAAAAGGTGGCTTGAGATGGTGCAATACATTTTCTCACGAGCATCAAACATGCATCAGCATTTCAAACAGAATGCCGCAGCCTTTAGAACCAGGTTGATGTTTAAGCTCTTGATACAGTTATCTGCCTAATAATAACCCCACACAGCACTCCTTGCCTGGCTGCATGCCAGACCACATGCAGCCTCTCTGCCTTTATTTTTTTTTTTTTTTTTTACTTTTTTAAACTTTGTCAGACATGGAAATGTTGACTTGAAGAAATTCAGCCTCTTCCGTGAAAGAGATTGGCTGAGACTTCTTTTGTTGTTGTTGAGGAAACCATGGTTTGGGGACTGGGGAGGGGAGACAAAGGGGAAAACTCTTGTAATTTGCCTTCACGTGTGCTGTATTTTCTCCTCTAGCAGGAAACAGTGAGAAAGGATCAGACCTGGTTGCCATCAGCTGCGTTGGAAGTGATTGTATCAGCTCCACCTGCTTAATGTGGGTATTATTCAAAACTGCAAGGACAATGATTTGGAGACAAATCAGCAACGACTGGTGTTTTCTCAAGGGACTAATGCAACACGCTCGTGCATGACACAAGCAATCCACAATAGCAGGAGAGTCTCAAGGTTGGGAGGAGGAAGGAAAGCGGGGAGGGAGGGCTGAACATATCTGAGTGTTTCTCTGAGGGAAAAGAGATATTACAAAGAGATTGCAGCTTGTTCAAACATTTCAGAGTTTGGTCCACATTAATTCCAGCACTTGGGAGCAGCAAAAGAACTGTACCCAGCCATCCCCCAGCTACAGCCCAGGGAGGAACACTGAGTTCATGTCAAGCTTTCAAAGCCTTATGAACTGTGAGGAGGTCATTGTGGCTCCTTTATACTCAGAGAAGGACAGCCTTGGCAGAGCAGGCTGTGCGATGCTGTGCATTGCCATTTGCACCTTCTATAGATCTGGCCCTGTGCACCACTGAGCTCAGGTATGGCATAGCCCCACTGAAGCAGATCCTGCAGCCTATTACCCACAGCTGGTCCACCTTTGAAAAGCAGTATCAAAATAACAAAGGAGCCTCCAACAAGCACATGGGCGACAGTACAGGGCTGAGCAACTGAGGCCAAAGCACCACAAAAGGCACTTAAATGGTGTTTTCTAGAGGAAAAAAATAAAAGGGGAAAGGGAAAAGTATACATTTGCACATTCCAGCACAAGCAGAAAGACCCAGGTCACCGCTGTAGCTAAGCAGGAGGGCAACAGCAGTGCTCACTGTGCTCTTTCAAGCTCAGCAAGGCTGTTCTGAGCGGGTGCCCCACTGTCGCAGCTCAGCACAGTGCTCTGAAACATCCTCATGCCCTTTTTTTAAACTTTCCCTTTTTCTTTTTCAAATCAAATTAACTACACACAAGCAGCATCATGTCCACAGCAGGCTACCAGTATGACACCCACAACCCCCATAAGACCTTGTGAAGTTTTAATGGGCAGGTCATGCCTGCAAAGATGTTGTCGCTGCCTGTTCTGCCTCCACAACGTACCCCATGCCCCATCGGTTCTGCTCTGACAACTTCATGGGCTTTGGCCAGAATCACTGCTCAGAGCGAGCCGCCCGCTCACAGGCACAGCACGTACAGCTCCAATGGAGAAAGAGCCCTTTTAACCCACTCTGCACCTTATTCCTCTGGAATCAGAGTGAATAACATCATGATGTCTTATCCGAAGCCCTGAGAAATGCCACTGTGCTACACCTGCCCCTCTCAACTGCTGTATATACTTAAGTAGTTGTACTTAAACATTTATACCAATACACACACACAGACTGATGCCAAATGACAGTCTGCCAAAATAAACAGTGCCAGGCATTGGACCCTCGTGACCCAAATGGGTGAGTTTTCATATGAATTTACCACTTTGCCCCTACGCAATCAGGGAGGTGGAAGCAAGCTGGGAATGAAGGCAGGCATCGCCCTTTGCAAACACCTAACGAGCCTAACTGAAAATGCCAAGCCCAGCACCTTCGGAGACATCCCCCCGCACACCCCGCCAGGGCAGGCAGTTAGAGATGAAAAAGACCCACCAGGAAAGCTCTTCTGTATGAGCTGATATTTCAGCTATTAAAGAAGTTTCTGTTTAAACAGACATTAATGGCACACACTCAGGAATTTCTCAGTTTTACCACTTAAAAAGCCACCCAAAGCCACTTTGAGGCTTTTCCTTTTTTCTCTCCCGCCTTTATTTGCTCTGTAAACACATTTAGGTGCACCCTTGATCCCATACCATTTCACTTCGAAGCAGCCGTCACAAACTGAGCAGCAGCTAACCTAGACACCTCACCACATCACCCAGCTCCCAACAAGACCTCCTCTCCTCCCAGTCCAGGATGAAGCAGATGATGCCGTTGGTGCCATTTGTACTACCAGATAACATTATCAGGAGTGAGTGCCCATGAACTCTGGCTTAATTTGTGCCAGCAAAGCCCTACCTGGTAGCAGTGGGGATTGTTTATTAAAGCAGCGTTGCAGGTTTAGCAGTAAAGCAAGGCCTTGCTTACAGAAGGTGGAAGATGTGCTCTAACTGCAAAAAAACTTTGTGGTCTTTTAAAGAAGCTGCTAAAGACAGCCCAGTGACACTTCCCATCCCATTCCCAGGCATGTGGCACCTGCCATGCCAGACAAGTGCAGCAGTTGGGTACCACCTGATGGACAGTGACCCAGAGGAGAGCAGCTCCCAGCACACCAGCATGATCATGGCTAGCTCCTACAGCAGGGCTGCCCATAAAGGCACCCCTGAAGATCCCAGGAAAGAGGGCAGGACAAATGGAGTTAGGAAACTTGGATCAATTCTTGGCCTTGCCATGAATTTACATATGCTCGTACACATACAAATGCTTATAGACATCTGTGCAAATCTGTTTAGTCTTGGCAGAGCCCCTTAGCCTCCCGCTCCCTTACTGGTCAGTAAATGGAGAGCAATATCATTGCCCTAGACATAGTTTAAAACCTAAGGACTGTGTGAATTACCTGCAAGCAAGAGAAAGCCCAACATCTCCACCCCATCACTGCAAACAGCAAGGACACACCATGGCAATGTCTGATCAGCTCAAGGGAGTGACCGGTGCCAGTGGCCCAAAGGGTTGCTGGCAGATATTCCAAGACACTTTCTACTACATCCCGTTATATTGCCTTATGCCCTGCACACCTGTTGGGCTCCCTCCCAAAGAGGAAGGCTGAGAGTGAGGTCTCTTGTCCAAACAGGTCTGCTCCACGCATCGAGCGATGCGAGATCCTGCGAGCAGACAGGAAGACCTTCCCCCTCTGAAAGGAGGTCAACTCCACCAAGCTCAATCTCAGTCTGCTCCCAAAGCAGGGTCTGAACCAAGACTCAGACACCCTTTAGTTGGGCCGGGTATGCCAGTGACCTACATGCACCAGAAGACACCACCATAAAGCCAAGCAAAGCAGCCTCTGCAGCATCTCACAGAAGTGATGGGGGGTGGGGGAGGGTGGGAGAGGGGAGTAATTTTTGGCAATGAAAATGTAATGGAACATTTTGTATCAATCGATTGTGGAATGAGTCATTTTTAGAGTGACTCGCCTCCTCTTTCCCTCACTTCCCCACCCTCAAATTATGGACTACAAGAAATGAGCCGAGATAATGGGCAATTTCAGATGTTCTAAACTCAGGTTTTTCTCCTGCTGGAACAGCGTGCCTCAACAGTAGATGGACTGAGCTCCAAAGGAGATGTCCTTCATGTTCCCATGCCTTTTAACAGATACAAAGTAGTTGTCTAACTACAAGGTTACTGGGAAAGGGCTAGAAGGATGGGGGACTGCTTTGGAGAACAAATAAGGAACTAGAAGGAAGATCTGGAAAGCATCAACAATGACAGGAGACCCAAAACAGAGGCAGGGATGAGACACAAGCCCACCCGAAAGATCAGCAAGCTGGAGGGGTACCAAATTGGAGAGGGAATGGGTCTAGGTGAAGCTACTAGTGCTGGCCCAGGAGAACTCCGTGGACTTTACAGGCACTTGCCAGGGTATAAGTACCAAATGTCAAGGATAGCCACTTCCAAAAAGGAAAAAAAAAAGACTATCAGAGAAGCTGAAATAAGGCTGGTGACAGTAAATTCTTCCTTAACTCCCCCAGTCCTTGAGCATGAAACAAAACCCCTAAGGAAACAGAAAATCCCAAGGTCTTTCTAGAGAATGGAAAACTGCACACATGGGAACCAGATGACTCGAACTCAGTTCCATGGAAGTTAGCATACAATGACCTCTGTGCAAAGAGTACTGCCCTTTTACTGGGCAGTGGGTATGGCACAACATAAACCACTCCTGCACTGGAAAACTTATCCATACCACATACATTGGTATTATATATATACACACACACAAACCAATCCCTGAATTGCTACATGTCTAGAGGACTAACTTTGAAGGCATTAAGCAGAAGGTGGCAAGTTATTTATGCACTTGCCTATTAAGGTTTGGCAATGGTGCACACACAGGATTACACAGCGTATAACCACCCAGCACCCCAACAGCTGCATGGGGCATTTGAACCCGGCCAAGAGATCTTCCGGTGCTGGACTTCAGCCAGGACCAATACTCTCCATTCAAAGAAGAAACTGGTACTTCATACACTGGGAGATGACTAATCCCAGTAGCTGAGTTACAGCATAGCTTTTAACACACAACGAAGAGACGTTAAGGTCATCTCAACTCTCATCTACAGCATCCCACAGTATCCCCTCCCACAGCAGACTCTGCTCTTTTTTTCCTCCTACTTCTTTTCTCGCTTTCTACCCTCCCCTTCAACTTTCTTTCCTTTCAGGTCTTCTCACCTCCTTCCATGCCCATTCACCCTCCTCTGTCTACCCACTCCTGCATCTCGAACACCCTTCTCAGGACCCACAACTCCCACCTCAGGAGTCCTTTTCTTCTAGGAATGTGCTTTATCTGGATTTCTATCTCCAGCAACCACCCATGCCTTCCCTTCCCCAGCCCTGAAGTGCATATTTGTCTGCCCAGGATTGCAGACTCTTCAGGACAAGGACTGTTGCCATCCCCTCTTTGAAGCACAGCACACAATTACAGGGCAGGTAAATGATAAACAATCTCAGCATTTCAGGGTAGTTCAGTACAGGGTCCCTCCACCCAGCCCTCTTGGTGTTTGCCTTCCCCCTGCTGCAAACTAATCTACCTACAAAGCTTTCTCCCTTATCTCTCAGCTACAAGGTTATAACTTACATTTATCAGCATTCCTCAAAAATAGTTGAGAGAAGGAGGTGGGGAAACAAAGGGCCTTTCCCAGCCCTGCTCAACCATAAACTCAAACCAAGGTGTAAAGAAGCTTGTGGGAGCACCGCAAGGGGAGAACACGGCCAGAAATCACTCACAGGGATTACTGCAAAGACCACATTTCTCATTTCTCTGTAGTTTTCAGTGGGTTTCGGGATGAGCTGACACACACAGCTGGTTGCTGGTGGAGCATCTATCAAAGCTACGTTGACTTCCACCAGTTGAGTGTGTCTCAGCCTTTGGAAGGTGCTTGGAAGAGCAGTATGTAGGCTACTGAAATGGAGAGATGAGGTAAGGAAAAAGAGTTATGAAGAAAAGATCAGCCTCAAAGCATAGAGCATCGAAAGGTGACTAAGAGGCAGCCCACACTCCAAGGGAAAAAACCAAACAAAAAACAAACAGACAAATCCCAAAACCAACAACAATGGCAAAGGCAAAATCTCACCTCCATGACAGGGCTGAGCTCATACATCGAACCATCTGGTTGTTTGGCAACAATGCACATGTGTGACGGGGGATTTTGTAGAGTGGGCGTAGCACTTCTCAGGAATCAATGTGATAAAATGCTCATTCAACCAAAATCAATTAAAAAGAAGAGGGCAAGGGAACTTGCTAGACAGTTCACAGAGTTGATGCTCTCAGATGGTTCCCTACCACATGAGAACCTGAGTTGTCCGGGGTTTCCTAATGCCCCCAAGTTCCTGCTCTCTGGCCCCCTGCACTCCACTGCTGCCCCACCCCCTGCCTCCCCCTACTCACCAGCCCCTCACCTATGAGTATATCACCTCAGCCACTTCACAACACCCATCTCCAGGGCCTTCAAGCTTTCTTCACTGGGAGCGTGCTCAAACACCACGTCCTTCTCTGTCCCTCCAGTCTTAGCCTCCACAAGTTTATCTGATGTAGCTTTCTTACACTCATACATCTCGGTGGAGAATTAGCTGATAACCAGCAAAGCACCACAGGTAGTACATGTCAGGAAGTATAAGCAATAACATCATTATGCTGTGAGAAGCCTCATCCAGGTGCTTAGGGAAAATTACAACTTTTGTTCCTGGTGTCACCTGAATCCACCTGCTATCCTCAGCCTACACAGCAAACAGCAATGGCTTACAAGTTAATAAACTGGGGTGCAGGGGGCATTCAAACCACCCTGTGATTAGAGGAGATGGTCATCAAGTCGGCAACAAGACACACAGAGTGAAAGTTAAGAACAAAAGTCAAACCAATCACCTAGAAAACAACAGAAGATCACATAAGTGCAAGTCAAACCAAGAAGCACCCCTTCCTTTGCACTGAATGCACTCCTCTGCATAGCAGTATTGCACGAGACAGACTTAAGAGCTGGGGCTTCACGCTGGCCCTGGAGACTTGCCCAGAAGTTTTTACATTGCTCAGCACCCTGTGCATAAAAGGGCAGCAGCAATGATGCTCCCAGTGAACTCCCACTGGCCAAGCTGTCTAGCAGGTATAGCTAAAAAAATCCATTTTTGGAAATATATTGCCTTTTTATAGCTTCTCTCAGAGCAGACAGCTGCCTCTCGTCTCTAGAAATAGCAGGATTTAACAGCCATGTTTGCAGGGACAGATTTTAAAGGTTCCATCTTCTAAGAAACAACCTACACATCCAGAAACAGGAGGCCAGATTTGTTTTCCTACTGGAACCCCCTTCCATATGCTAAGCGTGCCCACGGATTTGCAAAAACCCTGCTCTGAAAACGGGATGTTCATTCAGCAACAGGCAACAAGGAACTTGTGCTTTCCTTCCTACAGCGTCTCTTCCCAGCACAGTCAGCTGCAAAATAGCACACAATTAGGCTGATATTGCCTCTTGCTGAAAATCACTGGCATTTAATAAGTAAAACAGTTGTGGAGGAGAGCATTAAACACTGGAAAAACAAGACTAATAAGTTAAGTAAAAACACCCTGCAGCTACAGCTGATCAGCACCTCTCCGTTGTTCCTCTTCAGGTGGAAGGTGCCAGGATCAGGTGCCAAAGTGTTATGATTCATCCAAGGTGATAACGACAGAGCAGTGGGCTGTGTTCCCAGGTTGGTGCCACAGCTACAAACCCAAACCCTGTGAGCCTGGAGGAGCCTCTCTGGCCACCCCAGCTCCATCGTGTTTGTGAGTGCAACATGAATAATGTTGTTTTCCTACCTTTTAGCAATAACAAGTTGCTTAAGATAAATTCATGGGAATTTGGTACTTTTTTTACATTGGAAGAGCTGATGCTAAGGATGCAGATGTCTCTGAATGTAACAGGGCCTTGCAAAATCTCCATGGTACCACCTTTTACTAGCAACAGTTGGACCACTTGTCTATAGTATCTTCCTCATTATGAGTTTCTCTTTATTTATTTTTTTTTTAAACTGAATGAAAGGGTACTAAAGACAACGACCTGCTGTGAAATGACCGAAATTCCCATGCAAACAACCCATTAGCAGTGTTCAAATGCAATTTAAATTACTAGTTGTTAAAGTGCTCCTCAATTTCATGGTAAGTTTCCAAGGAAAATTACATGCTATGTACTATTTAATTGATTGTTTTCTACTTCTTAACATCCATTTATTCCCTCCTCCTGTCTTTTCCTTAATTTCAAGGGATGGTAATGACTTTTCAGAGAGAAGGGGGAACAACTAAGAGTTGAAGAGGGATTTACCTGAAGAACAAGGATGGAGGAGGGAAGTGGCTGCCAAAAAACAGGCAGTTTCACTGGAATTCATCCCTGTGACATTTTCACAGTAGGGGTGTGAGACAGCACAGCACAAGGGCTTCTTCACTCCCCACCACAGCAGCCAGGCTTTCAAAACCTCACATTACTTTAAAATGTAGTTATTCCTGCCCCATGTCAAGCAATAAGCAACCGGGGAGCCTTATGCACAGACAACTATTAGAAGATGGTGGTAAAACACAAGAGCAACTTGTTTCCTCCTCCTGGGCACACTAGTCCTTGAACTGACATGCTCACTGAAGGCAAACAAGTTTTCTTCTCATTGGAGAGACCTCATTCCCAACCCAAATACCTAGTTCACAGGAGCGCATTCCCCTCCCAAGGTTGACTGAGGAATTAGGCTTCAAGTGAGACTTCCTGCTGCTCGCAACAGCTGTTGCACAAGAATGTGTATTATAAAGCTAATAACAACAGACATTCCTTAAAAGCCCACACTCAGCTCGGATCCCAGGAAGGAGCAGCAGCACGATTAGGTAAGATGCCATCTGGAAATTCCTGAAGCAACAATATGTGTTGGGATCACGTCACACACCAGCAACACGTAACAGCTCCATGAAATACCCAGTACAGCTTGGGTTACCTTTAAGCAACCAACGCAAAAATACTTCGTGCTTAGAAAAGTATGACTTTATTAGAGCAAATGAGATGGGTTTCACAGCACCACTCAGCACGAAGCAGCAAAGCACCCACCAGGCTGCAGGAGCTGAATGTGAACCGTCACCTGGCATCTGAGGATTTGTGTTTTTTCCTAATCTGCCATACAGTGCCTCAGTTTCTGTACCTGCAGACCAGGATAATACCATTTTCCTCAGCCTGGGAGTACGATTTAGCATCCAAGGGCTCTGAAACCTTTGCTTAGAGAAATTCAGAGTATCAGATGTGCAGAGCCATCTAAGCTTAGAAATGTTGTCTCGCCTTCAGCCTTTCCATGCCCAGATGTGCTAGCCCCATACTGCGTGGGGCAGCTTCTCTTGCCTGCTGCGGGGCATGTACAGCCAACCCTAAGTGCCCATTAAATCCCCTCACAGCATCCAAGTCACACAGTGACAGTATCACCATTCTACCATGTCTTCTGCAGTGTCAGCCCTGGATCAAACAGTCAGGATGAAGGATGCACTGCAAACCAATCCTCCTCACATGGTAGCTAAAGCAAATCCTTTACATTTAATACATCATTAGAAGTGATTGAGAGAAGCTTAAGAAAGGTGGGAATTGAACTCTCTGAGCATCCCCAAATGTCCAGCGCCACGGAAAGCTTCTTAGATTCAAGAGCTTACAGGGTGCCAAGGCTGCAGGAGGGGGGTAAAAAAAAAAAAATCTTTAGACAGCTATATTAATTTACAGGTCAGCCCTTAATGGCTTTGTTCCTGGAGTAAAAGAAAATCTGCTGTGGATTCTGGTTAGCATCAGTGATCCCTGGATCTGCCCAAGTCCTGGAGAAATACCAGATGGAGAGCCCTGACAGCCTGCAGTTCTGGCCGTGGGCATCCTTCATCCTCTGGAGCTCCCCCAGCCCTGCCCAGCATCTGTCTTGAGGGACACAGGCGACGTGGGGACCTCATCCTTCACAGTCCATCCAGCTCTCAAGTCACATCCTCATGGCGATGAGATGTTGCACAGAGAAGGGTAGGCACGTGAAGATTAACAGCCCCGACTTGTTTCCCCAGGCATGCCAGAGTTAGCCTGCACAGAGGCCTCGGTTACAGCACCCAGGCACTGCTCATCCTTGTCTTCCAAGAAGCAGCAGCCTGTCCTGGTTAGTAGGAAAGGGGGAGAACTGCAAGGGGAACAGAACATCACCATTTCCAGCCCCACTGTGATGTCCCCGAAACATCAAGCTCGGCCGCAAGCAGCTGGCAAAGCCTGGACGTGCCACAGCCAAGTGCCACCAGAAGCAGGGCCTGCCCAGGGCACAACCATGCGGGCAAAGAGCTGCGTGGGGAGGAGGCATCACCCATGGCGTGGGGCTACACGTGCACACGCAAAGGGCAAAGCGCATGAGGAGCGACACAGACCACCAGCTCACTGCCTTCCATAGCACGGCACCACCATGCACAACAGAGGATGGGTGGTTCCTTGGAGTCGCTGGGCTGAAGCTCCAGGTGCTGCAACAGCTCCATATGTCTCTCCAGCACCCCAAAAGCTGCAGTAATCCAAACATGGAAGCAACACTGATTAAAACGTAGCTATAGTCTGCAAACTCCTGACTTGTCCCCCCAGCAGGAACAGGCTCCAGCAGACCTTTCCTTAGCTCTGGGGCCAAGCACTTCTCACCTCATGCCCCATCCTGGTGCAAACTAAGCCAAGCATCTTTCCCTGCCCAGAACAATCAAACCAGTTTTGCACCTCAAGGATCTGAGGCAAATCCACATCCTTGGAACTGAGAACTAATCCCTTTTAAAAAGGACAAAACAACCAAGAGATGTTTTTCTAACAAATTTAAAACAGGGAGAGTATGACAAAAGGTTCAAATCAGCCTACGAACCCCAGCTAGCCAAGACAGAAAAATCACTAACCAACAGTAGGAACTATCAAGGGTTTTTCATCAACACCCCTTCCCCAGTAACAGGGCAAAGTGCAGTGCTTTCTGTCCCAGTAACAGGACTGGCTGCCTCACAATCCCCGTTAAAAGCGCTGGATAAGTGTTTCACGCTCCAAATGACGAGAGGAATGCGGGTCGTGGGTCTCCGCTCCAGATTCCCCAGCATGGCTTCAGCTGCCATGACTAAAACAGGAAGCAGAGCATCTCCCAGGTTCCCCCCACGCCCCTGACTGTCTGGATGAACTGTGGTTTCCTTTCAGGAAAAAAAAGGGAGGGAGGGGGTGGAAAAAAGCAACTAGCTGCAATATCAGAGAGATTAAAAACTCCACACTAAGGAAAAATAAAGAATAACAGGAAAAACCAGACACTGAACCTTTATCCAGTTAACAGCAGCAAAACCCCTTCAGATCCCTAACAAAACATAGTGAAATATTAACATTTGAGAGAGACATATCCATACGTTACGTGGCCTTTTCAGCACACATTCTTGCTTTGGAGACAGACCATACTTAAGGCACATTTTACTTGCTGACCACATGCACATATACTCATTTAACTCTACAGCACTCTGCTGCCTTACTGCTTTAGCCAGTGAGCCTACAAGGAAGAGTGTGACTGAATGGGAGCTGGCTTAAATTATCGTTATACCTAGGCCTGAAAAGGCATTTTTGCTTTTGAAACCAATCCACTACAGCATCTTTCCCTGCTACAGAGGGTTTCATTGGGTCCCTTGCTGTTAACTGGCGATCCACATGCCTGCCTCCACCGGCAACACACACGCCTTGATGCAATCCATCTGACTAAACAAAACCAAACAGAAAGAAAATCCCAAGTTGCTTGCTAAAGCAGTAATGATGCACTTACCAGCATCCAGGCAAACTCCTTCGCTAACCCCCTTCCCTCTCGAGCGGATCAAATTTGGAACAAGGTCCAGGAGCAAGAGAGAACTGAAAACTGACCACAACAAGCTTCCAAAACAAGAAAGGGGGGGGAAACCTTACTACAGGAATTCAAATCGTGCTTCCACCAGACCCTGAGTCACCTCCCCTCCCTTGCAATAGATCAGAGCAATGGGTAAACATTTCCAAATATGGAGATCAAAACTCCAAAGGATGTCAAAAAAAAAAAAATCACCCTTCTCTCCCTGGCTTTGGCACAGGGATGACTTGCCCCTCTGAAGCCTGAGCCGAGCACATCACTGTTGCTGACCCCCACACAGCCTGAGCATGTGGCCACATGTCACCATCTCAGCCTGTGCTTTGGAGGCTCCTGGCTTGATGGGTGACACTGCATCACTGTCGTCGTCCCCCCCGAAAGGGATGCACAGGGAGATGCAACAGGGCAGCTCCAGGAGCCACTACCCCTCACACCTTCAGCAAATCTCCCTCTCATCCCTCAACTCATCAGCATAAAACCTCCCAGAACTATTCTTTGGAGCACTCTTTGAGGGCCAATAGGCAAATTCAGGCTGTGTTTATAGTGACACCAACTCAGCACCAGAGAAGGCAAGGTTCAGCCATGAGTCCCACTGGAGAGGTTCTGATGTTGGGTGCGACACAGGCTTCTCACCTGGGGCAGGAAAAGATTCCCTGTTGCACCCATCTAGCCAGTGCTTTGCAGAAAGCACATACTTGATTTTACTTCACAAAAGGAAAAAAAACACAGCTCTGTGGAAAGAAACACGCTGCTCGGACAGGGCAAGATCTCCCTGCAGGGAGAAGAAGCTCCAGGATGGCAGCAGCCCTCAATCCCCACTGGGACACTTAGACAGCATCCCATGGCAGGCAGGAACAGGGGAGCGCCCAGCCTCCCCATCCACTCCTGGGAGACGCACTTGAGGGTCACTCAAGCCCACACAACAAATTTAAGAGGCAGAACAGTTCTGCTTAGAGGGCACAACTGCCTGCACATGGGAGCAATATGCCCACCACCACTGCTCCCACAGGCATCGCTCCTTGGCTGCAGCCAACCTGCAAAGCAGCAAGGCGGGAGACCACACCAGCCAGCATGGGCTGACAGCCTCCTGGGAGCTGCAGCCATCGGCTCCAAGAGCAGGCAGCCTCTCAGGAATGTGCAAATCTGGACGTTTTCAAGATGAACAGGCTGCTGATGCGATCCAACCAGACCAGAGTGATTCCCCAGCACCACCCACAAGATACTATTGAATTTATAGGGAAGGCATTCCAGAGCTGACTCTGCCCATGTATGGCCAAAACAAACTGTATAAAGCGACATTATGCTACATCTGGCATTCACTGGTACCGAAGAGCAGGCACTCTGGGAGGAGCTGAAACCCTACAGCAACGGGGGCTGTACAATTACCTCCAGTAAGGAGGTCAGGGACCTCAGCAGCAGGAGTTTAGCACCCAGTATCACGGGTGACAGAAAACACGTAAAGCTTTGCCTTTGAAGAAAACAAAGCTTTCTGCCTTTTAAAATAAGAACCACATTTAAACTTGGTGATCCATCCACCACAAAAAGACAAACCCTGCCAGGAAGCACCAGCACACGTCCTTTACACTGGTAGTTATGAAGGCAGCGTTAAAGAGCTAACAGTCCAAGGGGCATTAAGTGGTACACCAGGACAACATCAACGTGATGTGGACTGGGACTAGCCCTCTGTGGGAAGCTGATCCAACCATTTTTCTAGAAAAAAAATTTGAGAGAGCCACATGCTGGCAGCTGGGCCACCAGGAGCTTTCTCAATGGCTAGAAATGGGAGAACCTCCAAGCATCATGCTCACTGTGGCAGAAGATGCTTCACAACGAAGCTAAGGAGGGTCAGGTAGGTGCAGGTTTTACAAACTCTTGACTCCATTTTCCAGCCCCTTGCAGAAAACAATTCCCAAGTTATTACATTTTGCAAGGACAAACAGCAGGATGAAGTAGGGAATAATGCAAGTCAAGGAAGGGAACAAAAGCACAGAGGGGAAACACCTGGGATAGCAGAAACCCCATCCCAGGTGTGCACCAGCCCGTACAGCTCTAGGGTCGTGCAGCATGAAGAGATCAAGGCTCTCTCCAGCAGTTAAATGCCACTACCTCGCCTGCCCTGCCAGCGAGGGAAATATTAGCTGTGTCAGCTCGAGAGGCAAAGGGCTTACCGAACCGGAGAGGAATGCAGGCTGCAGTGGCACTCACAGAGGGGACAGGGAAACGAAACCCCAGGGAACACAGGCTGCTAGCGCTGCCTCTGCCTTTGCATTGGGGTCAAGTGGGGTACATTTTACGGCTCCTGGGGCTGAAACCTAGGACTACTGTCTTCATGACCTTTGAGGGACTCCCATGCCAGAAACAAATACAGCTGTTAGAGGAACTGGGAGCTCAGGGGCCTGAGCACACGAGGACAAACTGGTTCCCAGCTCCTGGCAGGCAGCCCAGCACTGCTTTTCAATAAGCACAAGTCGTACCCATTGGACTGGGAACAAATGTGCAGCTCCTCTGAGCAGCCATCACTGATCCGAGACCCACCACACGGCTACTGCCCCAGCTTCCCATTCCTAGGGTTCAGGATCCATCCCCGATTCCACAGCTGAAACAGCAACGTACCCTGCCCTTACTACAGTGCTCACTGTAGTACCTAAGCATGAGCTGGAGCTCAGTGCTTCTGATTAGACAACTTCCACCCTACACAGAGGAGAGAAGACAGAAGGATGGACACATCCATAATCCAACCACAGCCTAACCAGAAGGTCCTTACTACATGGCATCAGAAGTCCCTCTCTCCTCACCACAGTCCTGACCCTGGAAAGTAAAAGCTTGGGAGACTGGGAATAAAATCCAGCCCAAGCCTTCTGCACAGCAGTACAGATCATTATCAATCAGCTGCCAGGCCAGGCGTGGCTAATTTCATTTAAATGACATTACATAAGCGGGATGACTGAGAATATTTAATTCATAAAACTGTCTTGAAGAGGCAGAGAGCACAACTTGCATGGCACACAAACTGCTGCAGCACAACAGGAGCACAGACCACACAGTGCAGACAGCAAGGACCAAGGATGTTCACATGCACAATGATGCACACATACGCTGCCTCCTCCCCCAACATGCACAAAAGCAAACTTGGGACCCGCAAGCTGAAGTCCTGTGCAGCCAAAAGTTAGCACAAATGTTTGTGACAGTTCCACTTCAGAGGCAAAGGCAAAAAACGGCTGTAGAGGAATAAATATAGCAAGAAGTCAGGCAGGCAAAGCAGGTGCTGGCTTGTAAAACCTTGGCCAGAAAGTCTCCCCAGGAGGTTGAATCTGGTAGTTTTGCAACAGCTCCACAGAAAGACAGAAGAGACATGGAGAGAAAAAAAGAGAACATGAATGCATATGCATTCTTTTATCACCACATATAGTACAGAGACATTCGGTATGTACACCCCAAGCTGTCATATGCCACTATACAGTATATACCATAGATGCACTGCACATCTTTGTTCCCATGTGCCTAGATCTGTACAGCATGTGTGTGTATATACATGAATGTATGGGTATTGCTCGAGGGCACATTTGCCATTACCCCCCACGTCACCTCACCATACGTGCTGTCACACAACACATCATGCAACAGAGTAAGTCTAAAGCCTCAACACCATGGTCTGGGATGACTTCTGAACGCTCACAGCTTCTTGCTGCTGAGCAGTTCCCCTCCAAAGTCTCTGGGTACGAACAATACCTGTTTGTCTCAGTTCCCAGTGATCCCACCTTGGTCCTCTCCTAACAGGAGTGTGGGGGTATGTTGGTTTTTTTTTTTTTTGCAGAGAACCACAAACAAGGTGCCACTGCCAGAAGATCTCAGATTATTCTGAGAAGTTGCCCCTTGAGCGGGTGACACATGTTTACATACCAGTTCTCACGCTGCACAGCCTTGCTGGTGGGATGAACTCAAAGCAGGGGTTTTTGGGGACACGTGGGGCTCTGCCAGAGTCACGATTTTAGGTTTCTTTCCCAGCCCTGAAAAGAGAGACAGATACTCATGTCATGCACGCCGCATGGGCCTTCTGACGGCTCATCTCCAAAACTTGCAGTTTAACCCACACAACTTCTGGAAAATGCAGCATTTTATTCCCCAGCTTTCTTAGGCAGAAGCCTCCGTGCTCCTGGACTCCTTCTGGCACTCCCCAGAAGGAAGCATCACTACCTCAAACTGGGCCAGTGACCAGCACCAGATGTCAACTGCAACAGCTTGGCCAACAAATTGCACCTCCTCAAGCCACAGCTCCTTTACTGCTCTTAAAAGTCCCTGAGAAGTGGGAGGTAACAGGAGACAAAGGATAAGAGAACAAGGTGAATCCATCACTCATCTCTGTGACCTGGGCACAGCGAAGGAGCGAGGAGGCATCATTTAATTTGGTTTGAAGCTCATGGGGTTTATCACTACTGCAAGTGGAGCTACACCACCATCCTGTTCACCTTCCCTCCACCTTGGCACAGCCTTCTCTATGAGGAGCTCTGCCCAATTCCTACTGGGGACTGCCTCACTCTTCCCTGTAGTTGCGAATCACACAGAACCCTTTCTAGAAGTGACCAACTTGGTGCCTTTTTTCCCCTCCGCAGAAGATGAAAGTAGAGCAGAGGGGGCAGACAGGCCACACAACTGCTGTCTTGCATGCGATACGCTGGGACACGTGGTGGGATGCAACCCATGAAGATAGGCAGCATCTGAATCACACACTCCTTCCTGCCCTCACCAGCCCACAGCCAGCATCCCAGCCCAGCCACATCCTGGTAGCTCAAATGGCCCTATCTCTGGTCACGACAAGCATGGGCTTGCCCAGTCATCACCACTGAGTGGAGAAAGTTACTGATCTTTGCTGCTGTAGCAATGGAAATACTCAGTAGTTCAGTCTTGAGTTTGTTGTACCTGCGCTGCCTGTGAGGGTGCATGTGAGCCCACAAGTCTACAGCCAACATGCAGCAAAATGGAGAAGAGTGGTGCTGGTGGCTCACAGTCCAGGTCCCTCCTCCCTGTCAGACAGCAAGATGGCTTCCTGCACCTGCCAGCACCTTCCTGTCAACCATGCCTGATGCTACAGCCATCAGGAGAGAGACAGGGCTCTTGCCTCTCCCAAGCAGTGGTAGACCTCCATCATACCAACATAACAGCACACCAAGGTCCATCCTCCTGACCCAGAGAGCACCTTACCAGCTCAATCCCATAATTCCCCACAGGGCTGGGCAGATATAAAAGTCCCCAAGTCCCTCAACACTCCCTTCAGGTGTGATGAGGACAAGTTCAACTGGAGATTGCAACATCCTTTCCCACTCACTGCAGGCTTGAGCTGAAGATGAATAACTGCAGGGTTTCTTGCTAGTGAACACAGCCAAAGGGCAATTTTTCTCCATCCATCAAGGAGGAGAGAAGCACAAGCAAATATTATGGTTGTGCATGTTTACTTTTCATTTTTAAATTATGTAGTTGTATATAACTTAGGTCCTTCCCACAGGCTCCTGGCAAAATGCCCTTCAGTCTTATCTGCAAAGGCAGAAGACAACAACATTCCCCCCTGGCTCCAACACCATTTCAATTCAACGCACAACAGCACCTCCGGGAGCTCCAGGTAAGACAGTATTCCATGGGACCCAACCTGTGTTTAATAGATCTTGGCTCGGGCTTGGTCTTTCACCAGGTTTAACTCAAGAAACATTTACAAGCCCAGGTATAAGACCTGGCAGTTTCGGCTAGTTGAACCACATCTTGGCTTTACTTTCCATACTGGCTGTCCCCATCACCTTGTGCCTGGAGTTCCTGCAGCAAGGTGAAGCTCACATCCCCTCCTTGGGGCATCTCAGCTAAAGCTGCTGTGAAACCACACTCACCAGCAAGCAGCCATGGGCAGCAGAGCACTGACGCCCAGGCACACACTCTCTCCTGGCCACATGTCCACAGCCAGGCAGGTCAGGGACAGCCTGACTGGTCACAGCAATATCCACTTGAGCTGATCTGTCAAACTACCCCATTTGTGACCCCATTTCTTTAGCAGATGGCTGCAAAAGTCAGTCTGGGTCTTTAACCACAGAAAAATCCAGGAGACAGACATAGAGGAAGAAACCAAGGTACCAGAGCAGCTGCACATCTGCACCACAAGCCATCAAGTCACGATGCCACCACCAAACCAGACCTCTTCAAGACATGATCTCAACAAGCATTTCCCACTGCAGAGCATTCCTCAAGACTTAGAGGGCCCCAAGAACAGCAGAGCTCCTCTGCCAAGAGTCCCTCTTCTCAGCTGCCTGCATGTATTCCTCAGCAAGGAGCACCCCAAGAACATTGCACCAGAGAGGGCTACACAGAGGCTTAGCAAAGTGATGTTTTAACCCCACCAGCTCTGCTGGGGAAGCAGGCAAGAGATACAGGTCTTGAGACAACCACCATGTCCCAAAAACAGGTCTGTCCCTCCCAGTCATACTCAGTGGTCCTGCTTAGGCTGAGGTAGGGAAAGACATATGAGCACACAGCACAGACATGCCCAAGTAGCTGTCATCAAGTCCAGCTCAAGACTTTCCCCCACTAAAGTCACCAGGCAAATACCTGCAGAGACTGTACCCCTAAGGAGCAGCCTCTGGTTTCACACATCCCCCAAGCACCTTTACAGGGAATAAACAGGTGCTTTTACAAGATAAATAGTACAAAACTGAGGTCCTCCTAGCTCAAAGCCACCACAACAGATGCTCAGTGATCTGTGCACACCTAATTCTGATTTTCATCTTGCAACAAGAAACCCCAGCTTCCCATCACAGTCCTACAAGAGATAACAGCAAGAGAGTGTCTTTGGTAACACAGCTTCACACTGTCAAGCTCCCATCTGGCATTAACCCACTACAACCCCTGTGCCTCCAGATCACCAGCTAGAGCAGCCAAGACTTCAAAGTCTGTACACACCTATGCATCTTCACGTTTCTGCCTAGCACAATACAGACCGCTTATCTCAACAGGTAACGTATGGTTTAAAGCCAACTTAAACCCAACAAATGCCCCAACAGCAGGAATCAGCTCTCACAGTCAAAGCACTACGTGGGGAGCACAACCAGAATTTACCAGAAGAACATGTCTTTCACAAAAGACTGTTTTCTTCACTTGCTACTTCCAACTATGTACATTTAAGGTGCAGCTCTTTAAAAAAAAGAAAAAGCTGAGAAAAGCGATTAGAAGTTAAAAATGCCATTCCCAGCTGAAAGGAAAACAAAGGTGAGAGGCTGAGATCCACAAACTCTAAAATCCTTAAAGATGGGATGATCAGAAATAATCTGTTCATCCACTGGCTGATAACACGGATGCTCTATTACTGGCAGTTAGAATCGACCCCTCTCAAGAGGAAAAAAAAATACATTTAACACAGGAGGATGGAAAGCAAGTTTTCCTGCTTGCAGACTGAAACCCAAAATCAGTCATTTACAATGCCTGAATTTGAACACCAGGAAGCTCAAACCACGACAGAGGGTTGATCTTGTTCAGGCTTTTCAGAAACAGCTTCAAACCCCTGTGAGAATTCCGAGCTCGAGCGGTGCAGCTGGGAAACAGGCACCCCTCGCACACCTTTACAGCGGTCACTGGAACTGAGCTAACCAGACCCCCCAGCCCCTTCAAAGGGAAATCTTACGTGTGAAAATAATTTCAGCAAGTGCTAATTACACTTCTCAGGTAACAGCCTGGCCAAGCAGCGTCTGGTTTTCTGACTACGAGAAGAATCGCATTCGCTTTTAAATCTCCTTTACACTTGAAGGCGTTACCAGTACTCAGACCTTCATTTCACTATTTTATTGTTAAAACAGTGTGGCTAGACTTGTGGAAGCCCAAGCAGGAACATCAAACACCAGTAAGGTGGGATGAAGCAGCCAAGCACTGGAATCCTTCGCCCCCATTCCTTTATGGCATGGACAGCTCTGCCTGACCATCACAATGAAAATTGTTGTTTTAACCGTTCCAGTCACCAATTTTTAAGTGCAGACAAGCTCCCAGCAAGTCAGCCATCAGCACAAACTGACACAGGTCTCTCCTGTATGATTGGCAGGTGCACTTACAGGTCCCCAGATGACAACCCCATTCAATCTGACCTTTTCATTTTAAATGAAAAACACTTAAAAGCCTGCCCTGTTCTGACATATATATTTTTATGTCTTTCCCATGCTGTGACAACGTATTTGTTATTTGCTGGCCAAAGTCCCCAAACTCAGAAATCACACATTCTCCTTGCTGCTGCCAGAGCCCTCATCCTCAGCCATTCTGGCCGCCACTAGCGCCAAGGGAGCCATCCAAGATCTCCACATCCTCACACATAGGAAAAATATCACACTCCTTATAAGCAAACCTCAATTCAGAGCCCAACCCTGACTTAAAATTCAACTTATGCACATGGGTAACCTTACACTTGAACAGAGCTGCCTGGAGACACAGACCAATGTCTCTATCCCAGGACAGAGATGCCGTCAGGATCTGGCCCCAGCAGCTTTCTGTGTTTGCTTCTGAGCTTCTGCTGTTTCATTTATTAAAATCAAACTGCTCAATTAAGAACACTGCTGAAGTTACCTAATGAAAAGATCACACAAGATAACAAAAGCTGGAGACATGTTTCCTCCCCTCTGCTGCCAGCAGCGGCACCTGCCCAGAGAGTCATTGATACAAAGAGCAACAGCTAATAGGCCTGGCCACTGTTTTTTTGGGAGGCCTGATCCTGTGTGAGCATAAAAGCAGCAATTATGGGAATGGCAAGTTTCAATCTGCAAGGAAGCACACAGCCCTCTGATACCGTACCCAGCACGGAGCTGCTCTCAAACCCGCCACAATCCCGCATGTCAAAATTAGCTGCAGTGGTACTTATCGCTTCCGAACTCCTGGTCCAGCACTTGTGCTGGAGGAAGACTGATGCTGGTTGCAGGACAGACCATCAGCTCCAATGGGGAAAATTAGCTCCGGTGAAAGACCAAGTTCACTGGCAGCCCCTGCACACCATGATAAAGCACGGCCCTGTGGGAGCCCTGGGGTCCTGCAGCAGTGGCACGCCTGGCTTCAGGGGCAGGGGACTCACTTTTATCTTTGTGGTCACATCTGATTTTCAGGTTTGTGCCAGGGTTTGTAAAATGAAATTAAAACAGGAGAAAACACAGTGGGGGGATAAGGAGAAAAGGAAGAGAGACTGCTCCAGTACGCTCTTTCAGGCACATCAGCACCAGAGGGATGGGATCCAGCTTGCACTGAAGTGATAGGATCTGGCTCAGATAGAAACTGCTGTATTATAACAGTCCAAAAAATTATTTGGGGCAGAACTAAATTGAGCAGTAGCCAAGGAAGCTGCAAGACATTCCTACCTACAGCATCCTCACAGCCACCCCACCAGCTCTCAGCCAGAGCCTCTGGGCAGTGGTTGGGGACCATGTCACACCCCTGTTATTTTAAATGCACAAGGGCAGCTAGAGAAGAAGGATGGTGAAGGAACAAGAGGAATCAGCAAGCCCATGCCAGAAAGCCTGTGGGTCCCATGCTGGAGCAACCTTTCAGCAGCTCTGCGACGCTGCCTGTGATTTACATGCCTGCAGCTGACACAAGGATTGGGCCCTGGCTTTTGAAGCACAGACACCAGCCTCACACTGTTCACACTCCCTCAGTCCACTGGAAGTGGAAGATTTTCAAAACAGCCTCATTGATTTTTTTCTTATATTATTTATTTCTTTTCCCCCACTGTTTGCTGTCTGCATTTCACTAAGCCCCATCAGAGACCTCGAGCAACAGGGGGGCAGTTTCACTTTCTTACTCGAATGCACCCTGGCTCCTTGATCAAAGAAGGATAATTGATTTTGCTTTCAAGTTCTCATGCAGTATCAGAGCACCACAGAGCCTGGGTTTCAAACAACGGATCATGTTTTGCAACTCAAAACCAAACAATGTCACCCCCCTCAAGAGGAATGCCCATCCACACCAGTCAGTACCAGCACAACACTGCCCTAAAGTGCCTCCCTTGTCTTATGATGCTCAGTCAAGAAAAACAGACCAACAGTGACCAAGAGCACAAGGGAGCTGAGGAAAAGCACAGTGTCCCAAGGCATGGGGGTCAGGATAGCACCCAGCTCTCACCAGCCCCAGCACAGGATCTTCTGCAGTCCTCCCTTAGGTTGCAATCTCCTAAAGAATGGGAACTTTGTGCACGGTTGTTGAAGTCAAACAGCACAGCTTAGAATACCAGCAATTAAAGTGGTGAGGAAGTAAGTTTTATTATAAGGGACACCACTCCTTTAGCCCTTTTCACTTTAAATGGCCAAAATATGAAGACAAAGGTCACCTTCTCCCAGGCTTGCTTCGGTGCCACCACAACGCAACCCTCGGCATCATGCTGGGCTCTCTTATCACTCTTCCTAAAGAGTGTAAATGAAACTTTTAAAACAGAGTCTACACAACCAGGCCATTATTGCATTCAAGTCTTCTGTTTTATCCAGTTTTGGCCAGATCATCTGAAAACAGCAACAAATACCTGGCAGTCAACCAGATTTCCCACTCCAATGCCTGCTTGGCCAGGCTAGGTATTTTTTGAGAAAGAGTTATAATCCATCACAATGTTTAAAAAGCACAGTCAGCTACAGGACCAGTAAATCTCTGGTCTAGAAATGTCTGTCCCCTCCTTGCCCTCATCTCCAAGGATGACCCAACCTTAGCTATCTTCTTTCATTCTTACACCTTAATAGCAAACTGCTCAGCCTTGAAACCAATACCTTCAGATGGTATGAGCAACAATGAGCCTCAAACACCTGTATTAAAATAAAAAGAGTTTCTCAATGTAACTGCTCCTCTTTCCAAAAAGTTGATTGAGGGACCAGGGAAGCTTATTCCTTCAAAACCAGAAGAAGCCCCGATGGGGCAGCAGCCCAGGTTAACATGGAGCATAGCAATCAGCCCACGGAGAGCGGAGCTGCCTCACCACCAACTGCTTTTCATGAAAACCTTTCTGTTTCCAACAAATGGTGTTATCACAAATAGAAGCATAAAAAAAAAAAAACCCTTAAACTTTTTTCTTTACAAAACAAGAACTGAGTTGCAAGCTGATGCCTCCCACAGAAAACTTCATTTTGAGAAAGGAGCCATTTGTACCAAATATAGATAAAAAAAAATTCTTGAGCAATTCTGACAAGCCCTAATAACTGCTCTTACTACATTTCAAAACTAGGACCACAGATGCCTGTGGATGCATCTGCCTTCTGAACAAGAAAGTACCATTACTTCCATCATAGACAGAGACTGAGAAATACAGAAAATACATTTAAAAGATGTTTTAGTTCCTAAATTACCCCAACCTTCAGCTGGAAGCCAGCCTCCTTATTGGAAATGAAAAATAGCAGAAGCAACAGTTCAGGCCATGCTTTCTGCTTTTCCTCCCTGTGAGAGACAAACTGGTGTGCCACCACGAAGCCCCCAATCCTGGACTGGGATGTGGAGGGACAATGGCAAGGGTGCTCAGTGTTGCCCCTTGCTCCAGTGAGCCACTGGACCTGCACGGCAGACAAAGCCCAAAGGGCACCTGAACGTCATCGCCAGCATCCCTGGGCACATAAATCTAAATCTCAGCCTGGCACTACTAAAAGGAGAATGGAGAGGGGCTCCAGCACACACAGCAGAACAGCGGGAAGGAAGGGTGATCCTAACCCCCCAGCTCAGCTTGACCATACACACGCTGTCCTGTGGCACAGCTGTGGAACACGGATCTATCCACAAAACAACCTGGTAAGCCGCCTGTGGTACACTCCACAGTCTCCACATGCTTCCCCTGTACATCAGGGAGGGGCTTTATCCCACCTAAGGCAACAGCTGTGGGGAGGGGGACACACTCACACAGCTGTCACACCATTTGCCCAGCACTCAGCCCTGTGCACACTCCTGTCCTCCCAGCTGCGGCTTGGACTCAAGCAAAGGGAAGGTGGTACAGCTTGGATATCTGTCCATCACGTTCTGCAGGAGCAGCAGCCATGCAGACTTCCACAGGAATTCTGTAGATTATCCTCCCCTTGAAGGAGCTTAATTGCCCATAAAAGGGGATTGTGATTTTTCACATAACTACTTCTTTCAGCACCATAAGTACAGGCATTATCACATCTTTCCACTCTTCAGAAATTGAAGATAGCAAGTCTTTAGCCCTCCATGTCATTTCATCTTGACCTGGGGAAGCACACACACTGGACTTTCACTGCATCCCCTTTATTTTTTCCCCTAGCACCACAGTGACTAGAACACTGCACCACTGGGCCTATGCAGCTTGGTTCACTTGACATCGTCCCTGTTTCCCAGTGGAAAGGAAAAGGCTTTTGGTTTGCAGAATTACAAAGTAATCAAACATCCTCAGCACCCTTACTGGACCTCATCAGTATCCAGAGGGGAGAGATCACGCTTCCCCCCATGTACCTGACGGTTTCTCAGCACAAAGTTTTTTTGGCAACTAACTCTGTGTGGTTTGCAAGAGTTTGCCACACAGTGTCCTCCAGCCTGCTGCACCCAAGTGATGTGTTTTGGGAGCGTTGTGTTCTTATTTGTTTGAAATGTCAGCTACAGCACGTGTGCAACATCACACCAAAGGTACAAAGCACTTCAGGCCGAGAAAGGTCTCTTCAACCTTCTTCCACCTCACTAGTGTGATTCACAGGAGCATCTAGCAGCGTAACACAACCATCATACCTGTCCTCACCTACTCCTACTCTGCTGCGCTTGTCAGTGGGAATTTTGTCGCCAGCCTTAAAGCCAGCATTTCTGTTATCAAACCAAGTGGGTTTATTTTATTATTGGTGACAGGGAAAAACAGAAGGGAACTGCAGACACTTTTGGAGACAGAGATCTCTACAGGACATGCCAGCTGATATTTTCAAAGACTGATGTGGCACAACATCAAGGAAGTCAACATGCAAGCAAGACACCCAGCTCCATGCCAGCCATCAGCCAGGCTCAAGGAGAATCAGTGACCACTGTCAAGGAGAAGGAAGGAGAGGAGCGCAGAGAAAGAGAGACTAATACTGCACCTGCCACAAGAGGTACAGTCACACAGAGAATAAAAATCGGGGGAACCTCTGTGAGCAACCACATCATCTCAGACAGCAGTGGCCACGCACCAGTCAACACACACCAAGACTGACCACGTAGCAGTACATGAGATACCACACTGGGCCTTCAGCCTAGAAACAGGAGACACACGTGGGAGGCTGCGTGGGAAGAGCTGGCAAGTGAAGACTCTGTCCTATCAATGCTACAAATCTACATGTTGCACACAGAGGCTCACAACAGCCTCACATAAGCCATCTCCCCACAGCCACCATATCCAGTTACAACCCTCAGAAACACAGCTGACTTGATCACCAGGACTTTATCAGCATTCACAGAGACCAGAGAAGGTCAAGAGAGCCATCATCCAGGAACAGAAGACAAGCACAGCTACCTCAATGGGAACTTGACAGGCCAAGAATGACTGCAGTCACGGAGGACCAAGGAGAGCTTGCTCATGTCGCCCTCTTTTTCTGAGGCTCTCAAAAACGACAAAACCTCTGACCTTTGATTAAGCCACACTACTCTCAGAAGAGGGGGCGGCTTAGGGGCTTGGGGACTCAATAAGAAACTATTTATCTCAAGGTCACGGGTTCATACCCTCTTCAAGTTCTTTTTTCTTAGTCAATTAAAATGGGGGATTTGATCTGCATTTGAAAAAGCCTGTTTCTAAGGGCACAGCCAGATACAGCCTCACGAAACAGACAGATTAAGGAAATATAGTCCCTTTGCGGCTCCTTGGAAGCCCCACAGCAGAGCACAGCAACTTTAGGACCACTCCCTGTGCAAAGTGAGCATGACCTGCAGAGCGAAGGAGGGGACTGCAGGCAAGCAGACATGACCACCATCACAAGCCTCCAGCAGCAAGTTAGACACATCCCATAGGCAGTATCAGGGGTGAGGCTGACCCTGTCCCGGCCTCTCGCCCTAATCCTGGAAGACTTCTGCCCATCCCTGTCTTGTTGCTCTAAGATGTACACTCTGCCAGTGACCACTGCCCAGGTGTCTATTCCCCCTACACCACGTGAGAGGCCACAACCCCACCTAAAGACACAGTACAGTGAGACTGGAGATGTACATCTGCTGTATGTGCACAAAGTAAACGGCATCCACAGGGCTCCAGCCCTTGCTGCCCAGGAGCCTGACTACTTTGGACTGGACATCTCCTCTGACCTCCTCCTGCTGCAAGCCCAGCTACAACAGTGACAGGAACGTGACAAACAGAGGTCACACAAACAGGGAGGAGAGGACACCTTCCACTACGTCACCTGCCCAGCGTAACGCACGCATCAAAGTTAATGTGTATCTGAAACCAATTGCTGATAGAAACCAAACTATCTAGGAACTACAGCTGCTGTAATCAGGGTTCCTGGTAGTGAGCGCACACAGTCAAAACCTTTTGTCATCGTTGGTTTTTAGCCCATAAAAAAGTCAAGACAAAAACATGCTCCTGCACACGGGGGCGGGGGGACACGCGCTCTCCTCTGTCACCTTCAGTGGCTTCCCACCAAGCAAGCACATCCTCTCACCTTAAACGTGACTACCAGGTTTTATGTAATTTTTTGTAGCTTCGTGCTTTCCCTACACTTACCCTACGGTCCAAAAGCAGAGAAGGGATTCAAGCACAAACTCCCTGTGCACCAGGACTGCACATAGTGCTCCCACATACCATGCTCAGTGCAAGGCTAAAGTAGCACAACAGGGTGGTTTGGAAGCAAATGGGAAGCAAGCAGAGCTTTCTTCCACTCAAAGATGATAATTATTTTGGAGAGGACTGTATATCCTTCTGGCTTTTCATTAGTGGCAAACCAAGTCAACCCCTGTTCATGAGAAGGAGAAACTATTAGGGTCTACAGATTCGCAGCCAAGGAAAACAAATCTGTACCCGTCTTTCACCCCCAGAATAACTTCTGATTGTCAAGAACAGTTACCAGGGGAATGAATAGCTTCTCCTGCAAGCTCCTCACTCAATTAAACTAATGCAGACAAAAAGGCCAGGCAGCAGCAGGCAGCACAAGGCAAGTGGAACACACACACTTGGCACACGTGGAGCAGCCACAGCAAGTTCAGAGCGAGGAAGGAGCAGAGGAACTGTCACAGAAGACACCCAAGATTTCTCCTTGAGATGCCAAGTAGCAAAAAATGGCAATGTCTGTGCCCTGAAAAGACTTCAAGAGTCTTACCTGAGAAGACAGAAGCACACCCTGGTATCCTGAGCAATGATCCATATTCAATGAAGACTGATACAAGACCTGAGTGTGGAACACCCAAGAGAAGTCCTTACTAATCCAAACTACCCTCTCACTGCATCCCCTCCACTCAGCAGCATTATAATTAAACTCTACCTGTAAAATCAGGACAGACACGAAGCCAGAGCACAAAATAAAGGCCAGGACAAGCAAGTACAATCCTTGGTCCTTCTTGAGCCAGAAAGTAGAACATCTAAAGCACCCCAATCATGTTGCAAAGCACCCAGGAATCAAAAAACACCCCAAGAAAAAAAAAAAAAAACATTCAGACAGATCAGGGGTTTGTTTGTGTTCCCAGCTGATCTCTGCAGACTGGCTGTTAGGGCACTAACAATCCATATGAAGGGGATAAATTCCTCTTTTTCCCTCCTTGTACAGCTGAATTTCATTAAGATGGTGAATATAGACCTTGGAAGCCGCAGTGACAAATAGAGGCCTTCCTTACTCTTCACTACTTTTGATGTGCTACAGCTTCATTTTCTCTTTGGAAAGTTAGCCAAGTAACTTTTTTTTTTTAGGAGAAAGCAAAGTGTCAGGCTGCTTCTGGCCCAGGCAACACTGAGCAGACATCTCCTGACAAAAAAGGCTGCAAGATAATCATTATCCAAGACCTCTGACTACTCCATACAGACTAAGTCATTGCAGTGGAGTTCCCTCATCCTCAGCATGTTATCTCTGGCAGCTGGCTGGGGCTGCACTTCACAGTGGGATGGAACAGGAACAGCCAAGCATTAACTGCAAACTGCAAAGTCCAGAGGCAACTCCAGAATCAAGTGCTGCTTCAGCAACATGCATCCATGCAATGTGCTTGATCTCAGAGGCATCAGATCACACCACTGAATGGCCACATTTGGGGAAAGAGGGAGATGAGCAGAGGATTAAGGCCAGCCAGGAGCATCGTGCTTTCTCACACCACTGCCAAGGAGGTGGGCACGTCAACATACAGACAGAAGCACTCAGCAAGAAATATCCACAGCCCCTCCTTTCAGTGGTATTTAATAAAGTGTGAGTATGCAAACATAGGGCTAAATCTCGTTCTCCCTCAAAAGCTAAAGGAAGTGGTGTCTGATTTCAGTGGAAGCCCAGCCTGGCCTTCACATAGCTGAAGGCAGCACAAGCCGCTGTGGTCAGAGCAGTGCGATGGAGCAGCAGCAGGTGCTCTGCAAAGCTGCACCCACACAGCCATGAACACACCCCAGCTCAGATGGGCTCTTCTAGCAGGTGTCATTTGAATCCTGGGCATCTCTCTAGCAAAGTGCAATGATATTTAACTTCCTTCTGGGCTCTGGAGGCTGCCAAACATCTGTTGGGATTAGTTGGTTCGTGTTTGTACAGCGCACACAAATTCTATCGTAAGGAAGGGGCCGACCTATTTATGGATGCCAATGCTAGGCCGAGACCCAAACCCACACACTGTATTTGCACATATGGCCATATCTCCCCTGCCAGATTTTACTGTCTGAAGCTCGGTTGGAGGCATGAGGTGTCACCTATAACTTCCAGCCCACTTCGATCACTGCTAATTTAAGTGAGTCATATTGCTCCCCTCCTCCACTTTACCCCACCCAGTTGCACAAATTAGTTTAGTTAACAAGCTGATCTAGTGCAGCTCTACCAGGAACCCCCAAATGTCACATGGGTTGCCCTTTGCAGGAGAAATACACCTTCCCCTCAAGCCTCTGTCCCACCCCCTGGAGCCCCACAAAGGCTGCAGATCACAGCCCCTCAGCCCACAGATCTCCGTCAGGCTCCCAGAGGCCAACCTGCAGCACACCAGCCACCCAGATTCCTAGTGGTAAAGGCCTTTGCATCAAGTTTCACATTTCTCTTGGGTGTCCCTCCCTCCCACACAGTCTGCTGTGAGTAAGGGCTGAGGAATGAGACAGCGAGCACTCACAGCTCAAACCACTGTGATAAACAGCCATGAGGGAGATGAGCTCCCCAAGACAGATAAAGGAGGGACCAAGTAGGTTTCAGGTGGAGCCAAGCACATTTGTTAAAGGGGTCATAGGTGGCAGTGGCAGGGCTGCAGGAACTGTATGCACCCATGACTCAGAATTGCTTTGCACCAAGCTGCAAGTCCTAAACATACAGCTTTGCTGCTCTGCCCTTTCCTTTGCAGGCACATTTCAATACTTATCAGGTCTCCATCTTAGTCACGTTCTGCTAACACATACTTTTTACACGCTTTTCATCTTCCCTCATAATCAATCTCTATGTCCCCAAGTCAATCGTTCTGCTCTTCCCTCACCATCCTCCACTTTATCTTCATCTCCTAGGGCAGGAGCGCCTCAGACCCAGACACCACCCAGCACATGCAGCTGCTCGAGTTCACAGGACTTCAACACCCTCCACTCAGCAGTCTCACTACTCCTTTGCGTAGCATAACAAGTGGCATGCTCAACCCAAGATGCTACAAGTCACATTTAGAGATACAGACAACACAAGAAAACACTGTAGGATACAGAAGAAAAAACAAAGAGAAGGATGAGCAGGGGCCCAGAAGCACACCAATACCACCCAGAATTACCTGCGTCATTCATTAGATAAGATAAGCCTTGTCTTGCTCTGGACATCAAGAGCATCTGGAATCACTTCCATGACATGTCTGGTAGAACGTGAACTAAAACACACAGAAAATACTCCCATCCTAACAAGTGCGTCCACCAAGACAGCCAGAACTAAATCAGATGATCCAATGGGGGATTTCCCAGTAATACACAGCTACCTTCGCACATACAGTTCTACCCATGAGGTCTAGGGACACCCTTAATCAGGTATGAATCAAATCATCTGAGACATGAGGAACTTATTAAGGCCTGTTGCAAAAACCCTGTAAGGTTGCTTCTGCCTTGCTGCACTTCACCACCAAGGGATGGGAGCAGCCAACACAGGCAGATAGCCGCCCTGAACACAAAAATCCAGAGCAGATCACTTCCACAACGACTTCTTGCACATGATGGCATGACCCAAGATTTAAAACACCACCTCAGGCATACAAATGCATACAGACAGCACCCAGGGAGCTCCAGCAGAGCTAGAGTGATGCCAGGTATAGGAATGTCACCCCAGTGAGAGACCAGGTCACCACCAGCACAGATGATCACTGTAACACACCATAATACAAGTCCTCTCTTTTTTACCCCAGGGTATATCACAGCAGGGTGGTGGAAGGGCAAGGTGATGCCAACCCATCTACCTTGCATCCTCACAGGGATCAGATACACACACTTGTAAAAACAGCGACCAGAAAACACTGCAAACAGGTCACGTGGCAACAAGGCATGGGAGCTAACCTCACAGAGTCACTTACCCACCAACTCACCCTGCAGGAATCCTTGTGTGTAGTACCACACACTCTGCTCTTGTAGCCCCTTCTCCCCCCACTCTAAAAACGCAGTCCTTAACTTCTCCTTGATTTGCCCAGCCTCTGCACACCCTGAGATTACAGCTCTCCTCAGCAGCAGAGCAAAACACACCATGCCAAGCCAGAGAGGAAGGCTCACAGCCATTCCATAAGATGCTATCCCTTCACCCAGACACTTCAAATACCTAGGAAAGCAGACTGCCTTAGAAAGACATGGTCATTTCTGTTGTTTTAAGCTCACATGCAGCTCTGCCCTCATTCCCAAACCTCGTATGCAAAGGAAGGCACCCATAGAGGTATTACATGCCATGAATGCCACACTCATCCCCACAGAAGCACAATGTCCAAGGTGCTATTCCTAACTTTCAAAATATGCTTCTGTCCCACAATTTGTCAATTAATGCCACTATTAGAGGCTTTCAACCTGTCTGCTTCATTCGTGGTGTCTCTCCTGCACTGTACGAGGCTGACTCTTCACCACAGCAAGGCAACAGCAATTCTGCATGCTGCAGTGGAGTTTCAGAAGAAAAGCAGCCAAACATCTCCCAGATAACTCAAACCATTTGCTCATTATTTCTTCCCCACCTGTCTGCCTTGGGAGCAAATAAGGATTCAGGTACAGGACAGTACACTTGCTTATTTTCAGGCACAGAAGTAACAGCAGAGAGTTCAGCTGGATTACTCATCCACTTGAATTTCAGACTTACTATGCGAGAAGTCCATCGAGCCCTCCTTAAATGGCAAAGATGCAATGCTGTGTTTTCCAAACTCAGCTCTTGTGCATCCCAAGGAATCTGAGAAAGAAACGGATTCTCTGGAAAAGCACCAAAGTGGAACTGTGCTAGGGAAGGCGTAATTCTTTCTCCCAAAAAACAGCCTGCAGGACCAGAAGTAATGAAAAACCACCAGCTTTAAAGGAAGCTTAAACTACCCTCAAAAATTATAGTCTTACTGTACATGGAAACATTCAGCAGATGACGTGAAGACCCCATTGCTCTTACTCTACTCCCTGAAAGAGGCATTTATACATAAATACCACCCAGACCTTAACCATTTTTGTGGCTCATTTCCAGACCTCCCCATCACCACATTTCAGAATCAGCAGCATTGAGCTACCCTGGTTTCTAACTGCCAGAGGCAAAGACCAGCTTCCATCCTAAGCTAGGGAGGTCAATACCCATGCAAGGTAAGTGCAGGCCTTGTCCCCCCATCAAAGATGATGATGAATGAAAGGCAAGTAGAAGTGGAAAACATGGTGAAGATGGACTACAAAGGTAGGTATAACTGCAATAAGCAGTTCAGGATAATATCCAGAGTTGGGTGAAAAGGACACTAACTTCACTGTGCAATTAGAAACAATTCTTCTCAACCATTTCTCCATTCGATTATCAGTTATGACTGCAAACTGAAGAGAACAACCCTGGTCTAACTGGCTTTTCTCTCTCCTGGATTTCAGTGTCAGCAACAGGATGAAACTCCCAACCTCACCCCTCTCCGAGCCTCAGTGTCCCATCAGTAAAATGGCAAGAATCATTTTCCCTCACAGTCACCCCAGGTTGCAAAGTGCTCCACTGAAAGAGCTACAAGCTCTCCAGAAAAGCACAAAAGGGAACTGGCAACTGCATTCAGTCCCAAGTTTGAATAAGGCTCGGGGCCACGCACTAAACACACACAAAAAAGAAACCAAATAGCTCCTCATGGAGTATCATCTTCTACTCTAGGCACAAAGAGTAGGTGCTCTGGCAATTAAGTGGTTATATCATAACACCTGCTTGGAGCCTGTAGGGGGGTGGAATGGGCAAATAGCTTCATTGATGACCTTCAATCTGGCATTTCACACCTCTGGAGCAGTTGGACTTTGCAAATTTAATACTAGTCTTTTAACCGAGTGCATTGCTCATAATTAACTACAGGGCTGCCACGTGGCTGCTACAATCACTAGCTGTTTCTCTTGGGAAATCCAGATTAAAGGCTTGTCTTGGCCACAGTAATAGCTTGAGGTATCACTCGAAATTTGCCCAAACCCATGAAAAGCAAACCAAGTGTCTACCTCACGCGATGAGTTGTGTTAAATTCAAGCCAGCTGATCTCCTTTGGGGCTGAGCTGAAACAGGGGAGATGCAGCAGCTGGAGTTACAACCACTTAGCAGCAGCTAATCCAATCGCTCTCCCAACCCAGTCACTGTCTGGGAGACTCCTCACTTTCATTCAAGCTTGCCTCATTAAGTGGAGTAATTCAAGTCTGTTAAGGTGAGGTAATAAACTGCTGCAGAGACAGCTCCTGAGGGTACGAGCACACAGCACGCTGAAGCCGCACGCACGTTACTGACATACAAACTGCTGCAGTTGGGGTACAACACACAGCAACTGCAGCACAACTGTTTGCAAGTCACCAGTGAAGCATCCCAAGTTCATCTTCCAAAGAGGAAAGCCTCACCAACCTGAGTTTCACATGGCCAGCCACACTACTGAAAAAGCCCTAGAGAAGGTATCTTAGCTGTGCTCCCCTGTGCTTAGCTAGCACAGAAGCTGGACCACTTCTGCCCCATGGTGTAGGGCATCCCTGCCCACCCCAGCTGGCTCAGCCCCTTCAAGGTCTGTGGCATGATCTGCCAGCCTCCTCCATCCACAGCAAAGTGCAGGGTCGCAGTTCCTCAGCACCCTTACAGCCTCCAGCAGCAGCTCTCCAGCTGCAGGAGTACAAGCAGATGGAGAAGAGGAGACAACTGCAGCTCCCTAAAATGAGATCCACTGGCCTAAACATGGGAAAGGCGGGGGGGTGGTGTTACAAATGGATGCATAAACAAGACCTGACTCCATAATACAGAGCTAACAGGGTAGTTTACTGAATGTTAATTAAATTCTCAGCGCCTGTTACCAACTGTGGAGATCAACCTATTTTTAAATTAAATAAGCAATAAATGCTTAGAAGAACTTCTATTAAATTTCACCCAGTGAATGAAGTATGTGGGGCTTTTAATAGACATTAAACAAGATAGTTATGGCAAGTTAGTTGATATTTTATTACCTAAAGATAATGGCCATATTAAATCTCAACTAACTATTCCACTGGCGGCACAATCATCCAAGACTTGGCGGAAGTTTGCCTGCCTTGAGCATCACTGGGCATCCATAGCAGGGGGAGGAAGGCAGCCAAATGCTGAATGGCACCTACTTAGAGGATGCTCAAGTGCATAAACCCACTTAGGCACAAAATAGGATCCCTCCCAGCCAGATCCAGAAACCCCAAGGAACGCTGGCATGCACTCTCACACAGAAACAAAGCTGGTATAAATCAGAGACCCTCAAGCATCCTAACCACCTCAAACCAACTGAAGTAATTTGTAGGGTTACTGAGGAATCACTGTAGTATTACAAGGTTCCCTTATGGCATCAAGGGCCACAGAAAACATCCTCCCTAACAGCCTGCAACACTTAAAAAGCTTGTATGTTTTTCTAAGAAAAGGTTATCAGCAGCCCACAACTCCACCGATGTTTGTTTTCCTTTCCTGAGCATATTGCTATAGTTTGGGAGTGCTTCTGAGTGACTCACACGTGTGTTGCTGTCACCCACAGATCCCAACAACAGATACTGACAGTCTAAAATGACAGAGACTTGCTGACAGTGACTTAAAAATCATGATTTTCATGCCAGCTCTTGCGCTTGCTCAAAGCGAGATCAAAACCAGCTCTTTGAGATGAAAGCAGAGATCTCCACCGAGGTGTCTCTACCCGTAACCTTAATCACAACGATTAAGTGTGGGTAGAAGGTTGGGGGTTTTTTTCAGGTCTAGATTGGAAACATCACGAGCCCTACCTGCCCTGCCGTCCCCAGAAGCAGAAGGAATGGAAAGAGCCGAGCCCTGCACCCGGCTAACCCCTGCTTCTTGGGCAGGCACAAGCTCTCAAAAAGCTCTTAAACTTTGTGGGTTTTTTCTGGTCTGTGGTTTTCGGTTTGATTTGTTGTTTTCTTTTCTCTATTTGTTTCTATTTTACAAAACAAAAAGCTCCCTAAATTAAAAAGAAGAAAACACAGAGCTCTTCATACTTCACTGGTGCTCTCCACCAGCATCCCAATGTATGCACGAAAGCTGATGGCAACATCCTCCCTCCAATCCTTCCTCTAGAACTGTTGTTTGTGAAGTTATTTCAAGTCCTGTATTTTCCTACATAAAACCCACACTCCTCAAAGGTATTGTTCCTTGCGAATCCGTCTCTCAGATAACCCACATCCTTAGATAAGCTATGGTTTCTGTCTCCCCCGCTCCTGTCCGCTTTTGAAGTGTGGCTGCAGTTCCAGTAAACTCTCTAGCTTTTAGCAGAATTACCCCGCTATGAGAGTGAGAGCAGAGGGGAGTGATGAAGGTACCAGGGTAAGAAAGCAGGCTGCGGGAGGACCAGAAAGCAGGCAAGAGCATCGCTGTCTTGCTCATGTGTGCACATGGCAAACACGGATGCTGAATCTGCTGAATCCCAGACTTCTGGCAGGTCACAGACTTGGTCTTCATCTTACTTCCCTTAAGGCTTCTCCATCAAAAAAGTAACATATGTAAAAAGCCCAGATGTATGTACAGGAAACATGGAGGGGGGGGGGGGGGGGGGGGTGCGTGTCATCCCAATCCCATCTTTAAAACCTCTCTGTGCATCCACAAGGACTTCCCCCCACCTGAAAGGATTACCAGAGTTACTACAACCTGTACAGGGAAGAGTGTGGATGACCAGCCAGAGGTGAAGCCCAAAGCAGCCCAGGGCCAGCTGAAACAGAGGGTGCTGCCCCGAGCCGCATAAGGTCCAGAAGTGTTTATTAGGAGAGAGGCAGAACTGTGTGGGTCAAGCTTTCAGAAGCTTGGCGAGGAACAAAATGCCACCAAGGATGCATTGTTCACACAACTATGATGGGCAAAGGAACAGAGAAACCACTGTGGGCACCCTGAGGGCATACGTTTCCACAGACACACGGAAACTGTCTTCTTGCAAATAATTTGTCATCCACCCAAGCTACTGCTTTTCTCCAGCTCCAGTTAGCAAGGGATGTTTCAGAGAAACCTGTGTGAACCAGTCTCTTCTTTCCAATCAGATGTTTACAAAATGAGACCGTCACCATTAGATGATATAACTCTGAACACACCTGACACTCATACAACCCATCTCTTCCAGACTTGGCTAAATTCTTGTCCTCGGCAATGTTCTGCATAACAAACACCACTATTTAGCTACACGGAAAAGCACTTAATCCTTAATCCTGCTCGTTTTGAGACAGCCCCTTCCACCTTGGCTTGCACTAGTACAACACGACAGAGACCCCTTTTCCACTCCCAACAGCACTCACTGTGACACCTTTCTAACACGTGTCCTTTATATGGGAGCAATCCCAAACTCCTGGTCAAACTCCCTCAGGTTTTCCAGCTCCTCACCATTTTTACTATCCCTCTCCAAAACAGCATGCACCAGGCTTCACTGACGACTTGGAAATCACTTAAGTTTCACAGTCAGGCATCATACAGACTTACATGAGCGGCAACTTTAACAAACAAGGCAACAGTCAGGCTTCAAAATTAAGCAAGTGGTGTCTCCGCGCCAACTGTGAACCCCCACAGTGCAAGTCGTACTATGAGTTATAATTAAAAATACATAGTGATGATCACATTATATCCCCCAAGTCCGACACTACTGGGTGCTCTGCAAAACTGCCTAGTCCAGCTCTGAAGCTTCACCCCTGAACATCCCAGAGAAGCATGTGCTTTGGCAAGGGATACACATCTGAATCCACTGTCTCATTATCTGAAAGCTTGAATTACACTGCACCTGCTCCCAATTCTGGTAAGACCTGAGCCCATTACCTCTTACTAACACAGGACAGCTGAAGACAATACTCAGAGCAATACAACTTCACAGTCCCACATGCTCTGCAAGTTCCCAGGAGACAAGGCAGCTACAACTGCATGAGAACCTAGGATTTTCTGTACCCTGTGATTGCCAGGACATGGGATCTGAAATCCGCTCCTGGCACGCCAGTTTAGAGACAGATTTTTGCTGGTTTGCACTGGTTTCACTAGAGCACTTTACAGCCAATGTCATTCAACACTTACTCCCTCAATAAGGGTGACTGCTCATCCTAATGGTGACTAACAGAAGGGGACGGGCCCCACAGAGCCAGAGCCTGCAGACAGGCAGAGTCATGAGCATCCTGTCCCAACACCTGGGTGGATCTTCAAAGATGCTCTGAAGGTGAAAAACCTCACTTCAGTCAAATGGGAAATGGACAAAACAGCCAACACAACAGCCATCCAAGTCAGGTGGGGAAAAAACCAAAATTAAGGGGAAAAAAATCTATATGAAACTTAACAATTAGATGGCAGAAGACTTTATTAGCAGCACCACTACCTCACATGAGCTGCAGGTAGAATTAGACGCTGAGGGTATGAGCTCACTGCCAGGTGGCCCTCTGACCACCACCCACACCATCACCAGCTGAGAGCCCATCCCCCAGGGAAAAACCCCTCCAAAACAGACTGAACTGAAAAAGGGGAATAACAGAGCTAATAAATTTAGGAGTGACAGAATGAAAGGTTATGGGGTGGGCAGGGGGAGACAAAGAAGGCCAACAGGCAGAGAGAAGTTCTCAGCAGTAAATCTTTATCCTCAGATGGGAACATTTCCTGAGGGAAATCCCATATTTCAGAGTATTATTTAGCCTTGCCTGGGCCAGTCCTGCTGCAGCAAGGGTGGGGATAACCAGAAAGTCCCTCACACACCCAAGCTGTGCTATACACAGAGAGCAACCAACACTTTACAGCATGAATTTGGCTGATAATATACATGAAGTGTTCTGTCCTATTTTCCAGCTCCAAAGATTCCCCCTGCCTTCCTAATCAGTAATTACTTGGTGAGCCAGCACCCACTGTGTCACCCAGACATCTATTGACTGCCCTCTCTCTCCCAGATCTTGCCCTAAAATTCATTCCTGGAAAGTATAAACACAAACTCTTTAGGCAAAAGAGTCCAATGAGGCTAAGAAAGTCTCACATCTGGAGCGTTTCCAAAAACTTAACACATCTGCATGAGACCTTACGTTTCACATGGGCTGAAGCCACTTTCTGCCCAGGGGCAAAGGTGTTGTGGGTGTGCAGGACAACACACCAACGAGCCTGCCAGTCTCCCCAAACTCTCCACAGTTTGAGTATCAGTAGCCCGGTAAGAGTGAAATACACCAAACTGGAACCAATCCAAGTCCCAAACAATCCCGGGAGCCTAGGAAAATAGAACAAAATCAAAACCAAAGGAGGAGGAGAACCCCACGCTGGCTTGTGCCTCACCAACGTGGCCAGGCTGCACCTCGAGGCACGGCAGCCGGAGCAATTACAGCGCGAGTTTCTCCATCAACACCTCCCACTCCAGAGCACTGCCTTCTCCCCAGCGCAGCCCCAGGGTGCGGAGAGCGCTCCGAACAATGGCAGCAACACGACCTGCCCGTTCCGAAGGGGAGGGCAAGAGAAAGGGGAGGGCAAAAAACAAGGTATTAAAAAAAAAAAAAAGAGCAGCCCTGGGTGACATAAGGGTGTGAGAAACTGCTACGTCCTTACCTGCTGGGGAAGGGTGGGCCTCCCCTGGCGTATAAAAAGCTGCCAGGGCTTTACTCAACTTGTTATTTACTACCGAGCGCCGGCCGGGGGGTCTGGCCGCGCAAGGTGCGGCAGCGGGACGGCGCTGCTGGCCCGGGCCAGGTGCACCTGCGGCCGGGGGCGCCGCGCCGCCGAGCCCCGCCGACCGCGGGGGACCCCGGCCCACGGGCAGCCCCCGCGCGGCGCGGGACGGGGGGATGGGGAGGTGGGCAGCAGAGCGGCTCAAGTACCGGGGAAGTTTCCCCCCCGCCCCGTACCCGGGAGCTGCCCCCGCCCCACGGCCCAGCTCGCACCTCACCGGGACGGGACGGCCCGTCCTCCCTACCCCCCCACCTCGCCGGCGGCCTCGGCGCCCCGGGCGGAGGGAGGAGCCAGGCGCGGGCCCCCCCCAGGCGGCCGGCAGCGCTCCCCGCCCCAACCGGGGGCTCCAGCTGTTGCACAGCTGCCTCGGCGGGCAAGGGGGGGGGAAGAGGAAGGGGGCAAGTTATTATCTGCAACAATACCTCAGGGGGAGGAGGCAGCGGAGGCGAGCGCGGCGGCGACGGCGGCGGGAGGAGGCGGCGGGGGGAGGTGGGGCCGGGGGCGGGGAATGCCACGCCACGCCCGCCCCTCGGCCCCGCCGCCGGCCCCTTCCGCCCGCCGGCCCCTTCCGCGCTCCGCGCCGCTGCTCCGGCGCGTCCCCCGGGCGGCCCCTCCCGCGATCCCTGCTCCTGCGCCCCCCACCCCGCGGCATCCCTCCAGCATCCCCCCGGCCTGCCCCTCCCGCGCTCCGCCCTCCCGCATCCCTCCCTCCGGTCCTTCCAGCCCCTCCCGCGCCCCTCTGCATCACCCCCTTCCCCCCAGCCCCCTCCCCAGCCGCGACGCTCCCGCCTCCAGCATCCCTCCCTCCGGCCTCCCCGACGCCCCCCGCTGCCTTTACCTCCCCTCGGGCGGAGGAACGGGGGGCCGGCAGCCCCGAGCTCGGCGGGATGTCCCCGAAACAAAAAGCGAAAGCGGCGGCCGCTGCCTCCCGCCCCGCCGGGCTGCCGAGCTCTGCCCGGGGCTGACGTCAAGGGCCCAAATTCCTGCCTTTCCCTGCAGGCAGATTTGTCCATGTAAGGGCTGGGGCCGGGGCTGGGGCTGGGGCCGGGGCGGCCGCACCGCGGGAGGGGGCTGCGCTGCGCTGCGCGGCGGCGGGCGGCAGCTACCGGTACCTCGGGACGGGGCGGCGGGGCTGGGGGCAGCCCCGACCCTGCGAGCATCACCCGTAGCCCGGGGTGTCGGGCCCAGAAACGCGCACCGTGGGTCGCAGCACCCAACTTTTCCCGGAGAAGTTTTGTCCAGGGCTCCCTGTGATTTTGTTCCTTTTCCATCCAAATTTGTTTTGGTGCTTCGTGGGTTTTTTTGGTGTTTTGGGTTTTTTTTTCCTCTGTTGTTCTCCATTCGGGGCTCATAAAGAGGTGGGGGGAGGTAAAAGATGCTCGGAGCTACAAAGGAGCTGCTTGCTCCGAGATTCAAAACAAAACCTGTCGAGCATACTAAGGAGAGGGGGAAGGGAAAGAGTGTTTTCTGATCGCTTTCTGTTTGATTGTTTTGTGGCTATTTATAAGAACTGCAATTAAAATAATTCGGATTTTGAGTGTGATTATTTTTATAATGGAATGCTACCCTTTAAGTGGCTGTTGGGTATCTGCGTTTGCCCTGAAGAGCAGGGGAAGGCAGAAGGGTTACATTGCATTCAGGCTACAGAGGGGAGAGTTGCCAAGCCTTACTCATTTGGAAAGAGATTTCTGGATGAGTTTTTAAGCACTTTAAATGTATTTCATTTTGACAATAAAGGGCTCTGCTGTGCGCTTTCAGAAGATGTTTACAATCTTATCCCATTACCAGCTTTAATGTCCACAGACGCTGCTTGACAGCCCCAGGAGGGAAAGTTTGCACGTAAGGACCCAAAAAAGGACATTAAGTGCCTAAAAGACTTCAGAAGCTGGAGCGCAAGAGTTGTGATCCAGCTTCCCTCCCCCTTCTCTGGCTGCCAGAGTGTCTAAAACAAGCAAGCATGCTCCTGGATTGACCAGAGCACTCTGGTGGATTGGAGACCCCAGGAGACACCATCCCACCCCGACGGGCACCCCTTCCTCTGCAGGTAGCACAGCAGGGGAAGCATGACTTATCCCAAATTCAGCCCTTGGTGCAAATCCCCCATCTGTGGCTGATGTGGTGTCCTACACTGGTCCCCTGTACCAGGGGTGTTAAATTCCTCCCAAGGGATGGAGAGGGCTGCTGGGGCCAGATGCTATCTTACAACCGCTGCAGCTAAATCTGCGTGAGGCTGTCAAGCACAGCCACAGATGTTTTCTAATCATTATGGCTATGACTAGAAATACCCTACCCTGGGTTTAAACCCTGCTGAGATCCAAAACCAAAGCAGAATAATGCATGAGTCACCAGGGCTACGTGCTATAGGTGTATCTTAGAGCGCCGACAGCACCCTGCGAATGTGGCCTGTTGTGAAAGACAGGGGCATGCCTGCTTTCTAAAGCACAGGTGGATGAGACCATAGCACCAGCACAAGCTGAGCAGCCAAACCCTTTGCCCAAGGCCCTGTAAACCTGGGTTCAGTTCCCTCCCTGGAGAACCTACAGTTCGAGTGTCTCCTTCCAGCTGAGTGCTCCAATCACTGGGCTGCAAGGCTGTGCTCCTTCTTCATCGGGCTCCAAGGAAATCTCATTACAGTATCTTCTGGCGCAGGGGTCAGCCGGTCATCCTGAGGGATGTCCTGGCTCTGATGTCTGTCAACCTCAGCATAGTGGGGCTCTCGATGGAGTCCAGATTCACAATGCCCCAGAGAAGCACACTTACAGGGAGATCATTGCCTGAGGGTTTTTTTTCTTCTCTGTTTGATTTTTCTTGCAAATCTGCAACAACCCTCACGTTGTGTCAATGGGTATCTAGGGGAAGTGTCTGAAAACTAAAAGAAACTGTTTGGCCCAAGATGAGACACAAGTGTTCTCCATTTACTATTTCAGAGAAAACCAGTGGTCAAATATTTTCCTTGTCCTGTATCCAACAATTATTGCTTCTTTATCCATCGAGCTTATGCAATTTTCCAGTTGTGTTAACAGAAGAGAGAATACTTTGCACATCCCTAGCAGCCTCCTTTGAACCATCCCAAAAATTTCAAGCTCTGAGCCTCCAGAATGTGAGATAGGAACTACTACTACCTCCATTTTGCAGGCAGATGAACCGTGACTAATCTGCTGCAGCACAGCAAGCAGAAGTTTGATTCGCAGCCCATTACCCTTGTAAGGCGCTGCCTGGAATGGTCACTGCCTTGTCAAGCAGAGCAAGGCTTTTCTTTTTTCTTCTTATTTTTTTTTTTCCAGTTTCCTATCATGACCAGTATCATACACTTTGGAAATGAAAGTAAAAAATGGGAGGTGTTGAGCCTGGCTGTGAAAATCCACTCTTTGCCTGGAAAGAATCAAAAATACTGGCAAAGTGCAATCATTCCTTTGGTAATATCTACCGCACCCTGCACCAAAGCAGCAAAATGAATTAAACAGCAAAAGGCAGAAATGCCTGACATTGCATAGGCCTGGACCAATATTAATTCGAGGAAATTAAGTTTTTTAGTGGTTAAAGTGCATGACTGGAAGCCTGGAAACCTGGCCTCTGTTCCTACTTTTCCCGTGTTGTACGACTTTAGACCAGTCGGTTCACCTTCCCGTGTCTGCTTTTCAGAGTCACCAAAAAGCAGAGACTTTTTGGGGAAATTTCAGATGTGATGTAAGATCGCAAAAATTAGAAAGGATGGGGAGAGCCCTTGGGAAGCCACAGGAATTCATCCCTCGGGCCATAAAGCAGGAGTAGCATTGCCTAAACCATACCTGATGGAGGTCCACCTATCCTGCTCACAAGAATATCTAGAGGACCCATTCCAGAGCTTCAGTTAGGGAAAAAACTTTGTTTATCTCTAACCTAAGTAATTTTTACCGTAATTCTGTTCTTAATGAGATGAGGTTGTGGGATCTGACGTATTCCCTCACTAGCAACAATTCCAGAACAACAGGAAAGTCGCCCACCTGATGAACTAATCCTTCCGTGGGTAAAAGCCAGAGAGGCTGGAAAACACACTAAGCACGTGTTCTTGGGAGACTTGCCACCTAATTTTCAGACAAAGATCACAGGCAATTAGCCTTAGATCAACTGGAGACTCCTCTGCCCCTAACCACAACACTTTACACCCACCACACCATGAAGATGCCTGTTTCCATCAAGACAAGCGCTGCAGTAGCACAGTGGATGCCTTGGTCTCCAAAGGGTATTCTTGGAAGTGCATGCAAAATCTGAGCTCACAGCAACAGCATTCCTGCGGCACTGGGGAAGGAATGAGGAAACACCAGCATGGATACTAGGCAGACAGGAGAGAAAGGACTCAACCTGCAAGTCTGAATTCATTTCCAACCAGTGTGCGTGTTCCTGATTTAGAGACATACATGCTTGCTGCCAGGTGAAAAGTATCTAGGAACAGCAGTGGGCCAAGCTTTGTCATTCCCCGCTTTACAGGTATGTTTGCATCCCAACAGGAATGCAAGGCACGTACTGGGCAGGCATTAGTAAATCAGAGATCACTGACAGTGATCGAGTCTGGGCCAGAACCCTGAGGGGATCTTCACTCATGAGAAATACAATTTCCGACAACCTCCCCAACTTTTCATGAGTAGATCAGAGACAGTGGCTGTCATCAAGCCTCTGTGCATCTCCGTACACATCTCCATACACACACATGGTTCTCCAGGTGCCCAGTTTTACCTGGCTACTAGTCCTATCTAATTCTATGTCACCTTACTGTTGGACACAGTGAGCCCTGAGTCGCTCAGGGAAGTATAAACCTTCCTGCACCAATTTCGGTCTCAGCACCTTGCTTTGCTCTCTCCACCTCCAGGCCACAGCTGCCTCTGCTGCTCTGGGAAAGCTCGTAAAACTGCTAAATCCCAACGCTGAAAACTGTGGCTGAGCAACATGCCAGTGAAACCTACTTTATTTTAGGGACATATTTAAATCCAGTCTGAATCCAGAGAGCTGTTCTGTTGACCGGGGGTGGATTTAAGGATTGAGGTGTTTTGCTAGACTGGATCTTAGGTTAACGAGGAAGGAAGGCTGCTAGTGCCTAGAAGAAAGAACTGCCTGGAAGTTTGTGGCCATGGGCAAGCCATGACTACTGCTATTCCTTTTTTCTAATCAAACTTGATGAAATCAGCACATGGAATTGGTAAAGAAGTTGACGATTCATTAAGAATTCTAATTCTCCTGGTCTCAGCTTAGTGGGGTAAGGAAAAGGTTTATAGTATCTCATCAGAGTGATGCGATATAATTAAAGCAGAAGTCACTAGACTTTGTATTTTGTACCATCTGGTATCTTGCACCATTTCTTGCTAATGGTGAACATTTCATGTCCAATTTCAGCACTAAAATCATGAGTGGGTTGTTTTACAGGAGGGGAATTGGTCAAATTTTCTTCAGAATCTACACTGAATAAACAAAGAAGTATCCCAATCTTAAAATAAATGTTTGCAGCAATGTATATTTTAGGGGGCATTTTTGCATAGGCTCTGATCTCCCTGTTGAGAATCAAAGCAAAAATATTGAATGTACTAAGCAGATGTCTTCTCCTAGTGACAGCAAGATGAGCAGAGACAGCTGGTTAGAACAACAACAACAACAAAAACACATCATCATTCCTGCTTTGGCTCCAAAAAATCTTGGACTTGTTGTCAAGGAAGAAAGCTATGTATGTAAGACGCCAAGAAAGAGACAAATATTATTGAATCTGGTAGCATTTTAGTAAATGTGCTGGAAATAACTTAAGTAGGAAGAAAAACTGGATGCGCTCCATTGTTTATTAAAAGAATGCCTCTTCTTATTTCCAGAGGGACCTATAGTCCATATAGTCATTAACACATTTACAAGATGTATATTTTAAATATGTTGCCCCACTCATCAATCTTGTGGGCTCTTTTTCTAAAGTAAATAGAGCTACAGCACGTAAAAATGTGTACAGCCACATAAATACAATCTCTGCAAACTAGGAATGCCAACTGTGAATTTCTTGCATAACTCCTTCAATCAAGGGAGATGGGTGTAGTACAGGGACAGCTAGAGAGATACAAAATATCAGGAGGAGGAGACAAGAAAATTGGATTCCCCTGGTAAAAAAATAAGATAAATAATTCCACATACCCCCAAAAAATTTAAATAAATTAAAATATGAAGAGCTACTCTGGATGAAAAACATCCTAAGCTGTGGTGCACAACAGATCTGAGAGGAGTTGTTTGACAAGAATGCAGAAGGCAGTGAGTGACCTTCTGGCCTCCCTACACAGAGGCAATACCCTCTTGATGTTTTTCATGTGAACAAAACTTGAACTCTGTGCTTGGCCCCACGACAATTCCTTTTCCCCGAGCTTTGGGCAGACTTGAGAGAAAAACTACAGAATTGATGGGAAGTGTTTAAGAAATCAAAAGCAGTGTAGTTTGGCTAATGCCAAAGATGAGTAACTTGAGGTAGGTGTTCAAGGAGGAGCAGGTAGACTCAAATTCCTGGTCATTAAGATACTGCCCTGTGCAGTAGCAAAGGTCTGGACCTGCTTCAGGTCTCTACCATGGAGTGCTTCAAAATCCCTAGCCACCTCCTACAGAGGTCCTAAGTAGGTTAAAAGGAAGCAAAGAGTTTTAAGATGGTATAAGGGATGAGAATTAAGGGGTGTGTCCAACTTGACAGACCAGCTTGAAAAGAGGACAATGAAGACAAAAGGAGAGGAGATGGCTGGTGGGCTTCCAGTTCTTGGTTCCCAGCTTTACCCGCTCTCAGCTACGTGATTAGGCAGTCTGTGTACCATCATTTTCTTTGTAGGAAACCAGGGTTAAAATGCCTGCTCTGCAACAGAGCAGATGTGGGACCTTGGGAAAGTTGCAGATTGAGCTAAACTGGGAACAGCTTCCACCATTTGCCAACATCTTGGAGAGTCTGGAAGTTTTCCCATCTCTACTGTGACAAGATCAGGAGTTCTCAACACTGTGGAGGACTTTCCTCCCTTGTAATAAAGGATGAAAAGCACACGTTGAAAAACAAATCACAGTGCCAGAAACAACTGAGGATCAGGGCACCAGTCTGCCTGCTTTAATTCCCAACTTCATCTCCAAGACCTGACCTGCAGCCTCCCAGCCACCCCAAGGAATGACTGTGCCACAGTAGAGGACCATTTTGGCCAGAAATTCCATGCCAATTCCAAGAAAATGTTTCCTAGAGTGTCTTGCTGAAAAGGATACACAACATGAAAGGAATCATGTCTGACAAATAAACATTTTCTAATGAGAAACATTTACCCAAGGTGTTCCTCCCCAGTAACTCTGGAGCTTGTGCCTCAATGCACCAAGGGAGATGACAGCCCCTCCCAGCGTCTGGGAGAACACAGAGATAATGAAGTGATGGACTTGCTACCTCCATTAGTTACCCCAAGAGCTCCGTGTTCCTTATAGCACATAGTTATACACTGAATCAAGAATTTTTATAAGCCAGTTATAACCCACATGTTTGCCCTTGACCAACAGCATATCTGCTCATGGACTGCTCCATTCCTCCGTGGGATACAGAGATGATGCAGGGCACCCCAGAAGCCCCAGGCTCAGCCATCCCCACAAGCACATTTCCTTACATCATCAGGAATTTGGATCACCGGGGAGCTAGCCCAGCCCTGCTGCCAGTGAGGTGACAGATCCCTGGCACTGGAGATGCTCGTGAGCTGCCTGCAGCTGGAGAAGAATGTCTGCAGAGAGATAAACCAGATTGCTCAATAGAACTCTTTCAAATTGCTTGCCTCTAATCTAGCATACAACTTGAGAGTAAACGTGCATGGGGAGCACCGTCCTTTCCCTGCCCCTGACTTCAGCATAATAATCTGAGACCACTGAGTGTGTACACAGATATTACAAGATGGCTACACTGGGGAAACTCACTGGTGTCTTGGCAAGCACGTAAGATGTCAGAGTCACTTATGTGTATCCTTTTCCTTCTTGCAGGACACGTCTGCTTCCATTGCTTGTTTCATGGTGCAGACCCACCATAGCTGCAGTAGCACGGTAACTGACTGGCACTCCAGACTGAGCTTGTGAATATGAAGCGATACAATTACAAAAACCTGAAAGGATCAAATGGCTTCAAAACCTCAGGAAAGCTTGCAGTTTGATGTCACACATATTTTTTAGGCCCACACCTAGACAGGGGAAAAAAGAAAAAGTTTTCAGCCGGCACTTCCATTACCCTGTCTGTGTTTCAGGCACACAATGCCAGTGTTTGCAGAACTTTTGGGGACCCATCTCACACGTTCAACATCTCACCCTTCCTGTGAATAGGCTGCAAAATGCCACTTTTCTCCACTATTAAATCCAAAGCTGGCTACACCCATGTGTCAGCTGTTTACCACCCTCTGTTCCCTCCCTGTGGGCAGCTGACCAGGGATAATGACCTATATCCTTGAAGTATTTGTTTTATTTAGCATTACAGACAAAGCCAGTTTAAGGAAACAAGCAACCTAAGAGTATAACCATTCCCACCCTGTCTTATGACCGTCAGAGAAATCAACTTCCATTTTTGCTTATGGGAATATAGCAGAACCTGCTGACTCAGGTCTTTGAACGTCCAAGATTTCATTTGGGCTCCCTCCTGTTCTGCTTTTGTCCTAAACAGACTGGTTCCAGCGCCTGCCAGTTAAGACCTTTCAATCATGTTTTACCTTCAGGTCGGAGCAACAAGCTACTTGGCCTTGCTTTAGCCACGTCGGCACTGCTCCCAGGACGTGTAGATGAGGTGGCTGTTCTACACACATGACAGCAGGGTGCCAACAGAGGAGCTGAATGTCACAAGGGAGCGTTTGAAAGCACTGGGACTTTGTCACAGCCACTGAAAGCATTGCACCAGTTCACACTGTTGGTGTTGAACACCAGCTGTAAGCTCTGCACTAGGATCTAGGGCTGGTACACACCCTGCATCAAGCCTCACCCCATGATGAGACAGGCAGGCAAATGAGAAAAATAAGGCCCTGGCCCCTTCCTGTGATTAGATCATTACAACAGGTAAATATTTTCCTAGATAGAGAGCTGAGATAAAGGACTCCTGATTTCTGAAATGAAGTTTGAACAAGATTCAGAAGTGCTATCCCTACCTGGTAGTTCTTTGTAATGTTCTGGTACCAAATGAATGTCTTTTTTTTCACCAAAATACATAGGAAATTAAGTTGGGAGCCTGTGAATAGCTGAAAATGAAGATGTGGATGTCACAGAATGAATTTTTTCATTGACGAGCAGGAACAGGAGAAGAACTGCAGCTCGGTTTTAGTCTGCAGTCAAATTTTGCACCGGTAAATATACAGAATGGATTTAGTAACAGGTACCAAGGGTTAATTCCCAGAGGACATTACAGCTCTACACCATTCAGCCCAAATATTTACTGAGGAGTAAAGAAAAGTGCCTGAGTGGTAGAGGCAGAGTCCCAAAGATTGGCTTAGTAAAGTCTCTCTGCTGCACAGAAAAATGATTGTGATTTTTTTAAAGAAATGAAAATCAGTGTTCTTGTGCTATCACAAACAGTGATTAATCATTCCCTATTCCTTTTCTCTGCATTATTCATGATTTCCCAACCTCTGCTCTATCCTCTCCCTTGGTGTTCCAATCTCACCTTGAGCTTTCTCAGGGTTTAGGGGCTTTTGTATCAAAGAAGCTGGTTTATAAGGTTGTCTTTGAGGAACAAGTCTGACTTAAATCTCACATAATATCCAAGAATGTTCTCTGGTATTTGACGTCTTCGTGGCTGAAACAATATTCTTCAGACACAATAACCTTGGTGTTTCAAAGCTGTAACTGGCACCTGTGGAGTTTTCAAACAAATAGGCTCAGCGTTCCTTGATGCACTCTTCATTACTGCTCCCACATTCGATTGCTTTGCAATTATACTTGTAAAATGTTCAATGGGGTTACACATGGGGGGTGGGGGGGGGAGAACAATCTTTTTAAAATCACGTTTCAGAATAGGAGGGGATTTATGGGAGCTGCAAGACAAAGAAAAACCCACCTTTCTTTCTTTCTTCATTGTTGCCTTTGGAAGGCAGCCACCAAAGTTTCCTTGTCAGTGGTACAGGGTTTGTAAATAGAACAAAGAGCTTCCTCGCGCCGAGGCTCATTATATAACCCCAGCCCAGCCACGGCGCGTCTTCGCAGGCAGTTCCCTTGAACTTTGCATCTCGCTCCTCCTGAGAACAGTCCCATATGCCAGCTCGAACAGATGTGGTTTCCTTTAGGAAGGGTTTTCTGTTAGGGTCATTCTGACTTCCCTTTCAGAGCTTTCCAGCCTCATGTGCTCTTTGCTCAAGGGATTACTGCCGTGGCCGCTGACTCCATGTGCTACTGTTAAGCTTCTCCTCACCTGCTGGCTGAGCTGAATGAATGCTGAAATCTCTGTTCTGCAGAAAATTCTGACATTTCATGTTTTCCTGAACCAAACCGGAAAGTTGCAATTTCCTTTGAACCCGAATTCTGAGAAACGTCATTTCGGAAAGAGCAAAATGGCCTCGGCGCAGCCTTTTGTTTGGGTGTTACCCGCAGGCTTTTACGTGAGACATACGCTAGCTTACAATGCCCCAAGTGATCCCAAATGCACCCAGGCAACACCAATTACTCCTGAAGACACCCAGACAGCTGCAGAGGCTGTCGAGGGTGCTCTGCCAGAGCCACGGAGTAAGGAGACACGTCTGGAGATGTGAGGCTGAGCCAGATGCGGGGTCTGTCTCACCCTGTGCACCTTCTCTAGCATTGTCGTTGCCTTGATTTCTGCCGGTGCGCTTGCATACTTTGAGCTTGCAAGCATTTAAATTCTTATCCTCCAGCCTCACTGAAAGCAAAGGCTTTTACTATATCTCGCTGAGGATGTAGTTCAAAGAAAATAGGTTGCACAAGTCTGGTGTGGTATTTCCAACACATTGAGTATGTATCAAATAACACTAATTTAAAAGAGTGCCACTTTAAGGAGTTCTAACTAAATCAGGGCACAAGGCTGTGCAGAGCCTCTTATTTACGTATCAGTAGAGACATTTTTTCAGCTCTGGTTGGTTAAAAAAGTTTTTAAAATGAAAAAGAATGAAACATTCTATGGCTGGTAAAGAGCACCGAACACAAAAGTTCACGCTGGTTGAACTAAACTGAGATAAGCTTGCATGTAGGCAGCTCTGAAGTGGGCAACAATATAGGAGGAAAAACAGCCCTACCCTGTGAACAAATGAGAAAAACAAAACAAAGAAAACAATGGAGGAAAAGCTGCTGCTACCTGACCTTCATGGGGGAGGAAAAAAAAAAAGAGAGAGAAAGATAAAAAAGAAAAAAAAAAAGGGGGGGAGGAAAGAAACAGGAACATATTTTAAGACTAAAATTTCATCAGACTCAGAATCAGTGTAACCCCCACATTGCAACATTTTGTAGGTCTAAAGCCTTTCCTGAAGCCAAAAAACCCAACACAAAAGTCATGGAAACCCATCGTGCCAATTCTGTGGCTGCTTTCCGGAGCTGAACCTCTTTAGATGTCAATGTTCCCTTTGTTCTGTGCACCCTTTGTAATGAGACTATCATCTGTTTGGTAAAAGATCCAATGAAATCTGTAATAAGGTTATCTCACCATCTCTCTCTATTGTATAGCCGTATCTCCTCTTCCACTCATTAATTATTGTCTTCCATTTCCCGTGTCAAGTCTAAATTAGAAAATAGGGACTTCAAGACTCACGAGCTTAACAACTTAAGTGTGCATCAGCTGAGCTGGGGTAACTCTCCATGTGCTCCCTCTTAGCCCGTAATAAACAAAACCAGCGTGACTCTGTTGTGCACAGGCCTGCAGCCTATGCAATTCAGCTTAACCGCCTTTTATTGTCAGCTAAGCTGACAGTGATCGTTACCGTGGCTCAGCTGATGTTCCATCCTCATATTGCAAGACTTTGCCTTAAAATCTTGGGAGTGGAGTTCTACCATTATAACTATCTGGAAGGCTACAATGATTTATGTGCTGTCAAAATACACCAGGGGAAAAAAATAAATAAAAAAAAAGATAAAAAACCCAGCAGAATTACATGATTATCAGCCAATGCCTCTTGGTTTGCAGTTTTTCAAGCATGAACTGCTCAAACTTTGGATCAAGAAGTGAAGCAATCTGTTTCTGAAGTGCAAACAGGGAAAAGTTATATGAGTCTTCTAGCAATTTCAGGCAAATATATCACAGAAGCAGCATGCTTAGCCTTTTTACTGTGCATCTGTCTGAGGTTTCCAGTAAGATTTCCCTGATATATAGTAAGAGTCAAAACTCTAATCTGTTTTAACTCTTTTTTATTGTCTCTGCAGCACTAACTTTGAAAAATGGCCTTGTCCCCAAAGAACTGCACAGTCCATGTAGGGAAGCTGTTAAAATAAATGCATTACATAAAAATATTGCAGAGGAATTCGGCTCCAAGGGTTTGGGAGCTACAACATATAGATATAAAACAGAACAGCTGAAGTATGAGTGGAGGTCATAGTCCAGGAGGGAAGAAGGGAACTCCCCTGTCTGGTAGCTGTTGCATATGATCTCCGAAATCAACAATTCTTCCTCTTCTTTCTCAGGGCTGAAGCGTTTTAATAAATTACTCTTCTCACATTAATGTTCTTCTGCCATCCTCCTCACTGACCTCAATACACACCGAGCTGATCCATAAAGTCTCTCCTTTCTCTGTATTCTGGAGATCTTATTTGTGCTGTTCTGCCTGCAAGACATCTGGCTGATTTATAGAGACTAAGGAACAGTCGAGGGCTGCGTTAGCCACCCTACTTGAATACTGTATTTTCTACACACCATGTTCCCATCTCTGCCCATGCCGTGGTCTGATTTTAGATAGCCTGTCTGCTGTTCAAGGAAGAGAGTGTACTTTCTGTCTCTCAGGAAAGTTGCTGAGATCCTCAGGAGTAAAAATGCGCTTTTCTACCCGTCTTCCTTGCAGAGTAATGATATCTGCTAGACACCGATTGTGGAAATTCAGGCGAGGAGTAATGTGCAAATGAGAACACGATTCAGTAATGGGAAAAAACTGACAAATACCAGGTGCCTCAGAAGGCTGAATCACAAACAGGACTGCGAAAACATCTAAGAACACAGGAGATGATGGAGGAGCTTGGCTTGGCATTTGCCTGCTTATTCCAGCAGGATATGCAGATTCCACCCTCATGGCGTCACAGCATCATCTCGCCTCATCAGTGCCTCATGACACAACCCCTCTCAGTGGCGCTGAGTCAGCATCACTGTGCTATCTCCGTTGTCATTTGAGATGGGGAGAAGGACTGTCCATAATGTTGGAAAGTCGTGACCAACTGTCCATAACGTTGGAAAGCTGTGACCAACCTATCAAGAGGTGCCCAAAGGGACTACAATACTCACGGTCATCTCATGAACACTCCTCTCAGGAAGTAATACGGACTCAGAAAGTTTTCTCAGTGAAGCAACGTAGCACTGTGCTGCAGAGGAGCTCCCATGGCAGATGGAGGAGTAATTAATACTGTGGGTTGAAATGAAGGACTGAGGAACACCTGCACTTAGCTCCTGGAGCTCCAGAAGAAGTTGTGATGTTCATTTTTTCCTGTAAGCAACAGGTACTGCTGATTCCACCTGCTGTGCTCTTCTAAAGGCACGGAGCTGGGAGAAGACTCCTTAGAGCATCACACTCAGCATGGATCGCTAACCCTCTGCTCCCCCAGCAAACAAAAGATGTTTCTTATTTTGGCAAAAAAACAAATGGAAAGAATCTAAAATATTCATACAAGGGTCAGCTTTCAAGAGGCAATGTAAAGAGCAGCTTCATGCTAGAAGAAACCCAGCCAAACGAAGATTAAAGTACTGGGCCGCTACCCACAGGTACAGTCCCAGGCAATGCCTGAGGCCTGAAACACAGCCTTAAAAACATACCGCGTGTCACCTAAGTGTGCAGCCCTGTGCGAGAGGACCCGGAGGAAGAACTCTTCCTGGAAACACCAGACCCAGAGGCCGGGAGGCTCTTGTCATGCCTGCACATACTCGTCCCTTTCGTTGGGGGATTTAGGTCACAGGAGTGCAGCGAAGGCGGCTCTGAATCACCTGGCTCTCGCACGTGTTGCCTGCACATTGTGCAAAGCTTTCTGAACTCAGCCTCCTTCCAAGGCACACCCTTTGTTTGTTACTTTCTCCTAGGGCTTTTTTCGCAACCCCGTCCGCTGCCAACATAAACAAGGTTGCAACAGCTCCCACCAATCTGTCTTGCTCCGCGGTGCTCTAGATGTCAACCAGCAACACTGCGCTGTTCATTTGCCTAATTGGGTGAAATACCTGCCATCGCAATGCTGCGCCTCGACTGCCTTTGGGAGAAAGTTTCTTGGGAATGGTGAGTGACAGAACCTGTGAGTCCGTCTTAGTCACGTTGCCGCCAGATACCAAGAGCCCTGAGCAGGGAGGCACGGGGCTGGCTTTGCTGAGCAGTCATCAGGCATCTGTGTAAGGCACTGACGGGGGCCTTAGGAAGGGTAGTTACCAGGGGCACAATGTTCAGTGGACATTGTTCCTGCAACTGTGGTGCTTTCTGTTTCTACATGCACCCTCTGCAGCGGGGAGAGAAGATTCTACCATTTGCACTGAGTTATCAGCACAAGTGCAACAAATTGTGGGACCTGGTTCCATTCCTAATAATCAGCATAACTAGAGCAGATCCCTCCTTGCTAAAGGGACACCAAAACAAACTCTGAGCATTGTCTGTAAGCAGGTAGGAGACTGAGTCACCCCAGAGACCCTTTAACTCTTAAATCTTGTCCACACTAGAAAGTAGATGCAGGGATGCACTAAACAGAGGATATCCAGCAAGCCCAGGAAAATGGAGGGATTGCACGGTACCTACACTCAGCCAGTCCACACAGCCACTGCTGCTGAGGGATTAGCACGGCTGCCCCAGCACCCCCCGGCGTGTGTTGTGTAATAGATGTTTGCATCTGTCCACGTTTTTGGCTTGGCCTCCTGCTTGCTCAGTTGGAGCTGTGCTGTGCGTGGGATAGGACAACATCCTGTTATGCTCTTACCCGATGGGCGCGCTCGCTGTGCTGGACTGTCATTAGCCACCTGAGCCTCTGCCCAGCCTGGCATGCCAGAAGCCGGGCCGTGGGCGGTGCTGCTCACCGGCTGGAGGCGGTTGCTTTTATCAGCAACCTTGATCATGGGGATTTTCTCTTATTTCATTCTCTAGCTTCCTTCAGCCATGGATTTGCATAAGATCCTAGGTTAGGGCTAATCTGATCTCAGGGTGAGAACATTGCAATTGGGCCCAGTGAATCCTCCATCCCGAACTGTATCTCGGCGGGGTGTGTTGTCACTGGAAACACAATCATGCAGTAACAAATGGTGTCTTGAGTTTTCCTTAGTAATAGGAGGTGCCTTGCTTTGTATCTCATTTAAACTCCTGTGCTATGTGCGGGATCGTGGAGGCAACTCCCAGTCAAGTTTCTATTTGTTTACACCCTGTGTTGCCACAGTAGCCAGGTGCTTTCCATGTTCAGTCCAGGCTGCTGAAATGAGAAGCATGTCCAGCCTCCAGGGCTTGCCAACAGATATTGACTAATAAGACCACATTGTCCTTGGTGACAGAAGGTAACGTCTTGCTTTACCGGTGCATTCCCTGGCAGGCAGCAGTGGTGGAGTAAGAGAGATGCCTCGCTGCATAGGTAAGAGTATGACTTCAAGACATGCTGGTGGATGCCCACAGTTGTAAAGAAGTACATGGCCATTCAGCCTGAGGACTTAAAGATAACAGGCTGCAGTAGTAGCCATGACACATTCTAAGGGGTTGTTCACTGTGGGCATGTGTCCGACTGGCTTTTCTGCATCCCACGGGATTAAATCCATGTACATGCTTGGGGAAGCGAGGCTGATCATCCAGACAGGGCTCAGAACTACTTTTAAGGTTTTTTGGGTAAAATGACTGGGCAGAGTCAAGGCTGAACAGTGCCAGGTAACTCATATAGCAACAACAATCTACGCTGTTCACCTTTCCATCACTGCTGTATGGACAAGATGGCCTGAACTCTTTTCCTTTTGTACTTCCTCTAAGTGCCAGTTTCACTTACTTCAGGAATAGTTTGGCATCCTGACCTGAAGCTGGTTTTATAAAGTACAGACACAGACATGTCCTATTGCGAATGTCACTGAGGTACAGCTTGCCCCATGGCCCCAAACCCCTCAAGACAGTGCTGTAATACACCAGTTATCTTGCTGCAATATAAAAAGATACAGTTCCTGCTAAAAATGGCATGCTCCACTTGCCAACCAGATACAATTTAGATCTGTCTCTGTCATTGCAGTATCCAGTGCCCAGCAAGCCAAATGCTAAGCCTGAAACTGAAGGCAGAAAAATGACCAGTGGAATAGTGCTGATCAGGTCAGAGGTGCTCACACACACAAGGAAATTGCCCATCCACTCCCATGAACCAACGTCCTGCTCACAGCTGGTCCAAATGGGGCTGTACCTCCTTGGCAGTTCCATCACTGCTATCCCATCAGCGGGAAATGACCTTATTTCAGGCATTATATATACACAGGCTCAGCCAAGATGTCACAACATGAAACTAAACGTGCAGTTACAGTGATGGGTGAACAGTCCGGTGCTTTGTTTTGTATCAGCAATGATCCAAAGCCAAGAGTTCCTGCTTAGAGCATCCAAGAAGTAAAACATCCTGAACTTTTTGCTCAGTTACAAGCAATACAGTGGCTCTGCCTCACACCAAAATGTCCATTTTCCATCATCGTATTTACTGGAAAAGAGAAAACCAACATAATTTTTTTTTTAAACCTAATCTTTTACTCTTAAGATCAGAAATCATCTGACACTGGTAGTAGCTTTCCCACCTTGCTACTGAGAGCAATTTTCTGTATGTGATTTCAGTATGGATTTTACTCCATCAAGAAGTTCTCTGTTTTGTTTGGGGAAAGTTTTGGTCTCGTTGACAATTTTGGGTCGTGCCAAACCTCCACGTGAACACCTCAGTTAGACAGCTGCAGCCCCACCTGTCTCCGAAGAAAGACAGGGAGAGTAAGGTCTTTGCCCAGAACAACAGAGGAGCCTGACTTTCCTGGTAGCAAATACCTATTCGTATAATCACCCAAAGGAGAAGACATGTGACAAGTATTGTCCTTTTTTTTGTTCCTTCCATGGGGAAGAACATTGTTTCCTACCCAAATTACAATCCCCTACAGATCATGATTCTTTTTAATTATTTTTTTCTCTTTTTTTGTTTCCAAAAAAGGCATTTCCATATAAAGGATGCCAAACTGCCACTGAACCCAGATGGTGGTGGAAGGATGGCATTTTGCTCTTTCTCCTGCAAAGCTAGTTCATAGAGCTGTGTCCCAAGCTGTTGGCAATACGTTACGTTACAGCTTTGTGGCGTTGTGTACACTGAGTTGGCTCAGTGTAGCAGGCCTGCCCCACACACAGAGTCAAGTACCACTGAGCAAATGAAGTAAATTAAGAAAGGAGCTTGACACGCATACAATGATAAAAAAAAATAAGAATATATATATATGTATCAGTGCCTTCCCTCTGTGAATCAGACTAACAGTAATTAAACATTTTTAAACCCCATTTATAAAGTAGTCTACATTTAGGTAAACTGAGTCATGGAGATTTTTGTGTTGGCACATGTAAAAGACAAAGCCAAGAGTCCCAACTCATTCCTCACTTCAGAATCCTTCCTTCTCCACAAGGACAAGAAGAGAAGTTGGCTCTAGAAAATACTGTCAGTGTTTACATTTTATTGAACCACTAGACATTGCTGTTGGCCACAACATGACAACAGTGCAGCAGAGAGAGCCTTTCATTTGCCTGTTCTTGGCAGAAAGTGTCGTTCTTTGGTTGCTCAGCTGAAGTTGACAAGTTGCCCAGTATTTTTATTATCAGATTGTCAGCTCAATCTCACTACTGCCCTCTTAATTTATTATTTTGCATTTCAAAATCACAGGTGTGACTCATTGCACAGCCAGAGGTTATAATGAAGTATCCCACTCATCTTTTAGCTCACCCTTTGTTCAAGACAATGCAGATTGCAGAAGGTTTCTGAGGAGGTAAGAGGATTGCAAAAGAGCCGAAGACTCCTCTTTTATCTTACCAATGTGTGGGCAGTGAAACTACCTGATATGAAACTAGTTGGGTGCAAAGGTGGGCATGGAGGTTCATTTGTCATTATGGAGAGGGTTGCAACTCAGAAGATAGAGCAGCTGTAATTGAAGATAGGCACCCAAACTTACATCACCTCACCCCGAGGATGAGGCCAAAGAGGGAGTCCTAGGATAACATGCTCCTCTCAAGATTTCCTCTACACTTCAGTTTCCAACAGGACAGAAGATGAAAACCAAGCAGCTGGTTCCTTTTCAATTAAAAACTCTTATTGTCTGTGTTTTATTATTGAAATTGGGAAGTGAGTCTAAGTGCAAGATTTTGAGGTATTTTTTTCTGCCAGCATTGTGCAACTAAGAACCTTGTCACATCACAGTTTTTGAAATCTAAAAACATGTTTCTTAACGTGAAATGATGCTTATGTTTCTCCTGGGAGCATCTGAGACAGGGTGTTGGGGAAAAGGAAGATGCAGCACAGTTCTACTGGAACGAGTAACTTGCTGCTGACTATGAAAAGGATGTGGAAATCATGGGATGAATTAAGGATTTGTCTATAAGTGAAATTGATGGGAATGCTTCCTGTTATCAACAGCTCATGCCAAGGAGAGGAAGGCACCCTTTTATCCCAGAAGAAGAGCGTTCAAATCCAGAGCTATTCTGAATCAATTTGCTCTTTGAATTGGCTTCTGCATGCAGCTGGCCCCACTGTGGAGATGCTGGGTTCATGCTACGAGAAAGCAAACTGCATACACTTGAGAAGATATAAACACAATTTGTTCCTCGCAGGAGGAGCTTCCAAAGTGGCCCTATGGAGTGTCCTGGGAAGCCTTATCTCCCTTCCCAGGGGAAAGAGGCACATCCTATTGCCAGAGTACCCTGGAGCAGTGACAGGCAGGGGCAGAGCTATTGGGATGCTTGAGTTTTTTAAAAGCTGCAACATTGAGCTGTGGCAATGCCAAAAGTGCACCTAGTCTACTCTAGCTCACTGCAGGGAGGGGAGTGGGAACTGTGACTCAAAGGCTGTCCAGTGGCAACAGAGAAAACTACACCAAGAGCACTTGTTCAGCTCTGCCATATCCAATTTCTGTCAAGTGTAGAATAATAGCTACCCAGCGAGCTGGGACATGCTTTACCAGCATCAATAGACTTGTGCTTCAGAGCATCCCTCGAGGTAGCAGAGAATTATCCCCATTTTATAAATGAGGTAACTCAGGCACAGGGATCAAAGCCAAAAATGTTCCAACCTGGCTGCATACTGCTAGGTACCTACACCCATATTTACGCAACTCGTGGCCTGATTTTCAGAAGGGCAGGGCAATGAAAATTTTGGCCCGAGGGATTTGTTCACACACAGTTTACTGGTAACAACGCCCAGGATGGAAGCCTGGTCTCTGCTACCTGTCTTACACCTTAACCACTAAAAACATCCTTTCTGCCACTAGCCAACAGTTGGCAAAGGTTCCTGGTGTCCCCATTCACCATGCAGGAGCTCAGAATGAGCAATGCAGACTGGCTGCCTACGTGCTCGCAGCTAGAGCTTTTTAAAGAGCAGCAGCAGGAGTAAAGCTGGTGCTGTTTCTTTGCTTCCCTCACAGCTAGTTCTTCAGATGCCAGGGAGCTTTGTTTGACTAGCAGTGCTTTGCTAAACCAGCAAGTCTGGTGTGCAAAACTCTCTTCTGCCTCGTGCATGGCATCTTCCTTCCCCTCCTGTCCCTACACCACATTCTGCTCAAGGCACCTTGACTGGCAGAGCACAGAGCCACTGCAGAACCAGTAACAGACGAGTAGGAGAAGGGGGAAAACCAGCCACATGAATATCTGAACCATTGGAGAGCACAGAAGTGAATTAAATACAGCATTTCTTCACCTCTCTCCTGCACTCTCCTTCTAGGCTTTGAAACAGAGTTTCAAAATGTGCCCTAGTTTATTTGAAACTCTTGAGAAGCAAGAAAATTTAGAAAAACACCTCCCTCCATACCAAAAACCAGTAAAACCCAGGAGGGAGAGCACTTGCTGGCTGGCTATAATCAAGCTTTATAAGTGTCCCTGCTAAAATCATCCCTGCTAGGGGCTAATGTGATGCTTGTCTTAGCTTGTTAGAGAGCCTTGCTGTCTTGAGACATGCACTTGAAAAATAGCACTGGTGGTTCGTTGCTACCTGAGGGAAGGAGGACAAAGGGTCTCAACAGTCTCTGGGGAACAGTCACTGGTTGGGTCACCTCAAGCCAGGCCTGCAATACCAAGTGCAGGCTGCAGATCCACTGCTGTCAGCCCCTGTGCCTTGTCTCATCTCCTATGGAGTCCCAGCCACCTCTGACCTCTTCTATTTCTTCCCTGAAGCCATTCCTTGCTCATGGGGCTCCCACTCAGCTGCTCTGCAGCATCACCCCATGAAGAGGAAGGACAGGCGAGAGAAGGTGACAACCCTCATCAAAGGTTAAGGCTGGAAAAGAAGGAAGCGTCAACTCAATCAGGTCAGCTCAGTCAGCCAACTGCTGCTGTAATCGCTCTGCCTTGAGTCCCCACACTGTTCTGGCTGTGCTGAATGCTACTGTACAAACAGCATCTTCTTCACTCTGTCCCCACGGTACTGCCAGCCTGCAGCATCCAGGCATGGGGGAAAAGGGTGAGGAGGAAGAAGCTGATCATGGGAACCTCCCAGAACTGTTTCCATCCCTCACCTTGTTAGTGGTTGTTGGGAATATGGACTTTGAGATAGGCCTTACTCCTACTGAAGTTCAGAATCCCAAACTTGGCACCCTCTGATTTTTTCAGAAGAAAGCTGAGAGCCAGATCTGAAACCAATTTCTGTACTCCAGCTCAGCCCACATTTCCAGAAGACCCAGAAGTTTTGAGAAACCCCAGTTTCTTCTGCCCAGGTCTGAGGTTCCTGTTCTGGGATGGAAGCAACTGAGCTTTACCAATCTGTCAGCAACCGGGAGGAAGCCAGGGAACACATGCCCACTATTTGATAAAAGTTGGTGCTGCACTTTATACAGCAGCCAGTGCATTATTCCATAGTGAAAACAAACCCTATTCTTCTCTGCCAGATAAACACACTTGATCCTATAAAGAGCAGCATTTCTGACTGTTCAGCAGCAGCCAAACTCACGATGGGAAAAATAACAGGTGTTTGTCAGGCACTCCTTGTTTATTCACAGTGCTTAAAATAATTGCTTAAAAAAATCCGACTGAGATTTAATTTTCTATGCTCCCACATTTAAAAAACAAAAACAAAAAAAACCCTAAGCTTGGCTCATGGTAGTTGAAGGCAATTCATTATGAAAGAGGTGTTCTTTCTGTTGTGGTAGCAAAGAAACCTGCTTATGAAAGCTCCGGAGGAGCAGAATAGTAGAGCAAATTCCTGCCTAGAACCAACACCTCCCTGCGCTTTTCATCAAGCTCTCCAGGTGGAAGCTTTCGTTATCAAAACGTGTAATTTTATTGTCAGAACGGGATGAGCAGGGATTAAACTCCTCCAGTCGGTGCCCATCATTGCCCATCTCTGTCACTCTGCCTTTTCAAAAGCAACAATAGCCATGGGCCGGCTGGTGCCCTTCTCTCTTGTTCTGATGGTGGAGCAGGAGGCAAATGCACTGCCCCAGGGAGGAAAGTATGTTTCAGGGCATAAACCTTGCTTCAATCACTGCCTGCTTCTCCAGGAGGTAATTGGCAATGGATCTTGATCAATAGCCCACTTTCCAGTGCGGCAGACTGACAGCACTGGGTAAGAGAAGAGAGACTGCTTATCTCCATCCCCTCTCCCTATGCTCTGCTTACAGCACAGATGGGGGACATCCCTGAACCCCTCAGGGGGGTGTGGGAACACTCAATGTCTGACAAAGCCACACAGCATCTCAGCACATGTCTGGAGCAAGGGGTTGTTCCTAGGAGACCTCGTGATGGTGAACAAGCCACGAATAAAGTCTCTGCAGGAGCCACTCAAGAGAATATAGCAGCATCCTTGAGAGCTACAAGCTTCCTGAGACAACTACCGTGGTGACCTTCTGTCACCAGGCCTTTCCTCTCCTATGAGTATGCCATTCCTTAGACCCTGCAACCTGTTGGGATGAGTCACAGACACTCGGTAGCTCCACATTAACCCGTGAGGAGCCTGGAGGGACAGAAGCCCACCCAGGAGTATCTCAATGCTGTCCCAACCCCAGCCACTGCTCCTGGTGGTTTCCGAGCTGCTGGCAGGAACACAGGTGGATGTAGCTATAGCCTATGTCCATGTCCCCAACACGGGGCTGAGACTCTCACAGCGCAGTCAGCTTGACGCTGGTACAAACACAGCCACGTTTTAGTCTTCACCGTTCCCACAAAGGTGCAGGAGAGGCCACAGAAACCAAACCCTCTCCCTGGCTTACAGCAGGGACACAGCATACAGCACTGCAGTTATTATCTGTGTTACGGCAGCATTCCCAGCTGGGACCAGGCTGTCATGGTACCGTCAGGCTCGTCACACGCAGCAGCCTCTGGCCTGAGCAGAAAAGACAGATTAAAGCTAGAAAGAGAAACAGAGGCACGAGGGAGAGCAGTAATTTCCCTGAGGTCAGGCAGCAGAGCAGCAGTCGCTGCCGGCATGGCGTAGGTCAGCGAGGTGCCCGCTGCCACACGAGATGCAGCAGTGATGTGCCCCGCTGCAAAGGGGCTCCTCAAAGAGCGATTCAGACGAGGCTGACCATGGGTTTCAAAAGGGCATTTCCACAGGCAGAGAGGAGATGAAAGAAGGCCGACCGCAGTGCGTAGCAGGGCAAGATGAAAGGGGTTTGGAGGCTGGAGGAGAAGAGAGAAGGGACTGGCTGTGAAAGGAAAGCCACCGTACACAGAGCGGCTCCAGCACTGGACAAAAAAGGCACCGGTCTGAAAGATCAAACTGGTTCAGAGCCCAGCTAGACTGAAGCTGTCTGAGCAATAAAAGACACTGCACTCCTCAAGTGCCGGCCGTCAGAGGCCTGCCGGGCAAGGCAAGGCTTTATGTGCAAATGAAGTACAGCCAAGTCCAGCGTGGCTGGTGCACTGACCTGAGCAAAAAGCAGGAAGATGGGAAGAAAGGGCAGGGTCCTAGGGGAGAAATCGAAGGGCAAACCACGTCCCTTTGCTCTGGTGCCAGTCAGGCACCAAAACCCATGAAACTTTCTCCAGGATGGCAAAACCCACACAAACAAGGTGGATGGTTTTCCAAGGCACCCGGTGCCTTTCAGCAGCCATCCATGAGCTATTTGCCAGCATGCCCCTGAAGCAGATGCACGCACATGAATCTCCTTTGCAACGCAGGCAGTCACCAGCCCTGTGCAGCATTTCATCTCCAGTGGAGCGATACTGGTGACTCAGCGCTTCCCCTGCAAAGCGCTGCGATAGCCTTGCTCCAGCAGTGGGGATTATAGCAGCAACCCAAGTATAATAACGGTGCGGCTCAGCAGCAGGGATTTATGAGCAGGGAAAGAAAATGAGAATTATAGGTGTCCAGTCCCTATGACAGAACCACCATATATTTCCTGTAACAAAGCGTGTGACAACAGTTCCATAAATTCACATAGTAACAGAAGCGAGCGCCAGCTCGTCATCACAGCTATTTACGGAGCCAAGTAGCACTCTGTACTTATTGCAGAAGTTCACAGTTAGTTAAAAATAAGCATTAAAAAAATAAGTCACTTTTCGACCCTGGCTGAATAAGGCTTTTTACTCAGGATGCCCAGGACTACATCCCATGTCTTGTCCTTTTATGCCTAGACAAGCTCTCCTTTGCAGCGTTTGGTGTTAGGCACTGCCAGCTTCCTGCTAAAGTAGCTTAACTTGGAATGTGCCATAATCAATTGTAAAACTTAGCACTAAGTATGAAATCCTTGATCCTTTTCAATTACCAGCAACTCTGAAATGTGCTTTTAAAATTCTTTAGCTGCAACCCATTAAATATCTAAGGAGAGCATCTCTGAGATGTAATTGCTAAAGAAAATAACCCCAACATCCACAACACGCTGAATTGTGATTTTTTTTAATGCTGTCTCATGATTAGATTATTTGCAGTACCTGTCAGATAATGTGCTGTTTTCATTGCTAATTTAACACTTCATCCAAAAGGGAGAAGGGAGAGAGGGTGAAAACATCTCTTCACAGTGAACTGCAAAAAATAGCTGCATGTTTTGTTGTCACTTCTGCTACTCTCCTTTGTGACGTATAAAGAGAAGCTCACTTTATAAAGACAAGCTCACCTTTTAAACATGATAAATACCAAGTTTCTCTGAATCCCAGGGGTTTCTTCTTCCTGAAGCTTTGGACAAACTTTAGAAGGAATATCTCAGGTAGAAAGAAAAGTCGGAACTTTACCTAAGAAAGTGATTGGGATTGTAATTGTCATGTAAGAAAAAAATCAGCCTCTCAGTGAAAAACTGTAAGACAGGATGTGGGAATTAAGACTTGCTGTCTGTGGAGCTGGAGCACCAGGGAGCTTGGCCTCATCCTTCTCCAGAGCCCTGCTCAGGCTTGGTTCCCCATGCAGCACTGGCACGCCTGCCCATTATTGCCCCTTTTATGGGAGCCCTTCTTGGGGTCAGGACAGCAGGTGGGAAACCTGCCCCACAGAGGCTGATGGGGACTTGAGGTTTTTGAACGAGAATTTTGCTGAGGCACAACCTGTGACATTTTCCCAGGGTCAAAATTATTCAGATTAGCAAAGAAAGAGGAGATTCTTGTTTGGTTGGTTTAGAAAGAAGTTGACGTTTTATACAGAGTGATGTAACTTTGGAGGAAAAAAATAAGGTTACCTAAGAGCCAGGTTAAAAGAAAAGTTTTCAATGGAAAATTTTCAGCCAGCCCCACTAAGATCCTTTCTTTATCTCCAGGTCTGGAAGAGTTGCTGCTCTGCTTTCTGCACTGGCTGGTGTCACATTGCACAGCTCCTCCAAAGCCAGCAGATTGCTTATGCATTAGTTCTTCTGCATAATACCAGCACCCATAGTGGGTTTAGGGTTTTGTTTTGTTTTACACACATTGTTCACTGCAAACAAACTCAGGAAGGAAATTTACAGTCCTGAATGGCGAACGAGGTCTGCAAGGCGTCCCCAACAGGACTGCGCTGATGAACTTCGCGGTGACTCAGACGGCACAGGAAACGTTTGTTCTGAGCAGCCCCATCTCCTGCCTGTCCCCCTCTGCTTCAAGCACAGGTTGTGGGATTTTCTTTAAAAAAAAAAAATGTTTTGGAGGTTGCTTTTATTCTTTTTCTTGGAGTGTTTCCCTGCTTTCTGCCTGCAAGGTTATTTGCTAGCAATAAACAGCATAAAATGGACAATGTGCCTGAGGAGAAACTCTTGGGAAAGGGACATTCAGCTTCTGTGGCAGAGAATCTACTATTCCTGGTTGGATGTTGCTGTACTGGTTATGCTAAATTAAATGCCCTTTTTCTCTACCACCCTTCCCACCTGGAAGGCTAAATATTGCATAGACAATCAGAGGGCTACCTATGAGGGAGCAGGGCTCAGAAAAGAAAACAGAAATAAAAGATCAGCACCAGGACACGGGGTTTCACGCAGAGAGCTCCAGCTACATTATTCTATTCCTATCTGCTGGCAGCTTTGTGTTTAGCAAATTCACCCCACCTCACCATTCCCACAACTGACATGTAACGAAACCAATTAAAATACTTATTAAAGTAAATAAATAAATAAAGGTGCTGTAGAAGATGTGACTGTTCAAAGCCTCGCAGCTTGTACTTGTGCATTTTTGTCTCCTCATTAATCTGTTTATGAAAGGGTTTTGATTAGTTCCATATATTCAGCTTCTAAAGCTAATACCCCAGCGGTCTAAGGTGTTTATACCAAAGCTAACACTGAATCTTCTCTCAGCTGCAATAAACATGTAAATCTGAACTGATTCATGCATGCAAAGCAAGTTCTAAAATTGAGTTCAAAAGCGTTTTTCAAATAATGTTTAAAATGCTATGCTAAGAAATGGCACAGGACACCTGTTTATTCTGGTCGGGGAGACTTCACACATCCCTGTATTCCTGTACGTATGTTTGTCTCCAGTAAAATGCCCCACATCTTTTTAATTATTATTTTATGAGAAAATAGAAAAACAGGCAGCAGTTCCAAAGTTCTGTTCAGCTCTGAACTCAAACCCATACGTAACCCAGCCCTTATCTGATCTGATCCTCGTCTGCACATACACGATCCCCATCTGATTACCACTACTTGCTCCTCTCTACTTGTTGCAGCACAGCTAAACTTTGTCTTAAAGGAGACTCCTGCCCCTACCACCATGTTAAGCCTGTGCTAAACTTCATTCCCATGGCTGGGGTAGGTTGGTTTGCATGCAGACAGTTAAGTGCATGTATAAATATTTACAGAGTTTGAGACACAGTCTGCCTAATTAGGTTTCCATAGCAATTAGCCCAATATCTTGATTAGGACCTGAGGCTGCTTCTATTATAATAAAAAAATAATATAAACCTCATTATATTGCGATGATGAAACCAGAGTGCTCTTACAAGAAGAGAGTAAATGTTGGCTCGGTGGCAGGCAACGGGCTTAGCAGGGGCTCTGTAGTAAAACAAACGGAAGCGGCATGCGGCAGTGGGTGGGAATACTCTGCACCCAGAGACACAGGTTTAAGAGCTACAGACAAATTGGGTATCGTTACTAAGAGCAACCATAGCCCTGCTTTTTCTGGGTTTAAAGACCTTTTTTTTGTTGTTCTTTCTATTTGACCTGACATTCTTAGAAAAAATGAGTTTGCTCACGTGCTAGAGAGGTGCCTACAGCTTCACATTCCTCTCAGAAATTTTTGGGGGGTTTTACCAAAGGTTGAATTCAACATTATTAGAGAACTCTCACTGAAAGTGCAAAATGCAGGGTCGGTGGAGCAATAACTTCTTCGCTGAGAAAGCATTACATGTCTCAACAGTTACTAATGTTGTACATACTAATTGCCATGAGCAGCAACCCATGAAGAGACCACATCTGCATAGCCGTTGCTCTGGTGCTGTAGCTCTGCTGCAGACGTTACTGGAGAGGTCAGCGCTCCCGGCTCAGCGGGACTGACAGACCACACGTGCTCCAGACAGACTGATGCATAGGAAACTGTAAAACTTCCCAGCCTTGTCTCCCCATCCCACATCTGCACGGGAGCTGACAGGAGGGGATGGCACTAACCCTACAAAGCTCCAATGACAAATTCCTGCTTTATGAACACCGATACTGCTTTCCCACAGAAACCAGCCTTAATCCAGCATCACGCCACTGCTGACTATGCTTCGCTTTGTTTAGTAGTTTGGGGATCATTATTTTTTCTTTCTGCATCATGAGTTTTCTCTTTTTTTCCCCATACAAAGTTTCAATACCAGTTAAAACAGGAAATACCCTCAGATGCTGGATTTTTTTTTAAAGGAAGATGCTGTAGAATACCGTTAGATCCACGGCAAATCTAGATTAAGCAAAATGGCAGCTCATTAGCCTTCATGGACAGTCATTTAAAGTACTTAAGAGGGGACATAGAGCACTGCCCTTTACATTTACTTTGGCACTAATATCAGATTAAAAAGGGAAAGGTTATTAAGTAAAGGTAATTGTCTGTTTTGTAGAGGGAATCTTTCTGAGGCACAGCCTGAGGCACTTAACTTTAAGAAGGTTAATTGTCTCATGGTGGAAGTCAAGCTATTACTGTTATTATGGACAGTTAGGAAAAATTCAGCCTGACATCCAAAGTCCAATAACGAGCCTCAAAAATGGAGCCGATTGGCTGATAGCCACAGGTCTATAATTAGAAAAATTGTCATTAGGAAAATAAAGATGAGCCAGTGGTGAGCCCTACCTGTGCAGATGTGGTACAGCAGCTGGAAAGCAGCTCTGTGCTGCTCTGACAGCCAGCCCAGAGCTGAGGTAGGAAAAGCCCTTGAGCTGGATGAGTAGAGGGTGGCCACAAGAGGCTTTGGGGGACACACACAACGCTGTTCCTGAACACAGACAGGGCTGTTAGCACTCATTTTCGCACATGGTTGGCCTGAAGAGCTTCAGAGGTTTAACTAGAACCTCACAGTTGCAGATGGTTGAGGAGAAAACTCAGTCTTGTTTTCACCATATCAAAGCAGCTGATTAATCCAAAATGTCCAGAAAATGGTTAAGGGTTTTAATCCTCCTTTCTCCACTCAGCCCCACCCTTCACCCCTGGTTCAACCCCTCTATGTTCATCATAGAATAGTTAGGCTTGGAATGGACATTTAAAGGTCATCTAGTCCAACTCCCTCTGCAATGATCAGGGGTATCTTCAGCTAGATCAGGTTGCTCTGAGCCCCATCCAACCTGGCCTCAAATTTTCCCAGTTGCTTTAAGAGAAACAGCAGGAGCAAGAAGATTGACCAAGCCTGGATTTAACTGTAGAAACATGCTGAGAGTCGAATCAAATCAAGGCTTACTCTGCATCTCTCTTGGGCACAGGTGGGGAAGACTGAATATTTAGGTGTACACAAATACCAAAAAGGTTCATACACATCATTCTGGCTCAGACATACAAGCTGCTGGCAGAAAGCTTGGTAGGAAGCCCACTGCAAACATCCCCAGGAATAGAGTTACCCTCCATTTGCAAATATTTGATTTTGGTGGGGAGGCTTGAATAACAAAACTCTGTCTCCCAGACAGCAAAGTGCTGGATCAGCAGCTTTCTTTTCCCTCTCCCTGAAGAGCCCCAAAGGAGAGGTTCAAAAGGAAGCTCTCAGCCTTTACATCTGAATTTTAGCCCCAGGCTAGGGATTCCTCCTCAGGCACAGGAAAACCTTTTCCTCTGTGAATCCATCTCTCCTTTACTTGGCTTTCAACTTTCTGGGCTTAGGCAGGCAGGACATGAGGCTTTTTCACCATCACAGTTACCATGTGCTGGTACCAGGGAGCAACAGCTGTGACCTGTACGGTGCTGGCAAAGAGCTCTGGGATGTTTTATGCCATAAATCCCTCACCTGTTCTGGAAGAAGGCAACTGTTTCTTCTGTGTTTGCATCAATATTTAAACACCTTAGCACATCCTGCTGACAGCATAATGGTAAAAGTAATCTTGGACGTTTTCCTATCCCAAGCTGCTTTTCATCCTCTGAAGCCTGCAGCAAATGGTGCCTTTGCTGATGCTGCTGAGGGGAAGAGCTGTCACCAGCCACACTGAGCAGGCAGGACCATCAAGGGGACAAAAACGCAGAGGGCTCATCCCCAGTGCATTTCTGGTGCAGCCCAGAAATAGGATGTAGAGCTACACTGCAACTTGGTGGTCCCAGGACAGCTTTCCCTATCAAAGTGGGCTGCAGTCCTGAAACCAGGATCGGAAACAGCCCTCGGGCTTTTCATGGTAACCACATGACACAGAGCAGAGACTGGCTAAAGGAAAAAATAAATCAGAGTCACTGGGGTTAGTCAGAACAAGCAGTGAGACAGGGACTGATTTAGGAGCAAGCCTCCTGTTTCTCACAGCATACTGGCAGGAGTCTGCCCCCCAAGACCCTGCTGGCTTTTGAGCTGTCTGCAGACAACTGGCTAAGGACAAGAGGAAGGCAGATGAATGTGCCTCAGTGACATGGCTGGGTTCATGCAGAGAGCCTGTTTCGAGTAATCTCTCTAGACAGGGCAGGCCAGGGCAGCAGGGTGGCTGCACTTGTGAACAAAAGTCCCAGAGTCCAGACTGAAAGCATCTGGGACCTGAAACCAGGCATCTCCTAGGAAAGCATTGCAGGCAGAAACCAAAAACACAGGGAAGAGAGGAGAAGGGGCTGATACAGCCTAAGCAGGGGCTGCCCTATTTTCCTGTCCTTCTCCAAAGCCTAATGTGAAGTTGGCCCCTGAGCTACACAATTCAGCTGTGAGATGACTGACTGCAGCAAGGAGAGGGGCTGCACCTGCTAGGGCTGGTGGCAGGGCACACGCAAAGGCACAGCTTGGCAATAGTAACAGGAAAACAAACTGGAGAGAACCTTGGGAAAGGCTTTCTCCTGGAGCAGAATGAACTCTTTGGAGGTCATTCCTTACTTAAGACTTTTGTTTGAGTTTTGCCCTGTGCTGGTGAGGAATCTCTCACACCATCTTCACTGTAATGCCTCTGAGAACATCATAATTATACATTCATGTTTTGCAGCTACTAAGACATGGATAAATCAGAAAAGGTTCAGGATACCTACTGATTTCAGCATTTTTTGAGTAGAAGAGCAGAGCTGCACACAATATTAGACAGCTTGTAAATTGAATTGGTGCCTTGTTCTACCTTTGAGAAGAAGCTTGAGAAGACATCTAGTAATGACTGGAGCTGAGACTTGTCTCACATTTTCTGCTGTAATTTTTGTAAGGACAATTAAACCACCTGAAAAGAGCACAGAGTCTAGACAAGGTCCTCCTGCACATGGGGTCCAGTAGTAAATATTTTTCACTGTACACTCTGCTGATTCATACCAGTGGATGGTCTGCCTCAGCAATTCTACCTGGAAAAGTCAGCACAATTAATCCTTCCCACTTCACCCCTGAAAAATGCATTTTGTTTGTAGGACACCAACATAGCAGAGTATCATTTTACTGCTGGAGAAACGGAGGCATGAAGTGATGCAGTGGTTTGCCTGAGTCTCCGCAGCTTTCTAATGCTGCTACCAAGTAATGAGCTGCGTGGTGAGGTGATCACTGCAGTCTTTTGCCCTTGTAATCTAGGATGATAAAGGCCTAGGTCTCTGGACTTCCAGTCTTAAGACTACATCCAATACTACCCTTCCCACTGCTCCTTCTCAGCTGATCAGTCTAGTCCCTGCAACTGCTCTTCCAAGTCTGTTGCGTCTACATCTGCACAGCCAGGACCCTCCATCTCAAGGACAGGATGAAGCCACGAGTGGTAGGTAGCAGTTTTTCTTCCAGCATATTTCTGCTGCCAAGAAGAGAGAAAAGACGGGCCCACAAGCCATGGAAGTTGGCAAAGTCCCCGTGAGGCCATTCGCTGCTGGCCAGCCTTGACAATGCACAGTAGAACAAGAACTGGCCAGGACTCACAAGGCAAAACTGCTGCCGACTGCAGGAGAGTTTCAGAAAGGTTGAAACACTCTCCCCATTTCACTTTGACATCTCTGAAGCCCCTTCCTCCAGCCAGAGCTCCACTTAATCATTAATTGAAGAAATATCCCCCTTACCAAATAGCAACCAGAACATTTAGATCCTCTTGAGAAAAGCTATGTCTGTATATCTGTCATGACTGGCAGCAGGAGATATGAGGCATTTACAGAAGGAGGGTGGAGTGCTGTCGCCGCTGAATCAGACTATCGACCTATTCTTGCCAACCGCTTCAGGGCTTGGTACAGGGAATGTTTTAGCCCTTCAGCATCTGCTCAGCACCAAGTTAGTTATAAGGTGCAGTCTATACAGTGGGTGTATGGAGGGATCGGGAAGCAGTGCTTTCCTGGAGAACCAGGACAGAGAAAGACTGGGGGAGGACATAAGAGGTCCAAGCAGAAGTGTCATAGCTCCACTGCTATATCATGCTGCTGTCTCTTGTTCCAGCATGAGATTTTAGCTCAGAATCAACAAATTTACCTGACAAGAAAGACATCCAAAGGAATGTCTTTCTTCTCCCTTAGTCCTTTCGCATGCTGTACAGCTAGGCAGCTCTGGCACCAGCTGTGGCGCCTGGTCTGTTTCTGTGCTGCTTTGAAGCTGTATGTGCTTACAGCTGTGTATATAATCACGCCCAGCCACATACAACAGGAGGAAAAATGGTCCAATAAGTAGGAAACATGGTCCAGTGAGTAAGACATCACACTGGCTGTATGGGGATATGAAGTTTGTACTCTTCCATTATATGTAATGGCTTGTTCAAGTCTCAAATGTCCGCTATATCTCCCAGCTATTAATTTTCACTGCCCGCAGTGTGAACAAGAAGAATTCCTTACAGAATGATCAGACATCCTCTGATCAAGAGCATTAAGTGTTATTGCCATACAGTCAACTGAAGTAGAAGCAATAGCTGTATGATTAGTTATATTTATGGCACAGTCTTTATCATCACTCATTTCATGTGTGCTCTTCTCACCAATCCATATTTACTGCTTGGAACATTTTAGGTCCTTATACAGACTTAGAAATCCTGCCCCATTTTGATTATGCACTAAGCTAGTAGCTAAGCGATGATCTAGCAAAGCTAGCTACAGGAACTTGTGTATGATGGAGAACATATAGTTCACATGACACTGATTACCCGTGTGCTGTGAAAAGGAGTCACTTTAGGTAAACAAAGCAACAAGCTGGAACTAAAGCTCTGTTCAAGTTTATATGCATTGTTTACAGCTTTTTGACTACCTCATCTGGAAGTCAGAATAATTTGAAGTTATTCACAATTTGTATCAGACTTTGTACTCAACCAGGGTAGATAACTTTCAATGTTATTTTAAAACTATCCTGCTAACCTCTTTTTTTCCTTTTGCATGAGTTGGGCTCAGTGTAACTAAGAACCCTGGATTCAGAGACAACAGGATAAATGTATAACTAAGTGTTGCAGTGAAAGCTTCCAGAAACTATTATTTTCTGGCAGTTACATAGTATTAAAAATACATTAAGGCATAGGGGAAGAGGCTATTGATACTCACTAGAGATGATCTCATGGGTATAATGGAGGTCACGCCAAGTCATGACAAGAAATTGCAAAACAATATCCAGTCTAATTTCTCCAATACAGACTGTGCTGAACTCTCACTGTACCTCACCTGTCCTCCTGAAATGTCTTGTTTTGCCATGTCACTTGCCACCATGGAGCCCTGAGATCTTACAGTAGAGAGACTTTCTCTCCCAAAGGCTCAGTGGATTTCACAGCTCAATGAAAGAAAAGATCAGTAGGAAAACAGCCGAGCTCTGAGGTCTCATTTTCTCCTGCCCTTCCAGAGGGTTGGACACGCTGCCCAGAAGTCCCTCCACATTGCTCTCCAGCAGTGCCTCTCCATTTACTCTGGAATGACATTAGACTCTTACAAAGACCCACACTCCCTCTTTCAGGCCACTCAGTCCTCTCTGCCTACATGTGTGCAACATATGAACAAAGAAACCCAAACCCAGGACAGGTCCCAGCCTTCTGAACGGGGATGCAGGCACTCCAGCCCTACAGGCTGAGCTATCTGCAAGGAAACTTTGGCTGTCCACAGCTATTGCATGATGGAAAGACTTTACATCAAGAGTGACCAAAGCACACTCTTGCTCTAGTAAAAACAGGATCAGTTGATCCTTTCAGACAAGTGTCTTCTCACTTAGGAGGTTTTGCCTGTGAGCATCTCCTGATTCAGATCCACAATATGTACTTTCACCATGGTTTGTACCATTTCTGGGTGGAGACAGCTTGATATCAGCCCTCTTGCAGATCATCTGATTTCTCTCCATGGCTACTCAGCTCATCCAAGCAGTGACTCCCTATGCCAACATACAACGCTGCTTCTTTACAACCCAAACCCTGTACTACATCTTACAATCCCATCATACTCCTAAGCTCCACCTGTCTACTATTTTCAGTCTGAGCTCCTGAACAGGAGCTGCCACCTATGCCAGCTGTAACAATTTGCCATGCAGAGGGAACCGAGGGACAGGCCAGCATTGCTGAAAGTCATCTTTATTCAGGCCAGGTCAACTTTCTGCGTCTGTGTTTAGGATAAATGGCTCACAAGACATATCAGACTTGCAGAGTATATCCTGAAAACCATTGTGAGCTCTGTTTCAAAACAGAGTGAGAAGGGAGAGTATTTTTCATTAAAAATCCAAAAACTTTGCATTGGCTGCTCAGTTAAGGGATATAAGATACTTTTTTGGTGGCTCTGAGGTTCTGACTTCTGGTAAGTAGCAACTGGGATGTTCCTGAATACATTTCAGTGCTGGATACATTTAGTTCTTTCCTTTCTTGGATGCCTTTGCTTCTTCCCTGATAACAAAAAGCTTTCCATCTGAGGCATTTTACCCAATTTATCCTTTTGTCTCTCCTACTAAAAAAAAAAATGTACAGAAAAAAATGAGTAAGAGAACATCACGACTGGGCTGCTGTCCCAGGCTGGCAGTCCCTAGCTCTGATGTTTCAAGCAACAAGGAGATTTTTAGGAAGCAATTTCTAAAGGAGATCCTCAGCCTGCAGTTCACACCAAACATACATTTCCTCCTGTGCTTTACAGGTGCCACTAGTGCCTCTGTAAAAGTAGTAAGGTTTGGGATTGGGGGCCTACTTCCACAAGCTGCACCAATGCACTGCTCCAGGTCTCTGCCCTACCTCGCATCCAAGGGGATTTGGAGTTATGTGAGTTCACCAGTGATGAAGATGGAGGAACAGCAGCAGCTCTGGTAGGACTCTGCAAGCTACCCTTGGGACTAACAGCATTGCAACAGCAGCAGCAAAGACCTTGGTGCAGGCAGAAAATCTGCCTGGGAATCTAAGCAAGCATTAGGGTAGCTAGAACTGAATCCTGCTGCCAGGACTACATTGATATTGGTACCCACCCCAGGCAGTCTGGCACCAAGTGTTGTGTTGCTGTGAGCTCTGGTTATGCCATGCTGCAGAAATAACCCCCCAGCACAGGTCTCTGGCCAAGGGCTGTACCGCATGGACCAGATCACGGTGTTCTGAGCATCAGCTGAAGTCAGGTCACAGCATGCAGATGGGCAAGGCAAAGCAAAAGAAAAGAAATAACCTTGTTGTAAAGGTAACTGAGACATGGGGAAATTAGGCTATTAGTGTACAGTCCTATGGGAATGCTGAGATAGAAGTGGGAATCAAGCAAGTTATCCAGCATCATAAGGGGGCCCCAGTTGTGGTATCAGCCCTACACACACAAAAACACACACAGCCACTCTGGCTCATGCCCTGTGGGAAATAAGAAATTTAATATTTATCTCTTAAAGACTCTTTCTTGGCAAATAAAACCATGAATATCTATACAACACTTAAAAGCCTTGAACAGAAGGCTCCATCTAAGCACTGTATTAATAGTTTGTTTGTTTTTGAGAAAGGGAACAGATGGACAAAATCTTGGAAAAAAGAAAGAGAAACAAGATGTGATTCTGTGTTGTAAGATTCCTTTCCCTCTTCCAGAAGTGACTAACACCCTCCATTTGGTGCTACTGTACAACAGAGATACAACAGGTAATGGCTTTGCTGGGGGTTTTTTTTTTTGGTATGCGTGGAAATCTCTTCATCAAGCACAGCTACAGACTGCTGGTCCCACTCTCTACTGTTTTAATGAAAACCCGACAGAGTTGCCAATTGATAAAGCCATTTCTGGCATTCTTTTGTTCCCTTATCTCCCCTGTTCTCAGGGAAGTGATGAGGCTTTGTCAGGCACAGAGCGCCTGGATGCTGGATTGCAGGGGGTACCTCACAGCAGCTCTCAACAGAAAGCTCTGTAAAGATAGATTTCCACTGACAGATCCTTCTGCACCACTCAAGATAGACTCAAGCTGACACGCTGTTTCCTATGCTTCCCAAGGCCTTACTTCAGAGCAGCTTCATTGTACACTCTGGATGTTCCCAGAAAGCAAAGCCAGTATGTTATGTCCTGTGTTCATCATAGATTTGCCTTTAGAACTGCAGAAAACTTGTAGCACCAAGCCTGGGACATGTCTTGACCTGCAAATCATCTTATGGAACAACAGAGCAGGCGATGGTCACTTGAAACCACACAACAAGAGCAGATACAGACAATTTTTCCTCCCAGCATGTGCTTGTGGTGAGGCAGTCTCCACTTTGTGCTTGCACCCTTAAAAAAAATAGATAAGCTCTTTCAGTTCAACAGAATAGAGTAGGCTCCAACAGCATTACTACCCACACAGCTCCTAACAGCTTCCAAAGTCGCTCAGTGTCAGAAGCCTACTTTAGCCCCATTCAGCCCTTTAACAGGCAGGTGAGCTGCATGCAAGGTACGAGATGTGCAGTCAGTTTTAAGCATTAGAGCATGTCATGGTTTCCAGTGAGAAAAGAATTACATTGAGATATACTCCAGAACATAAAATTCCAACCAACTGTATTTTTAATTGCCTAATATAACTCACACATATATACATGTAATGTATTCACACATATATGTATATAGGTAAGGCCACCACAATCAAAGTTGAAAGGCTTCATTAAAAATGATAGCTGGATGTTGTGAGAACCTTTTCCTGTATAATAGCAAAACTGAGAGCTCAAGGAATAACAATATGACTTTTATAGCTTTTCAGTTCTTTGCAACAAAAGGCTCAGCTGGAAGTGCAAAAAGCCAGTGTAACTCCCCGAAATGGATGGCAGCAGGAGACAGGTACAAATGCACCTTCTGTAGCAAAAAGAGCTGAAAGCCAGGACTACCTGGGATCCCCCTTTGGCTACCAATTTGGCACTGTCATGTCCTGCCAGGGGCTGGAGCACAACGCTGACTGGTCAACAGACAATCCTCATTCCGATCTTCCTACAAAATGAAGAGATTTCTAGGAATAGGCAAGTTCTTGCTGCTGACCTGAAGAATTTAATCAAATGTGGCTTGAGATGGTGCAGCTGGGTCTGCATGTCTTCATTATTAAATGTACAGAACTAGATTCCCAGCCCATATAAGTTGTCTGCCCTTACTGAAGCACACTAATTAGCTTTGCACAAGGCTTAAGTGCAACATTTGCCTGCCAATGCCCAGCTACTACACAGTTTAAAAGGAGGAGGGTGAGATTCGGGAATCACTCAGGAATGCCAGAGCCACAAAGGTGCTAGGATTGGTGACAGTCAATCTTTGTGCATCTCAACAGGATGGCAGCTTGTACTGGGAAAAGATGTGCTTTTTTTGTGTCCCATCCCAACCAACCCTCCCTGCCATCCCCACAGCAGCACACTGGCAGACAGCTTGAATTAGAAGCATCCCTGGACCCTGCACTCCTGTGGGCATGCTGTGGAGAGCTTGGCATTACCATTGTCAATCCCTTGGGAGAGGTAATGTCAAGAACAAACCAGCACTGCTGGGCATTTGGAGAAGAACTGAATGATTCAAGCAGACGAACATCACAGCAGCGTGCCACTACTCAGACCTTAATTTGCTTATGAGCACAAGGAGATGAACCACGGTCCCAAGTTTCTTCCTGTCCCTCTCCGTGAAAGCCATGGCATCAGGAATAAAACTTTCATTTTAGACAAGGGGACGCTCCCTCTGACCCAGCCGAGGAGCTATCCTGGGAAAACAGAGGCAAGCAGCGCTGAGGGCCAGGTCTTCAGCACCAGCGGGAGGGGGAAAGCGCTGCCTGGGAGCAGGCACAGGGAAGCTGCATCTCCACCAGGACGTCTGGGGCAGAGACCCAGGCATCATCTCAGGGGTACAGATAGGGACCATGAGTCCAGTCTCTTGCTGCTGGAAACAGACACATCCTAAAAGTTTATCCACTTCATCTTAAAATTACTTCAGGCTGTTGGGTTTTGGTTTGACTTGGCAATCCCAGTAGTTCTGCTGGGAACAAAAGCAGTGCTGCTGAGGCCAGGACAGAGCAGGAACACTGTCTTGATCCCATGCTGTGTTTTAATCCACAGAAACGATATTAATACAGAACACAGTCCAAACTGTGCATGAAGGGAGACAAGGTACAAGTAACAGCATATCTTCTGCCAAAGCAATGGAGCACAAAAATCTGAATGGGCTGCATCCATGGCAAGGAGGGGACAGGCATTTCCTGCACAACTATCTACAGATTCATTTCTATCCACACTGGGCTCAAGGACTTACCACAACAAATAGCTCTAGAAAACAGAGATGTGATGCTTGCTCTGGAATGCTTGTGTTCTACGTACAGGTCTCCAGAGGTACTCTGCTGTGAGGCCAGTTTTGCTGTGCAGATTGGAGTAAGTCACCCATCCTCTGTGTCAGCAAAGTGGGGATTGCTGTACTCCGAGATCCTTGGATGAAGATCATCACTCAATACCAAATTCTTTGCAGTCCCATTTCACCATCTGATTTCTACAGCAGCCAGTGCTCTATATAGAAATGTCATTTGCTTCATCTCACAAATCCACTGATGAGCTGTTACAGGCCCAGATGTCAAGCTTTACAGCAAGAAAAAAGAATTAAGGTATTTGTGGCAGCTTTGTATTTATAATAAATGTAAAAATAAAATATGAATTTGTGTTAGAAATGCAAGGAGAGCACTGGGATAGTGGATGAATCTTCTCTAAATAGATTAAAAGGACTACCCATATCAGCAGAAATGGTTTTGCTCCTTCCAGCAGCAGGAAGGAGGGGTAGGGACAGCTCAGGTGCTGGCATGCCTGGAAGAAAGGATGGACACAGCAATTGCAGTGTCAGAGATACAGCACTGTGAGCCCTACCCTCACAAAAACCATGGGTTAGGGCACTAAAAGAATTTAACATAAATGAAAACACAAATAGTTTGCCCTATTAAGTGGTGACCTTGCCTGTATGCTTTCCCCCAGCTATCATAGGCATCAGAGAAGAAACTTTAATAAAGCTATTTACCCCCCTGTATTCCAGGGGTAACAGGAGAGACAAAAAAGGGATGATAAAATGACCAAAGCTGTGCATGCTGGGAGATGATCTTACTTCACTTGCTCTAGCAACTGCCAAGGGACAAGAAATGCAGCAATTAATTACAATTATTTTTTTTTAAAACTTTTTTGCTTTCAGAGTTCACTGTTAGTAAAGGAGCCAAGGTTTTTATTTTTAGTGTGGCTTTTGTTTTGACATTGCCTGGTCCCAAACACATGAAATCACCTCTATAATGGGGGATGTAGCAGGGTGTGTGCAGGGTCTCGGGAATAGGTCCAGCCCATCCTCCCCAGGTGTTACACCAAACCCCTGAGCAGACATTCATTTTCATTCCCCATGCACAGCCCAAGCATATGCAAAGGGGTGGGAAACAACCTCCCGCTTCTTCTACAACCAAGCGCAACGATGTAAAACCCTCATTCTCTCTCCTTTTATGTTGCCCATAAAGCTCCAAATGTTGCTCTTAAATGGAGTCCCCCTCATGCATATAATTGAGTGATTTCTCAGCCACCTGCATTATGATATTACTGGGCCAAATGTTGCCAGTTTCCTATGTCAAAGCACTTTTTGGGTGAGTTTTCAGCTGCTGCTATGCATGAATTTCCCAGAGCCAGAGCAAGCAGAGACAGCAGCATAGGACAATTAATATTTCCAGTTAACCTCATTAACTTCTATTGTGCATCAAGCAGGCAACAATGCAAGATTCAGATTGACATCACTTGCTGCTTTCTTAACAACCCTGAAAAACCTGTGCACTTTCTGAGAACCTACATGCAGAAATAAAACCCCTCAACAGATCCAGAGTTAATTCATTAACACCACGCTTGAGTGAATTCAATAGCTCCCTGACAATGATGCGTAGGAAGGCTGGCTTCCTCTTGCTCCTGCCAGGCTGGATTTGCTGATGTCTAATAACACAGCTGAGCTCATTTTGCAACCTTAGCTGTATTAGGATTTCCTCTTCCTTCAGAGGACAGGTTGCCAAAACAGGTAGAAAGCAAAGGTCCTCTTTGCTTAATTTTTACATTCTTTTACACGTAATTTCAGTTCTTGCTTATTAAAACATCATAAAGCTGGCATCACTGTCCAGCTTCCAAATAAAGAGTTTGAAAGACAGGAGAAACCATAATTATTTCTGTTCTATAGACAGGGAAACCAAATGCTCATGAGACATCCCACACTCACATAGCTCACTAGGGTCAGCTTGAGGTGTTCTCAGTTTGGCACCCTAACGCACCAATAGCTGCAATGTCTGATACTTGAGGGAAAATGGGATAAAATGATGACAGTCAGATCTTTGAGACTACCTTTTTGTTGAACATCATGCTTTGAGAAACAGGAAGGTGTAAATATGGAAAGAAATCTGGAGTTCCTTCTAGATCCTAAAACCCAAAAGTTGTATAAAAAGCACTTTTCGTGGCATTTCTCAAGGACTCGGATTTAACTTCAAAGCTTGCTGTTAGTTACTGAATTATTTCTAGGGGCTAAGGAAAAAATATAAGGAACAATTTAAGTAACAAAGACTTTCCTCCTTCATACATGGTTGTGCTGCCTGATTCATAACTCAGGGCAAAAGAGATCAACCACACTGACTAAAGTTATCTTGAAACCTGCATGCAACAGCTCAGACCTCACTGCCACCCATACTGATCAACCACTTCCACTCTGTCTCTGGACCTTTGTTTGCATGGACATTGAAGAACAGGGATTTCTTGTTACCTCTTCTCAAGCCACCAAGGCTGTCAGCCAACACCTTGGTGTCAGGGGAGGTCTTCAGCCAGTGAGGTCCTGGAGCTCAAGCAGTATTAAAGCCATTATTGTGGATGATTCTATTGGTCAAAGGCTAGCTAATTTCTCTTCTGGAGCTGCGTTTTTTCCTATCCAGCATAACTGGAAAATCACCAAAGAGTAATTAATGATAGCTTTTGGACAGAAATATGGGTTGAAGCTTCATTCTTCCCTGTAGAGTGTTTTTTACCTTTCAATGCTAAAGCTTTTTCTTTTGCAAAGCTACAATGCCCTGCAGGAACTGTAGTTTCAGCTGCTCTGTTCCCCTGGTCTCCAGCTGGACTGTGTTTCCCACCATACAATGCAATCAGTCCAGGGCTGCATTTCAGCACTCTTCTTCCCTGGGGAAGAGGCCACAGGGCCTTAAGCAAGACTGGGATTAACCCATAAGCCTGTCCCAAAGGACACACCACGACTCAACCTTGGATCCCCCACAAGCCTCTACTGCTTCTCCACATTGAAAATATTTTAAATCAGAAACATTCCAGTTCAATTTCTACCAACATCAAAGTTTGGATCAGATAAATTTTCCTTTTTTAAAAATCTGCTCTGTCTAGCTGCGTTTTTATACTTCATCAGACTTAGCAAAGTCATCCTCAGTACATCATAACCATGCATTAGACAATGATCTAGCCATACTCATGCTGTCTTCCTGGCTACTTTAAATTGATGTTTTGATTCCTGGCAAATTCACAAATTAAGTGGCAAGGGGTAAATATAGAGTATTTAACATGCAAAGTGAAATCAAGGACATGTTGATCTTGGTCTAGCTTTGGGTTGTTCAGTGTAAATCAAGTCCTGCAACATCCATAAAGGAGAGCTAAGAATTAAAGAGTATGACTTGGCTTTGTCCAATGGGGATTCCCTGTGCTAGGGTTTAACCCATTCCTGTTGCATTTTAGGTGATTTTCTCCAAGTTCAGCAAGGTATATGGAAAGAGCTATCACCTCATCCAAACTGATCCACTCACCCTCTTTCTGGAGAAAGAGTGTAGACGTTAAGTGAAAAAGATCCCCTAATTCTGTCTTATCTTCTGCCTGGCAATGCTGAATTACATCCCATAATGTATCTTTCGGGACAGAGTCTATTATTTGAAGACATGGGACACTGACCAGATGCCACAAGTTTTTGTGACCCAGCCTAGGCACTGCCCTAGATGTCGTGAATTAACTGACTGCTACAAAGAGTTTATTTCTTCCTGAGAACTGCTACCCAGGATCTGCATGGTCAGTAACTGCTGCTCCTTAAGATGGTTCAAACTATCTGTGAAATGCTGATTAAGCACTCAGATGCACACAGCACCCATAGCTGACAATGTTATAGTTCAGTGTAATAAAAGGAACTCACCAAAACCTTTGACAGCTTTTGACCTCAAGTTGGAATAGCAACTTCTGCAGCCTAATATACACCTCTCCACTGAGTATTGAAGCTTTGCATTGATTTTAGACAGAAATATGGTAATGGCCTTTCCACAAATAAAAAAAAAACCTTAGTCCAACTTCATTTGCAAGAGACTAACAAAGCAGAGGAGACACTTTGTGCTGCAAGTCTTTGGCTATAGCTCTAATCCCCCATCTGGGAAGTGGAGCAGCATCGGTCCCAGCTTTGGCAAGAGACTCCAAGAGAGGCAGCCACTGGCTTAACCCCAGCAGAGCTGTGTCAGGAAGGAGCAGCGAGGAGCCTGTGCTTGGCAAGGGTTGGGAGCAGGAAAGACAGTAAGATCCTCGAGGGGTAGAAGGGCATTTGGAGATAAGATCCTGTTAGGTGACTAACAGAAACAAAAAAAGGTGTAATTTGTTCTGTGATGGCTTGATGAGTAGGAAACCAGAAGTGATTCCTTCTACCAGAAAATACAAGAGACAAGAGACAACCAGTCTTACTTGGGGTGAGAGCAAAGGAGGTAGGGGTGGAACTACTATGCATGTCACAGCACCCGTGCTGTTAGCATCAAGCATATTTAAGTGCTAACTCTTGCTGCCTTACCTCCCCACAGTGAGGGTCATGGCAGCAGAAAGACAAACTGGTAGTGTTATTTGCACTGTGATTTTGTACCTCTCTGGTCATTAGAATAAAATAAAAAAACATTTTGAAAAGGTTGATATGTGTAACAACTTCTGAGCAAAGGAATCACAAGCACTTGCTCCAGCCCTGCTGGCCCTTCTGCTACCACACTGGCTGTGACTGTGCCTCTGCAGTCACCTGATGGGTCCTTGACACCTCATGTCTTAGATGATAAATGTAAGAACAGAAAGGGAAATGAAAGAATTATTTTTTTTTTTCAAGTGAGGAATAGAGGGACAGCAGCACACGTTACTCTGTTCTGGTGTACAGAAGCCAGTTTACCTGCACTGTGGCCTGACATTTTCTGACAAATAAATGTTATTTAGGTGAGCCTTCCAGCTCCCTGTGGAGGGGTGCCTGTATTTACTGAGTTTTGCTCTTCATCCACACGATGTGCCAGGTATCACAGCAAGCTGGAGGTAGCACAGACTTGGCCCCTGTTCATGCCATGCTCACTAAATTGGCTTCTTTTACTTAGGACAGCCAACCTACACAGTCTGGGAGAACCCAAACCCTAAAGCATTTAGAACAATCACAGAGGTTACTTTTATACTTTAGTACTAAAATGGTTCAGTCCCACTGCTCCTATTCCAGGGCATAGATGTCAGGGTCAGGCTCACTCCCATGGCACAAGCAAGGCTGCCAAGAGCCTCACTAGCAGCCAGTCCTTGAGCTGCACTGGGCAGGGTCCTGATGAAGTGCCTCACCTTCTGCATGTCAGGCCAGAAACCTCCCAGGGATCTACAAAGTGGACAGGAGGAAGGACATGAAAACGAGAGGTGTAGTGCACACTAGCTGCTTGTTTCCTCCCCACCCATGAATTGATGTGGTTTGACTACCAGATGTCTGCCCTAACCACACCACCAGAGGCACTTCAGATGAAACCCAGGCCCTCATACAGTGACCCAGAACTTCCTTCCAGCTCAGATTCTCCCTCACTCAAGTCCCCAGTCACCTGGTAGAGGTACCATGAAATTAGTTACTATTGCCATGGTAATGACATGAAATTATAGTTACCAGTACCATGAAGTTATATTACCATTCCACTCTTCTTTCCTGGCCATCCAGTCTGGGTTGCTGCAGGTTAATAGCTTCAGTTCATCCTCATGCCACATACTCTCTGCCCAGCAATTTATGGCTGCAGACCTTTCTTGCAGCCTTTTTTTACCCCACCTCTAGAGCAGCACTAAGGAGACATCTTCTCCTGCCCAACAAGCCCCCAGCAGTGCAGCTGCCAGCAATGGCTGTGCACCACCCCTTACTCCCTCCACCCTGCCCATGAACCGTCACCCATGTTCCTCTCAACCTGCTGTCCTCCTACAAGCCCAGATCAACTCATTGGCACATGTGGGATTTGGGGCACTCTTCTGTCCCAAGAACCCAAGTCACAGGATTTTATTCTCTAGCAGGTCCTTACCAGTCTCAGCCCACCTCTCAGCGAACAACAGCCCCCAGAGAGCCTGCCCAGCCCGTGTTGGCAGTATTACCAGAAAAGGACCCAAGACTAAAATAAAGCACAAGCATCAAGATACAAGCACTAAGATACAGGGCAAAGGTAGCTTGTTTCCCATACACATCCATCTCCCAGCAGGAAGAGGAGGAGCTGGGAGACACACAGGTTTCATTCTTTTGCTTTATTTTTCTTTACCACAGTGAAGAGCTCAGCTGGTTTCTGCATTTGCCCTTGTTCCTGGTGGTGAGTAACACCAACCCTCAGCAGAGGGTTAAGGAAAACACAGTTACAACCTTCTACCCCCAGCATCTTATCTTCCACCTTCCCCATTGGAACACACTATGGCATTGTGTCCTGACCTGGTGTGGGTGGTTGCCTGCAGGTACCACTGCCATCCAGATAATCAGCAGTTATTGCTGTGACAGTGTTTGAACATCACTACCCAGAGAAAAATTTGGGGTATTTATCAGCCCACAGCAGTCTCTGAGAGCACCAACAGGGACTGGGGTCCCTCATCCCCACAGTTCAGACAAGAAAAGTCCCTTGCACCTGTCAGTGAGCCTTATTGCCAGCAGAGAGGAGCAGTATTTGATTTTTTTTTTTTTAACAGCTCAGTAGATCATGTCAGCAGACAACAATGTGCTCACTCCACAAGACACAGAATTTGACAGGCAAAACAACCTGCCAGTTACTTATCATTAGTGCAAATGACTGATTTTTCGGTTCACTGGCAGTTCAGAATAATCTGAAGGTTTTATTTTGAGTCAAACTGAAGAAATTTTTTTCAGAACTTTCAGCTCACCTTGATATTTCACATTTCTGCTCCAATATCTTAAAAAAAACCTTTTTCTTCTTTTTAAAATACTGCAAAAAAAGGAATGCTTTGTTTGATCCAAAACTATTTTTACTAGTTTAACTTCTACATAAAAAGGGGGATTCAATAGCAGATATTTCTCCAGTAAAGAAACTCTGGGCAGTTGAAACACCAGATTTTCCTTGGACATAGCCCTTTTATGAAAATTTTGGAACAGCCTTAGCCTGCCTTTTTTCCCCACCTCCTGTCACGCTGCAAAGTCCACCACCACCATCTAGTTTTTTGTGGGCTCAGAGATCACAAGTCAAAAGCAAAAGGGAAGCTCATTGCCCATCACTCTTCTCCCTCACTCCCAACAGTGTCCCCAAGACCTTTTGCACATCAGCAGAATCCCATTCTGCCTCATACTGACTATTTCAGCCATCAAGAACCAGCCTTATGCCATCCACTGGCTTGGAAATAAAAACACATTGAAGAGTCAACCAAGTTAAAAAAAACAACCCAGTAGGTGCGCAGGCCAACCCTGCAGATGCTTCTGCAATTGAATCCTGGCTCAGGGCAGTAAGTGTTAGTGACTTTTAATTTCCTCTGTCCCCAGGCATCCTGGATAATATCACTCAGATAGCACTGATTCAACTCCTGACCTGGCAGACAGTGCTGGGTGTCCCACCACGCTCCATTGAGTTCAGCAAGCTTCACATAAGCCTGCTAAGCCACCGGGCTAGTTTGGTGAGTCATTTAATAACACTGAACATGCTTTTCCCTACTACTTTGCAAGGAGGGAAGGAATCTACTCCTAGGGAATTAAAGACCCCCAAACAAATTTTAAACACAAATTGAATTTTTTAATTGGACTGGAGTGCTGAAGCATATTCAGATCTTGACCTCAAATCAGATCAGAAAGGAGAAGTAGGAAGTCAGTTGACTCTGGAGGTTTGTGGGGAGTCACAGGTGCCTTCAATAACTGATTCTGCAAGTTAATAGCTTGGTTAAGGATGGGAATAGACTAAAGATGATGCCAAGGAGTTGAGGTTTTAGTCCAGTTTGCTCTATAATAAAAGCAAATATCACAAGATGATCACAACTGGAAAAGGAGATTGGAAAGACTCCTAGATCAGTATATTTAATCTCTTTCTACTGGACCTTTTCTTGTAATTGTGACAAGTTTGTCAAGCCACATCGTTAGGCAGGATTTTCTTGCATTCATTGCTCCTACTGGGAAGTAATTTCAAAATCTGAGGGTTAGAAACTTTCTTCTAATTAGCAACCCAAGACTGTGGTTAGCAAAACACATTTTCCTTTAGCTTTAGTAGCAATTCTCCTCATCTCCTTAGGAGAAGCCCACCAGGAGGGTCCAGACCTGAACAGCAGCAAGGAGCAAGTCATATTTGTTCCAGCATTGAGGATAGCTGTCAACCAACTGCTGGATCACAACCATACTGTTTTAGTTGATGCCTATCAATGAGCTGTTGGTTACCCTGGAAATATTTGATCTCCAGCTGACCAGAGCAACACTTTCTGCTGCAGTTTGCCTCAATGAGCTGGAAAACCTACATATGGTAGATTTTTGGGTGGACATGAGTTGTTCAGCAGTCCCTCTACAGTTCAGAGAAAGGACAGGATCTAGTGCCAAGGCAGAGTGAGCTTCACAGGTCTCACAGGACAACAGCTCAAGCAACCACAAGCTGAATTATTCCATCATCCAGGATGTTGTGCTGCAGCCCTGCGCTGATTCCTATTTCATGCTTTACCTCAGCGGTACAGAGGTGCAGGTTTCCAGAGGTGTCAAATGGAGCTGATGCTAGTCAAGAGTTTGCACGTAGCTTCCTGGAACTGTTTTGAGAATTGCAGACTCCAGGCAGAATTTTAGATCTCCATCTCAGGTTCAGCACTTCACTGAAGTATCAACAAGAACATCTTTGTGAGTGTCTGAGGGCCACTGGGTTGCAACGTGCTAAAACATTTGGCTGCTACTGAGAATCTTACTGTGATGTTTATTCAAGTCATGACCTGAGCACCCACAGCTCCGATTTGCAGACACGAGGAACCAAGAGCAGCCAGCATTTTTTAGCATCTCCTATCTGTTAACTGACATTTTCTGAAGATTAAAAGCTTTTGGGTTAACTGCCCAGGAGAGAAAGCCCCATGCCCCCCATCCAGCTCCTGCATGGGCTTTGGCAGTGGGCCCAGACAACATCAACAAGCTTTGAGCCTGACTTACAGCACTGAGACAGCGAAGAAAGCAGAGACTCCCCTGACAGTATTCACATTCAGGTCTTGTTGATGAAACTACTAGTCATTAATGCCAAGAACAGCAGAGATTTTTTTTACCATGTGGGCTTCAAAATTCACATCAACAGACAGAGTAGCATCTTTCACATAACTCCTTAAAACACGTCTGTGCCACAAGCCTACCCCTCACACCCATCTGGCACCAGACTGGCCCATGGCAAGGCACAGCTTCCTCCTCATTTCATCCTCCTCCAACACTCCCATTTGCATTTTGTTCACTTGTTGCATCCTGTCTAATTCCTGTTCAGGCATTCATCAGGGAGGGGAAGGTTGTTTTTGCTACTTGCCTGTGCTGCACCCAAAGTAATGAGCCCAGAACCCTTATGCGATCTCTTACCTGATACTCTGACTTAAGCTGGGACTAAAGGAAGATTTCTCCCCCCCATTCTAACCCATCCCCCCACCCTCCCCAACAGTCAAGTGAAAACCACAGAATTCTAGCAAAGCAAAGATCATTGGGAACTGTACTTCAGGCTCTGTCCAAAACATTTGACAAGCAAAATTCTGGGGTTATTTAACTTTTTCCTCCCCATTTCCACACTTTCAAATAGAAGCTCTACACATCCCAAATATCCTTTTGAAACACAAGTTAAAACACTGTCTGTAAGCTATTGGAAAACGTTTGATGTCAACATTTCTATTCTTCCCTTGACCAAAACACAAACCATATTTGACACTAAGGAGTAAATAGGCTGCACCTTACAGAAGCGGTTTTGGGGTAAATTCATGGCTCATTCACAAACTCTTAACCAGCTCCTCATGCAAAGCAATGCAACCACAACTTCAGGTCATTTGTGACCTTGGCCTTATTCGAAGCAAATGAGAGGCTAATGTTTACAGATTCCAAGTCCTAATCCCCAAACATCCAAAACCTCACTTTGTTTGCTCAATAGTAAAAAAAAAAAAATAATGGTTTTTCTCCCTCCTCCCCTTTTCAAACAAATCCTTCCTGCCTTCGGACAAGCTGACATTGTGTGCGTCCTTGAGCACGTTCAAAAGCAAGGCAGAGTGCTCCGTTCTCATTACATGGCTTGACTTATCAGCCCAGCAAAGGTTTGGGTTTCAGGTGTGGCTCCATGCCAGGTGTGACAGACCATTCACACAGCACAGAGGTATGGAGCATATATGGGCTTATGGCACCAAGAAGCCATGTTCTCTGATTCTTAACAGACAAGCAAACAGCCTGTAGTCCCAGAAGATTAATCAGGAGAAATTAAATTATACTTAACAGGTTGATTGAGAGAGATTATGTGATTTGCCCACTGGAAGCAGAAGCAGATTCTCAGCTGTTGATTTTATTACTCCATGGCCAAAATCCATAGGGAAGGGATGAGAAAACTGGGGCAAGATGCTTGCTTTCTCTAATGTCTTATCAAGAGCATTATTGCAAAGAATTTGCCTCCTAAAGTACATTAGAAATTATTTACAGGTGAATGACCAAGAAGGAAATAGTTCCTAGACAGGATGATGAGCTGATGTGCTAGATAATGCCACCACACAGGTTGGACATACTAGGTTACCCATGAAACATGACCACCTTGAATTCATTGTCCTGTTACTGCACACTAGTACCAAAGCAAACTGGTAGCTCAGCCTCCACCTATTAATTTGGAAACTGCATAATCTATTTACATATAAATGTAACACACTCAATATGTGAGCTGTTTTCATTTATGTCTCATAATGAAAATGGGCTCCATATGCTGTCTGGATGTTCACCACCACCCCCACACCCCCTTCCCCAAGACCTTCTACCATTATTTCTTGCACCACTTTTCATTCACCTCAGAACTCACAAGGTTACTGCTAGGGTCATTCAGAACATGCATCTCTAGCAGGATTTTTAATGAAGAGTCCACATCTGTCCTTCACCAATGAATCATCAGAAACCATGTCCTTGTTCTACGAATGCCCAAACAGGTGTCCCTTTGGCTGGCTAAAGTAGCCAAGCTTTGTCTGTAGAGGACTGGAGACTAGTGTCATCTGTTTCTCCTAACATGCCAACTCTTACAGAAAGGACAGAGGGGTACAGATAGTAGGAAGAGGAAGTTCCTCCACGGTTGTGGTACGTGTAAGGAGATGGAAAGCTTTGAGAGAGGGCAGTGCAGGCAGTGGTAGCCTCTCCAAGTTTCTAGTAACCTTGCAGTCAAATGAGTTAGGTGTCTCTATACCCTGGAGAAGTTGCAAACATTTGCAGGCTGTAGGTAATCCTCAAGCAGGTAGTTTGGGCTAGTTAATTATACCTTACAGCTCTTTCATTCACAGGATGAATTCATAGCCCTGAATTCACAAACTGAATTAATTCCCCTCATTAAAAGCCTGAACCAAGCTCTTACAACAGGAGAGCCTTGGGGACCTGGTGCTTCTGCTATGATTTCTCAGGTGACACACCAGTTCAGGAAGACCTTCAGGATTTGCCCATGTTTTCACAGGAGGATGTCCTGAGCACTCAGATGGTTACTTATCCCCTGTCCTTACCCATACCATGAGGCAGGTTCAGCACTCCTGAAACCTTTCTTCAAGTCAAGCCATTCCCTGAAGCACTCTGCAGATACAAGAGCTCAAGTCACTTTTCATACAGCAGGTACTGATGTGGCTGTCCTGATCAGAGGAGCCCAGTACCTTGCAGCCTTGGAGATGGTTACCATCACAAGAATCCCACAAGTTAAGGCAGTGTTGCTATTTCCATTGTACTGCTAGGGAACTGAGTCACAGCACTGATGTAACTTGCCTGAGGCAGAAGATGAAGTCTGGGCCAAAACAGGGAACCAAGCATAAGTCCCTCAAATTCCTGTCAGGGACTCCAAGTCCAGGCCATCCCCACAGCCAGTCACATTTGTGAAAACATCTGGCAGGGCTTTAGGTGAAGTGTGTAAGATTTTCACTCGCTTGAGCGTGCATGGAAGTGCCAGCCATACCTACACCAGTGCATCTGCTGCAGCAGGATGGGATACCATTGCATCACAGCCCAGTAACATTCGTAAAACCCTCAGGTAAGAGAACCTGGTGCCAGGCATGGGATTGCCAGGCAAACTGTGGGCAACCAAGGAACCTCCAGCACAAGCAGCATCGCGCAGCACCTGATCCAAAGCCCAACAGCAATCATTGTCTCCAGCACGCTTTGAACACACTTGCTCAAGTGATCACTCAACACCAGAGGTATTTGAGAGATCTGCTTTTGCATGTGGCAGTGTCCAGCTGGCAAGAGATAACTATTATGGCAGTGCCCCACATATGCTCTGAACCAAGCTAACCCAAGACCTCAAAGCTACAACCCACAGCATGGTATTTTCTCTTCCAAGATGAAGTTTAATTCTTTTAAAAATCCAAGTTCAACTTAATATTCATTTAAAGGTACAAACCCACTTAACTGAATTTACTAGCAACGCTCCTTGAGATGTCTCCATCTGTTCAGAAAGCAGCCAAGAAGTGACAAGGCTCCATTTCTGCTTAGCTCCTTATCTTGGGTTATTTCCCCCCCCACCCCCCCTCAGGACAGTGGTGAAGATGGGATGAAAATCCTGTTGAAACCAATGTAAGGCATTGAGCACACTTGGGCTCAGCTCTGGCAGCAGGGTGCTAGGCCCCAGGGTGGGCTATGATAGCTTTTACTTTTTATTTTGCAAAGATAAAAACTTTGCCTGGAGTTTGTACAGCTGGAAGATGAATGGAGTAACTGCACAAAAACCACCCACCACTGGCAGCAGCAGAGAGATAAAAGTTACTAGAATTTGATTGCGCCCATTATTAAAACTTATCTTTAACCATCTCGCTGTCTATTGACTTCTAGCCAACTATTAACTAGCAATGACCTTAGTGGCTTGAAAATAACTGGGGAAGTCAAGTAAACAAAGGGGAACATGGCTGCATACAAAGAACCAAGATATTTACAGAGACCCTCTTTGCTTCTGCTCATTGCAATAAATTGTGCTGAGTATTTTTCCATTTAAATACCTAAGTCAATGATCCAAGCAGCTGAAGGTGTGGACAAGCAACTGAGTAGAGGAGCAGATGGAAGGAATAGGAGCTAATTGTAATTGTTTGTGGAGCCTTGAATTAAAGTCATCTCGGGCAAAGTCAGAAGACAATGGTTCAGATTCTAGGCACTTAGCTCCATGGGCCTTCATGTGTATTAAGCAGAAGCATTAATTATATGCAGGTCAATTTGAGTTTTTCAAGACATACCATTACACTATACCTAATGCCTAAGAAAGCCACTTTGTTTTTTAAAAGCCAGGTGAAAATGGGCAGTGAGAATTCTTTTGGAATGAGAAACCAAGTATTTCATTATACCTATATTTTAGTATCCAAGCTGTTCCTGGCCTCAACATTTTTGTTTTCATGGTCTAAGAATTGGCACCATATGTCTTTTCACTCCACCAGCATATCTGCCCTAGTGTTCCCCACATTTCCCTTCATATAAGGCTCAGATCCCCCTCTGCAGTCCTGTGACCTACCTGTTCCCCAGCCCTGTACCAATAGCATCCTCAAAACGCTCCCCCTTCCCAATACACTCAGCTCCTTTCCATGCCTTGTAACTATTAACTGGAAAAGAAGCAGCATTTGCTGCAGCTTATTTCAGGCTATTTGTGCTCCAACTGGACAGTCATCCAGTTGGCCAACAGTACCTATACTTCTGAAACTGAGTCTTGCACACAGGGCAAGCTATTGCCTGATCACTGATTAAAAGGTTTTCATAAAAAGATTATTTGGGGTTTCTACTTGCCTATTCAGACTGACTGTCAAAAGGTTCTAAAATTTCTGAAGGAATGCAATAAAAATACCATTATTATTATTATTTTGTCACTAATCAACATTTTTACCATCTTCTTCACTACCTCATTTTTGGTCAGATCAGTAGTTCTCAGTCTCTCAAAATCTTGGAAAAATATTGTCAACATGTAAACCTATTGATTTAAATTCCATCCTGAGTAGCCAACCTGTGTGTATGAGGAAAACTAAACCTACCCAAAATGGAGCCAATTGTGGCCACTGTACAAATCAAAGTGGGAAATTCCATAGAGAAATGTGGAAGCCACAGGGTTTCGAAATTCAAACGTGGGTATGTTTCTCCTTAAAGGAGAATGGATGGGGGGCATTCACATACTGTATCCAAGTTCAGTCAGGTCATAGTCAGCCATAGTGGAGCAAGAAGAGACATCATCTCTGCAGTCATAGTCCCACACTACAGAAGACGCTCTTGCAAAATTCTGTTGCTTCCAGTTTGTGGGGAAATCCTATAGAAGAGCTTTGGGTGCTTTATCATTCTCACCATAGGCAATCCAGCACTGCAGAGACAGCATAAAGAAAGTCATCTGAGGCCAGAAGAGGAAGCTATCCAAATTCTTCTTAATCCGAAACCCAAATAGAACCCTAAATACTGTGGCAATTCAGCCATCCACACAGATGATTACTTTTGGACTGACACTGAGATAATCCTCCTTGCACCCTTTGCAAGGAACTTGTGAGCCTTTTAACTCAATTTGGTCACATTTGAAAGAGGAGTAGAAATTTCAGCACCAAGAAGTGCCCATGGGATTTGGGAGAACCCACAGAGGAGTGGAGAGAGAGAGAGACCCAGATGAGTTTCCCATTGGTACACAACCCTTAAGACATGGCTGCCTGGCCAAACAGCACATAGGCCTTGGCTGACCTACTAGCACAGCTCTGTCCCAGCTACAGCATTACGTTATCTTCTGTGTTGTAGAGTCACAGGAAAAGCAGTGTGAAAAGAGCTAGGGTTATTATGGTGGAAACAGAAGTAGGATGAAAAGGCCAAAGGACAAAAATCCACAGGAGACTTCAGTAACTCTGGTGTTCAGGAAACAACAAGGCTCTTTCCCATCCCTTCATCTTCTTCCTGTGAAGGGTGAGATTACCCACCCTAAGGCAGGAAGACACATACACCTCCCTCACCAGAAGAGGCATGGCTATTTTTTCCCCAGGAAAAAGGGTGAAATCAGCTATTTACACTGGACAAATTACAAGCTCTGGAAATCACACAAGGCACACAAAGAGAGCAGTTATATCACAAATAAATATATGGTGTGGGGGGGAAACTTATTGATTAGCTTTGTAAACACAGTTGCCCAATCAATAGCAATTTCTGGAAGTGCCTGGTGCTTATTTGGTGCAGCTTGTACAATGAGGATAAATAATAAGAGTACTTAAGGAGCACGTCTCCTGACACCATTGCCAAGCCCCTTACAACACAGAAACAGAACACAGTACAACAATCGCACAAGCCAGGACTAATCCACTACACCTCTAAAAAAAGAAAACCCACAACAAGCACAAATCCAAACACAGCCACACTATCAAAATAAGCACCTGGATCCCAAAGGTGCACGAGCTCCTGCTGCTCTTGCTGCAAATAGCTTCCACAGGACCCAGGGCAGTGTGAAGCTCACTCATGTACTATGCTCAGCTGGGTCAGCTGTGCATCCTCCTAAGATCCCTCCTCTACAGAAGGATGCACAACCCTCTCCTCTTCCCCAAATCACCAGACTGCTGTAGGGATATCCCTGAGCATATACCTTGGAAGAGGAAAAAACAGGGGGACAAAGCAGCTCCCCAGAACCGTTTGCTTAATGCAGCATCCCCGCACCAGCACCAGCTCCCTGCCTTGTGGAGGCTGCGTTCAGAAACACTGCACTCCCCCCATACCTTGCCCACCACAGGGTCCAGACATAACAAAGAGAAGCAGGGTTCCAAAGCGGGCAACAGGACCCTTGAAAGACCCCAGCACATGCTTCTGGCACAAAGCAATGCAGCAAGAGCTATGGAGGGCAAGCTTCCCCCCTGGGGGGCTGCAAGGAACCCCAGTTAACCCTGACCAAAGCTCCTGGATATATCACAGCTCTGTGCTAAAAGTAGCACCTGATGGGAAGGAGGGAAAATCCACCTCAGCTCCCCATGGACTTCTCTGCTTCCCTTCTTCACAGATAGGAAGTTTGCTCACATTGTAACATGAGATCATAGCACAGGAAAGAGTCGTTTAAACTGCAGCTTTTTTTACTGCAGCTGCCAAGGATAATGATGTTTGCATGAAATGTGTTTACAGATATGGCTCACAGCCCTCCAGTGAGGTGTCCTGTGCAAGAGCTACTGGCCAGCTCATCATAACAAAGACTTTCACCCACCCTACTTACTTGAGCCAGCTGCCTCACTCCAAACAAGATGGGGCAGGCAGCTTCCCAGCACGCTCCACAGTACCCAACGCTGCCCGCAGAACTGGTGGCTGGAGGAAGAGAAGGAGGGACAGTACTTGTCACCTAATCCCTCATATAGTTTTTGGCTGCTAGAATATTTGCATGCAGATTGCTGCCAGCTGGTGGTGTGGGGATAGGATAGCCGCTTCTCCCACTGGGCATGGCCCCATGTGTTTCACGTTCTCACTTAGGCCCTAATGACATTGCTCTTTGGAAGCTCTCAGGACACAGGTGTCTGGGCCAAATGCTGAAGCCTTGTCTTCTTATTAGGAGAAATGTAATTTGCTCCATCTCTTTGGGAGGGATTTCATGGGACTGTGCTGGTTTGTAAATCACGGCAGGATGAGAGGAGTTTATGTGGAATAGGAATGACTCATTTTTCTGCTCCTAAAATGTTGATATTACTCACCAGAAAACTCCCCACATATTCTAAGGGATTTCAGTGCTTTTTGTCTTTCATTAACAGCTCATCTTGTTTGCTTCCCTGTCACAGCATCTTCCTCATAAGAACTTCCTGCGTCCTTTGTCACCACCTCACAACATCATTGTGGTGGCCAAATGGCCCATGAAGGCTGGAAAAGATATTAGGTGGTTATTGATCACTTTGAGAAGGCTATGTTAGCCCTCCATAACTTCAGCCAGCATTTACCAGCACCGTTAGGCACTGAGGTTGTGGGTTGCATGGATTTTCCTTGTGACTCAAAGCAATTTTCATTTACAGGCTGGAGCTGAGCATGCATTGCCAAAGGGTGCGTAAATGAAAGCCTTCAGGCTTAGTGCACAAATGGGATTTGTACCCTTCCTTGAATTCCTGATTCTCCTAGGAGGGAGTGCACACATGCTGCTTTTGAGTAGGATCATGATATAGGCAGTACGGGGAATCAAAGACACCGCCGAGACGTTTCAGCTATCTGTGCCCTAGTTTTCCTAGCTGTAAAACATGTCTCCTTTGCATTGACCTTGAGGCTAAACATAAATTTCTAGGCCTAGAGTTGCCACACGCTAAAGGCTGTACCAAAATAAAGAAAATTTCTTGATGACCTGGGAAGCAGAAGAAACAGCCCATTTCACTTAGGACCGTTGTGGGCAATGTCTCTCCTTTACTTTCCCTCCATCCAACAAAAATCTTAAAATTGCTTTTCCTGCTTTTTTGTTGTAAATAATTGACATGCGAAGTGCTGACTCATAAATCTGGGATTACAGGAAAGGAAACTTTGTTTCTTGGTGAAAAAAAAGTAATTTCACAGCATGGGCAGCTTCCTCCAGCGCTGACTGGCAAGTCCTTGGCCACATAGCGCGCCCTGCAGACACCGGCCGTGGCAGGATTTCCCAGGTGGTGCAGCTCTGTCTGTCCTTTGGCAACAAGGGAACCCAAACTCTGCCCCAATGAGGGCTTGGCAATCCCATCTAAATGAAGTAGGGTTCAACAGAGCTTCCCTTGGTTCTAACACAGAGGTAGGGCCATGTTAGCGTGCCAGGTTGTGCTCCGTTGTGCATCGTCTGCACCCACATGGGCTTTTACCTGCTGCCCTGCTCGAGCAGGAGGTGTTTGTTCTGAGGCTGCAATGTTTACAGGCCTATAAAGAGCAGACCAAATTTTGGCCTTTCCCAAGTATTGCTGTTTCAAAATAATAATAAAGCATCCCCCCCGGAGCTCAGGACTTGAGACTGCAGCCTTAAGCACAAACCACTTGATTCCTCAGAGACTATATAAAGGAGCAGGGGAAATATTATCTGCACGTCACAGGAGAGAACACACTTAGATCCTTACATTTTTTTCAGCACCTGACCTACACTGATTTCCACAGCAGTCAGGCACTCGCACTCCTGCAATGAGCCATGCGTCAGTGACTCACCCAGCGTCAGACAGAAAGTCTGCAGCACGGCGGAGAAGACAACTTCACTCTTCTGGCACTTACAGAAGCACTTCTAGCACCCGGGGTGCAGTGACACTTCCCCTCTCTCCCTTCAAGCAGCATTATTTCATCGTGTCTGCCAGGCAAAATTTGCTGCTGGAATTTGGTACTTTTATCTCTGCTCTTTGATGGACACCCCAGTGGAACGCTTGACTCATCTTCTTTCTAATATTGTCGTGATAGAATTCAACACCCCCTCCATTCTCCTCAGACTTTGCAGAAAAAGGTGAATTTGGAAACTTCTTTCTCAGATCAACTGATGATAGCAGCTCCATTGTGCCTGAGAAAAGCAGTCACAGTCTGTGCCTTCAAAAACCATTGGAATGTTGTTGCCATAGCTGTGAGTTGTGTTGACTATGGCTGTGCAAGGTGCACAATAGGGAGCCAGACTCTGTCCCACAGAGCTTGCATTCTTAACAGCAATCCATACAGTGAATGTTTACTATAAAAATATTTAGCTAAACAAAGCATCCAAGTCACATAAATGCTTGATGGATTGAAAAGGTCAATGGAGAAACAAGTTTTTCAGGAGACTGGGTTTATCCATAGTATGGCAACTTACAGGGCTTCCTTCTCATATTTTAGAGAAGGAAAGCTCATAGGAAAGGAATAAGCCTTGAGATGTAAACCCTACCCATGCAAACCCTTCCTACACAAACCCTTCTTAAGTAAAGTCTCCTTCACTTGAAAAAGGAGAGAAGAGTTCCAGAAGTTGAGCAGCATCTTCCTATGAAGGGCTGAGGGACCTGTCAAGTGCTGAATTCTCATGGCATGGACAAAGAGCTGAGTGGTGGGGTAGAAAGGGAGTTGAATGGCTTGAATCACTTATGTCAGGATAGATTAGTTCCTTGAGGATAAGTCAACAGATATATATGCTGAGATATATATATATATATACATGTATGTAAGAGTTAAAACATCACAGGCAGCATTAGGAGAAACCCCCAAATCTGCCTCTTTTATTGGAAGAAAATTTTCATTGAGCTGTTGATGCTAATAGGAGTTAGGAAAAAGTGTTTCTCTTTACTCTTGAGGAATACTCTCCTATTTAAATAATACCCAACTCTTGGGTGAAGTGGGATGCTCCTATGCAGAGCTTACACAATAGTAAGCTGCTTTTTTTTTTTAACAAGCAAAGTTCAAGTCACTAGAAAGTGCTTATGGTGCTTTCCTTTAGCACTCATGCTACACACTGCAAACCACTGAAAAAAACCCCAAGGACTCTTACCAATGTGGAAACAGGGCAGGTTCACAAACCTACACGTACTTTAAGGGCTCTTAAGGGCCACTGAGGAACCAGCATCTGAAGCCCGTGAGACCACACTGTGGCTGGACTTAAATTCCTGCTGTTCCCCCATACCATCTAAGCACCATTCTCTACAGAGGGTGGTGGGAGGCAGCCATGGCATCCAGCAACCACATTTTCTCTGTGGTGGCAGGACAAGAAAGACAGATTCATGATTGCATAAAAGGAAAAAGAAAAAGAAAAAGAAATGAAAAGAAAAGAAGAGCTTCATTTCCTGTTGGTCAGGGCAGCTTTGTTAACCAAGATGCCTGGAGAAACTGTGGGTACGAGCTGTGGGCTTGACAGTGGTGTGGGGGACTGTTTGAGCAAGGGTGCAGGTCTCTGGGGAACAGCCAAAACCACAAACATTTTTTGGGCTTTTCAGCTATGCTAAGGACAGGTCATGACTTGTCTTTGGCCTCTGAAGACCAGGAGTACTGGGACATGAGAGCCAGCCAGACTTCCCTGTTCCTCATGCAAGAGGTGGCTGTGTCCCATTTGAAACCTGAGCCAGAAGTATGAGGACTGGTCTCACCAAAATGTGCACCTGTGCACAAGTATCTCTGCATGTGTGTATAAACATACATATATAGGCCTCTGTGTGTGTGTGTGTGTGTGTGTGTGTGTGTATGCACTTTACCTTTCAGGTCACTTAGGGCACATGAGTTTAGATTTCATGTAGGAATGAGTCCAAGAGCCGGCGGCTTCAGAGTGATTTATCTCCTCCTGTTAATTTTTACAGCCAGAGAGGACACTTCACACAGTTGAGCACCCTGTTTATCTTTAATAAATTTATCTTTTGGAAACACAGTGGTGAACCAACATTTAGCCACCGCTGTGCCAAGTGCCTTACAATAAAGCTCAGGTTATTTTTCCCCTGCCCAGTCGCAGTGTGGCCAGGCAGAGCTGTGTGTTATCTAAGATAGAAGTCAGATGACTGATACAACTCTTGCTTCAGTGGAGGAGAGCTGCTGTGAACAGGGCATGTAAGCAGCCCTGGAAGCAAGAGCATTTCAAAAGAGACTATGCATTAAATATTTTGGGGTGTGATGCTGTTGGGTTTTTTTAAAATATATTTTGTCTTGCTGGGAAAAACTTGCAGTTGGGGGGCATTTACTTTGCATCTCCTATCTCATGATCTGTGTTATTCCTACTGTAAAATACTGAATGTGAGATAAAACAAATTGTTGATTGTTGTATCATATATTGATACCATATCAATGGCTGCTATGACATTGCAGCCCCCTTTTCTAGTAGTCACCCCTCTCCTGTGAAGTCTGGGCTCAGGAGACTTGTCTTAGGGAGATCCCAGTCTTTCAGTTCTTCACTGCACTTGGGATTGCCTTGGTTTGTAACACACTGTAGTTTTGTTTTCATCTGTGTTATGCAAAATTTTTTGAATGGGCTCTTCTGGTCAGTGTCAGACACAGTGTCTTTTGGTAGGTTATAAATTGTTCTGTACAATGAAGGAGGAAAACTGATGGTTTAGAAGGGATAAAGGCTTGGATTCAGAATCCTTGGCATCTGTTCCCAGACAGCAAGTTTCTCGCTGTTAGTGTCTCACACAGCCCCGTTACACAAGTGCCAGGCACCCCCAGCAGCCAGTGTCCCATGGTAACCGAAAGGCACAGGCATTATGCTATCAAAGCTTACCCAGTAGCACTTCCAATACATCCCATCAGCAAACCCCTTCAGACATGCTAAGGCCACATACTCTTCACTGGCTGAAGCTCAAAAGCAAGCAGGACCTATGAGGCTGATCCCATCAATTCCCCTTTGCTGCTCTCTAATTAATGCTGCTGCTCCCCACTCCAACATACAGCTCCTGGCAGTGCACGGTACACACAGGGACTGCGCAGTACAGCGGTGCTGGACACCTTAGCAGCACCCAGGGACCTCACAGGCTCTGTTGCAGGGTGACCTTGCTGTGGCAGCAGGACACACTGGGTAGCACACAATCTGTTCAATCTCTCAGGCTTCACACAAGCAGGAGGGGCTGCAGGCACGTCTGCTTCACAAGGCACCCGTCAGAATTTCAGGTGGTTCTTGCTGGGCAGAACTCACTGTGCTGTGGGTGTTTCCAGAGAAACGTCCTGTACTGAAGTGTTGATGTTTGTGCAGCACTGAGGATGCTACTTCTGGGCCAGGATCTTTACAATCTGAGATGCTCTTACATAGGATAGAAAGACTGCTTAATGTAAGCATAATCCAAAGGTCAAGGGGTGCAGATGGAGGAGCTAGTCCAAGGAAGTGCAGAGGTGACACTGGTCTGTGCAACAGCCAGTTGCTGAAGTACACCTTGGCCTTAATTTTTCAAGAGAGAGGGCTTGGTGGAGGTCTGCAAGGCATCATGCAGGAAGTTTTGGGGTGCTTACCCCCAAGCATGTGTGGCTGCATTCCCAGCACCCCACGGGAGAGCTCCTGTGTATCAAGGAGCATCCTTGGCCAGAAGCACCAACAGTGTGCACAAACATTTCACTTATGAGAAACATGCTGAGCTACTGAACATGTCTCCAATTATTATAATGACATTATAATGATGGGTAGTACACCAATTGCAGCCTCAAATCAACACTGGAAATCTCGCCTGGAGACTGCAAAACACATAAAGGTCTCCCTTTGCTAAGTTGATACCATTTGAGCACCACTGAGACCCCATCCAACTTGGGCAAAGCAAACTGCATCCATGTCCTCCATCTCAGCAGAGCTGCACAGTGATCTGAAAGGTCTGGTGTGGATCTGCAGCTTGTAAGTACATGCATAGCCAGGTACATCTCCTAAGGAAAGAAAGAATCCTCTGTAAGATGTCAAGAAGACAAGACTGCATATCACAATCGTGTAACAGGGGGATGGTGAAATTGCCGTTGCGTTAGAGCTGAGCAATTCATGATTGCTCTGTCCTGCAAATGTTTTCAATCTTCAAACATTTTTCCTTAAATGCAAATATAGGTGGTGATGAGCAGTTTTACAAACCAAGTGTGAAAAAGAAAGCTCGACATGGGGCAATCAATGCTGCTTCAATTTGATAACTTCATAGTGTTTTGTGTTCAGCCACATAAAAAAAAAATCTCATTACTTTAAATTGTGAAATCAAAAGTAATTGTAAATGAAATGAATTTTTCTTTTTGGAAATGATAAAGGGGCAGTTACCAACCTTTAAAATACAATGCAAATTGAAAAATTTGCCCAGTACAACCCCTTGCAGGGAAAACACTTCATTTCTCATATATTAACATTTGGGGGTGACGATCTGGTTCATCAAAATCCTCTGCGTCTCGATAATCTGCATCTAGGCTTCCCCTGATTGCATGGTGACTGTGTGTTGCCTAATTGCATGTGACTAATACAATTTCATGTGCATTTCCGTGCGCTGGGGATTCATTGTTGCCACATACTACCATTGGGAAATAGCTAAGCGTGTGTCTATGAAACAATGACGGGGAGACAAGAGTACCTCCTCCAGAGAAAAGCCTAGGAGGAGGTGGATGACTGGGAGCAACAAATTATCAAGGCAGAACAGACAGAAAACAGAGCAGCTGTGCCTTCTCCCCACTTTGTGGAGCACAAAACCTCCTTGGTTGAGAAGGACTTAGGGGGACAGTACTTAAGAGGTCCTTCTTGGATGATGAGAACAATGAAACCTAAACAATGCTTGAGAAAGGGAGGAGTGGAAGAGAAGTCTCCTTCACAGGGAGAAAAATCCTGGGTCCAAAAAGCCAGGTGGGCCACAAGTCCTCAGTAGCATGAAGAAGGATGCTCAAGAGGGACCCCTTTCCCCAGGGGTAGAAAGATAGAGAGAGGGTACAAGCAAGCTCCAAGCAAGCTACTGTTCTCATCAAGAGCAGCTCACTTCAGCTGGTATAGAGGGTATAGAGTGTGTCAAGGGTGCAAAGCTCTCCTCTCTGTGACCAGCATCAGACTCTCATGTTGGGGGCCTTTCCAACCCCCCTGTGTGCAGCTGGTGGAGGGGAGGACTAGTTTGTGAACAGGTACTTGTGATACAGGGTTGCTGGTCCCACATCTGCACCCCATGCTATAAAACCCCTGTCTTAGTGGAGGGTTTCTGGGTAACAGGTATAGAAAGGAGAGGAGGTACCTAATTCAGAGTGGATCGTGGAATTCAGGGGTGGCCATGGGGCTCTCTAGGAAACATGTGGGAGCCTCAGAAATGGGATCCATATGGATGGCATGCTGAAAAATAAATCAACAGTGGTTGATCCAGAAGTTGAAAGCAGGAGTGATCACGTTTTTCCATCACTGGGAGGAAATGCTTCTCTGTCCTTGCATATCCAGAGAAGAAATACACCACAGTTGATGCTGCAAGGTGATGCACATGAGTTCCTTAACCAGGAGGCTGAAGTGAGTCACCATTTCACAAGGAGAGCCAGGGATTCAAGCCCAAACAACCTGGAGCTTGTCAGAGGGGATGTGTTCTGGCGTGGTGGCAGATCCTGTAAGTCTGTTGGGTGGGTTAGAGGGATCATGCAAACCTCATCCCTAGAAGTGGAGCAGCTTGATTGGTGTTTTACATGTGCTCAGAAAATATTTTCTAGAAAGTGTTTTGCTGAGAATTAAGGCCTTTCTCTGCCTAATTTCTGGATGATGGAGGTGTAAGTTGTGCTGTTCAACACTACCAAGAGTGAGTTGCTGTATTTGGTAGAAGGAGAAATGTGGGTGCCTTGAGAGTTGGAAGCTGTCAAAAATCTTTGGGCTGAGGCACAGCTAAGGTTAAATGGCTCCTGAGTGGGCTGCTTCTAGATTTACGTTTTGTACTTGGTTGCCTCATTTTCAGCCCTGTGTGCTACACACAACCCCCTGCAAGGGCAGGGTAAATATGAGGATAAACCCAGTTAAAAACTTGAGGCATTCAGATGCTGCTGGGAGGGGAGTCCTATAAATATCTGTGAGCAAGGGGATGCAAACAACCATCTCCTGGGGGAAGTATCTGCTTTTTGCAATGTTTATAAAAATAAAAATAAATGAAACCAGCAGAAGTCCTGAAGAGCCCACCATGCACCATTGCTGGAGGGGAGGGGCAGGAAAACCCTTTGATGAAAACTTCTGTGAGAGCGACAGGCTTTCCCTGCCTGGCTGCAATCCGAGCCAAGCCGGCTGCGTGCTCAGGGGCTGTGGGATGGTGCACTGCCCTGCTGGACCCATTCGCTGGCCACAGCCCCCAGGGAAGGGCTCTCTCCCCTGCCTACAGCTCACAGACTTTATGGGAGTGGAAATAAAGCATGTGGCCATAGAAATGACCTTATTGTTATAATCACTGCTAATGCTGCACGAATAAAGAAAATGCAATAAATAATAAAACCTGTTCTGCAGGCAAGATGACAGGAAAAGGCCTTTTTAATCGAACAGGAGGGACCCATCCCTTTTCCTTTTCTGGTAGCCTCTGCTTTGTTGCCTACAACATTTTCCCTATCTCCATTCAGTGTTTCTTCTTTCCTCTCCTTTCCCTATGTGCTTGGTGTATTTGCTCCCTCCTGTCTACTCTTCCCAAGCCCCCACTGTTACACTGATTAATTATCATCCTCTAGATCCCCAAAGTCTTTCACTAAAGGCTGAGCTGGCTTCTTGCTTTTTCAGTAGCAGAATTCTTCAAGGCAAGGGCTGCTCTTTCTGAAACGTCTTCCCTGCTCCCAGTGCAAAACAACCCTAACCCTAACGCTGGTCTTATTGTCTCCGACCTCACACAAAGGGGTTTGAGTATCCCCCACAATGGGCTGCGTAATGAACTTGTTGCTACAGCTGGGCTGGTCTCCTGAGACCTCTGTATGTGGAGGGAGTTCTCTTCAAGGGAGAGAGGATACACAATTTTGGATTGAATACAGTCCTCCAAAAAGGAAGGTGACTCATTGAGCCTAATCATTAGGGTGTGTGATGATATTATCTAATGAGGAAACGCTTGATGATGCTTTTAGAGACTGCAGAGAGCCGCGAACTGGCTGTAGAGGAAATCAGAATGTGAGCGCTTTCGACATAAACAGTGTTCAAGAAATGGGATCTGAAATGTCTTTGGGGAGAAGAGCAGAGCAATTTCAACACCCTCATGCTTGCATCAGGGTGTATTGCCACTTCAGTTTAATCTTGTTCACATAAGTCTGTCCTTAAATAACAAGCTCTCTAGAATTCAGGACAAAGGAGCATTGCCTGAAGAACGGATGTCATCTCATTTGTTTTCTGAAGTTTGGTTTTGTTGTTGTGTTTTTTTCTAAGTTGTACTGCGGATGAGGTTTTAATTAAAGGAAACTGTCAGGTTGGTGTAGGTCTCAAATCTAGGTTTAGTTAAGTAAGGGGTTTTTACAGACTCTAAGATAAAGAGAAACATTTCAGCTGTTACTGTTTTGTTTTGCTGTGGGGTTTTTTGTTTGTTTGTTTTTTAAGAAATCTGCTTGAAATTGTTTGCTTGGCTTCCTCTGAAGAATCTGCAGCTTTTTGCTACCTCATGAGAACCAGAGAGTGAAACTGTTTAGAAATACGGAGTGGTAGTCCCCATTCTCTTTTTTCTAAGTTGAGAAAGATGAATGAGCTAGCTGCTTGACTTGCTTTTCACACTCCCATCACTACTCGTCTAAGGCATTTGTGATATAGCTGGGCAGTTTTTGGTAAGGGACCACAGTATCATCATGCCCCAGGAAAGTCAGTAGAAGGAGAAGACTCTCAACACCTCAGGAATACCCATCAGAGGAAAACCTCGTTTGGTTTTTTTTCATCAAGTAGGACTTTGGTTCTGGTTATCTTATTAAAGTCCCCAGCATCTGATAAACTAATGTACTCATCAAGAAAGAAACATTGCAGTAAAAACTATCACAAATCAAAAGTAGCTTCATCCCTTAAAATAGCAAGAAAGGTCTGCCCTTCCAAAAATTACAATCTCATCAAATTATGCTCTCTTTACACACAAATTTTCATTCTTATTTAAAATCCATTACAGCTGGAATAGGTTAAGCCTCTTCTTCGTGTATTCAACTTCACTAAACTGACAGAGCACATAAACCCTTTTGCAGCCCTTCCACTGAATGATGTTAAACTGGTGTATGTAGCCTTGGGTGGTTTCCACAAGCATGGACTTCAGCCATTGCAGCTCTGGGCATACAGGAGACTTCAGCTTTGTTTTAAGTAAGAGAAAGTGAAATGAGAATAGAATCACAATCAAATGAAGGCTAAGGTCTTGTGTGAGTGCTGTGGCAGCTGTACGTCTGATGCAAATGTCTGCAGAAATATCAGGAAACCCTGGTGCAGGTGTTTGGGAATCCAGACATAGTTACAGCAACAATTTGAAATTTTTTTTTTACTTTCTCCTGCTCTAACTAAATACATCCTTGGGCCTGAAAGCACTGTGTGGGCTAAGGCCAGGCTGGTCTTATGGCTGCAGCTGTGTGTATGTGCGTCTATGTGTGTGCATTCCTTCTCACTCTCATAAATGTGCAGCAAAAGTGTGAAAAAGAGCAGCTGGCACATCTGAGAGAGAAAATTGCAGTGGAAACATGGCATATTTTTTAGAGATTGGTTACTGTGGCATAAATCATAAGAACTGCCATCTTCCTAGGAAAGACTTGAAGGCCAAGTAAAACAGACTCTGGCCTCTCAATCCCCCCGTGACCCCAAGGCCATGCTGAGGTGTTTAGAAGGCATGGGCTGGGGTGTTTCTCATCTAATTAATTGATGAATCTGTCCATTCCTCAGATGCATTTTGTAGCTAATAATCATAAGAGGACAGAGGAAGCAAGGAGGACAGCATTTCTGAAGAAGAGGTGGCTATCTAACGCTGGGCAACTGGGCCTCCTTTCCTCAGTGTCTTTACAAGACTTTGCAAAGGTCTTCACAAAACCATTTGACATGGCCATTGGGAAGGAAGTATGGCAGCTAAAAGCTTCACACAACAGAAGAGCCAGAACTCTCTTTATAAAAGATTCTTGAGTGCAGCTGCACTTCTATCGTGGATTAGCTGAGTCAGGAGAGCACATAAAGGAAAGCGGGAGCTCAGCTCTTCAGCTGCTAACACAGCCACATCCCACACAGAAGTGGACTAGCTCCATGCAGGTGCTGCACAATCTTCCAGTGCCTCCCTGCAGAGCATCCTTGTAGCCAGGAAGGAGAGACAAACTTTTGCAACACTCACCAGGGAATATTCACTAAGGTCATGAGTTTAGAGCAGTGTTAGAAACCTACAGGATGCTTGCTCCATCAGTGAGGCTATAGACCTGAACAGTTCACCTTGCTTTATAACAGGATAAAGCTGGGCTGGCTCAAGGGATTTAAGCATAGACATCCTCAGACAGTTCTGAAGGAAAGAGAGCATCCAACACCTGAGAACAGCCTTTCTTCCCCTCTTCTCCAGACCTTTATCACACTGGAGTCAGTTACTGACAGGCTGAAGGAGCATGGAGGAAGCAGGGAGGATCAGAGCCCTTTCCTGCTCTAATGTGTAACCAACTGGTGTGCACAGCATTAACCAAACCATGGCCATCTCCTGAGGTTCAGGTAATCTAGAGGACTTTGTGAGCTTGCAAGGTTGTTCTACTGGAAGATGCCACATCTAAGAGACCAATGATTTTGGATCAGTCATCCCAATTAGCAGACTTGCTATATAGCAATTGATAATAATAATAAATTATAATAGTAAAATAATAATAAAAATAATAAAAAATAGCCTTTTAACATTCCTTTTTTCTGAGAATGTGATTCAGTGTTGTTGTAGAGAAAATAGCACTTAACAAACCTGATTTAGTTCTTTGAGGAGATTACAAAGTTGCCTGATAAAGGTAACTACGCAGATATGCTATACTTAGATTTTTTTTTTTTCAAGGGGATTGAGCTAAAACCATGACATCCTGCTTAAAAAATAGCACAGAATAGTATGAACCAGAGGATATGTGAGACAGATTGAGAGCTGGATAACTGACAGATCTCAAAATGTTATTGTCAGTGAGGACTCATCACCAAACAACAAATTCCAAGCAGGTTTGGGACTCAGCCCTGCTTTATCCTACACTTTTTATCAGTGATCTGGAAGATAATGTAACGTAGTCACTGAAAAAGGGCACGGATGACCCAGTTTTGGTGGAAGGGTGGTTGATGTGGCAGCCATGCCAGGGGACAGTGCCCACCAGGAAAGCAGGGTGCCCTTGAGATGCGTTTGTGCAGCTGATGCTTGAAAGTACCTAGAGGTGGAAGAGTGAGGGTTAGGTCATCCCTTACAAGCAGGAGTAGCCTCATGTAGCAGAGCTCCTGAACAAGGGCTGGAAGTCACCGCAGGTGAGTGGTTCAGTGCAAACACTTCTCCTGGCATGCTGGCAATGGGGGGGCAAGTCTGCCTGGGAATGAGTATGCAGGGAAGGTACTAAGCAGGATCAGGGAGGTTAATTTGCCTCCATATAAAGCACTGAGACTAAAGTGGATAAGATAACACATCCAGGCCTGGGGCTCACATTTTAATATTCAAAAGGTGGTTAAAGTGAGGCCAGGAAAGAGCCACAGAAATGAATTAAGGAGTAGAGAAAATGCCTTAGAGCAAGATACTGAAATTGTTCGATCTGTTTCATGCACCCAAAGGGGTAAGGAGGGGAAAATTGAAGGGTGAGTTAAGTTCATCATATAAGTAATTTCATCGGAGAGAAAATAGTGAGTGGGACAGGGCTTTTTAATGTAGCAGAGAACAGCATAAACACGAACCGCCACTGGCTAGAAGCTGAAACCAGACAAATTCAAATTAGCTGCAAGGCGCACGTGTTTAACAAAGAGGTGATTAACCACTGGAACAAACGACCAAAGGGAGGGGCGGCCTCTCCTTCTCTTGATATCTTCAGATCATGACTAGACACCTTTCTGGAAGAGATGCTTTAGGCAAGCGCAAGTCACTGAGCACTGCTAAGGGGTAGTGAGGTAAAAGCAATCGGTCTGCGCTCTACGGGTCAGATTACACAGTCTAATGATTCCCCTTCATCGAAATCCTCTCTGTCTCTGGTGCCAATCCACTCTGCACATAGAAATGCCTTGTTCTGCTGCACAATGCACTTCCTTGCCCTTGTTAGCACCCCTGTTGCTTAGTGAACTTATATAGGAAGCCCATACCAAGGTTTGCTGTAGAATAACTCCTGGTTCCCACCTGAATGTCTTTACTTCAGACACTATCTTCCCTGCAAGAACCACAAGATTGTATCTAGGTCATGCAAACTTTCCCCCAGAAACAGCCTCTGGGTATAACAACAGTGTGGCAGATACAGCATCAGATCATGCATTAGTATATGTGCTTGTAAAGGTTATGCCTCTGAGGCATCGGCCTGGGCTGGGAAAGGAAGGTTCACTCCTCTCCCAACATGGACAGCAGTAGATTGATAGGCTGACCCTGAGGTTTGTGATCTGTCCCTCATCCTGCATCATTTAGGGTAGTTTGCCCTGTATAGCATTATACAAGGTGGTCAAGAGCAAAACAGAAGAAAATATGCTGTATTTTCATGGCCATAGAAGGGCTGGGGGGGTAACTGAGGAGAAGGGGCTTTACGTTAAAGTTCCCCTTGAGTTACTCACACGTGCATGCAGTCTGCATTACTGCTGAATCACTTTTTTAAAAAAATAACCAGCACGTTATACATGTGAAAATATAGCACTGCCATGGTCTATAATGGGTCAAGGCCTCACCAACACATGCAAAGAAGGGGGAAGTTGTTCATGTAGCCATGAAGAATGTTTTACCTCCTGTATCCTGTTCAGTTAAATGGAACCCAGAGTGGGGACCAAAGTTAAAAATATCTATATAGTTTATAGAACAACATCTATATATTTTTATACACTTCTTTCCAAATACTGAAGATGATACCCCTCAGCAAGTGACCTGAGTTCTAACAGTCTCTGCACTCCATCTCTGCTACCCCAAACAGAAATCCAAGTCCAGGGGTCATCTTGTTTTGGGTCCTGTTACCCCCAACCCAGATGTTAGGCCAATGATCATAGGGCTTTCTTGAACCCCTCAGTGGCTGGTGAGTGGTGCGTGGGCTGCACATACTCATGTCTGTGCATTGGTTCTGTCCCTGAGGAGTCTTCAGTCTAAGGTTCGGGTGCCAATGTCTGCATTCGTGATGAGTAAGCTGTAAGTCCCCAGCCAGCTCTGCTGAGTCCAAAAGCACTCTGCTAGTCATGGGACCCACTTCAAGAGAGAGGACGGGATATTCAAACACCTCTGTGTCCTAAAAGAGAGGTGTTCTGGTGCTTGTAACCATGAAAAACAAAATGTGCCTGGGTTACCTGCTATGATCACAATCTACTCAGTGTAAGGTGCCTGGTTTAGCTGAAAATTGAGATAAGTTTCCCAGCCACTCAGGTTCTTCCAAAGATCCCAGTTAACACGGATGCATCACATAAGCTGCACGTGTGAACTATGCTTCCTTGTGAGTGACTTTGCTGAAGGGTCATCATCATACAACAACAGTGTTTAGTCATGGAGCACATTACCATGGGATGGATCCCATTCGGTGGCATTAGCATGGACAGGAATCAGAAATATCCAAGTTCTGCATGATGGTGGATGGGGAAGACACCAAGAGGATGTCCCTAGATGGAGATGGAGAAAGAGAATTACTGCCTGTGCATAGCAGAGTCTGGGTTTCCACAGGACCTTCTGTCCTTTGCCTAGACACCCCATGCCCAGGACCAGGGCGTCTGGTGAGGCAGGATGTTTTGCTCCACAGGGGAACTTTCCTCCAATGCGGTCAGACAGGATCTGGTCCCTTCGGTCCACCTGTGCTTGTGCCAAGGGCCAGAGCACAGCACAGCGCTAGGCTGGTTTCTGGGACAGATTGTTCAGCCAGCCCCTAGTGCTTAATGCATGATCTCACACAATGGCCTAGTTTTTCCAGTGATAGTGCTTTTCAGGAGCTTTGCAAAGCCTTTTGTAGCATCTAAGGGGTATCAAGATGTGAATCCATCCCCCTGTGGCAAACCCAAGGGCCACAAAAACATTTTAGGTATGAGTAAGTGGCAGTAGCTAATCTGACCTGCCTGGCAGCTCTGACAGAATAACACCAACAGTTCAGCACTTGAGCTCATTAGTCAAAATCTGACTTGTTAAGGTTGGGCAAACATCATCCTCATTTGACACAACCACTGTTGCAGGGAGACACACAGCAAAAGAGCCATGGGCTCGTGGGCTGGGGATGGGAGGGGAGAGGAGAGTCAAGGACCGTGCCTGGAATCTCGCACGCTGCTGCCCTGACGGAGGGAGGACGGGCATGTGGCATTTTCCACTGGCATGCAAACAGCTGATCCTATCTGATATCTGGCACACAAGTGTTTGGCCTGCTATTCACCAGCCTTCAAACAGATAAAGATACAGAGAGGGTTGCTCATGGCTTTCCCACAAAAGGGAAGAGGGAGAGAGAGACATGGTAAAAAAAAAAAAAAAACAAACCAAAAACCCAAAAAACAACCCCACACCAAAAAAAAGGAGAACAGGAGCGGGAGTGAGAGTTGTTGATGCCCGCAAGCACTTGCTGGAATAATAGCAATAATCACTGTCATCCGTAAGAGGCTCTTGCGCCAGGTTCTGCTTCTCCCCCTCCCTCCCTCCCCTCGCCTTGCTGTCTGAGTCACTGGATCTGAGTCACACTCCTGTTCTATTCCTGTACCCTTCCCTTCAGCTGGGGATGTAGATTTGTTTTGGCTGGAACGGTCTGGGCACAGGAGGGACCATCTGCTGCTAGTTCTTGCTTGCTTTGCTCTTGTTTCTTTCCCAGAGAAGGGAAGTGAGTGCTGCCATTGCAATAATTCACAGGGAGCATGCTGGGAACATACACCCCTCACTGTACAGCCAGGGACTGCCATTTGTCATCTGAAGGCTCATTATCCGTGGCTGACCCTGAGCAGTTGTCTCCACGTGCTTAAGCAAGCAACTCTGGCAAAAACACTTCCCTGTGTATGAGCTCTTCCCAAGGAGGGTGTTTGTCCTTTGGTCATACCCCAAACAGATTTTATGGGCAGCAACAGTGGGATCCAGGGTGGTTAGTGCAAGCCTCCACATCGCTGTGATGAAGGAGAAGCGCACAAAACAACCTGGCAGCATGCAGAGACTTGCTGCTGGTACGAGTGGTGAATGTTATGATGGAAGGAGTGCTCCCTTCTGGTTTTCCCGTCAGTAGCAGCAGCCACAGCTCATATATGTGCCCTGTCTTTTGTTGCAACAACACTAGCAATTGGCAGTGGTGAGGAAGTGCAAATGACTTAATGTGTAATCCACCCTAACCAGCGTCTTGGTTGATTCCCGCTTCCACAATCATTCCTAAATAGGAAAGTCAGCAGAGAGAGGATTCACCAAAGAGCTGAACAAAAGATGGGCTGGAGGGTCAGCTGAACGAGCAAGAGCAAACGTCTGAGAGAGAGCAAAGTCATACTACAGGCACACAAGGGTTTTCATGAGTGACCAGACCTTTTAGAGGCATCTCTGATGGGCCCCCTCTCTGAGGGGCATCTCTCTGGAGGGGTCTTCAAAGGATGTAGCAGTCAGAGACCTGCTGCCAGGTGCTCTCCAAAGGAGTGGCTGCCCCTGCGAGATCTGCCCAAGCACCCCAGGAACAGACGCCCCACACTGTAGAGTTGCCTTTGGCAAGCTGAACCCCGAGGCTATACAGCTCAGCCAGGTATTTCACAGATCTGATATGGGACAGAAAACAGAAGGGGTTGCTTGTGCCTAAAAGAGAACATAGCTGCCCATTCAGCAAGAAAGCCTGAATCCTGGTCCCTCTGGAAAACCAAACCAACCAAATCAACATCCTGCTTTTCATTTACAGCCCCTGAAAGCTTGTGAACTTAACTCAGAGTCTGGAAACACTCTGCAGGTGGGTGGTTCTGCAGGTCCTGAAGACACATCCGTCTCCAGTGATACCTTTCTCAGTCTCATTTTTCATTGTCCCTCCTGAATAATTTGGACTGGGTTTCCCAGAGTCCCAAGGTTTTAAAATGCTTTAAGTGGCCCATCCCAGGGTGGAGAGTACTCAGACGCTTGCAGATCAGGGAGCCCCCAGCAGCAGACTGACTGATGATAGCCATCACGCTAATGTCATCCCCCCTGAGGATCAGGGTTGTCAGGAAAATTGATTCTCTGAAGAGTGATCTTAGCTCTAATTTCAGCACAGTGGCAGCTCTTTTTCAGGTGAGGATGCTCCAAAAGCAGTCTGGTGATCAGGACATTGCTCAGAGGGGCTGGATGTCAGCAGATGCTAAACCACCACCTCTACTGGTACACAGGTCACATCAGCATCTAAGACACTTGTATCATTTATGTCTTTCATGCAGAGGGAAATCAAATTACAGAAAGGAGCTGACTAAAAAGGTCCGGGACAAATCCTCTGCGGGTGGAGAGTGGTCGCGTCATTCTTAATGGAGCTGCAACAATGTGATCTACCCTCCCCACAAGTGATGGCTAGACACTCACATCACACTTCCACCCAAGCTAACTCTAATTTGCTCTGGGTCTGAGTCATCTGCCCAGCCAGAGATGAGATGCTTCATCTCTGAGTGGCTGAGACGGGCACCCATTTGTTAAGGTTTGCCTTGCAGGTGTCCCCTGGCCAGGACCTCTGGCTCTGAAGGCTGCCAGCACCAGCCACCAAAGGACAGTCCCTGCCTCAGAAACCTTGCCATGCATGCAAATGCCACCGCAGGTGCTTCCTGACTTCTCATGGGGCTGGACATAAGTTACAGCAAAGAGGGCTGCAGCCTGGCAGAAGTTCACAGGACACAGGTTAATCCCCCAGACCTTTCTGGGGGGGGGGGGGGGGGGGGGGGGGTGTGATTTATTATTTTCAGTGCTCTTATCCAATCCCAGATAATGCAAAACCATCCCATCTCCAAAGAAGCTCCTGTCCCACTTCACCGCTGCCGACTGCTCCCATCCCTGCTTCCATCACGCTGCTGTCCCAGCAGAGAAACCCTGAGCCCCCAGGGCCTCTGGGACTGACTGCGCCAAATTTTCCCTTGAGTTCAGCCATTCTTTCCCAGCTGGGATTTAATCAAGATAAAATTTGTGTTTTCCACAGCCTTTTCTGAAGGAATTTTCTAAAAGGGATGATGCAGGATACAACTCCTGTTTCCGTGCTTTGGCCATGCCCAATTGAGACGGCCACCCATTGGAACTGTGCTCACTCCAAGAGACATGGAGGTGGGGTTTGACCTATGGCAGCTAAAAAAGCATGTTAATTGCTGTTCCTGGTTGTGTTCCTGCTCTTTGTGCAGGAGATGTTTCCCATGTGTTCTCTACATGCATTATTTAGCATCAAGGACACCCAATTCTTCCCAAAGATACAAGAGAAACCAGAGACTAGTCTGGGGTCTTTGGTGACATTGCTTTCCCTTTAATGCTCCTTTTTTTCTTCTAGCATCCTCTCTTCTGTCCACCAGATTTTACCCTTACCACACCTCTGAAATACAAGGCTGACTACAACCAGCCCAAGGCAAAGCGTGAGCAGAGACAGCTGATCTTTGCCACTCTGCATTTCTTCATCCCAAGCACTTGAAGGATGACGTCCTCCACATTTCTCCTTTTTCCAGGCATGCTTTGGGACACCCTAGATTGCAGTACATGCTGGCCATAGAGATTCACAGCTCAGCAAGTTTAACCTTAAATTCTCTGAATAACGGGCACACATCTTGCTAAAACTGGTGCATTCAGTGAAGGCTCGACATGCCACCTTACACAGCTGTATTACAAAAAAACATACTGCTTCAACCATAATAACCCAGGCATACATTATAACTCTAACCACATGTCATAGCCCAGTGCTGTCCCTTAACTGTAAACCCTCCCATCTGCAAACCTGCTGTGTCTTCAGAACTTTGTTTGCTTCTGACTAGGGTTGCTTGAACGCCTGGCTTGCAGACCCACAGAGGGGTGGGCACGTGGCACCAGCCAGCCCGCCATGCATTGGCTTCAGAATTTACCAGATAAGACACACGCATTGACTAGAGAATTATTATTGTTACTTCCAGCCCTGACTGACCAAGTTTGAAGTGTACAGCCTGTTTTCCCCTTCGATGAGCTCTCCTTACTGGAGAGGGCTCCTCCTGGCAAAGGGCAGAGCATTGCACCAGGCTCTTGCCTGCCTAAAGACAGTCCTGATGTTTTTGCCCCCCAGTTCATGGAACATTTCCATGAGATAATGTCACTTCCGATGCTGCTGTGCCCTCCAAAATCCAGCCCTCCCTCAGCAAGGCTGGACTCACTTGAGAGTCCAGAGTCACGAGCGCTTTGCAAAATATCAGTGAATCATCCCGTTTGCACAAGCATTTGTCACGTTGAAAGTCATAACGTGCAAGATCAGCCTGGTCCCTAAGAGAGCTCTGTGCCCTACACAAAGCTTTTACAACCAGGCTAAGGGGATTTTCCCCATCCTGCTCCTGCACACATGTGTGCACATGTCCTGTGAACCTGCCCAGATCCGGTCAGCAAAATGAGTTTGAGCCAATGTGAAGCCCAGAGAGATGATCAGACTTTGGGACTTGAGACACAGGCCAGAGGCAGCTCTGGCTTCTGCCCTGCCCAAGCTCCTTGTTCAAAGCAAAGAAGCGTTTACCCTAATGCTTTGCCATCTGATGCACATTAACAGGAGAAATTCGATAGCAGTGTTCCCCTGGACTCACACAGGATGCTCAGGATTTCATCCTGCAGCACTCGTAATTTCATCCATCCGAAGAATAGCCCACAAAGTGGCTGGAATTTATTAAAGCAAGATTAAATGATAGTGAGAAGTTTTTAGAACAGCCTGGATGAAGCTGGACACCCTTCAAAATCTTGGACAGTGTGAGTGGTATCCATAGTCCTGAAACAGCAGGAATCAGGAGCAACCTGTCCAATGAGACACGGTGACAACAACCTGATGCAATTCACTTCTAAGGCAGGACTGATGCTCCAGGATGGGTGAAATCAGACCCTTTGTTTCTGAGCGATGACAGCTCTGAAGTTTTAATGTTTGTAGAGAGATGTTTTCACCAAATATGATACACAGTGATTAAAATAATGAGCTGGAACAACTCGAAGTTATAATTGCTCCTTTTCCTCCCCTCCCCCGAGTCAGTCTGAGCGCTTCGTTAACTACCTTGATGAACCAATCAAGAGTTGGCTAAATCAGGTAAGGAGCAAACAAACCCTGGGAGACATCCTTACAAGAAAAGGCATAATCTGGACACTGAGCTTTGAAGGCAAACTGTATAATGAGAGCTGACTATATCTCAAAATCCATGTTAGCTTGAATGAACTTATGTAATAAACATTTATCACAGAACATATGTCACTGAGCACCTGCCAGACTTCAGGAGCGGAGCCAACGCAGCTTGAATCGTATATGTATTTAAAAAAAAAAAGGAACTTGGCGGCAGGAGGCTGGCAGACGCTTTTACTAGAAAAATCAGAAGTGATTTTGAGAGTAGCAGAAATTTCCTGAAACCTCTCTCTCTCTCTCTCTCTCCCTCTCTCTCTCCGTGAGGGAATGTTTCATCTGGAAAAAGCAAGAGGCTGATTAGCCCACGTGGGGTGGAGAGAGTGGGATGTGATCCCCAGCTCAGTGTCCCCCCCCAGGAGCCTGACCCCGCATCCCCACCACCCCTGGGCTCCCCGTGCGTGCCGCTGCCCATGGTTGGGCTGAGCTATGGGGAGCCACGCTGTGAGGAGCACGGTTTGGGTGGCTCATGCCAGGCTCTGCCCAAATCACGCTGGACAGGGCAGGGTGGCTGCTGGAAAAATGGTGAGTGAAGGTCTGAGCAGGGCTGGAAGGTGGATTTGTGGTAGGGGAGAGGGCACTGTCGGGGGAGGACTATAGCTACTGATATTGGGGATGTTTGTACTAAAATCAAGCAGGAGGTGGCTGAGGGATGAATGGAGGCTGTGAGCAGGAGAGAGGTTCAGAGCTGCAGGGTTCAGCAGAAATTGTGGGACCAGAAGCAGAATTGGCTTCAAGACAGGCACAGGCAGGGCAGGGCAGTGTGTGGGCTTGAGCATGAGCCTGGCAAGGGACTTTCTGGCTGGGCCACTGCTCCCAGGGAAGTAGAGGGAAAGCAGCTGGAAGCCTGGGACAGGAGGTGTTTCTATCCAGTACATGATAATGAGGACAGGGGCAAGCGGGAAAAGGTTGTGCCAGGTGTAAATTGCTGAACTTTGGACATAGGCTGGGCGTGAGAAGCTAGTGAGAGCTGCAAAGCAAAGGTGAGGGGAGAAGGAGGGGATTGCCTTGCTTTGCTGCCGACGGGCACATCAGCACCACACTGTGCTTTGTGTGGACTGGCCCTGTGCAGGCTCTCTTGGGTACCTCAGTGGAGCATCCATGACAGCGCAGCCTCTGCTGCAGGTGAGACACCTTGTTCCCCCACCACACTATTAACTCAGTCCGTGGCGGAGATGACTGGGGCTGTCCTGCTCCCAGGCTGTGTGGCTGCAGCGCTGGGGCAAGCTCGGGTATCTCTGAAGGGCAGTGCTTGTGCACTGAAGCCAGACCCTGATTTCCTGTCTGTTTTATCACACTTACAAACTGACTGCCAAACCCAGCCCTGGGGAGCGGGCTTTTTGGGAAACAAAGTGAGATTTGCCTTTGCAGCAGATATAGTCTCACTTTTTCTGGGTTGTTTTTTTTTAACTGTGGGCTCTTCCTGACATATGGTTTCAAGCCTGATGAACTCTGCAGAGCTACCACAGGCTGAAGAAGAGGAGTGGGGGTAATTAGCACAGATAGTAGGGGAGAAGGCTACCCCAGGAGATGGTGAGAAGAGAGGTCCCAAAAAAGTTAATGCTCTTTTAGAATTCCATCTAAGTTTGGAGCGGTGGAAGGAGAGAAATTTGCTGGTCAGACTGTCCAAAATACACCTCAGCAAATCCAACCCACCTTCCCTCCTGCTTCCTAATGTCAGCATTTATATGACTGCCATTATCATTGCATCTCAGAACATGGGATGCTTCTGTACTTTTATCATTGCTTTTCCCTGCTGCAGGTGTCCTTGCTTTTCCCTGCAGCTATAAATGAGAAACTAAGCCTTGGAAGACAAGCAGCTGATCCCAAGCTGACCCTTTAGACTGCTGACCCTAACTGGAGTGCCTGGGGACTTGTCACTTGACTAATAACTGATCAGCTGCCCTGCATGTGGGCTAGAGCTGGGGCTAGCAACCAGCCCAGCACGTGCCCCGGGGCATCTAGCCCAACCCCATTCATTTCAGTGGTCCTACACTGGCAGACCAGCTGGAATCAGGTCCACTAAATGCAAATGGGAAATCTGGATGGAGGCAAGAGAAAGAGAAGAAAGATGGGGCAAGAGAACTGGCAAGAGAGCTGGCAAGAGAGTGAGGAAGAGCGTGCGAGGGTGGTGTTAGTGCCGTCCTTCTGCGGGAGCTGCTGGCTATTCAGAGGAGCCTGAGGCTGAGCAGGCTGACTCAGATACTCAAGGCACGCATGCCACTCGTTCATCTCCACAAACGGCTGATCCCAGCTGCTCCACGGGAAGGCAAGAGCCTGTCTGGAGAGAAAACCCTCACTAACCACCTGATCGTACAATATTAACAATAAATGATTCATTGTTATTACAACTCTCTCTGCTGCACTGAATCCACGGGCTTTCATGAACATGAACTTCCTGCTGGCTCTGCCATGGATGTGCAGCATTTACCTGGGTCACAGCTTGCTCACTGACCTTCAGCTGGTCGCAGGTTTATGCCCTGGAATCACACCACTTGGGTTTTGTTCACTTGGGGGTTTGCCCTACCTCTGTGGAAATATGAATGCTGATCCTGCCTGTGTGCCACGCTCTGTCCTGTATCTGGCCACAGGAATTGCTTCAATAAAACCCTGCTAAAGCAGAGCTCCCCTCGCTGTGGTGGTTCATGGTTGGGCATTTCTTCCACAAGTGGTGAATGTGGGCTAAGATTACAACAGATCTGGCACCAGTACCTGCTCGGATTCAGGGTCCTTTGCATTTAAAAACTAGGGGGGTTAAAAAAAGCCTTGTGGAAGATTCATGGAGGGAAATAGTACTTTTATCAAAGTAAAAATGAGGGTCTGGAGAGGAAGCTTTTTCTGGGAAAAAAGTTCAAGAGACATCCTTCTCTTTCCCTCTCCTTCTTAGATGCAAAAACCCCGACACCACCCCCACCCCCCCATTTTTGGATGAAGAATGTCTGCTTTGAATAGCCAAAACTAAACAGAAGTTAAGCTTTCCAGGTGGGACCTGGGTTTCCTCAGTAGGGAGCTGACGTTGTTGCCCAGCATCCCCTTCCAGCAGCGCCCGGCTTGTTTTACCATTTCTGGAATTGGGTGGCTAAAGGACAAACCCTTCCTTCCTGCGGTGCTGAACCATTTGGAAGATGCTTTACTCATCTGCCTAACCATAATCTACATCGTGATAATGAGTCAACACTTCTATCTCCACATGACAGTGGCTGGAAACAGGTAAGACGCCCAGCTAGGTGGGAGGGTGACAGCACCCACACGGACACCTCCAGTTCCCAGGGATGACTCTGCACTTCCACTGCCCCGAGGAGTCTCTGCTGGGGGCAGCCAGATCGTGTGGGGGATGCAGCTCACCCACCAGCCATGACAAAAAACACCAGAGCCCTCAGCATGGAGGGGAAAGAAAGAGGCATGAAAGTGAGAGGAAGTGGAAGAGATCAAGGCGAGAGTGCAAAGTGACAAGCTCACCACCGGAAAACAATAAAAATAAATACACTCAGAAATAGCATAACTGACATGCAAAGGAGACCAAAACAGGCCCTCAGAATATATCTTGAGGGGACAGGATGGGTAGTCTATGGTGGACACCATGGTGCAGCCACGGGGTGCACTGATGGGGGTGGTGGCAGGTGAGCGTTGGCCATCCCCTGGCTTCCTCTGCACACTGCTCAGCTCCCCAGCTTCTGACCTACAGGTCTCTGGAGGCTTTGGTCTCTTGGGAGATGAAGAGCACTTTGTGTCTTCCCCAGGGCATCAGAGCACGCGACACGCTGCCAGTATCTCTTAGCCAAGAATGGCGCAGGGACTCTGCTGGGGGTGTGGGCACTATTCTGGTTTGGCCCACATCCATTTGCCCAACTGTTCCTCTGCAGTGAATAAAAAAGGACTTGTGTCCTGTTCCACTTGTTCCAGCATAAATTCAGAATATGTTTAAACTAGCAAAGGGACTAGACAGAAGGGAAAGTTCTCCAGGGTTTGCCTTACTGGCAAGGAGAACTCTCAGTTTGCCTTCATGAGAGTGATGAGGTCTTAAGAGGATTAAGAAAAATGACCTTTAAGCAAAGGTAAGGCTCCCGAAGCACCCATCATTTTGCAGGAGCTTGTTCCTGTGCTTAGAGCTGACCACACACTTGAGACTTACTTGTGCTATGTTCTAGGTGGGTGTTTCAGGCTGCTGTGAGAACAGCCCCAGGGAGCAGGACCACAGGTCCATCCCGCCACTGCTTTTGCCCAGTGCTATGACTGGTAGCACACAGCCAGACCTACTCTCTCTCTCTGAGGCAGTTTGGTCTCCTGAAGCACCAAGCACAGCCAAGACATCACAGCTGGGGCACTGTCCCACCACAGGTCCAGAATAATATGTCTTTCACTCCTGGCAATTTAAAAAGAAACAACCAAACCCAAACCAGAGAAATCACACATGGTGAGATCTCCAGAGGAGTCCTTTGGGTTAATCTGCCCAAACTTGCAAAACCTGGTTACAGGCTAGCTGCTGTTCTGGCAGCTTTCCAGTGCCCTGTGAATCAGGGAACACTGTGACTGCCACTCAAGGACAGCAAACTCTTTAAACCATAATACCATATTCCCATCTGGTGCACTGAAATGCATGGATGCCCATGGACGTGTTATCCTTCATTCCCTCTATAATAGAGCATGTCATACAGAGTTTTCTCCAAGGAGAAGCAGGGAGAGCAGACACAGGCAGGGAATGTCATTATGTGTCTTGAAAGTGTAAAAGGTAGGGCTAAGTAGTAAGGATTAATTATTATAGCTGCTTAATGATGCTAGGGATTTTTAATACTATTATTCCTGTGTGTTGTCTGAGCCAGGGCCATGGCAAGAGGAAGACAAAAAGGACCACCTGCCTGGGCCATGCCAAACCAAGGTTTATATACTGATTACAAAAGTCACAGGGACAAAATTCTGGGGAACATGATTCTTGGTTGGGGTCCACTCTGACTGGCAGCAGGGAACTCCATCCAGACATTCTTGATTAGAGCTGGGGGTCTTCTAATCCTAATGCAGGGCAGACTGCTCTCCTTGAAACAGCCAGCCAAAACTGGCCAGTCTTTGCAGCCTTGGTCCTGCAAAGACATTGATTGCATCAGGACTTTGATACCCCAAAACACCACTGTTTGTGCTCTTAAATTTTGCTGCCATGGGCAATGAAATGAGGCCAGAGGGAACTGGACCCTGCCTACACTTCCTCTTTGAATACCAACTCATGCTGCAGTAAAGCAGAAGTAATATGGTCCTAAGTATGAAAAGCAAACATTATTTTAACATTCCCAAAGCAAGGGAGAATTTTGCCCATGTGTTGAAGGAAGTTTAATAAAGGTTTAATCAAGCGCCTCAATCTAGATTTAGATGTTCTCACTTCTGGTGTTAGAGCTTGAAGCTGTTAGTCATTAATACTCATCTCAGGTAACCTCAGACCCTCACCTGACGCATGCACACACTTGAGAAAGATTGCTGATATCCTCTCTGAAAACTAATGAAATCACAGCGTGATATTTTGATTTCAAGGGCATCAAAGTAATGCAAAATAATGATGGGACTGGGAGGCTCTGATACTGCCACCACCACACAGCTCTTCTTGTCTCTAGATCTGAAAGCACCTTGTGAAGAAGATCCGAATCACTCCTCCTCTGTTCAAGTCAGAGAAACTGAGGCATGGAGCATAGAAGACATGCAACCTGCAGGTCTGGGATAGAGTCCAGGCTCAAAGGCAGCTGCCCCAGCCTCAGGCTAACACAGCAGTCATTGACCACACTTCTCCCTAGAAGAGAGAGATAGAATCTGCCATGGACAGGAGATCTCTATGTAAGTGTGTATGTGTGTTTGTCTATGGGTGCACAGGTTGTACAGAGAGGATACCAGACACAATAACAAACAAAGAGGAAATCAATTCGTGGTCGGCTGGGAAAGCAGGTCTTGCTTTAGCTGGTTGGAGTTTAAAGGGCAGTAGTGGACACGGGAAAATGCTCTGCAAGGGCTGGAAGGGTAACCAGGTTTTTTCCCTGAGATTATTTCACAATGTTTGTAGTTCTCATTTGCTGGGCAGGAGATTAGGCATAAAGGCCTGAGCAATTCTTTGTCTGTTTTAGCAGAGGAGAGTGCTCCAGACCTGCAGATGAGGACAAGCATGTGGTCAGGGCTGCTGCAGTAACTCACAAATTACTGAACTTCAGCAGAACAGAAAAGGGAATAGAAATGATTCTGTAAATTTTAAAGGAGCATTGTGGAAAGTAGAGGGGTCATCAGCAAATCTCCACGTGGGGCTGGCAGTTTACTGATAAAGAACAGAAGGTATGGGTCTCTTAAGGTTATTAATAAAAGCAACAAATGTTTCCTCTGCTTACTAGTCTAAGGATGTCCAGGTTTTGTTATGGGAAGAATGCCATGCCCTGATGAGGTTTATTACAGGGATCACCTATACATGCAGAGATCCTGCTGCATCTAGGAAAGGTTTGTCTGCTCCCCCAGGATGCTCTGGGTTGCTGGAAACTTGAAGCTCAATTAATCAAAACCCTCTTTTTCCCTTCTCTCCTCTCCCTCCAAGGCTGGCCATGAAGAGCTGCTGGAGAATGCCCAGCACTCCTGGGACTCCACCTGGAAGGCGATTGCTCCAGCACCACACACCCTGGGAAGAAGCAGAGCTTGAGGAAGATGCACAGTGTGAAGCTGAAAGCTGGAGAGGGACTTTTTACAATGGAGAGTAGTGATAGAATGAGGGGTAATGGTTTTAAACTGAAAGAGGGTAGATTTGGATCAGACATTAGGAAGAAATTCTTCCCTGTGAGGGCAGAGAGGCTCTGGCACAGGCTGCCCAGAGAAGCTGTGGCTGCCCCTGGATCCCTGGTAGTGTTCAAGGCCAGGTTGGATGGGGCTTTTGGGCAGCCTGGGCCAGGGGGTAGTGGGACTAGATGGTCTTCAGGGCCCAACCCAAGCCATTCTGTGGTTCTAAGATCCTAAGTGCTGTGCTGTGGTCACAGTTGCTGGGTGTCCATGGGTTGGAAACCTCTCCTGGTATCGCAACTCTCTCAAGATGACTGTGCTATTAAGTGTGATATTAAGAGCTGTGAGGCTTTGCCCCTGGAAAGCTGAGGGCATTAAGGCTTTGGGTTTGCTTCAGGGAGCTCCACTTCTCCTCACTCAGGAGCACTATGACTGAATCAATGTGAAAAGACCCAGCGTCTCAGCTAGTTTGCAGACAGTGAAACTAAGGCACAGGGAAAAGTTACTCCATAGCTCTCTACCAGTCAGAAAGTGGTCCAAGGGACAGGAGGCAGGAGAAAAGTCCTTGCAAGAAAACACAGATTTCCCTAAGTAAGGTAAACAGTTTTCTTTAGATACCAAAGCCAGGAGCAACCCCAGTAGCTTGTAAAAGTCCTTTCAAGCCCACAAACCCATCCCATGCTTCTCCCAGCCATTGCAGCTGTGCAATCACCCTGTGTAAGGGAAGGGACGATGCAGTGGTCCGGAGGCTTCTTGGGGCCCCCAGAGTAGGGGAAGGCATGCCTGCATCTGGCCTTGGGCACCTAAGCCATCACTTCATCTCTGCAGTGCCACCACAGAAACACCATGCAGCAGTGCAGGGACCTGCCTTTCTCACATCCCCATGGTCCTTGTGTCTTGTCACAGGTTTCAAGGTCATCACTGAGGCCAGAGGTGTTTTGGTATCCTGAGTCTTAGCTGCAAGGTTTTGTGTCTTCTTGGTTTTGGTGCCAACCTGAATCACTGTTGGTGCCAAAACTGACACCAGCATGAATGCTAATACTCCACTGCTGCTGATTGCCCAGCAAGCCCAGACATCATGCCTTTCCCCTATCAGTTCTGCCACTAGATCCATATCTGTGCTTGAACAAGAGCAGGGTGCTCAGAGATACATTCAATGCAAACGAGAGCTTTACTAGTGATGGAAAATCCATAATGGCTCTCCAAGGCTGTGCCAATGGTTAATTAAGCCTTCTGATAGAAACACACCTTATACCTAATCTGCATTTCTCTGGCTTCAGATTGTGGCCACTGGATCTTATTTTACATCCCACAGCCAGACAGACATAGTGTTATTCAGCTCCTGTACCATATCACCTCCCAGAAGGACTTCTTTGGGCTTGGGCATTGGGCTTGGGCATTTGGGTTTGACAGCTCTTTTCCCTGCCCAGAAATGTTGCTTGAGTGGAAGGTGAGGGCTTCAGACTTTCATTGACATTCATGCCAGGTAGCCTATTCAGAGCTGTGTGGGCACGTGTAAGGGAGTTCACACATGTTTCCCCAGGGTTAGACGCAGGTCTTGTGGATACTCTGTATGTGCCCAGTCTGTTCCCTACATCTTGGACATGTCAGAGTGCCCCTTCAGCTTCTGCATAGGTCAGGACCGAGCCAAGGATGTACTTACTATTCTTCACTTTGGGGCTTGTTTTTCTCTTTTCCTTCTCTGTATCCTCATGAACCAACTTCTCCTTGTGGGATGGGAAGTGGTACCCACCCGAGCACCCATGGGCTGTCACTGCCAGGCAGAGGGATCACAAGCTGCTTGGTTCACCTTCACTGCCAGCTCCAGCTCCGGCTCTCCTGCATCCCCCTCCTAACACCCTACTCCTCCCACAGGCATCCCCTGCCTCCTGCTCTCCCTGCCTCACCTGCCTTCTCCCCTTGAAAGCAGCCTTTCTTCCCAGCGAGCCTCTGTCCTCAGGGGATGCAGGATGCTTGGCAACGGGCATGCCCTGATGGATTGATTCAGTTTGACTTCCTCCAGCCTATTTATTCAGGTTTCCTGGAAAGACTTTTTCACTGGAGACTTCCCCAACGAAGCAGGTGGTGTGTACACACACATGTACGTGTGGGTCAATGGGATGGGGGGAAGCTGGATCACCAGCCCCAGCCATTACCCCCAGCACTGCGACGCGCTGTGCCAGCCCTGCGCATCCACACGGCGAGGGCTGGAGGGATCTTGGCATTTTTGGAATGAGCATCTGGGAATGTGCATCTGATCCTCAAACCACGTGAACGGGGACTAAAAATAATAACCAACTGTGGCTCCTTCCTGCAGCAGCATCTGGGGTAGTTTGTGAAGGGGGGAGCAGCCATCGACCCCTAACACCACCCAGCAGCATGCCTCTGCTTTGCAGCCTGGGTTTGTGTGTGTATAAGGACTCAGAGCCTGCAAGCTATTATTATTTAAAGGGTTTCTCTTAGGGAAGACTATATAGTGAATTTTCTCCTATCTTACCCATCAACTCTTGATCTGGCCTATAAAAAATGCCCTGGTTTTGCACTTAAAACCTCATTTGCCCTTTCCAGAGGAGCTGACACACATGGGCATTGTGTTGGGGAAAAGGTGACAGCATTACCATAGGAAGGCTGTGAAGACTGTCCGTGTGAATATGAGGGGATACCACATTTCGACAGCAGTCAGTGCCTTCCCCTAATGAAAAGTTGGGCAGAGTTTGGCTGTGGCAGGTCTGCAAGATTGCTGATGGGAATAGTTGCTGCCTTGCCAATGAGTTTTTGCACTTCCTTCAATCCTCAGCATTAGCAGTGCCACTCTCTCTGCAGCGGCACTGACTAACTGTGGGTGACAGAGTCAAAGAAGAGTTGCCTGTGGTGACAGCTTTGTTTAAACTTGTTTGTTCTGTAGGGTTTCTTTTCCTCTCTCCTAATCAAAAATTAGCTTTACTCAGAGATTTCTTTCAGTGAGTAAATGCCAGTTTCTACCAAGGAATAACAGCACTGGATTGGGCACTGGACATCTAGGGGGGAAAAGCCCAGCAGAGCTGGTGAAACCAGCTCACACCTGGATTCACTTTGGTTCTCTGCAGGGACTGAGCAGCTCTGGAAAAGCAGAGCATGGTTCATCCTCCCTGTGTCTGGATTCTTCCTCAAGTAAAGTCAGGTCCTTCTTAACAGAAGGTGGGCGAATCCTGCCACAGGGATGCGGACAGCAGTATAGCCTGGCTGTGGTCCTTGGTAGATGTTGGTTTACCTTCATGCTGAATACCTGTCCCTCCTGCTCCATCATCCAGAGGATCCCTGGGATCATTAACTTCTTCCAGCATTGCAGACATGGTTTGACATCTTTGGGATGGCACCATTACTATGCAAGTGAGCATGAAAGTGCCTCAGCTGTAGCTTGGTATCTACCAAGAGGAAGGTCAAAGTAAGACTTGCTCCACGGAGCAAAGGTGTGCGTGGCAGTGGGAGAGAAGCACTGCACTGCAAAAGGGAGGTGGAAACACCAGGCAGCCACATTTGGCTTTGCCAGTGAGTAGGGAAAGGCCTGGCTGTATTGAAGCTGAAACCACCACCAGGATGTGCCAAGACCATCCCTGAAATCCTTGTGTGAAATTTGGTCTCCTGGGAAGCCAGCCCAGAACACAGGGTATAATGCCCTGCCTGCCTGGCAGCCCTGGCAGGTAATGAGCAGCTTGAGTCATACCTGGGCAAGGTGTCCCCAGGCTGTGATAGACTCCCAGATTGGGTGGGTCAAGGTGCAATTGCCAGGTTCTGTGCCCCAAATTTTGAGGCAGGCCTGGATACATCACTGGCAGAAGGCTGTGTGGGGCAGAAGATGCCAGGTAGCAGCCCGCTGGAGGAGACCTGGCTTGGCAGGGAGATCAAGGCCCTGGGAGTGGGAAGGAAAAGGAGAGGAATCAAGAATGAGAATTGAGCTGGGGTGGGGTGTGGGAAGCAGAGCTGAAAAGAAACGTCTGAGAGTTTTTCTGTGGGAGGATGAGAATTGGATTCCCCTAGAGTTGGCAGACCCATTGAGCCCTGATCCAGACACTTCCCAGCAGGCCATGGAGGCTCTGCAGCCTCCCCACCCCTGAGCCTTGCTCAGGAGCAGTACCCAGAGGAGCTGGGGAATGACAGCAACAGCTCTGCAAGCTTCACCGTCTCTGAGAAGCTATGAAACCTTATGGAGAAGCCCCGTCTCCTCTGCCGTTTGCCATATACAACACCAGATCCAGTTCCTGGATGGTGGCCCCTTCCTTTGCATGGGCCATCAGGGGAGGGGACCACCTGGACAAGTGCAGAGAGTGCCCAGGGCAGTGCAGGAGCACTAGGGACAGGAGTGGAAGGGTTGCTGAGCATAGTTCAGAGAAGTATGGTAGATCCTGTCATGTTTCATTGCCTCGCCTGGCTGGAGGTAAGAGAGGCAAGCTCAGGGCGTGGAGGTGACCCTTGCATTTCTACTGTATGTGATCAAAAGATGGTGTATTCCTCATTTCCCCACCACTTTCCTCCTTAAACTTCCAACCACTGAAAATATCCACATTTTATTTGCAAACATAAATCTCTTTGAGTTGGGAAAACTGCTGCTGCCACTCAGGTTGGAAGCCCTACACCTCTTCCTGCTTCCTGGGAGGTGGGCTCCACCCCCAACCCCACCCAATATTCCCCCCTGCATGGCTATCTGCTCTCTGATCACCTGTGAATCAGGGACCATCAGCAGCATCTCACACAGGAGAGCGAGCGGGGATTCCAATCACCCAGGAGCACAGCGGCCATCTCTGGGTGCTAAATCTTCTGAAGTCTGCAGCTGTTCATTAAGAAATCCCTAATTTCCTTTTGAAGAAATGAGAGGAAGATTTCTGACTTCACAGTTCCTGATCTGTGGCCAAGCCACAGAAGATTTACTACTTCTTCCCTGTCCAGCCAGGGACTGACCGGTGCTCACAGCTCGGCCTCTGGAGGTGCTTCACGAGCCCAGCCCAAAACATGGTCCCCACCAGCAGCACCATGCTGCCGCATGCTCCCGAATCCAGTTTGTCCAGCCCTTCCCCCTGTGCACACTGAGAACAGCTCTGCAGAAGTGAGAGGAGCTACACCCCTGTGCAACATGAATCATGTCCAGCCAGTCTTGAGCTGACCCTTGCAAGGAGCTCCTGAGGCATTGCGTGAAAATTATTTATGGGTGGTTTTTATTGCCTGTACGAGGATGTAGAAACCAGGCAGCGCCCTTGTGGTTTTTCTTCTGTCAAATTATGATCAAGGTTGCTATTTTGCTGCCCAAATATTTAAGCGTGAAGCAGAAACCTTTACAAGGGCTACCACATTCCTTAGGTTATCTATATTGGTCCTGCCTCGGCCTATAAATTCTAGAGGGACTACCAAAGTAAATAATACATTTGCCTGCACATATGTTGCTCCAGGGGAACTCCTATTTCCTGTAGCACAAAGGTCAGTAGGTCAGGGACCTACTTGCAAATCAATAGACAATTACCTTTCAAGTGACACCTGCATTAACCTTTGACTTGTGTTGGTCTGGACGAGGTTAAGGCCGCCGGTCCCTATAGGGAGAGTCCTCCGTTGTGCCTATGATTTATTTGCATTATCTGTTTTCCCTGCTTGATCTTTGGAATGGCTGGCACAGTTCCCACATGGCACGCAGGGCTGTTTCCATGCACATTGGTCAGGGATGGCAGGAGATACACAGGGCTGTACTTCTTGTTCATGTGTCAGAAACAATAAGGAAAGTGTATATGTTTGGAAATGAAAAAAAAAAAACCAAAACAAGCAAAAACCCCAACAAACAAACAAACAGGAAGCAATTACAAAGACCCCCTGGCAACATAAAGCTTTTCTATCTATAAGACATGTCTTTAGGTCAGTCATTAATGACACCCATAGGTCTTTAATAGTGAATGAGTTGTAAAAATCAACTCACTTGCCATTACAGCTGGGCTGGAAAGAAAATTGCTGGCTCCTATGGCCTCCAGACTGGTGTGAATCACTCCTTAGTTTCATCAGGGGCTGGTTCACACTTTGTATTTCTTTCAGCCTGCACTAAGAAATCAGACTGGCCATTTCACTAGGCTTGTTTCTTTTGCTCTCCATCCCCTGCAGTGCTGCAAGCCAGCGTTGCTCCACCGGCAGCAAATCCAGACCCTGCCCACCCCACCTTATTCTCCCTCAGGTTGTGAATATGAATATCTCCAGATATTCATTCAATATCTGGATATATCTCTATATATCAAAGATATTTGAATATCTCGAGACTCCACAGCCTCTCTGGGCAGTCTGTTCCAGTGCTCTGTGACTCACACACGGTGAAGTTTTTCCTTATATTGCGATGGAACTTCCTGTGTTCCAGTTTGTGCCCATTGCCCCTTGTCCTGTCACTGGGTACCACAGAAAAGAGTCCGGCCCCATCCTCTTGAAACCTGTCCTTTATATATCTGTAAGTATTGATGTGATCCCCTCTCAGTCTTCTCTTCTCCCTCTCCAATTCCATAGAGACCCTGAAATGTCTCTTTTCTGGGTATTACCCAGCTTGAATTGTCACACAGGGACTCATGAACACAAATCTCTTTCCATCACTTCAGATGTTGTTCCTCAGTGTATGAGGCAACTACGTCTTCTGTTTATTTCTAATTCCTCCTTTGCACCCCAGAGAAATGCTCCTTGGTTGCTTTGCTGTTGCCAGTGAAAACCCTACTGCAAAGCACACTCTCTGAAGCAGGTAAGAGATGATCATCAGAAAATAGCTGGTGTATCCCAAACCGCTCCTGCAAGGACTGAATTCCCAGTCAATTCAGGCAATCCCACCAGAGCATGCAAAATGCCCAGTGGGCTTTAGATAACACTGAACAACACCCAGCTGGCAAGAGAGGGCTATATTCTCAAGCCCATCAGGCTGGCTTGCCAAAAGTCCTCTGGTACAGGCCACCACCCTGTCCCTGCTACCCTTCTTCCATCCATGGGGACACGTTGGGTGTAAGGGGACCACGCAGCTCTCTCAGGCTGGGTTTGCCATTGTTTCAGGTGTTGGCATTTTTTTGGTCACTGACTTCTGCTTGTCACTTGGGACCTGTGGGTTCTTCTGAAAAGTAATTAACAGCCAAAATTAAAATGGGCAGACCATAGGACTTGGCACATTGCAGTTGGCAAATGCTCCCTAACCCTGTGGCTTACTTTAAGCCCTAAACCTAGCTGATTGTATGCTGTTAACAGGCTTTAGTTCTGGATGCCATTGAGACTCTGCCAAGCACAATCTGTAGGATGTTTTAATTGGAGTAGAGAACAGTAATAAAAAGACCTTTGACCAAGCCCTGCAGATCAAGCTAATGGGAGGAAGGACTGTGCTGCTCTTTGGTCACTTCCCTCGAGTTGTTCTTGTTAGAGGGAACGGGCCCAAGGTCAAAATGTGTTTGCCAGCTGTCCCTTCTGTCCAGATGCTTTGTGCACAGTAGAAATGTACTCTGACCACCCAAAATTGCCCAGGCACAGTAGCACTGAGCTGTTTGCTAAGGCTTCCCTGAAGCAAGTGTGGTGGTGGCCCCCCTCATGGTCTCACCTAGGAGGTTGGGGACATCTGGCTGAGGGTCCAGCTTAGCAGTGGAAAGGTTGAAGACACTGCTTTCTTATGACTGTCATGAGAACAGGTATCAAGAATCAGCTCAGGGTGGGGAGGGGGAGGGTGTGGGGGTGTGGGGTGTGGAGCTTGTAATGCAATGTCCTTCTCTACCCAGCCACATTCCAGTGATTTCACTTTTCAGTGGGCTTCCTGGGAATCCAAGGTCAAGATCTGCCACATAGTCTTCATTCTCAACTACTCAAAGCAGCAGCATCTTCATATCTTTCCCTTTGGCTCAGGTGGGTCCTACAAGCTGAGCTTTATCACAGTGACATGTCACTACTTGTTAGGTTTCTTGCAGGAACCTTCCCTCCCAAGAACCCAAAGTGACCAAGCTGCCACTTTATGCAACTTTTGGGACACCCACTCTCAGCAACTGCAAGCTGAATCACAGGACAGGGCTGGATGAAGACCGTGCTCTGTCCCAGCAGGCAGGAGGATGGTTGTTTCCCAAGGAGACTGATGATCTGCATCTCTGATGGTAAAAGCTTGAGCACTGGGACTGCTCTACCACCTGGGAGCCTCAGCAGGCAGCAAATGTTTCCTGTTTTCCACCCTCCTTTCCTTTCAGTGTCTGCTCTGCGTTGCTTGGTGTCCTTGCTGTGCAACATCAGACAGCATCTGTACTTAGGGACATGGTTTAGTGGTTGGATTTGGCAGCGTTAGGTTAATGGTTGCACCTGATGATCTTAAAGGTCTTTTCCAACCAGAATGATTTTGTGATTCTACCCTGCTTCACAAGGGGCTGCATTTGCACAGAGGTCAGATAATGCCCTTCTAATCTGCCTGCCACATGCTATTCAGTCAGCAGGAGAATGTCAGAAGAGAGCCAGGCTTTGCAACAGCAGCAGTAAAATCAGTGCTGCTGCAGATTCCCAAGGAGCTGTGTTTCTCAGGACTGGCTTGGCAACGCAGTCCCTTGAGGACTGAGGCATTTGGTTATGGGGTGGTGTCGTGGTTCACCAGGCCCTGCAGGTCCCATTTGGGCTGGAAACAGGGACAGGAAAAGGTCATCTTGGATTATGTGATGGCAGTTCCAAAGTTTATTCTTGGTTCTCCTCCTAAAACTGAGCCCTTCCCGGGCATCCCCATCACACAGGAGACATGGGGGCAGACGGGGCCACGTGGGGCTGGGGAGGATGGCAGGTGCTCATGTGGGAGCCCAGCTCATAGCATCCCAAACGTGCCAACTGAAACACGATGTCTCGCCCACAGCCACAAGCTGGTACGGTGGGACCACGCGGGCGGGTCGCTGCCTCGGGGGCTGCCTCAGGAGAGTGTGGGGCGGGGGGGGGCTCAACTGGGACCTCAGTTTCACTTCCTGCCCTGTGTGGGGAGAGATCATTAAAAATATCTGACTAAGGCAGACTTCTTTACTCTCAGTATTACTAAGCCCTCCCGCTCCCCGGCCCCCCTGCGATGACAGCGGTGTGGGCAGAGCTATTTCACTTTCCCCTGCTTTGCAGACTGTCACAGCTGGGAGGGCAGGTGCACAGCCCCCGGCCTCGCTGGCGCATGGTCCTTGCTCCAACATACCTGGGCACTTTCCCTCAGCATCTCCATAGGTCAGAGCATCTTAATCCTCAGAGTGCTCTGAGGACACCAAGCCAGGGGAATGTGGGTGTTGCTGAGGGGCATCAGGTCCCAGGGTCAGCATGGGGAGGGGATGCTCAGAGCAGGGCAAGGTTTGGGACCCTGCTTCTGGGCACAGCTGTTCTGGGCTGCACAACTGTCTCCTATGTGGTGTCGTGGAGAGGGAGAGCTTGATGATCTCAGGCTTGGCTGCCATCAAGTTCATCATAAACTGATTTCTTCTGGGATTAATATGGTTACCATGAATGATGGGAGCATTTTGATATCTACCTCCACAACTGCAACATCGGTTTTAGTGAACATGTTGACAAATCTGCACAGTCCTTTACAAACCTGCAACATGCCTTCTCTTGCAGGGTAACTTGCAACCCAGTGCACATACAGACATTGCAGCTTAGAGGAACGGTGGTTTGTAATTTAATGTATCCCCTTTCACATGCATCAAGCCCTGTGGTGCAATTAGATGCTCTCTTTTGCAAAGGCAGTAATTAGTGCTTCTGCAGTAGCCTGGGAGTTGGGAGTGGGACAGGGCATGTGAGGTGAGCTGTAGCCAGGTTGGGTTGAATGGCTATCAGAAGCTCATCTCTGGAACAACAGTCAAGAGAGTAGCACAGCAGGTCAGCTGGAAAGACTGTTTCTTCTTGTTTTTCCACTCTTGCCTTACTAAACTTTTTTATTGATTTCACTGTAGATCAAGAAATAAACCCTACACCTACACAGTCTGTCATAGAGGGGCATGTTTCATTCCATGTTTCCAAATTCCAGGCTCACTTCAACTCTTGGATTAGATGAGCGCTCGTTATGCATATTCTGCCCATCTCTGGTGCCATTCTTCCAGCTGTACTGGTGATTGCTGCAGGATCCATTAGATGTCAGATCAGATTTCAAAATGGGTGCGATTAACCCGGGGCAAAATATCCACACACCACCTCAGCTCTAAATCCCATGAGTTCTGTTGCTGCAGAAGATTTGTGTTTTCATCCTGTTGGTGCAAACAGGTGGCAAACAGACAGGTGATAATCTGCTGATATTAATACTGTTCTGCAAGTAAGTGGAGGCTGCCATATCTCTCTGTCAAGGACTTGGCTGGTATTTGGTAAGGCTATCAGGTTCTGCTTCTGAAATCTTAGGTTAGATGGCATTCAACCAGGAGCCTTGCTTAGCTCTGCTTCCATATAGCAATGAAGGCTTTGCTACATTTGGGATGGGAGCCCTGGAGCCCAGTTATGTTGCAGTCTGTTCCCTGTACCAGGGCATCTGAGGTGAGCACACGGGGTACCATCTAAACCTTGTGTGTGGAGCCATTTGCAGATACAGATCCAGGAGAAGATGTGAAGGGTGGATGGAGCTGCACACCCATGCGACCATCCCCAGGGAGGTCAGCGATGCTGACCAAACCTGATGACACCTATTGCCTCCCTGGGGCGGTCTGCACCTGTCAGGGAAGTCCTGGCCGCCCCACCACTACTGTCGCTTCATAGGCAGCTAGTGAGACTGGGAGCAGGGCTGGCACCCCATGGGAGGGCACCGTGGAGGAGGCACCTGCAGCACTACTTCATGGAGGCAGAAGAAGCTGATGAATAAAGCCAGAGATGCTGGGCCAAGCCCACTGTGGGGAAAGGGAAGGTGGTTTTCAGTGAATCCATCCTCTCTTTTCCCTCACAGGAGTGACATGACAGCAGCAGTGGTGGAAATACTAATAGGGTGAATTATTTCCTGCACAGATGGACCCCTGAATTTAAAGCCCTGGGAATAACTTGTTTTGGGGTGCTGCTGAACATGATCTGGTGCAGACAAAGCCTTTCTGAGTAAACATGACACAATGCTTCTCTGGAAATTAAACCCTGAGGGGAATGTGCCCTTGGAGGCTGTGGGAAGATACCTTATGCATTCAACAGCAACCCCATCCCCTCCTGTGCAGGCTCCTCCTGCACAGCAGAAGACATTGGTCATTGCTTGGAGGCCATTTTGATAGAAACTAAGCAGGAATTAGGGATAAATTACTGTTTTCAAAGTTTAATTTAAAAGGGTTGATTTTTTTTGCATATGATTTCATGAAGCACGGGAAAGACCTTCCTTAACAGCACAGGATTTTAGGAAATGTGAGGCTACGTGCACTATTTCCAGCACACCAGGGTGCTGCAGGTGTGGGGAGTGCTTAGGATGCTTCAGAGAGGAAGGAGGAGGGAGACAACAGCTTTTGGGTTGAAGTGGTTTTCCTTCAGCTAATCAAAGCTCCTCACTCAGGGCTAGAACAACGCAGCCAGTACGTCTCCTTTTTACCATTGACAAATGAGAGAGGTCTCTGCTGGCTGATCGGTATGCAGGCAGCTGTGGGTTGCTGTTACCCTGCTGCCAAGGTCTGAAACCCTGTGTGATCCCACCCACCAAAGCAGCACTCCATGCAGCTCCTCTGGGTGCTGGTGAAGGGCATCTGTCATTCATCACCCACGCCTTCTCAGGACACCCTGAGCAGAAGCCACCTTGGCCAGGTGGGCAGACCCCAGCCTCAGGTCCAGGACCTACCTCTCAAGACACCACAGTCCTCCAGTGCTGACCAAGGTCACACAATCTGTTTGGCTGGTGTTGGGTAAGCCCTAGCTAGCAGTCCAGAGGTGGCTGGTCCATGGAGGAAGTGCTGCAGCAGTGCACCACCAGCTCCTCCTGCCTTTCCAGGGCAGCAGGGTGGGAAAAGGGGGGCAAGTGAGTATGACAATGTGTGTGTGGTTGCACATATACATGTGTGTTTATGTCTGTGTGGGCGTAGGACAAAGCATGTAAACAGAGGTTAAAAAAAACCCCATGCTGTGTCTGTGAGGATGGAGGCTGGGAAAGGAAAAATGACTTAGCCACAAAACAGAACTCCTTTACCTGTTTTTCTCATAAAGCAGCATGAGGATGTTTCTGCTAAAGCAGCCTCCTTTCACAGCAGCTGCATTATGAAATGACTTCTTTTTAACAAATCCATCTGCCTGCTTTTTAATAAGCAGGGCTTTCCACCATTGTATATGTGCGAGGTCTGACCTTTTCATAGGAAAAAACATTCATAACCAAAAACTATAAATAGAAACCTTCAGACTGGAGCAGATAAAGATGTAGGTTATGTGACTTTTAAAAAAAAAAAACATAATGTGGGAGGGAAAGGAACAAATTCTTTTAAAAAGTCATAAACTTCTGTTATTGCCTTAAGCTTTCTTAATATTTACTGAGACATTTAAAGAAAGACTTAAAACAGTGGGGCTTACAAGACATCTGTATCTAAGCAGGTATTTTTACAAAGGAAAGGAAAAAAAGATTAGAAATGTGTTTAGTTTAGGGAAAAGGGTATTTCCCCCAACTATGAAACAAAGAGTTTGTGCAAGGTTTGTATTTCTAGGGTAAGTTAAGTTATATATTTTGTTCATGTTCTGGTTCTGCAAGCTCATATATGCACGTAACTTTGCTCATGAGTGTAGACACTTAGCCTTCAAAGGGACTACTCATGTGAGAAAAGTTGTTCATTCTTTGTTTCCATTTCAAACCATACTTGGTCCATATTTTAAGCCCCAGCTGCTGGAGGCAGGTGATTACATGAGAATCTCAGCTTTCTTTAAAAAATAAAAGTAGAAAAGAAAGTGTCTAAAGCTTGTGGTTGAAGAGGAAGCTTGAAAACATAGAATCATAGAATCACTTAGGTTGGAAGAGACCTTTAAGATCATCGAGTCCAACAACAGCCTAACCCTGCCCCGTCTACCTCTAGACCATCTCCTCAAGCACAAGACCTCCACAAAGCTTCAGGACCAGAAGGCAAAGAATATGAAACCAACATTCCATCTAAACCTGTCAGTCACACCCATTGGGAGCGATGTTTGTTGAACGTGTGACAGGGGAGTTCGAGAAAGGGGAGTAAGGAAGCAATCAGTGCAACTGTGGCTTATCTGAGCCACGTCAGCAAATCACTGCTGCCACATGCAAAGACCCTTTAGCGGATGCCGATTCACAAACGCTCTGAAAAGCTTCACTTAGCAAACACTCAGGTAAGTCAAAGTGAACCAAGAGAAGGCTTTGGTTAAGCGTGAGTTTAGCTCATCTGCTGTGTGCCGTGGCTCAGATTCTAGGATATGCATGTCTCTAATATTTAGGACAGCAGAGAAAATAAATCAACTTGCTTGGTGCTGTCAGCATGGTAATAAAGATAGCTTTGGCCACTGAAGGGTGCAGTGGTAATACAATACTTACGAGTCTCTGTGCTGCTTTTTGATATACTTCAGCAGCATAAGAAACAATTACACTGATCTATATTTCATCAGGCATTGCAGGCTGGGCATCTTTTACAGCTGCTGTGTAGCTTCTCAGGTGCTGGCTTTGGCTTCCTTAGAGAGGTATCTTTCTGCTCTGACTGCTCAGTGCCAGGGTCCTTTCTCCTGAGATGCAGTATCTCACCATCACTGCTCCATGGTGCAGCGTGGTGACAGCCTTCCCTTGAACTGAACACCTCCGCTACCATGACATCACTCATGTGAGGAACACAGCCAGACCAAATAATGGGGTTTGTCCAGCAGCCGCAACAAGGAACTTGGTCTCATTTCTGCTACATGGCTTTTTAGGTTGAGTTTCTGTCACCACTTCCCCGATACCTATAAATATTTTCTTCATATATAGAAAATGGGAAGCAACTTCGAGATCATAGAAACGAGAGAGCGGGACGGTGATTTCTGCAGACATGTCTGCTTGTGCCACTGCGGCTCTGTGGGCGAAAGCACGTGCGCTCGCTCACCGCACGCAGGGTCTGCCTCGTAGCTTTGTTTCTCCTGAGTGACCGTGGCCTGTTAACCAACAGCCTCCCAGGCAGGAATGCCTGAAATGTTTTTCAGAAGCTGCAATTGCTGCAGGGATATCAAGACCCAAAAGTCACGCAAGTGAAACACAAACCCTTGGGGCATCCAGGAAAGGTGTCATGAATTCTGCGTGGGTGGTTTGAAGAGAGGGGAACCCCACCATCCATGTGCAGAGAACTGGGGCATAGATTTTGCTCAGCACCTGGTGTGTGGTTGCTCTCCATCACTCAGGGTGGACGTGAAGAGGAAAGAGGCGCTGCCTTTGGGAGAACTTGATGCATGTTTGAAGAGCAGAAATGTATTCCTTTCTTCAGGGCTGCACCTGAAGTGGTCATTAAGGTGAACTCTGGCCCTGTAGAAGCTGATGGCAAAGTCCTTGTGGACTTTGGCCTGGTCTAAATTGCACCTCTTGGGTTTGACTGTGGTCCAGCTGCTGCCTAAGTCTGAGACTGGCCTTCTGCCCTCCACTGAGTTTCCTTCTACAGCAGTCGAATGGGGCCCTGGTTGTATCTCACCAATAAAACACATAGAATTAAGTGATGAAAGGGTGTTTGAGTCGTGATTTTCATCAGCGTTTCCTTTTCACTGAGCTCAAAGTCTCGTCTGAATGCAGCCTACTATTTCAGTCTGCAAGAAAAGGCTACATAGAAAATAGGTTTTGAATCAGATGCTTTACATAAACCATGGGTTTTACTAAAAACTGATCTATTCTTCTCTTTTTCACTCCTACAATAGCAGCTCTGCCGTGAGGCATTAGAAGTTTCAGTACTTTCATCTTGTCTCAGAACATTTAAGGTGGCCAAAGCAGGTAATAATAATAATAATAATAATAATAATAATAATAATAATAATAATAATAATAATAATAATAATAATAATAATAATAGAAACATTTAAATAATTAATCACAACTTTATTGGAGGAATTTTGCCACACGTGGGTGTGATAAGTCATCCAGAATTAGGTCACGATTTTCTGAAATGTATCTGAGATGCAGGAGTATTTGCCGAGTAATTTATATCAAACAAATCCCTCTCACTGTTAGTAGACGGCGCTTTTATTTTGAGTTGTTTTGACTGAGTAGCACCATGGTTCACATGGTGAATATCTGTTTCTTGATTAGGAAGTGGAGCAGGCACCTAATTTTAACCATGTGCCAGATACCTCCTGGCTGAAGCCAATCATAAATGTATGTTCAGGCTAAGGGAACACGGGGATTGATTGTGGCAACCGGTCCATGTGCCAGTAATACAGTGACATCTCAGCAGCGATAGGCTTGCCACTGTCCTAAGCCTGGAGATGCTGCAGTAGGGGACAAGAACATAATTTTAACTGCCCTTCCTGAGATTCAAATGGGTTGGGGAGGCTGTGCCAAAACAGCCACATAGAGTGTGTCACCATGAGTGCTGTGGAAAGATTAAACAGAGCACTCCTTCTGTCAGGAGAAAGCAATCTGTGGTCTCTCTTTGCTTTGAACCCACCCTTGCTTGGTCCTAGCTGATGAACCTGGCTTTTCACAACCCTCCTCTGAACACAACCACTTGGGGTGACCTAGGGAGAGAGAAGGCTGGAGCCGATATTTCCCACACAATCGGCTTTCTGTCCATATCAGTTGTGGTTATACATGGCTGAGGGCACTTGGAAAAGTTCCTGGACCTCCTGGTAAAGTGGGTTGCGAAGGGGTCAACCCTCACCTGGCGCTGCTCCATCTCAGTATCAGGAGGAAGAGTTTGGACTCTCTTGTAAAGGCACTAGAAGTCACCAGAGCTCAGCACTGAGTGTGCAGCTGCTTACAGATGGTGTGGAGAATTTGTGGATGGACTTTGGATGGTCCTGTACAGACAGACCGAAACAGTGTTTGTTTATTCAAGCTTAGGGGACCCCCAGCATGGAGTGCCGAAGCCTCCAACAGCTACCCTTCAATCCCTCCCCTGCAAGGAAGAGATAAGCAAATTCATTGCTGTCTCTGATACTGTGATTTATACAAACCCTAGCTAGATTTAGAGAAAAGAGTCAAGATTCCTAATCCCAAGGAGTTCACAATTTAAATCAGGGAGAGAAAAATTCTGCCAAAAAAACTGAAACAAATATCAGAGGGGACATAGTTGTGAATAGAGAAGGAAGATCCATCAGACCTGCTTTCTTTAAGAGTTTGACAGGTATGTGAGCAAGTGAAATTTTGAGGTGGCTGAGATCAACATGCAAGAACTCATTTTTGCTTTCCCCTTCCAGGGCTTGAGTTAGGGGTGAGCATGAGAAGGCTCTTACTAAGATGAGCCTCTGAGGCTGTTGAAGGTAGACTCAGGCCCACTAATATCAGTTGGAAACCTTTCAAGATGTGTATCTAACCACATGAAATTGCAGCAAACAGAAGGTAAAAGAAGTTTGTCAAGGCCATTGCAAATGAGATTTTTGTCAAAGTTGAATCATCTGTCCCACCACTTTCTTTTGAACCCGTCTCACAGTACGGCATGAGGGGATGCTTGCTGATTCGGGCCTCAGCATTTATTGTAAGCCTCTGTCTGTGTGTGGGAAAGCAGGAAACTTCCCTATTGTGCTTGGAATTGTAATGCTATAGAGGTGTTTATACGTGTGGGGCTTATTCCTTTATGAGAAGGGGGATAAATTATACTTGAATAAAGCCATCGCCACATCCACCCTGGGGAATCACTCTGTCTGCCTAACACTCTAATGCTCACTCCATCACTCTAACTGCAGTAGTTAAAGAAAAATGCTCTGTTGACCAACATATAAGTACAAAAAAAACCCCTAGACCCAGGCTTTTCTGCTTTCTATGGTTCTGTTAGAATAAAAGACAAATTAAATTGGTTATAAATTAATTTCTGTGTGCATTAAGATGCTTTGCACAGCCTGGACAGTAAAAAAGAGCTTTGGGTTCACTCAGAATTAGCCTGAATAAATTCAGAAGGCCGTATTTCTTTACACAGCACGTAATCATTTCCAAAGCATCTGCCATAAAAGGGGGTGATTGAAACAGATTTCCTAGTGGATAATTTCCTGCCTGACCCTAACACTTTCATCTCAGGAAACTGAATCCAAAACTCATGGTTGCCAGTGTGAAAACTCCATTGATCTCAGTGGACTTTGGTTCAGCTCTGAAAGATATGAGAACAGATACTGTTAATTTGTGTTTCTGGAGCTCGGGGCAGTACCATCGCTGTTTGACACACCACAGCAAGACTAACACGCAGCAGAGCTCCTTTCTGCAGCCATCACCCTGTGGTCCCCATCATTTTTCGATGCTCTCAATGCAGCCAATGTGACATGGGGTTATGGAAATTAATAGGGACATGGGCCAGTGGTCTGGAAAGTTGATCTCAAATTGGCATGGCTGCAGACTATGGGAGTCATTCACTGATCAAATGCTGTAGGTCAGGATAGGAAATCTCATGTTCAAGCGGACCTTCCCCATGGTTCCCACTGTCAGCCTGCCCTTGTTCCACCTCAGCACATGACTTTGGAGTTAATGTGCCTCCAAGAAGGGACATAAAAATGTGGAGCGAGTGCTTAGGGAAGCTTCTCACCTTCTTTTCTGAATAAAAGAAAGCCCTGTCTCACACTGCAAAACAGGTACATTCATTCCCACAGCATTGGGGACAGCTGATTCAGTGGGTAAAAGCCTGGTGCTAACTGAGGTAGCTACTGCTGATCTGAGCTGAGAACAAGATCTTCAGTGAAATGAATTGATGGTTTCAGTTCCGGATCTGGTGGGCAAATTAAAAAAAAAAGAACAAAAAACCCAACCAAAAAAAAAAAAAAAAGCAGCCCTGTAATACAGTGCTTGCTTTCAGAAAGCCACACAGAAAGAGAGCAGAGCATGGAGACTGACTCATCTGTTAACCTTCCATATAAGCCCATGTCCCCCTCCCCGACTGCAGGAGAGGCAGGCAGGGACCCTGCCTGAAGAGATGGCAGGGGTTTGCTCCTGCATGTCCCTTCTCTGGGAAAAAGAGCAGCACCAGGGAAAAACACTGAAGTGGAAACAAACCTCCATCTCTGCAAGATCTCATTCATCCCAGGCAGGACAGTCCGAAAGGATCCAGGTATAAACATAACCATGCCAGAGCTTGCTGGCATTTTCATTCAAGTACAGCACACTAGGGAATCTCAGTTAACCCTCCAGTGGCCAGAAGGGTGGTGTAATTTATTGCACAGCTTAGGAAAGCCAGATTCACTGGCGTTGAAACGCATGCTGGTGTAACTGGCAGGAGATACAGGGATGCTGTATTTCCTGCCAGTTACACCAGCATGCATTTCGACGTTCCATCTGTGGAACTGTAAGCAGCTTTCAAAGGTTTTAAGAGTCCCCACCACATCCTTGCGAGTGAAGTAAAAAAATCCACCTTTTTTGATGAAAAAGGAGAAGGGTGCAGTGGAGATAAAGAAGTGTGAGTTTGGGAACCTGGTGGCAGAGCAATGGGAGCAGGCAGGAGCTCCTGGCTGCCAGGAACATGGCCTTCCTGAGCAGGCAGTCAACAGGACGAGTAGCAGGAACAATGAGCTAAGTGCTGCAATGGAAACAAACACCTTTTTTTAGGCGCTCTGCACTAAGCTGCTGCTGCTACTTTTATCACACCATTCATTTGGGAAGAAAGCAGAGCAGCAAAACAAAGTGCACGCACAAAGCCCCACGCTGTGCCTGAGCTCTCATCAGTTACCGGCCTCAAAGTTGAGCTGTTAAATTCTTTCATTTAACAGTTTGGGGCTGCATTGTTCTCCTATTGTTAAGCCTTTGTAACTGGATACAGCCGGGTGGATCCTTAGGGCAGGACCTGGGTGACCCATAAGGGAAATGAGGACCACAAATGGATGCTGATGACTTCTGGGCAGCCAGAGCCAACGTCTCCACTGCGCAAGTCTTCCGTGAGGGTTCTTGAGCGGTTTTACAGATAAACACATACACACGTGCACGTGAACCCCCCCTGGCAAAAACAATGGTTGTTTTGCATGCCAAATATGTCAGTTGCATTTCTTTTTACGACTGAATTCATTCTCAAGTCATGAATGCAAAAAGAAAAAAAAAAAAAAAGCCTCGTGAGTGTTTAAATTTAGGGCATTAATTTTGCATTCCAGTGTAGAGGGAACCCAACCGACTCAAACCTCAGAAAAAGGCACTCCACCTCTGCTTTATGGGCAATTTCATTCTGCTTGTGTTTCCCGAGCCTACTTCAAAGTGCAGATGCATTTCAGGTAAATAATGACAGCTTCAGAACAAGTTTTCCTTGTAACACAAATCACCTCACTAATGAAATCAGGGGGGAAATTCAGAACAACTTGACATCCATCTGCCTGAAATCAAAACCTTCTACTTATGTACTATAGCTAGGGACCTGATTGCTCTCCTGATCAAATCAGGGTGAAACTCCTGCAGTGTGAATAGGGCCAGCCCTTTACTCTCACTTGGTGACCTTGGCCCGAACCTGGGTAAGGATGCCCTGGTCCTTCTAGTTTGAGGCAGAGAACGTGCCTGGGGGTGAAGCAGCAAACAATGGGGTCAGGTTCAGAAGAATATGAGGCACCTTCCCTCAGCACAGAGAACAGTTTCTATAGTTTCCACACTTCCTTCCTGCTCATGTCAATCATGCACAGGAGAAAACAATAAAGAAAAAACCAACTCCACATGGAATAAAGTAATGGGAACCCAAGAATGAGCCACATGCTCAAAAGAGTCATCACATCCAAGGTTGAAAGTATCGACTGGCTGGACTGCCAAATAAATCAGACTAGCCCTGGGGACTTGGATCTATACCTGCACTTACCTCTTCACCTCAGACCTCAAGAGCAAGCTTCCCTTTTGCTTTGGAAGCCTGGAAGTGGGAGGATGGTGCAGCCTTCATCTGCATCACTGAACCGCTTGCCTCACCGTGGCTCTGTGCCTGCCTTCAGAGCCACTGCTTCTCCCAGGTCCCATCAGCCTTCCCAAAGGCTCGGCAGTGGGATGAGGGGGGCTGAGATGTCCACTTGGCTTGGCAACAAAGAAAAGCAAACTGCATTTGAACCTGGAAATTTACAGGAATGTAGAGCAGCCGTGTTGCTAAGCCAGCTGCAAACCTACTTTGCTCGGGGCTCTTCCCTTTGTAGGGTTGAAGGAATGAGGCGCCTGTTGCCAACTAGGACATCAGTACTACAAACAAATGGAAAGCCCTTATCCCACCAGCAATCTCGACCTGGTAACGGGCAGGCAGCTAGAGTAACAAGAAAGCTCGGCTCCTTCCTACTCATAGAAAGGGGAGGCGGCAGGACACAGGTTATAATTAGAGCCACCCACAGCAATTTTGGGGAAGCTTCAGCACATGGATTGGGATCTTATTGTTAAGTGCTGTCAATTCACCATCTGCTTGGATTGGGCCAGTCCAGAAACCCAGTGGCAAGCACCCACAGACACATCTCCTGCATACCTGGACTTTAGCAGTGCTCTAAACCACCTCGGTGCCTGTGAGGGAAAGTGCACAGCAATGGGAGTTTCTGTATGAGCCTTTAGCCCAAGTGTCCTCCTAATTTAAAGGATTTGCTTCAGCTTTGGAGACAAGCTTGCTCCTTTCTTTCCAGCAGATTATAAAACATCAGAGGTTCATCCAAACTGGGTCTCCCCAGTAGTTTCCCACAGCTGGATAAACACATGTTCTGCCAAGTGTCACATGCTGGGAGTGCAGCACATTTCATGGCACAGACACCCCTTCTACATGCAAAGCCACAGAACCGTCCCCCATGGAGCACAGTGTGAGGCACATGATGTGTCCACGCCTGGATTTAAGCACCTCAGAGCCACCCCAAGGCCTCCATCCAGCCGCTGTGGAGGCTAGAGGCAAGCCCTAGCACACACCATACTTACCTAGGACAGGTTGGCTCACATTCTCAGACCTCAGCTCCAACAGGATGAGGGTCAGCATGGAAGACTAAGGATCTAATGCAGTCTTTACGCTAGTGGCACATAGATCTTGCACCCTCCTGGGCTGAGGCATGAGCACCTCTACTTTGGTGCTAACTCTTGTGATACTAATTCAGTGTGGATTTCATAGCCAAAGTCTGAGCTATGGGGCCAGTGCATCTCCATCTGCATTGGCATCAGAATCCCTATCCCTAGGCAGAGTTATCGTCTCTCAAACATCCTTTCTGGCCCCATCAAAAGCAGAACAGGCCTCCATGGTGCAGCTAAATCTCATCAACATCAAGATTTAAACCACCTGATTGGGAAAGCAAAGCCACATCAAGCCACTCTGAGAAACAGGACCTGCCTGGGAGAAGTGGGTCCTCAGCAGAGGTAGTGCTGCTTCAATTGTTACATTTGCTACTGAACTTGTTGTGAACACCATTTTTTTTTGTGATTTCCTCCAAATCCTGTCTGCAGAGCCCTGGGCCTGGCTGTGAGAATCTCAGCTCCTGACATACTGCTTTTAACCACCATGATTTCTGAGCCTCCCTCCTTACAGAAATAGGCTTCAAAACATGACCCTGGCACTCTCAGAGGAAACAATTTATTTTTTCTTTTTTTGCCCCCTGCTGCTGTGACTTATTTAAAGAGGGACTTGGGGGCCTGACTCAGGAGTTTCGGGTGCTGCTCTGTCTGGGAAGGGTAATCACAAAGCCATTACCTGCAGCACCCCACGCCGGGAAGCCCTGTGATAACTGTTCTGCGCTGGCACCCGTGCTTCACATGGTGCAGTGTGGGTATCTTTCCAGCTGAAGGCACAGCAAGAACTTTCTTCCAGGTAGATGGAACATAATAATGCAGGCTATGAGTGGCATTGTGTCTGCAGGGGGTGGAGACCAGGCAAAGGGGGGCATCAGTGTGTTTTGCAAGTGCTTTGAAATGTATTTGTGTGTTTCTGAGATGAACCTTGGAAAAAAAAAAATACCTGAAAACTGGTTTTGCTTTTCCTAAAGCATTGGCTCTTTCAGGCAGCAGCTTTGCCAGAAGTCATTAATCACATCGTTATTAAGAAGGGCGGGGGAACAGTGACCTCGAACAACCGAGGAAAACAGCTAAAACTGCATTCATTTGAAGGACCGCTTTATTAAACCTCTTCTGGGCAGCACATGCTACTGTTGACATATATTTAAAGTGCACTGGGTCTTTGGGATATATCAGGATTTCTGTGCAGAACCAGGGCAGGACTTGATCAAAGGGTGTGTTTGACTGAAGTATACATGTCCTGGAGTAAAAGGGGAGAAAGAAGAACATCTTTATAAGGTCTTCACACTTTTCTACTAATTCGAAGTGTATCATGTGAATGGGACAGACTAAACACACTGGCTCTTCACTTCTGAAGCCTCAAAATTCATGGATTTGTGGATCTCATGATGTGCATGGTTCAAATCCAGAGAGAAGACCATGATCACTCAATCCCTTCTAGCCTGGTTGTTCTAAGCTATCCGGTGCTGCACTTAATGCCATGGCACAAGGTCTACCACATCTCTTGGTAAAGTGCTGATTTTCTCTGTTAAAAACGCAGTCAGCTGAATGAGCAGCTGCATTCAGTGGGGAACCTAACCTATGCCATAGAAACCTCTGCTCTTGGGGTTGACATGGCAGAGGATGCAGCCCCCCATGCCCCCTGCTGTGTCCTATCAAAACTCCACATTTGCTCCTCATTCCAGGCTCTGAGCTGGCTCGCCAGCTGTGATAGAGGGATTGGTGAAAGAGCAGGGACTTTTGAGGGGATTTCTGGAACCCGCCTTGCAATAAGTGTATTTTTAGGCTGGCTGGCTCTTGTCAGCAGTGCGGGGTGGGGAAGGGGCAGGTCACCACCTTGGGCAGGATGCTAATTGGTGCATCACGGTAGGCAAACTGTGAGCCTAAACCCTGGAAGGCTGTTGCCACTGATAGAAAAAAAAAAAACATATGCTGTGGCATCATGTCCGTTGACATAGTCTTAATTAATGATATTACCAAGCTAATGAGGAGATAAAACACCAATCCCAACGCCTGTTAAGAAATTGTCTTAAATACCAGTCACTACTCACTATGGAGAAACAGGTAGTGGGCCAAAATGCACACCTGGAGTAAAGAGGTGTGGCTCCTGTGTTTTCTTGTGAAGTTGCATTTGTTTACTCCAGGACTGACTATAAACCATCCTGATTAACACATGGCGGGTGTGTGCTGGGCGGGAAGTTGTAAACAGCCCCAGCCTTATGTAATGGCATGGGTCTTGTGCAAGAACTGTCATCTAGATGGCAGGAGGATTGATGGCAGTGAAGATCAGCACAGTGCCAGCCTGGGGTACAGATGCATGTGGGAGTGCACCAACCCCAGGCTTGCTCTTCCCAGACCCTGAGACAGCACCAAGGGTCTCTCTGGCCGCCTCTGAGCCCTGGGATGCTTCACATGGATGATCCAGCCCATATGGCTTTTGGAATAGTGAACATCACCAGGCATTTCTTGGTGGCTCTTGCTTTTTTGGGCTTCTTAATTGGAAAAGATTTGGCAGTTGTGACTAGAAGACTTCCCGCTACCATTGGGGCGATGTGGATGTACTTGTAAAACAGGGAAGGGACCTGTTTCACTGAGCTGACTTGATTCTTTGGCTGTTACTTTATTTCCTTGCTGTTGTTATTCTGATCCAGTGAAATTAAAAAGGCATGAGTAGCCTATTTGGATCTGAATGTGTGAGTTCCTGCCCTGCAGAGTTTTCAGTAGAGATTAGATTTTACATGCCATTGTGTGGGGGAGATGTGCCATCAGGCAAAGGAGGAACAAATGCAGGCGGGGCGAGACTAGAGAGACAGAATCCAGTTCGCTTGCATGAAGCTGCCTGCTGCTCATCAGGGTGGTATCTCCATCTCACTGGTGTCTGGACAGGTATCTCAGAAAACATTCCCCATGGTTGGGTTGCACGGGATGATTAGGTCCTGGAATGTGCAAGACAGGGCAGCCACTTCTTCCTCATGTTAGCCTTTTAAGCCTTGTCCTAAGAAGGCCTAAAATAAAACCTATGCATGAAAACCTATCCCAAGCCTCACGTTCCTGAGCATGCAAGCAGATTAGCTAGGGCACCCTGGACCTTAAGAATAATCCTCCTTGTTGCTGGCAAGGTAGATATGCACTCAGTCTGCTGGTATCCAAATAAATGTCGAGGGATTCCAAGGATTTTCGTGCTCACATGACACACAACACAGACATCAGGAGCAGACAAGCCTGGCACATTGCTTGTGCTACCAACCTTTCACCTATTTCATCTACTTTACTCCAGCACTCTGTGTTTCTATTCAGTCGGGCTGTTTCCTGCTTGACAAAAAAAAAAAGGTGTTTGTTTGTTTTTTAAGTGATCATAAGGCATGCATAGATCAGAAAAAAAGAAAGGTTCTATCTTCTTCTTACATCGCTATTATTTCTATTGTTCAGGTATGCCCCAGGTACTTTCCCAGACATGTTGCCTTCTGTTTTTAACATTGCCATCTGGGGATCAGATACCGTACATCTTTTGTGGTGCTGTTCAGCAGGGAGGGAATTTGTTACTGATCCTCACAGATAGTTCTGGCTTGATGCACACGGATAGCTCAGGGAAGAGGGATGCCATCGGCTTTGGGGCCGCTGCCCTCCGGCTCAGGGACAAGATGTGAGAAACGTCTCCTGAGACAAGTTGAGGAAGTTCTCACAGCACCTGCAAGCCAAGTGATGCTTACAGGGCCCAAACTTCTTCACTGTTGGGAAGCTATTAAATTGGTTAACTTTGTGCTGAACTCTCTTTGCAATCTGGCTCACGCAGCAATGCCTTTATTAAGCTCTTGCTTTGTGAGAGCGCGACGAAAGAAGAGGTGATCTCCACACAGCACCCACAAACCAAGTCAGCCTAAACTTCAGGGCCATTGGAGCTTGGTGCAGGAGCAGAGCTTTGTGAGTTAGACCCATCTCTCGAAGTTATTTCCTTATTCAGAGCTTTGTGTTGTAACCACAAACCCACCATATCCCGTCCTCTTTGGTGTACATCTATCTCCGGTCCCTTAAATAAACAGTGCTCAGTAAAAGCTTAAAAATTGAAGAGGAGGCTGCTAGTTCAACATCTTGTGCTATCAGGACAGCTGGGAAGGAAAATTAACAGCTATGAGAATCAAACCAAAGCCAGGAAGAAAGCCTGGCTGTTTGAACACTGGCAGCCAGCTGCTCAAGACACATTTCTCCAGCCTTCAATACACCTGTTCCTGCACAGAAGAACCAGCCCACCAAACAGTGACACAAGCTGCAGGTTCAGGTGGGCTACTCCCAAGCGGAATGTTCCTGGCTGATAATTTTTTGAGATTATTGCTCTTTATGCTCCAGCCTAGAAAGCAGAAGAGCTGCCACCCAATGCTGTTATATAAATGAAGGTAAGGGGAGTGACACACTCATGGATGGGAGGATCTTGTGAGACACGGAGAAGTGAACAAACTGTGGCAGAGGGTGCATGTCGTGGTTTCTTCTTTAAAAATAAACTCAGTGGACTCTTTTTTTTTTTCCCTTTAAGACATCATGGCTAAAAATGGCCTTTCAAAAATAAATCAAGCCTGAGGCTGGGTCTGAAAGGACTTAGAGAGGGGTAAAATGGTTTAAAAAGAAGGAAAAATTCCCATGCTATTCCTAGCGTAGACTCCCCCACCTCTGCATGTAAAAAGTAGCTGCATCACCCTAGACTATTTCTACTGTTTTCAGACCAATACCTGGCCCACTTAGGACAGATTGTGAGAGGGGCAGAGACTCTACCCTGCGACTTTCCCACAAGATTTCTCTCCTGAAGGCACTGGGCACCCCATCTTAGACATCTCTCAGCATGGCACAGCATCTTCAAAATCACAAGGGCGTAACATGTTTTTAAAGCAAAACTGCACTATACAATAGGATGAAAACAGTTGTGGACAACATGATGGAAAAGCTGTCAGGGAACTGAAGTGAGTGGAGTTAAAAGCTGTGACTATTATTTGCAGCAGTAGGTTCAGCCCTTTCAAATGAAAACCAGGCCTTTCAGAAAAATTAAATTACATCCTTTGGAGAGGTTAAAAGTTTGTTTGGGAAAAACAACTCTGTGGATGGGATAGATTTTGGCAAGGTGGTTGACTTAATACATTCTCTTAACAAATAAGAATATATGATATCAATAGTGCGCTATACATGTCATAGGGAGCAGCAAAACTAAAGCTCTTCCAAACAAGCAGTTCCTGGGGAGGAACTCAGGGCACATCCCTGGAGGAGAGCCTCAGGGACTCACAGGACATCCAATAATTTTCAATGCTTTCATCAACCATCTGGAAGGTGAAGCACAATGACTGCTGCCAAAACACACAGATGACACCGGGCAGGCAGAGCAGTGGTTGATGAAGAGGTGGGGGCAATGGTGTGGAGAGACCTGGGTCACTGGGCTCGTTGAGGCGGAGAGCATGTGCTCAGGCAGCCAGAGCCCTGCGCTGAGGAGCCAGGGATGCAGCCAAACTGTGCAGAGGGAGAACCACTGTCCTGGAAAGCAGAACAGGCAGTCGGGAAAGGGTGCTGAGGTTGAAGCAGACAAGTAGCCCAACCAGAGTTTCCAGTGTGATATTGCAGCTAAAGGGCTTTGTAGGAGATGAGCTGTGGACTGAGGCTTGGTCACAAAAACCCCAGTCAATGCTACAGGCTTGGGGCAGAGTGGCTGGAGAGCTCCCTGGAGGAAAAGGACCTGGGGGTGTTAGTGGACAGCCAGCTGAACGTGAGCCGGCAGTGTGCCCAGGTGGCAAAGAAGGCCAACAGTATCCTGGCCTGCATCAGGAATGGTGCAGCCAGCAGGAGTAGGGAAGTGATTGTTCCAATATACTCAGCTATGGTGAGGTTGCACCTTGAGTGCTGTGCCCAGTTTTGGGCCCCTCACTACAAGAAGGACATTGAGATGCTGGAACATGTCCAGAGAAGGGCAACGTAGCTGGTGAAGGGTCTGGAGCACAAGTCCTGTGAGGAGCAGCTGAGCAAACTGGGGCTTTTTTAGTCTTAAGAAAAGGAGGCTGAGGGCAGACCTCCTCGCTCTCTACAACTGCCTGCAAGGAGGGTAGGTGTAGAGAAGTCTGTCTCTTCTCCCAGGTAACAGGATGAGAGGAAATGGTTTCAAATTACACCAGGGTGATTTAGGTTAGATACCAGGAAGAGTTTCTTTACTGAAAGGGTTGTCAAATACTGGAACAGGCTGCCCAGGGAAGTGGTGGAGTCACCATCCCTGGAAGTATTTAAAAGGCTGTGGATGTTGTGCTTGAGGACAAACCCACCTGTGGTTGGGCTCAGTGATCTTAAAGGTCTCTTCCAACCCAGGTGATTCTATGATTCTATGTATGGACCAGTTCTGATTCCACAGATGGTCTTAACAAAACAAATGTATGCCCCCCATTGTTTTCTGCATTTTAAGAAAAAGGTTGAGAGACTTGAAGAATTTAACCTGCTAAATCAATCCAGAAATTGAGACATGACATCTTTGTAAATTCTAAGCACCTTCAGGAAGAAACGGTGGTAGGAAAAAAAGTCTTTAACCCCAGGAAACGCTCACTATACACACACTACAGCCCAGTAATTTCAAGTAAGAAAGTAGCATACATTTTGTCAGTGAAGATGCTTGGTCTCTGGGATGAATTCCAGGGGCAGGATTGGATCCACATTTCCTGATGTCATCAAATCCAACCTGGCTGCCCTCCTAGGAGGTCTGATTGAGATCAAGTTATGCTTTGCCAAACACAAGTTAAAGACAGAAGTGAGGGAGCAGTCGCCAGGGATCCCTGAAGTGCTGGGGCTCAGGAGGGAGTCTCCAGCCCTTCCCTGCAGCCATGAATTCTTCAATTGAGAACTACAAGGCTGAGGAAGAAAAATACATTTTTAAAGGCCTGTTGCCTCTTGGAAGGTGCAACAGCTTGAGAAACCAAATAAAAAAGCCTCTGAGTTCTTGGTAACTGCTCCCAAACCGGTAAACATTTTAAAAAATGAGCCTCTATTCTTTCTCTCTTTTGCCTTTTCAATACTGTAAGTGAAATAATTGATTATTTTAAAGAGGTTTGTTGGTAGTGATCTTTTCAGCATGCTGGCAAGTTACTCCTGTTTTGGTTTTGTTTGGTTTTTGTGAACAGCCTCAATTGGGTTTTCCACTCTTTGTTTCCAAGTGTGTGTTTAGGACTTGCTGAGAACAAGTTAAATACAACAAATTAGTTTTGGACAGAGCTTTGGAAGAGATTAATTCTGTGGTCATCCATTCTCCTCTCTTGGGAAGCAAGTCCCATATGCAGGCAAAACTTCTAAGGAAGTTTTGTCTTCGTGCTAACTGGCATCCTTGCTTGGTAATATTTGTGAGGCACTAAACTGAGGACCAAGGGTCAAATCCATGAAGATAAAACCAGGTAATTTACCCTTAACATTGCCTGGGGATCAGTTCACATAGAGATGGAGTTGGAAAATACTGGGAAGCAAAAAACAAACCCTCACCAAAATCCCACAGGAACTCAGTGGCAAACCTGGGATTAGCACCTAAAACACGGTGTGTGGCTGTAGCAAGCCAAGAATGAATAGTACGTAGTAAATCTAGAAGAGCCAGTAGGAAGGTTACAAGCTTTGGAAATAAAGAACAGCTAGAGAATGAACAAGAAATACAGCTGCTGAAGGAAATAATTCATACAACGTTGATCGCCTCATTCCCATATTCTTGTAATAATTTTGACAAGCATTTTGTTTTATCTGTGATGATTATTAAGAAAATTATTCCTTTAAGGGCAATATCTAAATACATTTTTCAGGTCAGCTTGATTCTGGGAATCATTCTCACTTGCCTGTGGTTTTCACTATCAGGCCAGACATAATCTCTGGTGTATTCCTCTTGACTCGGTGGAGTTATGTTGAAGATCAGCTTGGCCTTAAGGCCTTTAGTTATACTGCCAGTGGGTTTCTTTAAAGGAAGGGATGTTTCCCTACTTTGAATGCGGTGATTCCGGGCAGTGATTCTCATTTTGCAATCTGGAAGCACTCCTGCATATCTTAGGCAAGTTTTAGTTGTTCTGGTACTGAAGAAACCTTCTTTGGCAATAGATGACAGGTCGAGTTTTCATCCTGCGGAAGGCAGGTGTGTGCATGTGCAGCGGCTGGTCTGTGGATGGCAGTCTAGGGAGACACCCGCCAGGTGCCTTCCAGCCACAGAAGAGTCTGGTGAAGAGTCACAGCAAGGGACAAGAAATACATAACACCTCCACAAAAGCAAAGCCAATGCTCTTCATGGTGTTTCTCATTGACTGAGCAGCATCTTCCAGATGATGACCTTTATCTTCCTCCCCAAACCTCTGCACCCAGTACTTCCAGGTGTATGTGTTGGGAGGGAAGGTCATAGGCTGATTTTGTCAGATACATGATTAGAGGAATTATTTAGATTCCACTGCCATGGGGAGCAGCTCCTGCTAAGTGTCCTTTGCTTGGACAATGACAAAAGGAAGACCCAAAAGGCGAAGGATGGGCCTTTCTGCATCCTCCACCCTGGACATCAGCAGCTGTGAGATGCCACTCACTGAAGGCAAGTGACACACATCCAGTGCCCCACCACAGCCTGCCCCTCCCATGGAGCAGCTAAACCCTCAGCACAAGGCAGGTGTCAGCACAGGGCCTGCTCTGCACTGGTCTCATCTCTTGAGGTCCTGGGCCATAAAAAAGGGCTGCAAACTGATGGGTGCAGGACAGTGCCAGGACAGTGTTGTACCTGCTGAGGTGGTTTAGCAGCGCTCCCCTCTGCCCTCGGTGTCCCAAGTGCTGCCTGTTTCAGCTTGCTTCCACAGCCAGGTACTTGCTGAGTACACCAAAACACAGCAAAAAATATTAAAAAAAAATTATGAAAGCAAATGCAAACCTCTTGGTCTTGCTTCATGCAAGATGTGAAACCTACTAACAAACCTGACTGTAACCAGCCTCTAGTTGCTTGCTTATAACTGAGCAACACATGAGATTGGCACTGCAGTTCTGAGATTTGTCCCCAGGACAAAAAAGACCTGAAAGAGCCCAGGGCTATTTTCAGACAGTCTGGGAAGTGTTATGCAAAACAGCAGCACAAAGTGTAGGGCATGTGATGTATTTATGAGCTTCTAAACCAAAAAATCTTCCTGCAGGGACTGATGATGGGCATGTAACTGAAAAGCAATGCCTACCCAGTTTTGGTGAGGACACGAGCTCTTACCTTAACCACATCTGCTCAAAAGGGAGAGGATACCTGTAGATCTCAATGACTTGAAAGGATGCGACAAGCCAGAGTCAGAGCTCTAGGGTTGCTGTGGGGTGCTCCAGCACATGGATGTGCATCAGAGGAGAGCATAGTTTGGCTCTGCAGGGCTCAGGGGTTAGCTGTTTCTGACTTTCTGCTGCCAGAACTATCACAGTGATCCTGCAGCCTGCAAAGCATAAAACTACTTGAATGCAGTTTGGATCCACGCAACATCACATAACTGATTTCATTTACTTGAGGCAAGAATGCTGATGTGATTTCTGTATAATACAGCTGATGTTCAGACCTGGTTGCTGATCCCATTATTGGCTCTGGAGATCTCAGCTCTCCCCTACCCTGCCATCTCCATGTGTCTTCCTTGTGGACCAGCTGCCAAAAACTTTGGCATAAGCAAACTAAAGACACAGTCACCAACTTGTTGCTCTACCTCCATCCATCTCAAGAAGACCAACTTTGAAGGTGGTTCTGGTAAGGACCAGTAGGAAGACTTTAAATAGTTGGGGTCTATGGCATCTAAAGCAGCAACTGGCTGATTCAGAGAGCAGGAACTATTTGCTGTGGTGTCTGGAGACCTCAGAACAGCTGCAAAATCCCACTACTGAGATCTTGGTAAGGTCACAGTTGTGATGGGCTGGGCATATTGCCAGGGTGGAAGATTCCAGGACCTGCGTCCTCCTGGGAACACCTAGCAGCCAACAGGAGCTTTATAAAGACACCTGAAAATCCTCGCTTAAAGCTTGTCAGCTTAATGTTAATAACTGGGAGGGAAAGGGTTTGGAGCTACTGTGGAGCAGCCTGCAAGGTGAAGCACAAAGCCAAAATGGAGGAGTGAAGCATGTGAACTCAGAGAAAATCCACCAGGCCATTTGAAAAGCACAACTAGAAACGTGCTCTGTCCCCACAGACTGTCCTGCTTCTACAGCATCATATACACACACAGCAAAAGTAAAAATAGCTGAGGGGTCATTGCAAAGGGCAACAAATATCAATTCAATAATAAGATTTTAATGAAGAAATCAATGGCACCAAATAAATTCAAGATTTGGCACAACAGCATTGTCCAATAGCCATAAATAAAGCAATCTGCTAATGACTGCACATTCCATCTCATTTTCCTTGATGTTTTCCATAGCGTCATTCCTCTGAATCACGGCTTTTCTTTTAATCTCATCTTAATCTACACCACTATTAGGTGCTGCGCTTCTTCCTTGACAGCACCATATTTGAATGGCCACTAAGTAGGGCCTGCTGCAAAGCCAGTGAAGGTGAGGTTGTAACACATGCGTGCCTTCTTCAGGCTGAGCCCGGAGAAAGCTGCAGAGCACGCCTTGGCGGCATGCAGTCACTCACACATAATCAGCCGTGGGTAATTCGGAGCCAGAACCACCCCTGTGGCCCCTAACAGATTCTGCACTTAAGATTCAGTTGGCTCCACAGGTCTGACATGTCATGACAGAGACATTTCTTCTTCATGCAGCTCATTTTGACCCGAGCTAATGAGGCATTAACCAACCAACGGCAGCAAATTGGCTGCTGCTCGTCTAGGGAGGGCATCTCAGGTTCTCTCCTTAATGAGCTTCGCATTTGGCTTTCCTTAACTGAAGGAGAGCTCGTCATCACAAACATCTTGCCGGTGATACGGTCCTTATCTGACAGATGGAGCCCAAGGAAAACTGTTCGCAATGACCTAATGTTGTTTGCTGCTTACCTGGCAAGACACCAGTGAGTTGCTCGTCCCCTGCACAGAGAAGTCACTAAGCAGATGCTCATGTCTCCCAAACAGAAAAAAAAAAAACCCTCTTCACTTTTTAAAAACAAAGTCAGGGCTTCCAACAGCACTTTGGAGTCACTCTGTCTCTGGTGCTGCACAGTGGGTTTCTTCAGGGATCCTGTTTCTGCAGGGGTTGTCCCCACTGCACTGCTCTTGCAGCCTTGGAGAAGGCTGGGACTCAAATGTCCTTTAGCGTGGCTCTGTCAAGAGCACTGGGAGATGATTAACCCTTCTGTCACCACTAAACCACAACAGGAGCATCTTCCTTTTTTTCTCAGTCATTAAGTTTTTGCATACTGGAATTATATGCATTAAACAAGGAAGTTTTCCAGTGGAGTGCACATCATTGAGTCTTTCAGTAGAATGAGCTTTTTGAGTGTCCATAATCACAGAGTATATGACAAACCACAAAAGAAGCCTCCTTAATTTTAACTTCTTTTGGCCTAAATTGGGTAGGACCTGAAGTTGGCGTTTGAGACAAGTTCAGAACTACTCTGTCATTACCATAAAATCCCATTCTGGGGGACCTTTGCTATTTGGTGTTGCTGCATCGGCTTCATTTCTCATCAGGCTTCCACTTCAAACTTCTTCCAATTCAGTCCTGTGTTCTTATGCAATTTTATAGGCTGTGGTAGGTGGAGATAAGGAGGCCAAGTCCTGAAATGATCTGTCTGCTTTTGTTTTGCAACCTCAGTGACAGCAAATACTAATGTGCATGTGTTCACTGCCCAACTTGTCTGACCACTCTGCAGGGCCACTTTGGTGACAAGCAAAAACCTTCCCCACGCTGACTGATTCCACAGACACCACAGAAATACAGTTAATACTGCTACAAACCCCCAGATGTGCTCTCCCCTCCCACATTTTTGCACACTGAGGATGTTCCAGGTCCAGCATTTCTCTGGTACCAGGCCCTTCCTGGACTGTGGCTGTGTTGTTACACAACCGTGCCCTGCGGATTGAGGCAAGGATAAAGGTGTCCAAATTATTAGGAAATCAGAGCAGTGAAAGGTCAGGGATCTTTATATTTTCTCTTGGCTTCAGTAGGTGATTGCTGAAAAATCACAAATGCACTTTGAAAACCAGGGGTAGTGAGGTGCAGCCTTCCAGAGCACTTGCTGGCATTCATTTCTGTGCGTGAACTATTTACAGGTATAGCAAAGCGTTACTAATCTCTGAGCTATTTAGAAAGGAAGTACCTCTAGGATCTCCTCATTTGTCTCCCCTGTTTCTTAAACACCACTGAGTCATGCTGAATCTCCTCCCCTCCTGAAAAATTGCTTTGCAGAGCTCCTTGAAGAAAGCAAAATGTCCCTGGACCATGAAACCAACAATCCCAAGTGGGTTAATCTCCTGCATGCATCCTGGGTAAAAAAAGTCCTGGAGACCCTGAAAAGGAGAGGTCAGTTGAGAAGATGCCCAAGGGTTCAGATGCTCTCAAGGCCCAGGGGAAGAACTCTCTTATCAGGTTCTGGAGTCCAGCTGGAACCAGTTTGGACCTGACCCTTCTCAAAGTTCGTGTGTTTGGACAGAAGTTTCTGCTTCAGACAAATCTCTGCTTTCAGACAGCCTCCTGGAAGACAGGGCTGCCAGTTGGCTTTGCAAGGCCTTGATGGATGTCCAGTTATGTCTGAACTATCCCTGTTTCCTTCCCCTCCGCTCCAGTACGCCTGTCTGCATCTGGCTTCCCGTTCAAACTTAGCCCCAGATGTATTACGTTGCAGCTCAGTTCCTGGGATGTTGTCGCAAACAGCAAGAAATTATGAACAGGATTCCCAAAGGAAGCCATTCTGAAGAAAGAGCTGAAAGAGAGGGAAACCTTGTCATTTTTTTCTGAGCTTGTACTTGTTGTGGTGCCAGACTATCAGAGAAAAAGGAAGTATGCACAAAGTCTGCCTTGAACAACAGGAGGATGCTGGCTCAGGCAGTGAAGGGTGAAAAGAAGAAGTAGGCACTGTGGGAGAACTGGTAAAGATGAGGTGGGTGAAGGAGGTACTCCAGTGCTTGGTTTGTGTGTACCAAGAACAGCAAGCACTGAGGACTAGACAGCTACCGAAACAGATGGGTTAGGCAGTGCTTGAAGAACAGACGTGAAATGAAAGGTGACATTTGTGAAGAAAAGGAAAAAAGGATTTTCTCACAGTAGGATAATTCTGAAGTGCAAACATCAGGGGATAGCGTTCCTGCTTCCAAACATAACCCAACAAGGAGCAAAGCAGCTACAAAGCCAGAGGTCCTGAGCTCTGATCCTACTGTGGCACTACCTCCTTGACCAGAGCACCTAGTAATTGCACAAGCCACCGGCAGCTTTCAAAAGATAATATAAAAACTTGGAGTGGGGTCCTTAAAACCATGGAGAAGCAAGTCAGGCTTAACTCAAGGGGATCTGAGAGCATTCAGTGCCTAATGTCTCTGGCCAGCTTTTGACCATCTGAAAACTGGAGCATGTCTCATCTGCCACAGACGATGCTGGGAGGATAATAATGGTATTTCATGTCTGAGGTCCTCCGACAGAAAGCTGCCACGTAACACAACGCTTTATTCTACCCTAAAGCCAAAGTCTCCTCCACCCAAATAAATATGTATTTGTGTTGCCTGCCTCCCATTTTTAATCTACCAGCAGTTCTTACCAGAAAAATAACAATAAATAAAAGTCCCTGGCCATACAAGTGTGCCAAGAGCTTGGCTAATCAGCAGGATTCTAGTATGTCGCTACAGATTTTGGCAGCCTTGTGTCAAGAAAATGATGCAATCCCATTCCTGGGAACCAGTGCGATGGCAAGCACATCCAGCTGATTTGGATTGTTTATCCTAGGTGAAAGTTTGCAACATTTCCATTTGGTTTCACCACTGTGAGCTTTGCCAGGCCTTTTTCAGAGGCAATGAATGATTTCTTGTTTCTCTGCTTGATCTCCTATTTGCAGACTGAGTTGCTGCGTTGCTTTTATTACTCTGGAAGGCACATCCTTGGTCAAGAATGGGTGGATTTTATCTCGTGAGAGGGGCAACACTGTCATCTCCTGCTGACTTCAGTCAGACCGCAGAACCAACCTCCCATTGGCATGTGCAAAAGATCTGTCAACTTAAAGGAGGATAGATTATGTCAGAAGAATGGCCAGAGCCTGGGCAGGAATGCATTAATCATTATTATTACATTTCTATGTAAGCAGTTAACCTGTTGGTGCTTTCACGGAACAAGGAAATGCACAGACGGTGCTCCTTGCACAGCTCTGGAGTGCAAAGGAGCCTGGCATGTGGTGGTAGGCAGTACCTGCAGCCTTGCAGAGCTTTGGCGTGAAGAGATGAGGCCAGGCCAACCCTGTTAGGAAAAGCCTGTATGCAGGGATTCCTCCCTCGGCTTGAGCCAGGACTGCGCAGGGGCTGAAAGTGTACTTCCAGGAACATATTGCTCTGTTTTCAGCCTAAAACAACTATTTCCTCATTCTCTTTGTTCCCCTCTGTCATTTCTTCTTTCTGCAGCAATATAACGAAGTTCCACTTTGAGATGAATCACTGTTCTAATGCTCATTAAATTAAGGAACTGACCGTTCTGGTAAGACTCTTGCTGACTAATTGCAGGTGCTGGTTAAATTTCCCCAATAAAACTTCTACAAAATCAAAGCCATTCCTAGCTGCCATTCAAATTCTGGGTGTCTGAGGAGCTTAGAAGATCCAGTTAGGGTGGCTTTCTAAAGGCAAATCTGTCTCAGAAATGTCCTAGTCCATTGCAGCCTGGCTGAGAATTTGACCTTTTTATTTCCAAATGCAGTAGGGTCATTGGGTGGCTGGGTCAGCTAATACCAGATCTTCTGACTAGTTCACAGTCTGAGGCTTTGCTTAAAATATCAGAGTCAGGAAGCGTCGCTGTCACTGCAGCAGACAATATATTCATATGCCCAGGTCAAGATATGTGCCCTCTGTTGAAGAGTCGCTGTTAGGATATAGGTGCTGAAGTTGGGCCACTTCAATGCACAATGCCTAATAATCCAGGTGTCACTGAAAAAATTAAGAGTCACCTGATCCCCTTTACACTAATTATGACACAGAAATTTTTCCACATTGCTTTTCCCCATCGTTCTCATAGGGAGAATAACGGACCCAGAAATACCCCTTCTCCAGGACTACCTATAGGTTGTTTGGGGGAGTTTTTTTGATGAAAGATGGTCTTGGGGTAAATGAGGAGTGTGAGACTCCAGGCAGTGTACGTGAAGCCCTCATTGGATGGCACGTTTCCCAGGCAGGTCGTGCAGCTGTGTGACGGTTGCGTTCCCCACCTGCACTACGGGAGCAGCAATCTCTTCATATGATGCTATCGCTTGCCCCACACTGGAGAGAGGACTTTGGAGGAAACTCTGCCTCTCACTACAGCTTCTCAAAAAGTGTGTCACAGGAAGGCTTCGATCTCCAGGTCCTGCCGTTAAATAATAAACCTGCTGTTTGTTTTACAGAGCTCATTTCCTAGACAGAGCACCGAGATGTCATGAATACCTGTGTGCTATACTCACCCTTCCCTTGGTACCAGGCACCTGGCAAAGGTAGCTCAGCCCCGCCAGCCCAGCCGAGGCTGGGGAAGCTGCAGCTCTGCTCATGCTGCAGTGAGGCAGAGGCAGATCCAGACACTCCTGGCTTTCTAGCACCTGCACCTCAACCACAAGGCCAAATTAGTACTGAAGGGACCTGTATTTTACTGCCCCCTTCTTCTGCATTAATTAAAACACATCGCTGCACACTTAAGCAATTTAAATGTTTTGGAACGAGTCTCGGGACAGCCAAGGGCGTTCAAAGTGAAGGGAAGGCTGGCAGCTTGCCTTCAGCTTGCTGGCTTGCCTGTCTATCACCAGCACACGTCACGCATTACAAAACTGCGAGATCTTTGCAGACCCAGCGACAACGTTACAATTTAAGGAGAGAGAGCAAGGCTGAAGTCAGAAATCCCTGGTCTTCCTCAGGCTCCATCACACAGACTGGATGCCAACCTCTCTGCTGATCTTTTTTCAGTTTTCACTTCTGTTTCTGGGTTTTTTTTAACACGCCTCTATGAAAAGCTGGTACTCCATCACCACAGTGTCTGATGAAAAGCCCTACTAGAGTTGGGTCTTAGGGTATATGCCTTCCCTTTGGGGATATTTTTGGAGCTATTCAGGTCAAGAAAGAGGGGATTAATAGTATCTCAAATGAAAATCAGGACTGGCAAAGACTATTTTACCCTCGAGGTGATACTGGAGTTCAGGGTGTAAGTGAACCTTCCCCCAGAGGTCTGTTTGCCTTTCTGTTACCTATCGGTCGGCTGCAGGAGGCTGCAGGAGAAAGGACCTCAGGTGACCTCCAGAGCAACTTGTACACCATGGACTCCAGGCAGCAGACAGCTGACTACAGTCTAGAATGGAAATGAAGGACTAATTTGCCCAGGGACATTCCCTTTTGTATTTTAAAGTCATGCAAAGTGTCTTTTCACTTTCAGCTCTGGATTTGAGGCCAAAGATGAAGAGTCACTGCCATTAGATCCACACCATCACAATTGTAACATCAAAACAAGTGCTGTATTAAAAATAAACACAGTAGGCATTCACTGACATGATTAAAATGTATACATATGGGTGAGGTCATTTTAATAAAGGCCTTCTGCACAGACACATACATTTCTTACTGTGGCCCTGGGCTCAGAGCCGGAACACTATGCATCCACAACTACCTGTTCTTGTGCAGTTGCATCAGCCTAGGCTCTCTGGCTGTTCAGAAACATCTACCACAAGTGTCTTTATCACGTTCATGTTCATTGACCTTCCCTTAACCCTCAGAAAGACTAGAAAAATCACAGCTACGGCTTACCACATTAGCAGGACATCTCTGATCTCCATCAGGTCACCATGTCAAGGTCTTCCATCTCTTCTATTAATCTTCTGAAGGCACATCCTGATGCTATTTGGAAATAACCCAGTGAAAATAATTCCTTTGTCCTATCTGTGTGCCTAGAAAAGGTTCCACTGGGAAAGTAAACTTGGCCTTCCAGAATGACACAAAATAACTGCAAAGCCATCAATGTCCAGACCAATGAAAATCTTCTGGATGTCACTGGAAAAACAAAATCCAGGACCTCTTAAAAGTCTGGACCATTGTGCCTTCCTAGGTCACCCTGCACCAAAGCTTCTGCACCTCACCACTGGCGGCACACAAGGGGATGAAAAACCTACACACAGAGGGGTGATAACCATAAGTCCAGGCCAGATCCTGGCCTGATTTACCTCCTATGACTCCCACAGTGCTTGCACCAATACATCTTGGCATAAAAATGTTATGCAAACCCTGCCTGCACTCTTTGATCCTCTGGACTCAGGCTCACCTTCTCTGCAGGATGCACCTTCTTGGAGGATTTTCACTGGTCTCTGCTATGGGATGAGCCATAAATTACTCCAGGAACAGCTTGCTTTACTGATGTGTATTTTCAACCTCAGTTCCATTTTAATATATGATAATATAGACGGTACTGTCCCCAGCCAGGACCCAGAAGGAGTGAGATGATTAAAAATAATTCATCTTACACTGAATTAAACAACCGAGAGCCTGAGCAACGGTCCCATTTGAGTTCCGTACAAATCATGGGTGACAATCTGGGTCAGTTTTTATTGGGCATGCACCTTTTTGCCAGCCCTGAATCTGCCAGCCATTAGATAAGTTTAATAAGAAAGGACAACCAGGAGACAAAAAAGGTCAGTCTCCACTCGAGAAGGTGGTAGAAAGAGAATGGGAGCCGAGGCAGGGGAAGGCAGTATGTCCCAGCAAACATGCAGGAGGTGATGTTTCCCCAGGAGAGGGACAGGCAGCTTATGCACCACGTTCTTCGGAAAGCAAACTGGCTGCACCTGGAGCCCGTTCTGCTGTTTGCTAAGACTCGGCAGCCCAGACCACTTGTGGTTTCCTCTCTGAGTCTTGCATCTGCCCACAGTGACATACAGAAAGTGAGGGAACAGAGATGAGACATGCTTGATGCTTTCTGACCAGCCAAGGCACTGGGGGCACAGGCCTTATTTGCCCACCCTTACACTAGGAAAGCAGTAGCAGGTTCCCCTTTTCATCCACCTCTGCTGAGCCTGAAACTACCCCCGTGCACACCATCCCCCCCATGCCAGGAGGTCTGTGTGTTGCATTCCCCTACCTTGGATCAAACCACCTCACTTCCCCCTCCCGGAAATAACACGAGCAAGAGTAAGAATGACTCATCTGTGCGTAAGAAGGCATGCATACTCACACACATGAACACATTGGACATGTTGAGACCCTGGGGCAAAAATGTCACCTGGCCTTTGAGCTCCTGGTTCACATTATTCTATGAGGTTTGGTGAAAAAGTTTTAAAAAAAATCAGAACAGTGCTGAAGTAGTAAAGAAACAACAAAAGTAAAAGTCAAATCCTGTTACCGTGTCTCTAGCTCGAAACGAAACCTTCCTCCTCATGTCTACTCTTGCATTCACACCCTGCACAGTCTCAAAACAACGTGGCCGTTCCACAAGCAGGGAGCTGGCTTGCTCGAGGACTGGCTCACAGGTGACTGCTTCAAATCCAGCTGTGCCACATAAATCCCAACCACTGCTATTAGACCCGGGAATGGGTAGGTGTTTTCTTTCCCTGTCTTTGTAAACAGCTCCCTTGACATGGTTGCTGGGCAGTGATGCTGATAACATAACATCCAACACTGAATGACTACACTAGGGACATGGAGACATGACCTGTACCAACCATGGCTAAGCACACCTGGACCTATATATCCCCATTTCCCATCACTGCTGAGGTCATGTGCAGTCCCCAGCTGCAAGCAAGGGACAGCAACCAAAGCTAGACCACAAAAATGCACCAGCCAACATCACCATTCTGCAGCAGGGAGGTCAGTCCTGCTGTCACCCCTGCCTTGGCATGTGGGTGTACTGCTCTAGGCCTCCCTCAGCCAGCAAAGCCCAACATGATGATATGATGGGTCTTGAAAGAAGGGAAACCTTTTAATTATGCTGCCAGCAGAGCTGAGCTGGTGGATGGGTCTTGCTGCCCAGGGTTTTTGCAGCGTGGAAGGGAAATCAGCTATTCACCACAGTGGTGTTGTGACCAGCCATGACAAACATCCTGAGGCGGCTGTGTCCGGTGCAAGCCTCATCAGATGGCACAGCCTAGCAAAAACACCTGCTCCCTTTCACTTGGGTCAAAGACCCTTTCCCCACATCAGCCTCCTCAGCCGCCATTTGTGCCCTGGCAGTGTGACATGATGCATTTCATCATCTATTGGGAGGATGCTAAGCTCAGTGACACCCATTCCAGCCAAGCTACATTGCTTAATGAAGAACACAGTAATCACAGATATCAGCTGCAGAGGATTAAATTTGCCTTCCCCCTCCAGCCTATTTTACCCTACATCTCTTCTGCTACATTTTCTCTGCACCCCCAGCCTTTTCTTCTCAAGACTGCTCTAGCTGGTTCTCTCAAGAAGAGCAGAGTAAGTGTGTGAATGGTAGGGCTGCAAAGGAAGGAAGTGGTGTTGCTGATTCAATAGAGTATGCTTTTCCTTCTGAGTCAGTACAGTGAGAAGTGTCTCACTGGGCTCAGAAGGTATTAGAACAAGAAGTCTGCCCCGGGTGTGTGTGGGCTTGTGTTTTAATCTCTCTGACCCAGAACATGGAAAGGTTGCACAGAAGGGATTTTAATTATCTTGAAAGTTACTAAAGTCCTATTAAAACTGTAGAGTCAGCACAGCGAGTCACCCATCCACTGCATCCCTTTGTGGCCCCATTGTTGTGATATAGGTGTATATATATATATATAACAATTACAGGGCATGAACCTGCTTCTAGAAAGCAGAACGTGTCAAGAAGTAGTATTGCTAAAGGCCACGTTCACAACACTGTTGGATCACACAAACTCCTGCCTGGAACACCATCTTGGACTCCGTGAAGAGGTGTACAGCAGATAGCAGGTCAGAAGCATCTGGAGGGCTGGAGAGAAAATGTGAAGAGCAAGGAAATGAGGGTATCAAGCCAAATTTCCAAACTGTTCAGCAGCAGATCAAAAGTAGGAAGCCTGCAAGAAAATCTGAGGTTTGCTGAACCACTCCAGAGAAACACTGAAGAAATGGAAATCACATAGCAGCTAAATCATGACTCAATTCGTACTTCACTCCTCAGGCCAACAGGGTGATATCTGGTTCTAACAGGAAGAGATGATTTGTTGGTACACTGAAAACTAAAAGAAAAACTGTGGGAAATAACTCCAACTCAAGACAAAAAGTCACAGCAGTCATATTGCCCGTATGCAGAGAATTCTGTGGGCACCTGAGAGTGAAGAAGCCAAGATGCTTTAAAGAGGCATTCAAATCAATTCCCATATCACGGGTCACAAGGTAGCAATGTTTTGATTCATATTTTTGTTTACAATATTATTAAAAACATGAACCAGCCTTCAATTTCAAAGTTTCATGCGTGTTTCTAGAGAACACAGGCCCAGGCTGGAGGAAATCCGGGTAGTGTCCTCTTTCATGCTACTTTCTATTGAGCTCATTTCACCTCAAAGATATGGGTGAGCCTGAACCCTAAACTGAAAGCAAAACTCAAGCGGGCATAGAAGTAAGGCAATGGAAAGTGATTGCCCAAGCCACTGTGAACTGAAACTGCCATGTTTTGCACCATGCAGGTGTCAGAAAACCATTGAGTTTACACACTGAAGCAGCACAGGACTCTGGCTTCCAACTCTGAAGCTCTCATGAGCCGAACTAGCTTCTCCATAAACTGCTGAAACCACCCTGTGCATCATAAATGATGACTGGGAAGCCTGGATCCCAGCTGCTGCATATCAGTGCCCCCGTATGTGCAACTGTGTGAGGTGTCTGATTCCCTCTTGGGCTCCCACACCAGCCTGCCCATCATGTTATTTCTGTGCTCTTCACTTAGGCAACTAATATCTGCACGTAAGGCTTTGTTTTCATTGCTGCTGTGCTGCTGGCGAGAAAGCACAGGGGTTTGCTTGGGACAGTCCTGGGCTCAGTGTCCAGTTCCTGGTTTCAGGGTGAGGATCACAGGCTAAGCCATCCCACAGCTGTGGATCAGCTGCCTGGCAGGGGTCTGTTTCCCTTGGGTACAGCTCGAACTTTTATTGTCAAGAGCTCTTTTGTGCAAGGGAAGAGAAATTACCAATCTGAGTTTCATGCCACTTTAAAACAGTCTAGGCCAAGGTTGTCTCAAAAAAAGAGTGTCTCAAGGATACAGCTCCAGGCTTCAGACCTGATTCAATAGCTTGCTGTCTTTCCGTAAAGTGCTTTCGGTGCTCAGCAGGAACAATGTGGTGTATGAAATTAAGTATAACTCTTTGGCAAATATATATTAAGCTGCAGCTGAAATACACTGTTCCCAAGGCTTTCTTAAAATGAAGTAAGGTAGTCCTAGATTTGAAACTCATTATATTTATACTGTTACCTTCCCATTCTTTATTCCCCAGTGAACTCTCCTCGCTTGTTCTGCTTTAAATCACATTTTGAACCACCAGCATATGTATATGCAGACACAGACACAGACACACGCAGGCGCGCCCAGAGCCCTCAGGAAGGCTGTTAGGTTGCAACACTCCTCTTGGTTTCATGAAATGAATGTGATGCTCTGTGTGCCGCTGCCCGCAGGAGCCTCGCAGGTCTGGGATACAGCCCGGCCAAGAAGTCATAACGAAAAAGGGGAAATGGCAAAAAGAGAAAGCTGACCACAGCTACTCCTCTGTGCTTCTGACAGCCTTCGGCTGCGCAGGCCCCAGTGCCCCAGCCCGCAGCACTGCAGCTGCAGCTGAACGAAACCTTGCCGCTACGGGGAGGCCGCTGGTCCCCAAAGTGAGCTACGCTTCGGCTCTGAACCTGGTGGCAATCCTTTCACTGGTTAAAAACCCAACGCACTGAAACCAGGCCCTTCTCCACCGCACGCACGCCCTGCTGCAAACCCAGACAGACAGATCTGCTCTCTTTTGTGAGAGCTGGAGAGTGGCTTTTGAAAAGCGAAACCCGCTAGGCCAAGCATCCTGACCAGACTGAGCAAAGGAAAAAGACCTTTTGTCTGCACTGCTATTCTGAGCCCAGGGAAAGGCACCTCTACAGTATGTCTGCTTTCTTCCCCATCCCTTAACTTTAGCTTTTCAAAATGCTTATATAAAAACTCCTTCGCTCTGGAAAGGGTGGCACAGATAAGCCTCGGCACAGCTCAGAGCTGAAGGGCACAGGGTAGTTACACAGAAGCTTGTTTGGTCTTCCTTTGGAGAGCAGAAAGGGGGAAATGCAGGGGCAGCACAAGGCTTTGCAGTGGTCACAGCAAAAGGGAGGGAGGGAGGGAGGGAGGGAGGGAGGGAGGGAGGGAGGGAGGGAGGGAGGGAGGGAGGGAGGGAGGGAGGGAGGGAGGAAGGAAGGCAGGAAGGAAGGCAGGAAGGCAGGAAGGCAGGAAGGAAGGAAGGAAGGAAGGAAGGAAGGAAGGAAGGAAGGAAGGAAGGAAGGAAGGAAGGAAGGAAGGAAGGAAGGAAGGAAGGAAGGAAGGAAGGAAGGAAGGAAGGGAGGGAGGGAGGGAGGGAGGGAGGGAGGGAGGGAGGGAGGGAGGGAGGGAGGGAGGGAGGGAGGGAGGGAGGGAGGGAGAGGTGGCTCTGCAGCCTGTCTGCCCATGGTACCAAACCAGCTTTTATCTGCATGAGCAGCTTTGCCATACAAAAATCCTGTGTGGGAGGTTATGTGATGGACAGATCCATCACTTCTTGGCCAGTGGATGTCTGAGAGCAACGTGGAGCCCAGAGGACGAGCGTGGCAGGAGCAGGGGAACTGTCCAGCAGAAAACAGTGGAGAAATTACCCAAGTATGGGGATAGAGGAAGACAAATTCTTCTGGCATTCAGAGGGGCACCCTGCTTCCAGCAACTTAAAATAGAAGCTTTGTAGATCCCCAAAGACCCCCAGCAGCCATTCCCATCAGTGTCACAGGTTTGGCAGGTCTCTGGAATGTGTTTCTCACCCACATTCAGGAGAGTTTGGCTTGTTTATTCCAGCAAAACTAAGGAGGAGAGAGCATCCTTTTGTTGTCTGTAAATACACCAGAGGCATGAACACCAGGGTGGGAAAAGAGCTACCCGAGCTGAAAGCTCCCATTGGCATGAGAACAAATGGGGGATCAGTTGCTGTATGAAAACATTTGGGATAAAAATTAGGAGGAGGCTTCTAACCAGCATGGAGTTTGGCAACAGCCGCCTGCAAGAAGCAGGGGCTCCAGGGGACAGCACTAGTTTGAGGATGAAACTTGAGTCATTTTTGGAGGGGATTATCAAATGTTAGATGAGCAGGGGAATGGGAAGTCCTTAGTAGCTATAATAAGGACAGGGAAAATGGATAAGCAAGAACTGGAAAGGAGCTCTGTGGAGGAAGCTCACAGAGAGCAGAGGAGACAGCTTTCCAGAAGGGAATGGATAAGCGCCATTCAAAAGGGAAAAAGAAGCCAAGAACTTCTGGAAGCATGGGTGAAACCTCTCTCACCTTGTCAACAATGTCTGGGGCGGTGGCCTATCTTTATCCATGTACTACCTGCTTGGAAGACACTGCTGGCTTGTAGGCAAGAGGGGAAAAAAAGCCACAGCATCCATATCGCTTCTGTCTCCCCATAGTACTGTTTGAAACATCTAAAAGATGTCCCAAGAGTTATTCCTCCCAGGTGAGTCCAGAGGATTTCCATCACATCTGAGACACAGCAGGAAGATTAGGGAAAGTTAAAGCCTGCAAATATTTCTGACTGTTCTCAACTGTGACTTCCTTCTCTGTACCCATCTACTTATAATTAAACCTCTGCAAAGAAGAAACACTTAGATCAGGAAGATCCTCACACCTGTGGGAGCAGGTAGCCTTTCCAGCGGGGTGACAGACAGATATGGGCATGCACCCCTCTGTACCCAACCTTATCACCACATCTGAGCAGCAGGGAAATAGCTTCTGCTTCAGGAAACACACTGCATCCAGAAGAGATGGCAGTGCCTATCCTTTAGCCCAACAGCACCATCGCATCTAAAGGAAACTTCTGGTGGAGAGACAGCATTTTGGAAAACAAAAGGAAGGAAAACAGTTCCAAGTGCTGCTCCAGACCAAGTCCCTCACCTGGTAGGTGTAAGACATTTTGATGTATTTTTCTGTGTTTACACTCTTTAAAACACACATCCATGTTCAGGATACACTGGGGACAGGAGATCGTGCAGCCAAACAGCATCACTCTTATTTCTGCGGAGAGAACAGCATGCTCAGTGGTATTAATCTGTGAGTGGGAAGGAAGGAAGGAAGGCAAGAGCTGGGAAATCCATGCCGGTATCTGTGTTGGTATCTGTGTTTCTGCATATGCATGTATAAAAATAAGTATACAGAGAGAAAAACCAAAACAAACCAGAACAGAACAGTCCATCACACACAGTCCTCCCCCGGGGAGAGGGCAGAAGAACAAAAAAATCTGCAGATGCTCACCATGTCACTGCACCTACCTCTGGAGGAAGACCAGATCCTGCAGTGATGAGGTGGTGTGGGAAACCCACCAGAGCAGGAGGCAGCAGGAGAAGGCAGAAGAAAACCACCAAGGCAGTGAGGTCCCTGAGGTGCAGGCACACCAACCACTCTCACTTCTCCCTTAGTATCACCCCGTGGTGGGGAAGTGTCTGTGGATGTCTTGTGGTACCAACATAGACTCACTTCTCACTTCTCCCTTAGTATCACCCCGTGGTGGGGAAGTGTCTGTGGATGTCTTGTGGTACCAACATAGACTCTAAAGGATGGCCCTGATCTCCTCCATGGAAGAAGGGACAGATCAGGAGGAGAGCTGTAGGGTGTTTTTTTCACAGAGAGTTGCAGCAAAGCCCAGAGCCCACCCACAGTCATGCAGCCCCAAGCACCACTCCATTCCTGATTGTGTGGGCTCCTGCACTGCCCACAAAGAGCAGAAACAAGAGAGACATTTTCTAGCCAGATTAAGCTAACATAATTAATGGACCTGTTTCTCAGTTCGATTTTTTTTCTATCTTCTAGAAGAACATAAAGGACCTTGGAATGAACAAGAACATGGGCCCTCTCTCCCCCGCTTACCCTTTAGTGGTGGTTTATGTTTCATCGTCCATCCCGGGGCAGTGGTGCTGAATGCTGATAAGGCCAAACTTGGACAAGCCTCAGTCAGACAGTTGGTGCAATTTGATGTTAAATGATACTTAATGATTTGTTTTGAGTATTGGGTTGGGGTGAGTTGGGGTATTTGTTGTTGTTGTTGATGATTTTGTTGTTGTTGCCTCTCCCCCTCCTCCTTTTCCAACCAATTAGGTTCAATTTATTTTGGCAGAGGACATGATTAGTGGGGCCGGGCTCCAGATGGTTGGGCGCTCAGCCGCTTGCTGTAAATAACGCTGGATAAGCGATGCTCCTGCATGCAAAGCTGGGCAGCAAGAGGCCCAGATCGCCAAATCAGATCATCCCATAGCTGGCTTGGGAAGAATCTGCAAGGACCTTGCCTGCGCCTCTTGGAGAAGGCACTGTCACCTCTTCCTTTGGAAATCTCCTGACACAGGTTTTTTTACTGCTCCCAGGCAATGACTTGCTGAGTACCCCGTGTCTTCCAATTAGCCCTGGCTTTGCTATAGCATAAGCCCGTGGCTTGCTGCTGAGCCTCAGCAAACGTGCAAAACAAGTTCCCCCCCTTTTCCTTTGGCAGAAGACCATCAGCTCTTGCTCCCCCCAACACTAAACATGAGCAAAGGGCAGAATTTTGCAGGGCTGATGAGTTTTCAAAGCTTTTCCAAATCTGAGAATTTTCAGTGTTTTCCTAACAAATAACGCTTTTACCAAAGCAATGCCCATCTCTCCCTTGTTGTGAAACCTTATAAATTACCTCTGTAACACACTGTAAGGTGTTCAATAGCAGAAGAAATGAAAGCACAAAGTTTATTACCCTTGTTGTCCCTGTATTCTAGAAACACTCACTCGCAAACAGAATAGTTATTCAACATTTCACATTAGCTCAGGCAGGCAAGCACTTGCTGGGAATGTCTTTCACTTTAGGACAAAGCTGATTATTGATACATTTAATAAGCACCAAGTAGAAAGTTATATTCTATACAACAAGTTTACTAAAGATGTAATGTGACAGCTGTATTAAAGCCAATGGTCAGATGGTAAAACGTGGAGAAAGTAACTATAGATTGTTAAAACTTCTTTGGGCATTTCAAGCCTTTGAACTGAGCTCTTCCCTCTCACCTCTTCAGTGCTGAGAGGGACCCTGTTCCCCTCTGGTGCATGGGGGGTAGGGAGATGAATGCCTGTGGGGTTGTCCTGTGAGTCCCAGTGACCCACAGGAGCACACAGCAGCCGACACACCTGAAAGTGGCACCCACGTAAGGGAAATAAACCCCGTTTCAGTCCATGTCCATAGTCCAGCTCTGCAAGCTCCCACCTCTGTGTCAGAGGGTTCGCAGGTGCAATCGCAGGTGCAAACCTGAAATCCCTGTCCCTCACTGAGCACTGCCCCAGAAGGCCTCCTGAGATGTGCATGCCTTGTCCATTGAGCAATCTCAGACTCTGCTCCCTGGACCGTTCATATCATAAATCCTCACACCCAAGTGGGGTGCTGGCTTCACTCTAATCTGGGAGGTCTGTGGAGTTCTTTCAGAGCTTGAACCTGTTTGGGGCTATAATGTTAGCCAAGCTCTTGTTCTTGAAAGGACAGGCATACTGGAGCATGTTACTGCTCACTCCATAGGTGGACATCCTATGGGCAGCCCTTCCTAAGCAGAGGATGTCTCTTGTGTCTCAGCTGCAATCTTGCGGTGCAGCTAAGCTTGTGCCAGACACATGGAGAGGCAGTCTGGTGCACAGACAGCTATTCCCAGGTACATCTTTGCCCAACCATGTGTTGCCTGTGGAGCTCTCTATTCAACCTCTGAGCTGCCTGGATACCTTTTCTTTTATGAACAGTAGAAGGGAGGAGCAATGTCAGAAGAGATCTATTGTATGGAAGAAGCTGCTTTGCACCATGATCTAAGTCACACTTCTACCATGTGCAAGGCACGTCTTTAGTAGTGTTGCATAGCCATGGTGTGTTTATTCAAGTGAATGGATCTGGTCTCATCACCACATGCAGGTGTCTGGAGCCAAGCAAAGTGCCGGTGCAAATACTGAGAATGCCAATACAACCACCAGAATATGTCCCATACTGCCCAGAGCCCAGGTGTAGCTGTGCCACCCTGGTGATGCCTCACAGTGCACTGACATGTTTGTCCTCCAGTTGCAGCATTCTCTCCAGTTTGAGATCTTCTGGAGGGGTGCCGTAGAAACAACTTAGGTCAAACACAAGCACTGGGAAAATGGGCATTTTTCCAGAACAGACTCAGACCCTGCACCACTGGGAAACACTTGTAAATCCTGTGGACACGGTGGGGTATCACATGCAAAGAGATGGAGCAGACACTCCAAACTGAGAAGACATGCTCTGTTCTGGCTTAAAGACATGTATGGAGCAAGCCCTCCTTGTGTAACACTGACCTGAGCCCACAGTTCATACAGCCATTCTCAAGTTTAGACACAGCTCTGTCCATCTCTGCACCCATTGCAAATCCATGTGTACAGACCCGCACGTTCCGCAAAATGCCTGAGAGAATCATGACAGCATGTAAGGAAGTTAGAGATGGAAGTGATCTATTAGGTCCATTTGCAGTCTCTCATGAGCCAGGCAGAAATTTTCCCTGGGCTATATTCGTTGCTTTGCCTGATCTTGTTTTTAATCACTCAAGCAAAGGGACCGGAACAGTCAGGCAGTGTTACGTCAAACTGCTGCAAAAGGGGCACTGGGAATCCTGTATCTCTAATCAGAACTGAGCCCCACAGTTGTACGATGTATATTTAGGCATGTTTGATGTGGTTAAACAAATCCTATGCAGAAATGCATTTAATTTATGTGAGTACTTGTCTTCCAAGAATTTTAAGACCTTGCAATAAACACAGCAAAAGCCATCATTCAACAAACAGGAATCACACTGCTATGTTCAGATTAAATTTAACCCTTGTGAGTTTATCTCGTAATCCAGCAAAACGAGCGGGGTCAACAGAAGTTGGGATCAGAGACCTGAGCGAGCACGTCTTCTCTGATAGCTCCTCCACCACTTCCTTGATTTAAAGCGCTTCCTCCAGGAACCCCTCACCGAGGCAGAGGACACTTGCTAACCTATCCCTGCAGATGCTTTGCCTACACCAAGAGTCTCTGCTGGATTTCATATGTTTAATGGATTCAGTGTTGTTTTCCAAGATCAGCTTATGGCTCTGCCTTTTTGTGGCAGTGACTACATTTGGGAGAGTGATGTTCCATCTCCTGCAAACAAAGAGCAGTCAACGACTCAGAAAAAATGTGGTTGTGGAAGCTTGGGTTTTTTTACCAGCCAGGGTCTTGGTTTTCTTCCCTTGAAAGCATAAGGCAAGAAGGTCCCCTCCCAGCAGCCCAAAAGAGATTGCAGCACAGATAAACTGCATGCCATGCTCTGGTAGCTGGGCTCACACAAGGTGTAAGGAATAAGTTTTTCCTGACAGAGACATGGGGCTCTGAGAATAAATACCCGGTGTATATCCTAGCTCATCTTGCCAACAGACATGTTTTGTTTCCTTCAAGTAACCCTGGAGGTTTCTGGGGTCAGCAGAGCTAAATAAAACAACCAGCAAAAACACTGTGGTCTAGGAAAGGGCAAGATTTTTCAAAGCCTCAGCTCCCCTTGGCGGTACGGCTCCTGTACAGAGTGATGAAAGTGTTTAAGTCATCAGAAAAAGCAAGCAGTGACCTGCAGTAAAATACACGGCCTGGTGAGATACACAGTGTCTCACTAATGACCTCCATAGCTGGGTCAGCAGATGTCACTGCAGGGGGACACCGTCATCTGCCAGGCGGCAGGCAGAGCTCCGCTGCCTTGGCATGCCTCCATCCTCACTGCAACCCTGGGCACACTGCTTCCATGGAGGCCCTGCAAGGGCAATTTAAATTTTGGGAAACAACACCCAAGAGTGAGGATTCTTCAGAAACTTTTTCAGAAAACAGCCTCACCAGAAACCCAGTCTTCCCGACGAGCCACAGATCCCAAAGCTAAAAGCCTTGCTGACACTGTTTGGCTCTTTTATTGTGGGAATTAAATAAGGTATCAATGAAAACAGAGTGAAAATATACAGACTTCTCAGACTTGCAAAAAAAAAGTTCGAGATTTTGCTTGGTCAAATATTTGAGCTAGGAATTTGAGGACAGTTATAAATTTTACCCAAACAATCTCACATTTTTATTCAGGCAAAGCTGGCAGTTCTCTGTCCTTAGCACATGGCACAGCCTAATGAGGATACTGAGCAGGCCAGCCCAGAGCCAGCCTTATGCCTGGTCCAGGAACCATCTTCTGGCATGGAGAAAAATGGCTGAGGATTGATGGATTGGGAGTGTGGTGCCAGACACATCCTGCTGCTCCAGCTCCTCTTGGATCTATCTGGATCCCCTTCCTCCCTGCTCAGCTGGCAAGTTGCATGGACTGCAACGAGGCAAGCTGGGGCACAGGGCAGAGCTAGCTCCTTTGTGCAATATGGGAGCTTATCTCACTGCTCTGGAGAGAGAAATTTGGTTCCCAGGTTGCTTTAACTTTAGGGCCATGTGTGTCCCACAGAAGAGGACACTTTGCAAGTGGTCCAGAGCCTTGTCTGTGTCTCTTAACACAGGAGTGGGTGTTGGAGGTCTGAGAGCCACATTACGGACTGCAGCCAGGTCCACAGTCCTCAGGTCCTCCCAGGTGCCAGGCTGGGACGCAGTGTTACTGCCATGTGCAGAGAAGCACTGTAAGTATTTCTCCACCATTAGCATATCCCTGTAGCACAAGTCTCAGTTTGGCAGAGCATGTATTGCTAAATCTACACACTTTGTAATCCTCACCCTCTCCAGAGAGAGAGAACTCCCGATGCAGAGCAGGGATATGCCACACACAGCACCCCCTCCAACAGTGGCCATCTCGGCTGGTGCAGCCAAGGTGCACCTCAGCACCCAAAAGCACCCCCTCCAAAAAAAAAAATAAATGAACTTTTAAACTTTGGGCCCTGGATGAGGGGATGGGGGAGGGTTGGAAATGGCCCCATTGCTTCACGCTGCACATTAGCAGCCGAGTTCACTTCACAAACACAAGGTGTGCTGTCAGAATAGCCCGGGGCAAAGTTTGTACTTTGCTTGAATTCTAACTTTTGTTTACCAAGGTAATAAACCGGTCTTCTCTTCCAGGTGTAAGTGCTATTATGAAAAGGCATATTTGTGTTTCATCTCACCTCAGATGTACAGTATGTGCTCACATCCTACACTGCGTGTACAGCCCACATTGCTCCAGAGCCAGGAGAAGAAAGGAAAAGGGGTAAAAATAAATACCCCCACTCTGTCCTCAAAAACAGCATTATGGGGGATGTGCAAGCTGAACCGGATCTCTTTCCCTCCAAACCCTGGGTGCAGCCCTTGCTCTGCCCTGTAAAGACCAGCTCAGTCCTTTCCCACGTACCCGTGGTCTTACCTGTTAGCACAGCTGGGAAGACCCTTCATGGGGAGATGATGGAGATGACCCATTTCCTCCACGCAGATGGGCTGATCTCCAAAGACTGGAGTTTAGTTTCCACCAAACTAGCTGGGTCACCAGTTTGGCTCCTTTCCCCTAAAACTACCTGCATCTCCAGCATGCCATGTGCATTGAGATGTGTTGTGCTTGGTGTGATCTCGCTGAAACCGATGGGAGAGGAGAAGGAGGTATAAAAATAATTTTTAAAAGAGTGAAAAAAGCCTGGCATTGTTTTTTCTTGCACTTCACCTCCTGTTCCTGGTGTCGTGCCCACTTGGCAAGATTTCGAGATAGCAGACGCGCTCTGGATAAAAATGACCTAAATGTTTCCTCATCCCTTCAAACCTGTTCGGTGGCCTTCTGTCTCCAACCCAGTAGTAATTTGGCCTGGCCGCTGGGGCTGCCACCGGAGTGCTCCTGAAAACCAACACCACGAGAGCTGCTGCAACTGAAGTGGTCAGAGCCTGACTCCGGAGCGTGGCTCCCCCGGCACGGCACGGCGGGAGCGGGCAAGAGCACCGCCTGCCGAACCAGTGCACCTGCTCCCGGCATCACCTCGCTCCTCTCCCATTAAGGCGCTGACCTCACCTGCTCCCACTGAGCTTGTAAAACTTCATGAGATGGCATCTTGAGAAGCTAAGTGTGAAATGCCAAGCTTGAATGGAGCCCTCACAGAAGCTGACCAGCTGCAGGTCAGCAATAATTTCCTCCCTTGCCCATTGTAGCCCTTTACGAGCAGATTTAAGAGGGCAATAACCACACAATAATATTTCTTTTACACTAACTATTTATTCTATTAAAAGCCCATTCATACAACTCCATCTGCACAACTGAAGGGCTGCAGGAGAGAGGCAAGGAAAGGGGCTGATGAAGACCACGGTCTCAGCAGTGGCTGGTGATGGCTTGGCATGCCCAGCACAGGCGCTTTCTCGGAATGACTTTGCTCCTGAAATCAGGAGCCCCATGGAGAGAGCCAGGCTGCCAGCACCACACAGGTCTGAGCCTGCCCCAGCCCAGACACCTTCCCCACCCCAGTGTTTACGCCAAAGTGCTCGCTCCAGCACAGGCTGAAACTGAACCCCTGGCTCCTGCACCCAGCACAGCCTTGGCACGCTCCACTCCATGGTGGTGTGGGCAGCGGCAGGCCCCAGCACCCCTTGGTGCTGCCCACCCCTCCATGGACCTTGCACAGCCCTTTCCATGCCAGGACTGGACCCAAGTGACTGCAAAGCAAAGACCCACAGTACAGATGGAGATGATGGAGATATTTGTCTGTATGTATTCCTGCCTTCTCTTCACTTCTGGAGCCCATAGATGTGGATTTAGGGTGGGTTTTTTTTTAATGTCCACAAAATGCATTGAAGGTTTTGCACTTCCTCGTTTATTTCTCATCTTCTGCTAGTCCTTTACGCTTCCACAGCAGGACTAGAAGGAACATTGCCCACAGGAAAGTACTTCCCCTTGTCTGTCAAACCCAACTGTTCCTAGCAGCTCTGCTATCCCTTCCCACCACATTTCCACTCCATCGCATGAGCTGAGTGAGAACATCCTCAGTAGTGGTGACTCTGAGCAGAGAGAGTCCTTGCAGCAGTGGGACAAAGAGCCCATATCTGGCCCGTCATTATCCAGGGGGTGGGAAGATCCTTTCTAACAAGAATGTGAAACTGGCACTACCCAGGGAACTTGCCTATGCTCACCTCCTCATCAGGGACTGATTGCAAACAAGCTACTGGCAAGGGTGGTGGAAGATGGGAACAGCACAGGTTTCCCCACGTGGTTAATTCCTGCCATGATGCCTTCTTGGATTCACCCACCCCCTTGATCTGGGTGGGGCTGAGGAGACCACGTCTGGGTCCACCCATATGCTCCCAAAGAAGGAGTGACATGTCACCCCAGTTTGGGAACAGGTGTGTTCAGTGGACAGATCAAGGCGCATTAGGAGACCTAGAACTTGTTTGACACGGGCTATTATTTCATGGCATCTTGAGTATATTCCACATGTCCTTTAAGTGCTCCAGCAAAGTAATGGCTCAGGCCAGCCTTTCCAATCATGTTCTTCTAACACGTCAGTTTGGTTCTTCCAGAACAGGGAGGGGGTGGCATTTTGCCAGCATTATGTAAGAAACGGAGCGATTGCATAAGTTCAGTTGGTCACAAAGGTATAAAATAGTCTTTATTGACTGCAGCTGGAATTTTTTCCAGAGGCATCTGTGTGTATTTTCCAAGGAACTTGTCCTTTTCTAGATTTAGGGTTTTCTGGGATCCTCTTTCTTCTGAGTACTGTTGCTGTCAGAAACTCTTGTGCAAAGGGGAATCTTTGCTTTTGTGCAGGAAATGGCAGGAGGAGGTTGTCACTTCACTGGAGCTGCCTAAAGTGCCTGAGTTGTTCTACTGACCTGCAATCCGTGCAGTCAGAGGCAGGCGCTTGTTTTAAATCAGTCCCAAGCCTGGGATGCTTCATGGACTTGTCCAGTCGTCCTGAGAGCAACAAGACCATAGGAGTACAACTAAGAACTGCTCTACTTGAGATCTTTCCAAAGAATTAAATAGTGAATAACATCTGCTGAAAATACTAGTTACTTGACACAGTTTCCCAAATAGGAAAGGACCATTGCCTTCCACATGACCAGGTGGGGTGGGATCTTGTGTCCTTCAAGGAACAGGAAAATGATAAAGCATCTAAAAGTGGTCAGAATGCGTCTCACTACGACTCCAGCAACACAAAGAGAAATGGCAAACTTAGCTTTGTTCCTCTGAATATCTCCTATATGTGCAGCACTAAGCATATGGAAAAGGCTTTGCAAGACCAAGGCCTGATCAGTAGCTAATGCATTCCCAGGTTCAATAACAAGTACACTTTGTACATCAGAGGAATGGCAGACTGCCCAGAGCTTTTGGGCAGATGCTGTTTCTAAAGAAATTAAATGCGTGAATAGATAATAACCAAAGAAATCCCTGCTGGAATAGAGAATGGACAACCTCCTTCTGATAAAATCAAGTTCTTGCTCAATCATTCCCCACTTGAACACGAAGACCAAATTGAGTCAGTCCTGAAGGTCCTGGAGTCTTCAAATAAGCAGTTGGGTTTCTTCCCTCTGTGTCACACCATACATTATCCTAGGAACTGGCAAAACATAGCAGGCATGACTCCTCTGTCCCTTCCTAAAAGAGGAGCGTTGTGAGATACCAGCTGGCTCTGCTAGGCCAGCAGTCACCCAGTTCCTTCTCAGCTGGTTCCCCTCCACCTGCAAAGGGCCGTAGCGAAAGAGAGGAGAGTGTGGCTAACCCGTGTCCTCGTCATGCAAAGCAGAGGAATCAAGTGGTGGCCCAGCAAGGAAGACCTGAAGAACAGCAAGTGGGAATGGTGACCTGGTGGTGAAAAGATGAGCATGAGATTGGTGAGGACTGTGTGAGCTCTGACGTGGGAAGGATTGAGGTGAGAGCCAGGGTCAGAGGGATGGAGAGAGGTAACCTCAGACCACCTGGGTATTTCAGGTAGCTTACAGTCATGACACAAGGTGAATTCCTCACCTGGCCTCCTCCCTTACTTCTCCCCATGCTGCTGCCAGACCCTGTCATTGCTGCACACCCACCTCTGGCTTTTGCTGGTGTCACAGGGAGCCTTGTGGGAGCCAGACAAACACCTCACCATGCTGGATAGGCTTCCTAGCAGGGAGAGTTTATGGCTACAGCAAGGGTCATAGAACGGTTGAGTGAAGTGCACATGGTGGAGCAAAATACAGCACCTGAGTGGTGGGATGCTGCTGTTGATGTTGATATGACCACTATCAGCTTCTGGCACAGGAAGGTCATTAAAGGCAACTGATTTGTGCCCTGGGAACCAGGATGCTGGCACCACATGAAGGATCTGGGAAGTACAGAGGTGTTTGGACAAACCTTTTCCAAAGGACGGAGTCCAGATCCTGTTCCTTTTTTCCTCATGTTTACCATGGCCAGCAGGGATGGTACAACCTCACAAAATCTCTTCCAAGGCCATGGACCCTGGCTGCAAAGGACAGGCCTGGTTCTGGAAAGCAAGGGACAGAGCTTAAGATACAGTTTAGGAGTGAGACCCTGGCACGTAGCTATAGCTGAGAGGCAGGTGGAAATGCCCTGAGCAATGGGTGGTACACTTCTGGGTGTCAGACAAATGAGGTAGTTGCCCACAAGGCACAGACTCATCATTTGCCTCCTGTCGAGGATCACCAGGGGACTAGCTGTGATTGCCAGGGCAAAACCATCGTGTAGATGACAGCATGAGGACAAGAATACTTTGTGCACAGACTTGGTGCCCCATCCTGGACTCCCTACCGTGCATGACTAGGATGTGGTTCTTGACCATTGGGACCACCGGGATGCTTCTGAAACACCTCACAGTGAGAGGGAATTTCAGTGCAAACAGTCACCCAGGGTAGCTGCAACATCTGATGTTCCTGGATCTCACTCAGTCTCTGAAATACACTTATGGTCTATGTGACAAGTGGTTTATTTTCAACACCTAGAGCACAGAAGGCAAGTGAGATGATGGGCTGTCATCTAGGGCACTTTATACTTGTTTTGTGCCAACTATGTTACAATATCATTTTGATGTCACCATTTCCTCCTGCTGAAATAAAAAAAAACCCCATTGCTAGATAACATTTCTCAGCAGGGAGATTTCTGGGTTTGTTTAGCATTACACCTGCTTTTTGTGTCTTCATTGGGTTGTTCAGAAGAGGAAGAGACAGAAACTTGTGAGAGAAAAATGAATATGTCTATATTTTTTAATCCTTTTAATTATAAAAGATTTGAACAATCCCTTTAAAAACACCTGATTTTAGAGTGTCACCATGTAGTTGATGCCATAAAGTATTCATGGGGGCTGGGATTAAAGCTGACATTTTTTAGAGGGATTGAATTTGAGAACCTGATGACTACATCTGAGTTTCCATCATTCCCCTGGCAGGAGCATGAAGCTTCAGAACTTGAGATTTTCTAAATACCCAGCACATCTCTGTGGAGCCCAAACAAACCACCCAGTGACAGCAACAACAGGTAGTACCCAACAATGGATGATGCAGTTTCTTTAGCTGTATCTCTCAAACCCAGCTACTCATAAGCAGCACTTTGGTCCTGATTTGTTCCACCAATCTGCCATGCCAGGCTTTGCAAGTGGGTGACGGCTCGGCGGTTCCTAGACGTCTCTTGAGGAGCAGCCGCAGGTGCCAAAGCATTTGCCAGCTGTGGAGAGAGCAAGCAGTGCCTGGCAGGGCCAGCCGAACCATCGCCAGCTCCCTGCTCTGTTGCTGTGAGAGAGGCAGACACATTTCCCAACACCCTCTTTAGCTATTTGTGCTGGGTTTGCTGCAGGGCTGCGCGTGGGACTGGATGCAGGCTCCTACCCTGGGAGATTCTGACACAAGAGATGTGGTAAACCAGAGCCTGCACACCTTTGAGAGATGTTGCCAGATGCAGAGAAACTGAGTCCTGTTAGAGGAATCTTTTCCAAGCAAAATATTGTGCCTGCTTGAGTATGACAATGCTGTGCCAGCACAAGGCCCCCACTAGGAGACTCTTCCTCAGGAAGGGTTTTGTTCTGAGAAGATCAAGCTCTACAGAGGATTACTCTGCAAAGTAACCTGCCATGAGGGTTTGTAAATGAGCCCTGCAAGGACCAAGCTCTCCTGGGCAACACTTCAGTGCTGCACTGAAAAAGGCCCAAACTCCCTGCAGGGAAGCCCAGGGAGACAGGTCAGAGGTTAACTGCTGAACTGCTGAGCAGCTCTAGCCCCCAAACTCCCAGGCAATAGGAATGGGTGGAGCAGTGGAGGATGCCCAGCTTGGGCTCTCTTACTCAGGACCTTCCTCACCCACTCAAGTTGCTCCAGCACAAGCTGGCAAGACAAGGCTCAAACTTCCCAGGGCAGGGGGAGTTGAGTTTGGCTGCCAGGACGTGTGACATGAGAGAAACTTCCCAAACCTTCCTGTCTCCCTCCTCCTCCTCCTTCTCCTCCTCCTCAGCACCCTGGCATTTGCCTAACAGGGCTCCTACCTTTTCTGGGCATGGGCCTCCTGAGTCCGCCCATCTTAACTGACCCACATCTTTCCACAGGCTGTTTCTGGGGCAGCGTCTGCATGTTTTGCCAGTTCTGCTCACATTGCCCCTGCCCTGCTAGAGCAGTTTTCCAGGCAGGGCAACATTTCATCATCACCTCCTTCGTGTTTCTTTTTCTTTCTCATTTCCCTTCTACCACCCCCATCTTTTTTTCCTCAATATTGCCTAATTTCCAGATGGGTGCAGGCAGCGGGGTGAGTTCACTGTGCCGGGTGCTGCATGCAAACCTGAGGGCTGTGCAGAAAGTCTCTTCCATCTCACCTGGGGCAGGGTGGCTGCAGGTTCCACATCAAGCCCCTCTACCTAGGAACACAACCTTCAGCTGCTGGCACTGCTGCACATCCCAGTGACATTTGGTGGAGGGAGCTGAGCGGCTTCCATCAACATCCCTGATGAGAGGACACAGCTCAACGGAGAGCAAAGAAAATGGTCAGTCCCACCATAGTCCTCGACCGTGTGAAACCAGACCCCTTCAGAAAGACTCATCTTCTCATGTTCCACCACTGTGGGAAAAGCAAAACCTTGAATTTCCACAGAGCTGGTCACCCAGGGGAGGCAGAGAGGGGGCAGGAACCGTGCACATCTACCAGGGCAAGCTGCTGCCTTCCTGCACCTTCTGGTATCTTGCCTCCCAAGAGACAGAGCAGGAGCATGTTGGTGACAGAGCTCGCCAGGAAACGGTGCTTTCTGCAGGAAAAGCATTTTTTGGTTTCATTATTTTCTCTTTCTGCTCTTATTACTTTTCCGAAGGGGGAGGAGATTTGAGTGGGGGGATTTCACTACAAGTATATATTATGGAGGGAAAATATATCCATTTTCTGTCTTCTAATGGCGAGAATTTTCTTGATGCAGATGAATATCACTGCCCAGAGGGATGAATTGCTTCTGCTCCCAGTTGCTGAGAACCACACTTTGCTAGATGGGAGTTTGATGAAAATTTTAAGTGGTGGCAAAAATGGGAATTTTGCAGAGATAGCTGCTGGAACCCTCAGAAAGGTCGCAGTTTGCTGCTGAAAAGGCATTTTAAACCTTTCCTTGGACTGGATCTTCCAGCAGGATGGCTTTGCCAGAGAAGAAAGAAATGGTTAAACAAAGCAAGATGATGCCACTTTCTTGGGGACAGGCATAGTGAGGAGACATGGGGTATGGAGTGAAGGTTGCCTGGTGCTAACACATAGGCAGGAGGAGCAGCCTGGGACTGCTGGGTAAGGACATGGCTGAGGTTTTGCTTGGGGACTTTCAGTGTCCTAATTCTAGATCTGGTACCAGTAACTTACATTTCCCCCCGCAAAAAAAATATTGGTGGAGTAATTCAGAGTGCTACAAAGGTGATGCTATGCAAATATCTGGTGGGAAATAGAGCTGTCTCAAAACATTGATAGGCTGTGGTTTCATTTATGTGGTGGAAGTTAATGTGTCTCATGGTTCTGAGGAGAGCTGTCTGAAAAAATGAACTTGGAGTCATTTTGTTTCATGAATAGTTCTGAAAAGTCAGGAAGAGGGAATTAGTTCAGATTGCAACTAGGACTATTTATTTAAATTACAGCAAACGTGAAAGGTGAGGAGAAAATGCTGCACTTTGATTTGGAGCAATTTACAAGTAAAATGGAGGGGAATTTCAACCTGAAATAAACATTGCAAATGTACTTTCTTGGAATTTTTTTCTCAGGACAAAGAGTTTAGTACAACCAGCACTAATGCTCAAAACTATTTGTCACCAAATTTGCATTTTTCACACAAAGGAGGTTTCAGGTGAAAGAATTTCACCCATCCCCAGCTCTGAGCCTGGGAATATTTGAGGACATCTCCCAGCCCTTTGCCATTGTGTGAATTAACTCAATGGGATGCTTGCACCCAACACCTCAATGCGGAGGATACATCTCCAGACCAGGTTCTCCGTATTGTATTTGAGCATCTCCAATGCACTGTCACATAGAGACCTCTCAGGTGGCATGTGAAGGTCCTACACCTCCTGCCTGAGTTTGTGTGGGTCACACTCCTTCCCACAGCAGCACAGGACACAAGGACAGTCCCTCATCTGAAGGCCAGAAAATCCACCCCAAGTCCTGGTCCCACTCTGAGACAACCTGTCCCAACTCAGGTGATGGATCTAGAGACAAAAGCAACACTCCCAATAACCCAACATGAGGTCCCTGCCTTGGCTGCATGGCTGCAGAAGGAAAGACAATTCAGGGTTTTGTTCCCCAGTGAAGTGCATCTGCCTGATGAGGGGACATGGCAGCTGCTTCACTGCACCAGCACCAAGGGCTGGAGGGGACAAGCATGCTCCCAGGGCACGAGGGCAAGCAGTCACACAGCCCAGCTCAGGTGGACCTCAGCCAGCTTTCTGAGGTCCCAATGGAAATGGCAGTGGTTGGTCAAATCAGGCAGCCACAGCTGGGAGCAACCTTTTTCTCAGAGGTAAGTTAAGTGAGAGGAGATGGATTTTCATCCAAAATGACCTGAAACTCCATTTTGTAACCATGTACATTAACTCTTTAGTGGCAGGAAGGTTTGGAGACAGCTCTAATGGCTTTAATGAATCTTTCGGAGCGGCATGAAATAAAGCAGCTTTGGAAATGGTTCGTGCTTTCTGAAGTGGCTCAAAAAGGCACCATTAGGGCAGCCTGAATTCCCTATGCTCCAGGAGCTAGGCAAAGAAACGTTAATAAAACCAGGCATTTTTAAACCCGACTCCCCATTTTTTCCCATCACTTTAATCATTCCCTACAACCCCAGCAATGAAGTGGTGTGTGCTGGGACCTGAGAACCACTCATTAATGTTTACGAGACACTGAGATAATAGGGGAAGAGAGCCATAGAAATAGCATGTGCAGATACACGATAGAAATAATATGTTGGGTCTCTGCAATTACTCATGCTCTCAGACCTGGGAGGGCGTGCAGCTTTTTAAAAAGGTTTGGGCCTTGGTTTGAGCCAAAGATACCTTCTGACCAGGCCATTTGCTCCAGAGCAGAGCACTCCTCAGATCTACCCTGCTACTACCCTGCTTTGGGTAGGAAGGGGAAAGCTGTCGTATACCAGCAATTTGGCACTATTGCTGTGTGGCTTCACTTACGTTAGTGACCTGGAGGAAGGCCACTCACCAAAGCACTGTGTTGATAAGTGTCATACCAGTGTGGAGCTGGGGAGGTCCGGAAGGACAAGCACAGTTTAGGTTTTACAGTGCAAATTGCGTTAGGAATGGAAAAATGTCTTTCTATTTTCCTGCTCCCAAGCATTCCTGGGAGCATAGGCCGTGCCTGCTTTATTTTTAAAATCAACAAGTTCTTCTGAAGAAAAAGCATTTCTCGATCTCGTGACTGCCACAGCAGAAAGATCCGTCCCCTTGCAGCCAGGCAATACGCTTCCTGCCAGCTGGACTCACTCCCTGCCTAAGCCCCATCCCAGCAATGCACAAGCTGTCTCTTATCTGGCAGGTCGGGCTGGAGCATCGGGATTGAGACATTTCAAGATATCATCTGGGAGAGCAGGATATAGCAAGGTGAGTTGGTTGGCCAATCTCTGCTGCGCACAGTAAAGCACACAGCTGGTGCGTTGCCCCTGCAGCTCCATCCACGTGGTGTGCTGACAGTCCCTTCGCAGCACACTGGGCATCCCACCCACCCTTCCACAGCTGGGCCTGGGGGTGCCACTCGCTGGGAACAGGGGGGCTGCTCTGCAAGGGGGATGAGGCAGCCTCATCTAGGTCTTGTCATGCACACACAGTGCCATGCACTGGAAGAGCCAAGCCCACCCTTCCTAACAGCTTTGCCTTTGCATCCCCTGAGCAATCTGGTTTTACCCCGGCTGAGGGCCAAGATCCACGCAGCTGCCTGCTCCTTAAAGGAAAAGAGCAGGGAAAGAGGGGTTTCTATCAACTGGAGTGGCCACAACAAATCTGGACTGGGAAAGAAAAGCAACTTCTTTCCCCTCAAGGTGACGCTGGACATGGTGCAGTGGAAATGCTTTCACAGTATGTTTTATATGGAAAAATGTTTTGCTCCAGAGAAATGCAAAACTGGTCCCACTTCCATTTTCTGCCAGCAGGTTTGCCATCCCTTAGTACATCGTGTCATGCTGTGCCTGAAGGCTGCCACACCATTGTGAGGCTGCACTGCTTCATAGATGCAACCTTCCCTTGTTTTCAATCCAGTTTTGTACTGGTTGCTTCATACCAGCTGAAACAGCTTATCTCCTTTGCTGGATCAAGGTCTCCCCTCTCTATTTTAGCAGTCTGGCACCGTCTGGCAAGTTTCAGCCAACTCCAGAGGCCCTGTGTCTCTGTGCAAAACACGATGTTTCCCCTTGACCCCACTGCTTTACAGACTGGGTTAAATATCCCTTAACCTGCAACAAGGTGTAAGCCCTTGCTTCTTGCTAAGGATCACAGAATCACAGAATTGTAGGGGTAGGAAGGGATCACCAGAGCAGGGTCCCTAGGACAGGTCGCACAGGTTGGCGTCCAGACAAGTCTTGAACATCTCCAGAGAAGGAGATTCCACAAGCCCCCTGGGCAGCCTGTCCCAGGGCTCTGTCACCCTCACCATGAAGAAGTTCTTCTGCATATTGGCGCGGAACTTCCTGTGCTCCAACTTGAGGCCATCGCCCCTTGTCCTGTCTCCACAGACCACTGAAAAGAGGCTGGCTGTTTCCCTTTGTCTCCCAAATGTGTTCAAGCTCTCTGATGGATAAGAATGGAGTTGAGCCTGTGTCTCCCTGAAAAAGTGCCCAACTGGGGAATTTGAACTTGACATGTGGGGCTGGCAGAAGTGATCCTCAGAAAGTCCGAGGAGGCAGGAATAGCCTGGGGTACCCTACGGTACCTTTAGAATGTGGGTGATTCCACTTGTTGTGGAAGAAATCCTGTTGCTCCAGAGCTGGAGGGGCACACAGGCAAGGTTGGGTCTCCAGCCTGAATGACACAGAGGCGTCTGAGAGGTGAAGGCAGAGCAGGATGGACAGTGAGCCCTGGCACCCTGCTCCAGGTGAACGGGACATGGCTGCAATCAACAGCAAACTGCTAATCAGGTCTGGCAGAGAGAGCCCAGCAAAGCATAGCTGTGCCTGAGCTCAGTTCCCAGCATAGCTGATGTGGGGACAAGGGATCAAAGGTGTCTTCCCCTCTGCTGCTGGATGGTACTGTGCAGGTGCTGCTCCCAACAGCAACATCTCTAATAGGATAATGGTTCTCTGTAAGGATAGTAAAGCAATATTCACTGTAATAACATCACCTTGCACTTGCAGTGCCCTTCATCTGGAGGGTTCCATGGCATTAATTAACCTGTCCTTCCAGCCAGGGTCATAAAAACCAGTTATCCACCTTCTGCTGCAGGGCCAGCAAAGAGAAGAGATAGAGACCCGTATCTCCCAAAGCTTTCCCTGACTTTCAGTCCTTTGTTTTAACCCTGGACATACAGGAGCAGCACAGGCACAGCCTGGCTCTGAGCCAGGGCATGGACAGTGCTCCAATCCATTCAGTGCCAGCCCAGCAGGACCAGCTGCTGGGAATGAGCAGGGAACACCGAACTGAGGTGGTCTTTGAACATCTGTGAGTCTGGCACTCACATCTGAGGTAGCCATCTGGATGATCCATAGAGGTCACAACCGGCCTACCCTGAACTGCTCCTTCAGGATGAGACGAAGGGCCTCTTCGGAATATCTGCACCCTTTATAAGAGCAGCACAGCCAGCCACAGTGAAGATGCTCACACTGGGATACTTGCCCAGGTTCACATTGCAGCCCAGCAACAGGTCCAGATACCATCTGCCTGCTCCCCTCTTCACAGCCACTCATCTCCTCACCAGCTCTCAGACAGCAGAAGCTGTTCAGACCTCCAGACTGAAGTTTTTGGCATTGTCATTACTGTTACAGTATCTAGAGTGACCCAACCAAGACCAAGGGACTTGTTTTGCTGGATCCTATGCATCACATGCTAGGAGGGAGTTTTTCTGCCTATGAACATACTAAGTTCCTGGCCTCACAAATTCTTGCAGGCATTACCATAAAACCTCTAACAAATTATATGGAAAGGAAGATGACCAGGCCCTCGGGAAGTCATCTGTTCCTGTCCACGAGTTTAATTATTCTGTCCACAGGCTTAAGCTGTTCTGAAACACCTTGTGGAAGACAAAGACAAGGGCAGGGATTGCTCCAGAAGAGTCAATGACCATGGAGAGCACTATTGAGTCGGCACGTGGGTTCTGCTTGTCATGATCCTTTGGGCACGTGCTGCTCTGGCGTCTGCTCTCACCTGTGGCTCTTGTTTCCTGTGTAAGTGACTGTTTGCAGTCAAGGAATGAATTTGGATGTCTTCTCTAAGACACTCTCCCATCAAGGCTGCAGTTCCCTTATTTTGCATTTCTGCTCACTGCAACAAACATGTTTACTGCTCCTGAGAGCCACCTTCTGTAGACCCCCCCACCCATGTATGAGAGCTGCAGTGCTGCTCCCTCCAAAGCAGGATTTGCAGTGGGACTCAGAAGTCTGGGCACTACCTCCCCCAAACGCAGAGGTGAGTTTATAGTGACCCACTGTCACCAACCACATCAGTGATGCCTGGGCCACATCTACACACTAGAACTTTCTCTAGCCAGTTTTCTCAATGGCAGAGCTAGACCTGAAGTGTATAATAGGCCTGATCCCTCCCAAGGGAAAGCTCTGCACCATCATCTTCTTGCCTTTCCCAGGCAGACAGGCCAATGAACCCTTGAGATACTGGGAATGCCAGCTACTAACAAGGTTGGCCAATACCTGGGATGTCTGGGGTCTGCAGGCATCTTAGCTGAGCTCTTCCTGCTCAGGAGAAGGCTAATTAATCAGCTCTGCTATTCTGGCATCACCCAAAAGTGAAAATACTTTCTGGCAGAGCAGCAGGCACAAAATTAGCTGCTGCATTAAACTGCCAAATCTCCTTTACTCCTTTATTAGTTGCATTTGGTGATGATGAGGAGTGAGGCATTAACCGGTCCCTGATGGATAAAGAAACTATTACTCTGCTTTCTCTTTGCAGCAGGGAGGAGGAAATAGGTTTTATTACTGAGATTTCCTTGAAGACATTCACTTGACTTTGTGGCATCAGAGACAGAAGAGAAATGAAGAATACAGAAATCTTGGCACAGCAGAAGAGATTGCACATGGATAATAAAAGAGAGAAGTACCGGGTCAGATGGGATCTCAAATATACTTTGGTGATTGAATCCTTGTGTTGGGTCAAAGCTCTGATGATCTGCTGGGCTCAACTAATTTCAGCATTACAGCCCCAGGATCTCTGTGCTGGCACTTAGGGCCTAAGCTGGGAAACTTGCTGGGAACACACCTTCATGATGCATCAGAATGGGGTGGATGGAATGAAATAGAATAGAAATGGTAGATTATTATTTTTTTTCTCCCGTCTTTTATTTCCAGTAGTAGATCTAGAACTTACACACCTTAGTTGCAGGCCTGGATCTTGGCTAACATGGCATGACCCTACTAAAGGAAGGTCAGACTGGAAGTGCCTGTGCGAGTCACCTTATCCATGCTCTGAAATCTCAGTGGGTTCACTCCTGAGAGATCCGGGTCCTCCGCATACATCCATGAGGCACAGCACGGAATGGCAACCACTTCAGCCACCTCAGCTATATCCAACAAGGGTCCTGAACCACGTAATAACTGCAGAAGGAGGTGATGATAAGGGCATGGGACAGGCTGCCAAGTTGGTGACTGCTACCTCTGCTCCAGGGCCAAAAAGAGAGGCAGGAATCAATCAGAAATGGGTTAGAGATCTGTTAAATCGCTTTGGGAAGAGATGCTGAAGCTGGTACAGAGTTCACCTAAACATGGTGGGGGACCAACAGTCTATAAACAAACACAGGGTGGAAATGGGAAGAAGCATCTTAACCATGTGGGGAAGAGGTCCTGCCACAGGTGGGCAGAGGCAAAAAGCCAACCTGATGAGTTTGTAGCTGCCAAAGAGGATGCGGTGGGCCAGAGCTGTGGGGACCAGGCTCCAAAACCCACCAGGTCCCTCCTGTTCTTGGTCACTGAGGGACCATCCTCATCTTATGTGATTCTTGCATGTAGATCACAGGCACCAGGAGGGCTGGTAAGGGGAACCACATGAAACCGCCTTGTCCCATCACTTCTGCAACTGAAGAGACATGACATGGGCTGGAGGCCAAGTGATACACTCCTGGTCAGGGTGCGTTTGAACCTCCGAGGAGGAAAGTTCAGGTTCCTGGCTCAGGACTGCACTGCATGGTGAGATGAGCTCGCCTCCCAGGACAGGTCCACCAAGAGGCTGGAGGTGGCTGGAGCTTTGCTTCAGGCAGGCCTTGCTGGCCACAGCTCAGGACACTGCTCCCCGGCTCTGCTGCACCGCCAATCCTCCCGCCTCCCTTCACCTCACTTTCCACATCTACAACACGGTGCTCCAGCTAATTACAGCCCCTAGAGCGGAGCGGCGTGGTTTGGCTTTGCGTTTCGAAAACGCTCGGAGATGAAAGGTGCTCAAGAGAGCAGAGTATTGTTATTACTAATAATTATAAAAATTAACCAAATATTTGTCTAGCAGCATCCATCCCTGCTGCTGTTTCTTACGTAAAACACACACATGCTCTGACTGCCAAACCAAAGCCCCGGGATCACTACATCAGCCCTCCAGTATCAAAAAAGTGGGGGCAAAAAAAAAAAGTGCCTTGGGTCTAAAAAGGGTTTTCTGTTCCAGAAATTAATTTAATTGGCCTAAAAATAATGCAGGTATACTGCAGATCCAAATTGCTCGCTGACAACAAACCCAAACAGGGCCCAGGGGCTGCAAGGCAGCAGGTTAAATGCTGCCCCTGTGGCCGCCGGGCTGATCCTGGCAACTGAGTATTTTTTCTCCTTGTATTCGCCACCGCTTTGCTGCTGCGGAGTCGGGCTCTTGTAAAATGTTTATCAATGCCTGGGCATCTTCCAAACTGAGAAAGGGTGCATGCGGAGAGGAGTGTCCCCTCGCAGTCAGCAGGGACTGGATTTCATCACTTGGTTTAATTCCCGTCTTTATAATTTTATTGCTTTTTTTCCCCCTGTTTTCTAATAAGCTCCTCTAACACCTAATAAAATCAGTCCTTTTCCCTTCTACTTACCTCCCCCTGCTGCCATCGCGATTACCTAGACAAGAAAAATACAGAGCGCGGGGTCCTGCAGGCTGAGGTTTTAGTGACTGATTTCAACCGACGTGAGCAGAATCGGCAATAAACTTCAATGTCATGGTATTTTGATTCCCCTTTCTTCCGTATTGCGTGAAATATCTGAAGGGGACAAACGCCAAGGAGTGCGAAGAATTCTTTCAGGTCGTATAGCCAAAAATGAAACTAAGAAAGGAGCCATTTCCAGAGAGGGAGATGCAGTCAGCTGTGCAATAGTTATCTGTAATAGATGGCATCTCTCACTGGCGTGATCTCTATCATCCCCCTATCTCAGCATCTCGCAGTCTTTAATGGATTCTTCCCTCCAGCTTCCTTGCGAGACTGTGCCATTGTCCCGTACACATTTTACCAAGTGGGACCAGAAGCACCAACAGGCCAAGACCCAGCTCCCCATACCTAGCAACAGGCACCCACTTCCCACCGGTCACAGTCAAAAAAGCCATCTGTAATCCAGGCACTACATTACTTAACTGTGATTTTATTTGCTAAGGTAGATAAAACGCTCTGTGACCACAGAGGCAAACAAATCTCATAAAGCCCAAGTTTGTTATTTCCTGCTCTGCTTTCAAAACAGAACACAAAAATTTTAGCAGACAATTAAACTCCCTGATTTCCAAGGGAGGCAGGAGCACAAATACTTTTGAGGATCTGAGCCCACATGATTATGTAAGGAATTAGCAGGAGGGAATTAACCCAGTCGCTGGAGCATCCTTCTGGAGTGGATCTCACCCACACTCGGGGCTGCTGTACGGGAGCACGTCGGAGTGAAATATAAAACCCAGAAATACTTAAAATTTAAATCAGGGAAGCACCAGTAAATGTCACAACATTGCTCTAGGTCAGGGGAACAGCTGACCTGACCTCTCCCTGTCTCCTGCCTCACCACCATGACACCCAGACTCCCCAAAGCCAGGAAAAAAAAGCCCAGGTTGCACGTTCCCCTTCCGAGCACGCAGGACCTCCATGTAGGGCAGACAGAGCAGCAGCAACTGCCTGGGGACTGGTGGTCCATGTGTTGCCCTCCATGCATCAACGTAGGTTCTGCACTGGGGCAGCCGGTCCCTCGTTACCCCCGGGAAATTTGGCAAGGGGGCCATAGGTGCCAATGTGCCAGCCGCATGCCGAGCAGCCACGGCGATGCAGGGACAAGGCAGCACGAGCGTAGGATTTCCACGACTCGGCAAGGATCTCACATTCCTCCCTCCACCCTGGGGCTGCTTATTAAATACGTTGTCATATTAAAACAAAACTCCTTTAAAAAATGAGTGGAAACGAGCAAGATTCAGGGAAGCAGTAGGGAAGGCTGTGGGCCTGATCCTGCTCTCCCTCAGGCAGGGGTAAATAAGGAGCACCGGGGTGAAGCCTCTGGGAAGGGAGGTCTGAGGCCAACTCCTTCATTCCAGCCCGAGTGGGACAGAAAGGAGACCTGGCCCCTTTCCCATATTTAATGTTGTCACAGTTGAATTTATCACAATGAAACCGGTGGAGTCATTTGCAGGAGCAAGGACTGCAGCAGCACCAGCAGCCCTGGCGATGCAGGACGTGGCCGTGAGGAACCATCCCTCCCTGCCTGGGATGGATGCAGCTCCCAACGTGGAGCTGACAATAAAAACATACCTTTCCCGGGCAGGCAAAGGCTGCCCAAACTGTCACTTTAATTGAAACCTTCTGCAGTCGTATACTTCACCTTATGTTTAATGATTCACTCCTTAAGCAGCCCACTTGTACGGTTGTAATCTTTCTGAAGGTTAACTTGTTGATCCTAGAAACTTGTCTGGAGAGAGCGAGGCAATTTACAGGGAGGCTCGGAAGGAAGAAAGGGAAAAAAAAAAGTGTCATGTTTTCTGATGAAGTGTTTTTCTTGAGAGAGAAGAAAGGAGAAATAAATCGCAAGATTCAGAAGAGCCGATGAGACTTTGGAAAGGGAAAAAATAAAATAGAAAAGAAGCAGCAAAAAAAAAAGGGAAGAAATGTCCATTAAACATAAAAAGGAGGGGTGGGGGAAGCAGTTGGGTTTAGTTTCCAGCTCCTGGAAGACATTTTATTTCTGCTTGACAGGAATTAAAATATATATTTGTCATTTACCAGATTAAAAAAAAATAATCCTGGAGTTAAATTATTTTTAGGACGTTAAGAATTATGTTCTTATGGGTAATAATCTATTTGTAATACTGTAATGGAGTAACTGGCAATTTCAAACAGCTTCAAGATCGATCCTTCCCTATTTGCCATGTACCTATGCAAATAAATATCCCGTTCGAGACGTGTCCATATTGTAGAATCTGCCTGCTTCTTTCTTACTCCTTTAATATTTAATTATTTAAAACATGCAGAAATCCTACGGGAATTTTTGTCTCAAAAAATAGCTGGCTTACTCTTATCATTTGAGAATAACAGAAAAAGATGAGAAAAATCTAAAGTCCCAAAACTGAAACTCAAATAAAAACAGTGAGGAGAAAAAAAAAAAAATCTTAAAACTCAGAAACCAAACATTTACCCCCTCCCCTTGCTACATGAATATTCTGGGGTTTTACTGTAGCTATTCATAGTCGTACCTAAGTGTAATCTATAAATCTACTAATATATTATTTAACACTCTAACTACTGGTATAAAAAATTATAAAATATTCTGTTGGCAATACATTTAATTGAATTCTTTTCAGAGACAGCTTGTTATTGCCAGACATGCTTTTAGAGATAGTACAGAGAAATAAAAGAATTTCAGGAGGCAGTAAAACAAATAATTACCATTTTCACCATTATTTCCAGATACCCTCCCATCCAGTCACTAAATCCTTTAAGTCTAAATCAAAGGGTTTCAGCGAACAAAATTGTAGAGATCATTTCAAAGAGTATAAAAATCACGAGGACGGTTTATTTGAAGAGAGAAATTGAAATTCCCGTAGCACTCTACTGGCTGAGACGTCCCAGGAGTTATTTTAAAAAAAAAAAAGAAAATAAAAAAAAAAGAGCAGCTGGTTTAGCCTGAACTTTAGAGGCCTGTTTCAAAATGACCGGGATCGATGCAAATCTCTCTTTTAATTTCAATGTGCTTGTGCCCATAAAACTTTGAGGCATCCTCCTTCTTCTTTGGCTCTACTCTGCTTTTTAATATCAGGGCTCCGCAAGATTCTCTGAGGCATGAGTATAAGAGTAATAAACAATACTATTAACCATCCAAAGCAAGCACTGCCTTTATTCTTCTCCTTTTCTCTTTCCCTCCCCCCCCCCCAAAAAAAAAAAAAAAGCAACCACTTTCATGTTGGGTTTGAACTACTCGGTGTAACTCCTCATCAGGAAAGTATCTGTAGGGGTTAGCGAGGCTTTTTTAATCTTGACAGCTGAAAGTTGACAGCTCTGCTGAAAAGGAAAGAGGTCAGCAGTGCCGCTCAGCCACGGGCCAGGGATTTTCAGCTTCCACGAGTCACACGCTTCATATTTTCATGGGTGCCAGGATGACAAGATTTGGGGACAAGCTGGGGAAGCTGGCCAGGCAAAGGCTTCCCCACCATATGCCCGGCCCAGATGGTCCTTGCCTGGCATGGCCTTTCCGGGACACTGCCAGGCTTTGGTCCATAATTGGTTAAAAATTGATGGGGACTGGGGAGGGGTAGGTGGTAAATATCTGTGGCTGGAAAACTCTTGGGTGAAGTTACCCTTTTAAATCAAAGATGGGGCAGAGATGGGACAGGGGTGTTAGGGCTCGGTGGGATGGGGACAATCCTTACACACCTCCCAGTAACTGATGTTTACTCATAGTCAGTGTTTGGGAGATTAGGCAGGCAGGCAGGCAGATATCTCAACCCTTGGCCTATGTGGGAGGAAAGTCATTTTTGACAGGCAAGTCTGCACTGTCTCCTGGCAGTGAGAGCCGAGCAGATATGCCAGTTATTTGGGCAATTTTGCAGGGTTATTATCCAGGGGTTTTATCTGAGTGCAGCACGGATGCACAGCCCTCCATCATCAGAGAGGTTTCTCTCACAGGGCATTGGTCCGAGCACAATCTGTTGCCCCAAACAGGACATGCATGTAGCATGGAAGCAGCAACACGCTCTCAGACAGCACAGAGAGCCACGTTGCTGCACAGAGGCACTCCAGGACGTCCAGTTGCACTTCCCTCTGCAGCCTTTGGCTGTCTGTCCCTCCCTCCATCTGTCTCTCCATCCCTCTGGTCCTGACCTCCAGGACACCCGGCACCCCTTCTCAACACCACACTGTCCAGCTCTGGATGCCAGCAGACGCTGAGTGGTACCGACATCCATTCAAACCCTCTGCATGAGGCATGATAGGAGCAACAAAAATTGGGCTGGGGGCTTATGGATGGGCATGCAGCCAGGCTGGGTGGGGGTGAGCTATGGTCAGGTGTGCCCAGGACATGCTGGAACAGCCAGGCTCGGCCACGACATTCAAGTTTTTCCACTACCAGTACTTTCTCTCGCAGTAAAGGATCAAGCCAGATCACAGGAACTCCAATTAAAACAAAACAATCCCCTCTCTGTCACACACCCCCCCCCCCCCCCAAAAAAAAAGAAGAAAAAACAAAGACAGAATAAAAAAAGAAGAAGAAAACAAGAAAAAAGAGTCGCAATGAGCATCGCAGTGCTCTGCTCCCTGCCATTTCCATATGCCCGGCTGCTGCTCCCTCTCCTCCCAGCCCCAGCCCATGCCTCTTCCGATACCCAGGAAAACATTTTGTTCTGCGCTAAAGGCTAAAGCTAACACATGACCAGCGAGAGGCAGCAGTTTGTTTAGCTCTTAGAGTTTATTTTAATTGTGGCCTTGTTTTGTAATGAGGACGGCCGCGGCAGGGGGAGCCTTCTGGGATCCGGGGGGCTGTTCCGGAGGAGTTTCCTTATCAATAAAAAGAAGTGTCGTCCATTTAAATTAACAAGGACCGGACGGGATGCATGCTTGGCTGCTTTGTTTTCCTGGAAGTTAAACCATACGCACTCACTTATTAAGGATTTTGGTGGCTGTTTGGGATCATGGGTCCCCTTCAAGTGCTACCTTCAGCGTCCCCAACCTCCGTCAGGGAGGAAGGAGGGGGAGAGAGACGGGCCCTGCATTCCTGCTGACAGGCAGAAAACAGCCTGGTAAACCTGAGTAGTTTGTTATGATGATGCATGAAAAAAAACGGGGGGGGGGGGGGGTAGAAAAGATAAAAACATGTGATTTTTATGCAAATCAGATGAATTGGACGGTTAAAAAACCCCTAAATGTCAGGTAGATAAGATCATATACACCTAGAGCAGTGTCATGATATTCTCTGTACGTTACATTCATACTGGAAACCAAAACGTGTTACAGAAATCAGACACCCACAAAAAGCTCTGAGATTGCATTGAGAACAGGTTCCTGCAGAGCACAAACCTCCGACACACACACACACACACCAAAAAAAAAAAAAAAAAAAAAAGGCAAAAGAAAAGAAAAGAAAAAAAAAAAAACTAGGTTAGATTAGAAAACAAGATAGTTCAATTCAGGCAGGGAATAGGCTGTCCCCACGCAGTGTGCAGCCCGGCCTCGGTGCACGCGCATTAATATGCACAAAACTCCTTTTAAGTAACGTTCATGCGGCGGCACTCGTCACTGGAACAGCAGCCCACTCCTGCACCCCATCCTCCACTGCCACGGGGAAGGGGAGAGATTTACGGGTTCTCTTCTGTCAGGCTAAACTTTTTCTCTCCCGGGTATTTTTTATTATTATTATTATTTATAATTTTTTTTTTCCTTTAAAAGTCCTGGCAGCAGTTTTGCACAGGGATGGGTTAAGCCTCGTGCCCGAAGGAGTTAATTTCAAAAGCAAAAATTACAGTGGGGCACTGTTTATTTAAGCAGCGTTTTGTAAAAGACGAAGCACTTCTCTCCAGAGGTGCAGTTCACCTGGGAAAAATAGGGACTGGCCTCAACTCCACTTAAAAACCCGCTTCGTCTCCCTGGTGGGGAGGAGGGGGCACACCACCCAAACCCTGGGGGCTCCCATCAGCACTGAGCGGTACCTCCAGCTCCCAGGGCCTTCACCATGACCCTGCAGCTCTCCGGGAGGGCTGAATAATATCATGACGCTTTGTGCCCCACATGCCAACACACAAGGGGTTGCTTTTCATCCTAGGAGCTGTGTCAGGGGGTAAATGGAGCAGGATCCCTGGCAGGGGGTTGTGAGGCACCTGTAGCGATGCCCAGCACTGCTTCTCTGCCTCTGCTCTCACTCCAGTGTGCCCAGAAATACCCCTGCCAGCTTCGAGGACCATTTTCTGGCAGCATCGCCCCCTGTCCCAGCATCACCATCACTTTGCAGGGCGGCATTAAAGTCCCTGCCTTGGTGAGGGGCTCTCCATGGGCAGGGGGTGTTTTTGAGAGGTGGGTGCACGAGGTTGCTCCCCCCACAGAAGGGTTACAGCATCCCCCCCACCAGCAGGGCCAAGCTGCTGCCCCTCTGTGTGCTGCACGAGTACATTGTGGGTGCGCAGGAGCCACCCCGAGGCCAGGGGAGCGTCCCACAGACAGTATGGGGGCTGCTGGGGGCTTCCAACCCTCCCCGGAAACCCTCCCCACCACTGGGCCACCTTCCCCCTCAAAGCAAATCCGCTCTGTGTCAGCAGGCAGAGGTGAGGGAGGCTGCCCCGCCACGGCATCACTGCCCTGCCTGCCTGGTAGCCAACACCACCAGCCACCCAGCTGGTCCCTGCAGCTCTGGACACAGGAGGGACAGGCAAGGGACGGGGGTGACAGGGCCTCGCTCAGCACTAACCCCTCAGGCCAACAGGGAGAGAGGGGTCACGGGTATCCCATCCCCGGCACCTTGAATCCCCCCAGCAAGGCACTGTGGGGACTGCTGCCGCTTTTGGGGTGCAGAAGGAAGTGGTGGGAGGGGGGGGTGGGTGGCAGGAGCTTCTGCAGAGCTGTGGCCAGGGCACAGCTGACGCAGAGGGGGGAAGAGAAGGTACAAAACTGGAGGAGAAAGGCCAAAAACCCTGCCGAGACGCCCAGGCCGCCCAGTTCCCAGGCTGAAGGGGATGCTGGTGGCTGCTCTCTATGTCCCCGTTCACGAAGGGGGTTAGAATGGAAACTCTGATGCACGCCCGCGCTTGGCAGCGGCCAGGCAGAGCAAGAAATCTCCCCCCCGTAAAAGTGCTGCTTGAACGGAAGCCGTGCTCGACCTCGGGTCTCCACCAGAACGAAAAGCCCAAGCAGCAGCCCTCTGGCTGCTCCCAAACGTCCCACAGGCGCTGGGCTCTGCCAGGCACACGCTCCGGCTAAAGCGAAAGTGTCACACGCTGCAGAGAAATGGCAAACAGAAGAGACCTGCGCCCCTCGGCACCCCCCTGCCTTTACACTGCGTCGCCACACCAAAGAGAAATTAAAAATAATAATAAAAAGTTTAAAAAATAATCACAATCCCAGAGCAAAGTTGACGTTATCGGGTCTGTTCCTGCTTCACCCCCCCCCGCCCCACCGAGCCGGCCGCCTGCAGACAGCCGGGGAGCCCCATCCCTGCCCGGGGCCGGGATCGGAGCCGCACAGCTCGAGCTGTGCTCACTCCCTGGGAATTACATACTGCTTTTTAACTACAGGAAAGCCATCTCTCCAGCATATCTGTACCATCTCGAGAGAGGCTCGGGAGTACCATCCCTGCCTCGCCACCGGGCTATTTTTAATGATAAGATGAGCCGGATTAGCAGAAGGGCTTTCTTCCTAAATATTCCCCCACCACCACCACCACCACCTCCCCTTGCTCTGAAGCATTTGCGATTCAAAGAGCTCGGCTGAGAAACCAAAATAAGAGCAGCACCCGGGGACTCTGCGCCCAAGGCGGCCGCTCCGCGGGGCTCGGCGGTGGCTGAAATCGGTAGCTCTGAGCAGTTGCATTAGAGGGCCGAGGGCACCGTGACCTGCGGTGGTTATTCTCGTAAACAAATTTCTATTAATTGCAACGGCCCGGGAATGCCATCGCAGCCCGGAGCGCACCCTCCTCCCGCTCCCCACCACGCAGAGTGGCCGCCGCACCTCGCAGCCCAAAAACACCGACCGGGAGAGTCAAAAAATAATGAGACTTGCGATCTGTTCATCTATCCCTGCTACCACCCCCCACACACACCCCCCCACACTCCCCCCCCCCCCCCCAAAGCCAAACCCTCGCAGCAGGCCCGCTCGAAATAAATACACAAGGCTGGGGGATAAAGAGGCAGAAATGTCGACGGATTTACATATGGGGTGATACATTTCCAGACAGGACCGGGGGAAAGGTTAGGGTGACAGGCCCCATCCTTCTGCGCACACACACACACATCTCTCCCCCCCCCCCCCCCCCCCGCAAAACCCATCAGAGATACAGATTGCAAAGGCTTTGCGTTATCCACATCACCCCCCCCACCTCCTCCATCCCCTGCCACCCCCCACCTCCTCCCAGCAAAGGCCTTCGCCCGGCAATGGGTGAGAAGTGCCGAAATCAATCCCCGGCCAGAAAAGCAGCTTCACATCAGCCCCGCGCAGCCCCGCGCGTCTCTACAAGCAGAATATGTACAAACTTACAGGTTATTTTGCAACAATAACAACAGCTACAAAGAATTAACCCACCACTCCAGAGTCCTGGAAAGGAAAAGAGAAAACAAAAATAACCAAAAAAATAATAAAAAATATTATTTTAGGTCAGGAGAATCCCAGCAAAGAAATTAATAAAAAAAAACGGGGGGAGGGGGGAAAGAAGAGGAAAAAAACGAAGAGGAAAAAGGGAAGGGGAGTGCATAAGGGGGGAAAAGGTTTTTCTTTAAGGAAAAAGCTTCTTTCCCCTCCTTACCCCCCCTCCCAGAGTAAATCCTGTTGGAGGCCGTGAGCCGAGCGTGGCTGTTTGCAAAAATTGTTAAAAAAAAAAAAAAAGAAGAAAAAAGGCAAAAAAAAAAAAAAAGCTGATGGAGGGAAAAATAATTTAAAAGAAAAAAGGAAAAAAGAAAAGAAAAAGTAAAAATCCAGTGCAATGCAGCAGGATCCTGGCTTTGCTCGCTGGGCTGTTGGTTGGTTGCTTATTTTTTTTAGGGGGGAGGGTTGCTTTTTAAACGCGCAAGTGCCCCCCCCTCCCCGAATTAAATACAAAAATAACCGATTTTAAAATAAATTTAAAATAAAATTAAAAGGCGCCGTTAGTTTCTTTTTTTTTGGGGGGGGGGGGGTGTCAGGTCTCTTCCTTTCCTCTCTCTTTCGGAGAGGAATTAGGGGGGGAAAGGGAGGGGAGAAGGGGAGAGGGAGTGGGGGAAGGGGGAGGGGGGGGGGATGTGTGTTTGCACCGCCCGGGCGTTGATACCCGGGACCCCCCGTTCTCCGCCGCCGCTCCGCGCGCCGCCACCCCGCCGCTCCGCGCCCCCACGTCACACACAGCACCCGCCGCCACGTGACCCGCCGCCCGGGCGCGACCACTACGAACGGGGAAAAGGGGGGGGGCGGTGGCGGTGGGAGAAGCCCGCGCGTAAAGAATAGGAAGGTGACACCGTACGATTCCAACACCTTACCCGGGGGTGGGGGGGTCGCCCCACCACCCCCGAGCCCGGGGGGCTCGGGGGTGGTGGGGCGACCCCCCCACCCCCGGGCAGGGCGGCGGCGTCTGCGACAGAGCGGCGGGGGGGAGGTCCTCGTCCCTCCCCATGCTTAGCGCAATGGTAGAGTCTGCAGCTCAAATTCCGAGAATTGGGCTCTGTTGATTCTTAGAACTGGGGTTCTTAGAAGTGGTGATGCAAGGAGTTTCTAGGAAAGCCCGGAGACCAGGTGATTGCTGCTTCTATTGCCGCGGCCGATTTTACCCTTTAATTCTCTCTCTCTCTCTCTCTCTCTCTCGCCTCTTTTTTTTTTTTTCTCTCCATTTTTTTTTTCCCTCCTCTTTCCCTCCCTGCCCCGTTCCGACGCCTGGCGCGGAGCCGCCTCTATATATTTCTACCCTTTCCTTTTTTTTAACACCCCCCCCCACCTCCTCCTCTCTCTTTCTTCCCCCCCTTTTCCCGCGGCAGGTGCCCCGGCAGCTCTTTAATTTTTATTTATTTATTTTTTTCTCTCTACTCCCAACCTCCCAAATCTTCTTCTTTTTTTTTTCCTCATTCCCCGCTTTATTTATTTAATTCCACACACAAACACCCCCCCCTACTCCATACGCGCACCTCTCCTCTTTCTTTACCCGCTGTCAAGCGAGAAAAATAGGGGTGCCTGCACGTCTTAACGCTGGGGAGCGCTTAGAGGGGGTGTTTGGGGCGGAGTGGGGGGGGGGGTAGGGGTTAGCGCGATGATGAGCGCGATGATCGGGGTGATGATGAGGGCTTCTCGCCGTCATCTCCCGGGGATTATCGGTTATCTGGGATTATTGGCTTGCCCGCACGCGTGGCGGCCGGGCGGGGACGGGGAGGACGGCGGCGGCGGCTCCTCGCTGCACCTGCAGCCGCCCCGCGGGCGCAGGACGGCGGCGAGCGCGGCCGCCGGGCTCGGGGCGTTTTGCGTGACTCGGGGTCGGTTCCCAATGGCTGGATCCCTCGGTCTCGGGGTGTGTTATTTCTCCTTTCCCGTGTGTTTTTTTTTCTTCTTCTTCTTTTTTTTATTTTTTTAATGATTTTTTTGGGTTACGTTTTTGTTGCGTGCGTGTTGTGGCGCTGGTGTCGTTTCACCGCCGCACAAAGCCGCCGCGGAGCGGGGCTGGCGGCAGCGCCGGGGGCTCGGCGGCACCGGGCACCGCCGCTCCGGCCTTTCCGCATCGCCTTCCCTTCTCTTCTCTGTTTTTATTATTACATCAATATAGCGTTGTTATTGTCGTCCTTCCGTCCGTCCCGTCCCCCGTCCCCCCCTCTGTGTAACTGCGTGCGTTTTGCAACCTGTGGCGGGGCTGCGCCGTGATCTGTCAAGCCCCGGGCTAAGAGCGGGCGGTGATGGAGAAGACTTGCGGCATTTCTCTGCCCGGGGAAGGGGGGGAGCCCGCGGGGAGGCTCGGCCGTCGCCGGCTTGCCGGTCCCGGAGCCCCGCGGAGCGGCGGGGAAACCGCGCTCGAGTCCACGGTGTGTGCCGGGGCGGCCGCGACGGGCTTGTGCCGGCTGAAAATAAAACGCGATGCGAAGCTCGGGAAGGGGGGTGGGGAGTAAGCCCATGGAGCCACCCTGAAGATTACGCGCAGGGCTCAAAACGATGTTAATAATAATAACAACCACCACCCCCGCGGGAGGGGAGAAGGGGTCCTCCGCCGGGTGGAAGGCGGCTGGCGGGGAAAGTGGGGTGCAGGCGTGCAAGCGGTAAGGGCTCCCGGGTATGGTGCGGGGTGAGCCCCCCAGTGCCCCCATCGCAGCCCTTCCCCTGTGTTTACTACCGCGGCGGACTTGGCGCGGCGACAGGCGCTCGTAAATCTGCCGCCGGCAGCCGCGGGGCTGGCCCCCGGCCACACGCTATTCCTGGAGCGAGCGGCGCGGCCGGCCGCGGAGAGCCGCGCAACTCCCGCGCATCGCGCCCGGCCCGCGCCGCTGCGGCCCCTCCACCCCCAGGCTCCCTCCGGTTCCCCGGAAAAACCAAAAGCGAGTAGGGGGGGTAGGAGGAACGGAGGAGGCTTTTCTTTTCTGTTAGGTGTGTGGTTTTGTGTATGTTCTTATATATATATTTATTTTTCTTTAACCACCCACCCCCCGCCCAAAAATAAAAAAGAAAAGGGGGGGGGGGAGCAAAACAAAACTGAAAAAGCTCAACTTTGTTATGAAAACTTTCCGTGGTCGGGCGGCAGCGACCTCTCCCGGCCGCCCCCCTAACCCCCCCCCGCCCCGGCCCTCCGCCTCGCCATCCTGCCCCCCCCGGCCCCCCCCCCCCCCCCCCCCCCCCCCGCCTTTAGTTTGCAAAGTCACAGTATGAAATGTTATGAAATCGCCTCTTGGGAAGGACGGAAACAGAAAGCAAGGCGTTTGTTTAGAAAAATCTGCGGCGGCCTCTCAGATGTGCCTAAAAAGCTGCCTTTGACCCCCCTGTTGCATTTCCAGGGAAAAGGCAAATCTAGGCTTGAAATCGTGAGTCAAAACCAACAAAAACAAACCCGGCCAGGGTTAGTTTTTTCCACTGACTTCAGTAGGCGCAGAATCGGTGCAAAGGGAGGCTGGGGCCAGGCGGCTGGGGCTCAGCAAGAAGCGCTGCGTCTGTCCGGCATCTCTGTCTCGGGCCAAGCTCGTACCTGCGCCAGTGGAAGTGTCAGCAGGGCTGGGTATGGGATCCGGCCCTCATTCGATCGGGGGTGTTTATTGGTTCCTCTCCTGACGTTTCAAGTGCTTTAAAAGTTGTTGTTATTTGCCCCGTTGTTTCAAAGGCTTAAAGGATGAGTGCTTTAAGAGCAAGCTTTTTCCTGCAGTCCTTGGGGGAGTTACAGTTCAAAAAAGGGTTTAAAAATATCTGGGGGGAAGCCTCTCTTTATATGTACACAGAGAAGGGAGAACCTGAGGCTCTGCTCTTGCCTCCTAGCGATAGGACTGCAGGTTCTAATATATTGCATTATAGACGGCAAATTTTGCCCTGTGAAACAAACCATCAAGCCATTAAAATATTCAAAGGGTGTCTAGCAGTTTTCCAGAAGAATGGATTATTACATTGTTCCAGTAAGAAAAGACTCTGCATCTCCGAGCATTCAATTTTGACTGGCAAAACAGATCAAAGATCTCTCGGGATGCATTTCAATCCCAATTTCCAATCCCCCCCCCCACCTCAGTTCTGGCTGTCTGAGTCAATATTGGGAGAGGAAGTGGAGGCTAACTGTTTAGTTATTATTGCGAAGGAAGAAGTCGGAATGAGAAGTGATTCTTACAAATCCTCCACACACACACACACCCCACCCCCCCCCAAAAAAAAAGAGAAAGAAATCAGCCAAAAGTCTTGATGATACTTTTTAGGCATCCCTGCTTGCAGTGTGGGGAGGACCTCAGCCTGCTGTCTGACGAGACAAAAATAAACCTTAGCAGAAACATGAAGGTTTTTCAAAACAAGGCTGGAAAAGCTCATAAAAAAATAATGTTGCTCAGACGCGTTTTAAGAGAAACAGAATTACATCGACAAAATTATATGTTTTCCAGGTTTGGTTGGGGTGTTATTTTTCCAAAGGGGGAGGAAAAAAAAAAAAAGCAGCAGCTCCCCTGCTCCCGCAGCAAAGCGAACTGGTGCCATCTAGTGTCCTGTGTCCCCTGTCCGGCCCCGGCACAACGGGGACCTGTTTGTTAACGCTCGGGGGGGAAAAAAAGAAGAGAAAAAAGAAATCGTTCTTGCCAGCTAGCAGGAAGGTGGCAGAGGAAACTTTGGATGCCACTGAACTTACTTAAGGAGCCTAATTGGAAACAAGTGAGCGCTTATTAAAGTCACTGACATTTCCATATGGAGTTCTCTCCGGGTCTGGTCATGAAATCACATGTGAAAATCTTTCCGAGTTGTGGTGTTAATCTGCCCTTGAATTTCTGCCTAATTTAGGATGTATTGTAAAGCTGTGTGCTTTTTTTAATGCTTTTTTTCCTTTTTTCTGTTATTTTTTTTTTTTCCCCTTTGGAGGGGAAGAAGAAACTTTCGGCTCCTGGTGGCAGCAGCCCAATACTAATCTGTAGGAATGGTGTTTGGGTTTGGTTGGGTTTTGTTTTGGTGGGTTGTTGATACTTTGTATGTGTGTGTGTGTTTGTTTTAGTGAGCAACATTGCTGTCCTCAAACTCACTGCGAATACAGGTGGTAAAGCTTAGTGAGGCGACCCTGTGTTGTGGGAGCAGGGCTGGGTGTCTCTTTTAATTGATTATTCACACAAAATTAAAAGAAAATCTTACCATAGGGGAGCAAAACGAAGCCCTGACCAGTGGGTGCATTTCTCAGCCTGCAGCTTGTGCACCTCCACGTATTCACGGCATTGAAGCTGAAGGACCGTTTCATGACTGCCTTGGTCTCTGTGCTGCAATGTTTGGGCTGCAGGCTCCACACAAAGATTTTTTTACTGGCTCAGTCAGAGCCTCAAATGTATTTGGGTTCCTGAGAAGTTTGTAAAAAATCTAAATTTGGTGAAAAGTTGCCTGTGTGCTCGTAATCTCTTGTTCCATTTTATAGTAGACAGGAGTCTATAAACAGGAGCCCTGTATGCCGTGTCACTGTATTCTTTTTTAGATCTATTTTTAAACCATTCTTCTGCTTGGCAAAAAGTGACACTTGGTTTCCATGTTTACAGCAGGCATTGGCAAACCTCAGGAGTTCACAGTTTGCAGTTTGGTTAGATGAGTATCCAAAAGTCAGCATCTGACCAGTAAACTCCTTCAGACTGCAAATTTAGCCTGCAGACGTAGTCCTCCTGTCCTCCCGGTGGTTGTTTGTTGGTTTTGGTTTTCGGTGGGTTTTTTGGCGTTTCTTTTTTGGTTGTTTTTTTTTTTTTAATCTACACTAAGATCTTGTGTGCTCCCATTGCTGCAGGACACTAGCAGCCCTAAAGACACACACCCCTGAAACAGAGCAAGCGAGTAGTCTTCAGGAGTGCCCTAAAAACCCCAGCAATCTTAGTGGAGCTCCGCATCTGAAGCACAGGGAGTGCTAAGGGTGTTGGGAGAGGGAAGAAATTTTTAAGGTTGTGCTGTTTTCTTTCCCCTCTGTCTCCTGGTCAGCGCGCTGCTGCCTTTGAGCTGTGTGCCAGGTATCAGCCAGGAACGTGGGATCTCTGCTTGTGCAGGGAAGAGCTTGGGACAAGTGCTGCAGGACAGTGGGTACTGAATGTGTCCTGTTGGGCTGGGCACCCTGTGAAAGGATCTCCTTACCTCTGGTTAAATAAACACACTGGTGAGGGGGTGCCTCTCCCCTGACTGTGGAATGCCAAGCTGCATACATGTCTCACCCCATCCAGGCGGGATGCCAAAGCAGTTTCTTGCTGCCAAAATGAGCTCTGCCACCTTCAACCCCAGGAGGATGGGGACAGGGAGGGGAGGGTCGGTGCCAGCTGGTGATTTACCAACCCAGCACAGGGTGGGGATGACAGGACACCTCTAAGGAGGCCAGTGGACCCAGCTCAGCTACTGGGAAACGTCTGGCTCTGGCTGCACCCTGCACTTGGGTCAGCATCTCAACGCAGGGCTTGGAGTTGGCAGGGCATGGTGTTGGTCCCTTGCTCTCTGAAGCCCCTTGACTTCACTCAGGACGCGGTTCCTGCCTTGCCTTGAAAAATTAATGCGCCAAATTGCTCGGGGTCGTTGGAAATGCTGAAGAAGGCTTGACTCTTCAGTCCCCAAGGGCACACACTGCCGCTGCCTCGCAGTCAGAGCTTGGCTCCGTAGAGGGCAGGGGAGTCCTCTGTAGTGAAAACCATCGGAGGCAGTTTTAGTGTGCTTCCCCCCTCCTCTGCATTTTCTTCTGCAAAGACCAAAACAATGTGGAGACTTGAGCCGGGCCAGCTTTCAAGGGCAATCCTTTTAAACCCTCTTTTGAAGTACAAACTATAAAGTTCCCTGCAGCGCTTGAGAAAATATGCAGTTTTCCTGGTTCCAAATGCTGATAATAAACCCGTCCAGATAATGTATTGCATTTCCTAGAAACATTTGTTTGCTGGCAGGAAATTGGATCAGATTGAAAGTTAGCAGAGACCGCTCGATAGAGCGAGTGCAGTCTGCTCACGGAAGGGTACGCTGGAAAAAACGGCAGGGCTTGCTCTAGTGATGCTGCTTTTGATCTGTGCTAACGCTGTGCGCTAGGACTCCTCTCGGTCTCTTCTCGGGTTATTATTAACCCAGCCACGTTTTGGCCTAGACGCCAACCAGAAGCTACTAAATTAATAAAACTCTGCTGTGACAGCTAAAGGACGCTTAGTGTCCCCTGATTGCATGACCTCAGGAAAGCTGAGCTGGGCACTCGCACACCCCCAGCTGAGAGCATCCTTTTCACCATGGCTTGTAGCATCCACGACTGTTCCTGGGAGGGCCCCCCCCCCACCACCCTGTTTCCTTGATTGTCCCTATGGTCCCTGTTCAGGAAAAACCAGGCGTCCTTTGGGGAAGGGTTAGGGGGGCAGCAACAGCAGTTGGCGGTGAGCCCTGGCAGACACGGGGGTGTTCCCGTGGGGCTGGGACAGGAGAGGAAGAGGGGGCAGGATGGAGCTTCCCCTGGGCGGGCAGTTTCAGAGCACTATGTGGGATGAGGCTGTGGGGAAGGGAGACTTCAACCAGACACCCCTCTAGGGTGATGAGAGGGAGTCGGTGCTGCAGGCTCTGGAGGGGTAGGAGACTGGGTCTGGGGGGGATAGGGGAGGGTGATCGGTGTCCTCCCCTAGAATATGTACTTGGGGTGGAAGAGAGGCAAAGATGGGAGGGGGTCCCCTGTGAAGAGAGGTAGGGGAGGAAGGAGTCTCCCCTGTGCACAGTGTGGGAGGAAGGTAGATGAAAAGGGATTTCCTATAAAGGGGAGATGGGCGGGAGAGAGGGATTTCCCTGTGCATGGCAGAAAGGTGCGTTTGGTGGGGTGGGAAGACCTTGGTTCTCCCCTCTGCCTTGGGATGTGGGGCCTGTGAGGGTCTCCTCTTTGCATGGGTGGAGCTGAGAGGGGTTGCCCATATGCAGGTGCACCTTACCCATGCTTGCCAAGCCTGCAGCAGGGAGGGCAGAGCCAGACCTGGGCTCCCTTCCAGGAATGGGTTTTCTTGGGGAGGTGCCGGCAGGGAAGGGCCGTTCCCTGAACTGCTGGGGCAGACCCATTGCCTTCCTGGAAGGCAGCAGCAGTGACAGTCCCACGCGGCCACCCCCGAAATGGGCCCTGTGCCTGGTCCAGACCTACCTCTCTGGGCACAACGAGCCCCGGTGTGCAGCCCTGAGCACTGCCAGAGAGCCCACACCTGCAAGGTACTGGGTAGCAGAACTGGGGAGGGGGGGCTTGAGGTGATGTTCTGGCTCCAGTTGAGCTTGGAACAGCCTCGTGGGCTTTGGAGGGGGGGAATGAAAAAGGCCATAATTGGCCATGGTCGTCTTCTCTGCTCCTCATCGCTGGTCTCTGGTTGGAGCATCCTCCCGTGTGGGGCGCAGAGCTGGTGCTGTGCGGAGGCTGGGAGGGGCAGGGTTAACTCGGCTCAGCATAGCAAGGGGAAGGAAGGTCCCTTTCCCTTTTGCGTACCCACATCCTGCTGCACCGGGAGTTGCTTGGGATGCACCTGCCTGGCTCCCAGGGCCATGGGTGATGCAGCATCACTGTGCTGGGGAGGGATAACTTGGGAAGGTGGGGAGGGATCTGTGCTGGGGTCCAGCTGTGGGAGAGAAGCTGCGTGTCTCCCTGGCCGGGCAGCGCTGCAGCCTCACTGTGGGTAAGTGAATTTGGCAACAGCAGCAGTTTCTCACGTGATGCTCACAGGCGCAGAGTTCATCTCGCAGTTTGTAACTTTGTTGGGTTTCGGATGGGTCAAACCTCCGCATCTGTGACAATGGGGTGAGTCCCTGGGAGCCCGGCAGAGCGTGTCCGGCAGTGCAGATGAGGTTGGGATGACAGCCAGCTGCCCCAAATGTGTACATCCACTTGTATGGACGCACGGATGCTTGCTGGGCTCCTTGCAAAGCGCTGCGAGTCCCTTGGCTTGCAACTCATGGTAGCGAGCGCCTGGCAGCGAGCATGTACAGAAAGGTCAGAGTCTGCAGTATTTGGGAAATGAGTCACTTTTTGTGTGTGCGTACAGTTTTAAGGTGGCCAGGCTCAGAGCAGCGTGGAAGATTTGCATTTGATGGCTGTAAGACACCCCTCTGGGTTCTGCCTGTGAGACTTTGCCTTAAATCCCACTTCTTCATCCCACCCTTGTGTCTCTAGGGATGTGAGAGGAGCTTGGGCACCAGGCATGCGCATCTCCTGCAAAGGGGAGGGGTTGTTTGTCCTCACAGGGCTAGGTGGGCTGTCTGCAAGTGCTGGCAGTCTTACTGTCTCTGTCCGGTTTTGGGGACTGGTTCTGGAAGGTAGTTAACTCATGGGTTTCCTTGCCATGCTGCCTCAGCCACGTTGGCCCAGGAAGCCAGTGGCTGGAAACAAAGCTTGCGGCTTAGGGGAAGGCTTTTCCAGCAGCCAGAGGAAGGCATTTGTTCCAGGTCCTCATCTGTCTCTGCCATTGGCTTCCTCTGTGATCCTGGCCAAGTCACTTGGGTACTCAGTGCCTGTTTTCCCCCCCAAGTCTGTTTGGCCGTCCTATCCCGGGGCATTTTCACCAGTGGCTGGAGTGTGTGGGTGTTCCAAGAAGGGCAGTAGCTGTTTTGAAGGATCAGATTCAGGCTCTTTCCAGGTTTTCTGAGCAGAGTGGCAGCAGATGTTTGCAAGTCATACCTGTGTTAACAAGGTGCTGGGAATATGGCATTGGTCTTGGATGTGGCACTGGCTGGGAATTCAGTCTTGGCAGGGGAAGAGTTATCTCTGAAAGAAATGGTGAGAAAATTCTCGCTTGACTTCCCTTCCCCACCTGCCTTTAAGTTCCTGAGTCATGGAAATGAAAATCTCCTTGGCATACGCCCATGGTTTGGGCTGGAGGGTGTGGAAGAGCTATGATTGGATTCTCAAAGCCTGTGGTTGTGATAAGAACGTACTGTACCGGAAGAAACAAATGTTAACCTTACTGGAGAGTACAAGGTTTGTTATCTCTAGCTTTTATCCAACTGATACTCCAGTGAAACAGCAGGCTTGTGTCCTGCCATGGCCAATTCACAATTAGCAGTTAATGTGGCATTTGTTTTCCTCTGCTCTATTTGTAGGTTTGAAAGAAACTTCTGGACTGTGAATTGAGGCATTGGGTATGTAAATTTAAATTTTGTGCTTCCCCTTCCAACCCTCTTCTCCCCCCTCCCCTTTCCCTTTACCATGTTGAATGAAATGTTTCATTAGACCCAGCTGGAATTTGTTTTCAGGAGAGCAGCTGCTGTGTAGAAAATACTGTACGTTCATGTGCTGCTGGGGAAGGAGGAGGAGTTCAGGTTGCGGGAGGGGGTTCCTCATGGAGGAATTTGATGCTGAAGGTACATGTCCCAGCCCAAACTTCAAGCCCAAGGAAATGCGGGCCTGAAAGTTCTCCTGGGTGCTGGCTGGGAGGACAGCTCTGAGAATGGTCAGTGGCTGTTGTGTCAGGGGAAGGCTTCATGTTCCTCGACTAACCCAAGCCTTGCTCACTAGGAGAGACTGGGCTGCGGTGTGGGTAGAGGCCCAGCAGGTTAGATGAGTTCTGCTCCTCATGCCACCACCAGTAAACTGTGGACAGGTCTTCTCCAGAGTGGCAGCTGTCTGGGAGCAGGAAAGTAGTTCAATCGTGGGTGAGGTTTGGTCCTCCACTGTAGGCTGGATTTTCCAGATGTTGAAATCCTTCAGCTTCAGTTGGGACCTTCAAGGCTTGTTTTGATTCCCATGGCTGGATTTCCAGCCAGCTAGCAGACAGGCGAAGAAGATGGCTCTGAGGAAGATTTGAAGGCTGGGAAGCTGTGTTGGGAGCTTCATGGAGATAAACCTGAGGAGCAATGGTAGTGGGAGGAGTGGGCTGGGGTGGAGCTGCCATGGGGCGAGGCAGGGAGAGGAGCCGGTTAGCTAATCCTCAGAAGGGTCTGGTTGCCTTCCCCCGCCAGCTGCTGGGTGGGACTGAGACATGCCAGGTCTCGCTGTTGGCCAAGACACTTCACCAGGCAGCTCGGCAGGCGCTTGGTGTGATGAAGGGCTGTTTGCCTTGGGACAGAGGAGCTGATGCTGCCCCTAACAGCAGCAGGTGACCATTAGAGCACATCCCAGAGCAGCTGCTGTCTCTTTGCTGGTTTTAGGATACTCAGCTGGCTGCTTCTCTATTCCCATTCCCCTCTTTCTTCTGTTTTGAGCAGACTCAAGATGGCCTCACCGGCAGACAGCTGCATCCAGTTCACCCGCCACGCAAGCGATGTCCTCCTCAACCTCAACCGCCTTAGAAGCCGCGATATCCTGACCGATGTGGTCATCATCGTGAACCGGGAGCAGTTCAGAGCTCACAAAACAGTCCTGATGGCCTGCAGGTGAGATCAGGGTCTCTTCCCTCTTCCTTTCCCTGCTCCTTCTGCTTTTGGCCACCAGCAACACCGCCACAGCCCCCGGGAAGCTTGTGGGGTTTACGGACGGGGAATTGAAGGGAGCTGCCAGGAAATTTGTACCTGCAATGGGATTAGAGCCGAGACCTTTCACCTCCAGTGCGGTGCCCACATCTCCACGTGACCTTCCACCTCCTTGCTGCCCACATCTGCCTACGTGCAGCCCATGGAGACAAATAGGAGCATGGCAGATGAGAGGCACATCCCCGACGGCAAAGCACAAATGCTCAGCAGGGACAGGGCAGGAGAGGGGAGGGAGAGCTGGATGCTCCTCTGGCATGAACAGCAGTGTCCCCTGCCACTGCTATTTTAGCACTAGTGTTCCCAGGCTGCTGGCTGCACCCACCAGTGGTGGTGGTGGGGGGGGCGGTGTTAACTTATTGTTTTCCAAATCCATTGGGGTCTGAAATTTCCAGCTTTTGGGATTGCTGGAATTTCTTCCTAGTGAATACTAATTAACATCCCATCATTGCCCAGTTGAATGACAACAGATGCCTTTCAGGGTCTCCTGCTGGCAAGGTATAAAAATTGGAAAAAGAAAACCCCAAGTTTGACTATTAAGACAGACATCTGAAAAATGTCTCTCCGACATTTCCTTTTTTTTGTTCTTCTTTCCCCCCACCCCCCCTCCCTGGTTAAAGAGTGATGTGGGAGCCCCAAGAGGCTTCCAAGAGAAATGAATCACAGTAGGAAGGGGGTGGTGATAAGAACAACAACAGGAAAAAAAAAAGGGGGGGGGAACTTCTAAATGGAGGCAGTGAGGAGTTGTTGCAGGTGACATCTAAAAGCAGGCTGTTCCAGTTGGGAAAAGCACAGTGCAGAAGACGCTTACTAAGCTGAGAAACCAAGCTTGATAATAAGGGGGAAGCTCAGGGAATTCTGTAATTGCCTCCTCCTCCCTTCCCATTCACGAACCCCCTGTGCTAAGGGATTTCAGACAAATTCTCCTTCTGAATTATCATAACGCTTGTCTTGTGCCTTCTCTCTGCAGTGGCCTCTTCTACAGCATCTTCACTGACCAGCTCAAGTGCAACTTGAATGTCATCAACCTGGACCCTGAAATTAACCCTGAGGGGTTTTGCATCCTCTTGGACTTCATGTATACATCCCGCCTGAATTTGAGGGAGAACAATATCATGGCTGTGATGGCCACAGCGTTGTACCTGCAGATGGAGCATGTGGTTGATACCTGCCGAAGGTTCGTCAAGTCTAGGTGAGCACCATGAGTGAACTTCAGAGAGCCTGGGACGGTGTGTTTGGGTGGGAGGTGGGGAGAATTGACAAAGTATCTGCAAACTTACCCTTATGGGCTGAAAATTACTCGGTCTCCCTCCTTTTTGCCTGTTTCCAGTGAAGCAGAGATGTTGCCTGCTGTGAAGACCCCAAGGGATGAGTTCTTGGCTGGACGGATGCTGAGCCACCCAGAGGTGATGGCTTATCGGAGCAGAGAAGTCTCAGAGAACAGCATTCCTCTCCAAAATGGGTCCCTGTGCAATGGGAGGGCCTTTGCACCTGGTTTGATCAACAGTTTGTCTGGATCCCCCATTTCCTACCATGGATACAGCCCTCTCCCTCTAAATAGCTATCTCGTGGATGATGAGTTGCGGGAGATGAGGATGCCTCTCTCTGAACTCTCGAGGGCAGGTGCCTTCCCCAAGGAGAGGATCCTGCCATGCGACAGCTCCAGGACAATCCCCACTGAGTACATGAGAACCATTACTGACATCTCGGCCAACATGTGCCACGCTACCATCTATGCTCCGAAAGAAGGTGCTGCTGAAGAAGCTAGGAGCGACATGCACTACAGCGTAGCCTCTGGACCCAAGCCTGTTGTCCCTTCGGTCCGGAACAATCCCTATTTCTCTTGTGACAAAGTGGCCAAAGAGGAGGAGCGGACATCTTCAGAGGATGAGATCAGCCAGCACTTTGAGCCTACCAACACCCCCCTTGACCGCAAGGGACTCATCAGCCCCCAGAGCCCCCAGAAGTCAGACTGTCAGCCGAACTCACCAACTGAGTCCAGCAGCAGCAAGAATGCCCGTATCAGCCAGAGCTCTAGCTCCCTCTTCACTAAGAGCCCCACAGACCCCAAAGCTTGCAACTGGAAGAAGTACAAGTTCATCATCCTCAACTCTCTCAATCAGAACACAAAGCAAGACAGTACTGACCAGAATGAGATGGGAACCCTGTCTCCTCGCACCTACATGCCCATGTCCACTTGCCAGCAGTCCATGGAGCCAGAGCATCTCAATGTGCAATCCCCCACCAAGATGAGTGTGAATGGAGAAGACTCTACTATCCCACAAGCAAGCAGACTCAACAATATAGTTAACAGGTGAGAAGATTTCCCCCCCCCTCCCCGACCACAAGCAACAGGACTCCCTGTCTTGCTGGTGAGGGCTTGGAAGTGTGTGCAACAGCTGTAGTGTTGGGGAGTCTGTGAGCAGGTGGATTTGCATTTGGTGGAGCACTGCCAGTGATACCAGCTGGGAGCCAGCTGTCCCCACCTTAGTGGTGCTAGTCGGGCCTGGTGGTGGAATTGAGAACATTGGGTCAGGAATTTCTGGCTCACTTTGGCAGCTCTGGAGCCTGGATTTGTCCAACTTGGTTTTCACCAGATGCCCTGTACCTCGAGCTTTTGGTTGGCTGTAAGCATTGGAATGGCCAAGTGACCAGGGAGCAGGATGCTATCCTCTGGACCTGGATGTTCCTAGAGAGTTTTGAGGTCATTTGGTGATGGGCATTTGAAGGATTAAGAGGCTCAGGGACCAGTTGTTGATCAGGGCTATGCTGTGCGTCTCACTACAAAAGTGTCCCCGTAAAACATGGCTGTCCCTTGTGTCTGGAAGGATGCAAGCAAGGGCCCACTAGTTGAAGCACAGCAAGAGCCTTCTCATGGCTATGTGCGTTGCTGTCCTTCCACAGGTCCCGGGATGGGTCCCCCCGGAGCAGCGAAGGGCAGTCCCCGCTCTACATGCATTCGTCGAAGTGCAGCTCCTGTGGCTGCCAGTCCCCACAACATGCTGAGATGTGCCTTCATACCCCTGGCTCAAACTTTGGAGAGGAGATGGGGGAAACCCAGTCCGAATACTCTGACTCCAGCTGCGGTGAGTCTTGTGTCCCTGGTTGCCTTTTCAACCAGCAGTCAAAGGGGCTGTGTGATCTGGGGACCTGTCTGGCTGGTGCCCTGTGCCCAGGCAGACAGACCTGTCCCTGATGCTGGTGGATCTCAAGGTGCTTTACAGTTCCTTCTTAACTGGCTGGCTGCATGCATGCATGTGAGAGACACACACACATGGGAATTGCTTCCTTCCTCCCCTTCCCCAGCACCATCCAGGTATCTTGTGCAGGGAGTTAGTCACCTGCTACAAACTTGGCAGCTAAGGACAGGAAACAAAGTGTGCACCCCACCCCACCAGAACCACAGGAGAACAAGCTTGGCAGATGTAATGACCCTAATAAGGATTGGGCAAGATGATGTGTCTCATGCATCCGTCACATCATCTTCATTATCAGGGAGCCCAATGTGCACATCTGGAGAAATGCAGATAATGAGGCTTGCAATCTTGTTGCAAAACTCCACAAGCCCAGAGACAAATATCTAGGCACCCATCTGCCTGTAGCTCAGGGAAGGGGAATGCAGCATTGTCACCTGTGGCATGGGCAGAGATCCCCAGAGGGAACCCAGCTGTGGTGATGCTCAAAGCTACACACAGCGTTTAGGAGTTAGGCACCCTCAGATCTGCCTGATGGCCTTCCCATGCTCAAGGAAGAGATCTGTACATGTAAAGGTTTAATACCTCTAAAAAGGGGCTGGAGTTGTTCCATAGCTGAGCATCCAGCCTTTGGAGGATGCCTGGTAACTTGGGTGCCTTTTTGAACCTCTGTGAAAGATGCCTAGCAGGGATGCTGGCTTCTTGGAAGCAGCTTATGTCACATGGAAGGAAAGATGGCTCACGATGACTTTACTTTCTCAAACCATGCATGTTGTTGCTGTGTGCACAAGGTCAGGAGGTACTGGCATTGTGCAAGCACTGCTGACTGAGCATCTGCACTTGGCTTCCTGTTCCAGCACTTGCTCTGACTGCCCCTCTCCACCATTCCAAACCCATCCTCTGGTCCATCAAGGAGCTGGCCTGCACATTGCTCATCTCATTATCCCCCTCTTTGGCCTTGCAGAGAACGGGGCCTTCTTCTGCAATGAGTGCGACTGCCGGTTCTCTGAGGAAGCCTCTCTCAAGAGACACTCTCTGCAAGTCCACAGTGACAAGCCCTACAAGTGTGACCGCTGCCAGGCCTCGTTCCGCTATAAGGGGAACCTTGCCAGCCACAAAACAGTCCACACAGGTATGATGTTGGCCATGGGGACAACTTACTGGGGAGGCTGAGGGTTGCTGGGCATCCTTTGTGTCTTCCAAACATGTCTGTGTTTGTCCCAAGTGCTGCTCTGTGTCACAAGCTGTCCCTGGTGGGAAGAACAAGGTGCTTTGCTTGGCGTTGCCATGGAGCCCTTGGACAGAGTATCAGACCTGGAATGGGGGAGATGCATGACAGCAGGGATGGAGCTCAGGGTCTTTTGCTGTAAAGCACTGAGCACTGCTCTTTCTAAAGGTGTCTTGCAGAATGCATGGCTGGGAGCAGATGTGTGGCCTCTGGGTTACCTTGTGGTAGACTTTAACAAAACCCCAATAAATTCAAAAGAATGTTTAGGAAGAAGCCTGGAATTCTTCCTTCCCCCACTCCCCCCCCCCCCCATCCTAGAAATCCAGATCATATCTAGCTTGGCAGAAATGCTGCTGATGGGAAAATCTGCAAGCGGATGGGCTCAGTGAATCAACACAATGAAGCTGAGAAAGGAAGGGAACAAGAAGAGTTTAGTCATTTGCTGACAAGCCTGGCTTGTTTCTGGGTTTTTCCTTATGCTTTTATTAATGCCTGACACTTGAACAGCCAGCTCCCTGGCTGGCAAGGTCGGGGATGACAACTCTGTGCTCTCTAACTGTTACACACAAATTCCTGCAGTCTCAGCTGAGCTCCAGGAGTGCTGTGCTGGTGAATGAGGCAACACGAGTGGCAGGGCAGGGCAGGGTCCAAGGGTTAGTGGGACAAAGCCTGGGAATAAAAGAACAAGGCAGAAGGGATAGACTGTGGCTATTTCCCACTCCCCATCAAACCCATCTTCAGCCATCCTAAGGAAACTAGTTTAAACCTTTTTGCAGCTCCCCCCACTGCTGTGGGGAGGTCAGCCGGGGCTGGCAGCAGTGATTGGAACTGAAAGATGACTTGGGAGCCATGTCACTGGGCACACTTTGGCTTTTGGCTCTATCCTCACTTCTCACTCCTCTAAAGGAGGTGATAAATGGCTGAGGCGGGGTATGCTGGGGACCACAAGGAGCCCAGGGGGAGCCAGGTGGCCCTGCATGGTTTACCATGGCTGTGGGGGGACGCAGGGTACCCAGAACAAGGAGTCATGCTGTTAATCCTTCCTGGCAGAGCTACCTGGATTCCTCTCTTGCCCTGAATGCTGCAGCCTCCCGTGGTACTTGGGTTTGTCCTGAGCTCACCCTGCTCTGGGGACATCCCCAGCTGTCCTGACCAACGCTCCTTGTCCACAGCCATCTTCAAAAGGGACAGAAGTCAGGGCTAGTGCTTCATGCCATGCAGTCTGGCACCTGGAGGGACTGTGCTTTGGGGAGTGCCATGGAACACGGGGGCTGAGCACATCTATACTTAATCCATCACCCTTTCTTTTGGGCTTGGCAGGAGAAAAGCCGTACCGCTGCAACATCTGCGGGGCACAGTTCAACCGGCCGGCCAACCTGAAAACCCACACACGCATCCACTCCGGAGAGAAACCCTACAAGTGCGAGACCTGTGGGGCCAGATTTGTCCAGGTGCGTGTGGATCCAGAACATGACTGGATCTCCTACCACAGACTGATAACCTCATGGCAGGGAAGAGGCTGATGGGCCAGGCTTGCTGCCTTGGGCAGCTCTTCCCATGGTGTTGTAGGATAAATAGGGGCCTTAAGGTCCAGACAGGCCAGTTTGGCATAGCAGAAAGCCTGATAGCTGGTCTTATAGCTCTGCTCCTCCATTTGTTGTTAAGGATATCGAACCTCAGACATGTGGCCCTGACTCACAGCTAGAACCCCATGACCAAAATAAGACAGATAGCAAGAACTCTGCTCCTGGTGGGATGCCCTCGTCTCTGGGGCTGCCCTCACCCAGAGCTGCTCTTTCTAGGTGGCCCACCTCCGTGCTCACGTGCTCATTCACACTGGGGAGAAGCCGTACCCCTGCGAGATCTGTGGCACACGCTTCCGGCACCTGCAGACCCTCAAAAGTCACCTTCGAATCCACACGGGAGAGAAACCCTATCATGTGAGTGACCCTGCGGCCTTTTGGGGGGACTCTCAGTGGGGGTTGGGGAGGATGCTGCCAAACCTGCTAAGCTTGGAAGACACTGGGGCATCCGCATGGGCTGGTTGTAGCACTCCAACACCCTCTGCCAGCCTGGTGGGGCCCCACGCCAAGGTTGTGTCTCTGTTACTCGTGTATGTCCTGCTCTAGTGCAGTAGCTGATGCTGATACACGGTATCTTGTTGAGAGCAGCTGCACTGGAAACACTGACATGCAGCCCAGGCTGGGTACATCTGAACTGCTCTGCTTTTCATCTGCCCCATCTGGAAGAAGGTCACACTTCTCCAAATAGCTGTGGTGTAAATTACAGACACTGCTGTGCGTGGGGATGGGCAAAAGGAGCAGACAACCTGGCCTGGGGTCCCCTGTGCTGGTGACCCCCACGCTGAGTGAGCAGCCTGCCCTGCCTGAGGGCTCCTCGCTCTTTGCCAAGACTTTTCTGGCTTTCTCCCCATCCACTAGAGAGGGAATCAGAGTAGGGGTTATTATCCAGACATCCTTCTGGAGTAGCCTGGTTTGGTAGATGTGAAAAACAGCTCCCAAAATAGGTCTCTGGCTGGTTTGAATGTCTGGATAAGGAGCTTGATGTTGTGTCCATCACAGCCAGTCTCCTAAGGGACTTCAGTCTTTGTGCATCCCACAAACTGAAATGTGCTGCTGAAAACCAACCTTGAGCGAGGGTCCTGACCCCAGGAGAGGTGCTCATGCTATGGGGACAGAGCAGCGGGACATGGGGGCAAGGTTTACAGGCTCAAAGAAAGGCAGCTCAGGACCCCTGGGTGCTGCTTCAGCTTCCCCGTTGCTGCTCCTTGCTTTCCCCCCATCCAGTGGTATAATGTGTATATAGCTGATGGGTAGCTGGGGGTAGCTGATGTGGGATCCCTGCCCTGAAAGGGAATGGCATGTCCCCTACCATCATGTTTCACACCTTGGGCTTTTTTGCCTCCCACCCCGCAGTGTGAGAAGTGCAACCTGCATTTCCGCCACAAAAGCCAGCTGAGGCTTCACCTGCGGCAGAAGCACGGGGCCATCACCAACACCAAGGTGCAGTACCGCATCTCAGCCAGCGAGGTGCCTCCGGAGCTCCCCAAGGCCTGCTGAAGGCAGAAGATTTCCCAAGAGGAGTCTTCGGAGGGGGAGGATGGGGAGAAGCTGTCCAAAGGATACTCACAACACTTTAAAAGAAAAAGGAAAAAAATAAAAAAGGAAAAAAACAAAAAAAAAAAAAGAAAGAAAAAAAGAATTCATCCCATGCTGGAGTGCCTCTAAACCCATAGTGCAGATAGGTGGAAAAACATTAGAGATTTAAAAAAAGAAAAAGAATAAATTTACAAATACACGGGTTTTATTTTTCCCAGTTATGTGAAACATAAAGAAAAATAAAATTATTCAGATCTTATTGTATATAAAACATTAAAAAGAAAAAAAAAGAAATAAAAATAGTCATTTTAAATGTCTGTGCAGTGGAGTGTTGATAAACTCTGGAGTCTAACCTTCACAGCCTTTGCCGTTTGAAGATGAGGAATGTAATGTTGATTTATGGGAACAGATTTTTTCTTTTGTATGCAAAATGTGTGTTCTTTTAAAAAAGAGAAAGTGTGCTATTAAAGAGAGGGCTTTAACTTTTTTAACCAAAGGTGAAGGAATCTATGGCAGAGTTGTAAATATATATAGATATAAATATATAAATATATATATAAAATAAATATATATAGACCTTTAAAAAAGCTATATTAAAAGTATATAAAATGCATTAAAGGCTCAGTTGGGTTCTGCAGGCAGAAGCCACTCTGAGAATCTTTATTATGATAGAGCACTTAACGAGATATTTTAAAGTATTGCATCTGTACAAGTAAGAAAATATTTTGTCTAAATGCATCAGTGTATTTGTATTTTTTTGCAAGTGAAGGTTTACAATTTACAAAAAAAAAGTGTGTATTAAACCAACAAAGCTGCAGAAGGAATTTAAAATAATAATAAAGTGTAATTTTTTTTTTTTGTTCTAGTTCTCAGTCTGTATATATGTACAATGTGGTTTCGCACGGTGCCTTTCTTTTCAATGGAAGTTTTCAATGTATGGACTATATTGAGCTCGGTTTCTTCAAGGTACAGCCTGATGTTGCAAAAGGAGTTTTGGTGGAACTCTCAATTGGGGAAAGTGTTTGGGTTTTTTGGGGGTTTTTTTTTGTTTGTTTTTTGGTTGTTTTTTGGTTTTTTGGGGTTTTTTTTTTTTTTGGTCTTATTTTACATGCTTGTGTTATAAACAATCTCGGGAGACAGGGTTTGGGCTGTGTCTAAACTGCATTAATGCGTTCTGTAAAATATAGCTGTACAAATAAAAAAATAAAATGAAGAAAAGTGAAGTATGATGGAGTGAGGGGTCTGTTCTTGCCTGTCCTTCTCCTTGGCCCTGGGAAGGGGCTCAGCAGCTTTTCCGAGGGTTGACTGAAGATGACCTGTGGCCGGGGCTCAGACTTTGGTTTGCTGCTTGGCATCTTGCTGGGGACAGTTATGGGCCACCACCTCCTTGCCATAGTCTGCCTTTGCACAGAGGAGCCGGCGGAAATGGGGCAGAGCCTCAGAGACCTTTTCCTGACCAGCACAGGGCTGGTTCCAGATGGCTGGCTAGTTATTTATATTTCCTGGAAACCGATGTGATTGCCAGCATTGCTCAGAGATCTAGAAGGCTGCCTGCTGTTCCTCCTGCTTTCCAGTGCCTGGGGTGGGGGGGCTGCTGGTTCGGCTGCCTTGTGCAATGGTTCAGTGGAGCGGGGTCTGTAACCCTCTCCAGGAACTCGCTGGCCGATAGCATCTCTGGGCTGGGAGCCATTGCACGCTGGCTGCACGCCAGAGCAGAGAAAGCCCAGCTTGAGGGCATCCCCCTGCTCTCATCCAGCAGGGAGAGGAGCTGGTTTGGTCCATTTATGGGGTTCTTAAGGACAGGAGTCACGGGGTGACCTAGCCTTCGGGAATGGGGGGTGTCCCAAGGTGTGTGTGCAAGTGCAATGGAGCAGGTCTTTGCTTGTGAGGGCTCTTGAGTTGCAGAAAACCAAATAGGCTCATCCAAAAAGCTGCTGTGAATTACACAGGCTGGACTGGGTGCAACCAGTGGGCTTTGAGCTAGAGGGAGCTTGTTTCATGTTTTGGTTTAGATAATTCACAGATAATTTTGGTACAGGCCTTGGGGTGTGATTCACAATGGAGAGACTTGGAAACAACAGCTGGAAGGGGAGGGCCTGGCTGGCTGTCCTCTCTCCTGAAGGGTTAGGAGGAGCTGTCTTAGGAACAGCTGAAGGTGAAGAGGAGGATGGGCTTTTCCATCCAATGTGGGACAGAGGTGAACAAGAGGCAACCAGGGCAGCCCTGCACAAGAGGCTGATGCCAAGAAGTGGGAGGGTCAGTTTGCAGGACACCCACACCCACCACACCACCTCATCTGGCTCATCTCCCAATGAACTAGGTATGCTGGCATGTGAGGGACCCCCCCCAAAAAGTGATGGCTGCCCACTGAGCTAGAGCCAGCCTCTCCCTCCTCACGTTGTTTGATTTGGCCCAGCGGAATGGCTGCCCCATAGCCTGTGCCAAGCACCTACCTGCTGTGGGGCAGGCTTTTTTTTGGTGGGGCGGGGACGGGGGGGAGGCAGTGAGGTGCAGTCAGCCACAAAACCTCTCTTCACGTGCATCCTCCCTGGGCAGGCCCCCGTTTCTCACCCCAAGTCTGGGTGCACCTCACTGACTGCTCAGCAGGGCTGAGCCCAGCATGAACCTGCACCAGCTTACTCGTGTTATGCATGGGGTGGGGGATACACAACAACAGACAGGGCTCTGCCTGCACACCGGGAATAGCAAAAACCTGCTTTCCCACCTTGCTGCCCCTCCGGCTCTCTCTCCCCACCTCTCCCTGGCAGGTTTTTAGTGTTTAGGAAAGCTGGATGTCCTCATGACAGGGTTTGGCACAGATACTGTCCTCATTTGACACACACACTTAAGTTTCTCCCCTCTCTGTCAGGAGCTGCCTGTCTTTGAGCTCCCTACCTCTCCGGTTACTGCAGTTGTCACTTTTGGAAGCGGCTGGGCTGACAGCCCCACTTGTCCCGGACAAGCAGACTGCGTAGCCATGACCTCTATCTCCCATTGACCTGCTCAGCTGCGTTTGCAAAGTAAATAGAGTATTTTCCTGGCTCATGGCTGCATTTCCTCCTCCCAACAGATTCCTTTTTTTTTTTTAAATTAAACAATGATGTCATGGCTTTTCCAGGCAGTTCAACCAAAGCGATAGCGATCGCTCCCTTACTATCTGCAGGGCAGAGGTCTGCAGGCATCTGGCACAGCCAATCCATGCCAGCAAGCTGTGCTCAGCACAGATGATGTTTGCAGAGGCAAAGGAGCAGTCACACACAGGGATGCACTGCACGTGTTTTGTGGCTGCGGCGACCACAGACATTGAACCAGTCAGGCCTGCCCATGTCAGTACCACTGGGTTATTTGCCCTTTGAAAACCCTGCTCCAGATACAGGGTCTGACTCTTGCCAAGCCCCAGAAGAAAGGCCACCACCAAACTGATAAACTGGCTGGTTCCCAGGAAGCTTCCCAGAACATGTTTGAGCAGGTTCTTTGGTACCCAGCTCCCCCTGATCCCACATAAAGTCCTGCCCAGTAGATGGGGATGTGGTCAAGTTTTCCTTCAGATTTCTTCTGCGCTGGAATAAAACCCAACTCGCAGTGCTGGCCACGTTGCAGCTCCATCCCCATTTCACTTAGCACAGGCCCAGCAGCTAAATGGGGATTCACATTCCGGCTCGGGGTGGGGGTGCTGCCCGCAGCGATGCTGTGAACCGCTGGGAGTCAGCTCTTGCTATGCTCTCTGGTCCATCCTGTAGTCCTTGGGCTTCGGTTTAGTGCCCAAAAAACCTGCGCCGAGTGAAAACAACACCCAAGTGTGGATGGTTTAAAGGCAGGCGCTGTGGCTTCCCAGTGTCCGTACGTGCCCGGTGTACGGCTGGGTCAACGACTCCGTCGATGTTTGCTTTCTCTTGCTTTGCAACTGTCTTGCGCATCCCGCGGCAAACCCCCGCTCCTATCCCCTTCCCTCCCCTTCCCCTCCCCGCCGCGGCAGCCCCGGGCCCAGGCTCGGCACGGCGAGGCCGAGCCCCGCACCGCCCAACCCCGCACCGCCCGGCTCCGCACCGCCCGGCGGTGGCCGGGGCGCTCCGCTGCATTCTGCCGGCTCTCCACGAGAGGGCAGGCGAAGAAAGGGTTTCAACACGGAGTCCCCGGAATAAAGACGCTGCGAGTTAAACCCAAAGAAATATTGCAGCCCGACCTGGGACAGCTGCTGCTGCCGGGGGAAATCCTACAGCCCGGGGGAAGGTTTGCGGGAAGAAAGCAGCTGCTTGCCGAAAACTTGCCCCCAGAGTGTCCCGGGGTCTGGGAGCAGCCTGGGAGCAGCCTGGGAGCAGCCTGGGAGCCGCCGACCTTGTGCGGCTGGAATGCGCCCTGTGTGTTTGGGGGACTGGACCACGTGCCCACAGGCACCTAGAGAGTCCTGGGAGGGACTCTGGGGGGACCAGTGTCACAGCCAGAGGGAAGGGAGCCCCAAACTCTTGCTCTGGAGCTGGTGTTTTTAGAGGAGAGTTATAGAGAGAGAAATCAGAGCGCTCTATTGTTTGCATGGTTGCGTGTGCTCACCCATCTGTACCCGTCATCTCTTGCCTTACACTAGCAGCTCCTTACAGCAGGGGACAGCATCGGTTCGGACAGTCCCTAGCACAATCCCATCCATGGTTCCCAGTAGCCACTGCAGTAGTACAGGTAAATACTCTGGTACGGCTCTTAAGCCATCCTGTTCACCTTTGCTTCCACACGTTTACGCTGGTCTTTCCCTTATCCGACTTCATGGGGGCTGCTTTCGGCCCTACTGGTACCGTGGCAGCATCTTAGGAGGCTGAGCCTGGGCATGAATCTCAGGTAGCAGCAACAAAAATCCTGAACGGAGCTCAGGCTTTTTGAGCCACCACGAAAATTAGGTAGCAGGATGCCTCCTCCATAAACCTCTTCAGCCTGGCTCCCCTCCCACTTTGCTACCTGGAGCAGAAATCCCAGATGTCTGCAATCAATGGAGAGTTTAATTCCTTTGGATTTGTAACCAAGTTTTACTACAGAAACAGCTTCATCCAGAAACCTCTAAGGGCTTTTGCAAGTCCATGTACAATCCCAACACCATCCATCCCAGGGACACATGGTACCATTCATCATGAGTTTCTCTCCCATATTGAGCTTTTGTTTTTCATTATTGCTCAGGCATGACCAACTAGTCTTCCTCCCCTCATCTGTATCTCCTGGGGCAGCATCACCTGTCCACAAACAGGAGCCTGCTCTATCAGATTTTTGGCAGGTTGCAAGAGCTGCAGAGCTGTGGAGGCTTTCTCATTGCCCAGCAGTGCCAGCTGCATTTCCAGAGACAAGATGAGGAATTTCACAGCTACAGCTCCTACCAAGCTGAGTACTAGAATATAAGAACAAGGGGTTTTCCCTGCTGGCAAGGGACACTGCCAAACTGTCCTGTTCATGAAAGCAGAGTTGAGAGATTCTGGAGAGTGTTTTGTAAGGGACAGTCAGGGAGAGAAGGTGATGAGAGCCAGTGTTACAGCGGTGGTGACAGCAGAGGGCACGCTTAGCTGGTACAGCGCTGAGCGTGCAGCCTGTGCACACAGTCCAGGGCATTGCTGGGCTGCTCTAGATATGTGGAGCAAGCTGGAAATGTGAGGGTAAGGAAGCAGTCACAGGAATTCAATGCAATTCAATCGTCTGCAAAGCCACATGCCCTGCAGCGCTGCGGCAGAGAGAAAGGAGCAGAATCGCCTTCGCCACAGCCAAGCGGATGATGGATTTATCTGGCTGGGGAACAAGTGTAACGACATTCAGAGCACGCTGATCCCATAGAGGAGCTGGGGGAGGGGGAGCTGGTAAATCGATCTGCAGCTTACTTATTTGCTGCTCCATACCTGTGCCAGAGTCATAAGGATGTCTGGAGATCTGTCCTTACCCCTTCCCCAGGAGTTCTCAGTAGAAGACAGTCCAAAGATGTATGGAGCAGATGGACTCCCTTTCTCCACTCCCCCACTGCTCGTTCTTTCAGGTCAACACAAGATGATCTTCAGAACAAAAGCACATGTTTTCATCTTTGCTTAAATGCTATTTTGCCTTTAGATTTTCCTTGCAATAAAATGTCAAAACTTTTCAGGTGGGGATCATCACAGTGATTCTCCCAAATACTATCTGAGATCACCAAGAACTTTGATTTAATGTTTTATCCATCAACAAAGCTCAGACCTGTTGGGAACTCAGTTCCTCCCCTTTAAACAGGCTGAGATATTTCTAGGGGAACATTTCCATCAAAGCTCCAACCTTTGGTCCTCCCTCCACAAGCCTCACAACCTCCACTGAATCCCAAGAGAGGAAGAACAGCCAAGGTGGATGTCAGAGGCTGCTCTGGCTCAGGAGCCAAGCAACCTCCTGATGTGGCACAGAAACAGAGAGCAGAAAACCAGTACACCCTTGCTTTCCTTGGATAAGTGTCTAAAAATCAGTGGGACAAATCCAAGACAGTTAATACCTCGCTACTGCTAGAGGACATGGCTGTAATTCCTCCAGGCAGAGAGGGGGGTGGGGGGACTGCCACTCCCCTCCAGAACTGCACAGAGAGTTAGAGTCAGAGCCAACCTGGTCTTCCAAACCTTGTCCACATGTGGCTGGAAGAGCCAGAGTGGCCATCAAAACCAGAGATCCCCAATGTGACTGAGGGTCTGTGCTCACCTGGGACATGACTGCAGGGGCATCTCCAACTGCAGCAGCATTGCTCCTAGCCCAAAGCCCTGTTGGGCATCATTGCTCTGCAGCAGGGTGCCCTGCACTGCCAGGTGGCCTGGGAGGGCTGGCAGGGCAGGGATGGGGTGGGTAGATGTTGATATGAAAAACACAAGGTGGGTGAAGACAGGGAATAGCAAGGAACAGCTCTGGGCTGAAAGTCTCTTGTAGGGCTGGACTCCTGCACAGAGAGGTGCTGCAGGTAGCTGGACAAAGGTGGAGTGCTGAGCAGGCTGCCTTTGGCTAGGACATGAAGAATAGCCTCTCCTTAAGGACTTTGGTCTGATATCTTCCCCCATTTTATGCCAGCAGGCCAAAGGCAATGTCCTAAAAGCAGTGCTGGTGATCCACCCAGAGCCTCTGAGCTCTGCACCTCTGCAAAATCCCCCTAAATCCTGCTGGCCCCACACAAAGTTGGCAGAAAAGCAGGAAGATGGGGAAGTCATCAAGGAGATTGTTCCTGCACCATGCCAAATCCCACAGATCCCACCTCCTAACAGCACTGAAATGCAGCAGTTTTCCATCCCAAGGCTGCACCACAGCCATTGCTGTACCCTGGGAAATACAGACTCTGATCCCTGTGGCACATCAGTGCACATCCATAGCTGTGGCAGCTCAAGGAGCTGGTAGCCATTCCTCATTGATCAGGAACAATGGGGGTTTCCCAGTGTCCCCTTCTCTTTGGGGTAACAAGCTGAATGTCAGAAGGGTGCCAGGCTGGACAGTTGCCTGCGGTGTGAAGTGACAGGGGACATGAGGCAACGGCTTCCAGTAGCCACAGAAGGGTCTGAAATAACCCAGTGCTGACTTCCATTTCCATTTCTGCTCCTTCCTGATAACAGCAGCCAAGCAGGTTGCTCTACCCTGGCCTGTGGGAGCTGGGACAAGCTGCTGAGGATTTGGGATCCTTTGCAAAGCTGGTCCAGGCTGGCACGGTGTTGTGGCACAGCTGAGTTGTGTTGTGCCAGGGACGAGAGCCTGAGGGCTACAAAAGCAGTCTATTCCCAGGGCAGGTAAACTATGGGGGCCCAGGTTGCTGCTACTGGCTCAGCTGGGAAAGTGGGGAAATTACTGTTGCTGGGAGAAACCATCCCTAGTAAATCTGTCCTGAAGGGAAGGCAGGCAGGAAGGCCAGGGTAGGTTTGATGCCCTGGCATCTGCTGCCTTGGCCATTTGCCATGCCCAGGACTGGCTCTGCTTTTTTGACTGCAGGAGGAGAGAGATGCTGGTCCAGCTGCTAGCAGAGGGACATGTTGAAGAGAGAAGCTCTAGGAGTCATGGCCCTTTAAGCTAATCTGCTTTTTTTGGGTCCAATTCATTCCTGTTGGCCTTGGCAGGATGCTATGTCCTATGCTCAGAACAAGGGAATGTGTCTGAACCAGAGCAGGGTCTAACTCCCTTCTACCAGTTCACCTAGAGCAACACCCATGCTCCAAGACAGACAGGGTCCCAGGAGTGCAGGGTTTGGCCTCATTCAGGTCAGACACCTTGGGAGAAGCTGGCTGTAAAAGCAGCAGAAGTCAACCCAACTCACTGGGTTAAAAATGAAGGCTTCCTGTCTCATGGGTGTCATTCATTTTGCACTGTGATTTGGGGAAGACACGGGGGATGAAAGCCATGTGTGGCTGCAGATGTCTGCACAAAGGATGTGCAGTTCAGCCCAGAGGTCTGCCTGGTCTGGAACCATCAAACACCACCAATCGCTCTTGCTGGGCTGTAAAGCAGAGCAGGAACACATTGATCCGTGCTCCCAGGTCAGCCTCAGCAAACCCAGACAGCAGCACCAGGGTTGAAGGGATAAAGGCACATTATTTTGAGATTAAACAAAATGTCCTTTTCGACATTTCTGGAAATCTTTGTACAGTCCTTGGGTCTTTGGACCCCAAAAGTCTGACTTTCCTCAGCTGGAAATTGAGATGGGGGTGACCCCCTGATCCCCACCTTTCTGGGTGGTAGCAGATTCCCTTACTTGCACATCCTGCTCTGCTCTTGCTAGCTGGGAGGTAGCTGAAGAGGCCCATCTTTTGTCCTTTGGGGTGATAGGGATTTGCAGCACCTTTGCCCAGCGTGAGCATCAGCCAGCTCACAGGGACAGGCTGCAGGTGTGGGGCAGACTGACCATCTCAGTGGGGACAGGCACATCCCCTGTGGACCCAGCAGATCCAGCGACCCTGGGATGGAGACAGGGGTCCCTGCAGACTCAGACAGGGACCTGCACATTCCGACCGAGGCACAGATTTGTTACTGCTTCCCCGAGCTGCAGAGCTATGGCAGAGCCGGGACAATCTCCTCGGAGGCTGCCGGCTGCCAGCAGAGCTGCCCCGACGGTCGGGAGAGCTGGCCGAGGACAGGGAGAGGGTCTGGACAGGGACCGGTGCGGATAAACCCCCAACAGGGGACATGGAAGATAGAAAGGACCCCCGGGGGCAGCTCAGCATCCCTCACACCCTGCGGGAGCCGGGGGCAAATCCGCACTTAAGGGCAGCCTTTCCAGCTCCTGCAGCCGTTTCTTATCCGACGGGGCGGGAAGCCGCGCTAGGGTCAGGGGCTTTGATAGCGGGACTGATACGGGGCTTAGCTCTCCGGCATGGGGGTGAGACCCGCGGGGTGAGCGGTGTAAAGCAGGAGCATCCCACCGCTGCTCCGGGGGACTTGTGGCTGGGAAGGAGGGAAGGACGAGAAGGGACGTGGGCTCCGATTTGGGCAGAAAACGCGCCGGGAGCCGGCGACGAGCCGCGGGGGGCGGCCGGAGTGGGGGGTACTCGGGGGACACGGTGGACGCTTGGCCAGCCCTCGGCAGAGCGGAGCATCCCTAGTCCCGGTCCCCCTCCCCCCTCCCCAGTCCTGGGCAGGGACCCACCCCCGGCGGCGTGGGGCGAGGGGGGCGCCCCCGCCTTGACGTCAGAAGAAGGGTTTATAAAGGCGGCGGGAGGCGAGGAGATCCCCAACGCCGGAGCCGAGCCGCAGCGGAGCCGCCAGCGCCTCCTCGCCGCTGCCTCTCCGCGCCCGACCCACCGGCGAGATGCTGTCGTGCCGCCTCCAGTGCGCCCTGGCTCTGCTCTCCATCGCCCTGGCCCTCGGCACCGTCTCGGCCGCCCCCTCGGACCCGCGGCTCCGGCAGTTCCTGCAGAAGTCCCTGGCTGCCGCCGCCGGGAAGCAGGTGAGAGCCCCGCGACGGGGCGGCCACCCCAGGCACCCCTCGGGCACCCCGCTAGGCACCGCGATGGCCCTGCTGTAGAACCCCTGCTTCTCTGCTGCAGACCCCTGCTTCTCCTCCAGAGACCCTCTGATTCCCCATTGCAGACCCTCCGTTTCCCCAGTAGAGACCCAGCACCTCCATTGCACACCCCTGGCTTCCCTGTTGCAGACCCCTCCCGTTCCCCACCAGACAGCCCAGTACCTTCAGTGCAGACCTCCAGTTCCTCACCAGACATCCTCAGTGCCCCTATTTCAGACCCCCAGTTGCTTGCTGCATATCCCAAATCCCTGACAGATCCCCTTGGTTCTCTGCCAGGGCTGAGCCAGTGACAGGCTGGGGGTGGGAAGGGGACACAACCCCCCAGCCCAGCCTTACTGGGTGCTGGTGGGGAATGAGGAGCAGTCACTGCTGGGACAAAGGGCAGAGCCCCTGGTAAAGCTCTCCAGGGCTTCTCTGAGGCACGGAACCAAGGCAGCTGCCCCAGTGCTGCTGGGGTATGTCCTTGCCCATGCCTGCTTGGAGGGACAAGACGGAAAAGAACTGGTGAGAGGGTGGGTACTCAGGGGTGATCGAACTCAGCTTCCCTGTGAGCTCTCCAAAAGACCTTTCCTGTGTCGCTTTAGCAGCAGCCTCGCAGCATCCTTGCTGAGTCTGGCACAGTGTGCTGGAGCAGTGGGAAGGGAAGGTGGGGTGGTCCTCAGATGAGTTCATTCCCTGCCACGGCCAGGACAACGGTTTTATCCCCACACCACGTAGATGCCAGTGCTCTTCTGCTCTGCTTTATTTTGTAGGTGTAGCTGCTGTGTAGCAGCTGTCAGGCTGGGCTCTTCAGAAAGCTGGGCTCCCTTTCTTCTCCAGAGTCCTGCTTGTCTCTAATCCAGGCACCAAGGTGTCTTAGAGGGATGGAGTGGCGAGCCCCCAAAAGCCAAAGAGTAATTGAGTGCTCTCTCTCTTTCTCTCTCCTCTCCCCCAAGGAATTGGCCAAGTACTTTTTGGCAGAACTGCTCTCAGAGCCAAGCCAGACAGAAAATGAAGCCCTGGAGTCTGAGGACTTGTCCCGAGGGGCTGAGCAGGACGAAGTGAGACTGGAGCTGGAGCGCTCGGCTAACTCAAACCCCGCTCTGGCACCCCGGGAACGCAAAGCAGGCTGCAAGAACTTCTTCTGGAAAACTTTCACATCCTGTTAGCTTTTGAAACCCACCTCTTCTCCCCATCCATCCCTAGCACCCCGCCCTGAGCAGAACCTTCACCACAAGAGGCGAAGACTGTAAATACACAATCCACGGTTATGGTGAAATTAAACAAACACAGAAAATTTGAGTTTGAATTCCAGTTGTTTTAATAAAATTTTCTGTTCCAATTGTACACGATTTGCTTGAGTTGTGATTTCTGACTGGTTCTTTAATGACATGCACTCTGCAATTCTTTCAGATGTACTATTTTTAATTCTTTGTTGCAATAAAGTTTATGTTTCAAACGGTGATGCTGAGACTTGGTGGTCAATGAGGGAACCTAAGTCACATCTCCTTGTCTTCAAAATGCCACCTGGGCAGCAGCATCAGACAGCATCTGCACGCATGTATATATACACAAAGACACACAATATCTCTTAAAGTGTTTGAGGTTTTTTTCTGTGGTCTTTCTAAGGGATCCAGACACCGGTATTTTAGAGATAAAGTCCGTGTAATTGTGGCTGAGACAAATCCACAGCGCTGGCACTTCAGTCAGTCTGGAGGATTTACACCCATCACTAGAGGCATCACCATAAATCACAGCTGTATGTTTCAAGCAATGGGGACCGTAAAATTGGGTCACAACACAAGTTACCCCACACATACCTCATTCCCTTCTTAGCCACAAACACTGAAAGGTTTTCTTACCTGGCATATTTCACTCCTCAAAACATCCCCAACAAACACTGCTTCTGGGATTCCTTTGCAAAGTTTTCCTTTGTTCTGCTGCAAAGCTGAGATGTTAACCCTGTGCCGTTAGCCCCTCTCTACCTAGTAAACTGGTTACAGTAGTTTTTCTACCCACTACATTGTCATTAAAGGCAGTATTAAACGGTTCGGTAGGGTAGGAGGTAGAATCAGGAAAATTACAGGCTTTTCTCAGTGGAAGATTAATTCTTTGTGCTTTTGTGGAGTCTCTTCCCTTTCTGGCTGTGCTGGCTTGTGACACACAGTCGTGGGTGAGTTAGAGTGTAGAGCGTGCATCCTGCGCAAGGAACGGGTGTCACTGTGATGAGAAACTCATCACTCAGGATTACAGCTAATGGGCATTTTGTAGCCATCGTATAAAACAGAAAGGTGAAAAATGGAGAATCTTAGAGATGTTCCTGGGTGGAAGGCTGAGCATGACCCCTGTGGAAGTGGATTCCTCAACTGAGGGCAGGTTAAGTCACCCCAGAGGCAAGCCTGGATGCTGCACTCCCTCCCTGGAGCAGGGGGCTGCCCGCTCCCTGCCTGACTGCTGTTGGGGAAGCTGGATCCCACACTCACTGGAAAAGTCTTGTGTGACATGATCCTGCATCTCCCAGCTCCTGGGAGCCTCCTCTCCTCCTCCCTTGTAAGAGCGATAGGTTTTGTAGTGTATCCTGGGGAAAGTCACGGTCCTCAGCCTCCACTACCCCCCATGCAGTATGGTGGGGTGAAGGGCTCTGCTCTCTTTACCAGAGGTCAAGCGATCCTCCTGCACTCTGGGGGGACAGGAGACACCCCCAGCATGCAGTGCACCCCTTTTCACCCCCTGGATTTCCGTGACTGCTGTGGACGGCGCAGGATTAGCCCACCCCTGGGAGAGGAGCAGGGCTGCCACTATTGCAGGGAGAAGCCTCCAGAAAGACATTGGAGAAGTGCAGGTGATGTAAATCGTTTCTCAGCCCTAAAAGCAGGCAGGGTGAGAACAGGACTCTGCTTGAAAGCATGGAGAAAGACTGTGTGAGGTGAAAGCAGCAGTCCTGGCTCACATCTGGATCCGCTGCTGGTGTGCATTGTCAAGAGCGGATTTTAGGGAATTCAGTATGAGAATTTCAAGAGGGAGCAGCTTTTAGGGGATTCGGTAAAGCAGACACCTCCCATCCCCAGCTGCTCACTGCCGCCTTGACTGAGGTTCCATTTAGCTTTCGAAAAGCAGCTAATTCTTCAGCGCTGAGACAGCCTCAAGACAGCAGCTACAGGAAGAGAAAGGGGGTGGAGGTGCCAGGGGCTTGAATATTCTTATGCACCGAGTCCATCTTTCATGGGATATAAATAGACCACTACTCGCCTGAGGTTTTTCCTCTTGGTCACTATGCTCAGCCAGTGCTTCTGAAAGGAGTTTAATCCTGCCAGTTGCTGGAGAGAAACCCATCACGAATAGGGATGTGGATGATCCTCAAGCGCAAGGAAGGAATTAAAGACAGTGATTCACGCACTACACCAGCCTGTTTCAGCGGAACAGCTGGCGTCACGGCACCGCAGCCTCTGCGAAGCTTAATGAAGATATACGGGCGGAGGCATGTGCGAATGTCCTCAGTTCAGAGGCAGAAAGACAAACCTGTGCCTTCTGCCAGCTCAGGAGCTCCTGGAGTTAGAGGAGATGGCTCCCAGGGCATTAAACACCATGTGTAATTGCACCACGGCGGCACCAGTGGTCCCAGTGTCTGGGAACCGTACAAACTCAATGCTAGGGATGGTCTTGCCTTGCTGAGCTAAAAAGACCAGAAAGACAAAGAAAGATGTATTATTTCTCTTCAATAGGTGAAAATTGTGGGATAAAGAGATTAAATTACTATATTTAATCCCTGGCCACACAGCCATGAAACAGTGTCCCAGTCTGGGAAGACTCTTGCTGGGCAAGGCTGAATCTGGATGAGCGCACAGGTGCAGTCACCTCCCACGAGCCAGAGCTGCTGCTCACAGTTGTTGTGAGAGGTTTTCAAGCACAGCTCAGGGCTGAGGCTCCACAAAGGAGCAACCTGAGCATGGGCCTGAAGGTTAGGGGCTTTAATGACCCACACACGGCTGATTCATCTCCCCTCTTGCACTCAGTGTCACGGGCAGACACAGAGCAATCCCCATTCTGGCAGGTACCTTCAACCTGGTGATTCATCCGAGGCAGTGCAGGGAAAAGTCCGTGAGGAACCAAATAAAAGGGCTTGAAACTGCTGTCTGAAGAGTTGCTTTTAATGAAAACCAGGAAAGGTTGTAAAGACCTGGCAATGCACACGATGAGCTTCTCAGCCATCCCCAGCAGCAAACTCTCCAGCTAACAATGCCGGGGGGGCTCGTTCGCTCCAGCAAGCAGGTCAGGAATTATTTTTTTTTTATGTGCAGCCCAAATTGGTAAGGAAGGCAAGTGTTCCTTAGCCCAGAAGGCTTGTTGGTGACAGATAGCTTGAAGTGAGGATAGGTAGGATACCTGTGACGCAGAGGAAATAACTTGTGAGATCCAGACTTCACAGCCCAGGGCCACTCTGGCACTACCTAATTCCTTTTGGATCCACAGAAAATACGAGTCTGGACCCATGGGCACCACTATCCTTCACCCAGAACAGCCTGTAAGATGTCCTGTGCTGCCTTTGCATTTACTCTGCCTCTGTGGCTCCCAGCAAGCATTACACCATCCCTGTGATCTGCAGCCACCGGGAGCATCTCAGATTCCCAGACCTCTACTCTCACCACAGGAATATCCTTCCCTTTCATCCCGCCCAATCCCAGCAGCTCTGGAGAACACCAGAGCAACCACAGCCCCCACATGGGTCAACACCAGGCGTTTGGAAAAGAAGCTCTTGCTGCTGCAACTGAGCCCTAATTCTCTGAAAGCAAAGCAGCGGGATGTTTATTGACCAGGGTGAGAAAAGCTATACCTAGGCAATAAAAGTTATTATGATAAAGGAACAAACTGTACTCTCTGCTCTCTGAACACCTTCTGACTCTTTGACAGCTTCTACCCAGAATAATGCAATAAAACTCACTTACACTGAGCATTTTCTTCTCCTCTGTCTTTGTTTTATTAGGGAATTATTTGTTACTTTTTGTTAACTCCTAATTGCACTTCCGAGAATAGCTGTTTGGCCAGGTGCTGTGAGTACCTCAGAAGACGTTTTGGATCCCAGTCTCAGGAGATTTACCCCATAACCAATTTGTAGAACACAAAGTATGATCACAAAAAAATCTCCAAGTTTTTCTCATACATACAGTACAAATGCCAGTTTGTGCTGTAAACTAGTATTTCCAACCCATCTGGCAAAGAAACCCACCTGGTCACTCAATTAACAAAACTAATTTAATGAAGGTCCCCTATATTTTCTACAGAGAGATTCCCTGAGAAAGCATAAACTGATGCCTTGAAATTCACGCTTCACTTGGCTGCTGGACCAGAGAGGAGGACTCGATTCCACACACAATGCCAAAGCATCCCTCCCAATGCTGTCTGCCCAACCACCAGCAACCTGCTGTGCTCCTTGGTGGGGAAGGAGAAAACACTCCTGGCCTCCAGCCCTGGCAAAGCATTCCCAGGAGGGGAGCCAAGAGATGCTCCCAGGACCTCCCTTGCTCATCCCTCAACGCTTGTTAGGAGATTCCCCCTAGGCACACAGCACAAGTCCACGAATCCCTCCTGGCCCAGCAACATTTCTGCTGTGCCCCACGGCAGAGCATTCGCTCCCTTACGCAGCTCTGTGTTGTGCCTCCAAGGGAAATCTCTCCCTTTTTGCTCAGGACTGAGGTTTAAGGAAGGAAAAGGATCCTCCCGGAACTCAGCTGTCACATCTCCAAGGCTTTTCTGTAAATCTTCACTGCCACTCCTTTTCTACCCCATTTTACTCGTTGTGGTTGGCAGGGTTTGTGATTCTTCCCAGGGACTCAATATAATCCTTCTTTCCACACATCTCTGTTCCCCACTCCAGCCCCTTCCCCAAAGGGTACAATGTGGGGGGATAATGTTAAGCACAAGCCCGGGAATGGGGTGCACTGCAGCCAGCAGAGAGAGCCAAAGAGCACGGATTGTCCTATTAATGGTCTGTACCTGTAAGAGCAGATGTTTAGGATGGATGTCCTCTGTGCCAGGGGCTGCCGGCTGCCCCAGCTCTGCCTACAGCCTCACCGCAGGAAGAGGGGCTGGATGCAGGGGTCCTGCAATGAGGGGTCTTCCATGGAGCAGCACTTTGGGTGGTGCTGCTCGTGTGAGGATGCAGGCAGTGCTGCTGCACTGGCAAAGATTCTCCCACCAAACCAAGCACCTGCTTTTCATTTCTAAAGGACATTGCTTGTGTCAGACTTGCCAGTTTTTAATGGTTTAGAAGAAAGTTAAATAACATGAAAGTCGGTGAACCATTCTACCTAGGCTTAAATGCGGTGGGCTTTGTTCCAATGGCAGTGTGTAAGAAATTGCTTCCCTGCAAATCCCCTTCACACAGCAATTTTTTATTTATCATCCAAAACAACCCTTCATTCAGTCAGGTCTTGTGAAACTTCCCAGTCTAAGCAGCAACAGTGGTGGTGGTGGGGGGAGGCGGGGGAGGAAAGCCAGTTAAAGGCTCAGAGGATGGGGTGGCCCATGGTGGTGAAACATGTGGCAGTCACTGTTTCCCAGGCTCCAGAGCTCCAGGGTTGAGTTAAACAAGCCCTGGTAGGCAATGGGGCTGGAAGTGATGCAACCTGTGCTGATGTCTTCTCCTCCCAGAAGTGGTCCTGGACCTCAGAGTCACAGACCCCGCTGTGGGAAGAGCAGTAGCTGCTTGTTGCAATGAGACACTGCAGCACAGTATGGCTCCCCACAGGCTGTCCACCCAGGAGAGCTGGGGCGTCGCCAACCTCACAATGGCTGGTGGTTTCTAGGGCTGTTCCATAGTCTCCACACACCCTGCCAGGAGCAACCTGAAGCTGCTGCACTAGCATCTCTATCCCCTCAGCATGGCCTAGCAGCAGGGATGCCCAGTAATACTCTTTTGCTCCTGGTTTTGGGTCCTTGGAAAGAAACCCCACTATTGCTGGAAGGACAGAGGCCAACAACAAACAGCCAAGCAACATGTTTGAACCAGAGCTCTCAGCAGAAGAGTGTGGGGAAAAGGCAGCAACTGTTCTCCCTGAAACCTGCATACAACATTTGGAAAGCAACAATTGGAAAGAGAGGATTTCCAGCATGGATACCCTTCAGAAAACTGTTGAGGAGATGAAGAAAAGTGAGATACCATGCCAAGCCCTGGTGAGACTGCTGTCACAAGGACGCAAGGAAACAAAACTCCAGGTGATGCAGAAGAAACTTCACACCATCACCTTGCTAGCCCAGAAAGGGGACTTCTCTAGAACATCTGCTCAAATTGTTCTGGAAAGCGTGGTAGAAATGGTGGGAGATGTGTTATGCAGCAGCTATGCCCAAGGAGCCCTGACAGCTATAGCAGAGTCATGTTCATTGTCTTGGACTGCAAAGACAGCTATGTTGTTTGCCTTCTCACAGAATAACTCCAGGATCCAATCCAAGTTCTTGGACTGGCTGTCAAATGCAATTCTAGAGTTTGGCTTTGCAGGGATGGAAGCCAAGGCACTGGTCAAAACCCTGAAGATCGCTCTTGCTGCTGTTCACCCAAGTGTGCAGAGGTCGGCCATCACCTTGCTGGGGATTATTTACCTGTACATGGGAGACTCGCTGAAAGCACTGGTTGAGAGTGAAGAGCTGCCCCTTCTTCCCCAGATATATGCTGAGCTGGAGAAGCTGCATGGACAGGTCCCACCAATTCCCAGTCGTGCCAAACCCAAACCACAGCTAGATGTCAGGACCCAGGAGGACCCAAGGGATCACAGAAGTACTGAAGCCATGGATATTGGTGACAGGATCACACCAGAGCTGGTGTCAAAACTGCAAGAGAAGAACTGGACCATCCAGAGGGAGGGCCTGGAAGAGGTTGCAAGCATCCTTCAGGATGCCAGATTCATCCAGCCTAACATAGGAGAGCTCCCAGGAGCCTTGAGGGCTTGTCTTTGTGACCCAAACCCCACCCTGGTACAGATGGCTCTAAGGGTCCTCCAGCAACTGCCTGCAGCCATGGGTTCAAACATCAAACAGCACATGAAGGACTTGGGCTTTCCCCTCATTGCTCTGTTCAGGAAAAGCAAAGGCAGTGTGAGAGCTGCCGCCCTGGCTGCCATGAATTCCTGGGCTGCACAGATCGACATATTAGAGTGGATGGATGGACAGGACATTTCAGGAGATCTAGATATGCAAGAGCTGGTGCAGTGGCTGGCTGAACAGCTGCCAACACTGAAGTCAGCTCCCTCAGACCTGCTTCGCTGTGTGCCTCACCTCTACTCTTCCTTGCTGGACAGCAACAGGGATGTGCAGATAGCCTCACAGGCAGCCCTGCCTTTCTTCATAATGCACCTTGGCTTTGAGAAGATGACTGAAGCCACAAATGAGCTGAAAGCAGCTGGGAAGGACCATGTACTTGTGATACTAGAGAATGCCAATGACAGTCTGTTAGCCCAGTCCACTGCTTCTGCTAAGTCACTTTCCAGACACCCTGGAGTCACCACCACAACTGCTTTGGCCTCTATTCAAACCACACCACCTGCAGCAAGAGCCTTGTCTTCACAAGCATCAGCTAAAAACCCAGCACCCAAAACCAGCAGGGAGGAGAAGCAGGGTCCCAAGGGGTCCAAGTCAGGAACAGTCTTGAAAGACATAGGTGCAGCCAAGGGAAAAGCACAAATGAACTCAATTCTGATGAATGAGGTTGGAAAATTGGGACCTATCTTCATCACTGTCCCCAAGGGAAAAGAGCAGAGAATGAGGGATGAGAAAGGCAGCAAAGTGCTGCAGTGGAATTTTACTGCTCCCAGTGACAGGTACATCAAGCAGCTGAAAGCTCAGATGAGCTGCTGCGTGTCCAGAAGATTCCAGGTGGAAATGTTCCACTCCAGCTTCCCGCACCACATTAAAGCCTTGGCCATCATGTCCAGGCACTTAGAGACAGAGAAGGAAGGAGTTATCAGCTGCCTGGACCTAATTCTGAAATGGCTCACCCTGCGTTTCTTTGACACCAACACGTGGGTGCTTATCAAGAGCCTAGATTACCTCAGTCTGCTGCTAACCTTACTGATCCAAGAAAAGTACCAGCTGACAGACACTGAGGCCTTTTCCTTCCTTCCATACCTGGTCCTGAAGATGGGAGAGCCAAGGCAAACTGTTATTAAATTGGTGTGTGCTATTCTGAGGAAGATATGCCTGGTGTATCCAGCTAAGAAGGTGTTTGGCTTTCTCATGGAAGGCACCAAGTCCCATAACAGTAAGCAGCAGGAAGGCTGCCTGGTGGAGATGGGTTATCTCCTTGAAACTTATGGCCTGGATGTATGTCAGCCAAGCCCGAGCAAAGCCTTGAAGAGGATAGCTGCCTTCCTAGGACACCAGGACAGTGCTGTTCATAGTGCTGCTCTAAACATTATGTTCACAGCTTCCAAAACTCGTGGGGAAGCCCTGTTCAGAATGCTTGGGAATCTTCCTAAAGAACATATGAGGATTCTGGGACAAATTACAAAACTTGGCATGTCAAGAGTTTCTTCACCAAAGGGTTTCAGTGAGAACTCTCATTATGACTCATACTCAGTATCTGAAGTCACCTGTCAGCATGCAGGAGATGCAACCTCAAAGCTAAAGCCCACCTGCTCTCAAGGAGGAAATTTCAATATCGTGGACACGGTTCCCCAGACACGACCTCCACATGGAGGTCAGAAAAAGAGAAGGATGGTCTCCAGAAAATACAGTCTCTTTAACCTGAAGGATGTCGTTCAGTTAGAGACGATCCCTGAACTTCAAACTCTGCCTGTCTCCTTGGACACAGATGACACATGCCATAACATCACCCCCACCATTAATTCCCTTATCTGTCGCATCAGCAGTGGTGACACTGACACCAGCATACAGGCAATACAAGAAATTGAGGAGATCCTGAAGCAGAATAACAAAGTAGAAGTCATGTCCATGCACATTAATGAGTTCCTTGTAGCCAGCTTTCAATCACTCAAGTTTATCAACACACAAAAGGAAGCAGATAAGAAATGGGGGAAGGAACAAATCATTCTGCAATGTAACTCTGTCATCCAGGCATGTAACTCTGTCTTCCAGGAGAAGAAGCTGGCTCAGGAGGCCTCAGTGGAAGTGCTTAAGGATGTAATGAACAATCTTTTTACCTTAATGATAGACTTGCTGGATGGACACCTAGAGGAAGATCAGAAGCTCATGCAGTCCATTAATGTCCTCATGAAGAAGGTATTGGAAAAATCTGACCAGACGAGGATGTTTTGTGCCTTGTTGAAGCTGCTCCAGGACAGCCTGACTGCTGCAGGCAGCCCAGATAAGTTTTATGACCTGCTGGCCAAGTGCTTGTGGAGAACCATATGGCTTCTCCCACGTACCATCAGCACCCTAAACCTGGATGAAATCCTGCTGGATATCCACATGATCATGAAAGCTCTCTCAAACGAAGAACTGAGGCAGTGCACAAAGAAACTCCCACTGTGGACCTTGAAAACTCTGCTGTACAACCTGTGCAAGCTGAAAGGAGTGAGGATCCTGGATCACCTCACCCTGATTGAGGATGCTGCTGGCTCCGAAGTGGAAGCTTACCTCCGAAAGACAGTCAATCCTACTGCCAAGCAGGGAATGAATGAAACAGCTGCAGGAGCAGGGGAGGAGACCCCCTGGGCAGCTCGCAGGGTTGCAAAGGACAAAGCAGGTGATGTTATAGAGAGTATTATCTAGACAATTTGCTCCAAGGAGGTTTTGAGGGATGGTTTGGAGGAGTAATATGAATTTAAGAAAAAAATATCCCAGGGGAAATCTGGAGTATTTCCTAGAAAACCTCTCCCTCTTCTTGCAGAGCTATGTGAAGCAAAGCCTAGCTATCCTCCAGGCAAAACAGGACACCATAGACCATCTTTCTCCTCCTCCCTTAGACATGTACCCTGAGGTGGAAGCACCACTTCTCCCTCTAGATCAGTGGAGATCCCAGGAGGAACCATAAAGGGGAATGAAGCGATGCCATCCTGCCACCTAGAAAACCTGCCTGCCATTCATGCAGTCTTGAAAGTGAGACAGGTTGCAGGCCAGGCAGCAGCCCTCGAAGGATGCCAGTGTCACACTTCTCCCTCCTTTCCAGGGCTGCACAGTAGTGATGTCCTTATGGGCATGAAGAATCACCAGCAGAAATAGCTCTGGGACCTCAGAACCAGCCGACCCCCCTCTATACACACATCAACGGGCAGATGGTGTGATCTGTGAACCAATAAAGAAAAACCTCCAGCATGAATTCCAGGTGAGTTATCTGTGTGCTGGCACCCTGGGGCTGCAACTGCTGGGATCTGGTCCCAGTTTCTGGTTGTTTCTGTTGCTCTGGGCTGGTAGTCCTGGGACACAGGTCCTCAGCTGGGGAGCACAAAAAGCATGTGCTCACCTAGGGAGGTGTCACTCCAGCTCAGGCTGGGGTCCTTGGGTGAGCACACAGTGGCTGGCCCCTTCCCCAAGAGCTGCAGTTAAATGGAAAGAGCGAGTTGCTGCTCTTTCCAAAGCCAAAGAGGAGATAGGTTTTAAGACCAGGAGAGGTGCAACCCAGGCAAAGGGAAGAGGGTCTTCCAGATTTTCCTGCAGGGAACAGCTATAGGTTTTACTCACTTCCAGAGATCAAAATCACCATATCTCCCTGTCCCAGTACAACTTTTTAACCTTTAAAAAAATAAGGTGTGTGAGACTGATGCCTTGGGGTAAAACTGAACCTACAGCACAGAAATCTGGCCAGAGCACAAGGCAAACAGCCAGCTGGGATACTGTCTCTGCCTGCACAACCCCCACAGAGGTCCTTCTGACACAGGATCTTCTAGCAGTGAAAACACTGATGGCTAGTAAAATATCAGACCGTGCCCTGGTTCCCAGCTGGGCGCTGCCTGAAGAGATCAGGCCATTCAAAGAGCATCACTGCCTTTCTACACAGTGACCACCAGTCACAGGGAGCCTACCAAAGGCAAAGGTTGTGATTTGTGCAACTGTTTTCTCTCAGGTAAAATCAATAAGACAGATTTTCAAACCCAGTTCCACTTGTAAAACTGGAAGAGTTCAGGAGAGCAGAGTTGCTATGGACAACTGCAGAATGCCAATGCCTCATCCCACCCCATCCCTTCTGTCTGCCAAGGAGCACACTGCTGTTCTCACGTAAAACTACTTTGATTTGTCTTTAACTTCCCTCTTGCCTGTAAGTTCCTGAATGTAGGAGTCCTCAGCTTTGTGTCAAGTGCAACACTAAGCACTTCAAGGATGCTCACTAAATTACAAGGCTTATTTATTTATAGTCAATTCAGCCAATTACAAAATGCTATTAAGTGTTTGTACTCAGGCAGAGCGAACCAGCCACCTGGTGAACATGTCCAACCAAGATTTTTAATTAAAATAAGAAAAAAAGAATACGCAGTCTGATTATTGACCAACAAGAAAAAGATACCCCAGAGATCTCAAAGTGTAATTACCCTTTCTGAATGGCCAAAACTTGTTTGTTTGGGACTCTAATTCTCTCTACAGCCGCTACAAAGTCATGGCCACGCTCTCACCTATCTCATTCATCCAGTGCTGTACCTGCTTAGGGGTTGCTCTAGTACCTGCCTTATTTTCTGGCAGGGTATCTGAAGGACTGCAAGGAGAGCAAGGAAGTTTGGTGCACAGGACATTCTACACCAATATGCAGAACATCTTCACAGTGAGGGTGACAGAGGCCTGGGACCATCTGCCCAGGGGGGTTGTGGAGTCTCCTTCTCTAGAGATAGTCAGGACCTATCTGGATGCCTCCCTGTGTGACCTGTCTTAGGGAACCTGCTTGGGCAGGGGGGTTGGACACAATCTTTGGAGGTGCCTTCCAACCCCTACAATTCTGTGATTCTGTGAGAGTGTGGGTGAAACATATACAGTTTCTATTCTTTGGTGCCTTCCTGCTCTGTCCGTGGGACACCCTCTCTTTTTGAGGGCACACAAGTTTTGAGGCTGGTGGGGAGCTGTGTAGCACACACGTAGCACAACTGGTCACCCTTTATGTGGCTTTCCAAAAGTAAATTCATACCCATGCTGAGCTGTGATGTGCTGTTCCAGGAGGTTTCCTTCAGTACTGGTAGTGCCCCACAGCAGCTGCTTTCTTGGCTCCCGCTCTGCCAAGCCCTGGAAATGCTCTGTAAGGATGCACAGACGTCATTCCAGCACAGTTACCTGGGAAGGCTGTCCATCTCCTGCCCTGTCACTCAGTCCACACCAAAACTTGCCCAGTAACAGTGTTGCCCTTGTAAAAACCTCTCTGGCGATGTAAGAATTGTTCAGAAAGGGTAATTACACTTGGAGATCTCTGGGGTGTATCACCAGGTTGGCCTGACTGATGCTGCATCTGGCACACAGCTAGAGGAAAAGCCATTAATGAGCAGACAGCTCTGCTACACTGAGGCCACACACTACGCTGTAGCCAGGGGACGCAGGCAGTCTCCTCTCCTTAATGCTGAAGGCCTGATCCACTCCTTAAGGGTTCCAGAAGCTGTATGGAAAAGGGGGGAAGGGAAGTGTTTGGGAGCCTCAAGGTATTTGCCAGGCAGGCAGACTATTCATGGTGATGCTTCACCCTTATCAAAGTGCCTCAGGGCCCTTGTCAGCAGTCAGGAACCTTCAGTACTGGGCACAACAGGGAAGTCAGAGCAAGTGGCAGTCCCTGTCCTGAAGATATTATACATGATGGGAGATAAGTGCATTAGCAAAGATGCTCTGGAGTCCTAGAGGAGCAAGCAGCCTCTTGAATATTCTCAGTGTGCCCCTCAGCACAACCCCGAGGCAGCAATCAGGAGTGCCCTGGACATCAAGATGATGATCTACAAGTCACACTTGTTTGCACCTCCTTGGCCCTAGCAAAGACCACCGTGCCATAAGGTACCATGGGCCAGCATGGGTCTAGATGCTGATTTTGTATTTTATCCAGCAGTCACATTCAGTGTTAAAAAAGAGAACAAGGCTTAGAAATATGCTTTGAACTTGGCTCTGGACAGTGGAAGAGCTGTTTGCAGTAGTCGAAACCCAACCTGTCAGGAAAGGGTGCCTTCTGCCAGGGGACCTTACATTTTTAGAGAATCTCTCAGAGGCAGAGGAGTGGGTACCTGCCTGTGCAGTGATGGCTAAGGAATGAGTAGTAACACACAAGATCAAACCTCGGGGTCCTGGGATGCTCCTGCCAGCACCACATCCTGAGGTTTGCTGGACGGAAAATCAATTTTCCCCCACCCAGGCTCCCAGGCAGACAGTCTTCCAGGCTGTTCATCCTCCCCCACAGCCCCGGGGAAGAGCAAAGAGCAAAAGAGCAGCTGGGTCAGGAGGCAAAGGAGAGCTGCAAAGAGCTCGTAAGGGAGAGTTGACCCGGTACCTTTTGCTCTTTCCTGGTTCAGTCCTCATCCATTTGCTGGAATCATGGCCAAACTGCATGTTCAGAAGATAGCAGGGTCAGGGAGATCAATGAATTATAAATAAATACAGTATAAACAAATCAATCAGATGAATAAAAACATTCGACAGAGCCACACTAATTAAAAATATAATAATCCAGATAGTGGACATTTATTTAAAATGGTGCAATTACAGCTTTTAATCATCCAAGTTTAAATTAACAGCAGCAGCAAAGTGGCTGTGCAAACGTGTTCTCTGTAATGAACTGATATTAGAAAGCCAGCCTGGTGATCTCTCCCTCTCTCAGGCAAATTCTCCCTCCTCTCATTGTAAAATAACCTTTTGGTGTCGTTTTCTTGTCGACTCTTGAAGATGAAGACACAATATTGGAGCTAAATTAAATCCCCTTCACATATTTCTCTTCTTTCAAGCTGTAAAAATTGCTGGTATCAGTCATTCAGCCTCTAGTGCTGACGCAACCACACTTGAGGAGAACATCTGGGGGCCCCGAGAGTCATTATAGGGAAAATAAAATCCTATATTACAATCAGTCAGCAATTAAAAGGCAGGATGCAGGAGGGCCAATCCTGCAAGATGCTGAGCAGGCTTGGTGGGGAAATAAAATGGTAGACTTGTGATGCTCTGGAGCTCTTTTCTTCTTCACTGGGTCAATTGAGGGGAGGTTAGAAAAGTTCTTAATCTGCTCCTGCCCAGAACAATGTTAATTCAGGTCAGTGCTGATCCAGAGGTCACAGGTCTAGTACATACTCACCACTAGACAGCCCAGCCTGCAGAGCTGTGGGACCAGGCTTTACCTCTGCTTGGCAGGTCCCAGCCAGGCTTGGCATTCAAACAGACGGTGTGGCTGAAGGCAACGCTCAGCTTACCATGCGAAGTCCCCACGGTTAGAGTGGGCTAGATGCAGGGTCAGGTAAATCACAGGCATGAAAGCTCTGAGCATCTGGCTGGTTCCGACTTAGCAAAGTGGTGGGTCTATTCTGCCCTGGGCAACTGTAATGGTCTTTCTCCCACGTATGGATTTACACCTGCCCTGTAAAAGCATCTTTACTACAGCAGAGCTGAGCTACTACCAGCCACAACTTGGACAAGTGCTCAGTGCAGTGATGGGAGTGAGCAGATTTACAGACACATGGTAAGTGAAACTGTTGAAAGCAAAGCCTTCCAGGCATGGCTGTCCCAAGGTAGGCTTGAACCAGCAGCTGAGGAGAAGCAGTTCTCCACCAGCTGCAAAAGCTTTGCTTGTCTGCAGCCTGTCCTGCCTGCCAGCCAGCCCACTGAGCTCCGTTCTGCTTCTGCCTGTGCTCTGTGCCTGGGTCATGTTCTGCACAAGGGAGTCACAGCAGGGCAGACACAGCCCCAAATGTTCCTGAGTCCATGACTCAGCTTCCATCAATGCCCCTGACACGGCTGTCCCACAGCTCATGGTGCTGGTCCTGCTCAGGGTTCGGATGTTCAGCTTCAAGGTTGAAAGGCACAAGAGGAAAAACACACAAAGAAAAACACTCCTTTTGGAAGTGTGGAAAGATTCCTGCATGGGAATTGAACACCACACATGGAGAGTGCACGTGTGGCTCTGTGTGTATACATGTGTGTCGACACACACACTCCTGCACATGTCAATCACAGCTCCTTCCAGAGCTGCTCGCCCTCTCCTGGATTTCGGCCGCTGTCAGCAAACACAATTACCTACCTGTATCCACAATCCCGAGCGCACAATTAAAGCCAGGAGCCCTTTGGAAAGAGAAGTTCATCTCTCTAATTAGCACCAAACCCTCCTCTCTTTCCTGTTTACCCGGGGGGTGTGCAAACATACAGCGAGAGAGCAAGTGAGAGTCACGCAGCCCTCGCTGCCGCAGTGGGCAATGTAATTACCTGGCCTGCACATTAAGATTAATAAATATTAACTTTACTTGTGTTTTCACTGTCCACCTAAGATGGAAACAATGAGCTTTAGTACTTAATCAAATTAGAGCTATAAAATTATTTCCCTTTCAGAAGGTTCATTTCTGTTTGCTGGCAATTAATGCTGATGATTTGAGTCCCATCTTTAAAACATTTCGAAACGCAGAAAATGGCAGAAGTGCCACAGTGCATTAATGGAGCCATAATACACATCAGGTAATAAAGCATGAAGAGCCTGTTTACTTTGAGTACTCTAATTATTTGAGAGCTTTTAAAAAAAAACAAACAACAAACCCAACATGTGAAAACTTTAATTTAATTTTAATTATTTTAAAAAACCCCTAAAGATAAAAACAAGACCAAAAACCTGGTTTGGAAGTGTGGCTTTGAAATTCCCTGCAGCCAGGCCAAGGAGCAAATTTTCCCTTGTGTTTCCCTCTTGTTTTTCACTCTCCAGGCTGCACAGGGCAGGGAGGACCACTCGCTCACCATATGCTCGTGCAGCTGCACATGCACCATCTCTGCAAGCACTGCAAGGAATCAATGCACCACCTCGCAGGAGACCCCCACCCCTTGCTGTGCTGCAGGGGACAGTCACCATCACTGCCCAGTCTGAGAGATCCAAAATCTCCTTCAAGCCTTTAACACCACCAAGTATTCAGCAGCTGTGCCTTAGCCTGAGACGCAGCCCTGCCGAGGCAGACTGCAGCGCCTGTGCCTTCCCTGCCCTTGCAGATCTAGCAAGGTTTCATTCTTCTTCTTTATAAATTGACACCAAAGAAGCAGCCTAACTGAGGCAGGATGGGATGTGGGGAGTTGTCTGGTCCTACTCCCTGCACAAAAGGGTCAACTTCAAATTAGGTCGTATTGCTCTGGGACTTGTCCTGCTGAGTTTTTTATATCTCTAAAGACAAAGATTTGCCCACCACTGCCCTGTCCTGAGGCCACAACAGTCATTATGAAGGTGTTATTTCACTATACCTTGTGGGCATTGTCCCTGCTGTAGCCTGTGCTGTGGCCTCTTGTCCTGTTGCTCTGTACCTCTGAGGACAGCCCAGCTCCAGCCTCTCAGTTCCCTTGGTGTTAGTTGAAGCTGGAGGGAGATCCTCTTTGTCCTTGTCTTCAGGCTCAAACAAACCCCACCCTTCCACCTCACCTCATACATCCACCTTTGCCATCTTAATGGCTTCCAACAGGCTTTCTCCTGCTCACTGTGCTTTGAGACAGATGGTCCAGCCAGTTCTCCCATCCCCCTTCCACCTCTGCCATTCAGCTATGGCCACAGAGAAGACAAAATTACATGGAAGAGACCGAATGGCTGATACCAGCAGAAGGAAGCACGACCAAATCCTTGCAGCCTCTCTTGACATGACCCAGTAATGCCAACAGGTTGGCTAGGGCCAGCCTCTCCCATACAGCACTTATGCTGCTGTTTATACCCAAGCACATGCTTTCCCTGACAGGTTGCCTGCAGCTTAGTGAGTTCTTTTCCATGGCCTGGGAGATCTTAACCTGCCCCAGCCCCGATGACACACATTAGCTTACAGGCTCTTGCCATGGTCTGATCGGGTAGATCAGACACCGTAGAGCCAGTTGGCATAGGGTTAGCTCAAGACCTTTGCAGAAGGAACAAAGCAGTGCAGAATCAGACCCCAGATCTGATGGCCTGGTTTCTCTAAAGCACGGCTGTTCCCCCTGTTGCAGAACATGGATTGCTTCACCAGTCGAGTGTATTTGCAAGGCTATACGAGCCAAGATAAATTTTCCCCCAAAGTAATAACTTTTCAATTACCTTCATTATTCCTTGCTCAACACAAGAACAGCACAGCACCTCTTGAGGGAGCAGCTGAGTATTTCTCTCCAGGGTGCACATTTATTATTTTAAGAATCATTTAATTTTCCATCTGAACAAAAGGGGCGAATGTAGGTCCTGAATGACTCCAGGGCCCCGTTCAATACTTTGCTGCGTTATCCATCATGGCAATTACACATGGTAATTCATCTCTGGGAAACTTCAATACGCAGACCTGAGAGCATTTGAGGTACCTGGCATGACTCACAACTCTAGGAGCCCATGGAAAGAGGGTGTCATGACTGGAAAGTATACCATTATGCCCAAGAAACTTGGGGAAAGTCTTTAGTAATGGGACTTTCAGCATACCAGCAACCTGCAGCCTGGGTTTCCAATGCCTCTCCTAAACTCTGTCTTCCCACAGCACACACCCATGCCTGCAGGTCCCATTGCTGGCCCAGTACGATTTACAGTATTTATGCTGTGATGCTCTTCACAAAGGGGTCCCTACTGGGTCAGGCTGAAGGTGTTCCTGGTGTGAGAAATGTGACTAAATGCCACCACAGCGGTAGTCGAGTAGAGAAACAATTTACTCTCTGGGTTACGCAGAGCAGCACTGTCTCTTCATCAAAGTGACCTGCAGAGCTGGAACCAAAACCCACTGAGGGATGAGGATAAAAGTTTAATTACAATTTCCATACCTAAAGGAAAAACCAGACTGCTCTGATCTTATAGCTGAGATCTTTCCCAGTTTCCAGCTGCTCTCTGCCACCTCTATGTGCCTTCCAGTGCCCATTTGGAGAAGGCTGCCTGGCTAGAGATGCTACTGTAGGTTTTGAGTTTGTCTTCGGTACAGATCTAGTCAGATTTATGTCTCCAGGATATTCTCCAGATCCTTTTTATGTAGCTACTTATTAGTGGTGTGAATGCCTTCCTGGTCTGTAAAGCAATTCGGGCATCAAGCTGGGCCCTGCAGGAGTGCACATCACTGTAGGGTGCTTATTCAGGAGCTCTCCCCTCCGACTGGGAGTGGGTGGAAACCTGTCAGCTCCTCAGAAGCACAAGAAACAGCCTCAGATCAAGCAATAGGGAACCTTAGCTGGCTTCAAAGTACTTCAGTAACAGGTACTTGCCTCATGCTGAGAGGTCACTTTGCATGACTGCACCCTCGCACAGACATAAGTGCTGGTTCCCAAGGACAGGCACCCCTGCGAGATTCCCCTCTGTGCTACTAACACGTATGTCAGTGCTCAGCAGTGATGGAAGCAGGCTGTATCGGAGGCTCACAAGTCACATCCTGAGTCTGTGCTCAGAAATATATAATCTGACCATTTCTTTTGACCTTCTGGACCACACAGTTCAGGAAACTCCACCCAGAAATGCCATAAGCACTCCTGATTGAATGGACCAGATATTTCTGGGGAGGTTTCCCATCAGTGTTCAGGTCGTTGGACACTTGTAAACCTGGAAAGTCCTGGCACTACTTCAACTTCATAACTAACTCAGAACAGTCTGTACGGACACCTTTCAGTCCCATTCAGTCAGGGTTCTTGGGCAGGCACAGAAGGTTCTGGCACTGGAAACATCAAGTGAAAGCCCCTGAGATACAGAGTCAGGAAAGAAAATGTATAAGCTAGTATTCATGAACCAGGCAGGCTTAGAGCAGGGGTCTACCCATGAGGCTGTGACTGTTTGCACCCATCAGCAAGGAATGAGTAAACGAGTCTGTGGGTCTCTTCAGTTTCCAGTGGGACACTCAGGTTTCTCTGTGGTCCTGCAGGCCCTGACAGAGATAAAGGAATTGTTTAGCTCTCTCAGTGCCTCCTTGCTTGGGGATCAGCAGATCCTCTCCCTGAACCTCACCCCTTTTCTGCAGTGGTCCCTGAGATCCTGCACTGATCCAGTAGCTTTTGCAGGGGTCCAACACTCAGGGTTGTGCAGGCAGAGAAGCAGAGGTCCCTTTACTTCCATTTGTCCATCACATCCATAAGTATTACAAAGCAGCTCTCTGGCATTTTCCTGGGCACAAGGACATGTCCAGGTATGAACCTGTGCCTGGGTCTCATGGTTTTTGAAGGAGGAGCAGGATGCAAGGTGAGTTGAAAGGGTAGAAATGCCAAGCAGGCTGCATGACATGTTGGTGAGCTCTCCACAGAGCTCATGGGAGACAACCTGAAAGTCTGGCTATTCAGTGAAATAATCTCAGTCAGCTGTAGAGGTAAAGGGCTGATCCTGAATTATCACTGCTCAGAGAACCATTACTAACAGGGGAACAGAGAAATGATATCTTAAGTGTTTGCATTCCCTGCTATTTTCCTCTCTTTTCTCTATTCAACCGGCAAATGCCCCAAATTATCACAAGTCTGGAGAAGCCTGCCTGTCATTTCACACAGTCCCACACGGTGCCAAAAGGCAGACGGGTCACTCAGCTCTCCTGTTAGGAGAGAAGCATGACAACACTCAGACACTAGCATTGTTCCCAGGATCATCCCCCATCAAACTGTCCAAGAAATTCAGCTTTTCCACAGCCCATCCCAAAGTCGCGCTGCTTTGGCCGAAAGTGACATGTCCAGCTGCAGGAACCATCTCTTCTGCCTGTACCAACAGGCACAAGCCCCTGTCTCCCCGCTGCTGCTCACTGCCCAGTCTGACACTCTGTCTAGAAGACCCAGAATAGGTCTGAAACTGAGCTTCATCTGTAATGTGCATGTTTTCTGCCCAAGATAAGGTCTCACATCCTCTGAAAGAGCCAGGTGCCAAGTCACTGATGACCATCGAGTCTATTGTATGCCCTGGCCCTCCCACTTCTGAAGGTTTAGCTCTGTGCACCAAAGCATTTAACTGGGGTATTTTTAGCCAACAGCCTGTAGCCTGACACAAACCAGGATGTCTCATTCAGGTGAACGTTTCCCAAACTCTAGTGTGGTTTGTGAGGGGACTCACATTCTCCTCTAACCACCTCAGGGCACTCCTACTGCACAAAATGAGGCAGTGTCAGGAGCCAGGTCCCTGTGAGATCCTTTAGAGTGGCAAGAAGAGCCTCTCTGCTGCTCCACTTCAACCTTTGCAAGAGGCTAAATCAGCATGTGTGCAAATACAGAGCGTGTGGCGTGTGAGGCTCTTTCGTCTCAGCCTCCATCTCCCTCTTGAAAAACAAAGCACTTAACTCTAATTGTGTCGACTGACTGTCAGCTAAGGGTATGACAGCAGTGTGAGTTGCAGGGGAAGGAACTTAGCAGATTTCTCTAGCAGTGTGGGGTGGGCTTTTTCCAGGAAGACCAGAATGTATCAGCACTGCCAAGACACATGAAACAAAGAGAACCGCTGTGTTTCAGTGGCACCAACAGACCAAGGAGATGTGTAGAGACGCTCACCTCACGGGGTCTTGTGCAGATGAAGATGCAGTATGATGAACTTTGTTCCAATGTAGTGTTTGGAGGATGCCCTTTGTTTCCTTTTGCTGGGGATTGCAGAATAGCTGCTATCAAACATCTGATACCATGCAGGGGACCCAGAAATAACAAGAAAATAACATGGCTAATTAGCCTCCTGGATTAGTTTAACCAGCTCCCTCTGGAATAGCCTCCTTTGACAGGGTTAGATTTCTTCCCTTCCCCCATAGCTGATCCTCACATTTAATTACACTGGAAACCTGGCTGTGCCCAGCTCAGATGGAGTGTTTTACTGCTTATATGGTCCTTGCAGATAAGACACGCTGCTGCTATTGCACAAGTGGAGAAGCATCTTTGAGGGGTTTTATATCTCCTTTGGGAGGCTGCAGCTCCAGACACCTCGAGCAGTAAGACCAAGGCAGAGGTAGAAATCTATGAGTGGAAGCAATAATTCCCATGCCTTGAATAGGAGAAACAACGCTGTCATTGTCCTGATCCTTTCACCTAATTAGAGAGGCTAAAAGTGATAAATTGTCAGGTGAATGGTCCATGTGGGAGAGAGAAGACAGGATCAGTTCCAGCAGAGGCCAGACATCTCACAAAGATAGTGAGCTTCCTGAGGCTGAGAGTTGGGCTTGTTCAGCCTGGAGAAGAGAAGGCTCCTGGGAGACCTTATAGCACCTTCCAGTACCTAAAGGGGCCAAGAAGAAAGTTGGAGAGGGACTGTTTACAAGAGCGTGGAGTGATAGGACAAGGGGGGAATGGCCTTAAGCTGAAAGAGGGAATATTTAGATTAGATATTAGGAAGAAATTCTACACTACAACAGTGGTGAGGCCCTGGCAGAAGTTGCCCTGAGAAGCTGTGGCATTGTTCAAGGCCAGTTTGGATGGGGCTTTGGGTAGCCTGGACTAGTGGAGTGTGTCCCTGCCCATGGCAGATCCTTAAAGATGATCTTTAAGGTGCTTTCCAATCCAAACCATTCTATGATACTATTCCTGAATAGCTCACTCAAAGGATAACATCAAGCAGTGTTTGGAGAGAACAGGATGGATGTCCCTTCCAGGCAGGGGGATTCGAGGCAATGAAATTGATACAGTCAACATCCTGGGAAAACCTCAGTATACAAAAACTTCTGTCCCCTGAATCAATCAACACGTTTTCAAAGGACACAGAACTGAGAGAGAGAGGATTCATCCCATGAGTAAGAGAAGATACTAGACCAGAAACTCTGCATTTAACCCATAAATTCTTTTATACCAGCCACTGATATGATCTTTAAAATGGGAACAACATTATGCTTGTTTCCCCAAAACACTCTATATCTTGATCATAAATTCTTTAATATCAAGACCTTGACATCTTATTCTCTTCTGTGTTGTCGCCATTTGTCACCCCACTATTTAATATGCTGTGCCAGGGAGACTGTCTGCTCTGAGACTAGCCTAGCAGAGGTTGTCAGCAGCATCCTAGAGCTCTTTATGATACAGTCAGACTTGGTTTCCTTGTTAGACTGGCAAGAATTATGTTTGAGTCACATAATCGTACAAAATTCTCATCTTCTCAAAAGTCATTTTCTTCTGACAGGCTGAATCCCTCCCCTGCGTCTCTTCTAACACTGATATGGAGCTTTTCAGACAAAGATTTCAAACTAATTGTGCACAGCAGCAGGTTAATATGATCAAAGGAGCTAACAGGCTTTCATATGTATTTACATGATAGGAGGCTCCCAGATTCAAAGACTGGATCAAGAGATTTGCGATAAACTGTGTGAGGATTATTTGTCTGCGTGGTGTGCAGCAGAGAACCTGCCTCTGCTCTGCTGCAAAAGCCAATGGAGCATTTGCCCAGGCTGGGAAATTGAAGCTTTCACACTAACCCTGTACAGCTTTAGCCATCTCTTATGAACAGAGGAAAACCTCAGTAGCTGGTATTAAGGTAACCGGGGGCCTCGTACAAAAGAGAAGAAACCTGATGTCCCCAGTTGTGAGCCCGGCTTTGCAGCACTGGGAGGATGCTCACAGGCAGAGACTTTCTGCTGAGCAAGGCACATGGAGGCAGACACAGCAGGAGGAACGAGCAGAGAGGCTGGGAAGGAAGCCACGCATCAAGGAGTGGTTTTGGTGGGGGAAGACCAAGCAAATTTCACCTAGCAAAGGCTGTGCCATTTTCATTGCTGGTTGTTTAAAATAAGTCAGGCCAAGGCAGAGGAAAGCCTGCTGATGGGTGGATGATGCTCTAAGCAGGGTCCAAGCCAAGCCTGATGAGTCTATTTTATTTACCTCGTGAAAAAGTGGAGCAACTGGGCATGGTGGCAGTGAGAGGAGCCCAGGGCAGATAAATTAGGCTTTTTTTGTAGAAGAGGCACATCCAAATCTCCAGTCCAAATCAAGCAGGTGAAGAATGTGAACCCAGGTCCCCTGTATTCCTCACATCAGTCCACCAGTAGAAGAGCCGGGAGGGAACTCATTAAAATTACACAAATCCTTCGCTTTTTTTCCAGTTCTGAAGTAGAAAAGGCCAAAGTTTTAAACTTTCCAATGTTATTAACTTGCAAAACCACTTTTAATTTAAATGTTTAGTTATAGTGGATTCAGACTTGGGTTTACTTTGACCTTTAAAGCTATATGAAATATCTATACATCTTATAAGCTGTGCATTTGTTTTTGAATCCAAACAGATGAAAAATGGAAATCATCCAATGTCAGCATGTGAATACAGGATAATTTGAGCCTCTTTTCCTAGACAATATTGTGCTGAAATTGATATGTTTTGAAAAAGATTTTGATTTAAATTAAAATAGCCTCTTTTCATGCAAAACTGTAACGCTCTTCTGGCCGTTTCTACCAGGGTACAGCTGATTATCATCTCCCTTCCCCTGCTATGGCTCTTTTGAATACAGTGGAGCCCATGTCTGCAGCTGGGATGTGACAGGCTGAGACAGGGAGCTGTTCCGTGCTGCAATATCGGTGCAGCAAAGGGGGGCAGTGGGGTTGAGGAGGGAGGGTTGCAGCGCTGGCAGTGGGGCTTTGTAATCTCACATCATGTACACCCTGTCTCGGTTTTTGTCCTGCTACTGTGAGAGAGAAGACAAAAGAGGACATGGGGAGAGCAATACATTGACTGTTACTATCGTGACCTTCTGGATCCGCAAAGCTCTGTAACATCTCCCCAGGAAAGATGCTGCTTAACAAAGTGCTTTGCATGGCCTTTTTATATCACCAGCAGATTTGTGGCTTGGCTCCAGAATTGTCCTGTCTCAAAAGAGAAAAATGGTCTGAAAATTGTCGTTTCCTTAGAAAACAGAGAGAGGAAGACAAGTGAGGAGCAGGAGAAGATCTGTCTTTCTGATAGGCACTCTGCATGGATCACAGTGCTCTGCAGTCCAGGCTCAAGACTTCTCAACACCCTGTATGGGCAGACGGCATTAGGCAGCGAACTCCTCTCCTTCCAACATAATTATCATTTCTGCATAGAAACATAAAATCTTTGGTCATGAAAGCTCATTTCCTGGAAACTGAGAGCACATCAGACATGCTGATCCTTTTTGAGGAAAGAGAGAGAAGGGACATGACCTGAGAGGTAGAGAGGAGACCAAAGCTAGTAGGATGGGAGCCTTGGTGTCAAGCAGTGTCTAAAATATCCGCTTTGCATCATACTGGCTCTTAATTGTCACCAACCACGGAGGAACTGATTGAGCCCAGCAAGGGTCCAGCAAAATAGATAATTTCTCACAGGCATCTAAAATTCATGAACGCGGCAGTGGTCCCGTCACACCATTGCTATGTTGTTCCATGGCCCAGAGTCTCCCTTGAAGGGTGAAAATATCAGGGGTAATTTTTTTTCCCTGAGAGTGGAATACATTTGGGTTGTTAATGCATGGCTTGCACTTCGAGCGGATCCTCACCGAAGGGCCGAGAGCTTGTCTCAAACCGCGTGTTGTAAATTAACTCTTAATGTGATGAATGCATTAAAGGGGCTGTTAGCCCTGAAGGATGTGCTCGGAAACCCAAAGTTCTGATTAAGGGCTTGATTCATAAAAGCTTTACGCACCATTTACGCAGGTTTCTTTATTGGAAATGTTACTTGGAAAGAGCTCTGGAGTGGCTTCTTCCCAGAGAAATGGGGTTAGGAGTCTGGACACGCAGGCTCACACGTGTGCTTGCAAACATATGTACTTGCAGAGGCAAGCCAGTGGGGTGGGGACATGCAGAGACTCACATGCACTCATGACATGCTGCTGCCACACGTCAGGTGTGCACTGAGGCTAAGCCCTGGTCCTCCTCCAGACTCAGGCTGTAAACCTTGGTCCTGCTCAGGGCTTTCTCTGTATATGGCTAATGCAGTCTGTAAGTGGGCCAGAAGCCACCCAGCCATACGGTTGCCTTCTCTGCCAGGACTTGGGAGCACAGCATCCCCCTTGCTGCTCAGAAGTTGGGGCAGGGTCTCCAGCTCAGAGAGGGAAACCTGAGTGGAACCGGTAAGGCAATGCTGAGAAAAGGCAAACAATAGAGGACAAATGATGGAAAACACTTCCAAGAGGAGAAGTGCTGGGAAAGAGCCATGCTAGCTGAGGTACGGGTGGGATGGGCACTAAAACCCTTTCCTTGTGCCTCACCTGCACAATTTTGGGGGCTTCACCTTTGCAAAGAGGTTCAGTGATCCTGTGTTGCAGAAACAGGACCGAAGCATTGCAGAGTGGCTTTTGGCTCAGGGAAAGAGAGGTGGGAGCCAGGTGAATTGAATGGGAGGGGTGCTACCTGTGCTGCTGGACACACACAGTGTGCATTCCCAAGGAGCTTCAGCCCGGGTTGTGTCTCTGCAACCAGAAGCAATGAAGCAGTCTGCCAGCTCCGCTACCTGGGATCCTGCCCAGGGGAAAATATGTCCCTTGAGGAAGCAAGTTCTTTAATTTCCATATTGGCTGTATGAAAGGAGGTATATGCAATTTTCTATATCTCGCAGATCTATGAAGAGGAGCAGCCAGAAAATTGCTAGAGGATAAAAAATAATTCTTATTAAATATGTCATTCCAAGGGGATCTGGATGAATCAGGTTTTAAGTGACACCCCACGCTGATCATGACAAACATCCCACTTGCAAAGCAGCCCCAGGAATTTTAGTCTTTACTTGAATAGCTTACACTGAGAAACAAGGAGAGTTTGCTGAGCACTGAGCAGCAGGACAGCGCTGTGCCCCGTGCTGTTCTGCCCTGTGCCAGAGGCTGAAGGACAGCCACAATAACACTGTTTCTTGCGTGAACAGCCACAAAAACAGCAGCAAAACCTGCCACCTTGTTTAAATTGGTACCCTGCTAGTTTCAGTGAGTGTGCTGTGGTGAACAAGCCTGCAGTCACCTCACCGAAAACCTTGACGATTTCATCCCTCTTGAGCCTCTTCCTGTTAACAGTCCAAGCTTTTATATTCTTTCCTCATAAAGCAACTCTCCCATCCCCTGCACCACACCAGTCTCCCCTCTATCCCCTCTAACCCCCTTCATCCTACAGACCAGGGCTGTCCACAGTGCTTAAGTGCATCCCCAAACCCACAGCAGGGCTTGGGACTCAGGGTCCCACCACACATTTCCCGTGCCAGCTTCTTTGAACCCAGGGCACAGCAGACATTATCAGCAAGTCAGGCAATAGCAATAGACAACTCCCTCAAGTCCCTGTAATTACTTTATATTTTATATACCCAGTTCCCCCAATGCAGCACAACTACAACGTGCTCCATGTGCCAAAACAGAGGATGCTGCACAATCTGTCCTCCTGGTTTCACCCAACATGCCTGGATGTGCACAAAGCCAGAAGCTCTTCTCATCAAAGTTTAGTGATGACATTTATCCTGGTTTTAATTATAACGTGCTTCTGTGAGTCTGCTATTAGCAGGATAGAATAATGGCCCGTTCAATCCAAGCAGTCTGCCTGATCCCAGAGATGTTTAATCAGACATCAGCAACTGTACCTGAAATCATCACATTAACTATATGGCAACATCCCTCCTCTCATGATGCTGCAATAATGAGCCCCTGTTCAACAGGAGTGGGCTTTATTTGAAGGGCATAAGGAAAATGACTGATTCATATGGGTTTAATCGCTGTGTTTTTCGTTATAAACATCTGCTTCGACCTCACAGCCAGTGCCTGCTCCAGAGCCCAGGCATGGGGCAGTTGTGGGTGGCTTCTGTGTTGCATCTTTGCAGTCACGTTTGGTCCTTAGAACCTCTATGTGAAAGTGGAGAAATGAGGAAGGAAAAAAAAACGGAAGACAGTAAATCAAACACAAAAAATGTGATTGCTGCTTATGGCATGCACAGGCATCTCACTTCCAAATGTTCCTGTGGAATAGTTGCTCAGTGGGCAAATTCAGGGCAACGACACACTGACAGTGGAGTGTCAGCTGCCTCAAGGCAGCAACCCCCCCATGTCAGGAACCCTCATGGTCCTGCTGTACCTCAGCACCCTGTTAGGTCTGGCCAAGGCAGCTCCCATTTGGGGTGCAGAGTATCTGAGTTACCAAGAGACCAAGAACGAACCAGCAGAGACCTTCGTCAGAATAACGAGTGATTCCCATGTCTTTGCCCTGTGTGGCCAGGGCTCCGGGTACCCTGTCTCTGCTCCCCACTGCAAGCACAGCTCACAGTCAAGCTGGAAAAATAGGAACCTGAACAATGGCAAAATCAAAAGGACAAATAAGTTTCCCAGCTGTGTTAGAAATAAAACCCCCAACAGTTCAGTCTGGCAGTTTTTAAGTGGACCTCAGAATTTGGAAGAAGGAGGCTGGTTCGCTTTCTGAATACACAAGGTGAGCAGGGCAGGCTGGAGGGCTTCTCCTAGGAGCTTGTTTACAAAGCTAATTTTTTTTTTCTCTTTTTTTTTCTTCTGGCTGCACAAAGCTGAGGTTTAATCACTGTTTGTTGAGGAACAGCCACAGGAAGCTCCGCTCCCAAGAGCAACAACCAGAGACATTCAATTTTGAAGCTGCCAGTCAACAAAAGGACATGAAGTTATTAGCTCTGAAGACTCCATTACCTGCCACTTCAGACCCCGATACCATCTTTCATAGATGGTTTTTTTTCTGGGGATTCCCGTTTTGAGTAGGGTCAGAGTCCAGATTACTTCCAGGTGGTTTCTAAAACATCTCCAGAAGTACAGTGAACACAACCTCATGATCAGATTTAGTGTACTTCATTAAAAACCAGCATATTAATAAAATAACTATGCCCAAGGCAGTTTGCATCCAGATATGCAAGCGCTCTTAGTGCAAGTAGATGGAAAGCACAGTGATGGGAAATTTCATGCAACCTGTGGCCCCCAGCTGCCCCACAGGGCATCCCTCCCCTCAGCCAGGGATTCTCTCTCAATTCTCAGGACAGGTCCATGCCTAAGTGCCCCTCTGCAAAGCATAAGCCTGCAGTGGCAGGACAGGCACTGCCTCACAGGCACGGCAGGAACGGCTGGTTTTGAGCACCGAGAAGAAAATAAACAAGGTTTTGCTGCTTAATCCCTGCTCCAGCCCAGGACTGTTTCAGATTTGGCAGAGGGATTTATCTATCGAACTTTGAACACCTTAAAGAAATGAAGGCAGAGGCCACTAAATGATGGTGTCAGGCAGAGGGAAGTCGGCAGATAACGCGGTGAGAAGAGAGAGGGGAATCAGTCCCGGTCCATCTGTCTGTCTGCCTACAAAAGTAAGTGGGTTAAACGCAAAAGTGAGCAAAATCCCCCAGAGTGGCAAATAAGGTTTAAAGTGAGTAGCTTCAGCACACACCCCAATCTTGGTGGTTAATAGACCGGGGAGTCTTTTCAGTACATTCCTCTTGGAATATTTCCCATCATTTTTATCTTGAGTAATCAGAGGCTTCCTGGTCCCCAACACTCCCCTTCACAGCACAGCGTTAATAGGAGTTTCTGAGCTGCAGCGGCTGCTCAAAGCACAGCCTCCCAGCCGAAGCACAGGGCTATAATTTTACAATTTGCCTGTGGGTAATGGAGTAAATAGAATGGAGTTCATATAGTCAGAATTTAAAAGGAAAAAGATCTGTATTTATGGGCAGAGAGAAACGTGCTCACAGATATCCTCCGCTGTGAAGCACTCCGTATCGAAGCCGGATGATGCTAAGCAGCTGGAGGCAAAGATGCAAAATCTGCTGTATTTAACAAGTGGTGGTGGCATCTGGACAAGATCAGAGAGGAGGGTAAGGATCACAAGGCGGGTTCGCCCACGCTGGCAGGCTCGCTGCCTCTCAGGACTTCAAACAGGATAAATTCACAGGGGGTCCTCCCTCAGCTTTTCATGCAGCCAGGGAGGAGGAATGATGTCTCCAGGGATCAAGTTTGGAGATGGTACCAAGCCTGAAGTCCTCCTTGTGCTCTGACGAACCCTCTTTCCCCTTCCAGTGCCTGTAGAGAAGACTGGGGCTCCGGCAGGACAGGGCAGCACCTGAGTGCAAAACAGCCTCAGACCACCACCAGAGTTCAGCACAGGGCATGGCTTGCTCCACTCTGGCCCCTGTGCTCTGGGCAAAGCCCCATAAAAGCCTCTTCTAGGACCTGGAAGAAACCTCTGCCAGCATTGCCAGGCATTACATAGCATCAGAGAGCCATAATCTAGCCTTGCTGACACATTAGGCCAAGTTGCTATCCAATTTATCTCTACTAATCCGTTCCTTTATAGGTCTGTTAAGATAGAAATCTCAAATATGAAGAGAGAGCTGCCAGAAAGCTTTTGAATTGACAGTAGGTTTCTCAACTATTTTAGCAGGCTATCATCTTAAATTGCCTGCTGCTCAGCACTCGCACCGGCTGCCCTAATGGCACTTCTGTACCACGCAGAACTGGAGGCTGCATCTTCCTGCATTTATGAGAAACTAGGACATTATGTGAAGGGGGAATAAAACATCTCCAAGATCAGTTGTTAATGCCGGGGGATGTTTTATTGTCTGGACCATGGGATGAAGTTTGGAAGCGCAGCAAGGATGCCCCCCAGGGGGTGAGCAACCAGACAGACGGTCATTACCGACAGCCAAGATCGAGCCCTTGATGGTGAATTCACAGGGCAGAATTGGCCAGCAGCAGAAGGAGGCTCAGCTAACGGATTTGGCCATGGTTTGGCAGGACTTGCCCCAGCACAGCTTTTAAATACAGTTCAGAGACTGAATTTTGAGGATAATCTGCTTTTATGTTTTCCAGTGCAGGGAAGCAGACATTGCCCACCCCTGCATGGGTCTGTCCCACAGCCCTGCAATGATCACAGCTCCCTGAAAGCAACCCGAGCACTACATTTAGCAAAGGAACATCACTGAGATCTGGAGATGTAGCGTCCTTCAAGAATCTCCTTCAAACCACCCTCTTTTGAGACATTATCAGGAGGAGACAAGTTAGACCGAGGCTTCTGAAAGCCTGTTTGCAGCCAGCAATATAAACAAAGCAATTGAGTCAGAGAATCGCTGCCTTGGGGAAGGGGTTTTCTCTGTAACTAGCAGAAGTGAACAGGAAAAACTCTTCTTTTGAAATACATCACTGCTGAAGGAGGCAGCGGGGAAGGGAAAACCACCCAGGCCTTTCACACACTGTATTAAGGAGCAGCAGGGTTTCACTCGGGCTGGGGAGAGGGAGCATGAGTCTGCTTGGAGTAGACCATGGTTGGAGTCACCCTCCATCCTTCTGCAGAGGACCAGCCCCTCATTCTTCCACACCTGTCTGTCCCAAGCAGTCCCAGGGGAAGCAAGCAATTTTCAGCATGCTCCTTCTGAAGCATGGGCACAGCAACACAGAGGGTACCAAGGAGCTGCCAGACGCGGCAGACGTTGGAGACAAACCTCCTCACAGAGCACGAGAAGGGAGGAAACCACAATGGACCTAAGATGCTCAGTGGACAGCTCAAGACAAATCCCTGCAGCAGGATGAGTATTTTTCGCTCTGCAGACATTGCCTACTCCAGGTATCCTTCAGTCTGCCTGGCTGTGACCCCCTTCCCTGCTAAGCTTGGACAGACCATGCAGAAGGTTAGAACTGGGGCTCTGGGAGGCAGACTGGTAGGAGTGATTTTTCCAAGTCAACGTGATTTGGAGGAGGACAGCCCAAGTCTGTATTGTACCCCATCACCTGATCTGCCAGGCTGCAAAGGCATCCCACATCCTGGTTGTGTGTTGCCAAGTGTCTGTGTTTCCTGGACCCCCCAGTCTTCCTCAGATTATCATCTTAGTCGACCCAGAGCATATTTTACCATGAAAACACACACAAAGTCCGTGGTAGAGACAAGGAGTGAGCCAATGCCTTTATATATCTCCTGCAAGATCACTCCTTCTGTTGGAGGGAACAACCTTGTTCACAACTCCCCGGCTTACCCGAATCAATAACTCTCAAGCCTCTGGTGCCTGGTTGAAACACGGGGCCTGGGGACAGCCACAGAGACAGCTCCTACTCGCACAATGTTTCATTAAACCAGCATCACAGAAGGATCGTGTCTCGCGCTGCCGGGATCGCTCGGCATCCGCCCGTGGGAGCCGCACAAGGCCCGGCCCCGTGTGCCGCCGCACAGCGCCCGTGGATTATGTTATTCCAGAGGTTGCTGTAGTGAAGGGGAAACAAGAGTGTCACATTAGCAGCAAAGGCGGGTCATCAGCGTAATAATTGAGTACAAGATCTATCCAGTGGGGGGGTAATAGAATAACAAGCAATCAACTGCAATACAGGAAGAATAAATTAAGCGGCGTGTGTCTGCTTTCATCCAGGCACAATTAATGTCATTAGCCCTGAGAGATGATCTGGCTTTCTGGGGATAACTTGTGGGACAGGTAACTCTGCCTGCACACCCGGGGAGCGGCTCCAGCCCCCACTCACCTACCCACCCACCCCCCCCCCCCCCAGGACCTGCAGATCACATTGCTGCCATCCCCCTGGGTGGGCAGCCCAGCTGCACTGTCCCCGCGCACAACGCCTCCGCCCCTCCTTTCCTGAGCCGAACAACCCAGCAGCAGAGTTTTGGTTGAGTCACTCATTGCGGCAGCTCTCTCGGGGGGTGTATGTGACCTTCAGGCCACACATAGCTGTGAGTGGCCATCAGCTGGTAAAAGACCATCCAGAGAAAGGCAAAGCTACAGCCGAAAGGCTCCGGCTCTGGTACCAAAACCCAAGGTAGCCGGCGCTCCGAATTTTACCCACAATTTGAAATTTAATATATCGCTCACACGGTGAAACAACCTGTTTACAGCCTCTTCGCTCTCAACCAAAAAAAAGTTGAATTGCCTCTTGCCTGCAAGTGATATTTGTCACCTTATAAATTAATCACTCTCAGGCTGTTCCTCAGCCTAAGCTGTTAAGATCCGGAGAGTCTGGGACAGTTTAATCTAGAGTAAACAACTCTGCAGGAGCTCTTCTTATTTCTGCCTTGCTTTTCTTTTTTTTTTTTCCCCTTCTATCACAAAAAATAAATAAAAATGGTTGTATTAATACTTTCCTGATGTTTCGTCTCAGGAGCAAAACTTCAAAGTGATTTCACAGTCTAGCTCACTCCTGAAAAGAAATAAATCACAAAGTCAAAGAGGCTAGTGGCATGGATTGTTAAAAAAGCTGTTTTCAGCCTTTTCCATTTTCCAGGGAGCTCTCCCCAAGGCTGCCCAAGGGAGTTATTTATTCTGTCTTACTTCAGGGAAGACACAGTTGAATAGCCCAGACTTGTTCCTGCCTCACTGATTAATGCAACAAAGTGGGAAAAAACGGCTGCAACCCAGCACATGCAGCACAGGGGACCTCGTAGGCATGAGGGACAGCAGGGCTGGGACATTGCTGACCACAGAGGACCGTAGAGCTCGTGACAGTGGCACAAACATCATCCTAGCATCATCCCCCCACCCCACAAAATAAAGGGGATCTGATCCTTTCGATTACTTCTATCTCTCGCAAAGGGAGATGCCCTGAGAAGGGTGGCTGAACAAATCCTTGCTTGGGAAAAGGAGACTGGCTCTACCAGTCTCCTGAGTAGTTGGAGTCAGAAGTTTGGAGAGCAGGGTGTAGGAAGCAGCTGGTGGATGTGGGAACAGTATAGGGCTGCCCGACCCCTCGTTTATTGTACGAAATCACCTAAGTAAGATGCTCCAGAGAAGACCTTAAGTTGTTTTTTGTTGTGAGCCAGAACCACCTCAGGGTGGGCTAAGGGAAAGCTTTATGATAACAGCTCAACTAATGTGTGAGCAATAGCAGGGTTGAGGCAGAAGCTGTACTGATTAGTGCATTGTCAGTGCTGAGGCCTCCCACACAGACAGCTCTGTCTGCCTTCCCTTCCTTCGCATACTCAAGGATGCTACATTCATTAGCGTGTTTCTGTGCTCGGTGCCCTCCATCCCTCACCCAGTGTCCTCTGCCTGTTTATTCAAGCTTAATGCCAAGGCAAATAATCCACCTACGAGGCACTTTTTCACACTCCCTGCAAGAAGCTTTGTGCTCCGGGTTAAAAGCAGCAGCCCCCATCACTGCTTCATCCTTGGGCAGGGCTGGGGATGGCAGAGCCGGAGCTGGCTGCCGCGTGTCATGCGCCTGGTGCTGGGCGACTTCAAATGCTTCAAAGAAACATCACCACCACCTCCAGGCGATGCTGGGATGCCTGCAGGGAAACTTTCCTCCCACCTTTTAGCTGACTAGCTTTGAAAAGGGTTAGTCTGGGCCCCCATCCTACTAGAGTTTGGACTAAGCAAGGGTTTTGAGGTGAAAGCAGGCAGTTTTGGCTCATTGATGAATAAAGAAATACTAATGCTTTTAAAGTGATCGTGCAGTGAACTTCTCCCCTCTGTCCTGTATGTCCTGGGGAGTCTGATGTGCTGCATAAATGCAGTGGTGGCTGTTTGAAAGAATCCTCATGCCAGCAGACAGGAGGGACAGGGGACACATCCACCTGGCCATGGAGTGCAGAGAAACCTGGGCTGGAAGGAGAGGGAGGGTCCATGTACTCCTCATTCTGGGATATACCCAAAGAGACAGAGAGGGGCTGCCCTCCCATCCATGGAGCCCATGCTAAGCACCTGAGGAAGACCTACCTTGTGTCCCACAGAAAGCCCAAGGCAGGGGAGAGCACCAAAACCCAACCCTGGGCATCGCCAGAGCCATCGGCTGCTCCAGAGTGTAGGTGTGTAAACCCGTGTACATTGACATCCCATGGCTCTGCCCTGTCCCGGGCTGCCACTGCTGTCCTCTGTGCCTTTGTTTTGCATCTCCTGTGGGGTGTCTGTGACAGAGCTCTTCTCCTCTTGAAAGCCACTGCTTTGGACATGCAGCAGTATATTCTGAAGGGTAGGAATTTGCAGGAAGCCAATGCTGGGGAAGCTATCCAATGCAAACTTCTCCTTTCTTAAGGGCCATCACTGCAGGCAGGGACAGGCTGGTGTAGTGTGTCAGCTAACAGGGACAGGCTGTGATCACAGACCAGCCTGGCTCACCCCAGGAGAGGGAAGGACAGGGTGGAAGTGGTCTCTGAAGGGAGGCAGAGCTGGGCTTTGTGCTCTTCATAACAATGGTGGCCTGTGAAATATGGTTTAATCGGTGATGCTCCAAACACGGCCGCAGGGTGTACAGTGAGGGGCAGTACCTGTGTCCAGCAGAGCTCAGAGGGCCTGTAAAGCTCCCTGTCCTCCAACAGCTTTCACTTCCACCCTCCTTCTACTCAAGGACCACAAAATTACCTGTTTCCCTGCAGTCGCTGCCCCCTGCAGCCATCTCCTGCCTAGGACGGGTGGGAATGCAGGCTGCTGACACGTCTTTTCATGGGAAATCCTGAAAAACAGCCACCCCCGGAGTTCTGAGATGGATTTGGGTCAGTCCCATGGAGATTTGTACTAAGGGAGCTTCAGAGTCCCCTGCAACGGGCCTCATTAACGGAAGCTCCACCAAGCCCCTGCCTCAGTAGCACGCTCGGGGCTGGGGCCAGGGAGAGCTGCTGGGCTGAGTGGAGGCAGCTGCCTCCCCGGAGCAAATCCAAGGATTTTGGTACAGGCAGGGCAGCACTGTGAAGCCAAGATAGTGGCAGGGGAAGGGGGTTTTGGGGCAGCGGGGTAGGAGGGGGAGAGTGGAGAGAGGCTGGGCAGGGAGAGCAAGTGTGCTTGGGGCTGGTTCAGCCAGGCTCCTTGAAAGAGGTACAGGGAGGGACCAGGAGGCAGGACATGATGGATTTTGGAAGCAACACACTCAGAGGATGCCCCAGCTTTGATTCAGCATCCCAGACTCCTAGAGAAGAGCTGCAATAGCATCCCACCAGTTAAACAGCAGCTGGATTCATTTCCTCACTCTGATGCGTCTTTACGTAAGGGAGCCCAGGATGCACAGCATGTGCTGGGGATCTGGAGGTGGGAGCCCCTTGGAAATGAACCATGCTCCCCTCTGATTGCCACCCTCAGCAAGAAAATTGTCCTAATTAAAAAAAAGAAAAAAAAAGAAAAAAAAAGGGAAAAAATAAAAAGGAAAAGATCCGTCTGCGTATGTGCATAGATATAGAAAGCAATTGCAGCCCTCACAGAGTGAAAGGAATAAATAAAGGAGTGGGAGAATGATTCAGTAGCAAAGGCTGGTTATGTGCATGCCCATTAGCAAAACTTGGAGAGGAACGGTACTAATGACATTGGAATAATAAAGTCATTAGAGTGAACAGCCAGAGCCCGTGCTTACACCTGTAAGTGCTGCTGAGTCTTTGAGTAGATTAAGTTCATCTTAGTGACCACGGCTGCCTCTTCTAAAGCAATTATTGACAGATCTGTGAGCTGTTTGCTTTGCATTTAGTGGTCAATTAGAATGCAAACACTCTTGCCTTCCTAGCCAGGACTGTGGGATGTTTCTGTAGTTAATTATTTAAATGCTTAGGTGACAGGATAACGGATTTCAGGAATTTTGTTGTATTTAAAGCCTGGCTGTGCCCTGTGATGTGGAAACAATCTGACTCTCATTTTAAATTTTCCATCCCAGCAAGAATTTTTTCAGTTAGAGAGGGGAAGTATCTGCAGATGCGTCATTAAGAGCGTGCAATAAAATGGAGCATTAATGCAGTGCTCTGAGCTGGGAACACATTGGATGGGGGGGGCTGTGCGGGGGAGAGGGCTGCTTTGGGTGGGAGGAAGAAAGGGGATGCCAGGAAAGCCAAGGACTCAGTGCAGCAGAGAATAGGAAGGCAGGGAAAGCACCCACAGGAAAAGACCTGGATGTGGTGGCTCTTAGAAAAGGACCCTGAGCAGAGGCAAATATAAGCATTAAATGCACAAAACCTTAACTCTGTCATTTCCTCCTTGATGCTTCAGTGTGATGGTCCTCAGGGCTTTGAGCATGGTCAGCATCTGTCCCTGAGAGTGCAGCAGACACTGGTGGACAGCAGGAGCTGTGACATTCAGCCGCTATCCCAGCATCGAACCCAGTGGGCACAACAGCAGCCAAGATCATCTTTTTAGGTCAGGGATGAAGCTTGCCCATGCCCTGCTGCCAGACCCAGAACTGCTCCTCTCAGGGCTGCTGTTTTGGTTGAATCTCAGTTTTCAAACAAGAACTCATCCCCTTTATTTATGGCTGCAAAGGAAGAGACACCAATGCAGCCCAGCAGCACTCAGTGTAAAGTTGAGGGTGCACTGGGGGCCTGGAACAGTGACTTGCAGGTGGCTTGGCCAAGCCCCAGCCCTGAAAGATAACTCCTGCCAGTGTGACTGACTGCAGGCATCTGTCTGCTCCTTGGGAGAGAAGGCACCACCGTGCTGGGGAGTGATGTCTCATGCCACCACACTGGGTAGAGCTGCTGCTGTCAAAGGAGGAACCCAACCTAAAATGCCCATCACAGAGAGACCTCAGAAATCAGTTGAAATGACCCGGACGACGCTGAGCTGCTGCCTGCAGCCCTACGTGCTTGGCCATTCCCCACCTGCCCAGTTGGAGAGACCTACCCATGCAGAGACTTCTGTCCTTCCCATGCCCCCTGGAGAGGACATCCAGAAAGTCTTGCCCAGTGCTGGCATGTTGTCTCTGGCCCTTGCTAATGAACTCTGCAGCCCCCATACTCCTCCTTTATGCAGGAGGGTGGTTTTCTCACCCCCCTGCTATCAGAGTACTGCCATCACCTAATGTTGTGCACCCTTGGAAACACCCACATCCAGACAGTACTGTGGCTGCCAAGGGTTCCCCTGTGCCAAATGGTGGCACCACGGGCATGCTTTGGTCCATAGGTCACCAAAGGAATGTCACCTCAGACTAGTCCCTTTGCTTCTGAGCTCCAGGACAGCCATCTCCTGCTCCAAGTCATGCTGTACCCATCACCCATATGAAGGGACCTGACAGGGGAAGGACCCAATCTCACCAACATCCATGCCAGAGCGAGATGGGGCCATCCAGCCCCACACCACAGCCCTCATCAGCCTCATCCTTCATGAGTCCCCCAGGCAACTGCAAAGCTCCTCTCCCCCGCAGTCAGGATAGATTAACATGGCAAACCACAACCAAGAAAAAACTCTGTATCCCATTATCCATCTCCCAAACCATCCTGTCCTCCAGCACGGCATTTTTTGCAGAGCAAAACAGCATTGATTTCAGTGCCAGTTTTCCAGTCCTGTTATTTATTTAGCATGAAAAGACTAGTTTGCACACTGCTTCCCTCTCTGCTTATCAGTCAAAGGATGTTTACAGTGTGAAAGGCATCTGTTAAGACAACAGCATCTTTCTCCATAGTAATTTATTGTCCTCAGAAAAAGAGTGGGGCAGTTTAATATCTTGTTAACGAGTCTGTCAAACAGACTGTGATGGCTGGAGAAGAAAATACAAAATAAAAAAATTGAGCTTATATCGAAATCAATGGGAGTTTAACTACTTTATAAAATGGCATTTTTCCCAATGGGTGTCGATTAAGCTGTCAGACTTAATAGGCCTGTCCTAGGAAAAAAAATATATCTCCAATAAATAAATGGCCTAGATAAATACATTAATAACTGGTACGTACTGAAGGCTCCTCTGCTGATATTTGTTATTTTTTTTTTGCTCCTCTTTCAAGTTTACATAACTGTCTGAGAGCTAAAAAGCATTTAATTCTCTCCTAGCATATGGCTATTAAGTAGGATTTACTGTAGAAAGTGCTTTCTGACATGTGGCTAATAAAGTCTGTGTATGTCTCGGCTCCTTAATAGGCTCTTGAACTGCAGCCGCATTTCCACTCAGCAACAGTCTGCTCTCTCCTGCCTCCGCTATCTACCAGCCCCGCACTAATTTGGCAAATTTGAGGGGTTCCTAATTATTTTTCCCTCCCCAGTCACAGCTCCCTATCCCTGTTTTCAGAGGGGATGCAGGACCAGTGTTCCTGGTCCAGTGAGGAGCTCATGTGATGGTTGCCAGGAGAAGTCTCAGGGAGTATCTGGGCAACTTTGGCACCTCCCAGGCCTGGGCAGCACTTCCCAGCTCTTGCAAATGTGTTTTTCTGCCAGACCGGAGCTCTGCCCGTGCTCCAAATTCCCACAGTCATAGCAGGGCTGGGACCTGGGGAAGAAAGTCATCAGGATAGTTAAAACAAATGGTTTAAAGGCTCTGTCCGAAATTTTTTATCCCATGACTTAGCCTCCTCTAATTGTTCTGTCCAAAGACTCAGTGGGAGGGGATCTCTGGGGAGACATGTAACGCCAAACTGAGGGCTTCACCTGCTCTGCCTTTAAGCAGCAACAGATTTCCCTGAAACGGCTGGGAATCACTTGGGAGACAACCAAGGGTGAGACCTCAGTCTTGCAGGCTCTGTGTCCATGCCAGCACCTAGCTGCCGATGCATCAGTCTCAGGGCACAGCCTGCTCACCCCTCTGAGGCCTCTGGGTTCCTGCCTCCCTCCTTCCCACCACAGGTGTCTGGGACAGGACTTCCCCCAGAGCATGTGGGTTTTTGATGCTCACTCCAAGACCTCCTCCCAGAAAATATTTCTAGCTATTGTGAGATATAAACAAGGCACTAGTCAAGCAATTGCCTGGTGGAGTTGTGTGCTGTCAAAAGTATTCTCTCTGTTAAGCTCTCTCTCCCAGGAGCCCAGATTTTCAGGCAAGGATCTGCATGGACTCTTCCTACAGAGGGCAGGTAGCATCATGGGCTGCTCTCTCCTCTTCTTGCAGCATTTTTCTCAGCCAATAATCTCCTCCCCTTCTGGATGAAGTGAATGTCTTTGTTAATTCCCCTGTCCAAATCACACGTGAGGTCCCACTGAGGCCCATCAGCTGCCTCTGGGGCTGACAAGGCTGGCTGGGGCTCGTGCATCCTGCTGTCAAGCGCAGCAAGCCAAGGCATCCCATCCGGGGATGCTCATTAACACCCAGCCAGTCCCGTTGGAGCAGCGATGACTGTAAGTCACAGCAGAAATAGAAACTCCCATGGAGCAGCGAGCATCTCTCTGCGGCAGCGTTGATTAGTTCCCTGGGATGAATCACTTGCCGTGGGGCATAGAGAGGTCCCATGTCACAGGGCTCCAAGAGGTGGCAGCCCCCCTGCCCGGATTGATACAGCTAAGTAGAGTTACTTAAATATTCACAGACTCCTTTCCCTGTGGTATTTACTAGGCATTTGCATTTCCACAAATACTTTGATTTCACCACATTTCCTTTCATTCTTCCCCCAGGGAAGGGCCACCAGGGTAGGTTTCTTCTCCTTTGCTTTCCAGCAAAGCTTCAAGCCTTCCTGTTTCAATTTAGAGTGTTTCCTTTTTCCCTCTCCTCGCTCCAATTTCCTTCAGACAGCAAAAGCAAAGATGCAACAGAGGAGAGATGAAGGAGAACCTCTAAAAATACCAAAGCCCTCCCCCACCTCCAAAATTATCCACATAAAAGCCCTCCAGCATTCCTAAGCATTCCAGGCTGATGAAAGGACAAGACTCTGCAAAACTTCAAGAGCTAAATCCATTACTCGAAAACTCTTTCCTATTTTATGCCCAGCTTCACCCAGCACCCCGGTGTGGCTTCTCTCCTCCAAATGGATTTGCTCCCTTCCCCACACTCTCTCGTCTCCCACCTCTTCCTGCAGGCAGTGTTCGCAGGCAGCCGAGCTCCCGCACGCTGCCGGGCTCGCTGGCACTGTGTGCCCATAGCCAAGCCAGCTGGCCATGACACGGGTAAGCTCGTGCCGCTCGGGCAGCTGCTGGGTTTTTGGCTACAGACCCGGGCAGGCAGCAGGAGCTGCCTCTCTCTGTGGCTGGCAGCCCCGGTTCCGCAGGCAGCCTGTCCGCCAGATGCTGCGTAGATCTGCGCTACAGTAATAACCATAATTAATAACAATAACATGCCTGCAAACCATGATGACAGCAGGCACTAATCTTTCATAATACTTTTAAGACAGGAAGAGGAGAATCCTGCCATACAAGTCCTGCTCTATATCAGTTTAGAGCCAATACTTAGAGGAGGCAGAAGACCTCTTAAATGCCATGCAAAATTGTTTTTCATTGAGCCAGGTTCTATCAAAACCTTCTGTCCTTACGTTGTCACTGAATTTACTTTGTCCCAGTCTGTGTCTGCAGCTCCAGGCAGCAGAGCAGGTCCTTGCAGGTAGAAAAAATGCAGGAAAATGGTAATGGGATGTGGTTACAGCTGCTCCACCAAGGAGGACCTGCATGCTGAGCACGTGACCTTACAGTGCTGCTGTTTCTCCTTAAGCATTCTTTCACTGCCCCCTGCCTCAGTTTCCCCATCTTCTACTTAGGGGTTAAATATTTACCTGCTGGTCCCTGAGGATAAATTGGGAGTTTTTCAAAGCTGTAGACAGCCAGTGGGTACCTAGACACTGGGGCAGGCATTCGTGCAGTGAGTGGAGCTCCAGGGGCAGAGTTGTTTCAACACAGGCACTGCAGAAACAACATAGGCTGTTAAGAAAGTGCTGTTGCATTGTTTGCTGAGCCCTGCGAGGAGCGATTACAGAAGGTCCTCTTGAGATGTCAGAGCTGAAAGACCCCTTCACCCTGCCATGTCTCACATGACAGTCATGGTAGTTCGGTGGCTGGGTGGGCTCTGCCACGGTGGAAACATGTCCCAATTACACTAATGAGGTACGCAAGTTCCCCAGAGGGGTCTGGAGATGAGACACATCACTTCAAGAAGATTTTAATTGGCCTGGGAGGCCAAGAGCTACCAGAGGTGCACACCAGTCAGTGGAGGCTCTCCGGGGTCCTGCTCCTGTCTCAGTACTGAGGAGAGGCAGGAGGCTTTGCATATCGACTGCCATCACAGCTGGAATGGACATAGGGTGACCTCAACAAGGACATGGAGCAGTTTGCAACCAGCATGTCCAGCCACAACACCAGGACTGTCAGACAAGCCTGGTTGTGAGGTGGGTTCTCTATAGTCCTGAGGGCTCTCCATTGTCCTGTGCAGCAAAGCACAGAAGCTGAGCACCCACGGGAAATGAAGGCTTGCTCTTCAGAGGGTTCTCTCAGCATGCTTGGTGCCAGTGAAGCTGCCAGGGAACCCCAGGCAGCTTGAGCTGCTGCCACTTGGAGAAGCAAAAATCCAGAGTTTTATCCTGCAGATCCCTCCCAGCTTGTCTCTGGTGAGAGCTGCCTGTTGCTGCACAGCAGCAGGGGCAGCACTGAGGGCCCAGACACAGAGGGTGGAGACGAGCCTTGATCATGCACGGTTGGGGCTGCTTTTGGAAATCCCTAAGCTCTCAAGGATGAGAAGGGGTACCTGCAAGGGATTATACTGTGGTAGTGACACAGGGGAAAGTTGTCTCTCATGGGCAACTGCAAAAGCCTCCCCTGGCAATTTCTGCAGGGGGGGATGCTTACTCAGCACCTCTCCTCCTGGGCTGGTGCCTCTGAATGGATGCAGATCCCCAGCTCTCCTCCTTGGCTGCAAGCCATGAACCAGCTGTCCCAACATCTTTCTCCTCTCTCACACTCCCTTCCTCCTTCCCTTCCCTCCTGACTTCTTTCTCCCACGCAAGAACCAGTGGGGATGGGAGCAGCATCATTCCCATCCAAGGAAGGGACCAGTGAGGTGCCTGTCTGTGTCCTGGCCAAGCTGGCCTGGGAGTCAGGAGGAATGGCAAGACGAGGTGGGAGCAGGACATGTGAGATGTGCAGGGGTAGAGGATAGATGCAGGGCAGCATCTCCTGGCTCAGCCATGCCTCACCTGCTTCCCAAACACTGGCTCATAACTGCACACCTAGCTGTGACATTCCCCAGGTGCTTCTTTCCCCACAATGTGACAGCTCCTGCCACACTGGGATGCCATAACCTCTCTAGAGGCTGTTAGATACAATCCAAAGTAACCCTTTTGTGTTTGCTTTATCAGAAAGGCAACCTTAGGAGGAGCAGTGTGAAATTTGCTGAAGAAAACATATTTTTTCTGGACAAGCATCGTATGGTCCCACTGTGGGGTGTCCCCATGCATTACCAACCCCAGCACACACACACTCTGGGTTTTGGAGCCTGAGAGATTCTCAGTTCTCTGCAAGGATGGTGCAGGCATGACGTAGAGTCCCCAGAGGGGCCATGTCCATATGTCCCTGAAAGGTCGGACAAGCACATCTTCCTGCCCAGTGTCTCCTAGAAAGGACCTTGTGGAAGTACCAAACCCTATACACATTTCCTTGAATTCCCTTTAGCAACCACTGAGCCTGAGTTGCAGAGCTTGAAGTACTGCAAGCAGAAGTGATAATAAAAACTGGGGAAAAAATAGACTTTAAAAGGCTTCTGATTAATATGCATTTAATGAGAGCTTCATTGCAGTCTGAGCTGTGTACTGACTCAGGGGGGAGTGGTGGGGGGAGGATAGCACAAATCTCTGAGTTGAAACTTGCCTGGACCTAAGGACCGGCTCCAGTCACGGCACAACAGTTACTCACTCAGCACCTGGTGACATGATTCAGGCCGAGGATGTGTTGGGTTTTTAGGGATGATGGTCTCAGGCATGCCTGAGTGTCGGTGCCCATGTACACCAAACTCACCCAACACACCCCTAGAAGGGTAGAGATAAATACGAGGGTGGATGGGGGGTTGGTGGGTTTGTGCACATCAGTGCTTAAATAGCTGTGGGGTTCAGTGCAGATGGATGGATGGATGGAAAGATGGATTCACTTCCCAGAAAAATAAGCCAAATCCTCAGAAACAATATATTTGAAAACTCTTGGTCATATCTGCTCTGAACTCACTGTGACTGTCTGCTTTGTCAGGCTCAAACTCAGAGAAATGGGAAAAGCTTCTACAAGTCTCCCTCATCATGCCAAAGGCGTAAACAAATGGGATTGCCTGCTTCTCCAACCTGGGGGGAACTTGTCCATCAGGTGATTGGAAATCTGAAAGTAATGGGAGCTTTAGAAAGAAATGTCAATATCTATCAGCTTTGCATTTGTATTCTCAGTTAATCCTTCTTGTTTCAACTCAGACAAAAGCTGCCCTTCGTTTGGGGGGATTTTTTGATTTTTAATGTGTGACTGATACTTTCTAACACCACAGAAAGTGACCAATCCAGAAGGGAGGATAAATGTTATTCCTTCTGCTGGGGAAATTATTAATAGAGCTGGGGGGGGGGATTGTTCCCCTTATCTTTATTTCAGGTACGGAGCTACTGCATCAAGCTCCAAGCTTAGTGGTGTAATCCCCTTCCACATCTGCAAGACTTACACTGGTTTTCTCCGAAAGGGCTGTAGGGCAAGATCAGGAAAGCTTAACAATATATATGTATATTTGTGCATAGATATAAATGTATAAGTTTATAAAAGTGATTAAAATTGTCCACACTTTAGGTGTAAGTAGAATTTCCCCATTCCTTCCAAGTAGAAGCGCTGAAAGAAACACAGAGCACGACAAACTCATCTTCATAATTAATTTTTTTTCACAGCAGTTTAAAGGAAATAAATTCAGTTTGGTTTCTTTGGGGTTTTTTGTTCTTAACTTTCAAAAGTAACTACTTGCTGTCTTAAGAAAAGCCTACAGATGAGGCAGGGACAGAAACTGCTTATTCAGAAATCTCCTTATTATGGAAATGTTTGACTGCCCTTTTGGGATTATTTCAGACAAATTAGGCACACAAGACTGGAAAGGAAGAAAAGGGTCTTCAAGCCACATCCCCAGCAAGCTCAGCCCCAGGGCAGCCACGTGATGCAGAAGAGTCCCCAGAGCATCTCATCCACACCCTACACATATTGACACCCCAACATCTCCTGAGATGCTGGAACTGTCAGAAAACAAAACCACAAGTATCAGATGGCGTAGAGGGAGAGGAGAAGAGGTAGAAAATGTGCCACTAAATGACTGAAGTCTCAAGGGGTTCGCTTGGGGAAGTTCAGTGATGCCTGACTCAGGAGGTGGGATGCTGGAGCTCTGCACCCCCAGGTACCAGCCCACAGGATTTCTCTCAGCTGCTCTGTGCTGAGCCCATTTTTATTTCACAGGGCTTGTGCTGTAACAGGACCTGCAGCCCGGGTTGGAAAGTGCTGGGAAATGACAAGGCACCATGTTCCTCGGCTGCCTGTACCAGGTAGAAGCCACTTTGTTAAAAATGTATGACACACCAAATGATCTCCCTTCACCCCCCAGCTGCCTGATCCTCAGTTGATTTTCTCTGCTTGCCCACAAAGCCTTCCAGCACTTAGTTTTCCCCTCTTTGCCCTGCCATTAGCTCACCTCCCAGGCTGGCAGGCAGTGAGATGCACAGAGGTCTTGCAGAAATGTGGCTTCTGCCATCTGTGTCATCCATGCAACAGATGGACACGCTAAATAGAAGTCCTGAGCTAAGGCCCACTTGAGCCCTGGATTTTGACGAGCTGTCTATCAGACCCATTATCAGGGCCAGCTCTATGCACAAGCAAATTAAGTCATTGCTAAGCCAACACACTGATGAGAACAGCACAAGAGCTGTGGGCCCTCTTTGGCAAGAGCAACACTTTACAGAGTCAGCCTCACAGCAACTGCCGCCAGGAGATGGGTCAGTGTACAGCCTGTGGTGGCTCCAATGTGGGGAAAAGTGGCTTCACCCACCAGCTGCAGGGAGGAAAAGCTATGGTGTCCTGTCTCGCTCTTTCCTTCATGTGTCCTTTCCCACTCCCATAGCAAGAGTAGTCCAAGTCCAGGTGCTCATCAAGAGCCATGATTTGGTCTTAGCCTACAAAAACAAGGTCTGAAAGTTCAGAAGGAACTTAATTAGCAGAGGCCACAGCTTCAAAGGTGAAGGTCTATAGCATTGGTGACAGGGATTGCTTGGGTGTCAATTGATCCAAGTATGTCCTCAGCTCTGGGACTGTGTCATAGACCTATAAATATGACTGTGTGACCCAAAGTCATGACTGCAGGAAGACTCACAGAGGTTGCAGAGCCTCCTGTAAACCCCCCCCCCCCAAGCCACAGAGCCTGAAGCTTTCAAGCAAGGGGACATGGCCCTTCCACTCACCCTTTGTGCAAGGAGACTGACTCATGAGTGATTTCATCCACCATGCCTTTCGTCAACCTCACCTCATCTGCTGTTCCTGCATCCTGGAACATCCCTCTTGCGTTGTTCCCCCTACGCAGCCCCCTGCATTTCTCTCCTGCAGTCATCCCCCAGCTGGAAACATGCGTTTTTCTGCTCTTGACTCAACAGAGCCAGGAGCAAGGCAGAGGGGCAAATGAGCTTCTGTTCTGCCTTGCACATTAGCAACAAAACATGACTGACTGCATCCTGATTGCAAACACTTTATTCTTGGTGGCAGCATGGTAAAGACACAAAGGATACAGCTGGATTTCCAGAGCCCGAGATGAGCTCTGCAGAACTGATAATTAGAAGAAATCATCTTTTTGACTTGTGAGCCGAGCACATTTGAACTGAGATCAGTGAGGGGGAATAAATACGAAAACCAATTATGTCATTTGAACCAAGTCACTTCCCTGATTATAATCACCTCCCTGTATGGGCATAAAAAAGGTGAAAAAATGCCCATGTCAAATTATTAAGCGAATTAGGGTGACCAGACTGCGCTTAATGACTCTGTCGCTAGTAGAATTTAAGTGAAGTCGTCTGATGGGATTCTGAAGTCAGACATGCACCATGAGGGATAATTGGAGCATTGAGATGAGAATTTATGGTACCGTTGAGGCACAGAGGACTCAGCGTTGGTTTTGAGCAGGAAATCTTACTGCTGGCAGGGGTTGGAGTAGCGGCAGCGAAGCCTCAGTATGTTCTGCAGGGCAGCATCCTACCGGAAGGTTTTCCTGTGATGAAATCCAGAGTTAACACAGCCTGATGGTCCAACATCACTCTTGTCATCCCAGCAACGGCTTCTTGATTGCAACAAAGGGAAGAAGGGAGGACTTCATTCAGAAAGGCAGTGAGAAGTCACTGCAGGAAAAGAGCAGTTCTGATCTTCTTGTGACTGTGGCCAAGACCCGGCAGGGTCAAAGATACACACACACAATCTCTAAAAACAGAGATGATCCCAAGGGATGCATCCCAAACCCACTTCTCACCAATCTAACGCTGGATCTGCAAGATGCTTCACATGCACAAGACGTAACCAATTTCCTCCCTAGAAACTCGTTCAGATTTCTCCTCCGTCTGGTCTAAATTAACCAACATTAAGTCAAGAGTATGTCTACACTGTCATTGCACTCCAGGCAAAGGACAAACCCTGCCAGCAGCCTGCAGTGGTTGCACCAAGCGCCAGCGCCCATCTCATCATCACAACCCTCTGGAAAGCCTTGAGACGAGACAAAAAGCTTAGGAGCTGTTTGCTGGCTTTTGCGGTGCCTGCGTGAACCAAGCCTGTGCTTAGAAGCTTGCTGAGCAGTGTTTACACACTTACATCCACTAAGCTTCAGCAGCTTTACTACCTCTCAGTGGAGATGTTTTAAAAAATACATTTTGATCCTTTGTTAGCTATCCACTGGAGGTCTTGTGGAATCTAAATTAAATACCATTAGGAGACCTTTAATCTGCAGTGTTTCCAGTAAAACCAGATGGTCTCTCTTGAGCACACAGGCTCATTCACTGAAGACTCTCCCGGCACACTTATCCTCAATGCTGGAGCTCAGAAAGCAAGCCAGGCGCTCAGCAGGCTTGAATTGGCTGGGTTCCCCCGCCGTCAGAGGGGAAAAGCCAGTCTCTGCCAGCCAAGGGTCTGAACCAATACTTGCTCGCAGGAAGGAAATAAAGGAATTTGGACAGCTCTTCCCAGCAGAGCGCCAGGAGCATCTAAGAACCTGCATTGCTGTCCTCTGCCCACAAAACAATTCAGAAAGGCACAAATACTTACGTCTGTCAAACTGTTTAATCTTCCTGGCTTAAGCTCCCTGTCCAAATTTGAAGCCTAACTAGATTTTCTCCAGGCTGCTTGTAACTTTGTCTTATCCTTTTATTAAGATGAGGAGGATTACTTGAAGCTTTTGTTCTTTACAAATCCCCTAGTGCAAAGGGAAGGAGGCGCTTTTCATGGGATCTTCGTCCTGTGTTTCTCAGATGAGAGATGCAGTCCTTCCTTACAAAGGATTTAATGACACTGGATGCTGAAAACTGGAACCAGATTGTTTGAGGGATCTATGATGTTCCCATGATGGCTGTTTTTTCTTTCCTAAGAAGCTCTGGCTCTTCAGCCCTGCAGAAGGAAGCAAAAATCCTCATTTTTGGTTCTAGAAGCAGTAAAATGTGCAAACTTTCACTTGAAATAGGGGACAGGAAAGGAATTCCCTCTCACCGCTTACAGACCTTGGCTCCTCTGAAGGCCTTTGTTTCCCAGCTCACTTGCTTTAATGATTGGCCATTGACACCTCTCAGCTAAAACAAGTACAGACCTTAGTGTTGAATCCCTGCGAGCTGGACACCGCTGGGGAAGGCGTGACTGGGTGTCCCCCAAGATGAACATCTGAGGGGGATTTAAAGGATGTTTGCTAACTGGTGCACAGGTGTACGGGCCTGATAAAAACTGGCAGCGGGGACATCAGATGGACAATTTTCCCCTCAGTGAGCTGGGGGGATCCCTGGGGGCTGCCCCCCAGACCAAAGGCTTTAGAAAGCACCCAGCTCCAATCATGTGCTCTGTCCAAGGAACAGGGTTAAGTGACGATATGGATCCATACGTCACGCATCATACTTGAGTCCTTGAAGATCCAGAGACCAAGCGTGTACCCTCAAGACAGCAGCATTGGTAAGGATTTGTGCCTGCAAATATGTCAACTGCCAGCAATTGCAGGTGTGGGTTAGAGGAACACCCAGACATGGGAGCAAGGCATAAAGCTCCCTTCCTGCAGAGCAGGTACTGTGGTGAGTCACTTCCTTGCTCAGTTTTTCCCAAGCATTGCTCAGAAGAGGGAAAAATGCCCCTTTTGTTGATAGGATACCCGACTGGGAGCTGTGCCAGGTTTGCTGTGGCCTTAGGGAGTTTCTTAGCACTGATGAGTGCATGAAGTATTTAAATACCTTCGTGAAGTTGGGTCTTCATTTCCCTGGGTTTCCAGCCTCTGTCTTTTGTATAGTCTTTATAGACTGTAAATATTTTAGAGCAAGAAGTCTCTTTTATTATGTACAGCACCTAGCACCACAGAGCCCACTTGATAATGTTATTAAAAGCCCTGCTACATACCACCAAGGGCAAAGGTGGATGCTGAATCAAAGGACTTCTCATTAGCAAGCCAGGCAGGGATGCTGGAGGAACTGCCACACTCCGTGACATGCTGCATATGCATCCAAGAAGTCATGAGATCCTTTCAAAGCCGCCCGACATTCCCCTGCGATCTCCTTGCAGGATGCTAACAGGGCCGGCAGGGAAGCGATGTCTGACAGGAACAGCCTTTGATTGCTGTTCTAACATAGATAATATTAGCAAAACCGGGCCTGGGATCCATCCATCCGTGCCCATCCGTGCCTGTATTACTTGGTATTTTCCTGTTGCAGTGGCAGAGCCTCCCCTCCAAGGTAATCTTGTCGGCAAGTTGCGGTGACTTTGACTTAGTCTTTGGGAAGTTGTTCTGGGGGGTGGAAAGTGGAACATCCCGTAAGCAATTAGCAGGAGGAACACGTGCATTGCAGATGGTTAATCTGCCTGCTTTCATGTGAACAAAAGAGAAGTCCCTTGAATGAAAGGAAACGGGTAACTTTAATGCAAGCTACAGTAAATGCAAATTAACTCCACAAATAAAGAAGCTTTTCTTCTTGGAGCCAAGAAAACATTTCTCAAAGTCTGTATTTTAGATATACAATAATCTCTTTTATACCTCAGAAAGCCGTCCCTGCCGTGAGCAGTCTGATATCTTCCTTGCAGACTGTAATCAGTCCATCACTGGCACTCAAGGATGAATATTAATGTTTGATTGTTCTCTTCATATCCTGGCACATCCAGTTGCAGGCTGGAACCAGACTGAGTTGCCCTGCAGCCTACAACCTGCCCAGCCTCAGGTTTAAGGTGGAGTCCAAGAAGGTGCCTCATACCGAACACTGGGGCATCCAAAATCTGGGTATGGACCTATGACCCTCCTCAGCATTCGGCTGTGCTGGATTTGTAATTCACTGATCCACAATGCTGAAAAGACCCTGTAGCCATTCAGCCTGGCCTGGGGAGCTCATCCCTTGCTAGGGATGCTGGAGCTGAACAGGGCTGTGCACCCCTTTGAGAGCACCCCCTCAGGAGAGAATACTGCATTAATCTGATGGGGAGACAGAAACAAACAGAAAGTTTTGGGCACTTCTACAGGCGAGGGAGTCTATGATAGTCAGGAGACCCATTGCTGCTGTCTCCCATCACAGCAGTGTCGAGGAAGAAATGTGCCTCTGTTGAGCACTCTTGGGCTGAAATCAAATTTTCATGAGCAGGGATATAGGAGAGGGGGATGGCAGCCTGCAGTTGCTGGGTGAGACAGGTCTGTGGGTGTGGAGCAGCTGGAGTCACCACTAATGGCCTGGCCACTGCAAATGCAGGGAAAGAGAGTGGAGCCAGATGGAGATGACAGGCTGGGCCAGGTGGCCAAAGAGTCTGGGGAAGCATTTCCTGAAGATAAATATGACCGAGCATCTGACATAATGCCCCAACTGCAAAACTACCCAGAAGAAACTCCCAAAGGAGTAACCCCAGCACCCATCAGCACCCATCCGGGCAGGTCTCACCAGCACCTCCAGCCTCAGCACTGCTGCCCACTGCAAAACAGACAACAGCCACTCCAGACAATGGAGGGAAGTATGTACAATACCAGTCTCCAGCAAAGGCTCAGCAGGTCCTGATGTTGGCTTTGCCACCTGAAGTTCATGAAAGGGACATGAAGAAGCAGCAGCAGGCTTCTCAGCCCCTTCCATGCAGATTTGTAAGTCGGTGAAGCTGACAGCATTTGGGAGGATTTGGATGCAGATGGATCAAAGAAAATCTGTCCCAGGAGAGAGTGTTTGCAATGAGAAGTGGAGTCTGAGTGTGAGACAGGGAGGAGGGAGCACAGTGGGGGTAGAGGAAAGGACACAAAGTGCAAGATGATTTTAATTTCCTTCTCCTTCAAGACTCTTTATTAACACCCTGCCAGATCCCTCTCCCTGGCTGTCGAAACGGCGTTAGGGGCCAGGCTAAATGTGATGGCAGGTGGGTGCACATCAGGTGCAAGAGGCACTAAGGTATCTTCACATCCCACATCTCTCACGGCAGCCAGCCCTGAGAGCAGAGGGGGGCTCAAGGGCACATGCCAGGTATGGGGAGAGAACAAAGCACCAGTGACAGCTCCTGCCTCTTGTGACCAATCCAGGTGACCTGCTGCAAACACAACCCAGAGAGGTGCTAATAGGAGAAGCTGCAATATCCTGGTCAATCTACACCTGCTCAGGTCTGCACATCACCTACTGCCAACACGGCCATGGCAGCCAAGCATCCACTTGCCTTCAAGGCTTGCCTGCAACGTGGCACTTGTGACCTCTTTATCAGCAGGGCACGCAGGAGAGCAGAAGAAAGCCTACAGCAGTTGTGGCTGGTACTGGGGTTTAAGCCCATCATGGGGCTGGAGAAAAGGGGATCTCACAGTACAGAAAAGAGCAACTGGTTTCAGCCCTCAGGGGTGGAGCTGCTGCTGTGATGTTGCCAGAGCTGCTGCTTCTCCCTTGGCTTCTTAAACAGACAAGGCTTGTATGGACCTGCTGATCATGGGAGTACCACGCTGTCTGAAATGCTGCCAGCCCCCACCCTTGAAGCTTTTAAACCTTCAGGCCATTTCCAGAGCATGTTTTTCAGAAAGCCAGAGATCCTAGAGGGATGAAGTCCTCACAAATGCTGGGAGCTGGATGACCAGACAGAGGAGGGGGACCCTGTTATTTTCTCCACAGAGGCACAGCAGCTGGAGCTCAAGCCCTTGGCAGACAACAGAGAATACACACTCACACACACACATGTGTACAGACAATCACAGACCCCAGTTGGGATGCACACACCTTTCTGGAAGCCAGAGAGTGCAACCATGAGGGGTGGAGGCACAGGAAAGGTGGCTCAGTGGCTTGACACAGGCTCAGAGACAGTTATAAGTCATTTTCAAAATAAAGACACACACAACCAGGTGAAATAAAGTCAGGACTGAGGGAGATGATAAGAGGATGGGGCAATTCCTGACTCTCCTTGAGGTGTCCCGGCGGGTGGGCGACTAGGAAAGTGCCTGGAAGGCTCTGCTCCATCAGGGGCACGGGAAGTTTCAGCAACACCAGCGAGACAGGCCCTGGAGTATTAGCACTAATAGCCATCTCAACCAAATTAATTCAAATTGTGTTCAGTCGACCATTAAAGCGTTGTTGGTGGCAGCACTTCCCCATCCGCTCACATCTTCGTGAAGTAATTAAAGCCATTAGAATGTAAACCAGCTTTTTTGGCTTGGGAAGGAAAGAAAGCAGGAAGGAAAAAGGGAAGCTGAATAACAGCTTAGCTAATTCAGCTAATATTCCCATTATTTCCATATATACTAATTAGTTCCCATTCTCCAGCCATTTCCATACCCATGCCGAGGCTTGAATCCTCTGCAGAGGTGCTTACACCTCCATGCAGCAGCACCTCCTGACCCCAGCTCAGTATCCATCTGGATGCAGGCAGCAGGGTTTTCATCCCACCAACCCCCACCCCGCAGGGGTTCTCATCCCTGGATGTAAGTCTGTTCTATCCCCCATCACGAACACGTGGGAGGAGGGGGAAGAGGAGGGGTCTGTGATCAAAAGAAAGAACCACCTCACAAACCCCTAAACAAACGGAGATGAGCAGGAGATTCAAGGTAAACACACTGTCTTGGGAAGTTATTTCATGACTGAGAAACCCTCCTCTCAACGTTCAGCTGCAATGTGAATCCCCTCAAGCGATGGAGCTACTGGTGCACAGTCTTTATTTATTGGGCAGCCAAAGGGAAACATCAATGGCAGGTGGCCAAAGCCAGTACTTAGGGCTTAATTCTCTGCCTGGCACTGGCATTGCATGCCAGCAGGACCTGTGGGGAGGATGGCTTTGTGAAAGTCCAGTGGTTAGAGAGAAATGGGCTGGGAAGTGGAGAGGCAAAGAGAAAGGGATTCCCAGCAAGGTGCAGAGGGCTGATGGGGTTGACATAAAAATGGCTTGACGATGCCAGGGAGGAGGAAACCATGCTGGACCTCCAAAACAAGGTTGGGCAACTGTGTCTAAGCCAGTCTTCACTGGTTCCACTGTGGTCAGGCCGCACCAGGGACTCTGCAAACCTCCCAGGGCAGCGGCTGGGAACTGCTGCCACAGCTGCATGCAAGGCAGATGCTGCCTGCAGAGCTGGCTCTGCCTAGGAAGTGAGTGGTTGCAGCAGTGACTAGCTTCTTCCCCTCCTCTCATCCACCTCATCTTCACTGTGGGATGGAGGCTTTTCAGGTCGCATCAAAGACCTGGGCTACACAAGCTGTACCTCTGCCCACACCAAGCCTTCACAATGCAGTGAAGGCTGAAGAGTGGATCTGGCCCAGTGTGCACTTTGTGCAGGCTTGAGCCACACAGAAAGCGCTGCGATGGATGAAGAGGGCACAATATAGGCATGAAAATACCTGGGGAGAAGCTCGTTATGGATGTGCTCTCCCCATCTCTGTCTCTCTGCAGCCTGTCTCTCTCAAGTCCACTTCTGCTCTGTGTAGGCAATGTGGGAGTGTGGGTTATCTGAAATTTATTTTCAAGGCAAAGGAGTTCAAGGGCATCTGAGGGGCATGTTGTGTCTGCAAATAACAGCAATAACTGCCTCCCCGCAAGGACCTTGAAGAAGACTAAAGGGCAAGTAATGTTGGACAGCAGCTTTGTGGGGTCTCTCCTGAGCTCAGCCCATGCTTTATTGGGCCATCTCTCATGTTGGCTGACTTATCTCAACACCTTAGAGCTAAAAGCCTGGCAGCATCATGCAGCCTACAGGACCCAGAATGACATAACCAGTTGGGCTTGTGATCTCCTACACCAGAAGGTTGGTGCATCAGGCTGAGATCAGGCTGCAAGCTCAACTTTCCCAAATGGTCTGTCCATCTGAAGGGTGATGCACCCAGAGCCAAGCTGGGCTAGAGGTCTTCTGAGCACTTGTGGCCTAAGCTCAGCCAGCTGGCTTTGCACAGGAGTGGCCTAGGAGCACTCACATGGACTGTCCAGTGTAGTCAGTGTAAAGACACAGTAGTGGGTAGCCATGGATGGCTTCTGGGACTGATTGTATGCCTGCCAGTGACAGGATCTGGACTAAAAAAAAAAGATACCCTTTTTTCACAGGCCTTTTAGCTTCAGGCAAAAAATTATCTGGGGCTGGTATAGTGGAAATGCCCCTAAACACCTGTACCAGTATGACAGCATGGCAGCCATAGCAGGCAGGAGATGCCTTGGCAAGCAGGAGATGCCAAGTAGGGGGTTTGCAGCCAGATGCAAGACAAGATGGAACAACAACCCATACCACTGCTTTCCCAGCTTTCCCAAGTCTAGAGTATCCTTTACACAGGCTTAGGATGCCCTTTTATCAGCACACTTGGGTAGCAAAGAAAAAAACCCGTTCAGGAAGCTAGGGGGCAAAATTTACCTCCAGACTTACTGATCCATGGGGCAAATGGAAGGATTTTTGCCAAGAAGGACGTTGTTACTGATTCCAGGGGGAGCGAGGGGTACTCATAGGGCTGTACCCATAGTAGCAGCTCTTGCAGACGTCCTGCAGAGATCTTGGGAGTAAGAAGCACAGGGAAACAGCAGGAGGAGGAAGAAGCTGCATTTAACTAGCAGATCTTTGTGACGGGCCTGCGCTCAGGGCTGCCCGAATCCCTCAGCGCAATCTCACTGCTGCTGTCACAAAGTGCTCCTCCGAGAGCGAGGAGGATGAGGAGGACGGCACAATGCATCAATCACCCCGGGCATTCATCCCACCTGGGCCTCTCAGCGCGACGTGGCGAGCGGCGCTTTCAATCAGACATTAAAAATAAGAGATTCACTTTTCCATTGGCATCAGCAAAATAAGGAAGAAGCCGCCGCCGCCGATTGAACCCAAGGGGCTAAATAGCGCCTTTCACTCGGATTTCTATGGGCTCCCAAAACTATGGGAGAAAATTGAAATCTGCCTCTTTCTGTCTCCTTTTCTTTCTTTTTCTTTCCCCCCTTTTTTTTTTTCTTTTTATTTTAATAATTCCTGGTATGCAGGGCCTTGTGCCGGGGCTGGCATTGTGGGTGATGAATCCTGAGTCAGGCGGCGGGGAGGTTTGTGTCCTATCAGCGTGTGCTTGCCATGGTTTGGGATAATGTGCCTGCCGGCTTGTCAGGTGCTGATGGGGAGCAGGAGGGGTGGGGGGGCTGAATGCATTTTTGATTGCTATAATTGCCACAGATTGGATGCTTGAGAGGAGCTAATTAACAAGGAGGCTATGGGCGATTATACTTGCAGAACAGAATCCCATGCAGATCCTTTCCCTTTGTGCCACATGTATGAGATCATTGGTAGGTGATTATGGCTGTGAATACGGTGCTAATTTACTTTGCACGTCTGACGAAAATCCTGTACATAATAAGCCGCAGAGGCAACTTAAAGCAGCCCAGTTCAGAGGGGAAGGACAGCCCTGCTGCTAAAGCACTGAACCCAGAGCTAAGCTCCTGAGGACTCCTATTTTCCCCGAGGAACTGCGGGTGAGTGACAGCTCTGCCCTCTGCCTCAGTTTCCCTGCCTACCAAAGGGAGAAGGCAAGCTCATAGCTACGGACGATTGCAAGACGCTGTGCATTCTTGGCAGGGAAGATGCTGAAAGGAAGGAACAGGAATATCATCATGCCACGGGAGCAGATCAGACTGCACAGCAAAAATAGCAGCCAGAAAGCTGTGCACTTGGAAAAAATACATGTCCTTGTGAGCACTCTTGCTCTCGGTAGAAAGGAGTGTGAACAGCAGTCCCAGATGTTCCTGCAACCTTGGGATTAGGGAGAACTGAGAGGCAGGATTAGCCCTGCCATCCTGGTCCTGCTGCTCCGATATTGTCTCACCAAGGTATCTCCTATATTTTCCTAGGCTTACCTCTAGGGCCCTGAGCAGGAGGGAAACAAAGGTTTCTCCTTAAATGCAGCCTGGGGTTAAATGGGCTGGGGTTTAACCCAGGCTCTCATCTCAGAGGAAGGCTACGCTTGTTCTTCTCCCTGGCTGCTGGGCATTCCTCGTGACCAAAAATGGGGAGCTGCCCTAGAGCTGCTGTTCCTATACAGCTGGAACATCACCAGCCAGGCAGGGAAAAGCATTGCTGTGTGTGTAGACCAAGCATCCAACCATCCATCCATCCATCCATCCATCCATCCATCCATCCATCCATCCATCCATCCATCCCTGAGGGTTTTAGGAACAGGTGGAATAAGTTACACTGTGCAATACCCTGTCTTGATTTGGAGAGCTGGAGAAGGGTTCACCCAGGGTCCATTCACCGCTGCCTGTGCTGGTGGGTGTTAGGCTGGGTAAACCTGGTGGTCTTTTGGCTTTTCCAAATACAGCAGAAGTTTCCCAGCACGAACGCTTTGCTGGGACTCAGGCGGCTTGTTTGAGTGCTGGTAGAGACTCTCTTGGTAGAGAGTTAGTGGTATTCCTCACAAATAAATCACATCTTTCCATTCAAAAATGGAAGTGACGTTTGCAGGTTTGGTCAGACCTTTCCTAGTATTGGGTAATTTTCACTTGAAATGCTTTCTGCACTTTTCAGTGGAATTTCTTTGTGTGTGTTCTCTTTTCTTGTTGGGTTTTTTGGGGTTTTTTTATAAAGTCAGCATTTTCAGAGGAAAAGAAACAAAACCATTTTCCAAGGTTTTTTTTTTTTTTTCTTTAACTAAAGTCAGCATTTTGGACTCCAAACTATATACAGGGAGTTGATCTGTGGAAGGAAAAAGTCTATTTTACCACAGTCATTTTTTGATTAAGGTTACTGTTTCAATAATAATGGCTCCCTGTTGATACCAAAATGAAAATATCACTGGAGGATCTCCTAATAAGAATACACTGTTTCATAATATTTCCTCAGTTTTATTTCATTTTGTGCTTATTTATTATGCTCTGTGTGATGGTTCCTAGAAAACAAAGCTCCATAGCCACCCTTATCCTGCAATCAAGAACTACTCATCCAAACTTTAAGTTTCAATTAATCAAGCCCCAAAAGAGAGAGAGATCTGTCTCTGGGTTTAAAAACAGGGCTTGTTTCAACAATAGGGTTTCTTCTAGAAAAAAGCAAGATGTGTAAAAATGGATTTCCACTTCTGTCATGACCAAATTTAAGGAGAACAATCCATGACCAAGGAAGGATTGTTCTGCTGAGGGAAGAGGTTGCTGCCAATTAGCAATCTGGGCTGCTGGAGTCCAGGGAGATAAACTGGAGAGGAAATATTTCACTTATTGAGAGGCAGGATTGACTGTCTGCGAATGCTTTTAGACAAGATAACGATTGAACCTGGCCTCAGCATCACTCTCCCTCCTCTCTTCCTACAGGGACCAGGGCAGAGCATCTGTGACTGTTTCCCTGCAGAAAGGAAAAGTAGTCTAAGACATGAAACAATACAGGGAAAGGAAAAGACGTGGCTGACAGTCAGGCTAAAACTGTTCTTGGAATGTACAAGGGCTTAAGCTTTGAATAAAACCCCCTCAATTGATGGGGCCAAGGCTTGGTGTGGTGTGGGGGATCAGACCCACCCATTGGGCATCTGGATCCTTCATGAAGGGCGGATGGCTGTACCCAGCACCCTACTCCCAAATGACCCTGGCTCATTGCCACAAAAACCAATCAGGACACTTTGGTCCAGGTTCCAATTTTGATGCTGTTCATTTTCTGATGATGTCTTGAGCCCAGGTTTTGCTCTGGACCATTTTAAACAATGTCCCCATCAAGCTGACACTTCTTCTTTTGAACAAACCCTCCATTCTTATTTCCCCCTCTCCTTAGCAAAATGTTTTTCATCCCTCCAGGTCAACCTCAGGAATTTCCCCTCTGGGAAACTGGAGATTGGACGGGGTGGAGGGCAGGGATCAAACTCCAAAAATGTGGAGTCACATCCAAAGCCAATATGATGGCAAGCTCAGCAGGCGATGGGAAGAGAGGAAGAGGACACGTAAGAGGATGTCGTAAGGGAGGTTGGCCTTTTTTAATCATTCACATTGAAACATTGGCATGATTTGCCCTCATTTCTAAGCAAAATATGTATCTCTGGTGCTGAGGAGAGACAGGCTGTCACAGATGTGGAACAAGCGGATGGAGATACTGGCGGTGCACATTGCTAAAGGAGCTGCATTAGCATATTGGCATTTGGTCTGGTGCCTTATCTCGGGCTGATTTCTGAATTTAAAGTAATTCCAGGTACTCTCCTTCTCCTGGAGCAGTTTGTTATTTTATTATTAGGATTGATTTTCGTCCTGTTGAGCTCTGCCTTCCCCCACTGAGCGGCCAGAGAGGCCGAGTCCTGCCCTGGGGAGAGGAGGGGGTGGTGATGCAGGCACAGCCTTGTCTCCCAAAAGCACCCACAGGGAAGGAAGCGCGGGTCCAGCTGATAAGGGATGGGAGGGGAGCAGAAGAAAGGCCTGATGACGAACCGGGCGCAGACAATGAAGCGCTATCCGGGTGTGCAGGCTGGCAGCCCTTGGAGTGCACAGCCCAGATAACAAAGTGCCGCACACGTACACACCCTGCGACCACCTCCCATGAGATGTCAGGATACTGCTGCCCCCTCCATCAATTCCCAGCATCCCCATTCCCAGCCACGGCTTCTGGGGGATGCCGAAATGACCCCCCAGATCCCCCTCTCCCGCACTCCCCATGATGTGCAGATGGCATTTCTCCCTGCTGACAGCCCTCCCCATACCAGCTCTGGCATCCTGCTTCCACAGAGAGCTCTCGTCCCTCTCATCTTAAAAAAGAAAAGGGAATAAAAAAAGAGCCCCATTAAATACTATAAAGCATTTATTGGCCAATGGGTAAAATGAATGGGCTTCTTTATGACTACAATGATCATTAATGAAACTTTAGGGTCTCTGTTGGGACCACGGAGCAGAATAAATGACCTCTTGCTAGTCATTGTCTCCCTGGTTTCTAGGACTCTGCACCAGAAATGATCCAACTTCATTTAAGGAAAATCAGATTAAAAACAGATTAAAGTAAAAGCACCTCATGCCCCTGTTCTGATTTAACTGTGATGAAAAACAGACCATGAAGTAACTTTATAATGGGAGGAAGCTCATTTAAATATTCCCCTCCCAACAGAAAGAGATTTAAGAACTAAATGAATGAGGAGATTTTCCTTTTAATGAGATTAGCCTTTTATAATTGCTCATTATGGACCACTCAAGAGATTTGGAAGAAAAAAAGTTATACAACATACCTGGAAAACACTGCATTAGAAACCAGAAAACTCTGCCCCTTCATCATCAGTTCCAAAAACTGAAATTCAAAGTCTCTTTTCTAGTTACAAATCACTCATCTAAAGTGGCCACAACTCCTCCAGATCCTCTCTGCAATTACACGTCTTTGTAAAGAAAGTGAAACAGAGGCTGGAGATTTGCAAACCTTAATACGTTTGCTAAAAATTCTCCCTTTTCCCCATGGAAACACAGAATTTATTTTTGAGTGTCAGCTCTCTGGCACGACCACGTGATTTGATTTCATCCTTCCAAATTTCAGTCCTACCAAAACAGAGACTGGACTGAGTCGTCCCTTCTGGGTTTGAAATGCCAATTTGATTCAGAAGCATTACAGTGAGGTTAGATGAGAAGTTTGATGTCTGAACTTGAAGCATTTTGCACCAAAATCCCAGCTTTGGGCCATATAATAATATCCTAGCAAGGAGACACACACATATCGTTTCATCTCTCCCTGATTGTGATTTATATTTAGTGTCAGGCTCTTTTGGATGAGCTGAAACTAATATTCAGGGCAGGTTTTTCTTACAAAGTGGGATTGAGCTGCTGCTTTCCTGGTTCCAGCTGATGGGAGCAGGCAGTAAATGGGATCAATAGCTGGCTTTGTTAGTGGTTCTTCATGTGCTGCGTATTCACAACGATCATCTCGCTCCCTTTCTTTATCTCTTCACCTACAGTGGTTGCTATGAACTGGCATTCGGCAGCCAGCAATGTGAGCATCTCCCAGCCTGGTGCTGCAGGATGGATCCCGCACCTTTTTCACTGGGATCCCAGATCCCTTTCCCAGCCACTCTCGTGTGGAGACCAGTGGTGAGTCGTGTTCCTCAGGGCTTGGTTCTGGGACCAGCACGGTTTAACATCTTTGTTGATGACGATGGACAGTGAGGTCAAGTGCACCCTCACCGAGTTTGCTGACAATGCCAAGCTGCACAGTACCACTGTCACACTGGAGGGAAGGGATGCCACACAGAAGGATATTGACAGGCTTGAGAGGTGGGCCCATGAAAACCACATCAAGTTCAGTAAGGCCAAGGGCAAGGTCCTCCCCATCAGCTGGACTACAGGCTGGGAGGAGAATGGATATTGAGCGGAGACTTAAGGAGAAGGAGTGTTGGTTGATGAGAAGCTCAACATGACCCAGTAATGTGTACTTGCAGCCCAGAAAGCCAACTGTGTCCTGGGCTGCATCCAAAACAACATGACCAGCAGGCTGAAGGGAAGCGATTCTTCCCCTCTACTCCGCTCTCATGAGACCCCACCTGGAGTACTGAGTCCAGCTCTGGGGTCCCCAGGACAGGAAATGCTGTTGGAGTGAGTCCAGAGGAGGCCATGAAGATGATCAGAAAGATGGAGCACTTCTCCTGTGAAGACAGGCTAAGAGAGTTGGGATTGTTCAGCCAGGAGAAGAGAAGGCTTCAGGGAGACCTTACAGCACCTTCAGCACCTAAAGGGGCCAACAAGAAAGTTGGAGAGGGACTGCTTACAAGAGCGTGGAGTGACAGGACATGGGACAATGGCTTTCAGCTGGAGGAGAGTTAGGTTAGACATTGGGAAGAAATCCTTTCCTGTGAGGGTGCTGAGGCCCTGGCACAGGCTGCCCAGAGAAGCTGTGGCTGCCCCCTCCCTGGCAGTGTTCAAGGCCAGGTTGGATGGGATTTGGCCAATCTGGGCTAGTGGAAGATATCCCTGCCCATGGCAGGGGGTGGGACTAGATGATCTTTAAGGTCCCTTCCAACCCAAACCTGCCTATGATACACAAAACCTACTAAATACAGGGAGACCCCACTCCCTGAAATTTGGCTGCCTTGGAATGAAACGTGTTGTCTGTGTGAGTTGCCCTGTCCTCCCTGCGGTCAGAGGGGACAGCAGCATTTCCAGAGTGTGCTCTGCCCTGTTCCAGGATGGTGTTTTAAGGCAGGTGGAATGATGACAGTTCCAGGAGATCCCTTTCTCCATCTCCTGTAGGACCAGCTCAGCCCAGGCTCCACACTGTCAGGGGCTATATTCAAGTGAGCTGGATCCTCATCTAGGATCTGCTGGGTTTTGATAAGGCAGAGCCCAGTACAACCACACTGAACACTGAAAAGCTGTGAGAGAGAGGCAGGGTGACCACAGCCGTGCCCCTGGGCAGATGGTGCTCACAGGGGATGGTCAAAGCAGCTCACCGGGACCCTCAGCCCTTCAGCACAGGCAATGGCCACCAAGCCAGCAGCTGCCTGCCCAGCTGCTAGAGCTGCTCAGCCCTTTTCTGTCAAACCACTTGGCTTTGAAGAGATTTTTTTCTTCCGGTTTCATTTTATTATCAGAAATCAAGTCTATTTTTACAGCTGTTAGGACTGGTTTATTTTGATTGATGTTTCCTTTCCGTGTTTGCAAAGGCAAACAGACCTGATTTCTGAGCATCTCTGCTACCCACTGACTACTTTCCCTTCTAAATCTGTGCTGGTACCAGAGTCACTGTGGAAAGTGAAAAGTGCCATTAATGAATCCAACATTTCATCCCTATCCACCCACCATCTGATGCTGCGTGCTCCCCCCTGAGCTCACCAGGGCTTGGGAGATGCTCCTAATCATGCATCAGATAAGAGGAACTTAGCTTAACTGTTCTTGGCCTTGAATGCAGACAGATAGGCTTTATGTTAATATTTGCAAATAGCTTCTCAGAGGAGAAAGATATCTCCCAAACTTCTCATCTTCTGGGGTTCTCCAGGGGAAGGAGGGGGATAGACACAGCCGCCAGCAGCTAGCACAGCCCAGGGATGGAGGCAGAGGCAGAATTACAAATATTCAGCTTAATTCACACATCTGATGGGGAAAGCCAGCGGTGCTGGGAGGTCCTGGCACCCTGGAGCACCCAGAGAGCACCCTGTGGGATGTCTCCTGAGCAGAGCTGGGTGACGTGGTTTTGGTGAATAGGGAGGGGTGAGGGGTGGTTTTGCTCAGAACCAGACTTTCAGGAGGGCTGGAGCTATTTGAGAATTCAGGTCAAATACAGCAAGGAGCCTTGGTGGAGACGAAAGGAGGGCGTTTGGAGAGAGAATGTCAAAACATTTTCTCTCTTTCTTTTTTCCCACTGTTACAAAGTAATTTTTTCTTTTTTTTTTTTTTTCCTTCAGAAATTGCCCTAATTTTCTGGAGACATTAAAACAAAACACAGACAAACAAACCCATCTGCACAGGATTGAGCAGAAGATGGGGGCTGACTGGAATCCACATTTTCCCACCTTCAGTTTCACTTGGGGAGCATAGGGAACTCAGGGAGAGGGGGCCACCCCTGTCAAGAGGGAAAGAACTCTCCTTTCTAGCTCACCCAAATAATTCTCCACCACAAGATACTGACATTACCACTCTGTTAGTGAGCCAGCTCCTCTCCTGGAGTAGATAGGATGGAATGGCTGGGGCAGTGTCCTGCCAAAGACCCCTGTGGCCAAAACTCTGGAGTGTCAATACAAGTCTGGAGGCTCTGATTCATCAGTTTTTCAGGAAAAAAGGAGGAATTGCCACGTTCATTGCTGGGGTGGCAGTTCCCTGCTCCCTGCCATCCCTGCTGAGCCAGCTGCCTGGGGAGCAGTGCCTCCGCCATCCCCACCGCACGGCGAGGGAGAGGATTTCATTCCTCCCATGCTGTCACCTCGGCACCATCTACCCCTGTTAGAGACTTGGAAATTAAAATAATAAACAAAGCAACCAACACTGCGTGCGGAGGCTAATGTACCATAATGCTCTGAGACACAGGCAGCCGCTGCCTCACGCTGAGCAGAGGGGACGTGTCTGAAAAATGTATCTTCCTCTGACAGCAGTTATTTCAACATTATCTTTCCTGGTTGGGGTTTGTTTTTTTTTTTTTTTTCACTTCAAATAAGGCATTTACTTTCCCCCAGCTCATAATCTCCTTATGGAGAAGAGCAGAGGGCGGTGGGGAAGAGGCAGAACAATTACACTTTTTAACACAGTCAAGGTTGGTGGGATTTAAATCATGGGAAAACAAACAGAATTGAACTGCCTGGCTGAAGTCACACTCGTGTCGTGGGTATTTATGGCAATCATCACTGACAACGGAGGAGACAAGATGTTGCTGAGAGCCTGAGTGGCAGCTGGGGAGCCAGGGCTGACTGCCCATCGATGTGTGGTCTTTAAAGCAAGGCTGGATGTGTGCATGTGCACATGTGTCCCTGCATGTGCTGGAGGTGTGTGGTTGGGCTTGGTCCATGTATTTGGTGGCTGTCCCAGAAAGACCCTTTGCTGGGGTGCCATGAAAGCCCCTCTTTAGGAACCGCCCCATGAGGTTAGCACACAGCATCCCTCAACATGTCTCTGTCTGCACACTCAGTCTGGCATGGGTCAGGAGCCAGCTTACCCTTTCCCTGCAATGTAGGTACACTAAGGAATGACTAAGTGAAGCCTTTTCTGGAAGGAGGCAGCCTGGACACCTTTCCATGCAGTTTGGATGGAGAGGGTATGGCTGGGACCACAGACACAGCAGCCTCTAAATACCAACTGCTGGTATTTCACTTCCCTGAGCACATCCCCGCAGCCAGCTGAGCAGAGCCCTAATGGGTCAGTTCCTAAGCAAAGCCATCTCACCTCCTCTCCAGGAACATAAATCCCATACAGCCAGAACCCCTGCATTGTTTCACAGGATAAAATCCACTTAGAAATCCCCCTTTTCTGATTTCCAAACAAACGTGCTCATGTTAATAAAGTGAAGTGCTCTCACCCAGAGCAGCTCGGGCAGGGAAAGGGCTTTAATGCACCGAGCAGGAGAGAAAATCGACTTGCAAGAAGAGCTCTGGCTGGGTCCCCTGAGCCTAAGCAGGGGCAGAGTTTAGAGACCTGTTTTAATCAAATTGCTCTTGAAAAGTAGAAAGGGAAAAGCTTCCTGAGAAGTCTGACCCTTGGGCACCTCAAAGATGAGGGCACAAACTGTGTGATCTACTGACTCAGAGGAAAGAAAAGGGGATGGAAACAGACTGAATATGATTTGGAGGTGGAAAGTAAAGGAGGGAAGACGACAGGCAGATCATCTGCCAGCTGATGGAGTTGGATTCAACCCCATCTCAAGGCGTGATGGCTCCACATGGGACCCCTAAGTTATCCCAGGTGGAAGCAGCTTTCAGCAGGACCTCACCAGCTCCCTGCTGCGATCATACCCCATGCTGGGGTTTATTTGTGTTGGAGGCTCTGCAGGGAAAGATGAACATGAGAACTCGCTGCACCTGAGGATCCAGACAAAATAATTAGCAGCAACATCAGTGAAAATAAATTAAACGTGCACCAAAAGAATGGGAAATCTCCATTCCCACCTCTGCCCTCTGGAAAACACTCTGCAATGGAGATGTTGGAGCCAGAGGCTGATGTAAAACTATCTGACACAATGTGAATATTGAAATTCCAGAGGCACCAAGCACATCTGCACAGATGGGAAAATTATAGTTACCGCGCTTGGGTGGTATGACAAGTAATTTTTTTGCACCCCGAAAAACAACTCAATTGTGGGAGGAATGTGTCAGTTGCAATTTTGTAACTTAATGAAATAAATCAACCAGATGGAAAGAAGAGATGAAGATGAGCCCACACAGTCTCGTGGGAACACAAAGGCCACATGAAGCCAGCTGCTGGGAAGCTGAGATCTTGTCTGGAAGACTTCAGAGCCACTCTTGGGGTGATGACAACAGATTCCCCAAGTGAGGAATCACCTTTGAACTTTCTCCAGCCCCTGGGGCTCAGGCTTCAGGAACACATGGTCACTGAGCTACAAAAAGGCAACTTCTTGGTCAGATCTTCAGTGAGCTCAGGGGACTCTGGATGGAGTACTGCCCCTCCTGACCTGCTGGGATGCTGCTGTGTCTCCTAAGGGCACACAACAAAGCAGAAACTGAAAACCTAGGAGGCAATATCTGCAGGATGAGCTGAGAGTGACAGTGAGAAGAGTCTGAGCTACACAGAAAGGCCAGGAGAAAACAGCGTGGCTTGAGGCTGCGAGGATGAGGAGACGCTCCTGGCACTCATTTAAGTCCAAGTAGACTGAGTAAACCTAGAGCAGAAGAGTCAGAGCAAAAGCTTGGCAAACCCCACACTGCTCCCTTGGCACGTAAAGGAGACAGAAAAGGTGCCACAGGTAACCAGGGAGCATCTTTCTGCAGCGGGAGCCCAAGACAGCGCATCCTTCGGTCAAGGATACATAACACTGCCTGCCTAAAATAACCCCCAAAGGCCCGCAGCACCCAGCTCTCCAGAGAGGAGATTTTACATCAGGAAATTGATTTCCAGAGGCTTCCTCATTAATTTTCATGGCACCCACAGTGTGGTTTTAGAACAAGAAGAATTATTAATGTTCAAAGTTACCCGAGCGCTGTCGGGAACACAAGGCCCTCTGAGACTCAAAGCAGGGCTGATAAATTGGGGAAGAAAAAGCCAGAATTGAGCGGGTGCATGCCTCAGGGCACAGCCTGGCTTGCCCTTAGAGGAAAGCTGAGGGAGAAAAGCAGAAACCTCGGAGAAAAGGGCCCGTGCCCCCTCGATGGCTAGATAGCTCAGATATTTAGCTTTTAAAAGGGGAAAAAGTTGTCTAATTGCAGTAGTTTTGGGACTGCCCTGCTTCTGAGCCACCCCGGGCTCCTGGGGAGCAGGACATCAGGCAATTAGGAAGGGCTAAATATTCCCAAGGGGTAGAGCTCACTGCTGGCTGGCAGCACTGATCTTGCCCTTGAAATCACATCTGAGCTTTGGTGACATCTCTGCTTATTAATGAGCAAACCAGCCCAAGTCTCACAGATTGAAGTATCAGTTCTGGACAGACATAAACCAGTATTCCCAGAACTGTCCTGAATTATCTCCTGGCTAACGCAGGAGGGAGGATAGGAAGCCAGATGACTGCAAAGGCATCCCTGTCCAGCTCTCCTCCGTCTGTCTTCGCACAAATAGCCTCTTTGCCAACCATCTCAGTGCTTTTAGGCTGCCTCGTGCCCGCAGCCTGCTCTTGCCCGCCCCAGCTATCCCTAATGCCAGCCACTTCTCTGCATCTCCAAACACAGGATCCAGCCACAGCAAGCTGGAGGATTTTGCTGTGCCAGGGGATACTCACTGGCTGGCACCGCATCGCCTGTGATCTCGCCCCGTTGGAGTAAGAGAAAATAAGTACCATTTGTTAACATGCCAATCGTTCTTTACACTGGCTGATTAAAAAATAATTACCCGCAGCCATTATTGAGCACTCTTGCAAATGAGCTGTGGGAAGCTGTGACCGTGCGCTTAGCACACAGTGTGTCTTGCTTGTTTCAATATTATTTTAATTAAGTATCTGGGTAAAAGGCCTTTCTAATGTAACTTTCTTTTCAGAGGCAGAGAACAGGGCTCCCTGCTTGGCTGAGTGGGGCCAGACTGGTGTAACCTGACATTGCTCCAGGCTGCTTTCAGCGTGGTGGTGCAGCAGGACCCACAGCTTATTCAAATCCAAGAGGACTTATCTTAGGTGGACCCATGAGAGGAAGAGCGCTCGGCTGCACCCGAGGCAGATAGCTGGGAGGTATCACTGCCCTCCGACCCTTTAGCTGGTGCCACCCTGTTTGGGCTGGGATGTGGGCTGGGTGGAGGCAGTGGCCAAGGACATCTCTTGCGGCTGGGATCATTCTTGAGTTTGGGATCATTCTCCTGCAAGCACAGGGACCAGCACTGCCAAGAGGAGAGGACCTCAGAAGAGCTGCGGGAAAGCTTCATCCCACTGCAGGATCACAGATCCCCAGCACATTTTTCACTTGCCATGGACTTGGTTTTGTCCTTTCAACAAAACAACTAGCAAAAGTAAAAACAGAAGAGGTGGAGGAAAACCCATGTGTGCTGGGGTTGCCCATCCACCTCCCACAGCTGCCTTTCTGCATGACTCAAAGCAGCTGCAGCAGGCAATTCCACCTCTTATTTACGTGTTTACCCCTTTCTGCATCCCAGACAGGGCTGTACTTAGCAGAACACACAGTCACTACCCGTTATTTTAGGGGAGTATTTGTGCTTACATTCTCTCATGTAGCATTTAAGCTGCAGCACTGGTTTCAATTATCTCTTGTTTGCACGTGAATTAACTGGGCAAACACATTTCAGATCCTCAGCCAGTGTAAAACTCACACTGCTCTGGAGAAATGGAGTTACGACACAGATTCAAGGAGTCCGAGATGTTATCCTTGTTTTCTCAACTCTCTCTCACAAGTCAAAATTCCCTCTCCAGTTATTTCTATAAGGATAAAAAGCAGCCCCTTAGCTGATGGACTCTGAAGTCCCTTGCAGACCTGACAACAGGGACTTGCATCCAGGCTGGGGCTTGATGCTGAGCTCTGAGCTGGGTCCCTGCCACAGGCTCTGTATCAAGGGATACCAAACCTGGGGAGGAATAAGATTACTGGGCACAAGAGGAAAATTCCTCACAATGAGAACAATTATTGGAATAATCTCCCTGGGGAAGTGGTGGATTCCCCAACATTGGACACTTTGAAGAGGTGCTGTCCAGCATGGGGATCCATGGTTCTGTGAAGAGGTTGAGAAAGGTGCAGCCATCATCACACAAAGAGCTTGCAGCAGGGTGGATGAATAATCTCTGATTGTTTGTTTGGCAGAGTAGGACTGGTCTGGTTGTGCTCTACTCCTGGACCAATGCAGAAGTGACATAGCTGTTTGATCAAATGGACATTTATGTTTCCCCACACAATTCCTCTTTGTGAGCAGAGAAACGCACGAATTCCAATAGATGCTCCAGAAACCTGAAACCCTGAGCTTCAGACTTTGAATAGAGAAAAAATAAATAAAAATCAAAGGGGTTTTCCCTTGCTTCAACAAAACATGTTCTCAGCAGACTTTTTTTGATGGAAAAAAATAACACATTTCCCAAACAGCTCCAATCACTGCAGACAACTTCATTTCCCATCTCCGACACTGCCATGGCAGGAACATAGAAAGCAGAATTGATTAGAGCAGATTAAGTTAGATAGGGAGCCTGGTGATGAAAGCTGCTGCCACTCTCTCTGTGCCTATTCGGGACCATTAGCAGCCTCCTTCCCTTTCACCCAGGGATGCCATCCCATTGCCGAATTCTGCTCTAAGTAGCTGCAACACCTCTCCCAACTCCTTTCTGTAGCCTCAGTTTTCAGGAACATTTTGCCCCCCGTGTGTGCTTCCCCCCACAGAGGTGGAGCTCCATAAAAACAGGTAGGAACTGCTGTACACATAGTTTATCAACACACTTTAGTATCCCTTGGGATAAAGCTTGCTGCATCGGTGCACTTCACCATTATGAGGATGCTGATGAGTATCCTGTTCTCCCCTGAAAGCCAGACCAGCAATTTCCAAAGATTCCCTTTTTTTTTTTTTTACTGTTGTTTAAATGCAATAACACTTCCTTGTAGCTTCCCCCAGGTAATCACTAACTTCACACAAGGTCACCCAGATAACCTGGAAAGAGCCATTTGCCAGTCCCTCCTGTCTTCAACATAAAATGACTATATCTTATTTGCCACAGCATTAAGCTGGCTGAGAGGCGATCAGGGTCGTGGGCGCAGTGCAGTTTGCTCTAAGAGTCTCTCTTTTCTTTTTTCTTATTTCTTTCCATGGATAATTTCATGGTCCATTAGTTTCCTGTAGCTGCTCCCTGCAAACACACGCATACGGCCATGGTGTATGAGCTTCCCTCTCCCTAGCACAGGCACTGGGCAGACTATACAAGTAACAGTCATGCTTGCTGTTGGGGACATGGGAAAAGCACCTCACGTATGCCCAGGGAAGTGCAAAGCAGGATCCTCATGTCCACCACAGTTGGTTCATGCTAAATCCACAGCTGAGCTGAACCAGTGGGTGAGGACTGGCCCATCAGAGTGTGGCTTGGATGATGCCCTTCTGGCAGAGGCACTGCAAAGAAAATACAGGCAGGAGAGCGTGGCAGAGGGAGCAGAAGGGGTTTCCCCACTAGCCAGCTCCACAGTTACAGCAGGAGTCGGAGCATCCCATCACATGCCCCAGCCAGAGAAACCTCTGAGCTGCTGCAGCTCACAGCAGCTCACCCTGTACAGCCAACAGGTCCCTGTTGCATCCTGCCCTTGCGAAGAGAGCAGCTGGAGCCTCTTATAAGACTCCTCTACTGGAATGAAAGATGAAATCTGTCCTTTATTCTTAAATCACCTGGAGGGACAGAATCTGTTCATGGGGATTTTGCAGCTGCATTGCAATGCTCAGTTCTGAAACTGGCAGAACTGGGGAGATACCTTCCAACAGCAAAGTCTGAGCCCAGAAGCTGCAAGCCTAAATCTGCAGGGACAGGCTGCCCTGTCCATCCCAGAGAAGCAGGGGGCAGCAGGACAGGCAGCCCCTCTGGACAGGCACGGTGTGGGTGGGGTGGACTGATAGGACTGATGTCCCTCTGAAATGACAGCTTTTCCTTGGAGTCCGTTTTCTCTCTCTGACAATTGAACTTTGAAAAAAGAAAAAAGCCAGAGCAGAATATGAATCCTGCCTGGAAAAGGAAAAAACCAACCCCCAACAAAGACCCAACCAAACAAAGGAGGGGGAGTGTGGATCTAAAACACAAAGAAATGTTATTCATGGACATTATTGATTAAGTTTTCCTCACCAATACATACGTAAATACTTATCTCTCGAATGAGTAAGAGGCTCTGTAATGCCAGAGGGAAGAAGGGAAAAGATTATTGAAAACGTGAGGGTCAGAGAAGCATCCGGCTGCAACGGATGCATTGAGAAGATAAACGAAGACATCTTTGTCAACACATCGGTCTGCCAAAGACAAAGTGTGATAGAAGGCAGCGATTTTTCTGGCACTAGAAGCAATGCTTGGGCTTTGATAACAATGAAATAGAGATTATGGAGCAGATCCTCACCTGGGCTAATTCAGTGCCAGGGCCCCAGTCACAGGGCAGCTACACCAATTTACATCACTCGAGGATCCTGCCTGCTCCAGACAAAGCAGCACATTAGCAGAAGGGCAGAAGCAGAGATTTATGACTACCTCTGCAGGGCAGAGAGAAAAGGGAAAGAGCAGCAATGAGTTGGAATCAAAGGAGAAACAGAGGAGAAATGGGGGCTCTGACCCATGAGCACATGAAACCTGCCTGACCCCCTGGGTACCACCCTGTCCCCAGCACTGCCTTGCCTGCTGCCATGTGGAGCACATCAGTCCTTGCCTGCAAACAGCTCCTGCTAGGGCTGGCTGGGACGCCAAAGGAAGGTGCCAGATACAATGAGACTAGATCTGGCCCAGGAGCCAAACCCAGTGCCTCATGTAATGTCATGCCAAGCAAGTTTGGCAAGCAGGGCTGGGGACCCCCCCCCCACCTTTACAGGAAGGGAGCAGACTAGGAGGTTTGGTGCTGATAACAGCCCAGAAGCACTTGAACCATCTGAAGGCTGTAAGGGACCAGTAGGATAATCTGTTCTGGCATCCAGCATCCCCATGGGATCAGCTTATGTATCCTGCCTGTAATTTATGGCTTTATCACCATGCGCCTCTCTCAGGGCAGCAGGACTGTCTCAGGGACATATTCAACAGGCTCAGCACAGCTCAGGTCTTACCTTTCCAGTCTATATCTCTACAGCTGCCACCGTGTGGGGAACAAGCCCTGGGCACCGTACGGGCAGGATTTCCACTGAATAGGACCTTGCAGGTTCCTGACAGCGGATGCCCAGCACGGAGTTAGGAAGGGGTCAAGCTGCCCCCAGCACAGGGGGTTCAGCAGATGCCAGCATGGACACTGGGCTTGCAGGAGTGTGCGAGTGCAGAATGAAGGGTGCCTGTGCTCCAGGAGACACTGTAGTTCCCCCAGAGAAGTTTTGCTGCTTCAGGCCAGTTGCCAGCCACCAGCTCTGCCCATTTCTACCCAGCTTCAGGTCCCTCCCAGCTCCTAGAAGGTGTGTGGATTCTGCAGCTATTCCCCACACACCCGGGATTTGCTCCTGTCCCCTCAGATGGCAGCAGCCAGAGCCAAGTGCTGGGCTGAGTTGACATCTCCCTCACCCCGCACTGCACCCATCCATCGGCATTTCCATGCAGGTCCCCGTGCCTCAGTTTCTCTGTCTGTGAGCAGGGACACAAACTACATCCCTGAGGGCGCAGTTTTGCTGCTGCGACACCTCCTCAATCCGCTCACAAAAGAAAGGGAGGGAATAATAATATTAATAATAGGATAAAAAGACTTCGGAGCTTCTCCTACCACCCCGTCCCCGCGCCTCTGACGGGAGCTGATGCTCAGGAGCTGGCGCAGGGCAGCCTCTAGTGGCTGCCAGCCAGGAGACACCGGCCCCGAGCCGTGCTCCGGCGACAGCTGCTCTCCAAGACAGCCAGCCCGAGAAAGCCCCAGCCTGGGCTGCTGCATTGCCCCATAACCCCTAAATATGAGTCCTCAGACTCCCCCTCCCCCGTTTACATCCCCACATCCCTGCTGCCGCAGCCAGCTCTCGCACGCTGCTTCCAGTTGCTCCTCCGAAAGCCTCTGACCCTATGGGCTTCTGCTCTGCCCACGCAGCCACGGGCACCAAGATGTGTCCCAAACCTCATGAATGTGCCAAGTGATGTGTCCACAGGGCTCATAGCATCACTGGAAATAGATTCAGTCCCAGCACAGATTCAGCCTTGCAGCTGATTGCAGTTAGCCATTGATAATGGATCCATCCAAATTCGTTCATGTCCTGTTTGGAGAGGTATGCCTCTTCCTGCTGCAGGGTGCTCTGCTCCTAGGGGATGTGCAGGGTCCTCCATTCCATGGAGAAGAAGGTTCACAAGGCCTGTCCTGTGAAAGGATGGTCAAGAACTGAAAGACCAGCCCCACTCCCAACATCGCATCTATGGCCAGAACCACCAGCACCTCCTTTGCTGTCTTGACCCCTCTCTGCCAACAAAACTTCATCTTCCAGATAGAAGGTTCATGCTCTGCAGCCATCCCACAGCCCCATTGCAGGCCATCAGCTTCCCCTCTCACAGGACATAAAAATGACTATAACAAGCCAAGTGGGTCCAAAATCCTCCTAGCTGCCTCCAAAAGCCATTTTGCTTCACCTCAGTACGTCCCCACTTCCTGCCTCAGCCCAGTTTTACTGGTGAGTCAGAGCTCTCCAACTAGTGGTTGAGCATCCAGGTGAGGATGAGGTAAGAAAGGCAACCAGGGACCAGGCTGTTGTGTATCAGAGGACAGGCACCGAGACAGACAGACTTATAAATCAGTTTGGTAGTGGATAAAGCAGGGAAGGAGCTCTTTATGCACCAGTGTGGGGTGGCCACTTGCCATGAGCTGGACAGAACGTTTTCTTGCCCCATGTTTCAGGGCGATGATGGGTAACAGAGCACAGCATCAGCACAACAGGCTGGCTCACCACTGGATGCTGATTCATCAATTGTGCAAACAATTTAAACACAGTTTATGTCAATAATTCAGGCAGCAGCTTTACTTTTAGAACATCTTTAAACAAAAAAAATGGGGTGGAGAGAGAAATCTAAGAGGTCTTTCTGCAGCAAGGAGCCACATACTTCATCTAAAGCTGTGTGCACCCAGGGACCCAGTGCCCATGTTCCTGCCGTGCTCCCACTACAGCTACTGGGGAACCCACATCTGCCATCAACCTGCCCCACTACATTTTGGTTAGAGAGCTCAGGCTGTGGTGAGGGCACGGGTACATACAGAAGTAGGAACAAGGAAATGCTTCAACAACTGGAAACATGGCAGATAAATCCCATTGATGAACATAAGAAGCTTTTCCTCCCCACCTTTGGCTTTGAACATTTCACTAGGACATAGAGTCTTCTAGCCAAGCAGCACTGGCTTGGCTAGAAGCACTGCAGAGCATCAGAGACCTTCCTGCTGCTCTGGACAATACATGGAAAGGCCTTAACTGCAGCAAGGCCAGGCTGTGTAGCTCCCAGACACACTGTATTTAGGTTATGGGATGAACAGTTCCAAACCTAAGTATTTCTATGCATGTTGTCATTCCCTAACCACAGCAGAGACCCTAATCTTGCAGGGGAAGAAAGCACAATGTCTCCTAGTTAGGGACAGAAGTTGCTCAAGTTCAGGTCTGAAATACTGAGAAGAGGGTGCAGGTGATGATCAGTTGGGACTGGATTTTTATAGGGCTGAGAGCATCCTCTGTTTGAGGCTTAAGAGACCAGACAGACTGGGCTCTGTCTGTGTAACATAAATCACTTGGCCAAAACCAGACAGGGAGCATGGATGTAACAGAGAAATTTTTGCTTTTCCCTGCTGAGTATCACCTTGTTCCTTCTGACTGTTCCTTTTGTCTAGACAAAATAGAGGCTGGAATTGTCTCAAAGGCCTTGTGAGTTTTTTTTTTTTAAAAACCCAGATCCTTCTCCTTGCTAGTCTGTAACTATTCTTCCCTGAAATCATTTCTGGTTTCAAAGGTATGATGTTTCAGAGTGACAGATTACAGCCGCCCTCCTCAGAAAATGTCTCACAGGAAAGATAAGGCAGGACAATGGCCTAACAAGCCGCTGAACAAGCCCACGGGCTTATAGAGGAGGAGATAAGAGGAGGAGAAGGCACAACCTTTTGTCCTCTGCATTCATCACAACATTTGTCCCTTCTTCACTGAAGCAGACCCTCTCTGACCAGCAGCATCTGCAGCAAATGACCTGAGCCCACCTCTGCCGGGACGGTGTTGATGAGGAAGGCAGCTGAGCGGAGGAGGAGGCCATTTTCAGCCAGACCTCCGTGTTCTGCCGCCAGGAACACTCGACATCGCCTGCGTTGGCTCCTCGACACCGAGGCAACGGCAAAATGAATGGCTGGGCTTCTGAAAGGGATTTAAACGTTAATAATGAAGAGGGGACCCAGCTCTGCTAAGCACATTATCCAGCGTTCGGGGCCTCATTCGCCTTGGGTGATTAAGGAATGGCGTGTGTAACACAAGGGTCCTCCTGCGCTGGGGACCCATCTATTGGGAGTGGGATGGAGATGGCAAAGAGCCTGGGTTAATCTTAGTTTGATTGCACCAAAGTGATCTTGTCTCCCCTTCGCTCCCTTTCCCCAAAGCCATAGTGGGTCCAGGAATTTGGTTTCTCAAGAGCATGGAAAGATTTTGTGTTGGACCCTCATCTCCCCTGACATTGCATGGCTCTCCAAGTTACACACAGATTACCTGATCTATCCCCAAAGTTTGCTCTCCTTCCAATGCTGTGTGTTTGGCTGCTTAGAAGTACAGAAAAATTTGTCTTGATCAAAACAGAACAGTGGCCAATGCAGTTTTGTTTCTGTCAGAGAGGCTGTCAAAGCTGTTCAGAGTAGCTGCACGCAATGCAACCGGTTCACCTGAAAGCAAACAATATCAGGCCAGAATAAAATCAAAAACCAATGGTCACAGGTTTTGTCAGCTCCCACAGTGTCTTCCCAGCCATCAGTGCCAACTCCTTCCCCCATTCAATTAGACAAACCACCCATGCACCCCATCCCACAGGTCCTGGTCAGCTCAACCTGCAGAGATGCTGCAGACAAATGAGTTTCCCAGGAGGGTGGTTCTGTGACCAGATCTCTCCAGACATTGATACACAGCATTTTTGGCTCTGTGTTCATTATCTGTACTGCACTGTGAACAGAGATGTTCAAAGACAAGACCTACTGGCCCAAGCCAGATGAAGTGTGTCCTCTGAGTTCTCTTTACTCACTTTCTGGTTGCTGAACTTCATGAGTCAATCTCAGGCCACGATTTTCAAGCTTTTTTCCATGATTATGAAACATAAAACATCCTTTTCTTTAGTAAGAGCTGAGAGTCGCAAGAATCCATCTGAGTCCAGAATCCAAAGCTTTAGAACAAACACCCATTCTTGCAAACATCACAATAAAATTATGTGAGCCAGCAATACTTGAAATAACACCCAATTTATCTTCCTATTTCCCCTGTATGATTATGTCTTTCATTTTGCTGGGGTAGAGAACCTTGAAAACAAATGAGTCAGTTTGATTTTTGTTTCATGGGGAAGTTAATTTCCCGGCTACTTTGTTCGCTCGCGACGTTGGGCTGATGGTCTGTCTGTGTTCTCTGAACAAAACATTGAGACACTTCTGAAATTTGTGGGTTTTGTGGACCAAGAGAGCAAGTTCTCAGCACGTGCCTGCCACCCTCCGATTTTGCAGTGGCATCCCGGCGCCTGTGGTACCTGGAGCACAGGAGTGTTTTCCTGGCTTTCCATCAGGCTCCAAACTTTCCTCATCACCACCTTCTCACAGTGGAGTTCAGCACAGCAGATGAGTGACGGCCTTAAAGTTTGGGAAGATTTACCTGATGCACTTAAAATGTAAATAGCAAATAAAGCACCCTCAGCATCACACAAACCTGTGCCATGGTGGTGGGAGCAGAAACTTGTCAGCCCTTCCTCCTGCCGTGTAACCTTGACTGTTGCCAGAACACAACCACAGAGCACAATTAACCCCCTGGAAACAGAGACAAACCCTTTTACCCCATCCTGAGGCCTTGCACACTTGATGTCGTGTCATTTGACTCGCTCTTCAAGGTGACTTAACCAGCTGATGGAGAAGTCCAAGACCTCTGGATATTTTCCTCCATTCCCTAGGTCTGTCCTGCAGGCAGGAGCCCATCACCCTTACCAGGAGGTTAATCATATCTCATTTTCTGGCCATCCCCAAAACTTGTACTCTGCACCACTCTCCATACCTGTGGGAGCAGCTCTGGGTCCTGCCAAGGAGGCACCTGAAAATCACCTCTCCCATGCAGCAGCTCTCACAGTCTTCTCCAGTCTCGCGAGGAGATACAGCCAATTTAGCAGTATAATGAATGTATGTACATAAAAGTTCTGATTCAAACACTTTCATTAGATTTAGTCACTGGCTCCCAATACAAAATGACGGTGACACCGATTCCTCCTCAGCCTGAGTGACTAATTGTGACACAGAGGCAATTAGGCTTGGTTAAATGATCCATGTCCCTTCAAAATAATGGTCTGTCAAACTGCATTCACCCAAAATAATCCAGGATTGACTTGACAATCAAAATATCTGTTTCTTCAAAATTAATAAACCCCCAGAACTTCTTGTTTCTCCACAGTACAGATGCAAAATGAAAGGGGTGTTTCGTTGTGCGTGGGGGAGGATGGGCCACCCTGAGGGAGGTGGAAACAGGCATTAGAAGGCTAGATGCTGTTAGAGCCAACAGCTACCATGAACTGCTTGTCACAGGCAGAATACAGCCAAAATAGAGCTGGACAAGACTGCTCTGGCCTTTTGCAAATCTCCCTCCACAGTCTCCAGCACAGGCAATAGCTGGAACATAGGAAGATGGGACAGGCAGCGGTCTCTGGACATCTGTACCAGGCTGTTACTGCAGGTCTCATCCGAGGTCCCAAGCCACCAACATGAGCTTTGACAACTGCACCCTGAGAGCAAGGCTCCATCTTTGAAAGCTTCCCTCTAAAGAAGCCCTGCAAACAGATATCTGTGGCCCATGAGGTGGTCCTGCAAAACCCACAGCCTCGTGGGTCCTGGGGAGCGGATGGGCCACCTTATGAAAACACCTTGCTGAGAACACAGTGCTCATAGGGACTGCATGACACTGCCCACCTCGGGGACAGAGACTCTAAGGAGATGGGAGCTGAGTTTCTCCAAGGTTCAGGCAGCAGATCCCACAGCACTCTGCACTTACCCATCCATTATCCCAACCCAGAGTTAATAAGGACCAACGCTCCAGTCGGTTACCTAGTTATCTGCCGCCACAGGGAGCTCCTGCTAATTAAGCACAGTGGGTTAATTGGAAGAACCCACACAGACCTCCCTAAGGAGCAAGCCCCAGGAATGAGGTGTCCCCCACTCCCAGTTCCTGCTGCCCTATCCCACCCCATGCTCTGCAAACCCTGGAGGGTTCATTAGCTCTTACTGCACACCCACTACAGTGGAAGGCACCCACCTCATAGGACCCCAGCCAAGGATGCCCTGACAGCTTAGCTAATTTCTACCTCACCCCCAAATTGTGCAGATGCAATTTCCATCCACTCTGCACAGCTCACTGCACCCAGCTCTGAAAAGGGAATTACAAAGCAATTACCCATGTTAATGGAAGCAGATACTCCATCCAGCCCACCAGTCTGCTGGCTTTCCACCCCTGAGGGCCAGTGGTGACAGGAAGGTGCCAAAGAGCCATCTAAGCTCAGCTTGTGACCTGCCTACATCTGCATCCCACTTGTTTACACCCATTCTTCCACAGGAAAAGCCCACCAAGGAGGTTTTTGGGGGACTTTCCAGAGTGGATTCTCACATGTCTGATGCTGGTGAGTTTGCCCCTTGGAGAGACCAATTTTTCCTCATTGAACTGAAGAGGAATTTCAGATCTTTGAGACTCTGCACCCTGACAGCTTTGGCAGGAATGAGGCAATTGGCTTAAGGTGCCTGTGACTGGCATGAGGGATGGGGAGCCAAGCTCCTCATCTGAGTCCTGGGATTGAAGCCGGAAAATGAGCTATTTCATATCCAGAGTAAACTGCCACCTGGGGAACAAGAAGTGGCATGGCCTCCTCCCAAAACACTGGTCCATCCCACACAATTTCCTTTTCCATGGAACTGCTTGAATCAGTGTGGACTGAGGGCTAGGGTCCAGGGGGAGACTGAGGCTGGTGTTTGCATGCTAGATGAGCTCTTGCTAGCAGCAGAAGACGGAGGAGGAAACCCTGAAGCTTATATGGTGTTGTACACATGGCAGAAGGGAGTCAGAGCTGATGATGCTGTAGGACTCTAACCCCTATGGTCCATGGTGAACACACAGTCAGTAATGGACACAAATAGCAACTTACTACTGGGAGAGGTATTTCACCAAACTGTCATTTCATCTGGGACTGTCTGGGCTGATCTGTAAAAGACGACTGTAAAATACCTCCAGAGAGATGTGGGAATAGAAACACAGTCCTCCACCAGAAGACTAAAAATGACTTATCATTTAAGGATAGCGTTTTATTCATATTGGTGGTGATAGTATGCTATAATCTCTTTCCCCCCAGCATCTCCTCCATGCTGCAAAGATATTAATTATTTGCACCCCTCATTTTCCAGTGGAGGCCACAGGCTCAGCACTTCTGCTCTAGCCTCACAGGTCTGCAGGGTAAATGGATCAACATTCATTGAAACTCAGAGCAGCTGCTTTCAATTTATTCCCGACTTCAAGGCTTACTTCTTCTGACCCAGACAAATCTTCTAGCCCTGGGTTTCCAGCCCCTGCCACCCTGTGGCTCTCACATTCTCCCAGACTCCAGGAAGGAGGACCACCACAGCTCTAAGCGTGGCTGGAGGTGGACAGGAAGGTGTTAAGTCTGGAGCTGCACTAGCTCTCTCCCTCCTGCAGTGGGTACTTCATCCTTTATTTATGGGCCAGCCTTCTCTGGATAAGAGATGTTTAAATTTTTCAGCAAGGTCTATGTCCCATCACCCAGGGCAGTTTAAATTTTCACTCGTTTCATCATGCACAGGCATGGGTAGGAGGATAGTAATTAAAGCAGGAAAAGGATAAAAAGGAGAGTCAGTTCTGCAATGATTATCCCCTCTGTGAAACAGAATTATGTATATTTTACAAGATGAAAATGATCAGCCTGTTGCACTGCTCAGCCCTACCCAAACATGAGAGAACAGAGACATTAAAAGAGCATCATTAAGGTGTTGTCTCAGCCATAGGACATTGCTGCTGAAAACAACAACTAAATGTGGGAAAGCCTCATACAGCCCTCAGCTCCTTTTGAGCAAAATGTGACCAATAACGTCTGACTGCTCACTGAAAGGCAGCTCAAGAACAGAAAGCTGTTTGGCACAAGAGTCTCCAAACAGAGTTGTAACATGGGATTCTGACATAGAATCATAGAGTGGTCTGGGTTGGGAGGGACCCCAAGGATCCAACCCCCTGCCACAGGCAGGGCCACCAACCTCCAAACCTGGATCTAGACAAGGTTACCCAAGGCCCCATCCCACCTGGCCTTGAACACCCCCAGGGATGGGGCATCTGCCACCCCTCTGGGCAGCCTGTTCCCACACCTCACCACTCTCTCTGTAAAGAACTTCCCCCTAATATCTAATCTAAACCTTCCCTCCTTCAGCTTCAAACCATCCATCTTGTCTTGCCATTATCTACCCTTTTAAAAAGTCGATTCCCCTCCTGTTTGTATGTTCCCTTCAGGTACTGGCAGGCTGCAATGAGGTCCCCCTGCAGCCTTCTCTAGGCTGAACAAGCCCAGCTCCCTCAGCCTCTCTTCCTAGGGGAGGTGCTCCAGCCCTCTAATCATCTTCATGGCCTCCTATGAACCCGCTCCAACAGTCCCACAGCTTTCTTGTATTGGGGTCTCCAGATCTGGACACAGGACTCCAGATGGGACCTCATAAGGGCAGAGTAGAGAGGGACAGTCCCCTCCCTGTCCCTGCTGGCCACCCCTCTTCTGATGGAGCTCAGGATACCATTGGCCTTGCGAGCTGACCCAGCTGCTGAAAGAGATGCTGATAGGGCAGAGCTCACCTCCTCACAGAACCAGGTGTGAACATCAGGCACTCTCTGGGAAGCTGGGTTTATGTGTCAGAGAAAGTTCAGGCTCCTAGCAGAAGCTCCTGGGCGATTTTCACAGCTCAGTACAACAATTTGCTCTTGGGTAATGTTAGGGGAGGGCGAAGCAATGCTGCCTGAGTGCTAAAAAGGAGAGCTGGTCATTGTCTTGCCAGCAAGGCATCACTCCCTCCTCATTTTGCTACATTTGATTTAAATGGGTAATTACTGCTGCAGGAGAACAGAAGGACTCTCTGAGCTGAACAAGGGCAGGAAGACTGTGTCCATTTAAAAGGAAGGGCAGGCAGCCCAAATGGTGCCATCCCTCCTCACAGATGGGGAAAACAAGGCACGGAGAGACATTGACCTGTTTACAGTCACACAGGGAGGCTGCTGCAAAGGCAGAAGTAGAAATCCCACCAATCTGGGAACTCCAACTGCTTTGCTGCCTACCCCCATCCTCTGGCACTGCCCATTTAGCCCCTTGCCACCCCTCCAGGCCACCACCCAATGTTGAAGGGCTGCAAATGGTTACCAAGTCTTACAGACTCAAGTTCCCTAACACCACAGGAAAGAGGTAGCTCAACCCGGAGCTGGCCTATACAGAAGTCCCTGCTTCCAGGCCACCACGGCAGAGGGAAAGGGGATGCCCATGGGACCCCCACTTGGCACTTCTCAAAGGGAAGGCAAAAAGTTTGTTTGTTTTCCTTTCATGCACTGGAAGCTCTCTAATTGCACTAGACTCTTTCCCGGAGAAGGGTGTAATTAAAAGTGAATGGCTCCAAGTCCTTTCTCATCATGAATATTAAAGAAAGATAAACACTACATCAATATTCATTTAAGCAGAAACAGAAAATGAAAAGCAGGACTTGATCCCGGCTGGCACTTCAGCATTTTATAAATGAAATTATGCAGCTAGGGGGAAAAAAACCCATAAAACACCACAAAAAAAAAACCCCCACAAAACAATAACGACCTTGGCACAAAGCAGCTGAGACAGGCTGGAATCATCAGCAACCCCATGCCATGTCCTTCTTCATCACCCTGTCTCCAAAGTCAGTTGCTTCAGAGGAAGGTACAGGGCACTCTCAGTTTGACAGTTCCAGCACCAAGAGGCCCTGGAGCTGGTTATCTCACCTCTGCTCACAGCACCGATGCACAAGCGTTTGGTGAAGTCACTCCACAGCTGTTCAGTCCGAACTGGGTGATCACTAATGATTACACTGACAGCCCATTGTGCCCCAGTGCTGCTGTGGGGCAACCCAAGTACTGCCAAGTGAGCCAACCCCATCCCCTCTCAGTCCTGTGGTATGTTCAAGATTGTCTCACTTGGCGTGGATTGAAGTCACGTTTGCTGTCCATCTTCTCCCTCTCCATCCCTGGTTTCACCTTTTGCCTCTCTTTTTCCAGCTCTCCCTCAGCCCTGAGGAGACCCGAAGCACAACTCACCGCTGCAATCCGGCTGGGTGTTCTTTCTGTCTCTTGTTTAAGCTGGTGCAGTCTCACCAGTGACCTCCTTGTGTGGGTTTGGTGTCTTTACCACTGTTTGTAGCATAGCAGCACACAGAGTCTTCACTCACACACGCTGGCTATAGACACAGCTCCTCCCCTGCACACTGCATCCTCCTGCCATCACAGACCAGGGAGACCAGACGAGGAGCTGAGCAAAGGTTTGTGGGCCCCAGCTCTATAAAGAGCTATAAAGATAACCATTAAGGAGAAAACACACAGCTGGCTTGCAGCAAGACAAGCCTGCACCCTTCTCCTGCAGGAGGTCCCTGGTGTTCCCAGGGACACTGACAGGATTCCCCCCGGATCAGGACCAGGTGCACCACACCTCACCCAGACTGCATCCCGCAGCTTTCTGAGCACCTGCTAATGATCCTGCCTGCCCCCAGCCAGATACCAATGGAAACAGCAGAGGGGAGAGAAAGAGCACAGGGACCATGGAGAAAGAAACCCCTCCCCAGGCTCAGTATAACATCACAAACCCCAGTTGCTCTTTATGTGCTTTCCAGGCTCCCTCTGACCTGTCCCCAGGCAAACTCCAAGCACCTGGGTCAGACCAGAGAGCAGCATTAACCCCAGGTTCCAGCCACCCTCAGCACCCCATTCTGCAACGGGATGGGATGGGAGCACAGTCCTGAGCCATGCCCCAAGGCTGCAGAGCTTTGTCTGAGGGGCAAAACTGATGTTTAAATTTCTTCTATCTGTAAGCAAGGGCCCAGGTGTGTCTGGGACACTGCCTGGTGCTGTCTCAGACAGGTGCTGGCTTCAGACTCCTCCTTCACCACTGTGCCCCCGCTCCATTTCTGCACCAGTGATGTGATCTCAGAACCTGCAGTCTGCCCAGGACTGGCTGCATCCTCACAGGGGGTGAAGTCACCTGTGTATAAATGATTTTGCGATGCTAGAAACATTCGGTATCAATTCTTGTGCTCAAATAGACTCCCAAAGAGCTCACTCATGAATAAATAATGCAGAAATTGCTCTCCACAAATACAGCCCAGGGCACCATCCTTCTCTGCTTGTTGCTGCCCTCAGGACTAACAGCCTTCTGCTTCTCCCAAACCTATGGCTCATCATCAGCTGAGGCTTTGTGCTTGAAGGGGTTGGTTTGGGTCTGACTAAGAACTGAAACGTGACTCGAATGGCATTGTAAATGTACCCGCTCTTAAAAGCACCAGCCACAGCAGATTTTGAAGATAACTAATGGCCCATTGCTGGGTCCCGTAAATGCAGGTGAGTTGTTAAAATCCATCCAGCACTTCTGTCTCCAGTTCTGTGATCTATAAGCTGTGCTCCCCCTCCATCCTACAGATCATGTTATACATTGCCTGCCATTCGCGGGGTCCCTGTACGCTTCCTAATGACAGGCGGCAGATGATTAACAGGTTGTTAATGAGAGCAGAGCTGGTGTTTGTCGATATTACTCCACAGCGAGACCCACGCAGCCCACATGAAGAATGACTGCTCCAGGGCTGGTTTGGAGTAATGCACAGAGGCAGGCAAGCAGCTTGCAGTCCTCTCCCCACACCCATCCTTCATCGAGTCCTCTCTGTGTACCCTGTGCAGTGCCACGAGTTTTCAGTCCTCGTGTTGCTGCTCCAAGGGGTGGTCAGTGGAAGGGTGAAATGTCCGGACATTCCCTGGATGGGAGTGCTGGGCCACTTCACAGGCAGCAGCTCTGGGAAGCATATTTATCAGTTAGCAGAGCAATGACATTAACGTGTGCATTGCCATTATGAGTAATTGCTTGGCCCTTCCAATGCCAGAGCATCTCACATACCTGGACAGTCATCCTCACCCTGAGAAAGTGACACTGAGGGAAACTGAGGTACAGAAGATTGGGCTGCTGACGTGGATACTGTCCTGTGTGTGAGGTGCAACTTCTTAGGCAAGGCTGTGGCTGTGGGAACCCGGAGGTCTCTTCAACCACAACAGGGTGTGCATTAGCATCAATGGCTGAAGGACTTGTCTGACATGCCATACCCCCAGACATCTGTACTACCTTCCAGGCTTAGCAGGTCTAAGCTCCCATGTCCCACTTCAGAGGTGGCCACGTGTCAGAAACAAGAGGGACGATTTCCTGAGCAACTGAAAGGCCCTGCAAATATGTGGGTTTCCATGCTGGCAGCAGTAGGGGATGTTTCCACTCTTGTCTGGGAGCAAATGAGTCACTTGGCACTGATGCCTGTGTAGGAAGAGCTGCCTCATCACTGAACCAGCCCGGCACCGGGGGTTTGCCATCAGTTTTGTCCTCACTAATTCCCAAAGCACTAAATGGCACAGTGGCATCTCTCCATACACCAGACCTTATTTAGGTCCTTTTCTTTCCAGGCCATGTTGCTTGAGGTAGCCAACATCACAAGAGCAACATCATCAGCCTTTAAAATATTTCCTACCAAGGGAGCAGACAGAGGCCTGAAGCATAAATATGCACTGGCTATGGCAAGTGTGAGGGATGTCCCCAGCCCCAGCGACACAGAGCAAATTGTTTGCCCACCCCAGATTCATCAAGGACTGAATGGCACCACCAAGAGCCACAGGTCACTGTGAATTGGTCCCTGGTCACCATCCTACCTTGTGCCATCATATCGCAGACCCCAGTGGTCAGGCAGACCCAGCGCATAACCTGCAGGGACAGGATTGTTCATCACTGGGGCTAACAGAGACCTGCAGACTTCCATGTCCATCACTGCCTCACCACCACCATGTCTAGAAATGACTGCTGCAACTCATCAGAGAGATCTTCCCCTTGGTGGAGCTTTGAAAGGTCTATTGGCCCCAGGGAAAATGGGCATCCATCTCCTCTGATGGCAGGAAGCCTTGGGCTCCCAGGGGCCATTGCTTTTCAGGCTTCCCAAGAGAAGAAAGAGGCTGCATTTAGGGCAGAGACTTATACACACAGAACAGGGGCTGCAGACCCAAACACTGGGAGCTCCGAGCTACAGGGATCACACTGAACCCTGGGCATGTGAGCAGGGCTAGCAACGATTCACATCATGGTTCAACACCCACCAGCTTTAGCCAGGGCAGACTTTTGGAAATTAAAAAAGAGAAGGAAACAATACTCTGAGATTTTTCTGGGTCTTTCTTTTTTTTTTGCCCAGGGAAGCAAGGTCCTGCAAACAAACTGTTGATTGAGTTCAGCTGGCTCGTGTTATCTGTGCTCGGGAGCACGGCACAGCGTGCAGTCCCCTCCGACGCTGTGGATTTGCTATCATCCCCTGCCACCCACGTAATCGCTTCAGTCACGCCAGGCTCTGCCCCCGCTGCAATTTCACAGCCGCTCGGTCAGGGGGAAATCACAGCGCTTCGGGCTTGTCTGAAAGCATCGCGACTGCACGCTGCCTTTTAGTGGGACACTGGTTTGCACGGAGAGGGATTGACTGCAGCGGGACCCTCACAGGGTCTAGAGCAACCCAGTGACCTGCTTTCCACTGAGAAAAGGGTTTGGACAAGTGTAGGGTGCTGGGTCTGGAAACTTGGAGATGGAAAATAGACTCCTTCCCATGCCAAGAACCCCCCCGCACTGGGCAGGGTGTGGGGCATCAAACTGTGAGGGAGGACTGTAGGCTTTAAAGCCTGTCCCTGCAGTTTTGGGACTGCTCCAAAAACATTCCAGAGGTCATTTTCTCTCAAAGGTGTGCAAGGGATGGCCTGCTGCCTGCCTCTGTGGGTCCTAAATGCCTAAACCCTTCTCGAGTCTTGTGTCCATCCTTCAACAGTTATATATGCACAGCCAAGCCTGTATCCCATGACAGTGGATGATGCTCACACTCTCAAAAGCTTTTAGGGGCTTCCCTCTCAGTGATACACAAAGGGGAGCACTGCCAAAACACTCACCAAAGAGAGGGCCAGCACATGTGGTTAAATAGCAGCATGCAGACATGCCTCCAGGAGCTGTCAGGAGCTGCTGACGCGATGCCTGGGACCCAGCAGTAGGAGCCAGATATATTTAACTGGGCCAATATATGACACAGCCTTCTGGTTCCTCTGGTTCTGTTTCAGTGTTACACACAGTATTTTCCCCTGCTCCACAGCCTTTTGGGCCCCCACAAGCACCCCCCAGTCTCAGCAGCACAGGGAATGCCAGGTTGCTGAAGCAATCCCGGTCACCTCACATCAGTTGTGAACATGCTCTGATAGTCAGGGTGCATCCCATGGCCTGTGCCTCAGGGTGGGCATGTAGAGGCAGAAGATGGGGCCAAGAAGGGGAAAAAAGAGGGCTCAGGATTTCCACCCACAGCATTACAGATGGGATTTTCTCTCACAGCCTAAGAAAGCGTTGATTCATTGCAAACAGCCACTGGGCCGTGCTGATAGTGCACTAGATTATTCTAATTTATTTTTAGGTACTTTCTAGTCGATGCTGTGTGCTACCTCAGCAAGTTACCTCCGCAGAGGGCTGTGGCGTCAGCCTCACCGCAGGGCAAACGCCCAGGAGGGACAGCGCGGCGGGGAGGGCAAGCGGCGTGCAGCTCACTCGTCCCGAAAAGCCATCCTACTTCTAAAACGTCCCCGTGTCCAGCCCACGGGGCAGAATGACCCGTGGGAGCTGGCTGGGAGGCGCAGGGTTGACAGCCCTCCCGCCTGTCCCCTGTCCCCAAGCAGCGAGCCAGGTGCCACCTAGCGGCACCGCCCGGGCAGCGAGCCCTGCACGCTGACCCCCCTTTGCCATCACCCTGCAGCCTCTCCCCCCTCACACCTCTCTGTAGCCTCCATCTCCGTGTTCTTTCTTTTCCCCGATGTCATATGTCCCCCTTTTCCCGCCCCTCTCCTCCGCCCCGGGTCTGGGTCGTGGCCGCTTCCATCCGGGACTGTCGCAGCGCACTGTGCAGGAGGCTGTAAGGGCAGGGGACTGCCAAGCCTCTGAAGGAGCTGTCTCCTCCCAAGCTCATGGAGCAGTGAGATGGCTCTGCAAAGCGACTATCTGCCCTGTTCAGCCTCCTGAATGTCTCTGTTGTCACCTCCGTGCCCTGTCCCCCAGTGACAACCCCAAGGTGGGTCTGGCTGCCTCTCTAGCCCTGGGGCTGCAAAGAGAACCTGCATCAGGGTGCAGTGGGCCTGACTATCGGCTAGCTTCCCAAGGATGGCTTGAGTAGGGCCTCGTCCGCAGTAAGGACCACGAGGGGGCTCCAGGAACCCATGTGAGCCAGAGGAGAGATGCCAGAAGCAGAGCTTGCATCTCCTGGACGATGGAGGAGAGATGCTAAGAGCAGAACTCACACCTCCTGGAGTACCTTGTGAATATCTTCTCTAGCATCTAAGGCAAAGGAGAGCAGAAGAGATATCACAGCTCTGTAAAGAAGCAGGATTTGCCAGAACTTTTGTCCCTGTCACATACAACATGACAAGGAGCAGTGTACATGTCATAAATGTGCCCAATACAGGGCCTGAGAGAGGCTGTGATGTGGGCTGTGCTGGCCTAACCCAGAGGGCAGCAGGGCCACAAGTTCTGGCAGGATACAGGTGTTCTGTATATGATCATTTACAGCAGCTGTGGATTTGTCCCAGTCCTGCATGCATATGTTTATCCCTCACAGCTGTTTCATCCCTAACTCCATGGAGTGTACAGCATTATTTTCAGGAGGTGAATTTGACCACAGCATTAATAACACTGCAGAGCTTGCTTCTTGATGAGCATCATGGACATGCAGAAGTAATGCCAGGGATGAGCTCTTCAAGTATGGGAGACACAGGTGAACAAGCAGGTCCAAGTTTGCCTGCTGGTTCATCACAGTCTGACATCACTGTCCCATCAGCACTTGGGGAAGAAAACACTCCTGGTTAAAGGTTCGGCGTGCCCCTCCCTCAGCGCGCCCTCTCCTGTTACATCGTGGTGAGGCCTCGGATAACGTTTTTGCAAGTCCCTCAGGAACAAGACTCAACACTCCTGGCATCATGTAAAGAGCAGGTAACAGTGTACATGAAACAAGGTGACCCTTGACTGTCTGGCCAGTGCAGGGAGGCCTTTTTTGGTCCTTACTCTCAGTGATCCTTTCTGCCCTTACTCTTAGATCCTCATCTCAGTGACCTTGTTTTGCCCTCCCTGTTGGTGGACACTTCACACAGCTGTATGAGTGGCCAGGCCTGGCCATGGCAGACCCTCCTCTCAAGCAGGTGGGAATATCACTGGAGAAGACTTTGCAGCCAGAGAAGACTCTCCACCACCTTCCCCGTGCAGTCCCTTGCCTGTCACCCCACCAGCAGTCTGCAGCACAACCTGGAGTGCTGAGTCTGCATGGCTGCTAGGTGGCACCATGGCTTGGAGGAAAGAGCCCTGCATGGCAGCCCCAGACCACAGCAGCAGTGGGTGCAGAGTCCATTGGGGCTGAACTGCTGTAACCATGGGAGCCTGTGCAGTTGCCCAGGCTGGCTAATTAGGGGTCCAACGGGACCAGTTTGGAGAACTGAGCTACTCAGTAGAGGACTGGGACATTGCAGGTGTTTGGGTTGGGGTTTGTAGCAGAAGGGAATGGGGATGCATGAGGCTGCAAATAGCTTTACAGGCTTGTGGACAGCAGAATGAGGTTGTGGCTGTTCAGCCACTGCCTCTAAAACTTCTTTAGGAGCCCACAGTCAGATGCTCAGGTCAGATTTGGCCGGAAAAAAAACCTGATCCCTTCATGATCCTGCAGGGAGCTGCAATCCTGCACACTGAGGCAGGGAGGAGGCGGTGGGGGAAGGGGGGAGAGGGTGCAGGGGGTGGAAGCTGGTGCATGGGGACAAGCTCTGGAGCAAGGAAACCCCCACCTAACATGGCAATCTGGCAATGAAATGAGCTCAGAGCTGACAGGATCTACAGTGAGATGCCTCTTGGGCATCCTCTCCTGCCCTCCAGAGCCTACAGGACCAGTGCAGATGCTTTAAATCCATGCTACACCCAGCAACATGGGCTGAAAATGTGCAGCTTCAGTTGACACTTCACGTGTCCCAGTCCAGCCTCACATTGTAAACACAGACTTTGACCCTCAGTGATTTGGCTTGAGGGATGCATCAGCAGGGAAAGAAACTGTTACTTCAGAATTAAAGTTGCCCTTGAATTAGAGGAACCGTTCCAAAAAGGTATAGAAGTCTGTCATGATGGAAAAATAAGTATATGAAGGACCCACCCTGCAGAACAGGCAAGGAAAAAATAGATCAAAATGTATTCAGGGCTCAGACAAGACCACACCTGCCTGCAAAAATAAAGCCTTGCATTTGACACATCGCTCACATATTAATTAGATTGATCAGCTTGCCCGGGTGTGTTAACATGAGTGAGAGCTCGTGTCTGTACAGCGATGAACTGTTAAAACTTCCCAAATAGAGCTACAAATAACGGCAGGCTGAGATCTTCCCTTTGCCTAGAGCCTTTCAGCTGTTTTTCTAGTGCTTTCCCGCTCACATTTTTCTATTCCACTTCCCTGGGTCTCCTAGGTACCATTTCTTCCCCAGTGCAGAACCAGGGACACATGGGAGCAGGAGAAGCGGCTTCTGCACGGGAAGCCAAGGAACTGTCACACACACCCCCCCACAGCACGAAGGCAAGAAACAGAAAATGAGGAAAATCCTATTTACTTCACCCTACCCCCTTCCCGGAGGCGCGAAGCCGCCGCAGAGCCCGGAGTCAACGTCGCCCCTTTAACGGCGGCGCCGCAGCCTGACATCAGCGAGCCGGGGAGTCGGGGAGGGCTGGGAGCTGCTGCTCCAGGACTGGTGCCAACACATCCCTGCTTCCCTGCCTCTTCCCCGCTCTTGTTTGTGTGTGCCTTTTTAACACACCGCATATGTGTCCGTGCCCGGCCGTGGATGTCTGCAGGGTTTACATTAACCAGCTCAAGCTGAAGTTGGTAAACAGCTATTAAAGTTTTACTCTTCATGGCTCCGAGGGTGTGATTTCTGGACGAGGGAGTCGCATCCTTTGACTTCCCCCTGGCTGTTCCCTTGTTTGCAGCCCGAATAGATCTTCTTCCCACTTCGCTATGCAGACATGAGGGGTTTGGGTTGGGGAAAGGGAGGGGAAAGGAATCTCCCGTGGCTTAATTGGGGTGTGTTCGTGTTATTACCTGTTTCCTCGACAGGCTAAAAAAGCTGTAACTTTAGTGTTTAAAGTTCTCTCTCCAGAGCAGAGTCCGCATCTAAAGCTGCTCTTTTGCCCTGGGACAAAACGCTGAACCCCGGCAGTTCCCCAGTGCTGCAATGTGGGTCTTGGCTTTATTCGGACTGTCACAACTCGAAAGCTTCTTGGAAACCAGATTCCCATCCCAAACGCGGCACGGGGCTGAGAGCAAGTCCCGAGCACCGCTCCCAGCTGCAGCACCACCACTAAAGCTATTTATCCCCGCACAGGTTTTTTTTCTTTTTCACACGTTCTTGCCTTCTGTTTTCGCTGGAGCCTCCGACCCTATTGAGAGGCAAATTTTGGCCATCTGGCAAAGCGGGCTGGAGGGGAGAAACAAAAAAAAGGGGAGAGAGAGAGAGAGAGAGAAAACACAATGTGCATGGGCACAGACACACACAAAACTCTGGAGATTAGGGAAGACAAAAAACTTCTCTGAATGCCGCGGCTTTAGCTGGAGCTCACGGGCAGCCCCGCGGCGGGAGAGGAGGGAGCGGCTGGCGGGCGGCGGCGGGGAGGACGGCTCCAATGCAGGCAGGTCTGCCTGCGTGCCTGTGGGGATGTGGGGAACGGTTGCAGGCAGGGAAAGGCGTGACCTGCATGGAAAATGCCAGACAACTCCAGACGCACACACACACACATAGGCGTACACACGCTCGCAAATCTCCGGCCGGAGATAAGGCGGGCAGCGGAGCGTTTGGAAGGAGGCAGAGCCGTCCCCTCGCAAGCCAACCGGCAGTCCTCCGCACCAAACCCTCCCGGCAGCAAAATGAGGTGAGTACCTCCGTCACGGGCTGACCCCGGGGTCTCGCACGTCGCGGTGCCGGGGCATGGCGGGGCAGTGGGGAGGGAGGGAGGGAGATGGGGGAGGGGGGGGCATCCCCCCCCCCGGGAAGGTTTCCCTCTGATGGCCACGGCTTCGGTTTCCCAATCTGCAAGCAAACGTTGCTCGTTGTCTCGGCTTCGTGCTGCAGCCCGGCTTGCGTGCCGGCATCCCGGCGGGGCCGATGGAAGGCAGCCTCGGGTGATGGGCGTGCAACCGCGCTGCCAGGGGCGAAAGGTGCGAGCGGGGCTGGCCGTGGTGTCCGGGATGCGGGTTTCCCTGCACGCCACGGCCGTTTATCACTTTCACGTGAGGTTAAGACATTTCCCGGCACGGGAGAGAAGTTTGATGTCGCTTTGCTCCCCCTGTTCTAAGGGAACGCAGAGAGCTGCACCGGCGAACGGCCTGTTCGAGTCGGGGACGTGATGCCCGTTTACACCAGCTGAGCATCCAGCCCTGCGCATGTTCTCCGACCGAAGGAGAAACAGATTTTCCCTTCACACATTCTTGTGGTTTCAGACAAACTGTCAGAAAAAGGCATGTTGAACCTCACTCTGCTTGAAAGAAAAATCGATCCCAATTTCTCAGCTCCCATTAACTTCGCTTTGTAGTGAAGGGCTGGGAAAAGTGGTGGCACCACACAAACAAGCCCCATAAATCTACTGCCCTAGTTTTGAAAGAACACAGACAGGTTAAAAATAATCCACTTATATAGCTTCAATTTCCTCACTGGCATACCTAAATCAAACCCCGGGTTTGAAACTGGGTGTACGTGTACATGTGAGTAGTTCCAGCAGCTGTAGTACACACCTACAGGCATTTTCTGGGCCTTAGTACCTATTTTAGAAAGTGGAAATTTTCATCTTTAATGGCTCTAACTTCCTGCAAGGTTCTTCTCCTTTGTGCACTCCACTGGGTGTAAAGAGCCTGAGGTCAGCTGCTCTTCCTGGGTGCCAAGCACAGGTTTGGTGTTTGCACCTCTCCAGCACAGTTGGTGTGCCCCCCTCACACGGAGAAGTACTGGGTTTATGCTCACTTTCATGCTCAGTTGCAGCCTGAGGCTGGTTCAAGGTCAGGTGGACTGCCACTGATTTACCTGTCCTCTCTGCCCTCCTCTGGGACCAGCAGGGTGGTAATAAGTTAGGCTGAGATATGTTAAAGACTGAGTTTGATGACAAGAGATCTCTAAGGATCTCTGCTTCGAGAAGAGAAGAGAAGAGAAGAGAAGAGAAGAGAAGAGAAGAGAAGAGAAGAGAAGAGAAGAGAAGAGAAGAGAAGAGAAGAGAAGAGAAGAGAAGAGAAGAGAAGAGAAGAGAAGAGAAGAGAAGAGAAGAGAAGAGAAGAGAAGAGAAGAGAAGAGAAGAGAAGAGAAGAGAAGAAAAGCTAATGGGGCCCCAGTCCCTCCGCAGCTATTTATTGAGAGTCAACGATCCCAATTTGGCAGGATGAGGCTAAACAGTAATAATAATAATGATACTTAGCAGTTATTGCCATGATGCTTTCATTAAACCAATTTAGAAAGCATCATTATTTTATTAACCATACTTATGTTTATTCTTCCATTAAATGAAGATTTGCCCATCAGAGCCCCATTAGCTAAAGGATGTGCTGCCAGCGGCCGCTGCTCCCAGAAGCATGAGTAACACTGAGCTCCTGATGGCACCCAGAGCTGTCTGGGAGCTGTGGAGGTGCCTTTTTGTCGTGCATGGCACCTATGTCACCCACCTTCCAAAAGGGCTTTCCCCTCCTGGGAGCCACGTGCAGCTCCCACCCTCGCCTCCACCTTCCTGTAGCTTGGCCAGGGGTTGGTCATGGTGACACGGTACTGCATCTCCTCTCCCAAACATTTTGAGTGTGTGACCTTACATGACCCATTTAAGAAAGGAGACCAAGCCCTCAACAAGTTTTGGCATTGCCAGAGTTTCATTTCATCTCCTTGTGTGTTTTCCAGGTACCCCCTGACCTGGTGCTTTTGCGTCTTGCTGCTCTACACGGCAGATGCCATCGAGCTGACAGACATGTTCGGGGAGATCCAGTCTCCCAATTACCCTGATTCCTATCCCAGCGACTCAGAAGTGACGTGGAACATCTCTGTGCCCGACGGATTTAAAATCAAGCTGTACTTCATGCATTTTGATTTGGAGTCATCCTACCTCTGTGAATACGACTATGTGAAGGTGAGCTGTGATATCACAGGGCAGATGGTGGCATAGGCAGCAGTCCTGTTTGGCCAGCTGAGAGAGGGTGGTGCTGGAAAAGCTGGGAACAAGCTGGGTTTCCCCATTTAATTGGCAGAGGAGTTGTCAGTCCAGTGGACAGCAAGGAGAGCACATGTAAGCTGTGGGCATCTGTTGGACTAACAGTGAGTGGGACACCAGGTTCAGGGTTTATCCACAGAGGGTCAGATTTCTGAAGGTATTTAGGCACCTAATTGCCATTGAATCCAATGGGATATACATACCCATGGGCTGATGGGTATGTAAATAGCTACACACCCCTGTAGCTAAACCCCCAGCCTGGGCCACTTTGATGCCAGTAACATGCAAGTAAGATGGCAGCCATGTGCAAGAGCTGGGCACCCTTTGCGGGGCCATGGGTGCACCTTGCAGACAATCTGGGTCCCTGGCTGTGGTTTGCAGGTTCTCAGGACGTGCTACCCATCTCCAGGGAAGCAAAAAAGAGAGGCTACACCTGGGCTTGTGGCTGCAAGTTGGGGTCTGCAAGCAGAGGCTCCCACAAGCCACACGGTACAGACCCAAAGGCTCCCTTGGGTTCAACCCATTTCACAACTGAGATACAAATTTTGGGGCCACTGCTGGCAAATACCTGCAGCACAAACAAGCCACGGATGTTCCCAGGGAGCCATCATGGCCAAATACACATCAGACTTCAGTCTGCTCCATTGCATCAGAAGCTGTGGTGGACCACACACTGCAGTGACACAGAGCAACCTTGCCTGTTGCACCACAGGTGTCTCCAAGCAGGGCTCTCCTTGGCCTCTAGGACAAGCTGGGCACTCTGTATATTTGAATTTGGTCAGGTTTGGTTCTTTCTAGCAGACCAGTAGTAGCAAACAGGTGCTTTCTAGGTTTGCCTGGCTGAACGTGCCTTACCCCATCCCCCAGAAGCCTCCCTCTGCACAGAGGCAGGTGGAGGTTGCACCCGGGTCTAGAACTGCAGAACTCAGCCCTGGTACTAGTTGCCAGCCAACTGAAATTATTCTTGCCCTAAGAAAACAAAGCAAACATTTATGTCTTTTTTTTTTCCCTCTACGATCTGTTGTTCACTGCTTTAATTTCCCCTTTGTGCTGGCACTCATTCTGCTACTAACAGCTCTCATTGAGGTTTGATTAGTTCTTTCTGCTTCTCCTGGACCTTCTCCAAGCACCAGGGCCAGGGACATATATAGAGATATATTGCTTTAAAAACCCAATAAGCACAAGGAGCAGATTTCTTGGAAACTTTCCCCATTCCAAGCTCTACCCCTCCTCCCGCCCTTCACCCCCTGCTCATTTTTCCTTTTTCATAAGGCTCCCTGTTATTTGGCCATGGTGCCAACTTGGCACCACAGCTCTCCCTGCCGCTGGATTTCCATAAGAAGGCGGTATTTTTCACAGGGATTTAGATCTCAGCTGTCTAAATTTGCTCAGGGCTGTAACTCAGCCTGTGGAGCCTCCACCACAGAATTACATTTGAAAAGTGCTGAAAATGGATGGATTAGGACAGATCTGTAGGCTACTCTGCTGGGTAGGGGTGCAGTCTTGATACTGCTAAACCACCAGCTTAGAAAATGTTAAGGAGAGCAGCAAATGACTCCATGGCTGTTTTCTGCCTTGGATCTGTGTGTCCACCCACTGTCTCTACCAAGAGATGTAGAAACAGCATTAGCCTGCTCTTTGTCAGAGGCCAACAGTGTGTGGCTATAGACTGTAACAGACCCAAGGCATACAGGTACTTCCCTGTGCTACTCTGCCAGCCCCAGTGAAGATGCTCAGAAAGCTGCAGGTGGTGTCTCTGTATTCGGTGGCCCTCGATGGATTCCCCCTCTGTGAACATGAACTCATGGGTAACTCCAATCTGCCATCCCCATCCTGTGGGGTGCATCCTGAGCCACGCTGTGTGGTGCTTAGTTTCTGTCTGGGGTTAAACCACAGCACTGTGGCGGAGAGTTGGGCAGGTTATATCATTATACACCCGGGTGTGTGAAGAAACACCTCTTTGTTTGTTCTCACCATGGGTCTGACTGAGCTCTCCATCACTGTCATCATCACCTTGGCTGCCACAAGAGCTGCGGGCTGAACAGCCCCGATGCAAGGTAGGCACTCAGCTCAGGATGGGCAGAAAGCCACCGTGACCTGGCCTGTGCTTTTCTTACCTTCTTGGCTGCCTGTGTTCCCAACCTCTGGAGCAGTGTAGAAAGTCATCCTGAGTGGCAAGCTCAGGGCGAGCCGAGCTGTAAACCCATGCAGATCTCTCTGCCTTCGGGGTGGTCTTCAGAAGGGAACAGTTTCCAGAGCTCTGAAACAATGGCTAATTAAAACAATAGCTGTTTATTTATATAGAGAGAGACATATATGTGTGTGTGTGTGTATATATAGAAAAAGAAATGCTCACGGGCCAGGAGGCTTGTTTGTGAAAATGGGGATGGCATAGAGAGGGAGTGGTACTTCAGTAAGGAAACGAGCCAGGAGGAATGGGAGGAACAAGCCACCCCCAAAATACCCACCCGAAGAAGCCCCACACAGGTAGGGAACACCAGCCATGTGATGCCTCAGGAAGCTGAGCTCCAGGCCCTGGTGCATCAGCAACAACCTCTCCCTGGCTTTGGATGGCAGCCCTCAGCTGCTGGCCAGGTCCAGGGCCATAGGAAAGGAGCAGCCATCTGTCCTGGGCTTTTGGGTCCTGCTCTCCACTGTGCTCTGGCAGGCTCTGCCCAGCTCATTGCTGTCCCTAGGGAGCTGATCTGGGGGTACCTCGTTTGCAGGGAATCTCGCTGTCGTTTGCCCAGCTCCTTGCTGGGGTCAACCAGCACTGAGCACTTTTGCACAGAAGTTTCTAGAACTAGCCCAGGGCACCCCAAAAGCCATGGCCATGACCTGGAAATCAGGCTAAGTGACTTGACTAGTGTCACTGAGGAGTGCTGTGGCAGAGGCAGGGAGCTGGGAGATTAAATCCCAGTGCAAGGGCAGAGATGGGGAGTAAAATCCTGACTTCTGAGGGGCCTTCAAGAGTAAATTCCTGAGCTTATTAGGGAGATCTGAGCCTGTCCATCAGGGTTTGCACATCACTTGGTCAAGCCCTGGAATGAAATCATCCCATGTGGGCTTGGCAGCCAGCTTGGGACCAGCCTCTTGAAGATGGGGCCCATGGGGAGAGGATTTCTCCCCAGTCAGCCCATGGCAAGCCCTTGCTGGCTCACAGTCCTCATGGGTTACGTGTCTTCAACCCAGTCCCTGACACTGAGTAGATTCCATTCAGGATGGCACATGCTTGAGACCTGGCAGGTTTCAGCACATGCTACAGAGTTCTCCTTTCATTCCTTCAAGCCCAGGGGCTGTCTGTGATGGGTGTTTCCAACTGTGTATGGGGGCAGAAGGGTGTATCACACTTTGTGGGTCCCATCTTCCCAGACAACCCAAGTGTCCCTTGGATGCACCTCTCCATGTTGTATTCAGACTCCTGCCCACATGTGGCACTCGGGACACAGGCCTGCAGCTGCTGTTCACACCCGTGTCCCCAGGGTGGATCTGTGCACACACAGGCAGGGCTCCTGCTAGCCCCGTGTGTGGGTGCCCAGGGGCTGGTCAGGCATCTTGGGCAAAAACAGTGGCTGCAAATCAGATTTTGGAGCTGTCAGCCGGCCTCAGTCAGGGGTTGATCCATGCCCCAGGGTGTGGGGTCCCAAAAAAAGCACTTCAAATCCCAGGAGGCAGGTGAGAGCAGGGGAGGGCCCAGGGCTCTGCTGCTCCCCTTTCCCATCCTGTGTGCTCTGCACAGAGGAGTCTGGTGGCACCAGCCTCCCCCTGCACTGATGGGACCACAGTCACTACTTGTACAGGGATAGGAGCAGGATCAGGCATGGCAGCAAGCCAGCAGCCCCATCAGCACCCCAGCATTCTGCCTGGGCCCTCCTTGAAACCCCAGCCCACCCAGGGAACAGGCCTGTCCCAGAAATAAGGCATGTGAGTGCAGCAACCCACAGGAGGGGATGGTCTCCAGACACCCAGCCAAATCCACAGCAGGGTAAACCAGCCATCCTCCCTTTTACCCCACAGCACGGCTGCCACATATGTTCCCATGGAAATTCAGGTGCATGTTTGCACACAAAAGGACCCTTAACATGTGTTGGGAAAGGACGAGTGAATGTTGAGCAGAGGATCTCCGGGAGACCTAGATAGAGGCTCCTGTTGGGGCTGTGCCATCCCTGCCCTGTTTCCAAGAGTCAGCAGCAGCATCAGGCGTTTTGCAAAACCCCCTTTCTTCTGGGTGTTGCCTCCTTGTGTGCACTCTGACTGCAAAGCGGCTCGGCAGGGGCTGCTTCATGCCCTTCCCTGTCTCTGAGCATCTCCTCCCCATGTCATGTTCCCAGTGTCTTCAGCCCAGCGCTGCAATTTCTCTGCCTAATGAGCCATTTATATATATTACAAGTGGTATGTTTGGCCTTCATCAGTCCAATTAGTGCATTCCTGGAGGGCTGGAGGGGGGGGTGGTGGCGGCTGCGTTTCCGTATTGCCAGCTGCCTGCTTCTCTCTCTGGCGACTGACACTGAACTGCCAGGCCAAATTCCCCTTGGTGTTCATGGGGTTTTGTTAACCCACCCACTGCAGGAGGCATCTTGAGCATCGCTGGAGCATCCCTGGCAGCTCAGGCTGGGGCAGTGTTTCTTCACTGCCAAGCTGGGGCATCCCCCGCCCCAAAGTGAGGAATCAATATGGGGCAGAAGAGCTTCACTCGGCTTGTTCACCATTTCTTTTAGCCACAGCCCAAGCCAAAAATGCCAGGGGACAGAGCTACAGCCGGGGAGAGTCCTCCATCTGCCTCTATCCAGAGGGGCAGAAACGTTAACGAGGGAATGAGGAGGCAAGCAGGAACAGAGGAGATGGCAGGAGACAGTGGCAAGGGTAAATTTAAGGCACGAGAGTGTCACTATATTTTATTTTTCAAAGGAGGATTCTTTCAGCGTATTTTTATAGGGAATTTCTCTGCAGCAATTGATATTTCCCTCAGGGACACATCTTCTCTAGTGAAAACGTCGACATCGTGACCCGAGAGGGAGAAACTCCAAACAAACAACCAGGATTTAATTACCAGCCTGCTCACTGGATGTAAATGATCTACGAAAAAGTATACAGTCCTCAGCAGAAGCAGCAAATATTAACCAGGGATGATGACCTCTCTGTTTAGTTTACTGCTGGAGGGCTGTCTCTGCTCCCTGTGGCTCGGGGCATGGGACCCATCACAGATAAGGGGCCATGGATACCTTCAGCAAGGAGAGCACAGCTCTCCCGGGCCTCATCCTGCTGCTCCAGGCCTGTATCCAGGGATGCTGGGGACAGTGTTAGGGCTGCTCCCATGGTGGGAGCATCCTCAAGCCAACACACGGGGAGGTTCTCCCATGCTTTGGTGACAACTGTGGTGCAGGTCCTGCAAGGGACAGGGCTGGAGGAGAGGGATGGGAGCTCTTGTGTCCCTGCAGAGGTGAGAGCCACCAGAGGAGCTGGCTGGAAATTGCTGGAAAAAGCAGTTTATTCAGAAAAGGCTTCATGTGGTGGGTGTGCTGGTGCATCCAATGCTGCATGTCAGGGCTGAGATGTCATTTTGCTCTGCTTTTGGTGGTGGCACTCCCGTTTTTCAGTCTGAAGCACTATTTCATTTCAAAACAGTCTTGCTTTCAGATCTAAAAGAGATTCTAAAGCACCACAGTATATTTCAAAGGGATTGAAACCAGATGCATCCCAAATGACTTGTTTTCCCTTTTTTTTTTTTCAGAACGCCGTTTAACAAAAAAAAAAAGCCCCCCAAAAAAATTCAATTGGGTTTTTGTCCCCATGTGGGGCGCGTGTTTTTTCTCCAAATTCTCAAAATTTGTCATCGGAAAAGTCTCTCTTTTTTCTGGCCAGCTCCAGCATGTATGAGAGGATGGAAAATATCTGGAGGCAATGTCAAGGCATGCTGAGTTGCCATTTCCATGTTGGCTTTCCCTGGTGGGAGCGAGTTTCCGCCTGCTTCTTCAGCCCTGGGAAATTTCCCTTTTAGCCTCAGACCCTCCCCCAAATGGTGCACCCCGAGGGTCTCCAGGAGACAGGGATGCAAACAGAGGAGCGTCACCTCACCAAGGCCATGCAAGCTAAGGACAGCATAGCAACACTTCCAAGCCCCGTTGGGTCCCTGAGCTGTTTTCCCTGGGCACAGGCTGGGGGGGCTGCACACTTCATCGCAGCTTCAAAAGTGTTGGCTTGGCATGAGCAGCAGAGCTGGCATGGTGGTGTTCATCACATTCCTCTGCTGAGGGGTTATTCATATTCAAATCTCCTGGGGAAAAGCATGCAGGGTGCTGGGAATGAGCTGGGAGAGGTTCTGGTTGAGGCAATGTCTGGGGGTGGGATTTGCAGGAGAATGAGATGAGGTCAGTGCTGAAATGGTCCTGGGCAAAACAGTGAGAAAAAAAGGAAAGGAGGGGGTTTCCAGGGAAAATTGGAAAGCTTTCAGCAGGTATTACAGTGCTTGAAGGTGCAGGCATGACTATGCTTTAAAGGGATGCACACAGAGGCCAGAGAGCATGCTGACACGGCAACAGGGCACTGTGGCCTGTTGGTTCCCTCCTGTAGCCCTCTGCACGTGTGGCTCAGTCCAAGCCAGCACAGGGGACAGAAATGCCATCCAAATTACAACTGCTGCTTTGAGCTGATGCAAAACTGATGGGCAGGGGCTTCTCTGGGGCCCAGCACCCCCCAGCAGCTCAGCCCTCACCCAGATGCAGCCGCCCAGATCAGCATTTCAGGTCAGGGAGGAGGTGAGAGGGAGCATCTCAGGTACAGACAGCTCTGAGACTGAATGACATGGCCCAGGGCTGATTTTCACAACCCATCTTCCACGCTGCCTGCCCACATCCTCACCACACCTCCCAAAGAGGCTTCTTCACTGTATCATCTTACACACACACACCAGTTCCTCCCTGCATCCAGATGCTACCTGTCCTCTCAGCATCTGCACCAGAGGATGACCACAGACAGGAGCAGGCAGACCTGAGTCCCTGAGATCATTCTGCAGAAACCATTTAATCGCTTTACTACAGTAAGGGCATCTCGGAGAGCAGGAGCAATGGGTCTCAGACCTGACATGCTCTGGGCATCCCCAGGGTCATGCTTGGCTGCAGAATGTGAGGTGAACACAGGAGTGGCTGGAAATTGAGTTTTAGGGCCAAAGCAGTGCAGGGCTGAGCAGGACGGGGCACCCAGGGGTGCAGAGCTGCATCCTTAGGCTGTGCCCGTCAGAAGCTGTCTGATGGGCAGCCTGCTCCATGGAGACACTGCAGAGTCCTGGCAGGGGACAGGCTGGGCAAGAGCAGGCAGCGACCTGGGCTCTCAGGCGAAGTGTGACTCCCAAGCCCAGCATGACCTCCCCCAGGAAAGCACCATGGGGTATCCAGGCTCACAGAAAATTCAGAGGTAACCAGCACTGGGGAGCACCCCAGGAACTTGTCAAACTCCTGCACTGTCCAAGTGCTGAGCAGAGCCCAGGGGAGCAAGTCCCAAGCCCAATCAAGTGCTCACCTGTTTTTTCTCCTAACAGATCGAATCTGAGGACCAGGAGCTGGCAACCTTCTGCGGCAGGGAAACAACAGACACAGAGCAGGCTCCTGGCCAGCAAGTAATCCTGTCCCCAGGGCCCTACATGGGACTCACATTCAGGTCTGACTTCTCCAACGAGGAACGCTTCACTGGTTTCGATGCCCATTACACCGCCGTGGGTAAGCAGCGACCAAGGCCGCAGGACCAGCTTGCTACAGCTGTGTAACGAATGTGTTTGGATCACACATCCCAGCCCAGCCTTGGGGCCCTAGCAAGAGTCCTTGTCTGCAGCCCTTGGGCCATATGGGACTCACTGGGTGTTTGTGTGACCCACCACATGAGACAGTTAATTTCTTAGTGCTGTGGCAAATGTTCAACAAGGAGTGATGGGGGGGGGTGGGCTGCAGGGTGACCTCCCTTCCTTGTTATCTCCCTCCTAGATGTGGATGAGTGCCTAGAGAAAAGCGACGAGGAGCTGGCGTGTGACCACTACTGCCACAACTACATCGGGGGGTACTACTGCTCGTGCAGGTTTGGCTACATCCTCCACTCGGACAACAGGACCTGCAAAGGTACCATACAGCCACAGCTCGGACGTGGGGACAGTCACACAGGGGTCCCTGAGCTGGCAGCAAACCTACCAAACACAGGCAAAGCTGCCCTCTCCTACTGCCAGGTGGGACGAGGTGCCTCTTCCCCTACAAACCAGTAGCCTGGGGACTGGAGAGTGCCCAAGGTCTGCAGTCCTCTTGTGTGGGAAGATGTGATTTCTCCCATGGGCTGTGCTCCTCAGCTAAACCCTATAGACCTGCTCAAGTCAGAGAAATGAAAAGTTTAGTCTCTGATCATGTAATCTGCATGATGTAGATTAGTTGTGATTAGGTCTCAGCCCAGGACCCTCTAATCTACAGGCATATTTAGAGGTTAGCTGTGTGAGGTTGTCCTTGTGTGGACCCATATTCAGGGTCCATGGACCACCCAGCAGACCCCCTCCACTGGGAGGGCTCCTGAGTGTGATCAGGGCTGGAATGTGGCTGGCAGGGCCCTGAGAGAGACATGACTGTGTTTCAGTGGAGTGCAGTGACAACCTCTACACCCAGAGGAGCGGGGTGGTCACCAGTGCCGACTTCCCCAGCCCCTACCCAAAGAGCTCAGACTGCCTGTACCGCATCGAACTGGAGGACGGTTTCTTCATCACACTGAGCTTCGAGGACAGCTTTGACGTGGAAGACCACCCTGAGGTGACCTGCCCTTATGACTACATCAAGGTGAGCTGGGCTCTGCACATTCCTCCTATCCCCCTCTCCTGTTCTTGCCCCAGTGCCCTGGTGATGGGACCAAAATTGCCCTCATCTAAACTGGGGTGACAAAGCCAGCAGGAACCCTGTTCTCAATTGAACCCAAGTCTCTTACCACATCTGATTTTCACCTTCTCAAGCCCCACTGACCCCACTGCAGCCCCATCCATCAGCCATGTGTGAAAAAGTCCTCAGGGATTGCGGATCCCCCTCAAGCCATCCGCTCTTCTTTCCCTTGGCAGATCAAAGCTGGCCATCGGGAGTTTGGCCCTTTCTGTGGAGAGAAGTCCCCAGGGAGCATTGAAACCCAGACCAACAGCGTGCAGATCCTCTTCCACAGTGACAACTCAGGAGAGAACAGGGGCTGGAAGCTGTCGTACACAGCAATTGGTAACTCCTGCTGCTCGCCTCCTTTTGCTGGGCTTGGGCAATGGAAAGGGCTTTATAAACCCCACAGGTGGAGACCATGAGTTTGGTGGTCCATGATCCTGTCTCCTGAAAATATTTGTCCAGGAAATCTTTAGAGAGGAATAAAATAACACAGAGCCTTTCCATCAAAGGGTGCATGTTTTGTCCCCTAAAACAAGACCACATTGCAAAGCAGTGCAGTTTTGGGCAGGATAATTGCAAAAGATTCTGTTACTAGCTCCCAACCTTGTAATACCCAAATCCAGGAGAAGCCCAGGACTGGGGCAGACCTGTATCCTTCACTCCTGGAAGAGCCTTTCTGAGCTGTGTTAGTGTAGGCTGATAGCAAGAGCAGGGCAGGGATGCTCAGAACCCTGCTACAGGAGCTGGGTGGCAGAGTTGGACTATACATTTCCTCCATCAATTCAGCTGAGTTTTGGTTTTCTTCATGTGCTCTGTATTCAAAGGAAACCCATGCCCACTGGTGCAACCACCAATCAATGGGAAAATCGAGCCTTCCCAAGCCAAGTACACCTTCAAGGACCAGGTTGTCATCAGCTGCAACACCGGATACAAAGTGCTGAAGGTATGGGGTGATGGTGTGGACCTGGGCACCTAGGTAGGAAGGGAGACATCCCAAAGTCATTGCATTTCTGGGAGAACAAACACAACCCACACACCATCCTTACCCTCTTCCCAGGGGAAAGGAAAAAGCCTCTTCTGAGAGCCACCACATTTCCTTGCCAAAGACACAGAGGAAGAGAGGAGATGGCACCTTCTCAAGCCACCCTCTCAGCATCCCTCTGGAGCCCGCCAGCTTGCAGGGTGCCAGGCTTGGCACCTCTGCCAGACAAAGTCAGCAGAAGCCCTGGGGGAGGTGCCAGGGCTCTGCCTGCTTCCACCTCGGCGGGCACTAGCTCAGCTTCCCGGGCAGCCCCGCAGACGCCAGCCTCCACAGTCCAGGAGGTCCTCTGGGACTTCAGGACAGCTTCAGCAAGTCAGGGGGGGCTGGGATTTTGGCAGGCCCTCTCCAGGAAACAGCTGAGAAACGGGTGACTCACGAGGTGGCTGTCTTTCTTCCAAACCAGTAGCCCACTTTGACTTCCGACTTGGAGCTGGATATTTCTCTGATCTTCTCCCAGCCTCATCCTTCACGTAGAGCTGCCTCCTTACCCATCCCAGAACCTAGGACAGGAATAAATCACCCCACTTCTTTTGCATTCAGCATGCCACTGAGTTGCTGGCAACAAGAAAATTCAAGGGTTTTCTTATTATTTTATTGCTATTTGTAGCTAGAAGAGTCCTCTTCTAGGGGGTCTGGATATATCTTGACTAATTCAAGAAGCTGGCTTTAGGTGGAGAGAGGAATTTCCTTGCTTTGTACATTGATGGTGGGTTTTGCTGGCGTCTTCTGTGCAGGATGACCTGGAAAGTGACTCCTTCCAAATCGAGTGCCTAAAGGATGGGACCTGGAGTAACAAGATCCCTATCTGCAAAAGTAAGGACAACCTTCCCCACCCTGCCAATGTCCTTTTCCCGCTGAACTCATTTCATGCCAAAGGGAGCTGCTGTGCCAGAACGGAGCTCCTTACTCAGAGACACAAACCCAGCCAGAGAGGCTACGTAACTCTGCAGAGCTCTTCTGGCTTGTTCTTGGATAACATAACGGGGCTCACTCCAAATGCCACAAGCAGGAGGTTGATGCTTGTATTTAGATTGCTCATATAATCTGATTTGCGAGCTGCTTTGCCGTCTCTCTGTCAAAGAAATAGTATTTGAGAGCTGGTGGTGTTGGAGAAATCTGAGACAATTTGGGATAATCCGTTTCCTGGTCCAAATTTCCTTCCCAGTGGAGACTACAAAGTCCCAGGGCATTAGAGGAGTCCCAGGTGCTGGGCACTGCTCAGCTAAATGAAAAGGAAGAGGAAAATTGTCCAAATATTTGCAAACTTTAAAATGGGAGAAAAGAGGAGAAGAAAGAGGATGCCACTTGAAATCACAGGTGATGATTTGCATCATATCTTCTTTCATCTCACCAGCTCCTCTCTCAGCTCAGGCTTAGATGTACCTGATAATAGCTTTTCCCCGTTCTCCTAAACACCCTCAGCCCTCGGGGAAGGCTCAGCCTGCTGACAGTCTGGCCCAGAGAGGAGAAAAGCAGCAAGCATGCTCAGAGAAGGTCCCAAGACTTTTCAGGAGAGGCAGGACAAGATGCTCTCAAGGGATTGTGGGATCCAGGTTCTTCCCATCCAGGCTGATCTTTTTTTCTTTTAAGATACTGGGGATCTTTCCTTAGAAAAGTATTTATGGGGTTTTAAATAACGTTTTCTCACTCAAGATGGAAAACAGGAGGCACTAGGACCTGTAGATTCACATCTGAAAGGGCTCCTTAGAAAGTGTGGAATTAGTGATGCCTCTGCCCTACCAAGGAGTTCCCCACTCCCACCAGTCTCACTGCCACAGTCTCCCATTAATTTTATCCGGCTTGAGAAGAGATCAGATAAACATTTTCATTGCCTAATAACAAAAGAATAAAACTCTGGGGAAATATTTGCACCCCCCGCCCCAAAGCAGTATTTTTTTTTTGAGATTTAAAAGATTACCTGCATTATTGGAGCCAGGCTGGAACCGGTCCCTTCTTGTGTGATATGACTCACTACACTACGTTTCTAAGACTTTTTTTTGGAAAGCTGAGAAGCCCCTAAATGGGCAATTCAGGCCTCCGAAGTGCAATGCCTCCCACCTCCCCAGGCTGTCTGGGAGAGGCAGGGCATGAGCAAAAACAGTTTTAGAAAGCAATGCAGAAAATAGAAAACCTCTCAGCCAAGGTGGATAAAGTCCAGCTCTGTGGCCCAGCAAGGCTAAACACAACCCTGTGAGAGCTTCTCCCTGTCGCTGTCCCCACGTCGCCCTGGCTGAGCAGAGCAAGCGGGTGCCCGGAGCAGCCCCGGCTCTGCTGGCATCCGCAGCACCCTGGGATGGATGGCTGGGTGCTCATTAACAATTTCTGGTGTTTTGGGGGCTGGGTTTCCTGCATGCCTCTCTCCGCTCATCTACTAATTGGGCTTTCTCTCTCTGCTCTCCTCCTTTCCCTCTGCTTTCGGTGCAGCTGCAGATAGAGCCGACAACCAGACAGAGGGAAGAGCCGGCTCGGAGCAAGTGGCCGCGTGAGGCTGGCACTGGCCGCGCCGCCCCGACGGGCAGCCTGTCTCGATGCCCCTCTCTGATCTGTCCGATACCCAGGGCAGGTCTCCTTTGCCCCCCGGCCCTGCCAAAAAACATCCCTGTGGCTTGTCTAACCGGCATGGCACTCTTAACCCCTCTGTGCCTGGTGCTTTCTTAACCCCGTCTGGAGAAGGGGGAAGGACATTGGAGTCGAGTCCCCCCTTTCCCGCTGCCGTGCCACCCCACGGGAAGGGGGCCTGCCCGGTCCTGGCACCACCGCTCGGGAACCACGCGCCAGCTCCCGGCACGCCCTCCACATCCCTCCCTCTCTGCTCGGATGCCTCAGCCCAGCTCGGCTCCCCCTCCACGGCGGTGGTTGCGCAAGGAGCGCGGCATGGCCGCCTGGTTGTTTGTTTGTTTGGATTCAGCCTCCCGCTGCCCTTCCTCCATGGCCCAGTGTCACAAATAAGAAACACTCCTTCCTCTCCTCTCTCCAAGCACCCTGGCGCCTTTCAGCCCCTCTGGCCAGGGAGGCCTGGAGGATGGGTTGGCACCACAAGCCCATTCCTGCAGGCACCAAGCCCTGGCACTGGTGCAGGGGGATGGATGCTCCTCTGCCTCCCCTTTGCTCCCCACTGCCGGCCCAGCAGAGTGGGGGACAAGCTGCTCTCAGGCTGGTTGCAGCTGAAGGAGGTCCAAGCTCAGTGTCTGACCCCATCCCTGTCCCCAAGAGCCCCAGGCATACACCCCAGGCTCCCTGTGGATTGGGGGCTCCACTGGGAGGATGCTGGGAAGTGGATGAGAGGCTGGGAGAGGTGGAGGAGGTATGTGCTCCTGTCCTACAAAGATGGAGATATTAAATGGCCCTTTTCCTAAGGGAAAAGTCTGGAAAGGCTCAAAAGTCCCTCACCCTTTCAACAGGACCCAGAACACTGGTGGAGTAACACCTCTGTGCAACAGCCCATTCTCCAGTCCTGCCCCAGGCCTATGGTACACACATGGAGGGGACAGGCTGTGCAAGACAGTAGCTGCAGCCCTGTGGCCATAAACAACCCCAGAGCAGCTGTGCAAGCCAGGCTGGTCCCCCATCATGTATTCCCCTCTTCCTGCAAGCCCCAGAATCCCTCAGCACCTTTTAAAGGTCCTACAGTTGCTGACACTGTGGCACAGAAGCACTGTGTGCAGGATCTCTGGGGTTGGTTAAAAGGGTCTGTGTCCCCACCTCTTCCTCTGCAAGGCATGGGTGCCCAGACCCTTCACCCGACGTGGCTGCAAACACACACTCATCCCATCACCAGCTGTCCCTTGAGAGGCTGGAAGGGACCCTGGTAACAGTGAGCTGTAGCATTGTGCCATAAACTGAGTTTTTTTCACCCAGCAGTTAGCTACCCCTGAGCATCAGTCCATGTCCCTGATGTCAGCCACTGCTTCTAGTGAATTCTCTCTTCATTAGCCTCGATCACTGTGTGAGGAGTTAGGGCTGCTGCCCTCACGCCCTTCCCGTCCTGAAGCATGTCAGGATCCACAGAGCTCCCATCATCCCTGGTCCACAAGATCTCCTTTCTGCAGGTCACCCATCTGCTCAGCCCCTCATCTTAGATGTGGCAGAACCCATCTGCACAGCACTGCAGTTCCCAGCAGGATCAGACCCCAGTTCCTGCCCTCCCTGAGCCAGATGGCTGCACAGCATCACCCACATGTGCTGGTAACTGCCCTCACAGCAGGGAGCTGCAGCTCCCACTTGGGCAGATGAACCACCTTTGCAGCTTGGGGTCCTTCCAAGGGTGGGTGGCACAAGCCCAAACCAGGGAACATGCTGGGTGGGGTACTGAGAGGGATCTGGGGGAGAAAGGAGACAGTGGACAGACCATTTGGAAGGACAAGGGCACCTTGGAAATTCTTCCTCCACCAAACCCTGAGCGTGCACCAGGGATGGGTGAAGCAGTGAAGCAGAGACAAACCTGCCCATGTCCTGCGAAATGGAGCGGGTGGGGTCTCAAGCACATCTGGTGGCCTTTCCCACCTGCAGACCTGCCAAGACACACCAACAGTGTCCTTCATCTTCTGCTGCCACAGGATAGCCATGTCCTCGGGTTACTCAGCTTGAGCTGTAAGTGCTTATCAGCACTGTTTGGTGAGCAAGAGGGCAGAAGGGATGGGGCCATGCTCTGGCAGCACCCTCTGCAAAGAGGAGCTCCTCCAATGCATGGGGTAGGTCAGTGAAGCACTGCCTGTTTTTCCCTGCTCACTCCTAAGGGATGCAAAGACATACTCTGGGAGCATCTCCCAGTGGATCTCACCTGCCAGTGCAGGTTTCTTTCTCACGTGGAGGTAGAGCAGAGAGATCTTGCACTGATGAAGTGCTCAGGAAGTGCTCCCAGCATGGGGGTCTCCACCAGGACAGTGCTGTTGGTGGCACACCCTGCAGCCAAGCTGTGCCACTGGTGTTCCGTGGTGCCGGGCACATGCCCTGTCTTGGCAGGGTGGCTGTGGTGGGGACCAGGCTGCCCTGCCTGGAGACAGCCTTCTGCTGGAGGCCACATCAGGCTGTGCCCCTGCAGTGCCCTAGAGAAAGGGGATGTGGGACTACATGGACCTCGCTCTGCCCCACAGGACCACCCTCACATGCCAAAGCCCAGCATTACCTGCCAGCTGGCTTGCTGGACCCCCCAAGAAACAGACCTCAACCCCCACTTCTGTGTTGGCTTTCAGTTGCTGACTGCAAAGAGCCACCGGAGCTGGAGCACGGCTTTGTCACCTTTTCCTCCAGGAACAACCTCACCACCTACCGAGCAGCCATCCAGTACCACTGCCAGCACCCCTACTACCACATGGCCCCCAACAGCACTGGTGAGCGGTGGGGCCGGGACGCGTCCCCACGGCACGGTGCGGGTGGGCGCATGGCCATGCATGGGTGTGTTCCCAAGGGTGGGGGGTGTCTCAGAACGGCTGCTCCAGGATGCTCTGCAAAGCAGCAGGCTGTGGATGTAGCCTACAGACATCAATACCCTGCATCTGCACATCTTGGATTGTCAGACTGGCCACATCCTTCTCCACAGTGAGGTAGGACGGGGTGAGCATTGGCTGGTGCACTGTCCATGTGTTTTGCAGCCCCAAGAGAGCAACGTGGCTGCTCTCCTGCACTCTGCCTTCTCAGCCTGCCATCTGGTCCCAGCAGCACATGAAATTTTCTGTGTGTCTGTGAAAGGAGCTGCTGCTGCAGAGAGCACCAGGTCCGGCAGCCCCAGAAAGGGCTCCACTAGTGTCCCCATCCCAGCACTCAAATGTCCAGAGTAGCCACAGCTGAACAGAGAGCAGCTAAACAGATCACGGCAGACAGGGTTTCCACTTTATCTCCCCAGTCCACGAACACAGAGACATCACAAGGTGCTTTGCCAAGCACCTTCATACCCAGCTTTGGGAGCAGAAGGGGTACGTGCAAACACCCCAGCCCTGCTTCCTCCTGCCTCAGCAAGCAGAGCCTAAGGATTTCCTCACATTCCTGTCCCCCTGCTCATATCCCCCTGGACACTCGCTGGCCCTGTGCATCTGGTCCCAGCATCCGGCATGCATTAGAGCATTAGTGGGGCAGCAGCTTCCAACTGAGGCTGGGGGGCAGCATAGCCCCCCAGAAGGCAATGAAACTGGCAGCATGTCCCCCAGTACAGACAGGGCTGAAGCACACCCTGCCCCAAGAATGGAGCACAGAGCATAAAGGGAGATTACCTCCTGCTCTGGAGAAGGGTTCAAAAGGTACCAGCTGCTGGGCAGCCTCTCACTGCAAAAGACAATCCCTCACACCAGGGTCACAGCCCAGCTAATGCTTTGCTCTCTTCCAGCCACCTACACGTGTGACGCGTCAGGGGTATGGAGAAGCGAGGAGCTGGGGACCAAGCTGCCGTCCTGCCGTCCAGGTACCAGTGCTGGGGCAGTCAGCCCCATGGCAGGGTGTCTGCACCAGCGGGTGCGCAGCAGGGACATGCGGTGGGGTCGGGGGGGATGCCTCTGTGCTTGGCTTGACTCCCCCTAAGCAGGGACCCTCTTTCCCGGTGACAATGCAATGTGTGTTAGCTATACATATCCAGCTGCTGCAGTGTATGGATGGGAGGGTGATGGGGACAGAGGGTGATGGGGACAGAGGCCTCCTGCTATCCCAGCTGACCCAGGCAGTCAGGCTGCAGTGGTGGCACTGGGCAGCAGTGATGAGTGCCTGTCTCCCTGGAGGTATAGGGCAGCAGGGGGTTCACCACCATCCTGGCTGGCAGGGATCCCGGAGCTACCAGTTTGAGCAGACAAGGAAACCAGCAGCCCCAGGGCAGAGCTCACTGGTCTTGTTCAGCCCCCAGCATCACCAGAGGTGATGGGCAGCACCACTGGCAGTCAGCCCTCATCAGCACTGTATCCACATGCAGGAGCAATTAGCAGAGCCTTGCAGAAAAATCCAGCTGCTTTGCAGGGAAGGAAAAGTCGCCAGCCTTTGAGCAGCGGCAGGAATGTTTGCAGCCAGCAAGTTTCCAGGCCAGGCGCCCATTTGGGATTAAACAAAAGTCCCCAGGACGTTGGCTGGTCATAGCCAAGCACGGAGCCAGGTCTGGCTGCCAGGTGGGAGAGCTGGAGCCAGCCTCGGATGTGGGCTGTGGTCAGATGTGCAGGGATGCCTCTCAGGAGAGGTGCACGGATCCGGCTGCCGTGCAGCAGCTGCAGCTGCAACCACCCTGGGGTTCAGGACCTGGCTCTGGCCCATGGAGGGGATCTGCTCTACAGCAACATTGAGCAACTGCAAGGTCAGAGGAGGGACCCCTGTGATTCCATGCAGCCTGCAGAGCTCTGAGACCAGGGCTGTGGCTGCTCTTGTTGCAGTGACTGCTCCCTGCATCTCTCCTTGGTGTCTCAGCCTGAACTAATTTGAGCTGGGAGCATATGGGGACAGCTTTTGGGGCCATAACTGCTTTCATGGGCCATTTCCAGGCCTCCTGATTAGTGACAGAAGTCAGAGAGACTTCAGGAAAGTGGAAAATCCCAGAGAGAGGGTGATGCTCTCCTGAGATCCGGATCTGAAGGCAACAGCTGGCCAGCTGCTCTTCAGATCTTCCCCTGTGTCTCACGCCACCTCCCCGTCAATAGAAACTCCTTTTCCAAGCCACTCCATGCCTTCCTCTGCCATTAGTGGAAGCATTTGCAGCCTGCTCAGCATTTTTGATATGTAATTTAATAGAATAAATATTTGGCTGGATGCGCTTCCTCTAAAACTATCTCCCTGGGACAGCCCTGGGTGCAGCAGACCAGCTGGGCTGGGCTGGGATGCAGGAATTATTTGCCTGAGCACGTTTTCTATTCTTTGCAGCACTGGGAAAGGGGAGTGGAGCACAGGCAGAGTCACTCGCCACGCTCCCTCCCTCCTGGAGTCAACAGTTTTCCTAGTGGCAGATCCCAGCCCCAACAAATCTACATTAGCAGCTCCTGTTGCTCCTGCCCTGGTTGCGAGGCTGACTCAGCCCCAATCCCATTGTCCTGGGATTGAGACCCTCTTTCAGTAAGGCTTTGCATCCTCCCCTTGCAGCACATCAGCTCAGAGTCCTGGAACTTTCCATGGAGGATGTGGGTTCCCCTTGCAGAGTCGGAGGGATGTGACCAGCACCTGAGCTGCTGCAATTTGGGACTCTTCCAGATGTAGAGGGCCAAGCCCAAACCAGCTCCCACAACCACCCAGGGACATCAGCACCCCAAGGAAACCGGGAGCCCCCCTGTCCAACCCTCTCAGAGACACCTCCTCTTCCTCACTCCTTCTCACAGCACCTGGATATAGCTCCTGAAAGCATTAGGGATCTTCAGGCATTTAATGCTGGGTCTCTTGAGGAGCTGAGCAGAGGGATGCTGGTTTGGCTGCCAGAATTGTGGTGAGGGCTCGAGATGCAGGAGTACAGTACATGGTGCTAGGCAACATCCCACAGCCGAGGCTTCTCCAGTCACAGCTCCTCTGGGACAGCAAATGCCATGGCCATGAGACCACAGACTTTGTGATGGGTCTCAGAGCGAGGGGTGAGGCTGGGCTGATGTCAGGCTCCAATCCTCCCGCTGGCGTTCCCCTAGGTTTCTTGGCACACTGCTCAGGAGCCAGACAAGCAGCTGAGTGGTCTGGGAAGGACTGAGCAAGCTCACAGGGAATGGTGAGGCTGTAGGATTATTCATTTGGTCTTTCTACTTCTGAAGTGATGTGGATCCAGCCAAGTTCCTCCAGAAACTGAACTGGAAAATGAGGAATTGCAAAGGGTCCAGATTCTGGAAAGCAGTAGGTTCTACTGACCCACAGACATGACACTTCTCTAATCTATGCCTCATTTTCCACAGCCACAAAACGCATGGGGCATCCAGTGGGCTCGATATGGCTATTTTTAACTCTTGGAGGGCTGGACCAAACTGTCTGGGGCTGCGAGCAAAGAAACATTCTCTGTGCTCCAAAAGTATTGCTGAAGTAGCTCAGAAAGCAGAGAGGGGAAGAGCCTGGAGACACGTAGCAGGCTGGTGACAGAGGCAGCACTAGCACCAAGGTCTTCTGGTTTTATGTTTAACCCTCAGAATTAGGGAAACACAGGGCAGCTTCTACTTCACAGAAGAAACTGGGCAACCCATGCAGGCTTCAGACTGGCCTCTCTGGAAGAGAAATTGTTCTCATGGAAGAACAATTGGAACAATTTCCAGGAAGGCAAACTGCTGCCACTAGAAATCATTCCACCAGGCAAGGAAGGCACAAAAGGAGCTGGGACTGTCTTTAGGAAGGAAACCCCTTCAGAAAGATAGATGCATTCCTTCCCCACATGAACCTCTAGGGTGGGATGTAATGCCCATCCTGCTCCAAGCTCTGAAGCATACTCTACCAGGACAAGGTAAAGATGGCAGGGAGGGTGGGCATTTTGCCTGAAAACAGAAGAGTTGCCCTCTTTGGAAAAAAAAAGACACAAGTGAGAGTTTGAAGGTAACCAGCCATCTGCAGGGACGCCCCTTTCCATTTGTCCCTGAGATAAGTGCAGGGACTAACTGTCCTGTCCTTTTTGTCCCCAGTGTGTGGCCGGCCAGCTCGTCCCCTGCCTGGAATCATCAAGCGCATCATTGGCGGACGAAACGCAGAGCCCGGCTTCTTCCCCTGGCAGGCTCTGATTGTGGTGGAGGACATGTCTCGGGTGCCCAACGACAAATGGTTTGGCAGCGGAGCCCTGCTCTCCGACTCCTGGGTGCTGACAGCTGCCCACGTGCTCCGCTCCCAGCGGCGAGACAAGACTGTCATCCCTGTCTCCAAGGAGCACGTCACTGTCTACCTGGCCCTTCATGATGTGAGGAACAAGATGGAGGCTGTCAACCGGACGGTGGAGAGGATCATCCTTCATGAGGAGTTTGACATTCAGAACTACAACCACGACATCGCTCTGGTCAAGCTGAAGGAGAAGGTCACCATGGGGAAATATGTCATGCCTGTCTGCCTGCCACAGTTTGAGCACGAGCTGGAGGGGCCTCACCCCAACACACTGGGGCTGGTGGCTGGCTGGGGTATCTCCAACCCCAACATCACAGTGGACGAGATCATCAGCTCGGGCATGAGGACACTGTCTGACATCCTGCAGTATGTCAAGCTGCCAGTGGTGCTGCACGCAGAGTGCAAGACCAGCTACGAGTCGCGGTCGGGGAACTACAGCGTGACCGAGAACATGTTCTGCGCCGGGTACTACGAAGGTGGGAAGGACACTTGTCTGGGAGACAGCGGGGGAGCCTTTGTCATCCAGGACCCAGGAACCCGGAGGTGGGTGGCCCAAGGGCTGGTCTCATGGGGTGGCCCAGAGGAATGTGGCAGCAAGCAGGTGTATGGTGTATACACCAAAGTCTCTAACTATGTGGACTGGGTGGAGAAGAAAACAGGCTCCTCAGAGAGATGGACATTTCTGGACCCGGACCTGGAGAGATGAGTGACTAAGCAATCTGCTGCCACAGCTCCCTTTCTTCTTGTTGTTGTTTAATGTGCTCCAGACTCTGGTCTTTCGCAAGCAGAAGCCACGACGCTCAGCACACGCCAGGCCTTTGCCAGCCCTCCACGTCATTTGTTTCGCTTGGTCCCACATCCCTTCGCTTGTGCTCTTAGGAAAAGCTTGCTAGGGAGCTGGGGGAAGGGAGCAAAGGGCAGGATCTCAGCCAGTGTCCTCAGCTTGTGCTGCCTGCCTGCACACCTCACCCATACACCCAGGGACCCTCCCTCCAGGCCAGGACAAAGATACAGCAATGGAGGCAACATTTCGCTGACAGCAAAGCTTCGGGCCATGTACAGAGAATTACCCCCACCCCTGGGGCTCTCAGGCCAGATCTTCCCATCAGACAATATCACTGCAGGAGCTACAAAGGCTATGGACAGCACAGGGAACCCATCTGGGCAGGCCTGGACCTCACAGCTCCCCCACGCTGTGGAACACCTTTTCTGTGCAGAGTAGTGAGTGAGCCCTGGTGGTTTGCTGACATTTTCATTTGCTAACAAACATCTCTGCCTGATGGCACCTCAGGTGACATTCACCTGGCCCCAGGGATGTGAGGATGCATTCACATTAGCCCTAAACTTCAGCCATGGATGGAAAACTAATGGTTGCCAAGACAGCACCAACCCAAATGGGCTACCCTTTCCTCCCAGTGTGGGATGGGGGCTCCACAGATGACACAAGGATGGGGAGCAGGGCTGGGACTCGGTGTCACACTCTCTGCCAGCCACCAAAACTTCTCCAACCCTCCATCATCTCAAGCCCTCTCCAGTCCTCCACTCATCTGAGTTCTTGGAATGGTTTCCAGCCATAGCAGAACCCCCAAGGAAAGTTTTCAAACACAAAAAACAGCATCACATCTGCTGAACCAAAGAGGTATTTATTTTCAGCAGAATTGTTTCAGATAAAATGTCCTTCCTTGGGGTTTCACCTCTTTTAGGGGCCTGGGTAGTCCTGCATGGCAGTGTGTCCATTCTTGTTAGAACCTAGTCCCTTTTAACTGTGCATAAGGCCATTGATTTGGCTGATGTGCAGGTTACTGATGGTTTTCAGTGTTTGTTCATGGCTCTTCTGGCCTATTGCAGGTGTCCAAGTCATTCTAGACTAACCCCAAATCACATTACACACCAGAAGTATTCATATCTCCCCAGCCTCCCTCCATGGCCCATGCAGACAAGTAAGCCCCACCAAGGAGCAAGGTCAGGTGAGCTTCCCAGTCTTCAGCAGGGACATCATCTCTTTCACTTACCAGCAAAGCCCTCATATAGCTATAAGCAACATGCAAAAACTGCCTGCTGCCCTCTCTGTGCCTGTAGCCTCCTCTGGGCCTGTCTCCCTCCTGCTCCTTTGGTTTTGCCGTGCAAAGAAGGAGTCAGCAGTGAATGAGCCACTGCCACATTGCTGCCATCCCAAAAGCCATTTATAGAGCATGTAGAGGAGCAGAAGGCCTAAGGAAGGTCAAATTTGCAGGCACACTAAGAACTGTACTCTTGGCTATGGTTTCTAACTGCAAGGTAATTTTTATACATATATATATATTTTTATTATTTTTTTCTTTTTTGATACTACATTCTGTAAAATACCTGATGCCACATAAGGATGGTTCTGTGTAATCTTCCTCCTGAGGACAAAATAAATCTTTGATAGGTACCAAGTTTGTGCCCTGAGGCTTTTATTCCAAGAGGAACATGATCAAGGCTGGCTGCTGGTCTCAGCCATGCACAGCTCTGCTCCCAAGGGGGTTATCACACTGTCCCTTGCCCCGACAGCTTCTCAGCCACGGCCCACGCAGCTTCAGGGGCTGAGACAGACCCCTGACTAGCCGTGAATACAAACTGCAGAGGTCAGGAAGAGATAAGAACCCGACTTTCAGTTATTTATAGCCACAGCACATCACCAAGGACGGGGGCAGGGGCAGGAGGAGAGTGCAGCAACCTGTTTGCTGAGAACAGCGATTCAACCTGGGTTCAACTGACACGTGGAAAAAATGACAGGTATGCAAGTTTCACTTCAAAAGGGGTGAAAACTCAGCCCAGTCCCGCTAGCTGTTGGGCTGAGAGCCTGTCTTCCCAGCAGAGGCTCTGCAGCGAGCACAGATGGGAGCTGAGGCAGAGGGACAGCTCTGCCAGGCATCTCTTCGCTGCTTCACAGTCTGTGAAAAAAATCCAGCCTTTGGAAAGAGCTTAAAACCATAGGTACTGCTTCCTACCTTGTGCCTGGATCCAGGGCTGAGAGCTGGGTTATTGATCCCTATTTTCCTAGGGCACAGAGCTGAAATAATAGCGCCAAGGTCCTCTGGGTTGACAGCAGGGAGCAGTGCAGCAGGTCCAGCTCTCTTGCTCCCAGGTCTGCTAACATGTCCAGAGACATCAGAGAGATGAAGGGAGGAGAGGAAAAAAAGCACAATCAAGACGTGGTCCCCTGAGCATTAAACCATCCTTTGTAGGATCTGAGCCTGGACAGCTCTGGGGCAAGTTAAAAGATAATTGCTGCCCTATAATAGATTAGCCATAAACAGAGGCTCTTCTCCACCTCCCAGCAACAGCTCGGCTGGGAAATCCCTGGTGCAGCCCAGCCCTCGCCCCCAGCTCACCAAGCTGTGGTGTTGCTGAGGGCCAACCCTGGCGCCTCGTGGCTGCGGCCGCCGGCTGCAGGGAGGGCTGGGAACGGGCAGCAGAGGAGGAAAGGGAGAGCGACAACCGGCCTGGCATTTCTTGGCACCTCATGACCTGCCAGAGTGGTGAGAGCTTCTCTCCAGGGAGACAGGCACAGAGACAGCGATTTATCAGTCTGGCTGCAGTGAAAGGTCAGCAAAATGTCCCCGGGTGAGGTTTGCCCATTCTTGGCTGTGTGTGAGTGCTGAGCTGAGAGTCAACTGTGGCAGAACCCATCTCTGGACAGACCAGGGGGGACAGCTAGAACCTACCTGGGACCCACAGGCAGGATCATCCTTCATCCCTCAGCTGCCTTCCTTGTGATGGGCTTGCTATCCCCATGTTGGCTGGGGGGCTGGCCACCACTCACTATTCCTGAGGGATGGGCTGAGCTGTGAGGGTTTGCCTGGGCTCCCACATTACCAAAAGCCATGAAAAGCAGAACTTTGAGGGAAGTTTGCTAGAGAAACACGTGGGGGGTGGGCACAACTGTACATCAGAGTGGGGTATCCTGGAAGGAGCCCAAAACTGAGGCTGTGGTTGTGAAGCTCACATATGAACAGGAGTATCTTAAATAATGGGGAGGGGATGAAGGGGTTGCGTGATGGAGGGGGTACCCCCAGACGTGCACACACAGTGTGAGGAGTCAGGCAAGCAGGCAGCATCAGGGAGGGAACCAGGGAAAAAGCAGTGTATGGGTGGGGGAGTGCAGGGTGTGTGCAGAGGGAGCAAGGGGTGGCTCTGCCCTTGCAAAAGAGCAGAGATACCCAAGCAGGAAAACAGGGGACCACAGGGATGTGATCTCCAGCAGAGTTGGCTTCCCAGGCAGCTCAGTGGTTGGGGTGGTTGCAGACAGCCAGACATGATGACTGGGGCTGAGAAAACTTCAGCATGGAAAGAAGAGGGCTATGGGCAATGGCAGCAAGGAACTTGGCCCCGTCTCTGCTTTGTGATGTAATGCCGGTGGGGAGAGGGAGGGCTGCTCCCACTGCAGGGAGGGAAGGGAGCTTGTCCAGGCTGCAGGATCAGCCCCGTCCTACCCAGCAGCAACACTCAGCCCCAGCCAGCTGCACAAGGTCAGACCTCCTCTAGAAAGACAGGTCCATTCAGACATGAGACCCTTTGGATCCCAAGCACTCTCTCAGCCTCTGCTCCTCTGCCAAAAATGCTCAGGACATCACTGATCCTCACTTAAAAGCAGACAGGTCATGATGGCTTTCCTCCCTGGGGAAGTCTCTGCCGGTGGCACCATGCTGGTCCCCAGCCACACAGCTGGATGCCAGCTGCTGTGGCACCACTGTCCCCCAGGCAGAGTTGGTGGCCAGGAGGGGTTTGAAGCTCCACACTTTGCACCCCAGTATCTCCAGTGCTCCAAGACCGGAAAATCACAGCGAGAGACCAGCTCATCCACGTAGGATATTGTTTGGGGGGGACCACGCCGCAGGTACACAGACGGGCACAGTGATGTGGGGAGGGCTTCCCCCATCTGGGGACGGCTGAGCAGTCCCAGTGCTGACAGGTCCCTGATCCCAGTGCTTCCCAGTGCAGTGCCAGAGATCTCGCAGCTCCATCTGCTGGCTTCACGACTAGGGAGCAGGGAAGGTACTGGGGAAGGGGGACACTTGGTGAGATGGGCAGGACAGGGCTCTTGTCCGACAGCCCAAAAAACGATCTCAGTACCCGGAGCAGTTTGAGGGTTGTTCACTTGAGCTCTTAGTACCTGGGGTGAGCTGCAGTTCCCCCAGTGTCTGTGTTTCCACTCCTCAACTACCCAGGCAGTGTATGAACCCCAGAGAATACAGCAGAGTGAGTGGTGCAGCTCACTTGGGGGGGCTGTTAGAAACCCATCCCAGCATCCCAGCGCAGTTGGGTGCCTGGTGTCACTAAAGCAGAGCAAACCAGGCAGTTGGTGGAGTTAATAACATTCATCAGCCAGGCATCCCTGGCCAGCCTCTCTGTGAGAGGGATGCAATCAAAATGAAAAGTATGATGAGGATGGCACAGGCACAACAGCTGGTGTCTCCTGAGCTGCTCTGAAACCTGTCCCAGGCTTGGTGTTGGGCTGGTGACTGCGCATTCACCATTAACACCCCACTTCCTGAGATGACCATATCTCCAGGCTTCTGCAGCCCCATGGAGCTGGATTTCCCACTACAACCCTGGTGTCCCCTGTGCACCCCCCAATACACCCCCAGGTGACAAGCCTTGCAGTGCTGGCTGTGAGACACGCTGTGCCCCCCTTCCCCCCCGCAGCTGCAGCCTCCTGCAGGTGGGGGTGAATGATGTCCTCATCATAGCACTTCTGCCAGCAAGACAGGGACTCCTGTGTCCAGGGTGATGGGATGCTGGAGGGGATGGGGAGCGGGTGCATGCCCATGGCATGGGTGATTTGGACACTCTGCTGCTTCCCTCCAGGCTTACTTCTTACACATCTGAATTTGAGTGTAACACCCACCACTCTGCATCCCCCTCCTTTTCTAGTGATCCTCCAGTGAGGAATGAGGCCCAGCCCCCCACCAACTGCAAGATGAACTCAGACACTCCCAAAATCCATCTTGACCTCTGGGTACCAGGGAAGAACTCAGGATGCCATTGTTGAGCCCTGGGCTGCACCTCACCCAGCAGAGAAACCCTGGCTGGCTGCAGATTAAGTCCAATTTCCACGTGACAGAGCTAACAGGGCAGAGACTTGGGACCTGCTGTCACAGTCTTCCTGTGCTTGCCAAGCTTGGGCACCCTTTGCCCCCACCACAGGGGACCCATCAATCCAGGAAGGGTTTGTGCTTCCCAGGGTGTTTTTCAGAACCATAGATACAACCATAGGCAGGGGTGAGTTGGCAGTTCCCAGCTTTCCTCCAAGCTGCTCACACATATCTAGAAAAGGCTTTAGAGAAATAAAGAAAGCACAAATACATCTTTCAGTGGAGAAGAACGGGCTCAGTTTATTCTCCCAAGTACAGTCATCCTTTGCACGGGGCTGCTGAGGGTCATCCTCACACAGAGTATGTCCCATAAGAAACGATCAGACCACCAAGCCCACTGAGGCTGCGGGATGAGGTGCCCAGCTGGGGCACCCCCAATGTGTCTCTGACCCCCGATGAACTAGGGAAGCTTTGCCATGCCATGAGCAAGGGCTGACCTCAGGCACCCAATTTTCCAGGGGCTCAGTCAGCTCCTGCTGGCCATCATGCCTGTTCCTCTTCGCAAGATGCAGATCCCACTATCCCCTGGTGAAATATAGCCAGATGAAGATGAGCGCTAATATAACATAGAGCACCCAGGCACTGTTATAACAGCAGCAGCACCATTGACAGGGGCAGTTCCTACTGACAGGCAAGAGTTGGTGGATTTGGGTTGCATTTGGCCATGTATGGGAGTAGTGGGCTTGGGTTGCATTTGGCCGTGTTTGGGGGTGGTGGGTTTGGGTTGCATTTGGCCATGTTTGGGGGTGGTGGGTTTGGGTTGCATTTGGCCATGCGTGCGTGCTGTTTAGGATGTGATGGGTCCTGGTCTCCTTTTTCTCCATCAAGGGCTCCCTGTCATCCAGCACCTGGATGCCTGGGGTCTGCTTTTTCTCCTTCAAGGGCTTCCTGTCATCCAGCACCTGGATGCCTGGGGTCTGCTTTTTCTCCTTCAAGGGCTCCCTGTCATCCAGCACCTGGATGCCTGGGGTCTGCTTTTTCTCCTTCAAGGGCTTCCTGTCATCCAGCACCTGGATGTCTGGGGTCTGCTTTTTCTTCTTCAAGGGCTTCCTGTCATCCAGCACCTGGATGCCTGGGGTCTGCTTTTTCTTCTTCAAGGGCTTCTTGTCATCCAGCACCTGGATGTCTGGGGTCTTCTTCATCTGGCTGCAGACACCAAGCTGGCAGGCCTCACAGTGAGCACTGTCATGCGGCCCCTGCACCGGCACATCCACCACAACTTCCATAAGCTCAGAGGGCTGGATGAGCACATGGTAGAAGTACTTGAGGATCTTTAGCACCAGGTTGTGCAGAAGCGTCTCCATAGTCTCCTCACTGAATTCGGGCTTCTCCAACCGGGGTTCAGTGCACCGACTGCACGTCTGGCGAAAGGTTCTCATCCGCACCGTGCCCCAGCCTTGGGACCGGCACATGTGGAACAGGATGTGCACTTTGGCTGAGGACCACCTATGTAAGCACTGGGAGCACTGAAACCTGTCAGGGCACAGAGGAGAACAACTCATTCCAGGCTCCTTGTGCTGAGCTGGCAGCTTCCCATGCAGTCAGTAGGGACCAAGTCAACCAGGGCTGATGGATTGAATTCACTCATGCAAGCTTTATACCAAACTGTCCTCCCCCTAACAGCAAGATGCTAATCTGGGAAGTTCAACACAGATGTGAGCTCAGGACTGGCTTCAGCATTAAAGATTTTAGGAGCCATGCTGCCTGCTGGGACCACCCTAGTTCCCTTTCCTAGCTCATCCCAGCCCCGCTGCCGGGAGCAGGGGTAATTGAGGGGGAAATCATTAGGGCCCAGGTCTATTTGGGGTTCCAGCCTCTCACCTATGCTGGTTTGTCACAGCTCAGCAGAAAGCCAACTTGAAGCCTAGGGTTGAGGAAGTTCAAAAAATGAAGAAAAATAGAAGGAAGGTGTGGGTGGAGGCTGCAAGGCAGGTGAGATTTCTTGAGGAGTCTAAAGGTGTGCAACCCACAGCTCTTTGTCCTGCACAATCTGCACGGAGACTGGCAGCCAAGGTCTCCATTTGCTGCCACCCAGACAGAGTGCCTGGGCTCCTGCCTGGGGTGGAAATGGTTGGGATGAGGTCTCATCAGCAATTCAGAGCCATGGCCTCACTCTGCTCCAGGACCCCACAGCCTGGTGCAGATGCAGGGACTGCTGAGGAATCACCCCACGTCCCAGCAGACAGTATCTCCCCCTCTCTTCATCCTCTGAATGCAAACCCACAAGATTTGGCTCTAATGTTGTATAACTGCCCCTGCTTGCTAGAAGAGCTCTTTGTATATTGACACCAACATGGAGAACCTCTGGCCAAAAGCCAGCTGCACTTTGGCCCTGTGGAGCTGCCACAGTCCCCGTCCCTCCGATTATTGTGACTTTTTTTCCAGTTTGTCAATGACCCACCAAGTCTTAAACAAAATGGGAAAACCCTTCCCACCACCTCACCCACCTCCAAACTGCCCCTTTCCTGTCAAAAGCTGTTTCCTACAAGCAAGCTTTGAGAAAGTGAAAGTTCTGCATGGCAGCCCATTGTCCCCGGTCCCACTCCGATGGGGATCAAGTGGGCAGCCCCCTACCTCCCAAGTGCACGGCGCTGCACAAACTCCTTCCAGCCAGGCCCGAGGTCATGCACCTGCAGGTCATCATCCTCCTGAATTGTCCACCGCTCTGTTACGTTCATATCTCCAATCTTCTTGTCAAAAATGTCCTGCCAGGTCCCCATGATCCCACCTGGAGCTTGCAGCTCCTGGGTCTATGCAAGTCTCTTTTCCCCAAACATTTCCTCTTTGCATAACATCTTTGTGTGTGGAGAGGGGAACCTTTGCTCCCACATGAACACCACCCCGTCCAGATCTCTGTGTCAACAGGCTCTGCTGACGTTGCTCCAGGTCCTGGCTCGGTGAAATGTTCCCCAAAGCAAGACAAGGTGGGTCTCCTCAAGCCCCCAAAGCAGGACAAGGTGGGTTTCCTCAAGCCCCACACACAGACCCCTGACATTGCTGAAGTTGTGCTCTCATGATGCTGCTCTGCTGGTAGGCAGAGAAGTCGGAAAAGCGAGCCCCTGCCAGGAGACTCTGCCCAGCATAGGAACAACAGAAGAGAAACCCATCAAACATGCAGGACTCAGGCCCTGATAAAGCCCCAGGTAACCTTTATCTCTCTCAGTAGCTGCCACCGAGCACGGGCTGTTTTTAACAACTTTCAGCCAACTTGAGCAGAAAAAGGCCTGACCTGAAACCACAGGGTGGAAAGTCAGGGAGGATGGCACTGCACGTAAAACTGAAAGAGGTGAGGTGTGCTCTGAGCACCCAGAGAAGGTATAAACAGCGGAGCCAGGGCTGCCTGTAGCCCTCTGCTTCCCCCCCACACCCCTCTCCAGGTATGTAAGTCCCCCAGGATGTCCCACAGAGAGCAACACAGGATAGGGACCGAGTTAGATAAGATGACAAATGATAACGGATCTTGTGTTTGAGTAAGGTCTGTGGCTTGATAAAGCAAGGTCAGGCTGCCATAGCCATAAAACCGTCTTGTTTAGCATGAGGCTTTCAGAGGAGACCATCCTGCATACAGAGAGGTCACAAAACACCCCAAAATGCCCAGTCTTGAAGGAAATACTGAGGTGGCTGCTGAGGATGAATCTACCGTGGAAAGTTATGGCAGCTCCTTGTGTTGAGTGCCCAGAGCAGCACTCAGACTCAGGAGCATGGAGGGTTTAACACAAAGACTTTAGGATATTAAAGCCTGCAGGAGGAGTGACCTCTGTTTAAAAAGGGCAGCAGGATCTAGGAATCAGGTTTAAAATACTTCACACTGGTTTCACAGGAAGTGTATTCCCATAGCAGGCCATCTGTCTTGAGACCACAAAAGCCTGGCTACCCCCAGCCTACCCTGCCCTGGAGCTGGCTGGGGCAGTGGGATTGCTGAGGATGCAGGTGACATCATCTGTGGCCTCACAAGTTGGGCACAGTGGCTGCCAGCAATAGGTGACAGCAGCTGTGCTATCTTAAGAGGCACCTGCACATCAGGCTCATCCTCCAGATCCCAAAAGGGAGGCAGGTGATGTAGATAAGTTCCAGTAACCACAGGTTGGCAGGGAGCCTCCAATCTATGCTGCTGAAAGGGAAGCCAGAAAGTCATTTGTGCCAAGAGCCCTCCAGCACCTTCACAACGTGTGCTGCCCCTCCTGCAAGGGCAGAGGGAGGTGACTAGGGCCTGGGACAGAGCCCATCTTCAGCTTTGAGGTTCTTCCCTGCTTTGAGGTCCTTCCGCCCTTAAGTACACCTTGATGTTGCAATCTGGAGCAGGACTAGAGGGAAGGAAAGGAGGTTTCCTGGAAGCAGGATCAAGCCAAGATCCTCAGGATCTTTATGAAAAGATAGCAAAGCCCTAACCTGTGGGTAGGACCACACGAGCTCTGCCATGGGGACATGGGGTCCCACTTGGGTTTGGGCAGTGCCCTGCAAACAGGATGGTGAAGGAAGGGTCATCCCATCGGCATTTCTGATGTGGGCAGGTAGGGACTGTGGGACATTCCTGGATCAGGTCTGGTGCATGGGGAGAAAGAAAGGGAGCAGAAGATCTCCCTGGCCCCACTCCTACTCCTTCCCCAGAGGACAGGGCATCCATTTCTGTAGATTTACTAAAGAACACCCCTCCATGCACCCCACCACAGAGAGGTCTCTAGGAGAGCAAATCTCCTAGTGCAGAAAGCTGGCACTGTGCAGCACCTGGCATCACTGTGCCACAGCACGATGTGGGGACCCATGAGCAGCAGGGTGACTGAGATGGGACATCTGTCTGTCCCCTTGGACCTCTTAGTGTTAGGGGCTGAGATTCACCTGGGGTGGTTGAATGCAGGAAAAACGTACAGGTTTTGACACCTCCCCTTTATTTCAAGTGCAGCTGCACCTGTGTTTGAAGTAGGAGGAGCCCCCCCCTCCTCCTGGGGAGGGCTCACATTCACCTGGCACTCTCATATTCACCCAAACAAACCAATCACTTCATCTGGGGGATCTGTGGTTTCAGCCCAGCCCTTCCTCCCCGAGGTTGCTGCTGTGAGGTGGAGGGATGCTCCTCACCAGGGCAGACACTGCTCCCCACACTGCCCATCCCAGGAGCAAAACAGTGCCCCACAGGCACACAGCTAAACGAGGGTCCCATGGCACCCCCGGCACGGGGACAGGCCCCTGCCTCCAAAACGCAGCTGTGATGGAAACCAGCCCCCCGTTACGTCATGGCAACACAAGTCAAATCGCGACTCACGATGCACCGAGCCCTCGCACTCATCTCTGAGAACGAGCCCGGTGCTGGTCCCTCTATTAAAGCCCTTGACTTGCTTTTACTAAAGGGACTTTCCCGGAACCACCCACGCAGCCGAAACCGCTTTGACGTCCTGTTCCACTTCACACACACCTCCCGGCGCTGCCCAAGCACCTTGCTGCTTACTGGCACCTGCCTGGAAACAAAACCTGCTCCTGCAGGTCCCCCCCCAGCCCAGCCTCGGCAGGGACTGGGGACAAACTCCATCCCAGCCCCAGCATGACCAGCTAGGCTAGAGAGTCCTTGCTGGGGATGGACCCTGCCAACCCTCTCCATCCTGGTCATGGTTTCTCCATGGGATGTGTGAAGAAGACAAGCACAAGGCACAGCCCAGGAGGTAATTTCCTTGCTGCTTTTACACAGCCTGAAATTATTCTTGACTTCAGCTCCTACCCCCAGGTGAGAGGAGGAAGGTTTCCCAAGGTTCCTCACTCTCCACCACTCACTGTGTGTCAGCCTCCCCATGCCACACTCCTCCAGCTCAGGAACAAAGTGTCCACACATATCCCATTCCTGCTGAGACATCCATCCCTTCCCTTTGGGGTCAACCCATACCCAGGTGACTCCATCCTGTCAGCTAGTCCTCAGGAGGGGTGGAAAGGGACATTCAATCCTGGTTCCCAGGCAGGACTGCAGAGCAGGACATCCCCTCAGTAGTGAGGATGTACCTGTGGGCATGGCAAGGCTTGCAAGACAGATGGATTGCCATCTGAGCAACAGGGCATAACTCTCACTGCTGCCTGCTTCATACCTGGGCTTTTTTCCTGCTCTGACAACTTCCTTCATCATTTCTTGCACTAAACATGCCCAATTATTTTCTGTCAGCAATACCTTGAGGTCATATTTGTTCCTTTCTTGAGGTTATCAGAGTGAATTTGACATCTAACCCTCCCTGCAGACAGCCCTTACACCCTCCTCAATAGCATATCACCTTCATTAGAGACAGGCTTCTCCAGAAAAACCCTGCTCCACGTGCCTGCTGTCACGAGCTATTGATAACTGCTGATGGGATGTAGCTACTTGGGTAGCCGTCCACCCACAGACGGCAGAATTTCCCATTTCCCTAATTTGCTTATGAGAATGTCACACCAGGCAGCAGGAAGATAGCATCGCTCCCACTTTCCCTGCGGTACCCAGCCCATCACCCCGGTGAAGAGAAAATGAGGCTGGTTTGACACAACAGCGTTCCTGCTAAATCTGCGTTCTCAGCCCCGGCGCTGCCTTCAGTGTTTACCACTTGGTGGCCTTACTAATTTGTTCCAGCAGCTTTCTGGGTACCGAGACAAGCTGACTCATCTGGAGTTTCCTGGATCCTCTTTTTTATCCCTTCCTTGAGGCAGAAGGTGAGTTGGGCATCCATAATCTCCTGGGACACAGCTCCACACCAGCTCTTTGAACCCCTGCCCCCCTCTGACCTTGCCACTGCTGGCAGTGAACACTTGTCGTCCCAGCATGGTGTAACCCACCACCTCTGGGGACAAGTGATGGCTGTAGGATCCCTTTCAGGTTGGACTGTCTTCATAGTCAAGCCCTTGGAATAGAGGGGTCCACCTGTCCCAGGGTGGACTTGAGGCAAAGGGGATAGTCTGGAAATAGGGATATGCCCAAGCTGGACTGCTGAGAGGGGACATTGCCCCATTGTCCCCTGGACTTCTGGTGTGAAGAGAGATGCTGAGCAATGGGGAGAGATTGAAAGGAGGAGGTAGTTGTGAAGATACAGGCAGGTATCACCCCAAAAGGTTTTGGGCTCCTTGTTCATCATTTGGGCATCGTGATGGTCCCTGCAAAGGTAAGGAGAGGGCTTGGCCCCCTCTGACAAGACTCTGCCCAAGTGCCATGGGAGGTGGGTTTGGTCTTGGGATCAGTACAGTGGGCAGGACTAGGGCTCCCTCCTGGCTCTGGAGCACAGGCAGCCTCACTCACCCTCCAAGACCTATGTGCCAGGATCCAGCTTGTGGACATCCTCAAGCAGCACATCCTGCCAAAGGGAAGAGAGAGAAGGAGAAACCTTGGAACCAACTCAAAGCAAAACTAGAGAAAGCGAAATGAGAGCGGTGGGAGGAAACACAGATGTTCTGCAAGCCTACAGCAGGCTTGGCAAGAGGTAGGGCACAGCTCTCGGTGGAATAGGATGGAGAGGATCCTATGGGCCTGGGCCCCTCGGGACACTTGAGGGCTGTACAAAATAGCCATGGTTAGAGGTCCAAGAAACCTGCCCAGCAGCCCACCCCTCTCATCAACCACCCATGGTGCCCACCAGCTCACCCCAGCCTGTCCCCCCCAGGACTGAGAGCTGCTTTCCCAGCAAGACAGCCATGGCAACCCCCAACAAGCAGTTCCCATCACAAGATCATCCCATTAATCCATGGGCCAAATAACCCACAGACCCTACTGCAGCACCTCCAGCCCAACCCCTCCAAAACTGAAACACAGCTTTGAAACCTCTTAATGACAATGATGGTCCTCACTTGTAAGTGACCCTACTGCCACATGACCTTCTCTCCCCAGCATCTGCAATGTCCCATTTTGCCAAAATGGTGTTCTGCTGCTCCATGGTGCCACTCTCCTCAAAGACACTGCTGCAAGCAGCAGGAGAAGACTTCCTCCCCATCTTTATCTGCCTGACCAGTTTTGTCAACACCTGTTTTTTGGGCTGGGGGTTCTTTAAGGGATGCTCACTCACATGTTGCTCCCAATCACCTTCAATCAAGGCTGGGCTATATGAGGAGCCAGGCTGGCTCTCAAGTGTTTGTAGAGTGGGTTTTGTTTGCTTAGGTATGAGCAAGGTATTAGGTAGGCTGAAGTCACGTATCCTGCAGATACTGACAGGGATCAGTGTCAGCTGGTCAGGTGTCCCAGCAGCATCTGGATGTTCCCCATCAGCAAGAGTACAGCATGGGGCTGGGTTCTGCTCTCTGGCCGTTCCAGGGAGCTGACAAAGCATTTTAAGTGCTGATACTGGTGACAGTCACTTCTCAGGGGAGTACTGGGTGTCCGTGGTCGGAAGCGGTTGCTCTAACTGCCAGACCAAAGCATGCAGGAAATGCAGCAGCATCTGCAGCCAACCCCTCAGCTGCACCTGGGTCCTGGCACGGGAGGAGCTGTGGCACATGGATGGGGTGGCTGGGGCTGGACCAAGGGTCTGGGGGCTGTGTGTCTGCAGGGATGGGTCCATCCTCACAGGTAAGGGAGGGTGTATGTATTTGACACACGGTGGCTCTCTATGTGCACACAGACTTGCACGGGGACCTGTGTCCATATTTGTGTGTTCATGAGTGTTTGTGTATTCCCACACAAAAGGGTATGTGGCCAGGGTGGGGGTGCTTGCTGTACAGTGATACAGAAAAAGAAATCAGAAGCTCCCAGTTTCTATTGTGCACTTGTGAGCCCAAAGTGTGGGGGAAGGGGCTGCCAAGAGTATCCTCTATTGCTCACAGTCATTATGCTGGTAGGAATTAGGTGGACTGATGCACCTATGCTCTGTCCCCTCTGGCCTTTCAGGAGTCATTCCCCCTGATGGCACATCCTGAGAGCAAGGAAAAATCAGGTTCAGGTGCTATTTAATTTTATAGGGCCTTGCTGTTGTTCTGCTTGTGCTGCTGTAAGCCTCAGTTTTTCCCTAAATGGGATGCTGAGGACTAGACCAGGCCCTGCTCTTACTCTGTGGGTGGCAAGTGGCTCTGTGGCGTAGGAGTTGGTTCCAGTGCTGTGACTGTTGAAGGGTACAAGGTCAAAAACTAAAGCCAGGCAGTACAGTTTTAACAGCTCTACAGCAAACCTCTCCACAACCTAAATCAAAGACCACTGAAACCATGGCACCCACACTCCTCCAGACCCAGCAAAGCAGCTGTGGTGGAAAGGATATACCCCAAAACCATAGGCAGCCCACCACAGCCCTGCCTCTTCTCAGTGCAGGCAGGGAAAGCCAAAGGCTTAGCTTCTCCAGAAAACCTTAGCATCATAGGTGGAAGTGGGTCCCTGCTTGGATCCCTGCTTAATCTGGAGAAAAGGGGTAAAAACCTGCCAGTTGGTGCAAATGGAGGGTAGCCAGCTGGTATGGGTGCAGCGGTGGGCAAGAGCAGGAGGGCTGATACGGAGTGAGGGGTGGGGAAGGAGTGATGTGGGATAGAGGAGCTGGGAAAGCCAGAACTGGGGGCTTCTCAGGGCAGGAGGTACAGCAGCTTCCTCCCGATCCTCTTCAGTGATGACAGGAAGACTTGAACTGCTATCGCCACGCTGCAGAGAGAACAAACTGTGGGTGGCTGCTCTCCTGGCTGGCATGGAAAGGCAAAACCAGCTCCTACACAAGTATGTGCTCAGCTGCCCATCCCTGAGTAGGATGCTGGGACAAGGAGGCTCACGCCCATATTGGGGCACTGCTTGGTTCAGAGATGTTCAGTTGGGAACTGGAAACCTGCATCCTGCCCAGAGCTCATCCCAGTCCTGTTTCTGCTCTGGCTGGCACAGCCAGTGCCATGCTCAGCAGAGGGGAGAGTAGCTTGGGCCTCTGCCAGTGTATGGCACCCTATCCCCCAAACAGGGATGGAAGATGGTGCCGGGCAGCCTAGAGCATCCCCACCACTCACCCCACACATCCCCAGGCCTGAGCCTTCCTTACTGCAAGGGGCAGGATTGCAGCCAGGCTGATGGAGGACCAGGGCGGGAAGGGAGCACAGCACAGCCATCGGTGGGTGCTTTCATCCCAAATGGCAGCATGAGATGCTTTTGCTATGGTTCCAGCCCCACCAGATGGTTTGGGAGCCTCTGGCAAGCTGCAGACCACCACCCACCAAGAGGGGAAGGGACCCAGCCCCAACCGCTCCTGGAGGAGCCGTAGGTCGAGAGGCAAGATGGAAAATATGAAAGCGAGCCCACCCTCTCACCAGTGTTGTTTCTGACAGGAAAGCTAAAAAAAAAACCTGCTGACTGAGCTTCTGCCTTTTGCCTGCTGCAGCTGCCTCCTGTCTCTGCTTTCCGGGCAAGCCAAGCCCAATTGGGCAGAGCAGGTCTCTGCGGGGGTTGCATGGAGCCACGCTTGGGCAAGGAGCAGGACTGCTGCTGGCTAACAGTGCTGCTGGGCTGAGCTGCATACCGGTGTGACTGAATGTTGTGGGAACAAGCAGGGCCACCACATTCACCATCCTGCCCCGAGGAAGGATGAAAGCCATCCCAGATGGATCTTTGTCCCACCTGGTCCCATCTGGAGGCTTCTCAGGGACTTTGCAATGCCTGTAGAGGACAAACTGGCATGCCTCACCCCTTTCCCCAGCACCCAGCCTGGTTCCCACAAGGTTGTGCTGGTTTTACTGGGCATAAAGAAAAAAGAAACCTGCTGACAGTGCAGCTGAAGTGCGAGATGGAAGTGACTCTTTTGTGTTTCCGCTGGGTTTCATGGTCTCTCAACAGCTCTCTACTGCCTCCAAAGCCACTCCTTTCAGGGGTTTCTCCCCTCTCAAGCACTTGTCACTTCTTTCTGTTCTGGTTTCTGGCAGGTGACACAGCCTCAGCATCACTTTCCAGAGGGGAAATGGAAGCTTGGAGCCAGCAAGCTGCCCTGAGCACCATGCAGTGAGCTTTGCCCTGGCTGACGGCAACCAGGCCCCGGCATGGCAGGGATGCTCATCCTCAGCGCGGCGAGTGCCCTGAGACCAGCTGGGTAATAGAGGGAGGGGGAGGCGGGGGGGTGGTGGGCTTGCTTTGCAGCTGCATCCGGGGCCCAGCTCAGACGGGGCAAGAGGAAAAACAGTGGCTGCTTCTCTAAATTATTAAGAGCCGCTTTGGGGAAGAGCGGCATGCGTACTGCACGGAGAGGCCCAGGAACCACAACAGAAGCTGCCGCCTCCCGGCTCTCGCCTGCGCGCTGCCGAGAGCCGTTATTTGCCTGCCCACGCGTTTGCCATCACGAGTCAACAAACTCCCCGGACGTGAAACCCTTTATTCACCCCACAGGGCCAGATCCATCTCCCACCTGCACAGGGAGGGACACAGGGGTAGATTTTCCCTCTTGCAGAGGATGAAAGTGCCGGGAGATAGAAGGAAAACCATCTGCCCACTTCCCAGGGGGGTTCTTTAAATAGTGGTATGCAATGCAGTCTCTGCCCTGGGCAAGGAGAAGCCCTCAGTCCCAGGCTCCCAAGAGCAGTCTCTCCCAGGATCCACTCCAGCTCTGGCCTCCATCACTTCCTCCCACAGTTGTGCTTTGCTAGCTTGGTCAGTCCCCAGCAAGAGAAGCATGGCAGCTCCAGAGAGCCCCAGGTGGAGGTAGAAAACCAAAGCATGATGTAAATCACCTTTGGCACAGTCTGGCTGGCATCGGTGTTCCGCCTCAGCCCATCCTTCCCGCACGGAGTGAAGAGGCAGCATATGGAGCCCAGCAGGGACCTGCCCTATCCTGTGGTACCCAACACACAGCCACAATCCCACTGTGGCCAGGACTGTGCAATAGCAACTCCAGCAGCAGCACCTCTGTCAGTCTGGTCTGTCCGTGCTGGATTTTTCCCAACTGCAAACTACAGTGGGAGCGAGGGGCCGGGGCAGCCTGTCCATGCCCACATTCCCCAGCAATGAGGAGCCCTCAGCAGGGCTGCAACTGCAGCTCCCGAGTCCTCTCATCCTGGTGTTTCTTCCCCCACTTCGGTGTGGTGGGTTTCTCCTCTGGGAAGACGATGGTGGCATATTCGGTCTGGTTGACTGGCCAGGTCTCGGGGGGCACCTGGGTGCACTGGTCACACTGAAACTCCAGCACGCCGTAATCTACAGTGGACACACACACCACAGGGGGCTTCTCTTCCTTCTGCAAGGAAACCCCAGTTGGGGATTTATCATCTGGAGGTACCCACCATCCCTACCACAAGCCCCCTTTTTACTGCAAGTGCTGAAGCCAGCTCTGAAGCATCCCAGGAGGGCGACAGCAGTGCAAAGCAGAAAGACACACAGACCTGGGATCACATTTGCCCAGAGAAACCAGATTGTGAACCTTGGGGTCACCTCTGAGGCTCCATGGGTCTCTGCAGGCAGGTGGGGCTCCCTGTCTGCCTGGCCACTGAAGGCAGGGTCATGCTAGGAGCCCTTCTCTCACCTCTCCATCAGGCTCTGAGCTGGTACAGGGTGCATTAGGAGAGCCCAGGGTGGAGGTTTCTCAGCCCAGAGAGGAGAGAGCAAGGGGAACCTACTCGCTGCCTTCAGTTACCTAATGGGTTTGGAGAGAAGATGGAGCAAGGCTCCTCCCATCAGTTCCCAGCAAAAGGAAAAGAAGAAACAGAGACTAGCTGCAGCAAGAGAATTTTTATCTTAATATGGGAGCTCACACACACATACTTTCTCCCTATCAAACCAACTATCAAAGACAACTGTGCTTTGAGCAAGAATTGGACTACAGATGTCCCATCCTATCTCAGGCAGTTGTTTGAGTATGATGGGGTGTGCTGCAAGTGCAAAGAAGCAGTTGTAGTTGTGCAGAAAAGATTGAGCAGCGTCAGAGAAGACGGACGTGAGAAAGGCTGATAAAGAGGAGCCCTGCATGCTCCAGCAATGCTGTGATGCTACCCTGCAGCAGAGCAGGGCATCAGAGATGGAACTCACCACTGGTGCGTTTCCACTTGGTGGTTTCTGAGCACCTGCAAGGTAACATGTTTGGTTAGAAGATGCTTGTGTGTTGAGAGCATGACCCAGCCTCCACATCCTAGGAGCGTGCTGGACACCACAACCACTGCACCACACTTCCTCCTTCTCCGCTCAGGAGACAAGTGCGCTACCAGGACAAGTGAGATACGAGCCCACAGTCTAGGGTATAATTTGGATTAGTAGAGCACAGTTCCTCAGTGGTCCATTTGGGGACAGCCCCCAAGGCTGCCCATGGCATGGCCAAGGCACTGCCCAGTGCTGCGGTGAGGAGATGAGACGCCCCAAAGGTGCCTGGGCAAGGTTTATGGGATGGACTCACGCAGCATTAGGATACCATGCTAACAAGTGGTTCAGAGCCACAGGATGTGGCTTGAGGGCCCTATGAAGGGTAAGCATGGCTCAAAGCACCCTTCTCCCCTAGGCACACAGGTATCTGTCCCATGGGGATCTGCCACAGCTGAGTGCAGCCCCAGGGTGCTGCACCATCCAGCTGCCCCTGGGTTTGAGCTGGGTTTGTTGGATAAGCATCACCTCATCAGGTCCCCTGGCAGACCCCAACCCCATGGCACAGCACAGCCCCCACAGGGGATCATACCTCCTCTCCCATACGTGACAGTGAGGTAGCCAAAGATCAGCAGCACAACCACCCCAGCCAGCAGCAGGATGCCCAGAAGCATGGCCTTGACGTTGTCCAGGGGATTGTCTTCCTCTATCTCGGGCTCATCGGTGGCATTTGTCTTCTCAGGAGCTGCTGTAATAGCCATGCAAAAAAGGGGGAACAAAACAAAACAGCAGGTCAAGGGCATAAAATTGCCTCCATAGTCCCTGGGAGAGTCAACAAGAGAACACAGGGACTGTCCCCAGAAAGGGCTCCGTCCCAGACAGGCTGACACAGTCCCACCATCCCTCCAGGGGCCCTGAATTTGTGCTGATGTGGGGGATAGTCTGGCTATGTCCTATTCCTTCCCATTACAGGTGGTGAGGATGATCCCACACTGCTGAGAGCTGGGGTGCATGGGGTCTGAGTGCTGCAGTCCCACGGCATGGCTCCATGCCTAACAGAGCCCCATGGAGGACACAGCTTTGCCAAGCCTCCCAGCTGCTTCCACATCCTGGGGCCAGTACAGCTTCAACTGAAGTTGGGAGGGGATGGTGTGAAAGACAGTAACTTTTGCAGTTTCCCCTTTTCATAACATATATATTATACAAAATCTGATCTTCAGTCCCTCAAAGCCTTTGTGCCACGAAGCAAGTGCATGGTATATCTTCTTGCAAGAGCTCAGCCTCCCACACCGTGGGGCTACAAGACCCTCCAGCACGTGGTTTTGTAAAAACAATACCTACACCAACTTCAGCTGTTCAAGGGCTCTGAGCCCTAGTCATCACCCCAAACACAAGCCCTGTCTCCAAATAAGGTAGCTGTTCAGGGGTGCAAGCAGCTCTCTATACTGGTCTCCTCCTGCATCCGCGGGTGAAAGCAGCTCCCTACTCTGGTCTTCTGCCTCCATCCACAAAAAAGGACTAGCTCCTGCCCACAGCATCACTGAGGACGGAACCCCAGCAGGACAGAGACCTCCCACCTCAGTGCAGATGTGGGAGGACAGCCTGTGTCCCTGGGCATCAACCACACATACAAAGGAGAGAGGAAAGGGCAGAGCTGTGCTCTCCTGACCCACCCCAGCAGGGTACCACCTGCCCTGTGCCCTGGGGCTGCAGTAGGACCACAGCACCATGGGACACCACTGATAACCTGTCCCCATCAGCTCAGCCCCAAGGCTGACCTGTGACAACCAGGTGGGACCGGCTGCTCTCCATCACTTTATCAGGTTCAGAGAAGCTGATTAGCCCACAGTAATAGGAGCCAGAGTCATTCTGGTGAAGGTTCAGGATCTCAATCTTGAAGGCAGGAGCGTGGTTGGTGAGCAAGTACTTCTCTGTCTTTGTCTGGGGGTTGTTCCGGCTGATCCCAGCAATTTTTTGGGCTTGGCTATGGTTGGTTTCCTTGTACCAGTTGAGGCTGTACTCTAAGCCAGAGTCACTCCCTATGGAGATGTTGCAGAAGAAGGTGGCTGAGTCACCTGCAGGGAGAGTTAACGTGGCTGGGAAGAAGGTCACTGTTTAGGAGAGAGGAAACAAGGAACATGCATGGTTACAGCAGGCACAGGGCTCAGAAACAGCCTTACCCGCCCGTGCAGCAACCAGGCATGCAAAGAAGGTGAGAACCCACCATCACCCCGCTAGCACCCCATCCCACAGAGAGGTGACGGGCTCCTGCATCCCGAACCCAGACTCTCCAAGGATTCCTCAGCTTCTGAAGGTCCTTACAGGGATTTACAAAAACCAGCCAGCAAGCACTTGCGAGCCCAGCCCCAAGCCACCACCGGCACCCGGCTCGCCTGTCTCTGGGGGTACCAGTAACATAGGCACCCTAATGCTTGGCCAGTCCACAGCATCCCGCCCGGATCACAGGGAGGTACATCAGCCCATGTCTCTCCCCTCCTGAAGGTGTGCCTGCCATCCAGAGGGGAATCCTCCAGGGTAGTAACTGAACCATGTAATCATTTCAGCAGAGCTTGTTGTGCTCTGGGCTACCTAAAATTAACCTAGAACACCTGGACTGGGGAACACAGATGTTTGGGGCTGTATCAGTTTTAAATCTACGCTGTATTTTAATGCCCGAGCAATCCTTCCTCCAGGAGATGTTGCTTCTGAAAGCAAGCAGAGGGACCGAGTCCTGGGCCAGGGCAGCACCCCGCGTGCAGCCCATTGTGTGCCCAGCTGCCTGCCAGGGTGCTGGGAGCACAGAGAGGGCAGGGGCTGCCCAGGGCACAGTATTTCCCATCTCCAGCCTGAGACTATATGACAGGGCAGAGCAACCTGGATCTTACGATGCCACCACCGTCCAGCTGCCTCTTCCCTCCTCACTCGCACATGGGCAGCCAGGCACCCACCCTGGGGGAGTCCTGGACAAGCTTGACAGCCCTTAGCAGCATGATGCTTCACCCTAGTTCTGCCTGTGATCCCAGTTGGTTCACATCCCCCGGGCAGCAGGGATGCTGTGAACAAAGGCCAGGCTCACAACATGGTGGCTCAGCCAGCCCCATCCAGCAGGACAAGGCAGCTGCTGCATTAACTTGTGTCAGAGCAGTAAAAAGCAGGAAGAAGCATCTTTCTCATGGGTTAATCTGACCGACTAATTCACACTAATTCATAGCCAATGTTTGGAAAAGTCCTGGCTGTTAAGAAATTATCTTCTCTTTTCAGAAGTCACCACAGATAGCAGCTTCCCAGGGCTAGCAGGCAGAGTTACAAAGTCCCTCCCATCCCTCCATCCCTGGTCTCAGGCTGTAGGACGAGGACCTCAGCATCATCAAGCAGCAAAGGAACCTGGACAATACATGATTAGGTGGAAAACTGGGCTGAGAAAGGAGGGATGAGGCTGGACAGGAGGATGGAGAGAGGGAAGAGCCCCAGCTCCCACAGGCAGCACCGGCTGCCGTAGTGCCTGCACTGAGAAATGTAGTTGTTGCAGTGCTCTGGGTTTCTTGTATTTAACAAGAAATATTTGGCAGGCTTGGAGTTTTCCTTCCTACCCAGTGCTGCTGCCAGCAATGAATGAAGCACTCAGAGGATGTCTGAAAGCAGAGGTTGGGTTTACACATCTCCCTACATCTTCCCAGCACCAGAGGTAGTATCTGCCCCAAGGGATGCCCAGCCCTGCATCCCCCCTTGGAGCAGAAAATACCCAAAGCCATCAAAGAAAGAGCTGGACTGTGAGGAAAGGAGGACAAGTGGCTCCATCCGGACTCTCGACGGCTCTGTGCCAACTCACCCCTTCTCCCCACCTCCTCTTCTCCAAATTTCACCCTGAGCACAACCGCACGCAGGACCCTGTCTCCCCCGGGGTCAAGCCCAAACCATGAGGATCAGCCTGAAGCTGTGAGACCCAAAGCAGAAAACCCCAGACCCCCAACACCGCTGGCAAACCCAGAGGCTCCACAACAAACCCCAACTGCGGTCAGCATGCCCTCAGTGTGGGCTGTGGACCAGTCCCCTCCTTCACCCTTCAACCTCCTTTCTACCCTGAGCATCCTCACTTCCCTTGCTCCAGCGGCACACACCCAAAAGCTTTGGGGGTTTTGCCTTCTTGATGCCAGAGCTGGTTTTAACTCAGGGGTCCCAGCCCTTAGACACTGTCCACGCGAATGACACGGGCCGTGCCAGCACACGTGCCACGCTCAGCACCTACCCTGACGGCAGCCAGCCAGCATGGGCTCGCAGCAGAGCAGGACGGCACAGAAGCCAGTCAGGGCCCTCTCCAAGCTGCTCCACGTCGTCTTCGAGGCTCCCCAGGCCATGGTGAGGCAGTCGGTCCCCTGCTCGGACAGGCGTGTTGTGCTGTGCTGTGACGTGCTCTCTCCGAGCTTCCTTCCCGCAGTGGCAGCTTTGCTCTCTGGCTCATGCGGCAGGGGCGCCGGTGGAAATGAAATGTGCCCATCTCTGCCCCAGAGGGAAACCCAGGCTGCCTCCCGCCCCCAGCTTCCTCCCCGAAGAGGCAGGGATCAGCTGAGCTGGGCCCAGCCCCTTCCCCTCCCTGCATGGTCCCGGCAGCATGCTCCCGCTCCCACGCAGGCACCCAAGAGCCAAGCAGTGGGGACCAGGACCACTAAACTTGCACCCCTTTGGGGGAAAGCTCCCAGGAATGGAGCGGGCAGAGACCACAGGGGATGTGTCCTCGGTTCCAAGCCTGGCCTGTAAGTAAACGGGCTGTCTCAGGCTCCTCAGCACCCACGGGTGCCTCTGATGGGTAACCGTGGTAGCATGGCACCAGGCAGCAGGGCAGGGTTTGGGCAGCCGTGGGACACTGTGAGTGCCTGCCAGCAGGCTACTCTCACCTGGAAGGGACAGGGGAGGAGGGAGGAGAAGAAAGAGACTGAAAAGGAGAAGTAGAAAAAAGAGGAGAAATAAAAGGAGAAGAAAACAGAGGAAATGGAGGAAGACAAGGAGAAGTTTTGCCTCCTTAACGGTATTTCTCCACAGACAGATTGGCAGAGCAGGTGCCCAGGGCGAGGGTGTTGTTATTGGGGTGACCTTTGCATCAGACTTCTTTAATTTCTCTGCCAGCGATGTTCCCCGCTTGCCTCGCTGACTAATACTTACATAGGAAACAACCAAAGGTGAAAGCAGCCTGCGGTGTCTCCTCCGCTCTGCTCCTCTCGAGCGCAGCCTGTGTCCCGCAGATTTAGAAAGCGTCAGGGGAAAAAATATTAATTGGGGTGCAGGATGCAGCTCTCATGATGATTTCATTATTTTCCGGGCTTTCAGAAGCGAGCTGCAGGGCTGGGACTTGCTCACCTCTCGCTTTCGACACCGCCCCAGCAGGCGAGCAGGCGGGGGGAGTCACCCTCGAGTCACAGACCCACAGGTCATTAGGGGTTGGAAGGGACCCCTGGAGACCACCCCAGTCCAACCCCCTGCTAAAGCAGGGTCACCTGGAGCAGGCTGCACAGGATTGCATCCAGATGGATTTTGAATATCTCCATAGATGGAGGCTCTACAACCTCTCTGGGCAGCCTGTCCCAGTGCTCTGTCACCCTCACTGTGAAGTTTTGGCTCATGCTCAGGTGGAACTTCCTGCATTCCAACTTGTGCCCATTGCCCTTTGTTCTGTCACTGGGCACCACTGACCAGTCACTGTCTGTCACTGTCAGTGCATTGTCACTGCCTGGTGCCATCCTCTTGACATCCACCCTTTGGATATTTGTAAGTATTGATCAGATCCCCTCTCCAGGCTAAACAGCCCCAGTTCTCTCAGCCTTTCCCCACAGAAGAGATGCTCCAGTCCCCTCATCATGTTTGTAATCTTCCACTGGACTCTCTCCAGTAGTTCCCAGTATGTCTTGAACTGGGGAGCCCAGATCTGGACACAACCACCTCACATGTGGCCTCACCAGGGCAGAGTAGGGGGGATATAACCTCCCTCAACCTGCTGGCCATGCTCTTCTCAATGCCCTGCAGCACCACTGGCCTTCTTGGCCATGACAGCACACTACTGGCTCATGCTCAACTTGTCCACCAGGACTACCAGGTCCTTCTCCACAGAGCTGCTTCCCAGCAGGTCAAGCACTAAGCTGTGTACTGGGGTCTGGGATTATTCCTCCCTAGGTGCAGGACCATGCACCTGTTGTCCATTTTGAACTTCATTAGGCTGCTCTCTGCCCAACCCTCCAGCCTGCCCAGGTCTCACTGAATGGCAGTGGAGCCTTCTGGTGCCACTCCTCCCCCTTTGGTATCGTCAGCAAACTTGCTGAGGGTGCACTCTGTCCCCTTGCCCGGGTCATTGATGAATATGTTGAACCAGACTGGACCAAGCACTGACCCTTGGGGCACACCACTCCCTACAGGGCTCTAACTAGATTGCACCACTTACCACAACACACAATGGCTCTGCCATTCAGCCAGTTCTCAACCCACCTCGCTGCCCACTCATCTAACCCACACTTTCTAAGATTGCCTATCAGGATGTTACAGGAGACTATCAAAAGCCTCAAGGTAGACAACATCCGCTGCTCTCCACTCAACTACCCATCCAGTCACGGCTGGATCATAGAAGGCTATCAGATTGGTCAGACATGATTTCCCCTTTGCAAATCCATGTCAACCACTCCTGGTAACCTTCTGTTCCTCCACATGTGTAGAGATGGCATCCAGAACAAGCAGTTTCATCACTGTTTCAGTGATGGAGGTGAGTCTGACTGGCCATTTGGGATGACCAAGGAGGGTGTTCTGAGCCAGGGCAGCCAGGCTCACCCAGCTCAGTCCAGCCTGTCCTGGGTCCTCTTTTCCAGTCTCCTCCTGGCACTGCAGCATCACTCCTTTCTCATGAGCATCTGACCCTTCTTGGGGTGCAGAGGAAGCCTGGGGGGATGTCCTCTTCTTGTCACCTTTCCATGCTACCTGACAGGGGTGGCAAAGGCAGCACTCTCCACCAGGTTCAACGGTGCTGGGGGGTCTCCAAAGTGGACATCACCTCTTCCTTCACGATTTCCTGCATTCTCATTAAAAAAAACAAAACAAAACAAAAACCCCCTCTAAAACTAAACTGAATGCCAGAAAATATAGAAGCTCACAGCAATGAGGCTTTTCCACCTCAAGGCTTTGTGTCCTCAAATGGTGATACCCAACATCCAGGCTGGGTGTGAGGCAGCTTGTTTGGCACTTACAACACATTTTGATTTCTAGAGACAGAAGATATGACAAGTATCATCACCAAAATCGCAACTCACTGAGCCAAGGATCAGCAGGAAAAACTGGCTCATCCTCCCCAACCCGCATGGCAGCAGAGGGCTCTGATTAAAATCGTAGCATGAGTTGCTCAAACTTTCCAATACACACTTGCAATGGAGTAAAAGTTGTTACGCAGCGGAGGCTGCCACGTCTGCGAGTGGTGGTGAGGTGCAGACTGCACAGCAATGTTTTTGGATGCTCAGGTTCCTTCAGGAACCCCGTGTCTTAGCATCCCCACACTGCTCCCCAGCTGGCTGGGGACCAGCACCAACACTGGACACTTTCCAGGCTGCTTAGGGTGCAGGATGAGGCTGTGTATGGCCAGGAAGTGTCGGGGAGCTTGCAGAGCCGCAGAGTGTACAGCAGAAACCACACGGGAGGGTGAGCCAGGAGCTCTCCGGCAGCATGCTGAGGGCAAGCTCGCTCTGCTGCGAGAGACAGAACAGGGTTTATTTTCCCCTTTTTGCTTAAAAAAAAACCCCAAAATAATTGAAAGGTTGACAAGAACAAAAGAAAAGCTCAATCTTGCTGCTAGGAAGCCGCTGCAGGGGAAACCGAGGCGAGCGGCGGTGCTGTGCCCCAGCCCAACACGTGCCCTGACTGCCAGCGTCATGGAAGAGATCTGGCCCCAGCCCTGCAGCAGCCCTCGGGTTTCAGACACCCATTGCACCCTGCCCGCACCCTGCCAGACCAACACAGCTCCCTCTGGCTCTTGCACCAGCTCAGCAAGGAAAACAGCCTGACTCCTGCTGGGATGCAGCTCCCACTCATGCTGGTAAATCCACCCCAGCCCAAACAAGGTGGACGGCACATCTTGGGGCTAGCTGGGGGTGGGGTAGGGGGCTGAAAAAGGTCCTCAGGTGCTTAAAAAAACAAATTCTCTTTCTCTGAGCTGGAATACAGCAAATTCCATGGGGCAGTCATATTTGGCCACCAAAAGAGCAAAATATGGGCTAAAAACTATTCCTTTTAGGAAGGAGAAAAAATAACGAGTGATAAAACAGTTTATTCTTCAAAACTAAGAGACAGGAACTTCTGCAAGTACATGTCACACCCCTTCACTGCAGCACAAATGGCTTTTTCACCCCAACAAGAAGCTGGCCCAACGTGTCAGTGAGGTTGCCACCAATGCAGCTGGGAACCGGAAAAGGTCTCGGTCTCCTGCAGCCGTCACCCTCAGGGCCCTGAGCAGTCACCACAGAGGGTCTAGGGTCAGTCCCAAAATGGCTTGAAAGGATCTAGGATATTTAAGGAGCAGTGAAAATTTGGAAGGTGAAGAAAGCAATGACCAGACACATGAGATGGAGCCATTTGAAGCCCAGAGGTAATGTCTTCAAAGCCCAGTGAAAACAGAACTTCCCAAATGAGATGGGGAACGCAAATTACAACAAAAAGATGCTGAGGAAGACAAGCCCAGAGGTTCCCAAAGATCCCTCCCTGTTCGTTTAACTGAATTCACATCTGTGGGTCTGACCAAGGCAGGAGGTGATGTGGCTGGGCCAAGTACCGGAAGCATAAATAGTGTTTGCAAATAAGCACTGAGAGCTTGAGGTCTTTCAGATACTTCTCAGAAATTAGGGAGGCCCTTGTAAACAACCTGCATGAGAAGTAGCACCTGACCCTGTGGGGAAAGACAGCAGCCCCATGGTGAGTAAGCAGTGAGTAAGGGATGGAGCAGAGGCATGGAACTGTTCCTTTAGCAAATGGAAATCTGCAGGGCCTGGGCAAGGCACTGGTAATGGTGATGCAAAGACGGGTCATGGGTGTGTCATGAAGCCACTGACACCTTCAGCAGCAGGGTGCTGTTCCTGCCGGCCCGCAGGGCTAATGCTGAGCAGAGGTACTAAGGGCTCAGATGCACCACCTCTCACAAGCAGTGCTGCTGAAGCCCACGGAGATCAGGATCTGTGCTGCTCCTCAGTGCTCAGAGACGATTAGGGCAGAGCCTGGTGCCCACTGGGACATGACCACACATCTCCACAAAGCTCCAGCTGAGGCACCTCGGGTGCTGCCCCACACCCTCCTGGCACCCAAGGAGCAGCTCCAGGCAGCACCCCATCAGGCACCCCCAGCCCTGCTGCATGGGACAGTCCCCTCCAGCTCTGCATCACCCGCATCACCCGCATCACCTACACCACCACCTTGGCTACGCATTTGCGCCGTTTCCCCCTGGAGCCGGGTGATGCACCCCGGGGACCGTTCTCAGCTGTGTCACCCGCCGTCAGCGCGGAGACCGCTACGTCGAAGTGAACAGCAGAGGAAGGCGGGTGCCTGTGTCCCAGGAGGGGACTGTAGCATAGGAAAGCTGTCCTTCTCCAGCCTTCCAGCCTTCCTTTGGACAGGCGGCGGCTGCACGCAGGGGGAAGGATATCGGGACAAACTCAGGAGGACTTAAGGCCAGGAGGAGGGGCGGGAGCTCCGTGCTGGTGGCCGGGATGAGCGGCCCGGGGGCAGGAAGGGAGCGCGGGGTCCGGCAGCGCCGCGCGGGGCAGGAATTGGGGAGATCGGCTCTGTGAGGGTAGCGACGCCGGGCCGCGCTCTCCTCCGCCTGCGCCCGCCCGGCGCTCCCAGCGCGGCTCCTGGGGCCGGCAGCGGGACCGGACACCGGCACACGCATCCCGCACACGCATCCCGCACATGCATCCCGGCGCCGCCCTCACGACCACGTGTACGCCCCCCCTCCCCCGGAAGATTCGGGGCGGGGCGCGGTGCCGTGACGTACAGCGGCGCCCCGTGACGCAGAGGAAGTGGTGGAGGTTGCCGCGGTAACCAACGCCGGGGTGGTCTGCGGGGGTACCGCGGCCATGGGCGAGCTGGGCCCGGACGATGGGGCCGGGAACACGTACAGCCTGCGGCCCGGCCTCCAGCGCCGGTGAGTGCCCTGGGGGCTCCGGGGATGCTGGGGAAGGGATGCTGGGGAAGGGGTGCCCGGGAGGCTCTGTGTCTGGCGGTGGGGCTGCTGGGTGGGGGTCCCTGGGCGTGGGGAGCCGGCATGGGTCTGTGTGGGTTGTGTGAGGCTGTTGGGAACAGGGGAGCCCCCTCGGGTTTAGGGAGCGGGGCACTGAGCTGCCAGACTGGTATTGACGGGAGGTGTAGGGGATTGAATGAGTGTGGGGAGGCCGGGGCAGCACAACTGGGGGGGGTGGGGGTGCTGCCAAAGGGGCAACCTCAGATGGGGCTGGTTGTGCACCTCTGCTTACAGGTGTGCACATTTCGGCAGGGCTGGTTATGTGTCTCCACCTTAGCCCCATGTGTTTTCATTTGTCATTTCTCTTTAATATGTGAAAGCTGAGTTTTCCCAAGTAGGGTTACGTTCATTTCTATAGGTTGTCTGAACTTTCTGGACCTTCTGTTGCTGTTTTTGTCACCCCCATAGATTTAAATCATCCACAGTAAAGGAATGCATCCGTGCGGTACTGAAGGAGAAGCTGGCCAACGTGCAGTATGTCCCAGAAGAAATGCCCCAGCTTACAAAGTCTTTATCAGAGACAATAAAAGACAGGCTGAAAGGTAAGGATATTTGCTCGGGGAGTTGTTTCTTTTCTTACTGTGTCTCCTCCCTTTGACTAAATGCCTTTCTTCCTTTATTTTTGAGATCTATCTCTGCCCTGTCACCTGACTCGAGCCTGCCGTTATGAAACATTCTGGCCTATATACATATGCTTCTTGCCTGTGGAACTAGAAACCTAATTCAAGCAGACAAAATTTGTTTTTGTGTAGTCTGACTGGTGTGGGACGTCAGCTGTGAAGGAGCTGCAGGGGGAAAGAAGCTACATCAGAGAGAAAGAAGTGGTGATGCTTCATTGCTTCTTGCTTCAATAAACAGAACCATTCCTGCCTTTTGGGGTTTTTTTCCCCCTTGCTGCAAGTTTAGTCCAGAATTGGGTCAGAGTGGAACAGCAGGGAGATCAGAATAAGGCCCAGTGTGAGCAGTGAAGGGGGAGAGAATTAAGAGTATAGTCAGCCAAGAAAGGGGGTGAGTACAGCCCTACAGCACTGGAAAAAGGTGGTGGTGGTGCTGCACAGGATGCCCTCCAACAGTTCTGAGTGCAAGAACTAAACTTCAGGCACCAGCAGGTGTTTCCTGTGCTCAGTGCTGGAATAAGCACACAGACATATACTGGCATGGTCACTCTTTTTTTTGTTGTTGCCTTTTTCTGGGGCCAGGCTGGTGCTCCATCTGCTGGGCTGGCCTGACACGGTGGCACAGGCACACAGTTACCACAGCAGGAACGTGGATTTATGCTTCTCCCACAGTCTCCCACAGTCTGCTTTAAAACCAGCAGCAGCTGTCCTCCCAGCACATGTTGACACCCAGCTCCTGTGTACAGGGTTGGCTTGGGTAATCTGTGAGCTCTCACTGTAGCCTGAAGCCCTGTGGCCACTATCAGCTGGTGTCTTCGATAAGGATCGACATGGTGGATGTTACCAGACCCAGCATGTTGTGTTCAATCCTCTGGTGGAAACGCTGTGCCAGAGTCTTCCCAGGACACTGTTTTGGTGAAGACAGGCGTTAGGATCTGTGTTTTATTTTAAACAGGCTTGTTCTGATTTGGCTCTGGGAACGCTGCCATGGCCTGACTGGCTCTGCTCTGTGCCCCGGGGGTGTTTCTGTACTGTTGTACTAAACCGCCTGTCTTTGCAGACACATAATGTAGCCCTGCATATGCTTTTATTAGCCTGTTATCCCAGCTCAGAAGCAAAGGGGACACTCATGTATGTGGCAGAAGAATACCTTTGCATCAGATCAGAACTGGTTTGGGTTTTTTTTTTTTTTCAAATTGCATTTTGTCCATCAGCAGCCTTATGTTCTTTCAGTGTGTTCAGTACTTGAAAGTTGTCACAGTAGGATGCTGACATACATTGTTCAGGAATGGTTTCTGCCTTAGGCACATCTTTTTCCACATGCAAATACCATGTTGACCTTTTAACTCCAGTAAGACCACAGTACCAAGGGAAATAAAGCATGAGGCAGTCTGTACACTTTGCCAATTCCATCAACTTGTCCAGGACACTTGCTTTGTAACCAGAAATCTTTGGAGCTCTGGGGTCTGTTTTCTGCTCATATTTTAAATAAGTTGTTATTTTTTTCTCTCCCTCCAGAGGAGGGATTTGACAGGTACAAAATGGTGGTGCAGGTTGTGATTGGAGAGCAGAGAGGAGAAGGAGTGAAGTAAGTTTTGCATGTTCTATTTGTATTTCTATGTTTTTTAATGGGTTTGGGCAGTGTTGGTTGGTTTGTTTTGTGGTGGGTTTTTTTTTCCTTTGGAAGTTGCTTCCAACTTTCCTGCAAACAAAGATCTCTCTGCAGGTAATACAGCGTAAAGCACTTTCTCTTTGAGGGCTTGGGCTGTGTCTAATTGAATTACAGGGTAGTAACTGCCCATCTGGTGGTCCTTAGCAAGCTGAAATGCTGAAAAGCATTTGTGAGGAGTGTTGTGTTACCTTGTATTCACAATCAGCAATAGCACACAGCCAGTCCATTCTCAAGGTCCCCTGGAGCACAGAGCTATCATAACTCCCTTCTGTCTAAAACCAGATTCCCGTAAGTACTTAATTTGTATTTAATCCCCCCAGGTGAGCATTTCCTAGAGTTTAAATTTCTATAATCCCCTTCCAATACTGTCATGGGAATCACCTGGACTGTGGGTGCTGAGCACTCCCTGTCCAGCTCCAGCTGCCTGCAAGGAATTCCTCTTGCCACAGTAGTGGGCTGTAGCTTCCCATTACTAGTGAGCAGGGAAAAGACAAAAGAAAACAGCCCACAAGGTTTATGTGCTTTATCTGCTGGGTTTATCTTTATTACTGTGCCTGGTACTCCAGCAGAAGATAAGCACAGCAGAGCTGTAATCAGATCTGCTGCTTCAGTGTTCTGGAGGTCAGGAAGGAATATCTGTACCTGCTGCTCAGGCTTTTGTCAGGAATGTCTGTCCCCAGGCTGATTTGAAACCCAGCAACACAGAGCAATTGGGAAAATCCTCTGGTTTGCAGCAGTTAGGAGGCAAGTTTGCTAACATCCTTAATGGAAAATACTGGGTATTCCTGAGGCAGAGTGGAATGTTGGACTGGGAAAAAAAATAAAGGGAGAGGGACAGAATAACCCCGAGGGCTGAGGAAATATGAAAAAGAAAAAAAAAAGAAAGGGATGAAATTCAACAGTCTTACAACAATCAGCCATACGTGTAGAGACAAGGAACAACATGCTGTGGCACAAAGGGGGATCCTGGGGCAGCCAGGGAACTGGGCATTTGCAGCAGAGAAAGGGGAGTGCTAAGGTCATTAAGCAAATCAGCAGCGAGGTCTCATCTGTAATATCCTGTTACAGTCCAGTTGCTTGTCTTCAAGGTAAGGCTTGGACTGAAGCAGGTGTCAAAAGAGGCCAGCAGGATGGCAAAAGAGGCCAGGGAGCATAGATATGAAAGGACTAGGAGAGCTTAGCTCGTGGACTTGTAATGCAGCGTCTGCCAAGGAATACGATAGCTCCCTATAAATAAGCTGGGAGCATGTACCACAAGGGTGCAGGAGGTGAAGGATAAGCCAAATTAGCCACACACAGGCCAGAAGTCAAAGATTCTTAGGCAGCATAGCAGTGAGGTTTGGAGCCCTGCTGCACCGTGGCAGGGCTGATCACTGATGAGTTTGAAGACAGAGCTTGATCCACATACAGAGTGGAGTCAGAGCATGTGGTGGAGTTCAGTGGTGGGGATCTAGGCTCGGGATTCAGGGGAACACTAACCATGTCCTTTAGAGGAAACACAGGTTGCTTTTCAATGAAAATATCTGTGATCACTTCGCTCCTTCCACGTGAACTTTGTGGGTAACGGCTCCGCTCTGTGTCCTTTGTCTAGTATGGCTGCACGATGCTTCTGGGATGCTGACACTGACAGCTACGCTCACGATGTGTTCATGAATGTAAGTACTGGCTCTTTTACCACAGGAAGGTGTAAAGCTACTTGCTTTTGTATGAGAGGCCAAGCAGTCTTGAATATGGAGCAGAAAAAAACCCCAATCATTGAAGGAAGGACCCAGACCTTATCAAAACAGTGTGATTTACATCCTCATCCACAAAAAATACTTGGATAAGATACCCAGCATACTAAAACTTCCCAAGAAGGTCATAAAACACTGTACAAAAGTCGTTCTAGTCACTCCATTTTACAGGTGGGGAGAGGAAGCACAAGAGAGAAAGTCTTTTTTATATGCTTTGCTGAACTGCTGTCATGAAGTATGGCTGGCATCCAGGACTGAGCAAAAGTCAAGGTTTTATTTCATTATTGTTATTTCTGTTTTACTTGACTGACGCCTAGACACCTACAGGTGTAGGGATGAGGTAAATTGAGGCACTTGTGGCATTCAGACCACAACACACCCCAAGTGAGGTGAATAAGAAACTAACTAAAAGCCAGAAAACTGTGATGATATATCACAAGATAGGGTAAAGCTCTGCTCTAAATGTTCCCTTAGACTAACCTTCCCCATTAGGCTGGCAAAGAGCTTGCCTTTACTAATGTGAAGCCTTTCTCTGTGTTTTTTCCCCCAGGACAGCCTGTTCTGTGTGGTAGCTGCGTTTGGCTGCTTCTACTACTGAAGATGGTGAACACTGCACGGAAGGGCAGAGGTGGGGGAGAACGCTTTAGGGTATTGATAAAGTGCACAAAAGCATCTCACGTTCTTCCTTTAGTACCTAACACAGTAACAGCTCTACAAAGCATGTCCTCCACCTGTGCTGCACACTACAACATTCCTTCTTCCTTGTGGATAACAATGGAGCTTTAAGCACAATAGTGTTACATCCTTTATTTAAATTGCCCTTTATTTTTATATAGTGTGTTGGTTCTGTCCCCCCAAAAAAGTGTCGTGCCAATAACTGTTGTTTCAAAGGCAAACTCAGCTTTCATCTGGAAAGGGTTCAGTTTATTTTTGTTAATTTTCTCAAATGAATGAAATATTTATAAGAAATGTAACATAATAAATCTATTTAATATTTCCTCTCCTGGGGGTTGACCCTTGCCACATCCACTGTTTGTCCTTTTCCTGTGCTCTGCAAGGAGCATGAGCCTTGATTGCTTGTCTGTGCTTCTCAGGCGAGCGTTTTCTGAGGTTTCTTTGTAAATTAACCCATATTCTGGTTATCCAGATCCATTCCTGTGACTCCTGTGAGACTTGGGCTGTGAATCCCAGCTAAGTGTCACACAGATGGCATTAACCGATAGGAAGACAAGGTATTTGGGAAACCCCTACTGCTGTAAGCCCTCATGGGGTTGGTGAATTTGACACCTGTGGACACTGTGAGCAATCACTGCTCATTGCCACCTCTAGCAGACACTGCAGTGCTTTCTCAATCTTTGCCTAATTGTTTTGGATACGATGGCAGATGTTTGGAGCCAAAATTTGTTAGGACTCCAGTCTTGGAAAGGAGCAGTAGAAAGGGCTGCTGGAGATCAGAAAAGGAGTGCTAAAGCCTCATGTTTCCCCAAAAGTTACGAGTACTGGGTTGGTTCCTGAGAGATCAGGTGACACTGGAGCACATCTCGGGGGGCCTGTTGGAAGATGATGTGAGTTGTGTAGTGATGCCCCTTCTCTCTGCTCACCAAGGACCAAACACAGCTGAACAACTTCAGTGGCAGGAATGGCTTTAAGCGCTGAAGCTGGGGGAGGTGAATCTGAGTCCTACAACACACGGAGCAGAACTCGCTCTGTCCATGCAGCCCAGGGAAAGCGGGGAAGTGACAAAGTTCCAAAGCATCTTCTACAGTCACTCTTCTGGTACAGGCCTGGGGGCAGCACACCCCCGCTTCTCTGTTAACGCTTGCTTGAAAGTGGCTTCCTCTCATTTTCCTCTGATGGGAAGCAGAGGGTGACTTCTCCGACGGCTTTTTCATCTCCTGTGGCTGCCGCTCGTTCAGAGAGCAGCCGAGATGCTGAGCTGGCGCCGTGCGGTTTGCGCGTGAACCCGAGAGTGCGAGTTTTGGGGAACAGTGAAACCCACCACGTAAGGACGCTTGCCAGGAAACTGCACACGCCCTCGGGCTCGTTCTAACACTTATGATTAAATCGTGGCGATTACATCGCGGCTTTTTCCCTCGGGCTCGCTCTGTTTGGGAGGGTTTTTAGCAGCTCCCTGACAAAGGGGCGGTACGAAGCGGCCCTGAGCCTGTGGCCACGCAGCTCCAGCCACCCCTGGCCGCGGCCTGGGCTGGGTCAAGCAGCTGCTGTGCGTTCCCGGGAGAAAGGTCAAGCCCGGGGATTCCCGCACCGCCACCAAGATGGGACCAGCCGTGCAGCGACCGCCAAGGGATGCGACCCGGCTGCGTGGCCTGGGGCAGCCAGGCCCGCCCTAAGGGTGCTTGGCTCCCTCCTTCCATCGGCCCCGATATTTAGAGCGGACCCGTGACGGGCTGCGGAGCTCCGGGGTACTCTCGGCCCAGCGGGAGGACCTGTTGCGAGCCGGAACTCAAGATTCCGGGTGCGGTTTCCCGGGGCGGGGCTGGTTCCTTCCTGCCGCCCCGGCCCGACACGCCGCGGCTCCGCCCGCCGCCCCGTTGGCGTTGGCGGGAGCGGGGCGGGGCCGGCTCCGGGAGCGGCTCTGGCAGTGGCGGCGGGGCCGGGCCGGGCTGGGCTGCGCTGCGCTGCGGAGGTGCGTGCGACCGGCGGCGGGCTGGTAGCGGGAGTTGGGGGGCAGCGGGCTCTGCAGTGGGCTCTGGGGACTGCCGCCGGGGGATGTGGGGGCTCCTGGGGCTGCGCGGTCCGTCGGTGCGGGCGCAGGGGATGGGGACTGGAGGCAGGCGGGGAGCACCGCACACGACCCCCGCGGGGTCAGGCGGGCCCGGCCCCGGGAGCTCTCTCTCCCAGCGAAGTGTCCGTGGCGTGGGCATGAGGCGACCCGGCAGTGTGCGGAGCCCGCGGGGCAGGCGCTGGCTGGTGGGGGCGTGGGGCTCTTGGCTTTGGGCAGGGGGGCAGTGCCGGCTGGGGCACTGTGTTGTGATGTGTTGCGCTGCTTCCCTCCCGGGAGGATTTGGGGGGAGTCTGGGGTTGGCCACAGGGCTCAGGGGATGGCAGGACCGGCTGCGGCGAGAACAGGCTGAGGGAAATGCAGCAGATGCTTTTGGGAACTTTTGGATACATCACCAGGGCTAGGACTGGGGGGGGGGGCTTTGAGAGGGTGTCCCCCAACCTAAGGGATGCAGCTAAGGCCTGGGAGAGAGGAGCAGAACAACGAGTAGGTGGCCCTGCCTGTGGAGAAGGGAGGTGTGACCTAGCTGCTGCGCAGGCACACAGCCTCTCTAACCCGCTTTTTGTGTCCACCGAAGTCCTGGCTGGGCTGATTAATGGGTTTGTAATTAGAGTTAAAGTCTGCAGGAATCCTGAGAGCCGAGTGATGTTCCTCGGTAGCCCTCGCTCACTATGAAGGGAGGTGCAGGATGCAGCAGGTAGCTTTCCCACTGTCCCCACCCAGTGCCATTGCGGCTCCAGGTCACCCAGCCTGCAGCTGGTGGAGACTGGCATGAGCAGAAACAGGCACTGGTGCGTTTCCATCCACAGGACTCCCAGGCCTGAGGACAGCCACTGTATGTGCTTTTGAAATTGATACAACAAATACCTGTGCTTTATTTCCTAAAGGAATTTGCTGTGTGTACAGGACTATTAAAATTCATGACTTGGAAGTTTCTTGGTCCAAGATCTGGATTGCAATTGTCTTGAAATTACTGTAGAACAAGCCACCAACAGCAATTTTTGGAGCAAGGATTTGGTATTGATGTGTAATCCTAATAAAGGAGGTTGCTTCCTGAAGTCTCAAAAGGCTTTGTTGTTAAGCCCCAAAAACAAAACACGATGCAATGCAATGCAAAAGTCAGGACAGAATGACTACCCAGCCTTGTACTTTATTTTCCCTGGGCAGGCTCCAAATCTTCTCAGATACTCTGCTCTTGCTGCTTCGCTGACTGCAGCAGAGACTCTGTCGCATGCCAGGACACTCAGTTCCTCGGGGTTGTGATGTACCCAGAAGGGCTGTGAATTCCTGGAGAAGGTCTTGACAGCAGTATATTTTTTTTTATGTCCTTCCTAGCAGGACTGCTTTAGGTGATCACACTGTGCTGCTTTTGCTTGTAGTAGGGTTAGAGAGAATTATCTTGAGCCGTCTGGGACTTTGTTGGTGAAAAGCAGCGTCTTTTCATTGATTGCAAGACATGGGTACCAGATCTTCTGTATGCTCAGGCTCTGCTTGAGCAGATATTATCAGCCAGCCCATAGCAGTAGGGGATGCAAGGCTTGGGGGGGGGCTTTAGCAAGTATAGCGAAGGTCTGGCTGTGGATGCTGTTGGGTGCACTGTCTGAAGTGGAATCCCTTTTATCCCTTCACATGGCTATTGATGCGCCACAGGATAGCTGCTTTTGCTCAACCAGAGTAGCTGAAGCAGTCTCTGCTTCAGTGTGGACAGGACACCCTGCCTGCCAGATCCTGTCATAACCTTTATAAGGGGTGAGAAGGTGTAGACCCTCTGGACAGAGCAAGTGCTGGCTGTGGGGAGAGCAGGCGTGCTGGGAGATGGCAGTCTTCTCTGGAGGTGAGCGGGCTGGGTCGCAGCCATTAGTTAACACTCTGTTTTGATGCAGATGCTCTCAGTCTGGAGATTGGGGTGAATCTAGGCCTTGCAAAACTGGGCTGGGAATAAGTTGCCTTGGAGATAGGGTGAGACTTTTAAGCAGGGATTGAAGAGGCATCCCGATGTCTCCCAGTAATTACGTACCAGTTAACCCCTATCTTGTAAACAGGCTTTCATCGGTTTCTCCCAGTGATGAGTCTTTTGTCATTAACCTCTTCTGAGTCAGTCTGTCTGTCTGTCCACATCAGGTGTCTACAGGGATACACACCGGTAAGGTTAATCATAAACTGGGAGTTGGAGATGGGGGAGAATGGAGGGAAAAGGGTTCTCTTCTCCCTGTGACCGAGGAGCGCAGGGTCGCCTGAGTCCTTTACAGCCTGGCAGGGGAATTATCTGAAGCGACAGGACTTCATCCTTTTCCCTGAGGCTCTCGCTTATGTGTGGTCCACGTGTCAAGGCAATTCTTTCCTGCAGACAGCTGGCAGAGAGCAAAGTTTAGTAGTATTTGCCTGCAGATGAGTCAGCAGAAGAGGAATCGCCTGCTCTCCTGTAAAGCGGAATGGTCTTGTAGGCGAAGCAGCACATGACAGTCGCATCTGACTGTGCCAACGCCTTCTAAGTTCGGAGGGGCGAGAGTGCAGCCTGGGAGCTGTGGGTGTTGGAGGGGCCCTTGCTGCTCCAGTGTGCCAGTCTCACACTGACTCAGATGCCTGGTGGGAAACGCAGCAGCTTTGGGCTGCAGCATTCGCTGACTCGTTGCAGTAAGACCGTGTTTTGCTCAGGATTCAGGTGTTAAGTAGCAGGATTTGTTCTGCCTTGGCACATAGATCCACACCTGAAAAGCAGCAGTCGTGGCAGAAGAAACCCAGCTGGTGCACGTGGATTTCCAGGTAATGCTCTTCAAGACATTCCTTGGGTGGTCAAACCACAGATGATGCAGAGGGGCCAGGTTCTCGTGCTGTCAGTGTGCTTAGGATGCAGAAATGCCTCATCTGCTTCTCTGGTGTAGTGTGAGCAGGCAATCCTCTGACAGCACCAGGGCTAAACAAACCATCAGTGCTGAAGATGCTGACGGTGAGACAAGGCTTTGGCTAAACAAAAAGATACTCTGATCTCCTCCGTCTGCCAGAGGTGTTAACTTTGGTGTTGTGGTTAAATTCCAGGTTAGATAATAGTGTAGTTGTCTCGCACTATATATCTATATCTATAGACGTATTGTGGTAATCAATGCTTGTCCTTCTTCCCTCCCAGAAGTGGCTGTGTTTCAGTGGGAAATTACTGGAGCTTTCTAGCATTACTCTCAGCAAAGTGCTGGATGATCTCTGAAGGCCGTTACTGCTGCAGTTTAGAGAAAATTCCTATTTCTCCCTCTGATTGCTTCCCCCCTTCGTTCCATATCTGTGCCTGGGGACTGAGAGGAGCTATTCCCTGACAGGGAGAGCAACTCCTCTCCCACCTGACAGTTGGCTGCACCTTGTGGAACCCTTACAACTCCTTCTCAAGGGGAGGTAGCTGGTAGGTGATGCAGGGTGCTGCTTTGATACAGGATGTGCACCAAAGAAGCACGTTTCAGGTGTAAAGCATGAAGACATGATCTGCCCATGGTTTTCCCAAATGGGGCACTTCTTAACTTTGCTCCTAGTGAGCAGCAACTCATGTTCAGCACAGACTTGGGAACACGGGAGGGTGACGGCTTAAACAAAATAGGACGATGTTAATATTTTACAGCAGGATTATATCTTCTGCTCGTGCCTGGGTTTTACCTTGGGAGTTTTTCCGAATGAGCATGGAGAGTTGTCTTCTCTTTCCCCTTCCCCATCTGCTGCAAATGTAATTAATTTTTGAACACTCAGTGTTTGATGGGTTTGGGGAAGCAAAGCTGTGTGGTAAGCTCAGCGATGGAGGCTGGCTCCCATTGTTGGTAAGCAATTGTTTGGGATGCTATTTTAGTCATCTGGGTCAAAATGTAATTGTAAGATTAGCAGCTTTATCGCAGTGAGGTGGGGGTTCTTTTTAAAAACAACGTGTTCCCAGTTTTTACTGAAGACGATTTTGGTGCTGGGAGGATTTCCAAGAAACACACTAGCCACAGGACAGGTTTTAAAGGTCTGAAGAGTGGTAAAATTACTGTTTCATTTCTGTGTTAATTTGAGTAATTAGCAGAGCTGTGTCACTCACAAAGTGCCTGGCCCATGAGCAGACACTGCAGAGGCTCCTTCAGCAACATCAAAGCAGATGGAGCGTTATTGTGATGTCCTCAGAGCAGGTTTCTCCCTCTGTGTGTCAGGCAGAGCTGCTGCTGGGTGCCTGCTGACCACAGCTGCTTATTTAACACACAGCACATCTATTCACTTAAGCTGTTCTTTGCTATCAAAAGACTATGTGTACCCTGAGAAGTGACAAAGTGAGTTGGGGTGGAGGAAAGCAGATGGGGTGGGGGGAAGTCTGGTCACTTCACTGGGCCAAGCCACCGTGGGAAGAGCTTTTACCTGTTTGTGCATGGAGGGTGCAGTGTCCGTGCTTCAGCAGCGAAGCCTCTGCCGGTGTTGCTGTCGGAGGTTCAGGATGCCTGTGTTTGGGATATTAACAGACCCTTTTAATTGTTTCCAAAGGGAAGGAAAGCAAGTGGTCAGAGACTAACTGGTGACTTGAAACAGTGGAAATATTTTTGACCAAGTAACAAGTTGTGCTCCTGTTTCCCCCCACTACTTCCATGAACACTGGGGTTGCTTTGAACCAGAGACAGAGGTCTGCTGCTTTTTCTGAACTGGCTGGTTTCATATAGGACTGCAGCGGTGAAGTAAAAGAGCCAATGGCACCTTGCAAAACCTAAGAAGTACTCTGTCATACCCTGTGTTTTCACAGGCACTCTGGAAGCATTTATAGCCCAGATCTCTCCCAAGAGTTAAATTTTTTGCTTAAGCATTTGAAGATTTGGAGATTTGGCTTGCGAAGTGGCTTTGCCTGGGAATGCTTTTTGCCCCCAAACTGTATGCTGCTCTGTTGTTAGGAGATAGTACAAATAAATATCATCATATTATTATAATAGTACATTAATCAGGTTCAGATTAGATGTTAGGAAAAAATGATTCACTGAAAGAGTTGTTGGGATGTGGAACAGGCTGCCCAGGGAGGGGGTTGAGTCACCATCCCTGGGTGTGTTAAAAAAATGGGTAGATGAGGTACTTAGGGATATGGTTTAGCACAGGACAGGAACAGTTGGACTCGATGATCTTAAAGGTCTTTTCCAACCTTGTGATTCTGTAATTACTGGAGTGGGGGAAACTCAGCAAACCTTACTCGCAGGCGCTGTGGAGTGAGTGCTGGATGGCTCGTGTACCTCTGAAATGTCCTTGTGGCTGCTCTTCACCATCACTTTTGTCTTCTCCCCAGTATATTGGTTTTGGCTCCCCACTCACCTAGGATTCCCTTTTCCTGCTCCTCATGCATCGTGTTGGGTCTGGCAGAGTGCTCTGGGATACTTAGAGGCGTGTAGCCCAAAACCAGTTGAGCTGTGTTTGGCCCTAGTGCTGTTTGTAAGGTATCATCTTGTTGATGCTGGGTGGGCAGAGAGGTATGCTCACGTGTTATTAAGCTGCGTTTGACTCCTTACATTGGAACATTCCTTAACTCGGAGTCATTTGAGTGAGTCCAATCATTAAATCTGCTTCTTCGCAGCTCTCCTCACAAAGCCCACACCTCTGGGTTGCTGAACAGCAGAGCTTTGCCCAGCAGCCCTTACTGAGGATGATCCCAGCTTGTCCCAAGTCAGACCGCTCGGCAGAGACCCTCTGCCAAGGAGAGGGGTGGTGTTCAGAGGGACATCTGCCCTTTCTCATACCTTACACTTGCCCCACCTTAACATGTTCTAGCACACCCGCTGCATGTGGGTGGGAAGACACTTTAAATTCCACACGGCCCTTACAATTAGGGTGTTGAGACACGTACGTAAGCATCATTCCTGGGCAGAGGGGTCATGCTGCTCTTGGGAATGGCAGGTTGGAACTGCATTGGAGAGCTGTGTGCATTGAGTGGGCAAGGGAGATAACGCTGCTCCTTACTTCCTGACTCCTGCAGCAGCCGTAAAGGGAACGTTTGGTGCCATGCCTTTCCATAAATCCCTGGCTTTCCCTCTGCTCTGAAGTGCTGGGCTTCCTAAGGCTGCGGGGCCCTTTGAGGACTGTAAGCACTGATGACTCCAGCTCAAAAGCGAGGATAGCTTCCTCCCAGATGGCTGTCACGATTTCTGTCCCACACTGGTTGTCTGTCTGTTCATTAGAGAAGCAATTTATCTGAACCACCACTAATTACAGCCTGGTACGTAAAGTGCCAGAAGTGTGCCCTACCATGGTGTCAGCAGCTGCCTCCCTATCAGCTGAGTCACCACTGCAGCGGGAACAGGGGACAAGAGGGGAGCACGGTGGCAGTCATCCCAAGGTGAGCTGTCCCCACTGGGCAGCTGCAGCTCAGTCTTGCACAAACAGCAAAGCAAACAGCAAGGCAGCGAGTTATTCAAGTTATGACTGTGGGTTGCACCCCTTCCCTCACCCTTGTCCTGCTTAAAGCTGCTCCTTCCTCTTTTCAGGATTGCACAGGGACGCAGCACACCCACCAGCTGTCTTGGTGGGTGAGAGGGGGGCACTGAAGTGTAGAAGAGCATTTGCATTCATCAAAGTGAGAGCCAGGGGAGGGCTGAACGTGAACTGGGCATGTCTTAATCCTTGGGTTGCTTTCTAGATGTCAAAATAACGCAATTAGCCTTGTAGTCATGATTTATAACTTGCATTGCAACTCTTGTGTGAGTTTCTCCTCTCCAGCCAGCTGACGGCTGCACGCGTCTCTCTGCAGAGCAGCTCCATTGCGTTAGATGATTCAGTATTCCCACCAGGCACTGTTTGTCAAGCCTTGGCAGCTGATGCCAAATACAACTGGCTAAGCCCCTTGTTAGGTGGCTGTGTCTTTGCGCTGACCTTCTGTACGCTGTGCCTGCTGTGTGCTGATTCTGCTTTGGAGGACCTGAGAAGTACATAATTTATTTCTCTTTCCCCCTCCCCTTCTCCTTCATTTTGTTCCAGTTCTTCCTGGGTGTGTTTGTCAAGATGGAGCCGCCGTCCTCCTCCAGGCTGAATTCCCGAAAGCGAAGAAAAGATGGATCTGGCCCCAATGGGGCGGCAGAGCTGGATGGGATCCCTCCAAAAATGTCCCGACGCTCATTCGTAAGTAAGCAGAGATAAGGGCTTTAGGTGCCTCTGAGATTAGGACATGGGGCTGTAGCAACAGGAAGATAAACGTGGTGGGTTTTTTCCTGTGGACACATAAAACAAGTGTGTGTGTGTAAGCAAGTAACTGTAGCCATCCTTCTTGCAAAGCCAGTTTGAAATCTTCCTTTGTTCATAGGAATAACATACTTACAGCGTGGGCTTAAATTAGGTCTGAGGCAAGCATTGCTAAGCTGCTTTTGTGATGTGTCCAGCTTGTTTGTAGTCACTTAAGCTGAACCAGAACAGGCAGGTGTGTGTAGATAGCCATGGAGGAGTTAGCTTTCATGTCGCACCAGTGGGCTTTCTGCAGTGACCCAGCAGGAGAGGGAATGCTCCAGACAGGGATGTGACAGCCCCTGCACCTAGCCAAAAGCAGTCCTGTTCCAGCCAGAGGAACTGCAGGAGGATCTGGAGCTGTAAGCACCTCCAGAAGTAATCTGTTGAATCCGAGCTCAGAAGCACGGGGAAGTTTTACTGTTTGGTTGATTCTCCTGGTCTGGCAGTCACTTCGGAAGTGTTCATTAAAAAAAACCAAAACCAAGCAAACAACAATAAACAAACCTGAAGGATCAACCTTGTGACAGCTTTATCAAGCTAAAGCTGGTGGGGTCTCTTCTAAAGGGAGTCTGTGCCAGTTTAATGCCAGCGTAAAGAGCTGACTTTGACTTGTCCTTGCCACAACATTGCGATGATGAGTTTTTTACAGCTCTCCTCTGTCCTATTCCTGGAGCTGTCATGCCCACCACATGTGCTCTAGCTGCTCTTTCCTTATCTCTGTCAAAAAGCAACTAGGATCCCTGCCACGTCACATTGGGGTCATAGTCCTTGGTGACGTGTTGCAGATCTCCGCTCTGATAATGCTCTGCTCTGTGGGAGTACTTCAGTCCCATCCCGGATGGTGAGAACTGGGGAAGCAGGCTTTGGGAATGGAGGTCTGAGCTGTTGCATGGCATATCCCTCAGAGTCTTAATATCCTTGATGGTTGTCAAAAACCTACCCTGTCCCTCTTAAAGACTCCACATATTTTGATAAGTGTGCAGGTTAGTACGTGGGAATCACTTGCTCTTCAAGTTGGTGTCTGCCCTGTGTTAGAAATAAAGCATCAGCCTGTGAACAGCACAGACAAGTAGTAGCTAGCTGCTTCCAGACTTCCTGCCTGGTTTTTTTAGCCACAGGGATAATGTGGACCTCCTGATGAAAGATTTCTCTTTTTCCTCCTTTGTGAAAGGTTTATTTATTGTAGCAAGAGTAATTGTGTTGCCTAACTGTGATGCTACCTTGAAGCTTTTACCCAGCTGAACAGCTGCCTGGCAGAGAGTTCCCCTGAAGCAGTGGGGCTCGGCAGCAGATGGAAGTAATAAGCCTGCTGATGCATAAGCCTGTTGTGTTGTGCACATCAGGTTGAGTCCTGACCCTTGTAGGCACTGCAGAGGAAGGGCAAGACTCTGGTGGCAGCTTTTCAGGACGTTTCCCTGTGATCCTCTTATAATTTTGGTAGGGGTTTTTTTTATGCTTTTATTCCTAGCTTTGTATCAGGTATGTGCCAGCCAAACTGCAGAGGATCTTCAGAAGCCTCAAATATAATGGTAGTGATGAAAGTTGAGACCAGCAGGCCTTAACCTAACAGTATGGATCCTGGTAGAGGAGATGGCGTGTGAAATGCCGCAGACACCAGAACATCAGTTAAGGAGACTTTCAGCAGCATCACTGTGTTTGAATGCAGCGGTCAGCGGTTGCTCTGCTGCACACTTCACTGTGAGCACTCTAATGAGGAATGGCATTAGTGATAACAGCAGCAGTCTTTCTGCTTGAAGTGGTGCTGGGCACCATGGTAGGATGCTGTGTTGGAACAGGAAGCCACAGAGGAAACTACTGATTAGCTTTTTTGCAGCTTGAAGGTGTTATTGTAATGACTGGGGAGCTTGTTTCCTAGTCTTCTGGCTCAGGAAAAAGACATCCATTGCTGCCCCGTGCCTCCTGGGTAGAAGAAAATAAAGCTGCCTGTTCTGTTATGGGAAGGGCAGATTTTTTGTTCCCATTCTGAGGAGACCAGAAACGATATCTGGACTTCAGCTGCTGATGAAACATAGTGCTGTGGTCAAGCTGGCAGTTAGAGGCATTTTCCTGTGGCGGTTGGAAATACCCTGCCACAGATTGAGGTCAGTCTCTCACTGTGTACGGCTCAGAAACAGGGGACGATGCACACACGTTCTCTGGGAGTTTGTGCTGCTGTTGGTGTAGCTCTTCTGCTTGATCCAGGAGCCATTGCAGGTTGCACATTGCAGCCCAAACACTGGGGCACAGCAAAGCTGCGGCTTTGCCTGGGTGGGCATTGCTGTGGCCGTGAGGCTTGATGAAGCTTGGCTTGTGCTGCTGTATGTCAAAAGTCTCTGTCTCTCTAAACTCAGGCTGAGCACCCACAGGGCTACTTTCAGGTGTAGCACTAACTAGATTTTCAGTCCATACGTTTGAATTGTGCAGAGACACAGTGAGTCACTGGGGGACTGGGACGCTGTCATCACATTTCACTCTCACAGCTGCCCTTCTCTGGTGCTCTAGGGGCTGAGGGAACCGGCTCCGTTCTCAGACGAAGTGGAAATCGATTACAGCAAGCCATACATCAGAGTAACGTATGAAGAAGCGATGAGAGGGACCCCTTGTAAGTAAAAACCAGGCTGGAGGGGTTGTACAAATGCGGGGTTGGGGAGGGGTGGGTAGGATTTTGATATCTCTCAGACTGAACCAGCCTTGTGTGTCAGACTGGGTTTGTCAGACCTTGTGTGTCAGAGCAGCCAATGACTTAATGCTTTGGTGAGTGGATCCCTGCTCCCATGTGAAATTGGGCCTGCTGTTACAACTGAAATCCGAGCCTCTGTTTGAGAGATGTGCCTGAACCAGGAAATCTATCTGAAGCAAAGAGAAATTTGTGGTTTAGCTCTTCCAGTACCACTGACAGCAACAGACCAGTGCCAGAGATTGAATGCTCTTCTGTACTGCATTGTCTGAGGCAGCTTAAGGTTAAGCCCGTTAAAAGCCATCGCTTCTGAACCATGAAATGGGCAAATAAAACCAGCATACACCTTTGTCCAGAGTGTCCTGCTCTAGCCTGGGTTTGAGTTGAAGTCACGTTAAGCAGCACAGGTCAGCCCCCCAACCAGCATGTGTCCTTTTATTCTCCAAACTGGGCTGGGAGAAACACTGTTCCCTTTGCAGGTCCGAAGGGGAGGCAGAGGCAGGCCTGTGTCCTGAAGGCTGACTGCCCTCACTTGCCAAACGGAGTGTGCAGACGCTGCTGCCTTACTTGGCCTTTCTGTTATGGAAACCAAGACAATAAAAGATTGTGTTTCTACTACCTGGCTGCTGCTGAGGGATGGACCAGCTCAGATTGAGACCGGCAGTGGTTTCCTGCAGGAGGTTCTGCACATCCAATGCTTTTCTTGGTCTGTGTTAATTTCCTAGCTGAAAGAAAGTCTCCAGAGCCTGCACAAAGGTCTCTGATTTCAACAGTGATGGCTCTCCTGCCTGCTAAGACTAAAATACACTGTGTGCTGCCTTGTACTGTCTGTGCCAGTGCTCAGAACTGTGCCTGCTGCGGGATGGAGGAAAGGGAAGGGTGTCTCAGCCCATTTCCAGAGCACGATTGTACATTCATAAAGGCCTGCCATCACCATCCCTCTTCTGACATACACAGCACTTTTTGTGGTCTCAGATTTTCAGATCTTTGGCTCTTCAGAGCCTCCTGGCACCTTCAGACTGAAGTGGGTTTGCTGAAAAGAGATTATGAGAGGCTGTCCTCAAATTGACTCCTCTGCTTAGCTGGTATCTAACCACTCTACTTTTACATTAACTCATACTCTTGCTACCTTCCAGGGTCTGTCTCTGGGTACCTTCAGGGCTCTGCTCAAATCCATGGAGTATCAGCTCTGCTGCTAGGATCTTACCTTCTCCCATTCCTCACTGCAGCTTTGGTGTGTGTCTGCTCACCCTGCTCCTCTCAATCTGCCTGCCTGAACTGGGCCAGAGAGCAGCAGGCCATTCCCAAGTGTGTTGGATAACAAGAACATGTGGCTTTCTGTTACCAACAGCAAGAGGGCTGAAGTTCTGTGTGATCCCAGGAGACCAGAAGTCAGGGAGCCTCCTGCTATTACATGGCAGGGCTAGACTAAGTCACGTTACCTCTGTGCTGACCTCAAAGAGAAGAGCTGCAATTTTCCCTGGCAGAGGTGGCCTGAAGAAAGTTTTGTTCCAGCTGGGGTTTTCTGGGGGGTTTGTTAGGTGGGTTTTTTTTTTAATACAGCCACGCACTTGATGGGACTGGAGGAGCCAGTGATGCAGAGGGGTACTCAGAACAGCTTGGTCCCTCAGCCAAACTGGTTCCTGTGGCAGTAGGCTGCAGGGGAGGGTGCTGAAAAGATCTTGAGATGCCATCCTGGCTGGCAGGGGGAAATTGGGCACCTATGAAATATTTTGGCCATTTCCCCTCTGGTAGCTCACTCCTGTGCAAAAAGTTAATGCTGCATTTGGATTGCCACAGGAGGGAGGTGTACAGGGTTTGCTTTCCCCTTGGTCTTCCCTGACCTTGTTTTGGTGGCTGTGTGGTAAGTTATGAGTCTGTCTTTGAACACACTTGGATTTCAGCTCTGTGCTCAGCAGCATTAGTTTCCATGTCAAGAAGGCAGAGGGGCAGCTGCTTCCCCTTCACAAATCTTCCATGGCTATGGCTCTGTATTCTGCCAATTTTTGTGCCACACCCCCCTATGAGTTTCAGAAGGTCTCCAAACACAGGCAAGAGCAGCAGCTGCTTCTCCAGGAAGGCACCTTCACAGACGTGTCTCTGTCTCTTTGGCGCAGTGGATCGGCCCGTCAGAGTTTATGCGGATGGAATATTTGACTTGTTTCACTCTGGACACGCCCGGGCCTTGATGCAAGCGAAGAACCTCTTCCCAAACACGTACCTCATTGTTGGAGGTAAGGAGTGACCTTGTTGACTTTGGCTGTCACAGGAGTACAGTTTGCCTCCATCCATAGCTGTGCAGACAGATGCCACAGTGGGGTTTTTGTCTTGATGGCCTTAGTGGCTGCAGCCAGTTATCCCAGACATTCTTGAAGTCCTCCTGCAATACACTGAGAGTTAGTATGTCTGCAGGAAGGTATCTTGTACCCAATGAGTGCTCAAGGAAACAATTTCTGGCTGTTCTAATCTGACCCCTCCATTTTGTGACAGAGACTGGTGAGTGACACATCTGTGTATAACAGTACACCGTGGCAGTTGAGCCTCTGCCCCTTAATGCAACAGTCACTGAATGAGGAACAGTCCCTCTGTGGCTGGTTTTGCTTTGTGTCACCCATATCGCCCTGCCAGCCACCCCCTCTGCCCCAGTTCTCTGCCAGGCATTGCTTATGGCTGATCCCAAGTGGGTCCTGCTAGCAGCGTGGAGCTCACGCTGGTTCCCTGGGCATGCTCCAGGCCGCGTGGAGATCATGCAGGCCCCGTTTGTGCAAACAGAGCTTCCTCATTATGTCTCTTAGGTTCAGAGGTCTGTGGGTGATGCCAGCAATATCCTGCTGGCTGCCTGAGGGGCAGAGGTGTTTTGGCCCAGCCCCCTCTAAGAGTGTGGTGGGAAAGGAGAAAGCCTTTCTTTTGGCTGCTGTAAGACACTGGCCTCTGTACCAGGAGGTGCCCTCTGGTCAGGCCACTTAATGATATGCAAGTATTGGAGCTGAGAGTACTTTTAACTAGTTTTCTCAACTATTTTTAGCTTCCTGGAGCAAAATGAAACTGGTTCTGCAGTGGGGTGATTATAACTTCGTTGTGTCGTTGGCTTCCTTATCGCAGTTTTGCTGCCTGCTGAGAGCATTTTTAGAGTGGCACTTCTGCATTTTTGTGGGTGCTGCAGTATTGTCTGGAAGGGGAAGGCAGAGAGGAGAGTTGAAACAGTTGCTGCAACCTATAAAACTCTCTGAGCTTAGAAATCTTGCAGGCAGGAAGACATCCTCATGTACATCGGACCTGGAAAATAACCAGGTGAAATGATGACTGTGTTAATGTAGCACAGTGTGCAGCCATGTCCTCTGGCTCTGGAAGGCTGGTGGGGTGGAGGGCGGTGTGCTGCTCTCCTTGCACCAGGAACTGAGAGATATGAGGCCACAGCCCAAGTGAATGTGGGCTCCAAGCTGGGAGTAGTCTCACCCACTCTATTATCTGTTTGTCTTGAACATAAATACATCCAATACCAGGGAGAGTGATAATGCCTCGTTTACTTTTGAGTCAGCCAAATAAAACTCCTTCCTTCTCAGTGTCACACGTTGCAGGTTATGAAGTTGTTCATTTACTTTCTCATAGAAAGTAATCATTAATCTAACTTGATTTGCTGTGAAATTATAACACATCCTTTGTTTTACTATAACTTAACGAGAACTAGGTGGTGGTGTGACATTGTGTGAAACAAGAAGCTTAGGTAAGGCCTTTTTTTCCATGGGCTTCAGTTTCCAGGCGTGGGATGCTTCTGGGTTAACCAGCTGGCTTCTGCCTGATAGAGCCCCAGGTACTGTTTTCATACAGGAGAGTTGCTTCTGTATTGGCTTGTTTTCTTGGTAAGTGTTGTAGGCTGTAGAGATCTTGAGGGCTTGGGGTGCAGGTCCCCAGCTTGGGCAGAAATCCCCCAAAACAGCCTGCCTGGAATCACTGAGGAGTTCATTGCCCAGCACCACTCCCTGTTCTGCTGCTTTGTGGCTGGAAGAGCTGGGTTTGAAAGTCCCAGCACCAGTCTCCATCAGCAGCTGGAACTGCACTTGAGGCCCTTCCGCTGTAAAGCGGTGGGGTCAGTACCTCAAGCTCACTCTTCCCTGTGCCTCTTTCTTCAGTCTGCAGTGATGAGCTGACCCATAACTTCAAGGGCTTCACGGTAATGAATGAAAATGAGCGGTATGACGCTGTGCAGCACTGTCGCTACGTGGACGAAGTGGTGAGGAATGCACCGTGGACGCTCACCCCCGAGTTCCTGGCAGAGCACAGGGTAATTTGGGACATCTGATCCGTTCTAAATTTTGATTAGCTTCTGTCTGCACTTGCTATTTGCAGCAAGAATTGATCCATGGGGGTGACCTCTTTCTGAGCAACTCGTTTCTGTTGAAACTCCTTCAATATGGAATGAGCTGGGTTATGGGAATCAGATGGGTTTCTTGGGAGACTAGAGGTGCTTTCTGAGCTGGCAGGTCATATTAAAATAAGGTAGAGATGGTGACATGGGGAAAAAGCCTGAGAGGGTTCTCTCCATTCCAGGAGAAGTCGATGCTGGTTACACATGGGTGCGAAACGCGCAGCAGGTAGAGGGGAATATGGGTTGGAAGAGCTTTCTGGGGGTCATCTGGTTCAACTCCCTGCTTGAGTAGGAGCAGCTTTACATCTGCATCAGCTGCCCTGGAACAGGAGACCAGGCAAGCTGCCTTGAGAGTCTTTTGTTATTTGGTAAGATGAGGTTAAAGGAGTCTCTGATGTCTTTTGAACTGCTTTGGGAGGGGAGGGAGTCTTCAGGGGAATTTGCTTAGTTTCCCTGTGTTGGCACGAACAAGCCATTTCTCTGTGAAGCTTAAAACAGCTGTGTCCTTAGTCCCAGCCTTTCCTCTCTGGCATGTGCTTACACCACTGATATGCAGTTGCCAGTGAGAACCTGGGACTGCTCTGTGTGGCTTTTCAACAGAGGAAAGTGTCTTGTTTCCTGTCATTCCTGGTGTGGAGGTGGTCAGCATAAGGTTATGTCTTTTGACAGAAAGCAGGAGACCTGCAGAGCCAAGATAAAACCTTGACTCACATTCCTTGCTTAATTTTCAGATCGACTTTGTTGCACATGATGACATCCCCTATTCTTCTGCTGGCAGCGATGATGTTTATAAGCATATAAAAGAAGCAGGTGGGTCTGGGTCAGATTCTCCAGGGCTTCCTGTCAGAGATCTGCTGTAGTTTCTCCTGTGCACCTGTATGGCAGGATTATTCCTGGGGAAGTGGCACGGGGCCTCTGGTACCAAGGTCCAGGAGGCTCCGAGGGCAGGAAGAAGAGCACAAAGCCCGTCCTTCATACGGCTGGGACCATCCCATGTCACAGGTCAAATGTTGCCCAACATTAATTCCTACTTCAGTCTAGTTATTGTGATTGAATCCACAGCTGCCTCGTGAAGCACTACTATGGTCTGGCCTGTGGATTCTCACAAATGGTGAATCTTAGGAATTTATCAGAGTGACTCCTCTACCTGCTTGCTGTAAAGCTTAGTGGGAGTGCAGCTTATGTAAATCTACCCAAACCCAGCCATCAGAGCTTGTTGTATTTGCACCCACTAGGCTGTAGGACCCTTTGTCCTGTCCTGGTCACCACACTGTTGTATATACAGTGGATTGTAGTCAGCAGTCTTGCTACAGCTGTCCTGTGTCCTGTTCCCCAACTCCAGGTATGTTTGCACCAACTCAGAGGACCGAGGGCATCTCAACATCAGATATCATCACGCGGATCGTGCGGGACTACGATGTTTATGCCAGACGGAACCTGCAGCGGGGCTACACGGCCAAGGAGCTCAACGTCAGCTTCATAAACGTGAGTTTTCCACAAGCTGCGTGCAGCAGGAGGAGAGTGTGAGATGCAGACTTGTCCAGTGGTAGTGCAGTCCTGCCATGTGCCAGCAAAAGGCCGGGCTGCAGGGCTGAGCAGTTGCACCAAACCGGTCCTTGGAGTAGAAACTGCGCTACTTCTGTCCCTTGAGCTGCCTCTGGGAACCACCCAGAAGAACTGGGATTCTGCTAATGCTGCCCCATTGTCAGAAATGCCACGGTGACGTTTGACCTGTTGAAAGAGCTGGAGGCAGGGTGTGTGGCGAAACGTGTGTTTTCTTGAACTGGATGAAGCGTAGGTTGGTTTTGGCAGCAACTGCTATCTCTGATCTCTCCCCTCTCTTCCCTCAGCCACCTTCATAAGGTAGTCATTTGTTAGGATAAAATCTGATCCTGTTTCCACTGTACTGTTCCCTTCCTGGAACTGCAGGAGCAGCAGTACTTGAGTAGGAGAAGAGGACATGCTTAATTCTGTGCTGAGCAGCTCTAGCAGAATTCATGGCAGAAGGCATTTCTTATGTTGGAAGTAAAGTAGTAAACTTCTTTTATCGCTCAGATAATATGTACAAATACAAAATATGAAACAGGAGTGGTGAGGTCTGCTCGGCCTCTCCTTGGCACACAACTCTGCCTCTGTTTAAAAACACCCAGAAAAAACCCGTGTGCTGTTGTGATACACAGAAAGACCCACAGCAGGTCACTGGAGTCTAATCTTTATTTTGTATAAATATTTCCCTCTTCCATGCACTGCTATGAGATAGCACTTATCTCTGGGTTTAGTCTCGCTCTGTACGGTGCTGGTGCCTGTCGGAAGGCATCTCCCAGCCCAGCTGTGTGTCTGCCATTTAGTCAAGGGAAGAAGTGTTGCTGAAGGGAAGGAGAAGTGTCACAAGACCAGTGGAGACACTGAGTCTTAAGCAGCAGCTCAGTGTAATGACACAGAGCGGAGGTGGGTCGCCGCTCAGATCTGGTGAGCTGTATTCTGACCCACTGCTTACTGTACAGGAGAAGAAATACCATCTCCAGGAGCGTGTGGATAAGGTGAAAAAGAGAGTGAAGGATGTAGAGGAGAAGTCAAAGGAATTTGTCCAGAAAGTGGAGGAGAAGAGTATCGATCTCATCCAGAAGTGGGAAGAGAAGTCCCGGGAGTTCATTGGCAATTTCTTGGAGATGTTTGGCCCAGAAGGAGCGTTGGTAAGGAGTCGTTCTGGGAGAAGGGGAAGGGGGATTTCTGAGAGCTCGGCAGTCATTGTAGGGCTTCTGGAGCCCACCCCCTGCAAAGCAAAGGCTTACATTTTTTTCCAATGCCTGATGGCACTGCTGTTCTCCAGACAAGTCCCAGGCTTGGTCAGCCTGGTTGCAGAGAGGCATACTGGCTTTATCCTTCACCAGCTGCATAAAGACAGTTACAGCTGTAACATGGACAGTCCCCATGTCCCACAAGCTGGTCTGTAAACCACAGCTTGTGTCCTGCAGGCCCCTGAGCAGCCAAGAGACTGGCAGGCACTTTGTCACTGGCTGGGGATGAGTCTGGAGCTACTTGTGTGTGCCAGGCTCTCCTGTGCTGCTGGGTAAATATCACTGGTGCTTCATGCTAGAGGTGCATGCAAACAGGTGATGATCAGGCTGGGTGTAGTTCCCAAGGGCTGGAGTGATGCTTGGGCGTTTTCTGCTCTTAGATCACATGAAGCATTGAAGGGACACTACTCAAAATGCTACCCGGCCTCTGAGTACTGTTTCCATCACTACTTCAGTCGTGCTACCTATCTTTCTGCTTCCACCCCTAGAAACACATGCTGAAGGAGGGCAAGGGCCGGATGCTGCAGGCCATCAGCCCGAAGCAGAGTCCCAGCAGTAGCCCCACACACGACCGCTCCCCATCTCCCTCTTTCCGCTGGCCCTTTTCAACCAAGACTCCTCCTTCCTCACCGGCCAACCGCTCCAGGAAGGAGTCTGCGGTCACCTATGACATCAGTGAGGATGAAGAGGATTAAGCTACCAGCCAGGATTTGCTGTGAACCACTAATCGCTGAATCCTAAGTCCAGACCCACTGGGGAACTCTAAATGAGCAAGAGAGCCATAGGAACAGGGCTGACGGTGAGCACAGGGCCTTGGAGGCACCCGTTGCTCTTAGCAAGGGCTGCTGCCTGGAAGCACATTCAGATGTCCTCTCCCTCCTCCTCCCCATATCCCCTTTTTATTGTTTACGTTCTAGTGGTTTTATGGGAGAAGATGGGTTTTATATTTTAAGAAAATACTCCTGTAAAGTGCAGAGAGTAGCACTCGAGCGTGGCTTTTGATTTGGTTTCTTTTCCCCTGTTAAACCTCCAGGCGAGAGGGAGAGTGGGAAGACCCATCTGTCCCTCCGTTCTTTCAGCTCCTCTGTCTTACTTCCCCCAACCCCAGGCAGTATCTGTGCCGCTGCCAAACGAAAGATCCCTCGGTTCCTCAACCAGAATGACCTCGAGAGCACGCGGGAAGCAGTGGCGTAGAGAGGCTTCTAGGAAATAGAGACATCTCTGCTGCACTGGAGCCGATAGGAACCGATCCAGCAGACCCTGTAGTGCTTGTGCGCCTCTTAGCTGAGCTTCCCAGCGTGTCGCAGTGAGGACGTGCTGGGGAGGGGGCTACCAGCTTAGCACGCGGGAGTCACACCCTGGAAGAGGTCACAGCACAGCAGAGTCGCACATCCCGTACGCATGCAGCATTCGCAGCTCCAGATGGGTATGGGGACTGCAGGGGAACGGCCTTCCCAGCTAATCCAAATGAGACTGCTAAATCTAGAGCTAAAATTCAGCCCTCGGTTGCAGTCGGAGAGAAGAGAATGAGTCTGTGCTTCGTGGCACTTGCTGTCTGTGCATTTCCTTGGGTGACTGAGTGCCCAGGTAGGAAACGTGTGTGTGTGTGTGTGTGTGTGTGTCTGTACACTCCTCTGAGAAGTTCCTTGTCCCAGTCTCTGGTGTGTCATACGTCCGCATTGCTGTCTGTCCAGACGGCCCCTCAGCACTGTGCTCCGTGCGTGTCTGTGTTGCAGTTGCTGTGCTCTCAGGGCTGGAGCAGTCCTCCATTCACACTGGTGCCGTGAAGTCGCTGCTGCAAGGACAGAACAGGAATTTGTACAGCCGGTTTGCTGTCCGTATCGCTGTGAGCAGCTTGACACATGAAGGGCACGTTGTACCCCAGTGAAGGTCCCAGTCCCATGTGACAGTGACCTGGCTTGCGCAACCTGTACACAGATCCCTGCCCGCTTACTCTGCTCCTCGAGGTGGCCCAGAGGAGCATCCGAGCACGCTGCAGCTTTTTAGAATTTTAAACTCTGTAATCCCCTGGTTTGAACCCCTGGTCCAAGTCGTGCCTGGTGTTGTGTGTCAGTAATAAACGCTGAGCTTTGTGGCCTGCAGCTCCCCACGGGCTGTGTACAGAGCAGGTCAGTGTGCTCTGTCCCCGCAGCCGGCGCTGGAGGGACTGGGCTGGCTGTGCCGTAGCTGTGAAGCTCCCACGTGCTTTTCTGTTCAGGTTTGCCTGTGACACCCGTTGTCTCTTGAGTGGAGCTGCTGGGCTGGGTCACCTGTATCCTCCCACAATGCTGGGAGCAGAGAGGGACGGCTCGGAGCCTGGTCAGCAATACTGCAGGGAGGTCTTCAGAGTGGAGTGAGGGGCTCAAGGAGCAGCGGGTGCAAGGAGGCAAATCCTCAGGTGCTGCCACAGGCTCAGCGATGCTTCCAGGGGACGTGGGAGCCCTGTGGCAGGAGCAGGCTGCTGCTTTTTTCCGGCTGGTATCTTGCTGATCCTTTGTCACACTGCCCAAAAGGGTTGACAGAGACTCTGTGCTTCTCCTGAGGCCAGAGCCAATACAGGAAAGGGTATTTTGGGGGTTCCTTATCTGCCACTTGGACCTCTCTCAGCAGGGACATGCACAGCTCTGGGAGTGTGGCTGGCTGCTGTGGATTTTAAGCTGTAAGGAGCAAATAATGGTCACTTGGGGTGAGCCAGTTGTTAATCCCCTGGTTTACGAGTGGTAGAACATTTACTTTGTCACCCACCTTCTCTCTTCCCTCGTCCTCCCCACCTTTCCCTTCCTCACCCTTCCCTCAGTATGGTTATTGTGTTGTTTCCCCACACTGGATCACGGAGGCCAGGCTGCTTAGAAGCCTTACTACTGTTTTAACCACAAGTTACACAGCAGTGTTCTGTAATTTTGGATAACAATGGTGTTTGGGATGGTGGCTTGTTCTGGAGAGACCTTAATGGGTTTCTCGGTCTTTCTGCAGAACCTGGGGTGCTTGTTAAGAAGCCAGTCATGGTTTTACATGTAGTTTGGAGTAATGGAGTTTCCTGTAACCAATAATCCCTGCTTCCTCCTTGCACTTAAATTAAAAAGGACACTCAAACCCCAGGCTAGTCTTTTTTTTTTTTTCCTTTGTTGCTTTAATTCCTCCTGGGTCACTGCACCAGCCTCAAACAGGTTGGACACGATAGGGGGTTGGACCCAATGATCTCCTGAGGTCCCTTCCAACCCCTATGATTTTGTGATTCTGTGACTCTCATCTGTGTTCCTGTCCTGTCAGGAGCAGGGCAGAGCTTGATCTCTGGGCGAGATACACAAGCCAAGATCTCCAGGAATTTCTTGTTACCTGCAGATAACACACAGTGCTGCTGCCTCAAGGCTGTCCTGCATGCCCCTAACCCATCCCACACTCTTCAAAAGAAGCATCTGCAAGTGACACCCTTGAATTCCTGAAGAGGTAGAGTGGAAAAATAAAACCTTACTAGCATGTGCCGGAGAACACGTGGAGCTTGGTGCTGCTAAATCCAGAGGCATTGAGTCCTGTGGGACAGCTCTGCCTCAGTTCCCCTGTAGCTCTGAGCCACAAGGCTGCTGGTGTCAGCAGCCAGCCCCTGGGAGAGGATTTTCTGATGGTGGAGAACAGCAGCATCAGGGCAGAGCCAAGGATGCTGGAGGAAGCAAAGGCATGAAGAGGGGGGTGCTTGATCATAAGCAGCATGTTCATTACAGCTGCAGGAGGGGGTCTGTAGTCTCTGGAGGAGATTGTGGCACACACCTGCACAGTTTTTTGTGCTTTATAGAGGGTGGGGGCTTCATTGGGGGGTCTGGCCCTTGTAACCAGGGGCAGGTGCTGGGGCAGCGAGTGCGCATGGCAGCAGCAGTGCCTTTGGTGGGACTGACCCTGCACCTCAGGGTGGGCTTCTCACTGCTGAGGGCTCTGTCCTCTAGAGGTGTGGGTTTGTTACTTGTCACAGGTGAGGGCCTAGCTCTGGTGGTCTGATGGGGGAGGAAGGACATGAGTCCCGTATTTTGCTGCTTCTTGTCAGAACTATGGCAGTGCTGGGTGCCAGCACTTGTGGTGCCTGGAAGGCCATGCTGGTAACGGCTGTGTGCTGATGTCAGGGAGTTGGTAAAATTTGGCAACCTCATTGCTAACCACCAGAGCATCTTCTGACTGGGTGGTTTCATTTTGAACGCAGCCACCTGCAAAAAGCTCTGAGTCATTCTTCCCCCCCCCCCGCCCTTCCTTATGGGGCAGAAAGCTTGCTTTGCCCCAAAATGATTCAGTTCAGTAGAAGTCAGGAGAATATTTGGCTTTCTGACTGCTTACCCAAGGTGTCATGCTGGCTGGAGGTATTGTGGTGGGGAAGCTTCTGTGGTGCCTGGCAGCAGGCTCTGGTCTCTGCACTGATGGTCTGGGATCTGCTGCCAACCTTCAGCCATGGCATCACCCAGCCCCACCATCACCTCCAGCCCCACAGCAGCAGCTCCTTCAAGTTGTGGCTCTTCCTGGTCGGTGTTTGTTGCGTTGTTTCTTCTGTATGGGCCTGTGTAAGTAAGATGCTGTGTGCCTTGCTGGCTTGTTCTGGAGCTGGATTTTTGGCTTTTATGTTTAGCCAAATAAATGGAAAGTCATTTTGTTCTACGTGTACCAGATCCCTTCTGCCATCCTCACACAGCTGGCTCCTGCTATGGTCTCCTCACCCTCCATCTTAGCAGTGGTTTGAGTGATAAGATACTTGGGGGGCAAGGGGGAGATAACCCAGAGGTTTCTATAAGTCATCATTGCTCCCCGTGTCCATCCCCACCTCTGTTCTAGGTATGGAGCAGATTCTGTGATCAGAGCAGATCCCAGGCAAGGTTGGTGAAGGCAGTATCAGCTTACTGCCTGTGTTGTGAAGGTGCTCAAAGGCCCCTTCCTTTCCCAGGCCCCAGGCTGGTAGATGTGGGTGCTCCCACTCCAGAGCAGCTGTGGCTGCAGAGCACATGGCCCGGGGATGGGCCAGACCCATCCAGATGTCTTGGAGGGAAACATCACTGCCCTGCCATTGCCTTTGCCATTGGACCCAGTAGCACCCAAAGGGCAGTTGTCATCACTGGGTGTTGGGCACCCTGTGACACCCCTGGGCCCTGACTGCTGGTCTGGGCTCTGTCTTCCTCCTTGTGTGGAGTCATATCCTACCCAGCCAGGGCAGGAATCAGTCTGAGCCCAGTCACCCACGTGAGTCTCAGGTACAATTTATCTTTATTCAGTGCCGGTTTATATCTTTGTTCAAGAGCCCCCTGGGCTGGAGGTGGCTTCACAGATCCTTTTGGCTTGTGGTCTTCAGGTTTTGGACCCTTCCACCCCACGCTGAGGTGCCCTTTCCCCCTCTGCCTCCTCTTTACCAGTAGCTGCCCAAGGCTGGAGGAGACAAGGGTTGTGCAGGGCAGCCCAGCCCTCCTTGCTCTGCACCTCAGCACCCCCTTTGCTCCCTCTTGCTCACGCCTTGACATCTGTGCCCTCAGGGGTGAAGCTGACGGGGTGGTAGCCCGGTTTGTCGTCCTGCTTGCGGTAGTACATCCGCGTCACCACCATCAAGATGAAGGTTTGCGGGATCAGCAGCTGCACATTCATCTCTGGAAGAGGAGGAGGATCGTGAGGAGCCACCTTCATCCACCATGCCCATGCCCCTGCTATGCAGTGGAGGGGCTTGGTTGGGAAAAGGTGATGCCACTCCCCCATCTCCTGACTTACGCTGTGACCTGGCCTTGGAGGAGAAGGGCGGCGAGCAGGCAATGCTGCCATTGTTGGCCAGGATGCTGAAGATGGCAGGCTGCAGCGCTGTCATGAGGAGGAGGACCTGCAAGCACCCAGGTGGTGGGGACACGCTGCTGCCAGGCTCCTGCCCTTTGCTTTCCTTGCTCTCCTACAGCTGGATGAGGCTCTTGCCTGCCAGCAGCTTCTGCCCCACCATCTCCCTCTGTGCCCCCCTCGTTTCATTCATGCCAGAGGAGCCCCTCACCTAGGGGGCACCAGGCAGGATGGGGGCTCACCTGGAAGCAGGTGAACTTGGCCTTGATGTTCTGCTCAGTCAGGTGCATCCGGGCCTGTCGGAAGAGGATGCCCAGGGCCCAGAGCCCAAAGAGGGTGGAGACACCGACCAAGGTGTTGATCCAGAGCGCCACGCTCTCTGCTGAGATCTGGGGGAGACACAGAAAACATGCCTGGGCTGAGAAAGCTGCTGGGCAAGGCAGGGGCTGGTGGAGGACCCCCTGTCCAGGACATCATCCTGCTTGTCCTTGTGCCCTGGCACTCACATCAGCAGGGTTGTAATTCCCATCAGCAGCCAGCACCAGCCCCAGGAAGATGGCAACAATCCTGAAGAAGGCGTACTGGAAAGTCCCAAGCAGCATCAGTTGAAGCTTTCTCCTGGTACAGGGAGAGAGACCAGTAGCACCCCGAGGTCCCCAAGCCCCTGTCCCAGGACTTTTCTTCCACCCCTGCAGAAGCAGGGGGGGAAAGCCCTCCCCAGGGCCAGGGTTTACCCTGGCTCTCCCTCACTTGCTCATGGTCATTCGGGGCAGACAGGGGCAGCAGCAGCAGCAGGGCCCAGTGCTGACCACCATGGGCACACCCTTCAGGGTGCTGAGCACTGCCTCCTTTCCCCCATAACCTTCCACCATGACCATCATCAGGAGGTAGAAGCAGATGGCAAAGTACCTGGGGAGAGGAGAAAGAAGGGTAGGTCAGGCCCCATGGTCCCTCCAGTGTCCCTGCCTCAGCGCAGCTGACACTCACCCCGTGGTAGCCATCTCCACCACCATCATGGAGCGTGGGATCCACAGCCCAAAGCAGCTGACCACAGACACAACCTGGGGGACACACAGGGTTGGCACACAGCCGCTCCTTCTGCAGGCTGCCACCCTTTGGATGGCCCTGGCACCCTGGGGTGATGCCCCCCCCTGCCACCCCTACACCCCAGCTCACCGCGGGGGCTGAGCTGCTCCAGCAGAGTGTCTTCATCTTGATGGGGCAGCGGATCTTGCGGGTGAGGTAGAAAGCTTCTTCCACATAGATGGCAACTGACAGCAGCGTCATGATGGTGGCGATGCCCATGATGATAAGTTGGGTCATGTCCAGCTCTGCTTGGCAAGGGGTGAGAAGCCGGCTCCATCACCTCCTGTCCCACCTGGGGCCACCACAGCAGGGAGCTGCCACCCACCCCACCGCTCCACAGGTTTGCAAAGCCCTTTGCCTGATCACATCTGGCCATGTCAGAGCTGGTGCTTCTGCCTTGTTGCCCCCGTGTCACCTATCCCCGTGCTGACCCTCCCTCTGCCCCCTCATCCCCGCAGGTAGGGTGGGAGGCTACCCCAGCAACACCCTGCTGCTTCCTCCTCACTGCTTCCTTCTTCCTCAGCTCCCTGCCTGCACCCACCACAGCCACCCTGTCATCTCCATCCCTGTCCTGCACCCACCAGGGACAAGAGGAGGGTCCCCACCACCACCAGCTCCCCACACCTACGCTGCAGCAGCTTCCCGGAGGTGGGCGGCAAGGAGAAGCAGGCTGGAGGCACGCTGAAGTTCATGATCAGCATCTCCACCAAAGGTCGGGGGAACCTTGGGAGAAACAGGAGACCACTGTATAGGGCAGCAGGGACACCCAGCCCAACGGGCTCCCCAGCATCCCCTGGCCACCTCCCCTCGCCCCCAGGTAGCTCCCTTTCTTTACAAGGGAAATCAATCCAAACCCTGCTCTGAAAAGGGATTTTCCTGCCTGCAGAGTGGCCCAGGGGTCCCAAGCACCCACCTGGGGTCCTCTGCTAGCTCCACAGTGGGGTCCATCCTGCTCCGCTCCTCCTCGGCTCCGTCCCAGTGGCTGTGGGGCTGCTCAGCTCTGCCTGCCTCGGCTCCCTCGCCGGCCCACGGGGTCAGAGTCCCCAGGGCAGGGACCGTGGGGAGGCCGCCGCGCCTTGTTCCAGTTTAACCGGCAGCCTCCACTCCCTCTCCCGCTGCTGCGGGCGCCCATTGGCGTGCCCCCACGCTGTCCCGGCCCCATCAGTGCTTCGGCCGCCGGGTTATCGACCTGGGGTGCTGGGGGAGGCGGTTATCGCCCTTGCCAGTGCGCTTGCGCATCCTCAAAGCTGGGGAGCACGGCACCTGTGCTGGGGTGACGCTGTCTATGCACCCCCCTCGGGCAGCCTGGAGACGGGCTTGTGGCCCCGAGGTCCCCATGGGGCTATTCAGGGCCCAGGGCTGCATCCTGCCTCCCCCCAGCAGCGGGAGGTGATGCTGCGGGAAGCCTGGCTGGCCTTGCACGGCTCTGCGCGTCGCGTACCGGGCTTGCAGGGGCTCCGGTCCCGGCAGCGCGGCGCTGAGCCCCGCTGAGATCGGCTCCCGAGACGCTAGAGGGCAGGGCTGGCCCAACGCGCAGCACCCCGGCTCAGCACCCCCGGTTCTTGGAACAAAAACAGAACCCAGGCGTGGGGAAGGTGATGATGGGCTGGAGGGAGCACACTGTGCGGAGAGCTGGGGTGCTAGGTCTGGGGAGCGGGGTATCGCTGTCCTAGATGGACCCCATCATCCTTACAGCTTCCAGCGATGCTTAAATCTCCTGGTGTCCTTCCAGCACCCAAAGGAAAATGGGTGCTGGTTTGTACTTGGTCCACAGGGACCTTCAAGCCCCGACCCTTTGCCCCTCTGGCAGTGGGTTCCTGATGAAGCCCAAGCAGTTGCTATGGAATGGGCTGGGTAGGGGGATGCTGTGGTTGTCGTGGTAATGGGATGGGGGGATTTCTTGCACTGCCACTGCCTTGGGAGCGGGATGTTGTCCATCCTTTGAGGATGGAGCTCTGCAGCTGCCCAGCCCATCATGGAGCTTCTCATCACCCTCTATTTCAGCGCCCTTGTCTACAGGAGTTCACTGGTCTCCTTCCTGAAAGGCATCCCCCAGCTGCCAGCAAAGCCCCATCCCAGGGACGTGGGGCAGCAGAGCTGCTTTTTCACACCAGCATCACCAAGGCATTAGAGCCAGGCATCAGCTCAAACAGCCTGCATCTGCATCCTCTTCTCTCATCCCACCCAGCTCCAGCAATCCCTGGAGCTGAGCACCCTGCCTCCACCTCTCCCATGGCAAGCCCAGGGCTCTATCCTCCCCGTATCCCTGCTGCACATTGAGATGGGCAGTCCTGAGGCCACCAGGGTCTATGGACACCCTTCTCCCGCAACCACCTGTCTCCAAGCAGGCTGATACCACTGGCAAAAGCTGCCAGGACAGGCAGGAGCCAACATCAGGTGATCATCCCCTGACACAGGCAGGACATGGCAGCCATGCAAGGCTCCACTCAAGCCCCACCAGCTCAACATAAGTCCCAGACCCAGCCCAAGGTACTCGTGAGCAGAGCAGCACCAGGCACAGGGAGTCCCTTTTCTGCCACAAACCCCTTCAGCAGAGAAGGAAAATGGAGCACCAAGATGGTACCACACACCCACCACCTCAGAGCAGGAGTGGTGTGAAGGCTCATAGGACCTTCAGCATCAGATAGGCTGATTTGCCCCAAGGAGCTGGCAGAAGGGCCAGTGGCAGTACTGACAAATCTCCCCATTTGCTAAGTTAGCTCTTTTACTTGAAACAAAACTGTTTGACCATTGAAATCCTGCCACCACCACCCCTCACTCCCCAAAACAAGTCAGGCAGATCCTTCCAGCATGCCGGCATCACCCACGCTCCTGCTTCGTCAGCGTTCCCCAATACTTGGAAAAGTATTCAAAATGGAAATATTTGCACAGTTTTTAGAGCTTTTCACCCGTCTCTAATTCCCTGTGGTTATGGTTGGAGGGGCTGATGCCAGCAGACACAGCAGGCTCCCAGATGACCACCATCAGCTTCCCCATGGCCACAACATGGTGGGGAAGGAAAGTCCTCATTCGATGCCCTGGTAGGAGCAGGTAGGAGGCCAAAGGGCATTCCTCCCATCCAGAGCCTGGGTCCATGGTGGATGGTGTGGGACAAAAAAAACCATGGAGGTCAGACAGCCTTGTGAAAGGGACAGGAAAGGCTTTCCCAGGGCACTGGCCCTGTCTGGCCCTCCCCAGACTCTGCAAAGAACTGCTCTGGTGAGGAAACCACGGCTGAGAGTTTGGTGGAAATGGATGGGCCAGATCCTACTGGTGGTAACGGGAGGCTGCCATCACCATCTGCTTTCACACGCCCCACCTCAACCCACAACCACCCAGCGTGACAGCCTCAGCTGAACCTCCACAAATCTGGCAGCACCATGCTCACCACCGGGCTGGAGGGGGGTCCCGAGCCCCTCAGGCATCCCTCTGCAATGCTCAGCAGGGGCCACAGCAATGCCCCCAGCCCTGGCCCCAGCGTGGCAGCGATGGGTCTGGTTCCCCTTGGCCCCAGGTCTGGAGCCATGCCACTGATAGGGACAGCAAGGAGCCCTGCCCATGGCTGGCCCGCAGATAAGGCCGGTGTGCTCCCCAGCGATTGTCCCGGGAGGCAGCCGGTGGGGCGGGAGCCACCATCCCTGGGAGGGGAGTAGTCAGGGGGGCAGGGGGGCTACTGCAGGGGTGTGAGACACCGGCCCCCTGCGGCTCCCTGTCTTGGGGCAGGGAAGGCTCAAGGTGGGTGGCACACAGTGTGGACTCCTTGGCAGAGCAGTACTGAGCTGGCATTTCTGATGGGGACACGCTGCCCTTGGAGGCAGCTGCCTGCTTTCAGCCTCTGCCTCAAGGACACCAGCCTTGGAGGGCCTCAGCCTCCCCTCAGCAGGGAAAACCCCCCTTTTCCCAGCATGGGGGGTTGGATCATTCCCACCAGACACAGCAGGCAAGCGCCCTGCCCGGCTGTGGGTGATGGGATACACGAGTGGGGTGGCTGTGGGGCAGCAATGGTGGGATGAGACTGGAGGCGTGCAGCGTGCCAAGGGTGTCACCCCCAGCAAGGGCTGCATTACCTGTCTCCCCCCAGGATGGGAGTGCAAGACAGAGCTGGGGATTTATGCTAACCAGAGCAGCATACTACTTCCGAGAAAAGCCAGTGCCCTGGTGTCCCATCATCCCTCCCTCGCCAGCTCAGAAAGCAGAAGTGGTGCAGAGGGTGCATGGTAAAAATCCTCCCCATGCCCAGCTCCTCCAGCCCCAGCTCCCTGAGACGCTGACCAGCCTACAAGGCCCAGCTCTGCAATGCATGGCAGCGACTCACATCACCTCTTCCCAAACTGCTGAGACTGTTTGACCATAATTACTTTATTTTTTTTAAGGAGAAGCCATACATAACATATCCCCCATGCATCTATAGATATGTATATGAGTTTACATACTATATAAGATCTTATATAGTGTACATAAATTTTAGTGAGCTGGGGTGGGTGTGCCCTCAAGCATGGAACAGCTCGTCCTGACAGGCTCGCTGGTCGCCCAAGCTGTAGCTTCAATCTTGCTTCCCTACCAGTGCTCCTAGAGGAATGGCCTTGCTGTTCCTGCCCAAGGGTGCCCCGGCCCCAAAGGTGACCAAAGGGGATGCCCAGGGCAAGATGCTGTGCTTCTTGATGCCCAGCATCCTGTTACTGTCACTCCGAGGGTATGTCTCCCAGCTGGATGAGAGGAGGATAGTGGAGCTTGTCCCTGGTGTGTGAGGAAGGAGAGCCCACTGTGAGCAGGAAGAAGCCAAGCAGAAGCTGGATGAAACCCTCCTTCCGTCTGGACTGAGGCCATCGGAGAAGCTTTGATGGCTCCAGCCTTCTCCTCCCTTTTGAACCGAGCCTTGCAGATGGGGTACCTGATAACACCCCGTTTTCTGCCCAGCCCTTCTGGCTTCCCTTCTGTTTGCTTTTCCTCCCAGCAGCCCCACATCCAACAGCCACTGGGCTCAGCATGGCGGGGACCTTGTCTCCTTTGTCTCCTTCAAAGGGGACAAACAAACGGCCAGCAGCCCCCAACGTGGCCAGGGGGATCCTGCGGAAATACTGCAGTCAACACCCTCAGGCACCACTTCCTCCCCTCTCCAAAGCTGCAGATCCAGGGCAGCGTTTTGCTGCCGTTAAGTCAACGTCTGCGTTTCCAGCGGGCATCCTGGTGAAATGCCGCCAGGTTCTTGGAGCCGCTGCCAACCTCGGGATGAAAACGCACCTTGTTTGAAAAACAGAGAGGCTTTTTTCCTGCCACGGCTCCCTAAAATACTGCACACCACAGCTGATATTTGCTTTCTGAGAGGGACGAGGTAAAAACACCCTCCGCGTGGGCTGGAGGCATTTGCTTTGGTTGGGAGTTTTATTTTCATACTCGTCTGTTTCCTGTAAGGATCCTTGCAGGTGAAAATGCTGAGGCTTTTAAAAAGCCCTGCCTCAGAACCACAAATGTTTTCCCAGAGAGCCAGCAGAGACACGGCGTGTCTGTTTTGGGGAGGGGGGGTGCTGCTTCCCCGATGGCCCCAAACCCTCCTGGATCCAAGACAGCCACCCGCTGACCTCAGCCACTCCATGTGGACACCCACGATGGCTGTGGGTCGGGCACAGGGAGCAGTCCCGCTTGTGGGGGAAAGCCTTTGGTCCTCAGTGGGTCTTCCTGAGCTGTTCAAGGTCTGTCCCTGCATGATGCTGCAGGTGGGAGGTGGAAAGCATTCCAAGTGCAGTGGGAACCAGGAAAAACACCTCCCTTCCCCTCCTGTTGCCACTACCAGAGCCATACCCTGGCCAGGGTGCCAGGCAAGCACTCCTGCCCTGCTGCCCACTCCCTCTTGCTTAGGCAGGCAAGCAGGCAGAGGGTGGGAGGGAGTGGACATGCCCAGAGAGGTGTGGGCACACACATAGATGTTAGGTGCATGTGTGGACAGAGGCACAAGTGTGGATGTGTGTGCACACCCATACCTGAGACATAGATGCGTGGGTGCATGTGGCTTTGTCTACCTGGCTGGCATCCCCACCTGTGAGCACAGCACCCCACGGAACCCCACAGGGTGCAGCCGAGGCAGAGGGTGGCAGGGGCCCAGCATCACCAGCTCTTGCTCGCTGACAGCAAAGCAACGCTCAGCCCTGGCCAAGCCTCTCTCCTGGGTCTTGCTTCTTCCCCAGGTCCCTGCCAAGGGAGAAAGTGAAGAGACAAGGTGCTTCACTCCCAGGCTCCAGTGGCGAGGAGGAGAGAGAGGGCTGGGCCAGCACCATTTCCTCCAGACAGATGTGCATTGCCACATACCCCTTCACCCCTTTTGCATCACAGGGTAATAAATAAAACCTCCAGATTCACATCTGGAAGCAGCTGTGAAAGCTGCTGGGACATGCACAGGCACTTTCCCTGGAGAGGGGTAATAGCACCCAACAAAATCCCAGAGTATCTAATCCACACACAGCCAGTTTGGCAGTGAAAACCAAAGCCCTGGCATCCCTCACTGAGCTGTCTTCACTATAATACTAAAAAGATAATACTAAAACCACAGCCATAGGTCAAGAAGACCCTTGTCCAGATGAAGACCCTTCCTCCACTCAGGTGCAGTGACTGAAGATACCACAGCAATTATTATAATTACATGTAAATTGCCAGCCAATTACCTTATAATACCTGCATGTAAATACAATGAAAGAGCAGGCTTTGGCTGGGCTTTATTCATAGAAATCTACTGAGCACCCAGGCCTGAATAAATAGCAACCCATCCTCTGGGTGTGGGGGTTGGTTTGTTGCACATTGGGCAGTGGATATGCTTTTTGGACAACAGTTTCTGGTGGCCCAGCTGGGACAGCCACAATGGGGCTGCTGTGATGCCTTGCTGGGATCAACTTGCCAGCAGGGAGATGCTTCCCTCCAGACTCCAGTGTGCACTGACCCTTTGATCAAGGACTCTGTGAGCATCCTCCCCAAGCTGGAGCAGGTAAGTGATACAATGGTGCAATGCTTGGTGTGAGAGGTATTGCTTCCCTGGTTATTATATACATGCATGTGGGAGGTTTGACAGGCAGTTATATATGCTTGGACATGACTGGGTTTATGAAATGGTAAAGCTTCTGGCAATTGTATGTGTTGGATGGTGACATCTGGAGTATACAAAGTCTTGGTTCAGAGTGTTCTTCATGGGAAAAATATGAGTGCCTGGCAGTCAGCATGAACTCCTTGTTCCCCACTTTAGTTGTATCTTTAAACACTGTGGCAAATTTGGAGGGGAACCCCTAACAAAAAGGAAATTCATAGAACGTTGTACTCAATAGTGGCCAAAATCTCAATTAGAGGATAAAGAAAAATGGCCAGAAAAAGGATTGTTGAATTATAATACAATATTATTCTGTGGAAGGTTTGACAGAGGGGATGAAGTACCATATATTGATTTGTTTTTCTTGTTAGGAAATTATAATGACATATGAAAACAATGTATCTTGCTGTTTTCTGATCCAAATGCAATGGTGATGACGACAGATAATGAAGGCACTGAGGTTCTGTTCTGCTTGCAGCATAGGGGAAAGGTGCCTGAAGCTGGACGAGGAGGAGCAAGACACACAGATGTGAGTGGATAAGGAAAGTGTCAGTAATGGAGAGGAAGGCAGTGAAAGAGGTACAAGGTATATAATACTAGGGAAGGGGTAGTAGAGAAAAGGGACAGTGAAAAGGGGAAAGTGAAAGACACAAAGCTAAAGATTCTCATGTGAGCTCAGGCCTCCTCCTGATGCTGGGGCTTGGAAAGGGGACAAGGTTGAGGAATGGGAAGGGACTTAACTAGAATTCCACTAGAAAAAGATGTATTAAACAGCTGTAAGGGACCACAGGTAAATATTCAATGGCTGTAGTTGGTGCAACGGGAATATGAGAGTTTAGACCTTTTCTTTAACAGATTAAATGCAAAAATGCTAATGTAAAAATCCATGTACAAATATTTGTACATGCCAGAATTCCCTGTACCTCCAATGGGAAAGGGATTCGTTAAATGAACTAGGGGCACAAATAACCTTTGATAAAACCAAAATTTGAGTTCATATTCTACAAAATAATGCCTGGGAAGCACAAATATGTCTCTTACAGGGATTACTTGAGACAAGAGAAAACAAAGAAAAAGAAGTACCTGTCAGTTCCCTTTCTGAGATAAAGAATGCTGTAACCCCTTCTGTATGGGCAACCAAGAAACCTGGAAGCGCTACATCAGTGAAGACAGAATTGAAGTCAGGAGCTACTGGTCAGATGAAAACAGTATCCTGTGAAATTGGAAGCCTGTGTTGGACTGGAACCTATTATAAACAATTTCCTCAAATACAGACTATTATGGGAGTGCTGGTCAGAATATAATACCCCCAATTCTCCCTATTAAGAAGCCACACTCAGGAATACAGATGGGTACCAGGTTTGAGGGCTATCAAGCAAATAGTAGTGCACATCCCTCCGGTGGTCCCTCATTAACCACCATAACCGACTCCAGTGTTTATTTACAGTCTTGGACTTAAAGGATGCATTCTTCTGCATTCCCTTAGAAGAACAAAGCCAGGAGTTGTTTGCCTTTGAACGGGAAAATCCCACGATGGGACAGAGAAAGCAGTTATGCTGGACAGTGCTTCCCCAAGGATTCAAGAACAGCCCCGTGGCTTTTGGTAATGTGCTTGCAAAGGACCTGGAGCAACGGCAAGGTAAGGAGGATAGTGTGACCTTGCTACAGTAGGTAGGTGAAATACTGCTGGGGTGAACACAGCTGAAGAACGTGAAGGAACCAACTGTAAGTCTGTTGGACTAGCAGGATACAGTGTCATGGAAAGAGTTGCAAGTCATTCAAACAACTCTGATTATCATCATTGCAAAGAAGCCCTATAAAATACAGACAGAACACTCTGAGACTGCTCGAACAGACCAAGGGGAGCAGCGGTGACACAGTGCAGGGCACACCAGTCCAGACAGACTGATAGAATCAAAGGAAACCGAAAGGCTGGTGAGATTGCAGAAAGCTTGCTCTAAAGCAGCCTTAGTCCCTGAAAGGGCTTTTAACATTAATGTCCCTGAAAATACAGGGAAGAAATATAAACTGGCTGAGTGTCTGTAGTGCATAAAGACACCTGGAGGGTAATGGAAAACTCCAGATGAACCATGTATAGTTACACGTAGTGCACACTGGGTAACAGGTATGTTTTTCGGACACCACCAGCAGATTTGCCCTTGAGGTGCTGATGTGCTTCATGTGCTGCAGGGGAAGCAACCCTGGGCTCACTTTTAAATCAGCTGTGCTTGCTGCATGTCTGTGCCTAGGGACAGGGGCTGCTTGCAAGTGGCAGCCCTAGGGTTTCAGCTCAGCCCCTGGGACCCACAACAGCCCAAGGGAAAGGCATGAGCCCCCCAGGGCTGTGCCAGGCACCTGGGTGCCAAAAGCACCCTGAGCCCTCTGGTTGATGGAGCCAGAACCTGCTCTCCTGGTTTAAGCACCATATCTTGCCCTCCGCTCTGTAAATAAACCTACAAGGCACATGGCACAGCCTGGCCCCCATGGCACAAAGGTAGCACACAAGCAGTTGGGCATCCGTTACTGGCACAGATAAGGGGCAATTAGAAGGCAGGGAGACAGCTCAATCCATGGCTTTTAGGATTCAAACCACCAAGACTGGAGAGAAAAAACCCCAACAGCCCCCAGCTATGGCAATTGCAGATTCAAGAGAAGCATCTGGGAAATTGCACTTTGCAGAAAGGACCTGGAATGCCTGCCTGGAGGTGCACTGAAGGAGGAAAGAGAGGGGCAGTGTGCTGCGCTCCAGATACAGATCAGCGAGGGCCAGAACAAAGCAGGACTGAGGGAACTCGTGAGAAACCCATGATCTGGAGGCAGAGACCCTCTGGGGAGCTGTTCCAGCTCCTGTGTTGGTCCTTTCCCTGTTGCTGTCTTTTCCCTTTCCGTCTCCCGCTGCTCAAACTCTCTGCTTTGAGTGCTGGGGACAAGCCCATAGGTGGCCATCAAACAGGCAGGCTTTTTTGGTGGTGCAGAGTAAGAGGGACCTTTGAAGTAGCCCAGGGCAGCCGCGCTGTGTCCCCCTGCCTTTCAAAGGCCCGGCCTTGGCTATTGTGCTCGCATCCGGAGCTTGTTTGTGCTCTCGTCCAGGCTCCCAGCCCTGCAGCCCCCCTGCCGCGGTGACAGCCGCCCTGACCACCAGATAAAAGCAGGCAGGCTCACTGGGCAGAGTTGCTATCAGAGCAACGACAAGCAGCAGAGCCCCGCAGTGCAGTCACTGAGATAGCAGGAGCTGACCCTGCACCGCTGAAGGCTCCAGGTCAACAACAGCTCCTGCTCCATCTCCACCAGGCCCATCTGCCCGAGCACTTTGTCTGTTGGTAGGAGCAGTATCAGCCCCACACACGCCAAGGACTTGTCCTCTTGCTGCTGCTCTCCCCCTCAGCCACACCTGGGGAGGGCCAGCATCTTGCCAAAAGGTGTTTAACTGTCAGGCAGGAAGCAACACTAAAGCCTTGGTCTTTGCTGATCACCTCATCTCATCTCCCTGCATCCTCTGAGAAGGAATAAAGCAGAGATAATTGCCTGCCCTCCTCCTTTTAGGCAGGCAAGGAGCACAGAGGGGTCCCCAAGACTTTGGGGGTTAAGATTCCAGTGGAACCCAGTCTTTGCAAGGATGTTTTCACCTGCTGGGGCAGCATCCAACCATGCTCCTCTCTGCTAGGCATCCATGCCAGCCCCTTGCAGGCACAGCAGTGATAACAAGCACCGCCATGTCCACTTCCCTCCTTGGGTGGAGGCATGGAGGCAAAAAAAAACCCCAGAGGTCTCTGAGGAGGGGTCCCAAGGGATACCCCAAGTCTGAACATTCATAGGAACAGGAGATTGCACTGTCCTTGGCCCCATGCTTCTCCCCAGCCCATTCCCAAGGTGCTCAGTGCTTTCTGGCTGCTCTCTGGCTGTCAGGCAGGAGCACTGGGCCAGCTGCAGACAATGAGAAGAGGCAGGCCAGGTCCAGGTGCTTCCCCAGGAAGGATGCAAAGATGGGTGTTATTTTGAAGAGAAGGCAGAGGTGTAGCCAGCTCTCAGCACTACCTGATATATATCTTCAGTTCCTCAAGTGTCTCTTTGTGGCTGTATGTGGCCCACCCCCTGCCTCCTCTACCCCTTTGCTACACGAGAATAGGCTGCAGATCCTTTCCCAGACTCTGGTGCCCGCTGGGCTCCCTCTCCTTCCTCAGGCTCTGCTGCAGCTTATGCAGGGACTGTGGCTGAAGATCCAGACCTCCCAAGGATGGCCATTTGCACCCAGATTGCTGGGAGGGAGCAGGATGGGGTGACCTCTTCCAAGGCAGCACAATGTCTTTTTCTGCAAGGATCAGATCCAACTATGTCACCTATCATTCAGTCAGGGCAATTGAGAAATGTAGCAGCAAAGTCCAAAAAAACAAGGTCTTCTAGAGGATGGGGATACTCACAGTGTTGTGCAATTCTTGGGTATTGCACTGCTGGCTGGGGGAGACATGGGCAGAGAGGGCAGGCTCTCCCAGGACTTGCACCTGCCAGCCCCAGCATGAAGCACAGTTGCAGAATGATTCCGGGGTTGCAAAAACCTGGATTTCCCATCTCCCTTCTGGGACCTATAATTGACTGCACCCCAGTGCAACCTACAAGTTGAGCAGGGAGCACAGCCAATGCATGGCTCAGATCTGCCCCTAGGAAAACAGGAGCTGGCACAGCCGCTTCTCCAAGTGGCTATGATGCAAAAGAAGCAGCTGACACAGGGCAGCAGACCTTTGTCCCTGGGTGTCTATTGATTCCTGGCCCTGTACCCTGGGGTGCCTCACAGCCTGTTTCACGGAGCACATAGCCCACAGGAGGCCTTAGACCACCTTGCCTATATCCCACCCTGTGGGCTACCACATCTCTCACAGCCGCCAGCCTCAGCCCAGCGGCGTGCTCTTGGCTGCAGCAACTCTGACTTAGCACCACGCTCCAGCACTTGGTTCTGGGCTTTTCCATCCCTTCCAGTTTGAAAAGCTACCTTAGCCCCAGTATTTCTTGCCTTTAAGAAGTGCTCAAGGCACCTCCCAACGTTGTTTCTGATAAGCTTCTCACAAGCACGGGGCATCCTTTCCAGCCTGTTTATCTCTGTGCTTCTTGTTTTCCCTCTGTTTTTTAACTGCCTTCCCAAAATGGGGGTAGGACAGATGGTCATGCGAGAATCAGCTGCACAGCAAAACTGAAGTGAAACTATTTTCCTTTCCATGTGTTGCTCTTATGTTTCAGCACTAATCCTGCAGGATGGACACTGCCACATCACAGGATACTGCACAAGGGACTGTGGAGTCATTTGAGCCTGAGTCAGGGGACTCACAAGCCCCCAAAGAGTTAAGAGGAAACAGGGACAAACATTATCTTAAAACAACAGGGCCAAGCCACAATGAGGAAGAATGCCCTGATGAAAGCTGGTCTAAAGCAAGGTGTCAGGACAAGTACGGAGGCTCCTGCACTGAACTGCAGGCAGGAGCTGGGTCAGGCAGGGAGTGGAGCAGGCAGAGGCAAAAGAGGAGCTGGGATGCAAGCTGCAGATGCCCGTGACATGGCACAGCAGGTCTCAAACAAAAGTCTGCTGCAGTCTGAGTTTAAATGCTCCTGGCCTTTGGGAACCAGAGACCTCTGGGTGGATGGTGATGGCTTTTCATTTTTATGGTCCTGAACCATGCTAAAATCGTGCACACAGAGACTGTGCATCTTTATGGGATGAGAAGTCAACAGTCACCCACCAATCCTACATCTCCATCCCCAGCTTTGGTTGTCTCTGTTCCTCCTAAAAATGTTTGGCTGAGCTGGGCAGCCTGAACACCTACATCTCCTGCAGTACAGACACTGCTTTGCGAGAAACGAGCCAGGTCCGAGGGAGGGGACTCCAGCCACTGACAGCTGGGAGCCAGCCAACTCCTGCTCCCCACCCACAACCAATGCGAGGTGCTGGCACTCTGCTCTCAGGTACCATGTTGCATTTGGAGAACCATCATTTTAAGGTATTTCACTGCCAATGCTGGCTGTGGTACAAAAATATCTCAGTTTCTAGAATGTCAGCTCTCTTCTCTTTTTCCTGGCAGGTGTAGAAACGAGGAGCTGCTCTGCACATGGTCAAACATATTGTGAGAAGGAACAGAAAACACCTTCAAGCAAGTATCTGTCAGGGCAAGTCGGGGCTGGCACAGCAGGGCACACAGCACCTCCCCTGCTAGCTGGAAGGGAGGCACAGTGAAGGGAGGCCATGGGGAGACATGAATGAAGACTGACCCTTTTCTAGCTTGCATTTCAGCATTGCTCCTGGGAACCTCCTGAGCTCTGCTGCAGGTGTCCCTCCTCCAGAGGGACCTCAGTGCAGAAACACTGCTTGGAGCAGGGCGCCCAGGAGGAATGTAACAAGCAGGGCAGGGCTGGCTCTGGTTACCCCAGGCTATACTTTACTGAGGAGCAGGTTGCATCCAGACCGTTGTGGTCAGAAACAATCAGGGTATCCAGCCTGCAGGACTGATCTAATCCCTTTCCAAAGCCGCTCACTCCTCTGGTTCCCACAGAGGCACCCAGCAGCAGCATGTCCCGCAGGGCAGCCACACACCAAGTGACAGTGGTGTGTCCCTCCCATGACCAGCATCACCACACTGGAGCTGCCCTGGATGTGCGGGAACTGGTGGAGTCAGGAGATCTCATGAAAGGAGAGCTTTATTCTGCTCTCAAGGAGGAAGAGGCTTCCAAATCAGTTTCCAGTACAAACTTCAGTGGTGGAGCGCACTTCTGTGAGCTTGTAGAAGACGCAAGAGATGTGATGTGACTATCACAGTTCGTAGCAAACAGCCCATTGGTGTGTGAAGTCCTCTAGGAGAAAATGGTGAAGATTTGGCATATGTAGTTGTCACTTCTAACTGTTCCAGTGGAGCTTGGCTCAAACCGCCTCTGACAAATGGAGCTGGGGGGTCCACCCACCACCACGTCTTGCCTGGGAGCTGCTTTACAGAGAACTTGTCTCCAGACAGCCACGTTGAGTTTCAGATCTAGTTAATCCCCCCTTTACCAGTGCAGGAATGTATTGCTTTTCACAAAACATAATCCTCTTTGCAATCATGTGTTCTGCCAAACTACAAACTTTCTGCTCCTGTCCTTCTTTCCCGGGAGAGGATTTGAAGCAATAATCCAGGCCTACCCATTTATTTTTTTAATGAGCAAGGGACAAATGAGCACGGCATTGCAGGACATGAGCACACCTAAACCTCAAAGATTCCCCAGTTCTGGCACACTTTTGAGGGAATGCTCCAAGCTGGGGGATGAAGGCTAGAAGCAGTGACCTTCACTTGCACTGGAGCCCAGAGGAAGTTGTGGCCATAGCCAGGGCCCACTCATGACCATGGGTAATTTTGGAGACAGCAAACACCAGTGGGTGCTAGAGGAGGACAACATGTTCTGCAGGGTCCATGCAGCTGGCATCTTTATGAGATGACCCACCAGCTGAAAGGAAGTGGAGCAAATATCATAGCCCTGGTAGTCCTGGGGAACCAGCAGCAGATGGCCCGTGGCAGGGGGAGCTCCCTTCACAGCCCCAGCTGGTGGCTGGCCAAGTCACAAGCATTACACTGACAACCTCCAGTACCGAGGGTACCTTACATGCTCCCTAAATTCCCCCCAGTATATTATTTACCACTTGGACCCTAAACCCACTGAGCTGCCTCCTTAACCCGTTTCTCCCCCTTCTGAAACACACTGAAAGAAGTTGCATGCTAGAAAATGACTAATACATTCGCATGACCAATATGTTACACTTCTCCTTCAAGTTCATAGGAACAAAACAGAACCTCCCTGCTCTACACCTGCTATCCTCCAGAGACAGAGAGCTGTGCACAGCGAGGAGCTCCCGCTGCAGCACAGGGTCACCCTGTGGGCCCCGCGCAGCCCATGCCCTGACACATGCTCCTCCTGCTTCTGGTGTTCATGCACTGTTGGGGCTGGTTGTCACAAAGGCATGCGACACTTCTCCTCATGCCAACAAAACAGCAATCTCAGATAGCACCACATGAAGGCAAGGCACCTCACTCAGATATAAAAAGGTGGCTCTGAGCACACATGACTTGCTGGGACCTGAAGACGCTGAGCACTTCCCAAGCCACAGCAAGCCTGGTTTGCACCACCCAGGGAGGAAAACATTTTTTCCTGCCCCCTTCCCTCAAAACGCTGAGAGGGTGGGAATGATGAATCCATGACCTGCTCATTCTTGCGGCTGCCACATACTGTGGTAAAAGCATACCCATCCCACGAAGAGGCGTTAAACTTGCATCCCTAAGCAACAGACAGCTGCCTGGCTTCCAGCCCTGCCCGGGGGGAAAGCTGGAACTCCAGTTCACCCACTAAAACACATGTTGCTCTGCAGGCAGCTCCAGGCCATCCCAGCAGTATCTGAAGGCAACCTAAACGCAACGTGGTTCCCTCATCCCCCTTCCCCACCGCAGGGGCTGCTCAGGTAGGGAGCCAGCCAACAGACCAACACACACAGCCGGCGGCAGGAGGTTCCCTGAAGGGCACTAAAGCTGGCCAAGGGTCTGGACCACAAGTCCTGTGAGGAGCTGCTGAGGGAGCTGGGGCTTTTTATTCCTGAGAACAGGAGGCTGAGGGGAGACCTTGTCGCTCTCAGGGTTGCAGGGATGTTGGGGTCTGTCTCTTCTCTTGGGTGAGAAGCAACAGAATGAGAGGAAATGGCTTAAAACTGCACCAGGGGAGATTTAGGTTAGATTTCTGGATGAATTTCTTTACTGAAAGGGTAGTCAAGCCTTGGAACAGGCTGCCCAAGGAGGCGGTGGAGTCACCATCCCTGGAGGTATCTGAGACACATGGATGGAGCGCTGAAGAACAAGACCCAGAGGTGGGCCAGGCAGGGTTAGGCTGTGGCTGGAACCGGGGATCTAAAGGGTCTCTTCCAACCCAGATGATTCTACTACGATTCTAAAGCCCCCACCCCGCTCCGCAGCACCCCGCTCCGCAGCACCCCAGCCCCTCCGGGCGGGCTCTGAGGAGACGGCACAGCAGCCGCGGCTGAGCCCCCCGCCGACCAGACGACGGGGCGGGGAAGGGCGGCGGCGCCCCGCCCTGCGCATGTGCGACGGGCGGGGCGTGGCGCGCGGAGCTAAAACGGCATTGCTGCTGCCGCGCTCGGATCCCGGCGCCGGGAGCGGAGGGGAGGAGGAGGGTGAGGTGCGTGAGCCGGCCGTTGGGCGGGCGGGAAGAGGCGGCCGCCGCTGTGAGGTGAGGAGACGAGGTGACGAGGCTGCGCGGCGGGAGCAGGGGGCGCGGGGCGTGCTGGGGCTGCGCAACACCTGCGGCCCCGGTTGGCGGCGCGGGGGGAAGCGGGGGGGGAGAGGCGGGAGCGCGTGTGCGCACGTACGCACGTGGCGGCGGGAGCGGCGGAGGCTGCAGGGCCGGCTGACCTTGAAGGCCGGTAGGGCACCGCCGCGGGGGCGGCCCTGCCGCTCGGCCCCGTGTGTGGCGGCAGGCCCGGGCGGAGGGGAGACGTGCCCGCGGCGGGCAGCCTATCGCCCGGCCCGCTTATCTGGCGGGCTCCAGTCGGGCCCTGCCCGCGGTATCAGGGCCGCCCCGCGGGAGGCTACTCGCGATTAATTTCTTTCAGGATTATTTATTTTCCCTAAAGGCTTCCCCCCCCCACCCCCTTTTCTCCCCGGTTTGCCTTGTTTATGCGGCCCGCGGGGATGGTGCTTGTCTCCCGGGCCGCTTAGCCCGGGCTGCGTCCCCCGGGCTGGTGCAGGGAGTTCGGCGGTGGGCTCGAGGTGGGGGAGAAAAGTGGGGGGGGGGGACCGCCTTGTGATCCCGGGAGGCTGAGGAGCATCCCGAGGAGCATCCCTGCCAGGTGGGAGCCGGCGCCTCGGGTTGTAACTTGGAAAAGGCTTCTCCAGGCTGCCGGAGATTCATCTCCCTGTACCCTTGCCCCAAACAAAAGGAGCAGTGAGCGGGTGGCCACCTTTGTTCTCCAAATAAAACCCGCTCGTGCTGCGGAGCTCTCAGGTGTGAAGCTCGTCCACGTGTACCTGCAGGCCGGTTCAAAGCCCTTTCCCAGCAGCAGTGTCAGAGGGCATACTCCAGTTGGGTGCTCCCAGCCTGAATGCCTGTCCCAACCCAAACTGTCAAGTGATGTAGCTTGTAAAGCTCTTTTGAAGCATCTCTTCAGGCAGAAATGCTGAAGTAATTCAGTTGCAGCTTGCCTCTCAGATAAGTTTGCAGTCTAGAACTAGAAAAAGTAGCTGAAATGCTTTTCAAGAGTAGCTCTGCAAGACTCTCCAAAACTAAAGTTCCTTCATAAAGCAGTAAATAATGCAGCTGTCTAGAAGGGACCTTGCAATTAGAAGTATTTGGGCAGAGCGGGACTTTGTGCTGCTTTGCTCTAGGCTTTGTGTCATTTCTGGCTAGCAATCTTCAATCTTGTCTTCAGTGCCATCATTGAGACAGGTGGTAGGGACCTTAGATATGTGATGTCCTTTATCACAGATGAGCAAGTGCATCTTGCCAACCCTCCCATAGTGGAGGTGGCCCTACTGTTAATAAGATCCTTGGCTAAAATTAGCTGTTTGAGACTGTATTCCTCATTTATACACCTCCCTCCCTGTCCCCAGAGTTCAGTAGGGTCAGTTTGTTTGCCAGACCTGATGTTTGCAGTGAGAGTCTGTAAACTTCAGGTTGTGTTCAAGGTTGGTGTAGGTTGACCCAACACCATGCCTGATGTAGCAGCGTGCACATGGACAGGCATTCTGTGAGTGATGGTGACTGATCTTGGGCGTTTCATGCAGTGGTGTGGGGAACAGCCTGACAACCTGTTGTTCTTTTCTGAACTTCTAGGGCTTTGGTGAAGTTGGTAGGCACTTCTCCAGAAGGTAATGGACCATGCCAGAGCGGCTATCTCTAACTTGGTAAGATACAGTCCCCCTGTGTTGTGCCTTGGTGTGCTGATGATACTGCAGGAGAAAGGTTCAGCAACACCCAGCGGAGAAAATGATGAATCCGAAGCACTGTTAGGTGCTGTGTGTGGGTTGAGACAGATGTCCCTGTAGCTAGCTGGCCATGATAAGGATGCGGTTAAGCAGTTCAGAGCTGCTGGGGTTATCTGGTTAACTGGTACGATGTCTTTAGTCTCTCAGGAAGCTTATGGTGGGGGGGTGGTGGTGATGGTGGGGGGTGGTGGCAGCAGGGGAAGCAAACCTTGAACAACGTTCCAGGAGGAAGTGCTGTTGAGGAAGCTGATTGAATGCCTATCAGAACAATCAACGTGTGTTGTGTTACGTGACTTTGGCAGTGAGAATTCATCCACAAGCCCAGCCTTTGTATGTGACCTGTGCTTTGAAACAAATGTGGAGGAGGAGGTAGCTCTGAGCTTGCTCAAGCAAACCCTCTAGTCCCAAAGAGCTCCAACTGTGAAATGACCCTAGACGAGGACTGTGAATGTGATAGCTTGGTCTCTGATCAAGTATGAAGAACCTGTAGTGTGAGGGAAGCCAAGCTATCAACCAGCTGAGCAAGGACACTGCTAGGATAAACTGTGGTGTTGCCCTTTCTGAAATGTGAGCAGCCAGCTACTTCATTGTGGCTGTCGGGGACAGGAATGGAACTGCAGGTCTGAAATTACGTTGGTTTAGTTTTGAGCAAGTGAGCTAATGTCTGGTCTCTGACTTGTAGTTTGAGAGTGAACAGAGAACTGTGGATGAGACACTGAGATTGCAAGAGGCTTGTGTGTTTGGCACCATCAGTTTCGATGCTCCAGGACTGTTGCTCCCAAAACTATTCCTCTGGCCTTTTAGCCAGCCTCCTGTCTGTCTCTGGCACAACTGTGGCCACAGACAAGTTCAGCAGCTCTAATGGAAACTGAGTGGCTCTGCTCAGTGCCAGGCTATGCCTGGAATTGAGTTTAACTGTCTTTTAATCTGAACGACTGCCTTGCACGCAGGCTGCTGTTGTGTGTGGGGGTGATTGGACTGTGTTGCAGCTGTTCAGAAAAGTGGGCTCCAGAGTGGAAGCTGCTCTGCTTGGGACTGATAAAGCCCTGTCGAATGGTTCCAGTTGCTGGGGGATGTGGGAGGTGTATCCTCAGCTTTCATGGTAGCTGAGGTAACAGAATTCCCATTGGTCATCTCTCTTCAGCCTAGCTGTTCTATCATACTTATCAATAGTCTAATTTAGGAGTACCCTGGGGCAGTTTAAAAACAAGATTATGTAGATACTGGGTGAGAGTATTTACGTCAAAGTGGATGCAGCTCAAAGGCACAATCATGGAAGGGTTGCCTTCCCTTTCCTCTGTTGTCATCTAAGTTCCCCTCTTTCATCTTCGGGTCAGATCAGTGCATTGATTAAGACCAGGAGTTTCTACTTCAATCAGCCTTTGCTGTGAGTTTACATGGGAAATGCCAATGCCATTGGCAGTGTCCAACCAGTGTGGCTCTGAACTTGTGCAGGACAAACAAGTGTGGCATAAGCTGTGGAGGCCCTGAGTGGGTCTGCATCTGTCTGTTCAAAGCAGTCAGCCTGATTTATTGACAGCCAAATACTTGGGTTGCACTGGAATGGTTTCATATGAACAGGCTGTATTTGGTTTGGGCCACTGGTGTGTCTGGCTGCAAGGACTGTAGGTTGGTGTAGCAAACTGTTCTATCACATGACTTTCTTTCGCCACAGTTTGGTGGGGAACCAATGTCCTACACCCGCTTCAGCATTGCCCGGCAAACGGATGGAGACAACAGCCATGTGGAGATGAAGCTGTCTGCTGATGATGAGGAAGGAGGAGAGATTGGGAGACCGGAGCACCTGCATGCCAGCATGCCTCCTCCACGGAGGAATGGCAAGAACCTCTGCTTCCTAGTCATTGCAGCTGTTCTCCTCCTCTTGATCGGTAAGGCAGGGCGAGAGGCAGCTGCGTGAAGGAGACTCTGGTACTGGGCATATCTGAGGCTGTTAACATTTGATTCTGTATTGTTTCAGGAGATAATTAAAGAGCCTGGATTGAGGCTGCAGCCTTTTGTCACTAATTCTGCTTAGCTTAAATTTAGGGTACAGATTTGGCACAAAAGTGGGAAGTTTTAACAGTGGAACTATGACTTAGCTAAAGGGCAAGCTGGTCTGTGCACAAGCATGCTGCTTTTCCCTCCATTAACTTTTAACACTTCTCTAGAGATGTGGGTATAAACATACCAGTAACGCCTCTGGTGCTCATCTCTCAAGGGTTTTAACACTGCCACTGACATAAAGTAAGCATTTTCCTTCCCAGGTGGTGCTGCAGGGACTCTGCCAAGCAGAAGATCAGATTTACAGTGTTCCTTAAAACATACAAGCTCAAGACAAAATGTCAGGCTGCATATCCCCATTTGGCCTCAGGCATGCCAGCTTGTCAGAAATGGTGCGAGGGCAGAGGTGCATCTTAACCCCTGAAGATGCTTTGAATGCACTTGTATGGCAGGGGGCTGGTTTAGACATCTTTCTGCAGCACAAAAGAAATGCCTGTTCTGTCTGTAGGGTTTCTGATTGGCTACTTGAGTTACCGTGGACGAATGCAGAAGGCTAGCAGGTGTCTGGATGGAAGTGGCAAGTGTGAGGCTCCTACTACAGCTTACTTAATGGATGATGATGAAACTGAGGAAGAAGAGGTTCCTGGACCACCTGTCTTGTACTGGCCTGAGCTTAGAGCCATGTTGTCAAATAAGCTGTCAGCCAAACGTCTTGAGGACAGTTTGAGGTAAAGGTTCCAGAAAATTTAGCTACACTTATGGGAGAGGCACAGCCTGTGAGCAGAATCATAGAAACACCTGAGCTGGAGGAGACCCTTAAGGTTGAGTCTGTCCACAGCCTAACCCTGCCTGGCCCACTTCTAGATCATGTCCTTAAGCACTTCATCCATGTGTCTTTTAAATTCCTCCAGGGATGGTGATTCCACCACCTCCCAGGGCAGCCTATTCCAATGCTTGACTACCCTTTCAGTAAAGAAACTCTTCCTGATTCTAACCTAAATCTCCCCTGGTGCAATTTTAAGCCATTTCCTCTCATTCTATTGCTTCTCACCTGAGAGAAAAGACCAACCCCAGCATCTCTGCAACTGCCTTGCAGGTAGTTGTAGAGAATGATAAGGTCTCCCTTCAGCCTCCTTTTCTCAAGACTGAAAAGCCCCAGCTCCCTCAGCTGCTGCTCATAGGACTTGTGCTCCAGAACCTTGAGCTCCTTTGGAGAACAAGGGCCGTAAAGATATTGTGGGGTGGTATGTAATTAAACGTGGGCTTAAATGGCCCATCGTGTGTGGGTTTGCAGGCTGATCACTGCAGTGCAAGCTGGTGCTATAGCCTAAGCTATACATGTTACCTTACAGGCAAAGGGCAAATAAATACTCCTTTGAAGCTGGCCAGATTGAAGATGACAGCACTGCCGTCTATATTCATGACCAATTCACCAGCTTCCACCTGGATGAGGTGTGGAACGATGAGCACTACGTTAGGCTGCAGGTCAAAGGCAGGTATGTTAATGAAGAGGTGAAGATCCCTTTCTTGCAGCATGGGTATCAATAGCCTTCAGCAAACATGAGTTTTGGTGAAAGCAGTGCTGAAAGCAGAAGGGGGTGAGCCACTTACCCCTCTCCAAAGAGGGCCTCAACTTAACCAAGCAGTAGCTACTCCTGTCTCTTCTCAGGCTTTCTAAATCCAGAGGAGCTGGTAGCAGCCCTCTGGATTTTTTCCTGGAACAGTTGTTTCCTCAAAGCGTGCTTAGGAAGTGCAGAGAAAACAAACTTAAGTAAAGTGTTGGCTGAAGTGCAGATTCCCTGTGTCTAAATCTGCTAGCATGTGTGACTGTGTCTTGTCACACAGACAGGTGTTGCAGACCTGCCAGTGGCTCAGGAGGACATCAACAGGCATTGTGCTGGCTGACAGCTTGTAACCTCCTGTCTTATTTGCCCCTTTATGTCAAGAGGAAATGAATTTACATAGCTGAAGAGGAGGCTAGGAGACTTGGAAGCACAGATTCTCTCTGCTAGTTGTCTTAAAAATTAGCCTTTTTAATGGCTATGAACAACCCCAGAAATTCTTTCCTGAACATACTGGGATGAGCTTGCCTGTTTCAGGCTTTGCATTGGTTTGGTCAGGCATGCAGCCTGAAACATGGGAGCTGGGTAAATACAGAGTTTGTGTGTGAAAGAACATAACACTGTCTCTTTACATTTAATAGTACCAACAACAGAGTGTCTGTGGTGGAAGATGGTAAGGAGGACGAACTGGAGAGTCCTGATGCGTATGTGGCGTACAGCAAGAGAGGTTCAGTTGTTGTAAGTGACTCTAAGAAGATCCTGGAAATAAGCTTGCATGCTTACTGGGTGACAATGTCCAAAATATACACTCCACATCCTGAAGTGACATAAAGCCTTCCCTGGTTACAGAGCTGGGGTGGTGCTGGGGAGAGTGGGGTAAGGAATAGGCCCACATAATTCTGTTACTTTGGCAAGTTACAGAAGTAACTGTTTAAACTTATCTGCTAGGATCAGGGCAGGAACCCTGAGTGAAGTGTGGCTCCATCAGGCATGTTGCTGTGATCAGAGTTTACATTGTTGGGCTTGAACTCCCTGCTGTTAACAGGAGTCACTGTGACTATAGGGCATTTGGCCTGACTTACAGACATAGGACTGCTGCAGTTATAGCCAGTGTTTCTGTTCCAGGGCAAACCAGTCTATGTAAACTATGGTCTGAAGGCTGATTTTCAGAAGATACAGAAACTGGATGTTTCACTGAATGATACTATAATCATCTTCAGAGCTGGAAAAATAACCCTTGCTGAGAAGGTAAGCTGTCTGTGCCCCGAAGCCTGGCCGAACTTGGCAGCAGGAAGCTGTGCTTCCTCCTCTTGCAGACACACCTCTCTGCCTCTGTTCAGGTCTCTAGAACTTAGGTATGTAGGCTTGTCCCTGCAGGCCTGGTCTTGCTTGTTTGCACTGAGCCTCCATGTGCAGGTCTGGACACCAAGGCTGAACAGAGCTGGTTAGCGTTCATGGTGATGTTGTTCTTGGCCTGTGGAAATCTGTCTGCATTTGGAGTGGTGGAGGCAGAGGGAGATGGCCTGGGGGCTACAGGGTACAGAGCTGGATGGAATTGCTAGATGCAACCGTAGGGCTGCTAGAAGCAGAGCAGCTCTTGCTGCTGCAGCCAGATACTTTAAGTATCTCACTTGGGCCCTTGCTGACTGTTCACTTGGACCAGGTGAAGGTGCTGGCACTGCTTTCCCCAGCAGCTGCCTTGCATATTGCTGTAACATTCCTGCTGCAGTGAGTAGAAGTGAGTATCAAAGCAGCCTAAAGGATTCGAGTCCTTCTGTACACAAAGCTGTTCTAGGTCTGACCCAGAGCTACCCCTCAAAGGAGTGCTCCTGGAGAGGCTGGGGCACAGGGCTCTCTCCTGTCAGACTCTGCCTGCCTGCATGCATTAGGCATAGGCAAGGCTGAAAAGTGCTTCCACAAGGGGTGCTTGCTGGTTTTCCAATCCCCTTCCCACTTTGCTAACTGGTGTCTTAGCCTTGCAAGAGTGTTTGTATTCGTGGTGTGTTGTAGATGGTAGGTGTATTAAACAGGGACCTGACAAGGCCCTTATTCCTCCATCTTCCATGTGAAGATGAGCCTCCAGTGGCTGCTTGTCTTGTCTTGAGTCTAACTTAATCTTGGGAAAACAAATGGAACATAATCAGAACTAAATTGCATCTTCTAAGCTGCTCTGAGGAGCAGGTGTGAACTGAAGGAATCATAGGGTGACAACTTCCTCCTGTATCTGTCACTATTCAGGTGGCTGTTAAAACCTGTTGGGCATTGAGGTACACAGACCTTCACAGTGCTAGTCCATGTACCTGCCTTAGTTTCCCTTGCTGCCTGTGCACATGTGCAGTTACTGTTGCTCTGCTTCAGGTTGCAAATGCTGAAGAGGTGGGAGCAGCTGGTGCCCTGATGTACCTGGACCCCTCTGATTACAGGAACACAGATGCACTTGTCCCCTTTGGACATGTGAGTATGTGACTGGCTCTCCTGTGTGCTGTTCTCATGACCCCTCCTCACTGTAGGCTGCAGCAGTTGTTCTGCAGGCCTCTGGCCCAGCACTGCTTCATGCCCTTCTGTAGATGGAAACTGTTAGATTCCTCTGAGATCTGAGGACTCCTCTTGCTTTTCACAGGCCCACCTTGGAACTGGAGACCCTTTCACCCCAGGCTTCCCTTCTTTCAACCACACCCAGTTCCCACCATTGCAATCTTCTGGACTACCTAACATTGTTGTTCAGACCATCTCTAGCCAAGCAGTAGGAAGGCTGTTCAGGTAACTGTTTCTCCTGGCTTGTGAGCTAGGCTGCTGTCGCCTCCTTGTAGGGATGAGACGGTGTGGAGGTGCTGTGAGCCCAGGGAGCTCTCTGCTGGTCTCTGCTGTGTATCACAGGGAGCACCTGCTGGAACTGGCTGGAGAAATGTCACTTGTGTCCATGTCTTAAAGACTGAACTTTATCTAGATTTCTCTTGGCCCTTGCATCCTAACTCTCCCTGGACAATCAGTGGGACAGGACTGCATGCTATTTCCTGAGCAGACCCTGAACAAGGCTGCACTGGCAGATGCAGGCTTGCTTTTTTACAGGGTAACTAAATGACCTCAGAGCTGGATAAGAAGTTCAAAGGTACTCTCTCCTTTTTTTTTCTTTTCCTTTTTTGTTTCTTCCCCTCAGCAAAATGGATGGAGAAGAGTGCCTTCCAGAGTGGAAGGGTGGCATCCTGAGATGTAGGGTGATGCTGAGGAACGCTAGCAAGATGATGGTGAATCTGACTGTGAACAATGTGATGGTGGACAGGAAGATTTTGAACATCTTTGGTGCTATCAGGGGATTTGAAGAACCAGGTAAAAGCAACTACCTCATGAATCTGTCTTGAGGAGAACTCTTCTTTTGTGGGGACTGTGTTCTTAGAACAGAAGCTCAAAGCTGCTTTTCTGATAGATGGTGTTTGCAACCTGAAGCTTGCAGCTCAGATCTGTTTCCTTTACAGATCGGTATGTTGTGATTGGAGCCCAGAGAGACTCCTGGGGCCCAGGAGCAGCCAAGGCTGGTGTTGGAACTGCCATATTGCTGGAACTTGCTCGTGTGATCTCAGACATGGTGAAAAATGGTAAATATCTGTGTACGAAAGTGGGGGGGTGGGAGGTGATACAGGTTTAGTTCTGTGTGGTAACACTGGAGAGCCCAGTTGCAGAATAATCCTTTAGAAAGGCACTGGAGATCTAACAAAACCTCCCAAGAAGCTATTGCTTGTCCAGTATGGACAACTTGTCTGTTGTGAGAACTTACTTGTAAGGGTTTGGCTGGGTTTCTGCTTGCGTCTGGTTTGGCTTGAAAGAATGTCCTTGGATAACACACGATGCACACCTCAAGCTTGAGCTGTCTACTGGACAGACAGGCCTGAAGGAGGGAAATCACTGAAGTAGCTGGCCAGCTGGAGTGGTGGGGCTGCATTGTGGCACTAAGCATGAGTGCTCTGTCTCCAGGGCTAATTTGGAGCACAGGCAGCTAAACAAAAAATGGCCAAAATACAGGCAGCATGGCTTTCCTACTCAGTTCTGCTGTAGGGCAGGATACAGTATCAGTGCACCTCCGAATGCTTCAGCTCTGAGAAGGAGGTGACTCATCAACCCAAGCCTTTGGTGTGCTAATCTACACCTCTGTGGGGGAAAGGCAGACATCTCTTTCTCTGTCCTTTGCAGATGGCTACAAACCAAGGCGCAGCATCATCTTCGCTAGCTGGAGCGCGGGCGAGTACGGAGCAGTCGGTGCTACGGAGTGGCTGGAGGTACTGCTGCTTTGATGGACTTCTGTGTGGTGACTGTGCTGCTGTGACTTCCTGTAGATTAAACCTCCTTGTGCTGTGCCACTGCTCATCTTAAAATACTTGTTTTTTGTTCCAGGGTTATTCTGCCACGCTGCATGCCAAAGCCTTCACTTACATTAACTTGGATACTGCAGTCCTAGGTAACCTGCTGCTCTTAACTTTCTTGAAACTGAGTGGGACCAGAATAGCTTGACAGACCCCCCCCCCTCCCTGAACCCCCAGAAACATGGGCTGTGCCAGAAATTGATGCTGGATGTCTGGCTGAAGGCTGATGTGACTTTGTTTATTCTCTTGTTGATGTTGAAGCTGGGAGGCTGCTGTAGCCTTAGCCAGAAGGACACAGTGCTGTTAAGGCCCAGCAGACTGTTCTGTGTCGGTTAAAAACCCTCGGGCAGCAAGCTGGACATCAGCTGTTGCTCAGTCACAGGGCTGTGCAGCTCTAGTAGCAGTGGTTCATAGTGCCAGAGTGTTAAGTGCCCTTTCTTTTTTGCAGGTTTCAAACACATGAAGATTTCAGCTAGCCCATTGCTGTACACGCTGCTGGAGAGGACTCTGAAGGGGGTGAGTTGAAGGATCTTGGGCTAATCAAAGTGCTGTAATTTTTAATCAGGAATCAAAAGCACCCAGAGCAGCACTGAGTCACTTGCCCCAGCTGGCACCTTCTGAGCAGAAAGCCCTGCTTAAAAGAAAGGGATGGGATATTCTGGAGGATCCTGTCTGAAGTTAGCTGGGTTCTGAGAATTGCAGTTCATGTGTGTGGAGTCAAGTCAGCAAATGTCACGTTTCAGTGGGAGATGAATGCCTGTCCTGCCTGAGCTGTGTCTGGAGAAAGGTCAGGGGAGACACCTGACTCTGGCATCTGCACGGCACTGCAGGCTCCAGGATGGACCTGGAAACCTGAGCGGAGGTCAGAACAAGTGCACTGACTGTCATTTCTGTACAGGTGAAGGACCCAGTAAAGGATTTGGGAAGCCTCTATGACAGAGTTGGCTCTGACTGGGTAAAAACAGTGTAAGTATTGTCATGCTGCTCTTCGGGAAAGCAAACTTCTGTAAGGGAACTAACTAAATAGCTTTTGCTCTCTCTGCTGGAGTGTCCTACCGTTGTCTGCGGTGGGCTTTACCTGTTGCAGTGGGATCAGGCAAGCAGGAACAAACAGTACAGCACTGGCTGTACTTAGTGCTGCCCCAAGCTACCTGTAGGCAGGCCGGATACCTCTTTGGAGAGCAAGAACAGCCTTGTACAAGGACTGGTCACCAGAAATGGACAAGCAGCCCTTGGCACTTGGCCAGGATTCCTTGCTAAAGCCAGTCTTGCCTAGACAGGATAGTCCATTTAGCTCAGAGCTTCAATTCTTGGGCTTGTAGCTTTTCTACTGGGATGTCCAAACCAGTTGGTAACTACTCAATACTTATTGTTTTGCAGTGTTCCTCTTGGGCTGGATAATGCAGCATTCCCTTTCCTGGCTTACTCTGGAATCCCCGTGGTTTCCTTTGGTTTCTGCAATGTGAGTATTGTCTGCCTTCCTGGTGTACTCTTTCCGTGGAAAGCACTGCAAGGATATCTGCTTTCCAGGCTGGCAGAGCACAAGGTGCTCTCCCAAGCTTATTGTCCATGCAGGAACCTCTCTAGGGGAGGAGATGCAGCCTCAGGACTTGGTGGCTGTGGCAGTACTTGTTGTGAAGGCTGCTTCTGGGGAACAGTTGGCCTACAATCTCTGTTCAAGCCCTGAACATGTATTTTGCTGGGAGAGGGGGCACTTGCTCTTCTAGAGATGTCAGTGATTCAGTAGCTAAAAGCACTAAAAAGGTGTTGAAATGTTGCTGCTTCAGTAAAAGTCTGTACTATGGGTTTCTAGTTAGCAAGTAAGAGAGTGTTGGGGAAGCGGTACTGTTGGCCAGAGCAAGTACTAATTCACTGCTCAGGTCAGCTGCAGCTTGGGGTTGGCAAAAATGCAGCCATGCAGCCCTGCTCAGTTACTGCAGGTGCTGCTGGGACCCTTTCTGGTAACAGCTTCCTCTGCTTGGGAATGCTTCAATTTTGTTAGTGTCACGCTTGTTGCACAAAAAGCCTTGAGTTACCCTACCTGGAAGGGTTGGAGGGTGCTGCCAGCACATACTAAACTGGATGTGGGGGCTTGCCAGCCTGCACTTCTGCAGTAAGCTCTGAGAGGTAAAAGGTGTGTATGTCTTAGGGTGTAACAGACTAGCAGAGCATCCTTCTGATTACAAGGAACTCTGAGAGGGCTGAGATGCAGGAGCTCCATGAGCTCCATTCCCTTCCCCTGTACTTTGAAGTTTTGCCACTCAAGTCTCACTACTAATCAGCATGAGGAGATGGGATGTGGTAGATGTAGCAAGCAAACTGTAATGGGATGTGAAAAATCCGAGCTGGAGAAGCACTCTTGCCTGGCTTAAACACCTTCTTTCTTGCAGAACGATGAGGAATACCCCTACTTGGGAACAACTCAGGACACTGTGGAGAACCTGAAGATGAATGACAAGTTGTATGCTCTTATGCGTGCTGCTGCAGAAGTTGCTGGGCAAATAGCTGTCAGGCTGACCCATGATCATGAGCTCTTCCTGGACTTTGAGAGATACAGTGAAGAACTGCTAGCATTCCAGGAGAAGTTTTTACCCTACGATCGGGATGTGAAGGTAAGAAAGGCTCTGAGTGCCCTGTAGACTGTTGCAGGGCCGTGTGCTACTAAGGCTCTACTGCTGTTAGATACAACAGAGTGGACATCTTTAGGCACAAGAGCATAGCAAGATGTGACCTGAATCTGTGTTCCTTACAGAGCAGCATAGCTGTGGCAGACAGATTTAGCTAATCTGGCTGTGAGGAGCCCAGTGAGGAAATGGATGCCATGGTTTCTCTTCTGGTTATCATTCACAGCACACTGCAGCTTTGCATCTCATTTGCACCTCTGCTGAAAGCTTACAAGAAACTGTGGGTGGGGAGGGACTTTACTGAGCTCAGTGACCTCAGAAGAGCCTGCCAGGAACTTGCTCTGCTACTTGGTTAAACTGGGGGGTGGAAAAACCCCCACACTTCCTTTTGTTAAAAGCAGCAAAAGAAGAAAATCAGGTTTGCTAACAGCTCCTCCTTCACAGATGCTGGGGCTGACCTTGAACTGGCTGTTTTTTGCCCGTGGTGACTTCCAGCGAGCTACAGATGCACTGAGAAGAGACATTGCAAACAGTGACAGGGAAAACAGGGTTATCCGCAGAGCCCTGAACGACAGGATCATGAAGGTGGGTACCTGTAGCTGGGAGTGTGCTAGCTGGGGTGGGCCTCTTCCTTAGGAGCTGTGGGCTCTGTGTAGGACCGGTGTCTTTCTGCTTGCTTGGTGTCAACCTGACAGGCTTCTGCACTTGCTGTCAGGAGAGGAACTGGCCCCGGCAGAGCTCCTGCAGGAAGAGGCTGTGTGGGGACCAGAGGTTGGGAGCTTGTGATGGGGCAGGAAAGAAAAATTTGGGAGGTGGGAGTATAACCCCGAATCTGTACCTCTACTCCAGGTGGAGTATGACTTCCTCTCCCCGTACCTCTCGCCAAAAGATGCTCCCTTTCGCCACATCTTCTTCGGGAAAGGCTCCCACACCCTGCAGAGTTTGCTGGAGAACCTGCAGCTGCTGCGTGCCAGCAAGACGAGTGTGGATGTGGATGTGCTGAAAGAGCAGCTGGCCCTGGTGACCTGGACCATTAAAGGTGCTGCCAATGCCTTAGCAGGTGATATCTGGGATACAGACAATGAATTCTAGACACGGTAAACACCTGGTTAAGGTACAGGATTAGGGAAACCCACTCCCTAACACAACGTTATTTTTTTCCATAGATTTTTCTGGCAACAAATCTTCTTTTGACCAAAGTTGAGCATAAAATTTAAATCTCACCTTGACAGATTCACAGGAGGCAGTTTTAAAGCAGGTACTAAGATGACCATGAAATCTCCTCTGACCAGGCTCCCTCCCATCTGACCACAGTCCAAACCGGTCACAGCTGCTTGTGGGGCTTGCTTTCCAGTGTACTTGAGAACTAAGAGCTCAGGTGATTCCTGAACCAGGTACCTTGAGTGGGAGGTATCTCATCTATTTAGGGTTGTAATTGTTGGCCCCCTAAATGTAGTGACATGAGAGAACGGAGTCCTTGCAACACTAGTAATGAGGATCCCTTCTCTGGCAGGGAGCAGCAGAGACCAACCTGTAGTTCAAAAATAAACCAACGTGGTAATAGCCCACAAATGCTGGATTATCAGCAAGCTCTGAAGTGCCTGGCTTGCCTTCACTCAACACCAGTGTCCAGTGACATCTTGGAGGCTTGCTTCTGCTAGGACAGGCTCAATAGCTCAATACCCAGGGAAAACAACCCAAAGATTACTTAGTGCCCCCTTTATATCTGTAGCTGGCACCTCAGCAAGTCCTGTGGCATTGAGGAATGGCTCTAGACTGACACTTCAGACCTTGCTGCCCTGGGGCCTTTTGTGAAATTGAGTCTCTTGCTAGCCAAACCCCATTTGACTGATGCCATTTGGCAGGATGGCTCTTGTTTGGCACTGAGATATTTATTTGTTTATTTATTTATCAGTGACAGTGTTCACTATAAATGGTGTGGTTTTTTTATAGAAGATAATTATCGGAAGCAGTGCCTTCCATAATTATGACAGTTATACTGTCGTTTTTGAATAAAGCAGCATCTGCTATTACAATCAAACATGATACTGGAACTTTGCATTTAAAATAATCTAAACAGGCCCCTCAAAAAAAAAAAAAAGAGCTTTTGAAAACTAGCAATTAAGCTTTCTGAGGCAAAAACACTTCTCTGGAAGAAACTTGAAGGTGTAAACCTGGTAGCAAGTCTCTGGGTTGCGTTCCAAAATGATCCTTGAAATGCTGAAAACCTGGGTGAAAACTCAAAATGCTAGAGATTTGGTTTCCCTGTGGGGTCTGTGTCCCTCTGGGCTTCAGACTCCCTCTTTGCCCCCCTTTCTGGATGCTGTGTGCTCACATGGAGAACACAGCTTCCTCCCCAGCCCTGGTGGAGGGGCTCACTTTGTAGCCCGAGCTCCACCCGCAAACTTCTCGTCCCTCAGATTAGGCATTAACTCAATTTTTCAATGGCAGCTTCCTGCAAACTTCCAGTACCTTATGTATCATGAAACCTGACATTATCGGGGGCAGTGTCTTCCATAATGTGTAAAGAACAAGGTAGTTTTTGCCTACCACGGTGTTATATCGGAGGCAGTGACCTCCATATGTTGCACTATGGGTGTACGTAATTATCGGGGACAGTGTTTCCCATAATTGTTCTATGCTTATCATGCAATGTCACCTGCAAAGCTTGATGGTTAGTATCTAACATGATCAATTTCCTGCAGTCCTATTTTTTTTCCACTCTCCCGTGGTGATGCAGATACAAACTTCGGTCTGTTATGTACTTCCCTAGATTCTACCTTCTCTGTAGCCTGAACTGTTCTGAATAGCTGTGCTGTATTGAAGTGGCTTCCTGCCTCCAGTCACAGGACTGGTGCTTGAATGTGTAGTGGAAACTAGGCTAATTAGATGGTGTGTTTTGTGATTTAGTAAACTTCCTTCAAATCAGTTTCGAAGACTCGGGCAATTAAAGGAGTATGGAGGGCTTTGGGTTGGCTCCTGTCTGGTGGGCTCTGGTCACTGCTCTGTATTATTGTGTGTAGTAGCTAAGAGGCTGGCCTGCTTTGGAACTGGGGAATACTGGGGGATACTGGTGTGCATGCACGCAAAGCTGCTTGCTCACCAGGTCTCGCTGGAAGCTCCATTCTTGCCTCTTGCATGTTGTGTGGACTGGCTGAAAGTAGTGGCACCTTTCTCACTGTGCCACTTCACTCCCTGACCTGAAGCTGAACGCTGCTGCGGTGTGACACCTGCCAAACCGTGCTGCTTGTTCCCAAAAAGCTGTATGCTGCAGTTTGATCTGGCATTTAAACCAGAACCAAGAGTGTGACCTGAGCCTTGGCAGTAGTCCTTGAGGGGAAAGAACATTTTTCAGCTGGAGCTGGGCCTCTGCAAGGAACCACACAGATGAGCCCCCAGTCTAGTTACTGAGCTCAGTGCTGCCAACCTCGAGGGTTGGATTTTTATCTGTCTCTAGAAGCCTGATGCCCAAGCTTGGCCAGCTCCTTGCTCTTTAACTACCCTGCTGTCTCCAAGGCATGTGTACAACCCTCTTGGTGTTGCTGTTTCCTAGTGACACTTCTCTGGATGGCATTTAAGAGCTGCTGTCTGGGAGTCCTCACTGCAGTGTTTGCATGCATCTTGATGTCAGACTTAATCATGCGCTTTATAGTCAGCAGTGAAAGAGAAAAGCCTGTCTCTTGACTGGGCAGTACGACTGTAGCTTACTGGGAAGTTGGGATGCCTTGCTCAGTGCGGGCATCTGAGTGGTGTGGGGTGCTAACTCTGTTTCTGGATTACCTGCTGTCTGCTTGAATAAAGTTTTAAAGCTTTGAACACTCAACTTCTCTCAGCAGTTCTTATAAAGTCGTGAGGTTATTGTGGCCATGGGTGAGCTTGGGCAAGTGGAAGGAGGCTGTTCTCCTGCCCCATCAGGGCTGCTGACCCACAGGTCCCTTCCCACCTTGCTGTGCAGTACCAAGTCTGACCTGCACTGTCCTGCTCAGCCCCAAGAGGCCTGGCACTGAGATGGAGGAGCAACGTATGCAAGACTCCTGCCCCCACACCTTCCCTTCGTAGCCACGTCCTGCCTCCTGGCTCTCTTGACTACCCTGTTGACCCTAAGGAGCCTGTGGTCTTGGGGTGGAGAATTGGAGAAGAATGACATGTCTGATTTTCCACCAGTTGTGTTTTTACAGGTCACTGCTGGCAAAAAGGGGACTGGGTAGGGCTGTGGGTGCCCATATCTTTGTCCCATGATGCCAGAGCTGGCCCCTGCTTTGGCCCTGCTCCCTGTGGTCAAGGTGCAGGTGGGTATTTAGTTAATCTTTAGAGCCCCGAAGAGCTTTGGCAGAGCAGGAGCTGCATCCCCAGCAGGCTGCTGAGGTGAGACTGCACTGGTCTGGGGCTTTGCATTTTAAATAAGCTCTGCTGTTCTCGCCTGTCTTCCCCTGCCCTTGGTGCCCATCTCACCTCCAGCTTTACGAAGGCTGTATCTGCTGCTATTTGGGGTGGGAGGCAGCTTCTCCAGGAGCTCCCCTCTCCTTATGGGCTGTCCCGGCATAGCTTTGGTCCCTCCTCTCCGAAGAGGGATGATTTACTTGTTGGAAACACGTTGTTTCCCGCACCTCCCTGCCCAAACCTGGCAGGGCTCCTCTGCCTGCAGTGGCTGTGCAGGCACACGGAGAGGCAGAATCGGGACTGCGCCGAGCTCTGCTGCGGCCAGGCACAGCCAGCCCCGCCGGGCCTGCGAGGAAAAGGGGGTACAGCCCCTCACACGCACCCCTGGGAGCAAGAATTGTGCCTGCGCTTGGCAGCGCGGGGCAGCCCGTGCCCTGCGTCCCGTCCTGGCGCCGCTCCGCGGTGAGTCTGCCCCTCCGTCCATCCCCGCAGCCCGCTCCTCACCCATCCGCCTGTCCGTCGGTCTCCTCTCGGTCCGTCCGTCCCCACCCCCCCGCCGTACCCCCCGCCGTTACGTAAAGCGGCGACGCGGCGCCTTTAAGAGCGGGGCCGGGGGCCGGGCGGACGCGCGCCGCCCCGGGAGCTCGCGCCGGCGGCAGGAGGTGGCGGCGGGGTAGGGGGGGGCGGGCAGAGGAGCCGGGGCTCCAGCAGCGCGGCTCCGGCGGGCCGCGGCGGGGGGCGGCCCCGAGGGGGGGGCTCCCCCAGCGTGCGAGGCCGGGGCGGGGGCCGGGACCGCGTGCATCATCCGGGGGCAGGGGGCGAGCGGGGCCCCGGGGGTGCCGGAGGGCGGGGGGCTGAGCCCGGGGGTGCCGGAGGGCGGCGGGGTGGCCCCGGGGGTGCAGGAGGAAGGGGGCTTCTCCCGGGGGGTGCAGGAGGCGGGGCTGGGGGCGCTGCCCCGCGGCCAGGAGCTGGTGGCCGCCGGAAGCGGGGAGCGTGGCGGCGGCGGCGGCGGGGCACTGGGCCGGTGGCACTGGGTGCCGCTGGGGGAGCGGACGGGCCTGCAGGAGTGGGGCGAGCGGCCCGGGCCGGTCACCGCTATCGGCAGCCCCAAGCCGGGCGCGGAGCCGCGGCGGCCCCGGGAGCGGGGGGTGGCCCGGGCGCGGCGGCGTGCGCGGGGCGCGGACGAAGAGGCGGCGGAGGGAGCGGGGGGCAGCCCCGGGGCGCAGCCGCCTCGGCGGGCGCGGGGCGCGGTGCGGGGGGTGCAGGAGCACGGCCCCAAAGCCGGGCAGGAGCAGGGCCTGAACCGGCGGGCGCAACAGGAGCGGGGCGGGGGGCGGCGGGAGGTGAGTCCCCCGGCCCGCGCCCGCTGGTGGGTGCGGCGGGGCCGGCAGGAGGAGGGGGAGGCCCGGGGCGGGGTGCAGGAGGAGGGCGAGCTCTTCCCGGGGGAGCAGGAGCACCGGGGTGGCACCCCCGCCGCCAGGACCCCGGCGCACCCCCAGAGCCGCAGGAGGGCCGCCCGGGTGTGAGGCCGGACCCGGCACCTGGTGCCCGCCGCCCCTCGGGGCATCCCGCCCGCGACCCAGCCACCACCGGCGTCGACCGGCGCACCCCGCCCCGGCGGGCGGGCGGGTGCCTCCTGCCTGGCATGCCCGCTGTCCGGAGCGCCGCCGTGCCCGTCCCTTCCCCGCGGTGACGCTGCAGACCCAGTGCAGGATGCGGTGGTGAGCGCACAGGTGAGGAGCGAGGTGTGAGCCCCGTGCTGGGGGGACAATGCGAAGGGGCAAGGGTGGGTTTGGGGAGGTTCGGCACTGCGGCGCTGCCCGGGCCGGTGTCAGTGTGTGCCCGCTGCGCCTCAGCGGGCGCTGCTGGCACCGTGCCCTGCAGCACTGCGGGCTGCTGGTGCTGCTGTTGTGACCAGGCGCCGAGGGGGCACTAGCCCCAGCTGGCATCGTGCCCGACCCCCTGCTCCTGCTTGCTAGGGCAGAGCAGGCAGCGAGGCATGGTGCAAGTGGGTGCCCGGTGCCCCTGAGCCCCCCCCCCCAAACCACAGCGGAAGCCTGGGGAAGGTTTTTGGTTGGTTTTTTTTGGTTGTTATTTTTTTTTGTCTTGGAGAAAAGGCGGCTTTGCTCTGCTCTTCCTCTTCCCTGGGCCCGGGGGAGCTCCGGATGAACAGAGGATCCTTGTCCTCCAGAGCCAGCAGCCCTGCGCCTCAGGGTGTCGTGCTGCAGCCGGAACCCAGAGCAGCGGTGAGGTGTGGGGCACCTCTTCCCACCGGCTCAGCAGGCACCTCAGCTGTGTGGCCACGTTGCAGCGGGTTTCTCTTTAAATGCTCGGGACCCTTTGGGTATTTCTGGGCTCTGTTGGTTTGGGTTGTTGTGTTTCTTTAATAAACCTTAACTTAAACCTGGTAAGGTGGTGCTGACAGCCCAGGCGAGGATCCTACCTTGCCAGGAGGACCCTGCTTCTCCTGCCACAGCTGAGCCCCTCACTTGCTCTGCAGGTGCTAGCTGGGATGGGGAGTACAGGCTGCTGGAGGAGCCAGGGCAAGGGCATCATCTCTGCTCACAGAGCTGCTGCCAGCCAGGGGCTGGAGGCCGTGCTGGGCCGTCTGGGCAGGGCAGGCCAGGGCAGAGCCTGGCGCTGGTGCTTCCCCACGCACTTGCCTCCCTGGGGCCACCTTGGCGCAGCATTCTTGGGGCTGCTCTGGTGTCACTGGGCTCTGGCGTTGGCTTGCCACCCCACAGGGTTGGTCCCCCTCATGGGCTCTGGTGGTCTCCCCTTTCTTTACTCAGCCCTTTCTGAGCTGGCTCAGGGCAAATTCATCCAAAGTTTTTCAGTGCTGGGCTCTGTGAAACTTCCCTTGAAACAGGACCTGCCTGAAATGTCTGAGCAGGTCTGTACTGCCAAGCCCCTCTTTAGGGACAAGGCCCACCAGGGACCCTGGGTGCTACAGCCTGACCCCCAGCTGCAGCCCTGGTCCTGCTGCTGGCCCACACTTGCTGCTACCCACAGGGTGTAGGGCCCGAAGCAGCCCCTGCACCGCCATCCTGCTGTGCCGAGGCCTGGGGGTGTGGGGTGGGGGCTGTGCAGGCTGTGCAACCTGTTACCAACCCCTGGAGCTACCTGGGCCTCGTTAGCCCGGTATTTGGTATTTGTTAGTGCAGGGTGTGGGCCAGCCCTGCCAGCAGGGTATTGTGGGTATGGCTGGGGGGGGGCTGGTGATGCCTCCCTTGTCCTCTGGCAGGTGCAAGCCTGCTGTGCCCACTGTGGCTCAGCATGGGGGGAGAGGGGGAGGGAGAACAGCCTCCACAGGCCTGGGAATTGCTGCAGGCTTGTAGCCGAGCCCTGTTCCAGCCACCCAACAGAGCAGACCTTGTCCTGTGCCTCAGTTTCCCCTTGAGAGAGGAATCACAGAATCACAAGGTTGGAAAAGACCTTTAAGATTATCAAGTCCAACCGTTCCTGTCCTATGCTAAATCATATCCTTGAGTACCTCATCTACCCATTTTTTTTAAACACATCCAGGGTTTAAAAAATCTCAAGGCCCCATTCTGCCCCTGGACCACCAGGAGTTTGAGCCCAGTCATGGCTATGAGGGGCAGCAGCCATCTGGGGCAAAGCACTCCAGGGGCCATTACCAACTCATATGGGGCTTGAGGGGCAAGGCAGGGCTCTGCCCCACACAGTCCCCACGGGGACAGGAAGGCTTGAAGGAGAAAGTCTCGCTCCAGCCCTCTGCTGAGCAGCCATGGGAGGGGGGGCACTGCCCATGCTGCAGCCTGGCTAATTGGACTGTTGTCAGTTGGCACTAATGACCAGCAGATGCTGAATGGCCGGTGTGCTAGGAAAGGGGTGAAGGTTTAGACTCCTCACATACCCAGCTCTGGGGGGATCCCACCTCCCCTGCTTCTGGCACCCAGTATGGAGGGGAGATGCCATAGTGTGGACGTTGCTTGGGGCCCATCTGTCCAGAGACCTGGCCTACTCATTTCATGCCAGCTGTAGCCGATCCCCAGGGCTTGTCCTGCAGCAGGGTGGGGATGGGTATGGCAGCACCTCCAGGAGAGAGGGGTCAGTTGAATCTGGAGCTTATGCCAGTTCCCATCCTCCCTCAGCAGGGCCAGGGGTTAAAGCCCACCCATGCCCTGTAATGGGGATGCGGCTCCACAAAAGCTCTTTCAGCTGCCAATGCAGGGTAGGGGGGTGGCCCTGGATGCTCCCGAGGGGGTCTGGAGGGCCCGGGGTTGGCAGACAGGGGATGCCGAGCTGGGGGGCAGGAGGCAATCCTGATCTCTACCTCCCGCTTTGCCCCAGGGGGACCCCGTGGCCGGTGTCACCGCAGCCTTGCCGGCCCCATGGCTGAGCTGTGACACCGCGGCCCCTCGCACACCGCCCGGCTCGCTACGACCCTGGGGCTGGCACTGCCGAGGGACCCCCGCAGCACCGGCACCGCTCAGGTGAGAGGAGCGCGGGGCCGGCGGGCACAGACCAGCCTTGCACCGGGGCCAGGCGGCGGGTCCCCACCGCGGTAGCCCCCGCTGCTGTCTCCCCGCTCCTAGGCAGAGCCCGCGGGCAGGGTGCCGGGGGAGGGGGGGGTGCTGCTTTGCCTGCTTGTCCCCCAAAACACCGCGCCGTGTCCCGGCCTTGGTGGGAGAGCTGGGGGCCGGGGTGCAGCCGGCGCCGGGAGCCGTAGGACGGGCTCGGCTTGCCCCGGCGCGACCTGCGTGGAGGGGATTTGGTGGAGGAAAGAGGCTTAGGGAGGGGATTGGGGTTGCGCCGGGCTCTGGCGGGGGCGGGGGGGGGGGGGGGGGGGGAGTTCCCCCACCCAGCTGCGCCTCTCCTCGCCAGGCAGCCGCTGCTGCGGGCAGGGGCTCCGAGTAGGTGGGAGACGCTCGGTGCCGGCGGGCAGGGTCACGCCATGGGGCCGGGCTCCGGGAGCCCCGAGGCGGCAGCGAAGGGGAACCTGGCGCCCCGGCCTCCCCGTCCGCCCCCACCGCGGGGATCACCAACCCTCCGCGCCGGCCCCCCGAGCGCTCCTGTTTGCCCGAGCCGGCCGAGCAAGCAGCACCAGGTCCCAGCACCGAGGGAAGCAAAACACCCACCGGTACGGGGTCCCACGGGGGAAACGTGGGGTGGAGTGAACGGGCGAGGTGCTGGGGACGGTCCCCGGGGAGCCGGGTGGCAGCAGCAGCAGCAGCATCCCGGGGGCGGGCAGGACGCGGCCGGCAGCCCCGCCTCTGGTGGGAGTGGGGCGCGTTTACACGCGTGGGTATGTATGTGCGTGCCCGCATGCCTGCGGTGCGGCGGCCGGGCCGGGGAGTGTGTCACCGCAATTTGGGGCCGCCCCCGGGGCCCCGCCGGGGCTGAGCGAGCCGGGACACTGCCAGGCCGGCCCCGCCACGGCCGGTGAGATCACTTCCAGGTGACACGGCCGCAGGAAGGTGGCAGGCGGGCTCCGGCAGCCAGCGGGGTGATGTGTTGGAGGTGAGTGGGGGACCCTATCTCCCCCCCCCCGAGTGCTTGTTTTAGGGACCCGTCGCTTCCTCTTCTGGAGGGTGGGCACAGGGGATGCTGCGGAGCCGGTACTCAGGAATGCTGGAGGGGATGTGGGGCCAAGCGTGGTGTCCCAGGGGGCTTGGGAGGTCCGGTATCGCTCACAGTGGGGGGGAGGTACGCCCTGTGGTCAGTGTGATTGTCACCGTATCAGGGGACAGCACACCCTGAATGGTGGATGTTTTTTGGTGGGAGACAACCCCCCACCCCGGGGTTTGGAGTTGCAGGCAGGTGGGTCGGGTGGGGGGGGCACATGGCACAGTACTACCCATCCCCTTTCAGGGCACCTTGTCACTTCTGTTTCATCTGAGCCTGGGCAGGCCAGGAGGACCTGTCACGTGGAGGGGGTGCCTGGGGGCTGTGGGGACAGGGACCCTTCTCTTCTCTGGGACCCCACGGCATCGCTCTTGCTGGGCAGGCTGGCGAGGGTTTCGGGGCAGTGTGGGGCGGCTGGGGCCTGAGGGGAAGTGGCATAGCACGTGCATCAGTCACCGGCCCGCGGCGTGCCAGCACGGTGACGGCCTGCTGCTCCCACGCCATGGACCCGTCCCGCCTTGGCTCCAAAGCTGAGCTCACCTCTGTGGTATGGCAGGAGGAGCCGCTGAGGGGCTACCCCCGCCCAGCCCCCACCCCTCCGGTCTGCCAGAGCTTTGGAGGGGTGTTTCTCTGGGGGAGTGCAGGATGAGCTGGTGCCCCCTGCCCTGTCACGGTGACACCCTGGTGTCACTCCCCTGGCTACACTGGAGTCTTGGGGGATGCGTAGGGGGGGCAGGTGTGGGGGAGGAGAATGGGGGTTGTGGGGGTGCGTAGGGGGGGTCAGGATGGGGTGTCGTGCCCCATGGCATTGTCATGAGGAGCAGATTGGTCCCTGGGGCTCTGCCATGCTCCAAAGGACATGGGTCCCAGGTAGCTGGGGCGGGGGGGCCTTCAGCCCCCTTGCAGACTTGCAGCTCTGGCCCTATGGGCTCAGAGAGGGACTGCGGCTCGGCAGTGTTGGGGTACAGACCAGTCCTGATGTGCAGGTAGGGGGTCCCCCTTCCTCGGGGGTGGCTTCCCAGTGCCACCTGCCCCTGCTGGGAGCCGTGCCCGATGCAGCACTTGGCAGAGGTCTAGGAGACCCCCCAGCTCCCTGTGAGGGGGTGTGGGGAGAGAATTGATCCTGAGAGGAGTTCTCCTGGCGTGCCCACCCGGCCCCCATCCCGGCAAGGCCCGCCGGGCCTGGCTGCTCTCCCGGCCCTGCCGTGCTTGCGCCAACGCTGCCGGGTCGCTGCGGAGCAGCCATCTTCCCAGCGCATCCCATCCCCCTCCGTTGGCGCCGGGGAGTGGGAAGGATGCTGGGGATGCTGCCAGCCCCAGAGCCCCCACCCACCCTCACTCCTCCGCAGGTGCTCAGGAGGGGGGTTTGATACCTCCTCACCCACCCTGCTTGCTACAGAGCCCTGGCTGCTGTGTGATGCTCTCCCCTCCTCCTCCACCCGGCTGCCTGCTCCGCATCCCTGCTGACAGGCTGCACCGTTCCAGGGTGGGGGGGAGAAGGGGGCCGTGAGCGCAGCGCAGGCAGTGATGCCACCGCCTCTCCGCTCGGGTGCCAGAGGGGGAACAGCAGGTGGGCTGCCGAGCCGGGAGGAAGACGGTGGTGCCAGGCTGGGATCAGGGTGAGGAATAGGCGCCCGAGGGGCTGCCCCCACCTTCTCTTTCCCCGTCTCCTCTCCATCCATCCTCCCCCCCCTCCCCTCCATCACCGTCGCGGTCACCTTCACCCTCTCGCTGTTTTCCGGAACTGCAGCAACTTTCTGCCATGTGATCCCGAGCCTGGCTCCAGCCCTCGCCGCCCCCAGGCAGGCGCGGGCGTCTCCGCAGAGCCCCCCGCTCGCCACCGCGCTGCAGCCGCCACCGCCGCCCCAGCCATGGGCGAGAGATGCGACTACCAGCGCCTGAGCAGCGCCGAGGAGGAGGAGGAGATGCTCGGCCCCCTGCCCCACAGCTTCTCGGACAGCACCGGGCAGCGGGCCCTGCGGCCGGGCAGCAGGCGCCCCGCTCCGTCCCCCCAGCAGGACGTCGCCCCGGGCATGCCGTGCCGGCGGGTCAGTGTGGGGGGAGCCGGCGGCGGGGGGAGGGCGGGGAAGCGGCGGGGGCACCTGACCCGGCTGGGTGTCCCCCGAGACGTGCAGTGTCCTTCTGTGGGGTGCGGGTTGGCAGCTGGTGTGTGGCAGGGGGGAGTCCCTGCATGGCGTCTTCCCACACTCATGGTACCCGGCAGCATCCGCGGTGGCGTGGCAATGGCATGCCCTGCATGGCTGTGCTCCCATGCCTACCCATGGCATTGGGGCTGCCTGTTCCTCCTTACTGGGGAAACTGAGGCACGGGGGAATGGCATGCAGCATGTCTCTGACAGGCCTGGCACAGCTCAGGGGGAGCACAGTGCCTGCTGCAGTGCTGCAGTGTGGCCTTGCAGGCTGCCATCTGCATTTAGGGGTGTCACGGGGGGGGGGAAAGGGGTGTTGTAGCTTGAAGGGTGTCAGGCTGTGCATGGGGGTATTACCGGGGGTGATGCGGAGAGTGTAGCTGCCCTGGAGTGTAGGGGAGTTGTTGGGGTGTCATCATGAGTAAGGGAAATTGGGAGGGGGGGGCGGTTTGTGATGTTGAACACCCCATGCCAGCTTGGGTACGTGGCCCTGCATGATGCCAGGTGTGAATGGATGTCACCCGTGCCCCACTGACAGGTGGAGGTGAGGAGGATTCCACAGAGGGGGTGGGCACCCATGGGCGCACAAGGGGTGCAGGCAGCTCCAGGTGTGCGTCAGGCGGAGGCGGGGGAGCCGGCTGCTGCCGCCGGCTGTGCAGCGCCGGTGTGTTTGCGCACGTGCGGCCAGGCAGGGCGGTTGCTGGGGGGTTTGCACGGAGGTGACGCGCGTGTGAGGGGGTGGCTGCGGTTGTGCAGGAGGCAGGAGGCATGCGGGGTGCCGGGGCTTGCGCCTGTGTGGTCCCAGGGTGCACATGAGAGTCGTCGCTGCCCGTGCATGAGCCCGGGTGCACGTAGGTGCATCCCAAGGGCTGCAGGGGTGGGTGTGTACAGTGTGGCTGGTGTAGGGCACAGGCTGAGTGGCACCTCTGGCAGGGGTCTTTGCCCCTTGCCATGTCATGGGGGCTGGACAGGTGTCTGGTACCTGCTCCCCCCTTCCCTGGACAGGGGTTTGCTCTTTGCTGGCAGGACTCTGCTCACCCGTCTCGGAGCCCAAGTTGTGTTGTTACCCTCGTACCTGTGGATCTCTCACAGAGAGGGAAACTGAGGCACTGAGCTTTCCCTGATATGGTGTGTGAGGTTGGGTCCCTCTGCTCCCATTTGGACACCAGTGCTCCCAGTGCAGGTTCGAACTGCGTAACCTCACCGCTGGTTTGGCGCACAGGAGGCAACACACTGACCCCAATGGGTGCCAGTCTCGGTAGGTGCCAGTGGCAGTAGGTGCCATCCCCAGCTGATGGGGGCGATGCACCCTGTCAGGGCAGGGAACCCCCTGGCGTCCCCGGGGCCGGGGAGGGGGGAGCTGGCGCGTGGCAGAGGTTGGTGCCGAGGGCACCGTGCCCGGGTGTCCCCGCTCAATGGGCTGCTTGTGCCGGGCGCCTGTGCTGCCGGGTGCCAGCCGGGATCCCGGCAGTGGAAGCCACAGCGGAGGCTCCTCCGCGGCTGGGGGAGGCGGGGGGCGGGGGATGATATGTGCTTAACCCCCTCCCGGCGGGTCCCCGGCACAGCGAGAGATGTGGTTGGGGGCGGGGGGGGGACGACGGACACGGACGGGCAGGCGGGGGCTGCAGCAAGAGGTTGCCTTGGGTCTTTCCTCTCTCACGCCGCAGCTGCCGGCACGGCCAGCTGTTCTCCCCGGGGAGCCCTGGGCAGGCAGCAGCGCTGGGGTTGGGTGCCAGCCCCCCTGGAGAAGGGGAGCGAGCCCCCTCCGGGTGCTGCTGGCACCCCGCGGCAGATCCCGCAGGGGCTGGCAGCTGGGCAGCGGGTACGCTTGCCAAAGCCAGGCGCTCCCCCCGCAGTGCCCATCGCCCTGGCACCGTGTCTGTAGCTTCGGTTGAGGAGCGAAGGGCCGGATGTCTCTTCTCCCTCCCTCCTCGCTTCCTGCAGGGAAACTGAGGCCCGGGAGCGTTTCCCAAGGCCGGAGCGAGTTTCCATGGAAATGGGAGCGGGGGTCCGGGCTCCCAGCTGCCGGCGCCCGCCGAACAAGGGAGAAAGCGGCACATTGATGGGAGCCCGGCCCCCTGGGCGCACGTCCCAGCCCCGGCCGAAAATAACCCCTCCCGGGGAGCGCTGCGCGGGCAGCCGGCCGGGACGGGACCCCGCTGCTGGCCGGGGGTCCCCAGAAAGCGGCTCCAGCCGGGGAGGGGGTGATCCCCAGCTCTCCCTACTGCCGCCCCACGACCTCCCCGTCCCGGCCCCGTTGCGTTGGGGAAGGGGAGGGACGGGCCGGGAGGATCGAGAGCCGGACGGAAGGAGGGGGAGAGCCACCACCCGCGTCCGGCCGACGGACGCCCCGAGCCGCCCCCCGCCCGCCCCGGTGGGGGAGATATATGGGGCAGCCGAGCCCGGGGGGCATCTCCTTAGTCCAGATGACGGAGCTGCGGGTGCCCCGGCTGCGCTGAGCCGGCTCTGCCGCGGGACGCCGGCGCCGGGGAAGGGACACCGGCGGTGCCAGGGGCCGGCGGCGGGCAGCCAGGCAGGATGCGACGCTTCCAGGCTTTGCGCCGATCCTTCCCCTTCCTCACCCGCTTCCGCCTCTACCGAGTAAGTGCCGACCCCGTCCCGGGCAGATCCCCCGCCGCGCTCCCCGCGTCTCGGCCGCGTCCCCGCTGCTGCGGGACGGGACGGGACGGGACCGGCCGTCCCCGGTCAACCGCGGGCGCGCTCCCAAGGCCGGCGGCTGCTTTCGCCCCGCGTGCCCCCGGTGCCCCCGCGCCCAGCTGCTCGCCGCGCCCGCCGTATTTTTAGCCCGGGTCTGAGGGCTGTAACTGCGGGGACCCGGCCGAGGGTGAAGGTGCCGGGGCCACGTCGTCTCCCGAGAGGGAGAAGAGGACGGAGGGGGCTGCCCCGCTGTGCGGACGGGACAGGATGGGAAAGACGGGGGTGCCCCCCCTGCTTCCCCTCCGGCTGGCAGCCGCGGCTGGCAGAGCCCTGTGCCTACCCGGAAAGGTGGCGATGAAAGTTCAGGGGAGAGCAGGGAGAGCAGGCAGGGATGGGGAGTGGATGCGTCTGGGGTGGATCATGGGGAAGTCTGGGTGAGACCTGGTCCCATCACCTCCCTTCCCGTCATCCCGGCGGGGTGGCGCCGGCAGCGTTGGGGTGCCTTGCAGCCCCAGGGCACTGTGAGCCCCCCTGGAACCCTAATGTCTCTGTCTGCCCCTACCCTGTGGCTGCCCGTAGCAGAGGAGACACGACATGGATCTATGCCCCAGCCCAGCCATCTGCATGGGGATGCCTTAGGATGTGGGGTTGGGGGGTGGGAGCGCTGAGAGGCAGTGCCAAGGTGGCTGTCCCTGCTGGGGACAGTTGACCCTTCTCCAGTCGGTACCTCCGCGGGAAAGGGGAGCCTGGCAGGCACGGTGCCAAGCATGGGGTGCCCCTTGGCTGGGGGCCACTGCTGGGCACATCTATCCGATGCCCAGAGGCTCTGCCACCTCCTGTGTCCCTGGCACTGCTGCTTGGGGACAGCCTGTGCTGGAGAAGGAGGGGATGGGCTGATGTTTCTGTGGGCATGATGGAGCAGAGCAGGGGTCCCTGGGAAGGAAGGGGGGCATCCTGCCTCTCCCAACCCTCTTGCAAAGCTGGAAATGGGCTCAGGAGATGAACCCTGGTAGCATCCCTCACACCCTACCCAGGCAGCACCCCCAGCTGCTCCATGTGACTCTGCTGGGAGGGATGGGGCACGGTACCCCCTAACCCAGCGCGGTGTCCCAGCAGAGGCTGAGCTGTAGCATGCAGGCAGAGGAGGGCACGGACTGGCTGCTGGAGCTGCTCACCGAGCTGCAGCTGCAGCAGTACTTTCTGCGCATCCGGGACGAGCTCAACGTCACCCGCCTCTCCCACTTCGAGTACGTCAAAAATGAGGATCTGGAGAAGATTGGCATGGGGCGCCCCGGTACGTGTGTTCCCCCCAAACCTCCCCCTGTACCCCTGGCTAGCTGTGCAGCACCATTCCGGAAGCACAGAGGAACACGCGGTCCGTGGGGCTGGAGGGGACACCCAGCCTGTGCTGTGTCACTGAGGGTTCCTGTGTCCTGCAGGCCAGCGGCGGCTGTGGGAGGCGGTGAAGCGAAGGAAAGCCATGTGCAAGCGGAAATCCTGGATGAGCAAGGTAGGGATGGGAGAGGGGCAGGTGTGGCAGGGAAACTGAGGCAGGCAGGAGGAGCTGGACCTCTCCCCATGCTGTGCCCTGGTGCTTGACTCTCCCTATGCCACAGCTCTCTAGAGACTGGCAGGCAGAGGGGCAGAAGCCCTGCCATGCATGTCCTGCCTGAGACATGACCCTGCCAGCGTGCGCCCCAGTCCCACGCCGGCTCCTGGGTCACTTCCTGGTGAAGGATGGCCCTGCCACCCCAGCACTTGGGCATTTCATTCCCCTCACGTTATTTGCATTTTTGCCAGGAATCTAATTTGCATCTAGCCAGCCACAGAGCCTGTGCATCTCTCCCCAGCCAGCTCTGTAGGCAGCAGCACTGCCCAGCTCCCTGCCCACCCCTCTGCCTCATGGTGAGGGGGCACAGCCTTACACTGGGGGTGCACCAGAGCAGGGGACCTTGGGATGCTCACATATGCCCCTGATGCCATCCCATCCAAAGCTGATGCAACCCCAGCACCCCCAACACCTTGCACCCCCAAAAGAGCAAGGCATTTGCCAGCTGGGCACTGGCCTCTCCCCTGCGTGACTCATCTGGATGGGAACAGGACAGGCTTTTAATAGAAGGCTGCTCCCTCACACTGGGCACAGAAATTCCACCTCCCACCCCAGCCATATGCACACCCCGCAAGAGTCCTGGCTGCCAAGCCTGGGATGGACCCCATCCTGTGGGGCACATCATCGGTCTGGGCTGTGGGAGAGGCAGGGACAGCCCATCCACGTCGCCTCTGGGCTGGCGGTGGTGGCAGCGCATACTGCAAGACCCACGTCGCTGCAGGGATGTGTCACCACACTCGGCCCAAGCTGGAGGTTTCTCTTGGCTTTGTGCCCAGGCACATCCTGTGGCCACAGCCTGGCTCAGAGCCACCCGGCCACTGGCCTGGTTTGCTGGAGCTGCCAGGGAGCTGCTGTGGGGCTGCTGTGAGGGGCACAGCCCCTTCTCTCCACACAAGCTGCAGCTCAGCGTGCGGGCAGCTGGAGGAGCAAAGCCTACTCCCACAGCCCGGTTCCAGAGGGGACAGCCAAGGCAGGGGGGCCCTCCCTACTCTGCTCACTTGGGGACCAAAGGACCTGGGGTCCCTCTGTGCCCATGTCTCACTTGCCTCTATGTCCCGCAGGTGTTCAGCGGGAAGCGCCCCGAGTCCGAGCTGCCACCCCAGCCCCAGAGCACCTTCCGTAAGCCCCCCACACCGCCACCCCCCGAAGCTGGGGGCCAGCACTCCCTCACCTGCCTCGTGCGGGAGCGGGACCTCTCGCTCTTCGAGAAGTTGGGCGATGGCTCCTTTGGCGTCGTGCGTCGCGGCGAGTGGTGCACACCGGCGGGCAAGACGGTGAGGGGGTCATGGGGAGGAGCTGGGCATGGGGCCACCCTGGGGGTAAAGACACTTCGGGGCTCACCCCCACTTTGGCTGTAGCTGAACGTGGCGGTGAAGTGCCTCAAGACGGACGTGCTGAGCCAGCCGGAGGCACTGGACGACTTCATCCGGGAGGTGAACGCCATGCACTCCCTGGACCACAGGAACCTCATCCGCCTCTACGGAGTGGTGCTCTCCCACCCCATGAAGATGGTGAGTGTGGGGGGACGGGGCTGCCCCTGATGCTGCCCCATGGATGTCCCACATGATGGGGCAAGCGAAGCCGGCTTTGGCATGCCCAGTGGGACACAAGAAGGCTGAAAACCAGCACAATTAGGGTGTCTCTGACCTGGCTGATCTGCTCTTCCATTCCCAGGTGACAGAGCTGGCCCCGCTGGGTTCCCTCCTGGACCGCCTGCGGAAGAACCAGGGCCATTTCCTCATCTCCACCCTCTGCCAGTACGCCATCCAGGTGGCCAAGGGCATGGCCTACCTGGAGTCAAAGCGCTTCATCCATCGTGACCTGGCTGCCCGCAACATCCTGCTGGCCTCCAATGAGCTGGTCAAGATTGGGGACTTTGGGCTGATGCGAGCCCTACCCAAAAATGATGACCACTACGTGATGCAGGAACATCGCAAGGTCCCCTTTGCCTGGTGAGCACTGGTTAGAGGGGGGCCCTGGGGGTGCAACACCCATGACCTCCTGATGCTCACGTCCATCCCCACACAGGTGTGCTCCTGAGAGCCTGAAGACACGTACATTCTCCCATGCCAGCGACACCTGGATGTTCGGGGTGACCCTCTGGGAGATGTTCACCTATGGGCAGGAGCCCTGGATCGGCCTCAATGGCAGCCAGGTGGGTGCACAGCAGGGACCTTCACCCCCACCTTGCCCCAGCAGCACCGGGGGGCCTGGAATCCTCTGACGGCACTGCCTACCCCACAGATCCTGCACAAGATAGACAAGGAGGGTGAGCGGCTGCCACGGCCTGAGGACTGTCCCCAGGATGTCTACAATGTCATGCTGCAGTGCTGGGCGCACAAGCCTGAGGACCGACCCACCTTTGTGGCCCTGAGGGACTTCTTGGTGGAGGTGGGCAAGCGGGTGGGGAGGGGGACATGGGGGTCCCTGGTGCCCCCATCATAACAGTTCTGCCTCACTGTGGGCAGAGTTAAGTGTATTGTTAGTTAAGTGTATTGTTGAGGTGGGAGGCGATTGAGATGGGAGGTGACATCGGAGGGCTTGGGCCAGGTTGGGAGGTGGTGGGTGGTGACATGGTCACAGCTGGAGGACACCTGAGTGCCACCTTGCCCCTGTGGAGCATTCAGGTGGTGCTGGTGCCCATGCCTACCCCAGGAACATTGGTGGCTGGGAGGGGTGGTGTTGCCTCCTGCTGTTTTTGGGGCTCATCAGCCCCAAAGCTAGGGGAGCAGGACATGATGGGGGGGGCTGCATCCCCTCTCCTCACCCCTCTCTCCTCCCAGGCCCAGCCCACTGACATGAGGGCGTTGCAGGACTTCGAGGAGCCTGACAAGCTGCACATCCAGATGAACGACATCATCACAGTCATCGAGGGCAGGTATTACACAGAGGGGGGCACCAGCTACCAGCTTCGGGGCTGTCACCCTGGGGGCGGGGGGCGGGATCCTGAGATCAGAGGGGCCACGGGCACTGGCAGAGCTGTGGGAAGCAGGGATGGGAATGTGGACTCTGACCCTCTCCCCCCCATCCCCGGCACACCTGGCTGCGTACCCCACAGGCAGGCAGAGTGGCCCCCACTCCCCTGGGAGCCATGTGGTTCCCCGGGGGAGTGCAGAGCTGGGGGGGACACGGCTGTGCCTGTGGGCAGTGTGGCCCTGCCTGTGCTGCCTGTGCTGCCTGCGCCGTCCACCCCCGCTGACTCACCCCACTGTGCCCGTGGGTTTGCCGGGCCTTGCCCCGGGAAATCGCGCACCCCAAGGCCGCTCCCCGCTGATAGCGGCGGGGGACATGTCACCGGGCTGGGAGAGGCACCGTGGGCTTGGTACCACGGCGGCGTGACCTGTCCCTCCCTGTGCTTCACTCCTTGGCCCCTGCCGGCCACCCCGGGGCACGGTCACCCCCCTCCCCTGCCCTAGGGACCAGCAAGCCGGGGGTACCTGCGGTCCCTGCATCTCCATCCCAGGACGTGCCTGTTCCCCCTGCAGCGTGGGGACAGCAGCGGCGCTCCAAAGGGGCTCAGTGTCCCTTTGCCCCAGCTGGCACACGGGAGGCTGCTCCCACCGCAGCTCCAGGGGGATGAGGAGGAAGGCTCTGTCCTTCCCTCTCCCTCTCCCCCTCCCGGGGCCGGCTCCCCGCGGTTAGTCACGGCCCGGAGGTGAATCAGGCCGGATTTGTGTGTCTGCAGGGACCGGCTTTCTCCCGGCCGCCGCCGCCAGGGATGACTCTTGCCCAGGGTCTGGCGGTTTAATTGCAGGGAGGGGAGGGGAAGGGAGGGGAGGGGAAGGGAAGGGAAGCGGCGTCGGCGGAGGGAGGGAAGGAGGGAGGGAAGGAGCGGCGGAGGGCGGTGCGGCCGCACCAGTGCGCCTTCATCGTCCCCGCCGCCGCATCCCGGGCAGGCTGGGGGTCTCGTTCCCCCGCTCCGCCGCCGGCCCCAGGTGAAACGTTGCGGGAGGGGAGGACACGGACGGAGCAGGAGGGTGGCGGGAGCGGGACGGGAGGGGACGTGGAGGGCTCTAAGGAGTGCCGATAGGTCGGGGAGGGCCGGGAAGCACGGTGGAGCCGGGGCGCAGCTTCCCCTGCCTCAGTTTCCCCGAGGGACGCTGGTCCGCGGTGGCCCCCGGTGGGCACGTTTTTGGGGTCGTTGGGTCTGGGCAAGCGGGGGGGTGGGAGGGTCTCAGGCAGGGGGTGGCAGGAGCCCCAGCGGCTGCCGGCGCTCCCGAGGGACCGAAGGGGAATCCCTTCCCCGTGCCTCAGTTTCCCCCAGGGCGGCTGCCCCCCCCCCGCCCCACGCCTTGCTGGGGGGTACCCTGACGGGGAGGGCAGAGCTGGCGGCGGGGGGGCGCTCCTCCCGGGGGCCGCATCCGGCCCCGCCGAGGCCGCCCGGGGCATCGTAAACACCCCCCACCCCTTTTCAAGCCCCTGCCTGTCCTTCGGCGGGCTCCGGGCGTGCGTACGTGTGTGTGGGCAGGGGCAAGGACCTACCTGAAAGCCCCCCGGGGACCCAGCCGGCCGGGGGAGGGGGCTTTCGGGGGGGAAGCGAGTTTGTGCCGAGGGTCCGGGCTCGGATCCGGTGAGACGGGGCTGGGAGGCGGGGGCGGGGGAGCGGAGGGACCGGACCGGCCACAGCATCCCGATCCGGCGGGATGCGGCGGTTGTCGGGGAAAGCGAGAGGACGGGACCTCCCGGGGCGGGGAGCCGTCTTCCCCCGGCCCGCCGCGGGTGAGGGAGGTTGCCCGGTGCCGGCTGGGCTCTGCCGCAGCCACGCCGAGGGGTCCTGGCGCTGAGTAAGGCGGCTGGCTGGCGGCGAGCGGGGAAGGTAAACAGGAAAAGGGCTGAGCTGGTGGCCGGGGGTGACTCACAGGTGACTCCAGGAAACCGTGGGGCCCGTGCCAACCTCGCCGGGCTGGCACCGCGCTCTGCTCGCCGCCCCCTGCCCGGCGCACGCCCAGCCCGCCGGCTGCGGGGGGCCCTGGCAGACCGGGAGGAGGGGGATGTGGCGGGAGCGGCGGCGGGAGGTTAGGCTCGGGGTGTCCCCACACCCCCACATTGATTTGGGACAGGCTGGGGGGGGGGCACTGCTCGGGGTCCTCTTCCCTACATCCTATGTGTCCCTATCCCTGCACACCCCCCGAGCTGGGCAGCTGCTCTGTCCCACGCTGGGCTCTCCTGGGGACAGGCACCGTGCCCTCCCTATTCACGTGGCACTGTTGCAGCTCAAGTCCTGCCTGCCTGTGCCCCCTTGCCCATGCCAGCCTGTGTGGGGCTCACTGATAACACAGGAAGGGAGCAAGGCAGACCCCCACAGCCATCTCTCCCCCAGCGTGGCCCCCCCAGTTTACCCTGTGGTGCTGGGATGTTTGAGGGTTTGTGAGCAGACACCACGCTCACCTCTTGTGCTGTCCCTGGCTGCATGGGGCACAGGGGGACCAGTGATGAACAGCCTGGGGCAGGCATCACCCCAAGGCTCCTGCATGCATTGGGGAAGCTGAGAGGAAGGGACATATCTTTTTGGGTGCAAGCAGGGAGGTTTGTTCCCCACCAGCCGTACCTTCAGCACTGCTAGGTGCAGGGGCTGTGTGGGGAGGGAGGCAGAGCTTACTGCCAGCGTAGGGTTGGGGTCCTGGGTACCCAGGTTACCTTCCCAGTTGTGCCACCACCTGCCCGTGTGGCCTTGGGCGAGTCAACCTTGCCTCCCCCCATGTCATGGGGGCAGGCGTGTGTCCCCCCCCCCTCCATCCCCTCATTGGTAACAAGGTCCTTTTTATTCCTTAGGGCCGAGAATTACTGGTGGCGGGGTCAGAATAAGCGGACCCTAAAAGTGGGCCAGTTCCCCCGAAACACGGTGACCTCGGTGGCGGGGCTGTCGGCCCATGACATCAGCCAGCCGCTTAAAAACAGCTTCATCCACACAGGCCATGGAGACACCAACCCACAGCACTGCTGGGGGTTTCCTGATAAAATTGATGAGTAAGAAACTTTCTGTCTTCTCTGCATCCCTTGCCTGCTCTCTGCCTTCCCTGCTACCTGCCAGGCATGGGAGCAAGCTCGTGGCTTGGCTGCCCTCCCCGCTCCAAAGCATCTCTTCCTAACCCCCGCTGTGCTGGGGATGGTGGCTCCGGGTAGGGTCCCCATGGCTGGACTAACTCCCTCACCTCTTCTCACTAACAGGATCAGGGGTGCAGGGGGTTGCTGTGCTTGTGGAAGGCTGTCCTGGGAGGAGCACCTCCTGGCAGTCTCTCTTGGCTGTCCCAGGGTGTGGGGGACATTAGTAAGCAGCACCCTGGAAGTGGCCACTTTACCTCAATGCTTTTTTGGCTGCTAAACCCTCACCTTTCAGTGCTTGCATGGGGGGAGGCTGTGGCAGGGATACAACCTGGCTCTCAAGCATTTAACAGCATGAACCTTTGTAAAAAGCAAAACATGGAAAAAAAATCCACCAAAATGCTTTCTCACCCCTCCAGCTCCATCAGGAGAGACTTCAGGTGGTCTGCGGCGGGGGACACAGGGGTCTCTGCCAGCACATGGGGGGGGAACGTGGGAGGGCGGGGGGAGGAGAGTGTTTCAGAGCCTGGAAAGCTCCTGCTTGGTGCATCCCCTGGGACTGTGATCCCCACTGCTGTTCGGCATCCCAGCCCTGGGACAGCTCTGCCAGTGCCCTCAGTCCCAGCCTGCCCCCCCCATGGCACCCCATGCCGCGGGCTGTGCTGGGAGCCCTTGGAGGGCTGAACCGAGGCACCACGCACGCGGACCCGGCTCGTGCCCTGGCAGGCCTCCCTGTGCCCCGCTGCGTGGGCACAGGCGCTGGGTACGTGCCGCCCGGGCCGCCGAGAACGCACCAAGCTCAGCACACGCCCAGGCCTTCGGGCTGCACCGGCTCCCGCCGGCTCCCTGCCTCACCGTGTCTGGCTTGCGATGGCTCGCCCGGGCCTCCCGGCACCCCACTGGTGTGGCGTACTGGGGTGCCGTGCCCTCGGCGCAGCATCGCACCGCAGCACCGTCCCAGGCACCGCACCCCACACAAGTACCCTGGGCACGGCACCCTGCTTGCGATCCCTGGGGTACAGTGCATCAAGCACGTGGAGCTGGAGAGGGATGGGTGACACCAGGACGGCACCGGGGTCTGCTTCAGCGCCAGAAGTTGCTGGAGTGTGGTGCCCCAAATGCTCGCAGGGGTACACTTGCTGTGTGGTGGAGGGGCTGCGGGAGGACCTGAGGGACAAAGTGTGGGAGCGAAGGGTCACACGTGGCCCCCACTGACCCCCAGATGCTCTCCTCTCTCCTCACAGGCTGTACCTGGGAAATCCCATGGACCCTCCTGACATTTTAGGTGTGGACCCGAGTGCTGCCAGACCCACCCAGCTTCCAGGCAGGGCTAAAAGTGAGCAGCTTTTCCCCTTCCCCCTGTCTGTCAGCTGCACAAAGCCCCCGTCCCCGTGCCCTGCCGCCAGGGTGGTGGGCCGGCCCCCCTCCTTTCCATCTCTCTGCTGCCCCTTGCTTTTCGCAGCCCCAGGGGGAGCTGGGGTGACAGGGCACGTTGTCACCTGGCCTTGTGCCACTGCCAGCAGCGTGGGCGGCCAGTGGCTCTGCCCAGCTGGACTCTGCCCTGCTGCCCTTCGTCCGGGTCCCTCATCCTGTCCCAGCCTCCTGCGACTGGGCTCCCCAGTACAGGAGATCTCAGGGGAGCTGCCGCAGGGAGGGAGCTCAGACGCTGTGCGTGTGCCGCAACCCCCCTAAACCTGCAGCTTTCCCTCGGGGGGGAGCTTCCCACCAGCATCCTCCCTGCGCCCCGCTGGTGATGGGGGACGCGATGAAGCATGCGCCCCACTAACGAGCGCCCCGGCTGCCGCTTGCTCCACGCGCTCACCCCGCGCCTCTCCTCCTCTCGGGCTCTCTCTTCTCCCGCAGGGCAGCCGCCTCCGCGCCCGCCTCAGCCTACCGTCCTGCTCACCAGTAAGTCGAGCTTTTTCGGGTGCTGTTCTCCCTCCTCTATGCCCTTCTTTTTCTGTCTCAGCTCCGTTCGCCCTTCTTACCCCCGGGTACTGCTGTGCACCTATGGCTGATGGCATCTGCAGTGGGGATATGGATGTAGAGCAGGATGGCCAACCTGGGGTGGGGGACAGGGTGCTGGGGGGCTGTCTGGGGTGGGGAAGGGCAAGCGTACCCTACCAGGTAGCCCCCCAGCACCCTGCCTGGGTGTGTATCACTGTACTTAAGGGGGGACCAATGTTGGCTGAGGCTATATGACCATTTGGGGGGTTGGGGATGCAGGTACCCCCCCTTGCACCCCAGGGATTGGTGCTGGGACCCTCACCATCCCTCTCTATCCCTTCCTAGAGCCCTGCTACGACCCAGTCAGTGAGGAGGAGGAAGGCTTGCCAGGAGGTCTCCGGAAACTCTGCCTGAAGAAGCCAGGCACAGGGAAGGGTCTGCGACCAGTCAAGCCGTCGGCACGGGTACCGGGCACCAAGGTGGGCGAGCGTCAACCTGGACGTCTGGCAAGTGAGGGGCCAGTGGGCAGCGAGGTGACTCTCATCGACTTTGGGGAGGAGGTGCCCCAAGGTAGCCCCTCACCAGTGGGGGAGCTGACAGCCCCGTCGTTGGCCAAGCTGGCCATGGAGGCCTTCTCCTTGCTGGACAAGACCCCACCACAGAGCCCCACACGGGCTCTACCCCGGCCTCTCCACCCCACACCAGTGGTGGACTGGGATGCCCGCCCCTTGCCTCCACCACCCGCCTATGATGACGTGGCACAGGACGAGGATGACTTTGAGGTCTGCTCCATCACCAGCCCCCCAAGCCGGCGGGGCAAGACCAACTATGGCTTTGTGGATGAGGGTGAGCGGGGACCGGTGCTGGAGGACAACCTTTTCCTGCCCCCAAAGGAGACCAAGCAGCCCAGCCTGACGCAGACCACTGAGCTCTTTGAGGAGCTGCAGCAGGAGTGCATGAAGAGGCTCAATGTTCCCCTGGGACCAGCCACTCCCACCGATGACAAGCCCCAAATCCCCCCTCGTGTCCCCATCCCACCCCGGCCCCTGCGCCGCAATGAGCCTGGGCGCTGGTCAGGGGAGCTTTCCCCAGCTTCAGGGGGTGAGGAAGACCGGCCACCCCAGATTCCCCCTCGGGACCCACTGTCGCAGCCCACCTCCCGGACACCCAGCCCCATGGCACTGCAGGTGGGTTCCCCCCAGCAGCGTGCTGCCCTTTGCTCCTGCCTCTCCACCTCACCAGGGAAGCCCATGCCCACCACCCAGAGCTTCGCCCTCGATCCCAAGTATGCCACGCCAAAGGTCATCCAGGCACAGGGGAAGGACTGCTCCAAGGGCCCCTGCATCCTGCCCATCGTGAAGGATGGGCAGAAGGTCAGCAGCACCCACTACTACCTGCTGCCTGAACGCCCTGCCTACCTGGATAAGTATGAGAAGTTTTTCAAGGAGGCCAAAAGCCCCGAGGAGGTGCCGGCATCCCGCCTGGTTACCACAGCCACCGTCCGCCCCATGGTGCAGCAGCCACCGCCAGACTGTAAGGCCAACTTCTCCTCCAACAACAGCAACCCTGGGCCCAAGTGCCTGGTGAAAACCTCCTGCAGCCTCCAGAAGATTGTCTACGATGGCCCGGACGGCTACCGCCCTGCTGACAAGATCCGACTGGTAAGTGGCATCTCTGGCATCTGTGGGAAAGGAGGGATGCAGTGGCCATGGGCTCGCTTGGGCATGCACTGTCCCCACCCTGTGCCTCAATTTCCCCATGTTCAGCCCTCCAGGGATGGCTCCGAGGGGGTCTCCAAATACTCTGTGGGGCAGGTGTCATTGCAGCTCCAAAATGGGGATTGCGAGCCCTTTTAACCCAAATTAGCCCTGCCCACGGCTCCATGGAGGGGGAGGAAAGTGGTTGTCCCTGTGGTCCCCTTGGGCTCTCTAGGCTGGGTCCATGGTGTCTGTGCCTAAGCCCAGAAGGTGCTGGACATACTGAGAAGGGTCCCAGCTCTGGGCTGAGCTGGGGTGGGGGTCAGCCCCAGAGTCCCCTCGCTCCAGCCATGGGCTCGTTGCTGCCTGGGGTGGTGGCGAGTGCTGACCATGGGCTCCCCCCAGGTGCAGGACATGGTGCACGGCGTCACCACGGAGGAGTGCCACGCGGCCCTGCAGAACCACGGCTGGAGCGTCCAACGGGCCATCCAGTACTTGAAGGTACCACACGCCCCTGTCCCTCCAGCCCTGCTCCCACAAGAGCAGTGGCACCCCATCACCCTCCTCACCTGTCCCCTTGCAGGTGGAACAGCTCTTCTGCCTGGGGCTGAAGTCCCGTGTCGAGTGCCACAGAGTGCTGGAGATGTTCGACTGGAACCTGGCCCAGGCCAGCTCCCACCTCCTGGATCCCTACAGCACCACCCGCCAGAAGTAGGGGCACGGGCAGGTTTTGTTGGGGGAGGGGGAAGTTTCTTCATGCCACACTGCTCTTGGCCAGCTGGTAACATCACCCCTCCTGAGCTTGTGTCCTCTCCTCTCCTTACAGGCGGTGACAGCGGGGATGGGACGAGCTGTGTTGGATCCAGAGCAGGCATCTCGCTGTGGGGCCACCCCCCCGCTGGTGCCTGCTCCAACCTGCTGCTGGACTCTGGACTGAGCCCCTGCTTGGGGAATGGGGACACCTCGAAAGGGAGCCTGCCCAGCGCCCCAGACTTGCCCGGGTGCCTGTGCCCCAGCTTCAGCAATGGGCTCTGTCCCCTGTCCCCTTGTTGAATTGTTTTTGTAAAGAGAAATGTAATTTTAATATATATATTATATATATATATATATATACATAAACCAAACATGTTCTGTGGAGAGGAGGAGGGTGCCTGTGGCCATCTCCTGGGTTCGTCCCCACCAAGGCACAAGGACAGGCCACATCTCCAGGCTCAGCCCTGCCAGCAGACAGATTCCAGACCCCCAGGACTGCAGGGAAGGAGCCCAGGTGCAGGGTGCCTGGAGTGGGGTACACGTGTGCTGTGGTGCCCAGCAGGCTCTGGGGATCCCCAGGGAGCTGAATCACACAGGCACGGTGGTGGCTCCCAGGCTGCTTTGGGGTGCAAAGGTCTCCCCATCCGGTGCTGCTGGGGTTTGTCACGTGCTGTCCCACCCCCCGGGACCAAAGCTTGAAGGCTGGGCACAGTATTTCCCCCGCTCTGAGGGGCGGTGCTTGCCCGCAGCAATGCCCCTGTGTAGGGGAGCCCCCTGCGGCACAGCCCCCCCCCCTCGTTGCCCCGACACCCCACGCAGTTCGGCTCCCGGCCGCCGCCTGAGTCATGCCCAGGCAGGGAGTGGCGGGACCTGCGTCTCGCCCCCACCCACGCGAGGGGCGTTGTGCAACCAGATGCCACCGCGCAGCAGGAGCCAGGTGCTGATGGGAGGGATGGGGGGCTGGCCTCCATTGGGTGCCAGGGCTGGGTCCCCCCAGGTGGGTTCCCTGAGGGGCCACTTTGCATCAGCATCAAGAAGAGGGGGGGGGGGTGCTCTGTGCAGGGGGACCTTGGTGCCCCAACCTAGCGAGTTGTACCTTAGCTGCACCTGGTCCCCAGAATGCCCTTGTTCCAGAGCTGGTGGCTTCAGAGGAGAGACCTTGTCATGCACAGTGAGTGACCTGGCAGGAAGGGCTGCCCTGGCCTGGCTGTGTGTCCATCTGTCAGATGGTACCTGGCCCCATATCACCTATGTACCATGAGCACCCACAGCTCCGCTCATCTCTGGTCCCCCAGACCCCCAACATACAGGCACAGGGAGGTTTGCTGGTGCTGCTGGGGGCACAGCCACACCTGCTTTGGGCTCTCTGTGCCTCAGTTTCCCCACCTAAGGTGCAGCTACCACAGCATGGCAGCCACGTGGGATGGCTGTCAGTGGAGTGAGGAAAGCACACACCTTCACCAGCTTATTTCCCCCTTAACCGATCCTGGAGCTGGACTGGGCCCCGTGAAGAGGCAAACGTGTGTTTGCTGCAGTGGCCCCACTGGGTCCCTTTGCACGGCCAGGTGCACCTGGGCCCCGAGAAGGTGACCTGCAACCCAGGGCAAGGCCTGGCCCCGCCGCCTCTGCAGGAACAGCCCCCCCCGCCAGCCTGCGTGGGTGTTTGCCTGATGCCACAGATAACCCCTGCACGCAGGTGCCGGGGGGTGGGGGGGCGAGGCGGCAGCGGGAGGCTGCGCCTTCCTCCTTCCTCCTTGGCAGCTAGCCCACCCCTGCCAGGGGTTATCAGCTGTGCAGCCAAGTGTGGCAGGGACCTGGCAGCAAATGGGGAGGGGAGGGGGTTAGGGGGAGGAGTGGAGCCCAAGACTAACCCACCTCTCCCAGAAGTGCTGGGACCCCTATACACTTGCTGTCCCAGGACCTTTGGGCCGGGTGGCTTTGCAGCCCAACGGGTGCTCCCCAGGGGTGGGTGCCCCAACCTTGAGGTGTCATTCATGGGGTCACTTTGGAAGGGGCTTTAAAACCTCCCACGGCAAAACAGGTGCCCCCCAGCATCAGAGGATCCCCAGGACTGGGATGCAGCCACCTTCATGGTGGGCTGTGAGGACGTGGCTCTGTCAGTGCCCCAGGCAGGGCATGCGGTTCCCTTGTTGTGTGTGTCCCCCACCTCCTCCGCCCAGGGGAGTGCTCACTGACGGAGGGAGCCACCCCATTGCGTCGTTCCCCAGGGACAGGGAGCACTGCAGCCCTGTCCCTGCTGCCAAGGAAGCACCATGGGTCGCAGGGGCTGGTGGCCGCTCTGGAGCTGGGTGCTGTGGGGGCTCTGGCTGCTACCAGGTAAGTGCTGGGGTCGATCACACTTTTGTTGGTCTGACAGGGTGTCTGATACCATCTGGGTGATGGGTCACAGGCTCAAACGCTCCAAGTTCGAGCCCCAGTGTCTGGCCGGGATTTGCTCCCGTATCTGCTACTGGTGCCACAGCCTCCGCGTGGTTCCCTGGTCCAGGTATGGGAAGGGGGGGTGGTCTGTGAGTCAAATGGGGACTCTAACCCATGGGGACAGGAGAGCTGTCTGTCCTGCTCCCAGCTGTGTGTGCTGGGATAGAAACCTGCTCGGACAGTGACACGTGGCCTGGGGTCACCTTCCTCCCGTGGTAGGGAGGAGGGATGGGGGTGATGGGGACCCCAGGCTGGGTTTTTTTTTCCCTGTCCTGCACTAACAAACCTGCTGTGCTGCAAGCACAAGCTGGGGAGTTGGGTGAGCAGCCCCTTGCGCCCACCCCAGTCCCGGCAGAGTTGGACAGCATCTCCACTGCGGACGGCAGCTCCAGCCCTGAGCTGCCCCCGGTCCTGGGCATGTGCCAGGCGTTCTCCACCACCACAGCCGCCCAGCTGGAGCGTCCCTCTCCCACCAGCAGCCCCACCGCCTCCACCAGCAGCCGTGGCTCAGGTAAGGCCAGCAGGCAGGTAGCCACAGGCAGGTTCCTGCCTGCTGGGGCTGCCGAGGGCTTGATCCAGCTGGGGCTGCCCTGTCTCACCCCGCAGACAGCCTGGTGCCACAGGTGGCGGCGAGAGCGCTGGTCCCAGCCAGGAGCAGTGGTGAGCTGGGGGGGCCACCCAGTGCAGTAGCTCTTCCCAGGGGTCCAGCAACGCAAGGAAGCCCCCAGGTAGGGGCAGGAGCTGGGATTTCTTCTCCAGGTGCTGCCAGCTACCCAACCAGTGTCCCCCCACCTCCCACCACGGCTCAGCATGGGAAGCTTCCATCCCTCCTGACAATGGATCTTGCCACAGGCGGTGGCAGTGCTAGGCCAGCCATGGTCACATCTTCCCCAGCTCCAGGTGTCCCTGCTGTAACAGGGACAAGGAAACCACCATCAAAGAGCAGCACCACTCCCAAACAGGCTGTGGCAAGGTCCAGTATGCTTTTAGACAGTGTTCAGGGAGAGACAGTCCTGGGCACTGTTCCTGTGCAAGAGGGGACTGAAGCCAAGCCACCCATAGATCCTGATGGTGCAGTGAAAGGTGCCCAGCCAGGACCAGGCAGAGGTCTGTCCCCATCAGTGCCACATGTCCCAGCTGCTCAAACAGTGCTGCGGGCAAAAGCACCTTTCTTGGTCACTGGCAAATTGACTGACACCAATGAGTTGGTGCAGCTGGGTGATGCTGTCACTGCAGAGGGGATGCTGTGGACAACGTGGACCACGGTGCCATTGCTCTCCCAGGATGAGCACAGAACAGGGACGTCACCGCTCAGCATCAGCAAGAGCTTTGAAGAGTCTCATGCATCTGGCATGCTCCTGTTCCAGAAGGTCACACTAGAGCTGGATGAGGCCACCTCACCTCCAGCCACAGCAGGCAGCATTTCTCAGGACATGGGTAGCCCCGTGAAGGTGGCAGCAGCCTTAGCCAGCCCTGACACTGGTGTCCCCAGAGGTCCCACCCACACAGCCACAGAGGGAGCCAGGACAGTGCCCCCCCTGCCTGCAGACCCCCCAAGCGCACCCTTGGCAAAGATCTCTTTTTCTTCTGCTGCCATTGGCACCAGTGAAGCTGCAGAGCCAGGGACACGGGTCTTACCCAACACCAGCCACAGTGCTCCACAGGACTCCCCTGTGCTCCCCTCTCAACTGCCTTCAGCCCTCTCCCTGTGGCTCACCAGCAGTGCTGTGCCAGACACAGGACAGATGTTTTCCCCCAGCCATGGTGCGGTCCCTGGCACAGCAAGAGATAGGCTGCCTGGAACCAGCACTGTCACCCACTCCCAGGCCACCACACCAGCTCTGGGCACACCAGCTATGGTGACAGATGTCACCACTGCAGAGCACAACCTCACCCCGTCACTCACAGCTCTGGGAGGCACCAGCACGGAGCTGGTGCCCATCAGGAGTGAGCTCAGCGACAGAGGCACAGCAGGCACTGCTTCCCTGGAGACCAAGGCCACCCCAGTGTGGCTCAGCATGTGGCTGCTCCCCTCCACAGCTCCTGACAGCCCTGGTGATTCTGCCCTAGGGCCCTCCATGCTCTCCATGGGGTCTGGGGCCACCACAGCAGAGGCGGCCGCAGACAGATCCCCTCCAGCCAGACTCAGCGTGGCCACATCCTTGTCCCTCACGGGCACTGGTGGGGCAGAGGCAGATGGGGCCCCTGAAGTCACTGCTGTGCCAAGATCTTCCCTCGGTGGCTATGGCATTGGGATCCGGACAGCCACCCATCCACCCTCCATCATCATCAGCACCCCAGCTAGTGAAGCAGAGATGGGAACAGCGCTGGCAGCCACAGTGTTGTGGGACACCACTGCCACCCTGGCTGCACCGAATGCATCTCCTGGCCACAGTCAGCCTGGTCCCACCGCGGGCTCAGCACCCCTGGGAACTGGTATCACCCCTGGACCTGCACCAGACCCACTGCTCCAGGCTGAGCCCCAGCGTGGGGCAGCTCCAGAAGCAGAGACGTGGTCAACCAGCACTGCTCCAGGCACGAGCACGGCTGTGCCTGGCACTCCAGGGGCATCCAGAGCAGCCACTGCCCCTGTGGCATTGCCAGCCCCTGTCCCTTCTCTTCTGGAAGACAGTCCTACTGCAGGCATGGCACTGGGTGTGTCTCCATCCAGCATCACCACAGCAATTGCAACAGGCATGTCACCACTGACCCTGGCTACCCCACTGCCAGTGATGGGTGCTTCAAGTGACCCCTACCCTGATGGCAGCACTGCAGGGCAAGTGGTGGGGAAAGTGGAGGACCTGGGTGCCAGTGCATCTCCTGTCCTGGGAACCAGCACAATGAGGCCAACTCCCAGCCATGTGATTGTCACCTCCAGGCCACCAGCACGGCCTGCTACTCAAGGTACTGATGCTTCCAGAACCAGACCACTGGCAGATCTGTCTCTCCTGGCTCCCAGGGGTGGTCTCTCAGCCTCATCACCCATGCCTGACCCCAGCCTAGAACTGACCATGGCCAGCCCCCTCTCCAGTGCCACCAGCAAGACACCCCAGCCAGTGACACTACTGCTTCCCAAAAATGCACCCACAGAGGGTGGAAGGGGCAGATCCTCACAGGCAGAAGATGGTAGCACCATGCAGGCAGCTCCAAGCTCAGCACTGGTTGAAAGCCCAAGGGTAGGTGCCACGACAGGTACCCTGCACAGTGGCAACCTGGCTCCAGGGGCAGACCCGACAGCGTCACTCCACGCTACAGCCAGTGTCACTCTTTGGCCAAGCGCGGCTGCATCAGACCACACCTATGGCACTGCTGAGCCCACCACAGACATGGGCGTGAACATGGCTTCTCCCACCACAGGGACTGGACCTGCAAGGCTGTCCCTAGCAGCACACCCTGCCCCAGGCAGCAAAAGCTCCATGGCTGTGGCCATTGTGGACACAGCGTCACCCACGGCTCCGGAGCCGGTTACAGCACCCTCCCCTGGCATCACTCACAGCCACGCTGAACGAGAGGTGAGTGTGTCACCTCCTGTCCCTGGGAACACCCATCCAGTGGTGATGGCATCCTCCGTTGCTGAGGACAACTCCTCAGCTGGGCTCTCCTCACTGACTGTTGGCTACACACGTGCATGGGAGACTACAGCCGCATCCTGGTCAGGTGTTGGGGGTACCACCACCCAGCCAGACGCCACCCCCTCTGCAAGTGGTGCTGAAGGTGCAGCACCCCCAGCTGCCAGGATCAGCACCCATGTGCCTGCGTCCAACGCTGCTGCCACAAGCCCAGCAGCTGTGCCAGCTGCCAGCACGAACCCCAGCAACATCATCGTGCCAGCCACCTCACCCAGCGGGGAGACATTGGTGGTGACTGCAACCCCCACAGCCGTGCTGTCTACCGTGGTGAAGGCCACCACCACCAGCAGTGCCCTGTCCTCTCCTGTCATGCACAGTGAGGCAGGTGGAGGCAGGCAAAGTGTCCTATCCCCAGCAGCACATACTGCCTCCATGGAGACGGCCACCATGTCCTGGGATGTCCCCCATTCCAGTCCTACCATCACGCCTGCTTCATCCCTGCTCAGCCCACACAGCACAGCGGAGGAGCCAGCAACAGCCACCTTGTCCCCACTTGGTGTTGGTGCAGCTGGGGAGCTGGCAGCTGGGCAGACCTCCTCAGAGCTGGCAACTGGCACCCCTTCTCCCACGGCTATCACCAACCATGCCATGGGACTGGCAGTGAGCATGTCTTCCCCTGCCACCCAGGCATTTCTGGGGGCACCTGTCCAGAGGGAGAAAACAGCCATTGCTGCAGGCAGCACCTCGGCCATCACTGCAGGCAGCACCTCACTCACCACTGCAGGCAGCACCTTGGCCATCACTGCGGGCAGCACTGCAGGCAGCACCACAAGCAGCACCTTGGCCATCACTGCAGGCAGCAACTCACCCATCACTGCAGGCAGCAGCACCTTGGCCATCACTGCGGGCAGCACCTCGGCTATCACTGCGGGCAGCACTGAGGGCAGCACCACAAGCAGCGCCTTGGCCATCACTGAAGGCAGGACCTTGGCCACCACTGCGGGCAGCACCTCACCCACCACTGCAGGCAGCACTGCAGGCAGCACCTTGGCTATCACTGCAGGCAGGAACTCACTCACCACTGCAGGCAGCAGCTTGGCCATCACTGCGGGCAGCACTGCAGGCAGCACCACAAGTAGCACCTTGGCCATCACTGCAGGCAGGACCTTGGCCACCACTGCAGGCAGCACCTCGGCTATCACTGCAAGGAGCACTGTGGCCACAGCAGCAAGCAGTGCCATGGACATTGCCACAGGCAGCACCGTGACTGTTGCACCCACAGCCCAAGAGAGCCTGACCGAGGTAGCAGAAGGTCTTCTGGCACCAGGCACCACAGCACTGAGACCACAAGCCACCACCAGTCCTGCCACCACCCCAGCTTCCACATTTGTGACCCAGAGGGGACCAGCCACAGCACCAAGGACATCTGCACTCACCACCACTGTCCACAGAACTCATTCCCCTGAGCCCCAGCCCACCCATGGGCTTATCAGTAAGTAGATGTTCTTCTTTCCAAAGCAAAGAGCAGGAAGGGGTTGTCACCCACATGAGCACTGTGATGGCTGAGGGTAGAGCCCTGGGGTGACTTGTCTGCATGGCATGTTGGGCTGCCAGATCCATGGGGAAAGGTGAAACAGGCAATATGAGAGCATCTTGTTCTTAGTTAAGAACTTTGTGGCCGGGGCAAACTCGCCCTGGCCACAGGAAGGATGGAGGAAACATTAATTTTTTTTGGCTTCTTTATCAATCTCTTGCCCGTGTCAGCGCCAGCAGCCTCGCTCTACCCTTTTGGTGTGGAGGGAGGGGACCAAGAGTACATCCAGAGGACAGTGGATTTTAACTCCCCCCTGTTCAAGCCAGAGATCGGGTTCCCCTTTGGGAAGTCCTTGCGGGATGTTCTCTACGTGAGTTTTCTCCCTCACCAAGCACACGTGCAGCCTCTTTGGTAGGAACAAAACCATGGAAATAGTTCAAAAAATTAATTTCATCTGAATGTTGGGTTGTTTTTTTTTAAATTTAAAATGGTGGGTTTCTGCTCTCCCATGGAGGCTAAAAGCTGCATGGGCTGGGCAGGAGCTGCCTGCAGTGTGACAAATAAGTTATTTTGATTAGTTTACAGATAATGGACAGATCATTTTCCCACCCACGGACAACTATGTCCCCTCCAACCCCAACCCACCTCCCACAGGCTTCAGCGGCCAGGAGGATTTGCCGATGGTGGCCGCCTTTTGGGACGACGCGGATTTCTCCCAGGGCGTAGGCACCACTTGGTACCAGGTCAGGGGCACCAAAGATGTTATTCTGGGAGACCCCAGCTCCAAGCTCATCCATTAAACACTCTCTCTTGCCAATTGGCAGGAGTACTCCACCCTCAGCTCTACCCAAGACCCCCTTATCCATGATGTGGAAGCAAAGATCAGGAAATACATGGAAACCCCCTATGTAGCAAAATGGACCTTGAAGGTGACGTGGGAGAAGGCTCCAGCATACCCATCCCAGCGGGATGACACTCGGGTGAGCAGTGGGCAATCCATGTGATGAAGGGCATGGACACTTGCAATGGCCAGGGCAGGGCTGGGCTGCTGGTCTCATGCAGTTTGATGCAGGGGTTTTGGGTCTCCCCACCACATTCTGCACTGTGGAGAGAGCAGGGGAGACTTTGCAGGTGCTAAGAGGGTGCCTCGGGTTCCTCCAGACGAGCACCTACCAGGCTGTCCTCACCACTGATGGGGAGCATTCCTTTGCCCTGCTGCTCTACCAGGCTGGTGGGATGCAGTGGGACTACACCAAGCTGGCTGCCGGCAACGTGCTGATCGGCTTCTCCAGGTGCTGTGCATGAACATGTTGGGACCACCAGAGACGTTATTCCCAGGAGACCCCCAGCTCCTACCCCCAGAGCAACCCCGTCCTGTTTAACCCCTTCCCTGCACTGCAGCAGTTCCCACCCCAGGTCCTCTATGAGGAGCAGAAGAGGGTTCCATTGGGAGGGTGACCCCAAACCTCTTCTCTCTGCACAGTGGTGATGGCTACGCCCAAAATAACGAGCTGACTCAAAAGCCCCTGGCTGACAAGTACCGACCGGACCAGCACAGCAGCGCTGGTACAGGTACAGCACCAGGGAGGCTCTCAGGGTGTGTGGGGACAGAGGGAGCCCTGGGAGCATGTCCCCAGCACACATCCCTGCGAGGCAACGGGCCAACAGAGCCACCAGACCAGGGCTGGCCAAGCCACCAGGCCAGGGCTGGCTGCTGAGAGCAGAGCACGGGTGTCCTGTGTCCTGCTGTGGTTTGCCACGGCCATGCTGGCTCTAGAGGGAGCCTGGAGACCTCGTGTGAGGTCAATGGCCGGGGACAGCTGTCCCACAGGGATCCACCTCTGCACAAGGCGAGACCCCAGCCAAGCCGTGCTGATCTCTGGTTGCTCCCTAGACGTGCGCGGGCTGTGGATATACCGGCTGGACAGTCGCTCCCCAGTGAACTACAGGCTGCGGTGCCTGGTGTGGTTGGACGCACAGCCCGCCCCAGCTGCCTGGAACAGCGAGCTGCTGCCGTGCCCCTGCTCCCAGCCCCAGGCAGAGCTGGACCCCCGCTATCTCTGGAGCAGAGGTGCTGAGTGTGCCCCCCCCTCTCAGGACCAGCCACGAGGAGGGGGGATAATGGTGGGTGCCCTCCTCCTCTGGGGGTGGGTGCAATCCCCTGCACCGTTTCAGAGCCAGCAGATGCCCCGGTGAGGATGCTGCGCACGGTGTCCCCCAGCCCCGACGGAGCCGGCGTGCGGTGTCTGTACCAGGATGGGAGCTTGCTGGAAGGCTGGCAGGAGAGAGTCTGGAGCCTCCCCATCCACCTCGGGGCTGGTAAGCAGGCACCACCACCTCCTTATCCTAAAATACCCCAAGCACTTTGTAGGTGCGGCAGGGACTCCAACAGCCTCCCAGTGCCCGACCACCTTCCCCCTCAGACAGCGAGCTGGAGGCATTTGACTGGTGCTGCCGGCGCGTGGAGAAGCCCCTGTTCTGCTCCAGGTTTGCTGAGAAGAGACCAAGGGTCGGCTGTGAGGGATATGTGCCACCCACCTCTGGTGAGTCTCCAGGGCTTTACCTCCTCTGTGCCAGAGCACTGAGTGGGTGGCTCGGTTGTAGCCCATGCCCTAACCACATTTTGCAGCACCCTGGTGGGTTCTGCTGAGCCCAGCACAGCACTGGGGGCTGCTCTCCTCTGTGCAATGATACTGGCATTTTCTTTTCTTCCTCCCCCCCAAAATGCCTCTGCTGTCTTTGTTCCCCAGCTGGTGCCTTCGGGGACCCCCACATCACCACCCTGGATGGACTCACCTACACCTTCAATGGACTTGGGGACTTTGTCCTGCTGCTGGCCAGCGATGCCTGGACCAGCTTTGTGCTGCAAGGGCGCACGACCCCCATTGGCATGGCCCAGGCCACCAATTTCATGGCCTTTGCTGCCCAGTACATCTCCACCACCACCACTACAGTGAGTAGGAGTGACCTGGGTATCAGTTCTAACTCCTTATGGCAAGTTGGGCATTGCATCTACATCAATTACAAGTGGCCAGGCCCCAAGGAACATCCTCTCTCTTTTTCTGCCACCTCCCGTTACCCCAACAAAGTGCCAGTAGCGGTGGGTTGGGCTAAGATTAACAAGACTTCTCTCTAACACCTCCTACAAGCTGGCCAGCAAGGGTCTGAAGTGCTGCAAGAACATGGTCTGCTCCATCTCCTTCACTGCATAGCCTTCACCCAGACCACTGGTCTCCTCCAGACACATTAGCACCAGCATGTACTCTTCCTTGCTTTGCAGAATTGCTCCCTAGACCCTTTTCAGTAAGCAAGATCTCCTGGTGTCACCAAAAGGAGCCACTGAGCAGTGTGAGAAAGGGGTTCAGAGCCTGGAGCCCACCAGCACAGCTCTGCACGCTGCCATGGTCATCCAAGCAGTGGTGGTGGTCTGTGTGTGCCCCATGCCAGCAGTGGCAGGGGTCAGCTTGCTGTCCTCTTCTATGCAGCCATCAAAGCTGCTTTATCGTGTGTTTTCCGGGGTGAAGAGCCCCCAACATGGCCCACAGGGGCTGGGGCTGGAGGCTGGAGGAGGACGGGGTTTACCTCAAGTGTCCCCAGCAGGGGGTGACAGCAGGAATGGACAAGCAGTGGGACTGCTGTGATTTGCAGGTTGAGTGGACCTTGGGGAGCCAGGGTGACATCCAAGTCCTCCTGAACAGCAAAACCATCCAATTTTCCTATTCCCAAGGTGAGCAGGATGTTAAATGTCTCTGGGAAGGTGTGTGTGGGGAGCCCTCCATTAATTCAGGAGCGTCATTTCAGACCCCAGCCTTGCACGTGCTCTCCTTCTCTTGCAGACACGGGTGCTTCAGTGTACTACAGCCCTGGTGTCCTGCTGGTCAACGGCTCCTCCATCACAGCCATCTTTGACGGGGCCATCGCCGTCTCCGTCTCGGCCACCTCCGGGATCCTCAGCGTGGTCTGCAGCCTGCCTGATCAGTACTGCAACAGCACCAAGGGCCTCCTGGGTGAGGATTTCTGCCACCACTGCAGAGCCGGGGTGCAAATTCCCCTTCTCACCCTAAAGAAGGCTGGAAAGCACTGGGGGAATGTGCTTGTGAGGGCAGGGACCCGGAGTCTAATCTAAACACCAGACAGCACCAGAGAGAAGGTCAACCCCAGCATGGGGGAGTCCAGTCTTCTGTTGATGCTCCACCAGGTGTGTGGGACCACAACCCTGCAGATGACTTCCAGATGCCAAACGGTACCAGTATCCCTGTGAACAGCAGTGAGGAGGAGATCTACTACTATGGGATGACCTGTAAGTCCAGGCTCAGGATCTGCCTTGACAATCCCCCTGTTCCTGCATCTCCTGGCCATGTTTTGGCCAGAGATGTTTAGACACTTGTCTGAGAAAAAGTGATGCCAGGGAAGGTCCTTGGTCTCATTGTTCTGTGCAAATGATCCCTGAAATATAACAAATCCTTAAAATCCCAAGGCCATACCCTGTGTTTGCTCTCTTGCAGGGGCTGTTGGCGAGCACAGCCTGTTTGCTCAGCCTCTGGACTCACTGGTGATGGACTTCAAACCGACCTTCTTGTCGCAGCTGCGGCAGGAGAATGAAAGCCAGTACCAGCTGGCAGCCTCGCACTGCCAGGGCAGCAAGGAGTGCATCTATGATGTGCTGAGCACAGGGGACATGGCCCTGGGCCTGGCCACCCAAAGCCTCGCAGCTGACTTTCAGCAGAAGAAGATGGTGCTCAGTAAGTGGAGCAGATCCTCACTTCTGAGGGGGTATGGCTTGGGTAACAGGCCAGCGCCCTGCTCCTTCTCTGGGCTCTCTAGCTCCATGTGAGGCAGGAGAGAGATCATCATGGTCTTAAAGGGGCATTGCCTGCCTGGCTGGTCTCCAAGGCTGGGAGATGCCACCATGCCATGCAACAGGCCTTGTCAGTGGGTGGTCGTGGCAGCATCTGCCTGGGGTCCCACCCTCACCAGGAGGGACTCAGAGCCAAGGGGTGCCAAGGACAAGTAGCAAACAACCACCTGTGTGCCTGGCTGCTCTTTCCTCAGATGCCTTCCCTCCTGTCATCATGGGTGATACATCCCTCACAGCCTTCAGGACAGAAAGGGTCATGAAACAGTACCATGCTGTGGGGGTGGGCGCACGCTTTGTCCCCCACCTTTCACCAGAGCTCAATATATCAGGTAATGAAGGAGAGATGGGATGGGATGGGATGGGATGGGATGGGATGGGATGGGATGGGATGGGATGGGATGGGATGGGATGGGATGGGTGCTCACTGGCCAGCCAGTCTCTTTCTTTTGCCACTTCCTCTAACTCCTGCCTCTCCCCCCGGCAGAGAATGGCACCCTGACATGGGAGCCCCATGGGATGGCCCCATTCACCATCAGCCTGGAGGCTGTTGGGTCCAACAACCTCTCTGCCCTCCTCCAGCTCCGCTTCACCCTTTGCAGCTGCAGCAGGAGCCAGGAGTGTGACTACAGCAACACCATCATCCTCGGGGAGTCTTCCCTGCAGGTAGTGTGCTGGAAACCTCCTCTGATTCCAGCTGTCCTCTGTCCTACTCACGTCCCCTAATCCAGTGTTCCCATCCCCTTCCCAGCTGGCAGCCTGCAGGTGTGAGGGTGGCTACTCAGGTCCCTTCTGCCAGGACCCCCCAGACCCCTGTGCCCAGGGATGCTTCCCCGGCGTGGGCTGTGACTTGCACACCGGCTGTGGCCCCTGCCCGGCCGGCCTGACTGGTGACGGGCGGCACTGCTCAGGTGACAAGGGCTTGCCAGGGCCACCAGGAACCTGGGGCACCTGTGGGACCCCAGCTGAGATGTTTCTCCTGGTGCCATGGTGCATTGCCTTGGCAGATATCGATGAGTGCATGCAGGGGACAGTGTGTCCGGGTAACACCATCTGCACCAACACAGTGGGCAGCTACATCTGCTCCTGCACGGCCAGCGAGGCGGGTGAGCATGGGTGCCTTGGTGGGCACAGCCCTTTTCCCCATCACTGCCCAGACCTCGGTAGAAGAGGGCTCCCAGGGGACCCAATCTGGCTGGAGAGGAATGAGGGGGGAGCTGGCTGAGTTCTGTACCAAAGCCTTTGCTGTCCTTAGCAGAAGGGACTGGTCCAGCTGCCCATCATGGTCCCAGGCTGCAAATCTCACTAATCCTCTGGGGAGGGAAAATTTTCCTGGGCAATTTTTCTCTTTGAGAAGAAAAAAAACCCAAGCACATCTCATCCCATCAAAGTTCACATGAACGTGCAGAGGTCGGGGGGGCGATGACCAAATGCTGTTTTCAGATGGGTCTGATGGGGTTGGGATGATGCTTTATCCTCCTGTTCTAATGCAGCAGGCTGGGGTGTCACAAAGGCAAAAGGCTCCAACTGGGAAGAGGGGGTGCAGGGCTTTTCCCTGAGGATCTCAATTCATGCTAAAGGTCCTAATGCATTAAAAAAAACCCAAAGTTGGAAGCAAGGTATTGCAGAGCGGCTGAGGATGGGTCGGGGTGCTGGGGTGCTGCCCTGCAGCCAGGCTTGTGCCTCCCCATCCCACAGACGAGGGGTCGGGCTGCGGCTCAGGCTGTGGCTCCCACTCCTGCCCTGAGGGCTACTGCAGCAACGGGGGACACTGCCACCTGCACCCCACCACCTGCACCCCCACCTGCACCTGCCCCCCAGTTTTCATCGACCAGCGCTGCCTGGTGGCAGGGGGGGATTTTCGGCCACTGGCCAGCACAGGTGGGTGCCCATGCTCAGTGGGGGGTGAACCCCAACCCCACTTGTCCTGGTCCTGGGGTGCCAGAGCCACTGCTGCAGCTTTTACCCCACCCAGCAGATCTTCCACGGAGAAGCATCCAACTGCGGGTCAAAACACTGCAGAACGCCACTGCCGGGGACGTCAACAGCACCGTATGTGATGGAGGGGACAGGCTGCGGGAGGGGGACACGCCAGGGCAGCATGGCAGCTTGGGGTGCCTCCACTCTGTTCACCCACGTTCTGTGGGTCCCAGGGAGACACCACCAGCCACAGGATGCCAGCTGTGGCCATGGCCGTGTGCCAGGTCCTCAGCACATGAACGCAAGGCCAGAGCAGGCCCTGGGGCTCAGCCATGGTTCCTGTGTTGCCCTTCAGCCTCTCACTGTGCTGGTGCTGTCCTGCCTTCCCCTAATGCCCTCCCACTCTTCTCACCACAGGTCTCAGTCGTCCTGAGGTCCCTGAAGGTAAAGGCTTTCCAGAGCATCACCAACATCACCCAGACGTGAGTTGGCAGCACAGTGGCCCCGTGCCCACCCCAGTGAGCCAGCAGGGCAGGACTGGGCATGGGGCCACAGGGTGTGGGACACAAAGGGCATTTTTCCCCACCCCTGAGTCTGGTGTTCCAGCCCCGATGCTGATAAACCCTTGGAGACACAAGCTCCATGGCACCTTCCATCTCCCACCTAATCCCTTCTTTACCATCCTCCCACACGGGGAAGCTGAGGCTTGGTGAGGGTCGGTCACTCTGTGATGCAGCAGCGTCTCTGCCGACAGCCCTGTTGTTTTCCCCGCAGGACAGATGATGATGGCTTCATCTTCACAGTGGTGTCTGAGTTTGTCTATGACAGCCGTGGCACTGTCATCCAGTTCCTGAATGAGGAGCTGCCAGAGGCCATCACTGGTACCTTCAACTGGCTGCAGGGGTGGCGGGAGGCAGACGCACCCCTCCTCTTCCAGCGCCTGCACCAGGACAACATCACCGACCTGGTGAAGCGTGAGTTGTTCCCAGAGCTGACCCAGGGAACCTGGGAGGAACACCCCCACTGTCCCCATTGTCCCCATCACCCTGCACACCCTGGGGTTTGGGTAACACCTTTTGGGGAGGCAGGTGGGTGTCAGTCAGGCATGGACCCAGCTTAGGGAGACCTGGAAAAGCATCAAGGGGTGATGCTGCTGTGTTGCCAAACCTGTGCTGTCCCTCCCCAGTGTCGGTGACGGAGCTGAGGGGCTATTTCCTCTGCGATCTGTACGGCTACAAAGGCTACTGGCTCCACTATGGGGGGACCATCGGCTTCATCTGCATCTCCCCATGCAAGATGGGCTACTGCCGGCACGGTAGCCAGTGCCAGCACCTGCCTGAGGGACCCACGTGCAGGTAGCAGCAGCACTGGGGGTGGACAAGGCCACTGGGCATAGCCACATCTCCCCATGGCATCACCACGTCTCCCTCCCCATCTGCAGCTGCCTCCCCTTCTCTGTCTTCTCCCCTGTTGGTATCCGGTGCGAGCAACTGGCCATCGGACTCGCCGCCTTCCTGGGCATCCTGCTGGGAGCCCTGGCTCTGCTCTGCCTCCTGCTCGCCGCTGCCTGCCTGGCCTTGCGCCTCTGCCGCCGACACCAGCACCGGGGGTGAGCCACGGGCTGGGCCCACACAAGGGTGGGTGCCTCAGGGGAGGAGGTTGGGTGGCAGGGAGAAAAACTGGTGGAAAATCCACGTCTGGAAGATTTACCAATGGTGGGACGTGCCTGGTTGGCGTGGGGGGAGTCTGCCCTAGCAAACAGACTGGGCTGGGTGGTCTTCTAGCAGCTTCCAGCCCCTTTCCTAATCACCTACTCCTCAGAAGTGTGATAACGTCAGTGGGTTGAACATTACCTTCCTTTTTCCCCCTCTTGTGGTGTTCCCAAGTTTCCTGACATTTCCTGTATGCCAGGGAACATTTGATTCTCTTGCTCATGTCACCCAGTGCTTGGTTACAGCCAGGCTCTCTATTTAATCTTAATTTGAATGCCATGCAAATTACTTCCACTGCAGTTCACATTGCTCTGGAAAGAGTTGATCTGGAGCAAAAAAAAAAAAGAGGCTGTTGTGGGACTGGACCTTGGTGTCCTGCAGAGCTGGGAGTTAGCAGATCACTGGTGAGGTGCAAGGCTGGGGGGATGGAAGCACCAGCAGCTCCTCCTCTCCTCCCCAGCCCTTGGTCCCAGTGTGGCATCCATGCTTAGGGGAAGATCAGTGCTCCCCAGCCCCTGTACTGATCAGAGGTCTGCCCTGCCCCTGTTGCCAGCTCCAAGCTTGGATGTGCCTCAGTTCACCTGTGCCTGTGGCAAGGCAAGACATTGTATGTGCACAGGAACCAGGGTTTTTCCTGCTCTCATAGCCTCACCTTGTCCCCAGCCAGCTCAGGCACCAGGGCCAAGCAGGGGCTCTCCCAGACCCCCTGACATGTCATTCCCTTTCTGCTCCCCCTTCCTAGTGCCCAGGAGACCTTCTGGAGGCCACAGCCTTTCACCTGTGAGTACATCTCTGTGAAACCCCCCACCCTGGCTCTGCTTCACTCTGGTCTCTTTCAAGCTGTGCTCATCTTCCCCACTCCAGCTCTGATGACTGCAGGAGAGCAAGCAGAGACCCCCTGCTCCCAAGCCCCAGAAGGGGGTTGGGAACTGCAGCTGCAGGCCATCGACCCCTCAGTCAAGGTCTGCCCAGGGGGGCATTGGGGTGGGGGGATCATGGGATGGGCACTGGTGTCCTGGCCTCATGCCTCCAAGATGGTCAGGGACCATACCCCATCCCAGAGCACCACGGGTCTTGTGGCTGGCATTGAGGTCTATGCCTCTGTCCGAGCGTGTAGTGAAGAGCAGAGCCCGTGCAGCACCAACACCACAGGGTGACCTGTCCTTCCTTTACAGATAAAGATCCAGAGACCCCAGGTCAGACCCCTGAGCCAGCCCCTCCAGGAGCCCTAACCTGCCGCCGGTCCTGTCCCAGTGCCTCCGGGCTGGGGAGGAGCCAGATGCTCTGCTGCCCACTCTCAGGGTCTCTGGCAGTGGTGCCCACCTGGAGGCAGGCTGGTTTTGGAATGAAAAGCACGGATTTGTGTTGGGTGGCCAAAGTGAGAGTGTTTCATCTTCCCCTGAGGGCCTGCAGAGATAACTGGGACAGTAGTTGAATGGGCCTGCAGGCAGTGTGCCCCAGTGCCACGCAACCAGAGCCAGCGGAGACACTGGGAGCAGAGTCGGGCCTGGCTACACAATGACAATAACCTGTTAGGAACAAAATAGAATAAACCAAAACTGATGGCATGCTGCTGAGTTTCCTGTGCCCTGTGATGCTCGTGCATCCCTGTCACCGGGCTCTCAGGTTCCTGCTTTCGGCTGGTCCCAGCCACAGGGCCAAAGAGAAGACGGATGGAGCTTCTTTTGTTGCTCCATCCCTTCTGCAAAGCTGTAAGCCTCCCCACCTGCTCTCCCCAAGCACACAGGTCAGGCTGTGACCCCCAAACACACCCCTTCCCCCCCACCCTTTGTCCCAGCAGAGGGAAGATGCTGTGCCTAAGGAGGGGGTGTTAGCCCCAGCAGAGCCCCACTGCAGCCCTGCTGCCCCAGAGCCTGGCACAGCTACAGCCCAGATGCTCACAGCCCCAGCACCAGCTTGGAGCATGGCAGGATCCCTCAGCACCCCTGTCCCTAGCCTGCCTCCCATCACCACTCCCTCCCAGCCCTGGAGGACACAGCTGCTGCAGGATGGGTGATGCTCAGACCCCTTGGAGGCTTTATTGAACAAACAAGATGTGACAAGGTTTTGGGGTTTTCCCCAAGAAAAGCAGACACTTTCTTGTGCATAAGAAAAAAAAAAAAAAAAGATTAATTTCTTTCTTCCAAAAGTTCTGATCACAGGGTGGCATATTGTCCTTGCACACCCAGCAGAGGTGTCAAGCTGACTGTCTTGATCCAGAGAGATCCCTTCTCCTGGACATGGGGAATGGCTGAGGGACACAAGTAGGGGACAAGACAGGACCATCCCATGAAGTGAGCCTGGTGAACCCAGCACTTGGGGGCTTGGCCACAGTCAACCCACACAATGTGTAAACCCCATCACCCGGCTGCTGGGGGCACAACCTCAGCTGCCAGCATGGGGCACAGCTGGGTGCATGAGGATGGCATGGTGGATGCAGTGAGGGGGACCTTCCCACCTCCCCATCAGCGTGGAGGGACCCGGGGGCACTCTCTCAGCTGCAGCTGGGACAAGGTGACTGAAGCAGCTGACTTTTTGGGACAAGTCTGGGTTAGAAAAATGAACTTGGGCTGGTGAAGGCAACCGCAGGCACCGGCTGAGTGAACTGTCCTGAGGCAGGGGTGATGGGTGCTGGGGGACTGGGAGAACACGGGATGAACAGGAGCAAAGGACTCAGAAGATCAGCTGTGGCCCAGACCGTGTTGCAGATATGCAACAACCCCCCAGTTACTTGTCGTCTTCATCTGCAAAGAAGAGGAAATGAGGATTGCCCAGACACCGCCTCCCTGGGGGCCTGGGGAGAGCCAGGAGCCCTGCTGGAGTTTCTGTGCAGGTGGAATGGGGGTAGTGGGATGCAGCCAGGGGAGAGGAGACCCCTGAGCCCACTCACCTCTCTGCTCCTCCGAGTCGTGCTCTTCCTCTGAGGAACCTGCTGGGGGTTGCAAGAAAGTCCCACATCAGCTTCCACCAAGAACCATGTTATCTGCGGTCCTCTGCTGTCATCCTCAGATTATGCCTGTGGTTAAGTGCTAAGGGATATGCACCCCATCCCCACTGTACAGCACAACCTGCATGTGGGCACCCCAAAATCCATCCCTCATCTGACCAGAGCTCCTGCTGCCTTCAAAACAGTGTGACTTGCCCGTTTCCCCATCCCTGGGCACCAAGATGGCATCGCCCCAGCACACATGGGCTGCGAACCCACCTGTGCCAGCTGACTGGTATCCATCACAGCCAATCTTCGGTCTCTTCTTACCATACAGGTCACAGAGCTGGGTGCTGCCTGCCTGGTTACAGCACCAGTCGTGCATCTTCAGCTCCTGGTCTGGAAACAGAAAGGAGAGTAAGGGGCTGAAGGGAAGAGGAGCGGGACAAGGGCTGCCTCCGGGCAGACAGGGTGCTCATCTCTGCTTTTGGCAGGGCAGCAGCTCATTAGGAAACTTGTTGGCACAGAGATTAGGATGATTTACAGGCTGTGATGATGCCAGCCTCTGCCAGGAGGTGCCAGGGCTGGCTGTGCTTACCACGGTAGGAGGATGCCCTCCTGGAAGACCTCCAGTACCTCTCCTGCCGACCCTGGAGGAGCTGGTTCTGCCCGTTGTACAGGCAGCGGATGCCGGCGCCGTGCTGGTTGGGGGACGCAGAGTACAGCATGGAGAAACGAGCAGCCCGCCAGCCTGCAACAGGGCAGCAGTGAGCCAAGGCACAGCTCCCCCCAGCCAGCAGCTCTTCCCAGCCAGTATCCCCACCCCAGATCAAAAAGTAAGGTTGGTGTTGGCTCTTTGTTATCCATCACTCCCACCACATCACCCATGGTGCTAGAGGCTGTTTGGTGAGATTTAGGGAGACCCTCAAAGTGGTCCTACAAGGTGAGACCCTGATGCTGGTGAGGGTCCATCTCTGCTATCCCTGTACAGCTTATATCAGTTTCACCTAGTCTAACAAGTCAGGGACAGGTCAGCCCTCATTCTCTCCCCATTTTCCCCATCCCTTGCAATGAAGGGCATCTCTCCCTTCCCATTTTCCTTGGGGTCTCCTGCCTGCCCAGCCAGGACGGACCCCAGCCACCCATGCAAGGAAGATGGGGAAGGACAGCTCAGTAAAGAGGAGGATGAGTGGGGGAGCAACATGTCCACTTGCCTCCCCAGCTGCTCTTGAAACGTGGGTCCTGCTGCCCTTGCTGCAGGGAGCAGGGGCAGGTGGGTAGGCCCTGGTTCCATGCCTGTGGCTCTGGCTCCCGCCACATCCACGCCAGGCACTTCAGCCGGTAGTTGACATCCACACGGCTCTCCAGTTTGTAAATCCACAGCCCACGGACATCTGAGCAGGGAGAGAAACCATGAGTTGGCACCTCTGGCCAAGGAGACCACAGAGCCAGTTTTGGCACAAGGTGAGAGCCAAGTGATGCTGATGCTGGAAGCTAAGCCTGACCTCCAGCTGTGGGACCCCAGGCTTAACAGCCACCCAACAGCAGGGAACCAGGGGGAAGGTTCCTGCCAAAGAGAAAAGCCTTGGGATAGAGTCATTGCAACAGAAAGCATCCAAGGACATAGCAAGGACATTTCAGCCTCAGGGCATAGCTGGTACTTCAAGGGAAGCATTTTACGTGCTGAGTTGGAAAGCATGGCCTTGGTGAACTCAGTGAGAGCCTTTCATCCCCTGGGACCAGCCCCCTCCCCGTGCAGCCCTTCCCTGACCCTCCCAAGGGGCTTTGTGAACCCACCATGGCTGTGCAGCACTACCTGTGTTGTATCCCTTGAACAGGTCAGGGCGATATTTGGCAGCTGGAGGTCTCCGAGTCAGGTCATCGTTGCGGTAAAAGCCGTCCCCACTGGGTGCAGAGGGAGGGGAAAAATCAAAGGTTGGTCTTCCAGGGTGGTGTTATCCCAGCCCTAACCTGTCCTTCAGCTGCCCTGGTCCTGAGCTGGTGGGACCCCACAGCACCCAGATTGCAGCTCCAGGTACAGGAGGGCAAAGCCACCAGCTCCCCCAGCCTTCTGCTTCCTCTCTATAGGGTGAGGTTAGTTTTGGGTGCTGTAAACGTTCCTGCTGCATCGTATGGGCTGAACCTGCAGCTATCTCAAGACCCCCATGAGCAGCTTCCATGTTTTCCAGCATCTTGCAGGGCAATACGGAGTGGAAACCCACATGAGGTCATGCAGAGGCAAGCACACACACACTTATGCTGCCCATGCTTCCTGCCCACCACCTTTTTCTTCCCCAACTGTAACAAGTGGCTAATGGCCAAGTGGCTAATGAGGTGTGAGACATGATGCAAGGAGGCAGGAAGTAACTGCCCAGTCAAGTGGCAGAAATCCCTTCCCTTTACCAACACACCATTCAGAAAAAAAACCCCTATTCCCCATTCCTTCCACCCAAACCACCAGGATGCTGCGAGCCCAGGACACCAGAGGGATGTCCATCAAGCCCAGCCCCACAGGTTGGGAAGCTGCAGCTTGATCCAGCCACTAACAGGGAAAATTTGGTTGTGAGATCCCCCACATTAGGCTACATGGGTGTGCAGACCCCATGTGGGCTGTCCTTATCCTTGTAGGGCACTTCCTGGGACACAGGGGGAAGGATTAAACCAGCCGTAGCTGGGTGTGGAAAGCAGCCCATGCTCAGAGGAGGCAGGGGCTGGGTGCTGAGGACCTGGTGTAGCCGATGAGCACGTTGGTGGCAGCGAGCCTGGTGTAATCCCAGCGCATGCCTCCCTCCTGGTACAGCATCAGGACGTAGGACCTGTAGCCGTCGGTGGTCAGGATGGCCTGGTACGTGATCGTCTGGGGAGAAGTGGTGTGGACAGGTAAGAAATCGAGGAAAGCTGCTAGGATTAAAATTAAAGGGGTGGGTTAGTGCCTGCTGGGGGGCAGCGGGGCTGAGGTCCTGATGCACAAAGCAAACGCAGCCTGGGCTGCTTCACATTTTGCATGGAAAATGTGTTGGTTTTACTCTGATGCTGCTCTGTGAGAAGCCTCAAATTCACACAGCTGTGTGCTCCTGAATAACAGTGTTTCTGGTGCACACTGAACACCCACCATGTTAGAGAAAGACTTCACAGAGAAAGGAGAGTTCAGCTAAAGATATTACCCAAAAAACCTGAAAACCACCAAAACATGGTCACAGCCCAGGTCTTGTTGCTGAAAGTCCCCAAGACTGACCTTTTTCACAAAACTGGTTCTTATTTTCAGTCACTGCCCATGAGTCTTGGGGGTTTTTATTGACAACAAGCCCTTGAGTTCCATCAACCCCTTACCTTCTGGGTGTCAGTCTGTGCTCCATAGGCAGGTGCCTTCTCCCAGGTGATCTTCAGGGTCCAGGCTGCAGAGTAGGAGGACCTCAGGTACTGCCGAACCTTCGCTTCCACGTCACGGACAAAAGGAGGCTTGGCCGTGTTAAGGGTGGGGAATTCCTGCAGGTTGGGTACACCCACATCTGCATTAGGTCCCAGCAGGGCAAAGACTGGCCTAGATCAGGGTCGTGCATGGAGCACTGCAACTGAGGGTCTGGATGAGACGTGGATGGCTCAAGAGGTGACACACAGAGCACCAACAGTCCATAGATTTGGCCCAGGAAAGGGAAAAGCTGGTCATGGGCTCCATCAATGACACATCTCAAGGGCCATCCACAGAACTTGTGATGAATTTGTCATCAAAAGGTGTTTCATGGAACCATGCACCCAGATCACTTCGCCTACCTGGTAAAATGTGGTGCCAACACCTTTGGAGAAGTCAGCGTTGTCCCAAAACACAGCAATCATGGGAACCTTCTCGTGGCCATTGAAGCCATTGGGAGGAGGGTTGGGGTACGTGAAGATGCTGTTGTCTGAGGCTGGGAAAATGATTTGTCCGTTGTCTGTAAACTGAGCAGAGGGATCCCTCCGTCAGGTCAGGACAGGACCAGCGGGATCCCCCAACACAGAGGCAGCAGCCCTACCATTCCCAAGCCCACTCTGAGCAACACCTGAGGAAGGCCACCAGCAGCCACTGCCAAAATAGCCACAAAGTCACCTCTTGCTGCAAGCAGACCCCGGCAGCATCCCAATTGATTCACCCCTGCAAGGGTCCCATCCCAGGCCCCTGGTGCTTCCCCCAGGTTTTTGGGGGATGGCATCTTGCCCAACAGCAAGTCAAGCCAAGATGGACTCACGTAGAGAGAGTCACGCAGGGTTCTCCCAAATGGGAATCCAGTCGCAGGCTTGAAAAGTGGAGAATTAAAATCCACCCTCCTTTCCACGTACTCCTGATCATTTTCCCTCGCTCCGTATCCGTAGAGGGGCACAGCTGCAACTGAAAAAGAAAAACAAACACAAACACCCCTAGACACACTTACAGCAGAGCCTTTGACCCGTGCCAAAATGATTTCATTTCCAAAGGGACACAGCCTGGGCAGCAGGAGGATGGGGAACACTGCCAGTAGCTGCCTGGGACACCCTGCATGTAACCTTCCCCTGCGGGAGCTCTCTTCCACCCCCTTCCCACCCCTTTGGCTGCCTTACACATACACAGCCAGCCCAAACCTTCCATGATGGCCTCTGTGGCCACTGTCCCCTCCTGCTCCAGCCCCGCTGGGGCACCACACTGAAGGAGGGGGGAAAAAAACATTACATGTGGCTGTGGTAGAGGGACAGTGGGGAATTAAACACCCACAGCTCTTTCCGGAGACGTTTACAGCATCCAGCTCCATATCTATGTCTGTTAAATAAACCAAAGCATTTGGAGGGGATGGGTTTTCCAACTGATAGGACCATGCTTGAAGGCAGGCTCAGCCTGCCAAAAATGCAAGCTCTTGGGCAGGAGCTCTTCATGATGCTCCTGCCCTGGGGGGTCCTGGCTCCACATTAGCTCCCTCATCCTCTGGGCACCAGATGTCCCCCGGGACAGTCCTGCGGGAGGCCAGAGGTGATCCTGCCACCCAGGCTGCCCCACGAGCATCACATACCTGCAGGGCCAGGCAGCGGGGTTGGGGCAGCCGCCGGCCTTCCTGGCAGAGCTGGAAACACAGGGGACGATGCACGGGAGGTGACAGTGGCTGCTCCTGACTTGGGGAGCACGTTCCTGACCCCAGGGAGCGGGGCTGGCTTGGCTGGGCTTGCTGGGGCCGGGCTGCAGGACACAACCGGGCGCGTGGTGGCTGGGGACCCTCCCTGGGCTCCCCCCTGGCCTGGGAAGGCTGTGGGGAGGCCTGACCCACTTGCAGCAGGGGCTCCATTTGCCAGGCTGGCCGTCGCCTTGCTGCCCAAGAACGGCTGCAGGGCGGCGGGTGACAAGCTGCTGGCAGGTCCTGGCCCTGGGACCTTTGAGTCAGGGCTGCTGGCAGCGATGCTGGCGGGAGGAAGGCCAGAGAGCCCTGGCGTCCCCCACGGCAGGAAGCGAGTGGGAGTCTCCACAGCTGCCATAGCCCCAGCTGTGCCAGGAAGGAGCTGAGCCATGTCCTCTCGCCCTGCCCCTCTGGAGAGGTCAGCAGTTGCTTCCCCAGGCACGGGGCTGTCAGCATCCCTGGATGGGTTGCTGGGCTTTCCCACCTGGAGGGGAGTCAGGAGCAGGGCAGGGTCCCCCAGCACGGCAGCCCCCAGCTCTCCCCTTCCCCCTGCAGAGGACCCTGCTATCGACTCACGTGCTGAAAGCGACGTGGAAAGCCTGGGGCTGGTGGACACCCCCTCTGCAGTGGGGGCATGGGGGGACGCTTCTCCCAAAGACACTGGCATTCCTGAGGCCACCTTGTCTTCAAGAGACCATGTCTGAGTGCCTCCAGCATCTCCTGCCACCCTACCCGGTACCCCTGGCACCAGAGGCCTGCTCCCACTCTGGGTGCTGGGGTCAGAGTGGGGGTCCCCATTGGGTGCCATCCCTGAGCTCAGTTCATGACCAGGAAGAAGCAGAGAAGCAGCAGAGGTGGCTGTACCATCAGAGGCACCACTGCCATCCACAGCCACTGGGACCAAGGGCTGTATCTCCTGGGGGGAAGTAAGGGCCGACGGGGCCAGTGCTCCTGAAGCGCTCTGTACGATGGCACCTGTGCCCTCTCCCTGGCTGGCTCCAGGTAAAGGTCCCCTGTTCACTGATGCTCCTCCAGGCAGCTCCACCACATTGGCTTGGCTCAGTTTTGGATCAGAAAGTCCAAGATTGACACCACTCTGGGTGCCAGGGTAGGACACAGAAGGTTCCTCAGGGCCAGTAGCCCCCAAACCTGTGCTTGAGCCACCACCAGCTCCACCAGTTCCAGGAAGACTTGCTCCATTGGCAGCATCACCAGTCATCCCAGGTGATGAAGACCCCTCCATAGATAGGGAAGAAGACACAGACTGCTGCACGGCTGCCATTTCTCTACCAGGGTCTCCTGAACCAGCTGGTTCCCCTCCAGCAGAGGCCTGGAACAGTCCTGGGAATCCTTCATCAGCAGATGCTTCACTTGCCCCTTTTTCCACAGCAGGACGGACCCCAGGCCCAGCACCCAGGGAAGGCTGAGGAGCCCCAGGAGCACCACCCACTTCTCCAAGAGCACTTGGGCTGGCTGGATCTGAAACAGAGGATTCTGCAACTACCCCGCTGGGAAAGGAAGGACCGGACAAGGAACCTGCTCCAGCCAGTTGATCCAGCCCAGCTGCTGTCTCACTGCCTGCAGCAGAGATCAGGGATGGCTCAGACCTGGTGCTGCTGGCCTCTCCTCCCAGCACAGGCTCTGTTGTGCCAGGTCCATGTGTCTCCACTGCCGGCATCTCCGGGTTTGTACCAAGCTGGACCCCAAGGGCAGGCGATGGGGGTCCTGCCGGTCCATTAGATGCTGAGCTGGGGGCGTCCCATGCTGAAGTCAATCCAGTGCCTGGTCCATCTGCTCCAGGGAGACCTGGTCCCTGGGGAGCACCAGCTGCTGTGTCCCATGGTTGTGACCCTCCAGTGGATGGAGACACAGCTGGTCCCTGTGCAGCACTGAAGTCAGGGCTCACTGGTATCTCTGGTCTGGACAACCCCCCTGCTAGCAGCTCTCCTGCATTAGTGGGGTTCTGCTGTGTGCTGGAGGCTGAAGGACTCATGTCCATGTAGGGACTTGGGTTTCCTGCCTGTGCCGTATCCCCAACACTCTCGGTCTCCTGCACTGAAATGAGTTCTGGGACAGTTTCTCTATCTGGAGAGGCTGGAGACAGGGTGTGTGGGGCTGGGGCTGCAGCTGGGATGGGTTCTGCTCCATCACCCCTTAAAATGGAAGATGCTGCGACGAGATCACCAGGAGAGGCAGGACCAGATGAGAAACCTGTACCAGGCAGTTGATCCATCCCAGCTGCCATCCCACTGCCTGCAGCTGAGCTCACAGGGGGCTCAACCCCAATTCTGCTGCCCTCTCCTCCCACCATCGGTTCTGCCATGCCAGCCCCAAGCCCCTCTTCTGGCAGGTCCAAGTTTGTGCCAAGCTGGTTCCCAAGGGCAGGTGATGGGGGTCCTGCTGGTCCATTAGATGCTGAGCTGGGGGCATCCCATGCTGAAGTCAATCCAGTGCCTGGTCCATCTGCTCCAGGGAGACCTGGTCCCTGGGGAGCACCAACTGCTGTCCCCCATGCTGTCTCCCCACCAAGGGATACAGCTGGTCCCTGGGGAGTACCGATGTCAGGGCTCACTGGTGTCTCTGCTCCAGACATGGGGCCAGCCACAGCCCCCGGGGATGGGTAAGCAGCCCCAGGAGTGCTGGGGGATTCACCAGGTAGGCCCCATGGTCCTTCAGCTCCCAAGAGTTTGGGCTCCAGCCCAGCACTGCCAGAAGGTGGAGGACCAGGTGGGGATACTTGTCCCAGTGCTGGGGCTGCTCCTGCTTCTGCTCCATCCCCAGGAAATGATGGAGAGGACAGTTCAGCATTTGCCAAACCCCCTGTTCCTCCTGCCGGCAGCTCTCCTGTGTTAGTGGGGTCCTGCTGAGTACTGGAGGCTGAAGGACTCGTCTCACTCTGGGTATCTGCATAGGGACTGGCATCCGCCAGGCCTCCTGCCTGTGTTGTGTCCCCTGCACCCTCAGCACCCTGAGGTGGGACCCCAGCAGTGGGCCATGCCAGTCCATCAGATACAACAGATGCTGCATTGAGGTCATCCAGAGATGAATTCAAGCCACTGCTGGGTCCATCAGCTCCCTGGGAAGCACCAGCTGCCGTTCCCCATGGCTTTGACTCTCCGAGGGATGGAGACACAGGTGCTCCTGGAGCAGTGCCAAGGCCAGGGCTCACTGGTGTCTCTGCTCCATCATCAGCTGCAGGCAGAGTGCCAGGCCCAGCCCCTGGGGGTGGGTAAGCAGCCCCAGGAACACTGGAGGTGTCTGTGGGGGAGGTCAGAACAGCAGCAGGCAGCAGTGGCTGTTCTCCAGTGGGAGTCTGCCATGGGGCAGGCTGCAGAGACACCTCATCCAGACCCGTGTTCCCTACATCCCCTGTGGTCAGCACACTGGCCAGGGCTGGGGAATTCGTGCCACTTTCTGCATCAGTGGGAACCCTCGGAGCCAGCAGCGAGGTGGCTATGTCCTCTGTCACTGCAGGGGCCACACTGGCTGCAGCAAGGGGTGAATCAGGAGCACCTGATGACATGGCAGGAGCTCCCTGCCCATCCCCACCACTGCCCAGTACCAGCGAAGCAGCCGGGCTCTGCTCTGCCTGGTTGGGGAGGAGGGAGGTGTCCGGGTTTCCCACCATTCCTGACACTGTCACACTCTCTGGAAGCCAGTGGGATGAGCTGCCTGTGCCGAATGCACCATTTACATCATTTCCTGCATCTCCAGGCACTGAAGCTGAGGGACTTTCCTCTGCAGCCAGGGCTGCTCCTCCCGCTGGAAGTGGGGTGATGCCCATGGCCCCACTCACTGCCCCATCCTGCTGCGTCATGGGCAGCTGCCCAGCACCAGGGCTAGAGCTTGAGGAGGTGGCACTGGGTTCGCTTTGGATATCCACAGGCTGTACTGTGTCTTCCTCCACTGCTCCTGTGGCTGTGGTCAGCCCTTGGCTCAGCAGCGCGGTGACACCTGCACCTACGGGGCTGCCAGCAGTTGTCTGTGCCCCCCGGGTGGCTTCCAGTGGAGGAGTGGTGGGGAAGAACACGTCACCAGCAGTGGGGTCTGGGTCTGCTCCTTCTCTGGTCACAGCCGCAAGGGTGTCCTCCTTCACGTCTGCCAAGAGAGGGGTGATCTCCAGGGCTGTCTCAGGAGTGGCCCCTGTTCCATTCATCTCTGCTTCTGGGGTGACAGCAGGGTATGGTGCAGACACGGTGGCAGTGGTGGTGGTGGTGGCTGTAGTGGGAGCCCCCAAACCCCTCTCAATATCCTGAGACATGGTAGGAGGCTTGGTCACGTTTGCCAGGGCTGGTACCGTAGAGATGTATTCACTCGCTGCTGTCACCAAAACATCTGAGTCAGTCCCAGGAGGGAAGGATGGGCTTGATGGGCTCCCTGCAAGGATGCTCTCAGCTATAACCGCATCAGCTGCTGTGGTGTAGGGATCTTCAGTCGCTGCCATGGTGGGAGAAGCTGTCCCCACAGCAAATGGCCCCTCAGTAGTGACGGGAATGGCAGCAGCAGCCCCCAGCCCTGCAGAGAAGCACAAAGTAGAGCATTACCCCAGGTGCTAGAGCCAGAAGCCTGCCCAGGCTCAGCTGTGCATTGCCTTCAGCTGAGCATCAGGAAGCTCCCAGCCCTCCTTAAACCTTACTACTCATCCCATAGCCTTCAAGGATCTGATTTAAGAGCCAAGGAGTGCAGCCTGGGATGCCTCAGGAACAGCACTGCACAGCACCTTTGCTGCATAATCATGAATCATCAGCAGCTTGCTGAGACAGGACACAACTCATCACAGGTCTGGGAGAGACACTGGTGCAAACATGGAGGCAAAGGCAGCTGCTGCAGCCCAGTCCAGTTACAATGGGGATCACAGCACCTGGACACTGGGAAGAGCTGGGGTAAGTTCATAGCCCTGGGGTGTCTGTGGAGCTATGGCCCGAGGACAGCCCTCAGCCCTCTGCCACATGGCAGGGACAGCCCTGAGTGTGCAGCCACTTCTGCAGAGCCTGGGGGGATTCTTGTGGGGTTTTTACTTTTCAGGTCTCTGAGAGACTTCTGAGCACACCTTATCCAAAGCCCTAGGGCAGATGGGCCAGCCAGAGCGCAATGAGACATCCCCTGACTGCAAACAGCTTCTGACCCACTGCAGTTACAGCAGGTTGGATGAACCTCTCCTGGGGTCAGAACCTGCCTGCTCCTGCTCCTGTCCAGCTGGACTCAGGAACCACAGGTTCCCTGTCCACAGAGGGAATTCCAGCAGCTCCCAGGACCAAGGCCTGCTTATGGCTCCCTCTTCCTGCTGCCAAAATCCTGCCCCACATCCAGGAGCTTTGCTGAAAGAGAATGGAGACACCTGCCCCCCTGCATCCCAGCTGCTTCTCCTGGCACCCAACAGCACCCTTGGGTGACGAGGTGACGTTTCACCCAGTTTTATTTTTGGGACAGGGATGTGAGCTCTGGGGAGACAGAGCTGCCACCATTGGCTCCAGGAGGAGCCAGGTAGATTTGCTGACGCTTGGCTTTAGGTGGCTGCAATTAGGGGAGATGAAGGGCACCCCGAGGGCGAGACCTAGCAGGGTTTTGCCACAGCCCAACAGCCAGAGCCTGTTTCCCGGCCCAGTGCTCCGGTTCATCAGGTTCCCCCTGCCAGGCAGATACATTTCCCAGCAGTGGAGGTGCCTCCAACCTCACCACTGGCTCAGCTCATTAACTTGTGGATAGCTTGAGCTGGAGTCATTAAGAAACATCATCTCCTATGCCAGACCAGTCCTCGAGGGGTCCATCCTCCTCCAGACCCCCCATTCCCCCTCGCAGCAGTCTGCTCCCTCCCCAGCTGAAATCAGCTCTTTGCACCCCACTCCCTCAGCCAGAGGAGCTCTGCTGCTTCTCTCCTTGTCTCAGAGAAAACAAAGCACCCCACTCAAATCCCCTCAGGCTAGTTTGGCACACTCCACCCCAGTAACCCGTGTTTTATCTTAATTCTTCCATGCAGAGCAGGAAACACCATCTACCTCACGCCACCCGTTCATGAGAAGCTTGTGGAAGAGGGGCCCCAGCATGGAGCACCAGCGTTTGCTCTTCCCCAGGACACGGGGAGGGATGGGAGCATCGCCAGAGCCCCGCTCTGACAGCTGGCACCCCTCGACTCCCCTGCCGGAGGGGTAGGCGGCTGCACGCTGGCTCCCGGGCTGAGCTCTCGCCTCTCCCACAGGTCCACACCTGCAGCCGTGGTGATGGCTGCCCCAAAAACTCTTTTCTAGCTCTTTGGCTGCAACATATCACAAGGACTGGTCATAAGAGGAGTTTCTGGTGCAGCCAGGAGGGAAAAGCATCTCACCAGCGTACCTGCTTCTGCGCTAGCGGAAAAATACAGGACCTACCGTGCAGAATCCATACGCAGCATCCCACGAAGGTGGAAAGTGTCCATCCCCTGGTCTCCATGCCTTGGGCCTCCACGAAGGCAGAGCACTGGGAAGCTCAAAGGGAGGTGAGAGCAGCAAGGAGCAGCTCTGTCTGTCCGTCCCTCCCTGCCTCTCCTGCAGAGCTGGAGTCCCGCAGGTGCAGTCCTGCTCCTGTTCCCTCCTATTTATAGGGATGGCAGAAGGAGGGAGGTTGCAGCCTCCATCCCCTCCCGCCCCCACTGCTTTCCCTTCAATGTCCCTGTCACCGTCCCCTTCCTGCAAAGCCCTCCCCTTCCCAAGGGCTGGGTCCCCTGTTCAGCTGGGGCATGGGCTGGGGGCTACCCAAAGGCCACCCTGCAGAAACCAGGTCACCTCAGAGACCTGGGCACCGCCCACAAGCACAGGGCGATGAAGCTGAGCCCAAATCAGTGCACGGCACTGCCATCAGTGTCCTGCTGTGTCTCAGCCCGGGGCAAGGAGGGATGTTCAGTCCCCACATGTCTCGAGGCTTCTCCAGGAGTAGAAGCAGGTTATAAAGCAGAGGAAGGTATGGCTGGGACAGGCCTTGGGACATCAGCTGAGCCCCCCAGCACTCAGGTGCCACTGGAAGCACTGGGAACCCCTAACCACTGTTCCAGTATTCCCCCAGTGGTGTTTTAAACCTTTACCTCTGTATGAGCAAAGCAGCTCTGGGGTGCTGAGAGAGGGTGAATGGGCCAGGAAAGGTCCTCCGCAAGGTGGGACCAGCATCCCCAGGGGCTGGAGCAGGACAAGGAGCAGTCCTAGACCCTATTCCCTGCTATGGGGATCCCTAGGGTCACTTCACCCCTGTCTTTCCTTCCCCTTGAAGCCTCAAAAAGTCAGAACCCTCCCCCAGAGCAGCAATTCCTGCTCCCCCTCCTTGAAAACTGCTGCCAGCTCCCCCCTGAATGGCATTATGCAAACCTCCAGCACTACACGGCTTTGTAATCAATTGAACACTTCTTAACCAGAAATGCCCCGGGGCGACTCCTGCAAAGTGCTATTAGGGGTGTTGGGCAGTACACGGTGTCCTGCTGGAGCCGGCCTGAGTTGGGCTGCCGACAGCAGCTGGGCACGCCAGGCGACACGCCGACCCACCGCCCAGGTGGTGTTGACGGGGGAAATGTGCCAGGGGAGGCCAAGTCATGGGTGACAAAACGCCGTCCTGCAGACCCACGCATCGCCCCCGGCTGCGGAAACAGGGCGCAGGCGGTAAACTGGGGGAGGGAGCTGCTGGCCCAGAACGAACACCCTGGCACGTCAGAAATGGCAGCGCGTGGGTGAAGCCCGAGGGGAGGATGGTGTGCTGGGGACCTGTGGAACTGATGGTGTGCTGGGGACCTGTGCAACCGATGGTGTGCTGGGGACCTGTGCAACCAGCACGGCAGATCGCGGGGTGACCACTTAGCCAGTGACCACTTGAGCGGCCACCTCGCCTGAGCTGGTGAGGGATGCAACCCCACCGTGGGAGAGTTGTTCCTGCCTGTGCTGACAAGGCTGTACCTATCACTTGGGAAAGCCACCCTGATGGGGAATATGTGCTGACGCTGGGGAAAGTCGCTCCAGCTGGTGCTTGAGGTGCTGGTGTTTGTGGTGGGAACCACAGGGACTGTTGTGAATTGTGTGCTGCTCAGCATAGGAGAAAATAAATCAGCTGAAGCAAGGCGCTTCCAGCCCACTTCATCCTCAGCCCACCTCATCCTCAGCCCACCTGCAAGCTTCTGCCCATGGTGCACTGGGACCAGCACAATCCAGAGACCTTCACACCTGCCCCTCCTGCCCACGCTGTCCCCAAAAAGCCCCATTTCCCTGCTACTCCTCCAGCAGCCACAGGAGTGACAAGCTGAGCTTGTGTCTCTGCTCTGGCATTGGTACACCCTCCCAGGAAAGACTGCAGCCACCATGGGTCTTGAGGACGGTGCCCTGTTCCCAGCTTAAGAAGGAATTTTTCATTGATTATTCTTCTAAGCCTGAAACCAAGGTCCCAGCAAGCCACCAGCTCCTGCAACGAAAACTGGCATCCACACCTATCAAGGACCAAAGTATCGGGTGGGCACTGGAGCCCCTCAGGAGCTTGCAGCCAGGGGGCAATGCCATGAATCCCAGCAACCAGAGGCTCTGCACCATCTGGCATGGTACAGCACGGTATGGCCCAGCACAGTGCTTATCAGCCTTCCTGGAATTAATGGGCTGATTGTTCCAGCCCTGCAGAAAACCCAGCATCTCTTACTGGCACCACTCTGGCCTCCTGGCAAGGGCATTTAGAGAAGTTTCAGAGGTGGTGATGTGGGGGAACAGGGTTATCCATCAACCTCAGGTTCTGGATGACTTGCAAAGCAAGTGTGTTGCAACACCCTCCTGCCAGGCAGCAGGGGCCAGGGTATAGCCACTGGCAGTGGTGAAGGGGAGAGGGACACTGGAAGGGACACCTGAGTCTCAAGGGATTCAAAACACACACCCTGTGATGCTGCTGGGACCTCCAAAGACGACGGTCCCACTGGGCACAGGATCTGCTCCTCTGGACAATGCTGATAGAGTGGAGCAGGTTATAACGACGAGGCTGAGAAATTATTTACAGCCTGAGAAAGCAGCAGGACCTGGATCTGACCTGCCAAGGCCTCGTGTCAGGGGTCCATGGCAGGCAAGCAGCCATGGGGTTAAGGTGGCAGCCAGCATTCTCAGGAACAGCAGACACAGAGAGCATGGGAAGTGTCAGGAGCTTGTCACAGCTCTCTGTCCCCAACAGCTGGGCATTGCCCACCATCCCCATGGGAGCCATGTTCCCCCACCACACCCCTCCTTTCCCTCCCAGGCTGGGGGGAAGAGGGGCTCAGAGGGACCTCCTCCTCCTTCCACCGCCCCCTGACCACGATAACAGTGGAAGGCAGACGTGCTGGCAGGGGACAGCAAGAGCCCCAGTCACCTTTTCATCCCAGCACTTCAGGACCTTTTCCTCCCTTTGTGACGCAGTTTGGCTCCATTTCCCTGGCCTTGGCCCCTGGCCATGTCCCGGGGTCTGAAGTTATGGATTCAACAGCCGGAGAAAGCAGCCCGGTGGGACGCAGTGTGGGAGGACTCTTGGCCCAGCTCCACAGCGTAGGCAGAGCACAAGGATTTATTTCCCAGCACCTCACCAGGCGTCCGGCGTGGGGACCCTTTCTGGCACACTTTGCCGTGCTCCCCAGCTCCCTGTCCAGGTGCTAAGGAATCTTTCTTGGTGCCAATGGCTCCAACAAGCCCCCAAAATCCAGACACCGCCCCAGAGAGCAAAGGGGCAGCCCTGGGATGCAAGGGGCATTCCAGATGGGAACATCCTGACGAGCTGACTGGCCTCAGCCCCCCAGCCCAGCCTCCCACAGCCCTTGAGAGCCACATGCAGCCGGGTGACCCCAAAGTGTCTTTCCCTGTCCTGCCCATCTGCCTCTGACTCCTTCCCAGGCAGGTGACAATGCAGGGAACCTGGGGGGTCTCCCCAGCTTTGGCATCTCACTGCCCCGTGTGCCCCCTCCCAGCCCTCCCCATGCCAGGGCGACACAGGCTGCCAGTGAGGCGCGGGGATCAGATGAAAATAACCCCTGATGAGCAACACAGCTATTTTGCTAATTATTTCAGTTTTCAATCTCCCAGCAAGGTGACTTGCTTAGGCTAATAATTGCTTCAGTTGGATTTTATCTGGCTAATTAATCAGTTAATAAATGACTTTGCTGCAGGGGGACAGACGCTGCGGCTGTCTCCTTAGCTTGGGACTGGAAAAAAACAGGGAAGGAGCACAGCCCACGGGATTTCCACGGCTCCATGGTGCTCACAGCTGCCTTGGCAACTGTGGGGTGTCATGGGACAGAGAGCACCAAAGTAGGGACACCCACCCCCCAGCTAGTTGGGGTACTGAGCCATCCTCAGGAACATCTGCAGTGGCCCCTGCCAGAAAGGGCCAGCCCTGAGCCCATCTATGTTGCAAAGCTTTTGGGGCTCAGCTGGTGTCCTTTGCCAGGACCTCTGCTAGAAGGTGAAGCTGAAACCTGGGGGAGGCAACTTGGAAAAAAAAAAAGGAGTCATGGCCTTTGCCATTGGGATTTCCCTTTACTGCCCGGCCTGTGTTCACATGGCTGTGCTCCTCCGGCAGCAATGCTGCAGGTGAGACGGCGAGAGCTTCACTTGTCTTCTGCTGCAGGGCTCAGGAGCTTGGCTGGCCCCAGGGTGGTGCTCAGGTGGGAGATGGGGGCTCTTTTCCTCTTCTGCCTCCTTCCCAGAGACACTCCAGGCTCCATCTTGGCCCGCTCTGGATGTAAAACAGCTGTGGAGCCCTTCTTGAAGATCATACACAGGGCAGCCTCTGTGGCTGTAAACCTCAGACGTCATGGAGTGCCCTGGGCACAGCGGTACTGGGGGCTCCAGGTCTCCTTTCTCTCATCCATTGGTTCCCAGGGTGGCTTTTGTGGCTGAACCATCTCAGTCCCAGCTGCAAAAGCCCAACCCTGCAGGGTCCCCTCCTCCCAGGGCCCCAGCAGCATGGGGGTGTCCCACCAAGGAGATGGGTCTGGAGCAAGGTGATGGGAGGGCTGGGGCTCTACAGACAGGCCGTGGCAAGTGTGGGAAGGGGCAGGGGCACCCTGGCCCATAGGGGTCACTGGGGGTGTTCCGGGGGTGTGCAGTGAAGGATAGGGAGTCCCAGGTGTGGGGGGAGCTGTACAGATCACCCCAAAGGGCTGCACCGCTGCGGAGGAAGGAGCCAGGAGTGGGCAGCTTGCAGTCCACGTGGGTGCCAGGCAGGTGAGGAGCCGCAGTCAGGCCCTGGTCCCTCGCCACTCCACTGCCAGGCCGGCGCACGGGAACACTGTCTGCAGGTCCGCACGGAGCTGGGGGGAGAGGACAGATGTCAAACCACGATGGAGGGAGTCTCCTATGCCTCACCTAGGAGGGATGTGATCCTGGACCACAGCAGCCAAAGGAGGATCTCCCCTTCATCTGAAAGGGCTCCAAGTGACATTCAGCGCGGGACCCAGCCATTCCTCTCCCACTACCTGCCCGACCCCCTCCCCAGCTGGCTGGACCGTGGCTGGCAGAGGCAAAGTGTCACCCCCTCCAGGCACACCTCACCTTGGACATCAGCAGCTCCTGGACCGTGGTGTTCCCCATGTCCAGTGGGATGGTTATCCGCAGCGACAGAAAGAGGTGAGACGCACCTAGGGACCAAAAATATGGCTCTGGTTATTGTCCTTGAACTTTGGGCTGCACCAAAGGATCTGAGGGTGGTCTCTCCCCAGGATCGCTGGCACAAACATGGGACATCCACTCAGGTTAATCATGTGATGAACACCACTTACTAGTGTTGGATGTGGTGGGGGGGCAGGTGGGTAGCGTTGTTGGCAGGTTTCCAGGGGTGCTGGAGGTAGTGTCCGGGGTCCAGGTGGAGTTGGTGGTGGGGGAAATAGGCTTCGTGCCTGGGCAAAGCAACATTACATTAGTGCTGTCTGCACTGAGGTGCAGGATGCTCCTGCTGCTGGGGACAGACTGAGCCTACATGAAACCACATACATGAAGCCATCCAAGTATATTCCCAGTGTCTGTGAGGGCATCTGTCACCCTGACCCTGCCCTCTGGGCACCCCCACGACTGAGCTTACCCATGACTGCACTGAGGGTCTCAGGTACTGTCAAGGTACCTGGGGGTGGGCCCACAGTTGCAGTGCAGGTGTCAGGGGTGGTCCCGGACATGGCCCCACCAGGCTGTCTGGGAGTGGGAGTGCTCTTGGGGACCCCTGTGCTGGTATCTGGGGTGACCATGGTACCTGCTGTGGTTATCAAGGAATCGGTCGAAGTGGCTGTTGCTGCCGGTGTGGTAGGAGAAGGCAGAGTGGTAGAAGAGGCAGGGCTGGTCCCCAGGGGTGTGCTGGACCTGTCTGGGGTGGGGGCTCCTGTTTCAGGGCTGGAGGGATGGACGGTGCCTGCAGTGGTGGAGGCATTGATGGGCAGCAGTGATGATGTCTCCATAGATGTTGGGGAGGTTGGGGGAGTCGAGGGCACATCCACAACAGAGGTCACTGTAAAGAGGCATGAGAGTGAGGCACAGAGGGGCTGGCAGTGATATGCTGAATCCATGTGCCAGGGATGGCAAAGCATCACCACCAGCATGAGATCCCCAAGCTACATGTCAGCCACGGATCACCAGGAGTGGGGACTCCCTGTCCTGCACAGATCAAACACATGGATCCCCTGAAGACGATGTCATTAGCAATGCAGGGTATGTAAACGCCCCAGCCTGACAGAGCAGGAACAAGCCCTGGGTATCACCCATCTCGGGGCAGAAGCTGCAGTAGGCACCAGACCCGTTCCAGCACCTTCCCCCTCCCTGGAGGAAGTGGGACAAACCCGCCCGACGGGAAGAGCTGTGCAGGAACTGGTGGCCGTGGGACAGGCTGGAACCCGGCAGCAGCAGTTTACACAAAGCTCTCTGCTGCAGATAGTCAGGAACTGATAGCGCTGGGAGCAGACATGGAAACGGGGAGCCAGCCCCAGTGAGGGGGGGGCACAGAGGAAATCCCAGCTTGCAGCTCAGGGCCAGTGACTCACGAAAGCTCCGTGGGGGAGGTTGAGGGATGTGGGAAGGCTGTCCCCTCTGTCTGCACAGACCCTGTCCAGGGGAGCCTGCTGTCCCCAGGGGAACGCCTGAGCATCTGTTATCCTCTCCAAAATGATGCACAAAGCAGCCTGGCTGCCCAGGCCTCTATCGAGGGGTGCCTATGATGAGGCGGCTTTGAGATGTCAGGCTGGATTCCCCAGTGATCCCAGCACAAACCCAGTGAGTCTGGGGCTCTGCTCACGTGGGGGTGGAGAAGTGACCCACCAGGTGCAGTCTGCTTTCAGCCAACCCTGCCACTTCCCTTCCTGCGCTGCTGCACGCAGCAGCTGATAAACAATAATGTGGCAACGGGCAAAGGTCTGATGCCAGCCCATGCCTGGGTGGGTGTCTGCTCTGAAAGGCCTCGTCCTCACACAAAGGAGGACCTGTAAGTCCACCTCTGCTTCCTGTCTTGCAAACAGCACCCGCTACATTCCCCCGCACCCCACAGGCACCTGCTGGGCAAAGCGCCTCATCACCCCAGGGAGCGATGCTCCCTGCTCACCGCCCACCCCACAGAGAGCATCGCGCCCCGCTCAGCCCTTACCCAGCACCATGTGTGGCACGGCGAGGCCAACAAGGCTCAGCAGCAGCAGGAGCAGGGACAGCTCCCATCTTTGCCCAGTCATGTCCCCACTGGCACAGCTCTGAAGGCTCTCCGTGGGTGCAGCACTCAGGTTTCAGTGTCTCCTTTGCTCAGCAGAGGAGAAGCATTCAAGTAGGTCCTTTACTGTCCAGAATTTGGCAGTGAAGGGCGGGTTTCCACCAAACACGGAGAGTCCCAGGCACCAGCACGATGCCAGGCAGACATCAGCTGCACAGCTGGACCCAGAGCAGCCACAAGCAACAGGCAGATCAGGCTAGCAGGGCCACCCCTGGCACAGACACCAGGTCCCTGCAGCCAGGGACTGTGTTGTCCTCTGACTGCTGAGGTGATAGGGACAATGGGAAAAAGCCCAGGGAAGCAGCTGGCCTGCCTTGGACTGACCCTGTGCTCTGCCACAGGGGTGATGTTTGGTGGGTCCCAGCACCAACACCCTCAAGAGAGCACAGCCCCGCTTTGTCTGAGCGCAAGGAACTTGCTGAGAAAACAGGCAGTGCTCAGGAAGGGCGTGCTCCAGGCTGAGGGTTTGTTCCCTGGGCTGTCTGTACAGGCATCACTTCCCCGTGTCACAGCGTGTCACAGATGAAGTTTGGTGCTGATAGCCAGGGCTTCCTTCTTCTTGGGGTCAGGGGCAAGACCAGTCAGAGGCGCCTTCAGGCACTGGGCCAGGGTACAGGGGCTCCGCAGGCAAACAGGCACACTGGACAACTGCAAGGGCACAGCTGCCCTGCTGCTGTTGGGGTACACTGTGGCACTGCGAGGGCACAGATGCACTGAGGGCATCACCCGGGTACAGGCACTCTGCTGGGGTCTGCTCATTCATTCGGCCAGGGTACACGGACCCTGTCAGGATACAATCACGCTGCTGGGGCAGTGGAGGCACATGCACAGCCAAGGGCACTGGAGTAGGGTTCAGGTGCTTGGAGGTGGGTGGCACCAGGCACAGGTGTAGCCCCAGGGTACGGGTGTAGCCCCAGGGTTACCACCGGGATACAGCCACTGCTGTGGCACAGGTGCCCAGGGAGGGGCACTGCCAGGGTAAGGCTGTCTGGGGTGACTGCCAGAGTACAGCCACACCCCTGGGGTCCAGTATCACTGATGGGGTCCAGGCGCACTGCTGAGGGCACAGCTGCACAGCCGGGATACAGCCACATGGCTGCGGTACAGCAGGGTACAGCAACAGGGCTGCAGTTCAGTGGGGTACAGCTGCAGCATAGCCACGGTACAGCCACACGGCGCGGTACACCGACGTACAGCTGCAGCACAGCCACGGTACAGCCACGGAGCGACCACACGGGCGCGGTACAGCGGCGTACAGCCGCGGTACAGCGGGGAACAGCCTCAGCGCAGCCGCGCAGCATCCCCGCCCGCCCCTTCCCCTGCCGCGCCCCTCGAGCTTTCCCTGCCCCTTCCCGTCCCGCAGCCCCGCCCCGCCGCAGCCTGCAGCGCTGTGCCGCGGCGGGGAGAGGCGGCCGAGCGCGGCCGGGGCGCTGGGGGGCAGCGTGGGGCCCATCCGCCAGCCCCCGGCTCCGGTCTGCAGAGCCTGGAGCCGGGGCCGGAGCCGGGCCACGGGCTGGGCCGGGCGAGGGAACGTGAGGCCCGGAGATCCGGCGGGGGCTCGTCACCCCGGCGCTGACCGTCGGGCGCTCCGCTGCCGCACTCACCCTTGGTGGAATTGGGGCTCTCGGGTGCTGTTGGGATGGAGGTACCCGGGCTGGGCCCCGCCGTGCTCCTGTCTGGCTGGCTGGGAGTGAGGGTGCTGCCGGGCACCCCCGTGCTGGGGACGGCTGTGGTGTCCACTGCGGTCGCCGAGGACTCGGACGAGGCAGCTGTCGGTGCTGGTGCGGTGGGAGAAGAGGCGCTGCTGGTCCCCAGGGACGTGCTGCCCAGCGCCGTGGTCATGCCTGTTCCTTGATGGGTGCTGGTGCCGAGCGTGGTGCCCACCGCGGTGGAGAGAAGAGCAGAGGTGGGGACAGGCAGGGTGCTCGTTTCGACTCCAAACGAGGTGATGGCCAGGGCCGTGCTGGTCCCCGCAGACGTGATGATGGTTGTCTCGGCACAAGTGGGTGTCGTGGCCACAGGGTCTGGAGTTGGGGTGCCATAGGTGAGTTCCGGCTCTGTTGAGGTGGGGTCAGGCTGCATTGTGGTGCCGGCAGGAGACCCAGGAGTGCTCTGGGCTGTGCTGCCCCCAGCCTGCGGTGTGGTGATGATGGAGGCAGCCGGGCTGCTCCCCCAAGGCGTTGCAGTGCTGGCTGTGAAGGCATCTGTCTGCACCTCTGGGGTGGAGGTTTCTGTTTCAGGGCTGGAAGGATGGTCGGTCACCAAGGACTCTGTCGAAGCAGCTGTTGCTTCTGGTGTGGTCGGAGGAGGCAGAGTGGTAGAAGAGGCAGGGCTGGTCCTCAATAATGTGTTGGCACTGCTGGTCCCTAGGGATGTGTTGGACCACTCTGGGGTGGAGGCTTCTGTTGAAGGGCTGGAAGGATGGCTGGTTACCAAGGACTCAGTCGAAGCAGCTGTCATTGTTGGTGTGACAGGAGGAGGCAGAGTGGTAGAAGAGGCAGGACTGGTCCCCAAGGGTGTGCTGGACCTGTCTGGAGTGGGGGCTTCTGTTTCAGGGCTGGAAGGATGCCCGGTCACCAGGGGCTTGGTTGAAGTAGTTGTTGGTTCTAGTGTGGTAGGATGAGGCAGTGTGGTAGAAGAGGCAGAGCTGGTCCTCAAGGATATGTTGGCACTGATGGTCCCCATAGATGTGTTGGACCTGTCTGGGGTGGAGGCTACTGTTTCAGGGCTGGAAGGATGCCTGGTCACCAGGGGCTTGGTTGAAGCAGCTGTCGTTGTTGGTGTGGTAGGAGGAGGCTCAGTGGTAGAAGAAGCAGGACTGGTCCCCAAGTATGTGCTGGACCTGTCTGGAGTGGGGACTTCTGTTTCAGGGCTGGAAGGATGCCTGGTCATGAGGGGCTTGGTCGAAGCAGTTGTTGGTTCTAGTGTGGTAGGATGAGGCAGTGTGGTAGAAGAGGCAGAGCTGGTCCTCAAGGATATGTTTGCACTGATGGTCCCCATAGATGTGTTGGACCTGTCTGGGGTGGAGGCTTCTGTTTCAGGGCTGGAAGGATGCCCGGTCACCAAGGACTCAGTCAAAGTGGCTGTTGCTGCTAGTGTGGTAGGAGGAGGCAGAGTGGTAGAAGAGGCAGGGCTGGTCCTCAAGGATATGCTGGACCTGTCTGTGGTGGAGGCTCCTGTTTCAGGGCTGGAAGGATGCCCAGTCACCAGGGGCTTGGTCAAAACAGTTGTTGGTTCTAGTGTGGTAGGAGGAGGCAGAGTGGTAGAAGAGGCAGGGCTGGTCTTCAAGGATGTGCTGGACCTGTCTGGGGTGGGGGCTCCTGTTTCAGGGCTGGAAGGATGACTGGTCACCAAGGACTCAGTCGAAGCAGCTGTCGTTGGTGTGGTAGGAGGAGGCAGAGTGGTAGAAGAGGCAGGGCTGGTCTTCAAGGATGTGCTGGACCTGTCTGGGGTGGGGGCTCCTGCTTCAGGGCTGGAGGGATGGACGGTGCCTGCAGTGGTGGAGGCATTGGTGGGCAGCAGTGATGATGTCTCCATAGATGTTGGAGAGTTTGGGGGAATCGAGGGCACATCCACGACAGAGGTCACTGTAAAGAGGCATGAGAGTGAGGCACGGAAGGGCTGGCAGTGATATGCTGAGACCATGTGCCAGGGATGGCAAAGCATCACCACCAGCATGAGATCCCCAAGCTACATGTCAGCCACGGATCACCAGGAGTGGGGACTCACTGTCCTGCATGGATCAAACACATGGATCCCCTGAAGACGATGTCATTAGCAATGCAGGGTATGTAAACGCCCCAGCCTGACAGAGCAGGAACAAGCCCTGGGTATCACCCATCTCGGGGCAGAAGCTGCAGTAGGCACCAGCGCTAAGACCTGTTCCAGCACCTTCCCCCTCCCTGGAGGAAGTGGGACAAACCCGCCCGACGGGAAGAGCTGTGCAGGAACTGGTGGCCGTGGGACAGGCTGGAACCCGGCAGCAGCAGTTTACACAAAGCTCTCTGCTGCAGATAGTCAGGAACTGATAGCGCTGGGAGCAGACATGGAAATGGGGAGCCAGCCCCAGTGAGGGGGGCTGCAGTGGAACAAATCCCACCTTGCAGCTCAGGGCCAGTCCTTAGAGACATGCAGCGACTCATGAAAGCTTTGAGAGAGGGGTTGAGGGATATAGGAAGAGGGGACCTACAACTGTAGCTCAAGGCTCGCTGGAGGTACAAGCCGGGTTTATTCCTGAGCTGGGCTCAGCCCTGCGCTTGTGTCAAGTGCAAACAACCAGCTGGTGTTTGCAGTTTTCCCAGCCCAGGACATCCTGGGGATGCTCCCACTGGGACAGGTGTGACACCTGTCAGTGAAGCCAGTGAGCCCAGCAGGACCCGTGCAGCAAGGCCCCGCTGTCCTGTGCCTGGGCCAGGGGCTTCTCTGCCCAGACAGAGACCCACGGGAGAGGTAGAAGAACTAAAGCCAAGCCTCTTGCCCCGGCAGCGCCCAGCGTCGCCTCGTTTGCTCGCTGGGAAGGGGCTGAGATGTGTGAGCGCAGACAGCACCCACCTCTGCAGGTGAAGCCACCGGCGGGGCCCCCGCCACCCCCGGGGAACGATGCTGCTCGCCCACTGCCCGCCCCTCCCGGAGCCTCGCATCCCGCTCAGCCCTTACCCAGCGCCAGGTGCAGCACGGCGAGGCTCAGCAGCCGCGGGGACAGGGACAGCGACAGGCGCCCAGCCATGTCCCCCGCTCGCCGCTCGGGGTCCCGTGCCGGACCCCCGGCACGCAGGGCGAGGGGAAGGTGCCAGCGGGAAACTGCGGCTGCCGGGCGGTGGCTAAAGGTTGCCGGAGCCGCTTCCTCATTCCCAGGGGCAGGGAGGGCAGGTAACCACGGGCACTCCCCATCCCGCTTCCCGGGGACCGGTGTACCGGCCCTCGTGAGCGCGGGGGCGGTACCAGGTGCCGATACCACGCCCCTCACCCAAAAGCCACCCCCACTGGCACGCCCACCACCCTCCCGCCTGCTTGTGTAACAACCGGAGTGCCGCGTGGTTATCAGGTAGGGACCCCCGTGGGCTCCGGGAGCGAACCGGGGATCTGGAGCGGACCGGCCACGGCGTGAGCGGGGTACCGGCATCCCCGGGCTGGGGGGGCGGGCCGGGGAGCGGGATGGGCAAGGCGCAGGGAGCTCAGCACGGTCCCGTTTCCTCTCGCAGCGGCCCGAAGGAACCACGCTGCTCCGGGCGCTGGGCTGGGCAGCCCGAAGGATGCGGCGGGGACAAGGGAAGCGAAAGGCCGAGGCCGCGGAGCTGCCAGTCGTGTCCCGGAGGAGGAAGGAGGAAGAGGAGGCGGTGCAGGAGGCCCGGCGGAGGGCGGCCCCGTCCGTGAGGGAGTTCAAGTACAACAAAAAGCGGGTTCGCCTTGTCTCGCAGGGCTCGGACCTGAAGGATGATGCTCGGTGCATCCTTTACTGGATGTCCAGGGACCAGCGGGTGCAAGGTGAGAACTAGCTGGTGGAGAGGGTTGGGAAATGAAGCTCCCATGGGTGGTGAAAGCCTTGGCCACTTCCCACATTAGCCCTTGGAGCTCGTACCCCCTCTGCAGGTGGAGCCGGTGGGATTCTTGCAAAACCCCGTCTCCATCCCCCCAGCAGTGTCTCCCCAACACTGACCTGTGCACTTTCCCCCCAGATAACTGGGCTTTCCTCTACGCCCAGCGCCTGGCCCTCAAGCAGGAACTACCCCTGCACGTCTGCTTCTGCCTGGTACCCAAATTCCTGGATGCCACCATCCGCCATTATACCTTCATGCTGAAGGGCCTGCAGGAGGTGGCCAAGGTAGGGCCACTTGCAGGGATGGATGTCTGTGCTGGGTGGGACAGGGCAGGGTTCCTAGGGGAAGGGGAAACAGATCCATCCCTTCAGCAGATGGTGGTGGGATGGGGTCTGCAGTGGTACAGACCTTCCCACAGCCCTTTCCCCCCTCGCTGCAGGAGTGCGCAGAGCTGAACATCCCCTTCCACTTGCTGTTGGGCTATGCCCAGGACGTGCTGCCCAAGTTTGTGGTGGAGCACGGTGTGGGTGGGCTGGTGACAGACTTCTGCCCCCTCCGCGTCCCCCGGCAGTGGGTGGAGAGCGTCAGGGAGCATTTGCCAGAGGATGTGCCTTTTGCCCAGGTGAGTGCCATGCTCTGGGAGGGGAAATCTGGCTGTTGACATGTGGGACAAACTTGTCTCCTGCGTTTCCTGCCTGCAGAGGTGTGCTGGAGTGACTGAGCGGGTAGCATGTGTGTTACATCATCAGGACTGTTCGCTTCTCCCACTCATGCCCTCCTCTGCGGCTCCATTTCCCAGGTTGATGCCCACAACATCGTGCCATGCTGGGTCGCCTCCCCCAAGCAGGAGTACAGCGCCAGGACCATCCGGGGCAAGATCCATGCTCAGCTGCCTGAGTTCCTCACCGAGTTTCCCCCTGTCATTCATCACCCATATCCCCCATCATGCCCAGCAGAGGTACCAGCCAGACACACCTCCGCACAGCCAGTCCTGGAGAGTGTAACAGCTGCTTTGTGATCGTGGGAGGGGATGGCAGGGGATGGGGACAGTGACCTGCCTGAGGTCACGTGTAAGTGGTGTGGAGATGGTGATGCCCCGGGGGAAGGGCTGTTCCCACATCTCTGCCGTAGTACAGGGCTGGTTTAAGAGAAGGCTGGCACAAGCTGCTGGCTGGGGACATCCAGGGGATGTACTAGGGCAACCTGGGCTGAAGAGCAAATGCACTCATGTTGTTTGGTTGCCACCCAGCCCATCGCCTGGGAGGCCTGTTATTCCAGCTTGCAGGTGGACCGCACTGTGAAGGAGGTGGAGTGGGCAACCCCCGGCACAGCTGCAGGCCTGGCTGTGCTGCAGTCCTTCATCACAGAGCGGCTGAAATCGTTTGGTTCCCACCGGAACGACCCCAACAAGGCGGCGCTCAGCAACCTGTCCCCGTGGTTCCACTTCGGTGAGTGCCCTGGGCTTCCCACCCCCGCAGCACAGCAGCAAGAACCAGCAGTCCAACCTGCTCCCTCTGCATGTCTCCAGGCCAGGTTTCCACCCAACGAGCCATCCTGGAGGTGCAGAAACACCGAAGCAAATACAAGGAGTCGGTGGACACGTTCGTGGAGGAGGCCGTGGTGCGGCGGGAGCTGGCTGAAAACTTTTGCTACTACAATGAGAACTACGACAGCGTGCAAGGTAGCATCCTGGGTCAGGTGGGCAGCTGGGGCTGGGTTGGTATCCAGGTGGCCACCCCAATTTGGCAATCCCATCTCTGCTAGGAGAGGGGCAGTGGGGGCACTGACTTGCCATCATTCGGTACCTTTTAGCACAGGAGATGGCTGATGCCTTCGGGGCATGGTGCCCTCAGTAGCCCAATTCCCCATCCCTTCCTGAGGGCTCTGCAGGAGAGGGTTCCTCAGTGTTGCTTCTCATCTCTTTTGCTCACAGGTGCCTACGACTGGGCACAAACTACCCTGAAGCTCCACGCCAAAGACAAGAGGCCTTATATCTATGAGCTGCAGGAGCTGGAGCAGGGGACCACACATGACCCGCTCTGGAATGCTGCCCAGGTAGTATCCCACATGTCCCCCTCTTGAAACACTGAGCCTTTTCCCGAGGCAGGAGATGAGCTGGCCTGGCCTGACCCCTGTGGCTATCTATCTCTTTTCTTTCCTCAGCTCCAGATGGTCCGGGAGGGCAAGATGCATGGCTTCCTGCGGATGTACTGGGCCAAGAAGATCCTGGAGTGGACCCGCTCCCCCGAGGAAGCCCTAAAGTTTGCCATCTACCTCAATGACCGCTACGAGCTGGACGGGAGGGATCCCAACGGATATGTCGGTAAGCAACGTGAGGGGAGCACGGGTTGGCGGGTCTTCTATCTGATGGCCAAGGGTGGGGGCTCTCTTTAGACAACCCATCCCATGCGCCAGCCTGTCCTGCTTGGCCTCCACATCCCACCTGCTCTCCAGATGCCTCTGAGCAGGGAGGAGAGCTGACACAGTGTCTCCACGCCCGGCAGGCTGCCTCTGGTCCATCTGTGGCATACACGACCAGGGCTGGGCAGAGCGAGCCGTCTTCGGGAAGATCCGCTACATGAACTACGCCGGCTGCAAGCGCAAGTTTGACGTGGGCCAGTTTGAGCGTCGCTACGCCCCCCACACGCCCTCCCCATGATGGGCACAACAGGGCTTGACACTGCTCATCCCTCCTCTACGCTGGGGTGGATGTGCCTTTGCTACGGCACAGGTTCGTACCTCACCCCTGGGCTTATTGCAAGCCCCAGGGTTCTGCAGGTTTCTATTCTCTACCATCAGCCCCGGCTCAGCTGGGACCCTGGGGGCTGCACAGGGCCCTCCTGCTGCCACGGGTTTGCTGGGGGTGGTAAGAGCCCATCATCAGTGTCCCCATGCTGGCCGGACACCTTTTCCACAGCCCCCATGCTCAGGTGTGAGCCCCAATTGCCACTGTTGCTGCTGAGCTTTAGGCTGAGCAGGGTGTTCTGGAGGAAACCCAGCTTCCCCACAGGGCAGTGGCTCCTGCTTCGCTCTCCACAGAGCCAGCCTTGTGCATCCTTAACTTTGTTTTAAAGTTTACAGTTTGTAACTCCTGTGCCTGTGGTGTTTGTGGTGACGCACAGCCCTGCAAGGAGGGGACAGCCCTGCATCATGGGAAGGGGCAGCAGCAACAGCAGGCTCAGAGAGGGGACAGGCATTATGGGGAGCCCCTTGCTCATAACTCCTGCCTGGAGTCCAGGGAGAGGTTTGCAGTGGGAAGCCACAAACCAGAAGCATTAATTTAAGGAGTGAGGACAATAACCCCATGCCAGTGGCATCTGGTTACGCACCACCAGTTGCACAAGCTGTCCCCTGCCATCAGCTGGCAGATCATGCTCCCTCCCTGCACAGGCACTGTTACCCTACCCCAAACAACGCCACACCACCACCAGGCCCCTCATTAACTTAGTTTATTAATTACGGACGGCATTTCCATTGCTATGCTGTGCAATAGTCTTGGGGGGAAGCTCTGGTTTATGGCCAGGGCAGCCCCTTGCTCTCCCTTATGAAGAGCTGGCAGTCTTGGCCAGTTCCAGTGTCACTGGTAGCAGTTGGTGCTGGGCAGCAGTGTTAGCGCTGGGCACAACCCTGCCCTGGAGACCTCCCCTAGGTTTGCAAGTCCCACTGCTTCCAAAGTCCATGGTGGAGGGTGGAAACCACAAATAAATCAAAAATCTCTTCCCTAAACATAGTCAGTGCTTCTAGAAAGGGACGTGGACAACCTCTCACAGCTGCTGTCCCATGACATTAAAGTGCTTCAAACAAAATGGGATGGATGGAGGTGTGCTGCTGGGGCAGTTCCAGGGAAGGGGGTGCCAGCTCCAGGGGGTTGGCAGGAGGACTCAGCTTTGGGTCAAGCAAGACCAAGGCAGACCAGCATCTAGCAGCCCCGGGACTTGCAGAGCACACAGCTCCCAGCTGCCTCTTGCCTGAAGAAAACAAGTGGGAGCAAGACAGGAGGTGGCAAAACCCCAGGGGAGCAGATGAGGAGCTGAAAACCCCTTTCCTGGGCTAGACTTGGCTGTGTCAGGATGCTGCAGAGCAGGGGAGCAACGCCGCCATGTAGCAGCTTGGGCCCAGCAGCGAAGCTGGCAGCCACCCTCCCCTCCCCTGCAGCCACCTCTCCTGCTCCCAGCCGCTCCCCTGGAACCCTGCCACACCCCAGGGACAGCCCTGAGGGGGTCACATCCCAGCATCAAGCCAGGACTCGCACTGCGACAGCCACTGCCCCATGGTGCCTTCTGTCAGCATATTGCTCCTCCGTTCCTCAACGCCCTTCTGGCACATACACGGGCCACACTGTCCTTTCATACACCCCACTGCCACCTCACATCCCACCCATGCTAAGGTGGTGCTGGATGTCCACCCACACCATGGGCTAAAGCATCCTCCTGCGATGCGGAGCCACCTCCTCAACTGACCACTAGCCCACCCTGTGCCACAGGGTCTGACCCCGTGGAGCCATCCGTCATGCATGTGCAGGGGACAGACCCTCTGCAGCACCCCTATGCCAAACCCCTCTCCCCTGTGCACCCCCTGTTGCAAGTGGGCTGCCCAGCCACCCTGCTGCACCGCAGCTGGGTAGCCCAGAGGCTCTGCCTAGCTCAGGGACCCCTCTCCCAAGAGGAGCAGGAGATCTATTGGGAAAAGTGAACCAGGAGAGGACAGCCCTGGAGGTTTTATACTGGTGAGTCCCGAGCAGATCATGTGCCCAGTGAAGAGGCATTTCAAGCAGCACATCCCTGGAGGGCGGAGGGGGGAAACACACAGTTAAAAATACAACCACATTAAAAAAAACTAAAACTGAATCCAGCAGATTAAAAACACACAAAAAGCAATGTAAAAGAACTGAGACAGAGGTTGGGGGGACACAGCCTGAGTCTTCACCCACATCCCAACAGGTCTCAGGCAGAAGGCAGCTGCACACAAGGCAGGTCCTGCTGCCACCAGAGTGAAATCCTATGTCACCCTTAGAGGAGGACATGTGCTCTGGGAGGATAGACCGTCAGCGTGAGAAGGAAGCAGGATTGGAAGCCTTGCTTACAGCATCCTCCAGCCATGAGGATCTGCCTCTACCAAAGGGCTGGCAGCACTGGTCCCCCTTGTGCGGCTGCTCTGGGGACAATGCCCCTGGGCAGCACAGGCTGTGGGTGGAGGGCAGGGACAGCCGCTCACCACACTGCTCAGAGACAGAGGTGAGGCAGAAATCCGGCAGTTTCACCGCTGCTGCCTCCTCTGCCCTGATCCCAGCGCGAGACCAACTGCCCTCTGCCAGATCTAAGAAAGGGAGCTGCTAGGTGTACAGCCAACCCCTAACCCACACCCTCTCTCCATGCACACAACCCCTAGCAGCAGGATAGGGGATCAGAGGACTCAGCTGATTTCCTCCCTCCAAGGAGCAGACTCTCAGAGCTTCCTAGTATCCAGCTGACGAGCAGGAAGCGCTGACCCCCTGGGTGGGGAGAGGGCACTGGGACTGGCAGCACAACCTGGCCTGGTCCAGTATGAGCAACTGCTTGGAAAAGGCCCCTGTTCTGCCTGCGAGACAGGCTGGAGCAACTGCCTTTCCCCAGGCAAAGGCACTGGGGAGGGCGAGCAGTACCTGGAGCAGACCCAGATGATGGAAGATGTCCCTTCCCCATCCCAGCACTACTGCACAGGGGAGAACAGATCCTTGGGAGACAGTGCTCTTGGCCTCCTGATGGTTCTCTTCATCTCCAGTTCGTGTGGCTCAGTCTCCAGTGATGAAGGCCACACACATAAACAAACCCCCGATCTGCTCCTCCACGGTGATGTGCTCATGTGGCTGCCACGGCCTGCAGCTCCTCCAGCTCATCTTCATAGTCTGAGACGTAGGACTCCATGTTCTGCCTGGCCAGCAGCTCTCTCCGAGCTTGGAGCCGCTCGCAGCGGGGACAGCGGGTGGACTTGAAGCAGGATTTGTGGTAGCAGGCTTTGCACTCTGTGGGGAGAGGGGGAGAGCATGGCTGAGGGCTGGCAGGGTGTTGTCACAGACTGCCCAGCACTCTGCACCCTGGAGAGGGATGTTCCTGGCTTACCCAGGAGGACACTTCTAGCAAAGCCATGTCAGAACAAGCACCAGAAGTGGGGGTCCAGCACATTTTGGAAACAGCAAGAAGTCTCACTGCAGGGTCCCTGCACCCATTTGCAAAGCCTTTGGAAGCACTGACAGGAACTACCCTGCTCCACATGAGGCACCTCCCCAAATTTCCCTCATTCTCCAAGGAAACAATGACCCTGCACTGAGTTTTCCCTGGCATGATGCTCCCCAAACCAAGACTTGTCAGGAAATATTTCAGGCCAGTTCAGAGGTCAGTCCCAAACTGCAGGGACAAACACTGCCTGGCCCATTAGTACTGGCCATTATGGAGGATGACTCCTGAAGGGGCCTGGGGATTTCCTTTCAGCCAGGAAGGGCACAGAGACAAAGCCCTCAGGGTCTCTCTGCTCTGCAAGTTCCGCTCCAGCCATTCAAGCAGGGACAGGGAAGCTGTGTGCAGGCTGCAACCTGTCCTGTAACCGCAGCAAAGGGGAAGCCAGGGCTCCCTGACACCCACTTGCTGCAAGGGACAGGCAACGCACAGTGTGGTTGGGAAGGGACCTACATGCTCTCTGGTACCAGTGGCTCTGGCTAAAAGCCGTTATAATGCTGCTCTGCTGCTGTGATAACGTAGTGCTGGGACACAGGCCATGCAGGGGGCACTCTGCTCTGGCTGGCTCTGGCTCCCTGCCTCTCGCTAGCACAAATGCCGTTCAGAACCAGAGAGGCAGATGCTGCTGGCCCCAGGGTCTGCCCCCTCCCTGTTCCTCCCCAGCATCTCACCTTCACATGTCCTGCACTTGTTGAGCTCAAAGGGGAAGATGATGTCACCCTCATTCTGGCAGAACTCGCAGATGAAGCCTTTGGCTTGGCACAGCTGGAAGAAGAAAGGGTGAGAAGAAAGGAGCTAAATCCTCCTCATCTTCCTGGCAAACCATGTAGGAAGTTGAGGAGCAAGGCACAGTGCCTGGCTTAACCACATGGGACAGCCCTTCCCCAGCACAGCAGGGTGGCAAGGGTTGGGGAGAGCCAAAATGGGATAAGAAACATCCTGCACATGCTGGTTAGCAGCTCTGTGGACCAGGAAGGAGCAGCTAGCATCAAACAGTTCATTTGGTGGCTGTCTCACACTCAAAGGCCCCTCCATCAGTTATCTATGCAGCAAAGCCCGCTCCAAAGGGTGCTCCTGAGGGCATTAAGCCGTGCAGGAGGCAGGCAAGGGGGTCTTACCATGCACTTCTCAACGTGCAGGCTGCCTGCCTTCAGGAGATCTGTCAGGCGAGGCACCAGGTCTCCCTTCTTCGTGGCGCTGAGGTCGCTCAGCGAGTAGAGGTGCAAATCCTCCGTCAAGTGGCCGGGCACCGCATCGAAGGAGTCTAGGAGGCTGCAGGACAGAGAAACCAGAGCTCAGAGCAAAGGGCACTAAGCCCCCTCTCTCCACTTCTTTCCCTCCCCCTCCACTCCCCTCTCCCCCCACGGCTCCTGGCACAGATCCTCAGTGCCATGGGGCAGATCCAGGAGAGCAAAAGGGCTTCAGGCTGGGACTCACTCTTTAGCTAGTCGGCAGGTCTTAAACATGTTCTTCATGTGGAAAAGCTGGATTCGCAGCAGCTGGAGAGGAAGGGGGGGGGACACAAGAATCAATAAACAGCACAGTCCTTGGACAAGCAGGTCTGCCCAGTTTTCTGCACTGGTGAAACCACTGTTGCTCCTCAGCTGCTGGTCCCCTGCTACCAACATGTTTACACCATGCAGAGCACAGCAAGCACAATCATTGTCACGTGCTTCAGGAGACAAAGCAAAGCCCAGCTGGACACCAGGCAAAAATTCCTTCTCAAATTTCTATGTTACTGGACAACGAACAAGATTTGAATGGAAACCCATGATGCCAGGGTTTAAGCCTCAAAACCAGAAATATCCACTTCTCAGCTTCCCTGGAACGTGGTTTACAACTGGCACCCACCCACCTCACACAACCCCACTCAGGAAAGCATGGAACGGGGCTTACCCACACTTGGTTGAGAGACTTCACTTTGCGGTACAGGGCAGGGTTGATGTCCTGCACGTTGAAGAGTGGGTCACTCCAGATCTTGCTCAGCAGGTCTTTGGAGAAGTTGCTCACGTAGTACTTGCTGAAGTCCCACTTGCGCAGGATGCGGCTGGGGATGAGGGTCTGGGCGTTCTCGTGGCAGCACTGGCAGAAATACTTCCCCAGGTACTCACAGTACCGCAGCCGCTTGATGTAATCTAGCCAAACCCAGGCAAACGGGGAGGTCAGCCAAGGCCCAGGCTCTGCCCAGCCACACACTGGCCCCCCAATGCTGCTCAGCATTTCCAACCAGCAAGGCAGTCTGTCTCCTCAATACCTCCTCCAGCCCCAGGCTGCTCAAGAACGGCATCTGCAAGCACCCCAGCCAACTGCAAATGCCCCTGGGACCACAGTCTGGTCCTGTGTAGCCACATCTACCTACACATTTAGGAAGGATGTCTGGTCAAAGAGCTCTATACCGATAGTAGAACCTGCTCTACACCCACAGTAGAACCTGCTGGAAATGTCAGGACCCCAACATATGACATTGCCTTAGAAGAGTCAACATCTGAAACAACCTCTGAAAAACAGGCTGGCTGCTCTTTGCCTCCACCAGCCCCATGACACTCTGCAGGTGCTGCATCTCTCTGGAGTGCCTGGTAGCACTTTGCCACCACCCACCCAGTCTATTTCTTCCCACTTGTTCACTGGTTCTTCCCCACTCTCTGGCTACAGGCCAGGGTCCCAGCACTCACCAGGATCAGTTCGGATGCCACAGCCTGCACAGCGGTAATTCTGCTTGGCCACGGCCACCTTCCTCCTGCCCAGAGAGAGAAGACAACTCACATGAGTCCAGTCCTGATAATACCTGGCAGCAAGGGACAGCCTCTGGCACAGGGCTGGATGGCAGAGATGGCCACATGCAGTGCCACTGAAGTGTGGACAGCAAAGCCAAGAGGAAGAGCCCTGTTGTGCCCCAGTGCACGCCAAAGGCACTGACCCCATCTCACAGCACCAGCTGCCAGTGGTGACCACTGTGGATTTACCAAGCTCAGGGCAGGGAAGCCCTGGCAGCCAGGTGGGAAGGAGAGGATTATCAACCTTGGAGTTGATGGAAAAGGGTTGGAAAGGGCAGGTCCCTGGAGAGTCCTCAGCTGCAGGGGTCCTTACGTGGGGGCTGGGTGAACATTGAAGATGATCTGTGGTCGTGGTGGGGCCCACTCCAGGTTTCCGCGCACCCGAATCCTCAGCTTGTAGATGTCGGCATGTTCACCATCATCAGGAGAGATGGGTAGAGAGTCAGGGATGGGCAGGAGCTGGGAGAGGCAGGCAAGAGGGTCAGATCCCTGCCTGGTACCAGGCAATGCACCTGGCTACTCAGCCAGAAGCCTGCAACTGCAGCCTCCTGGAGAAATGCCAGGCATCCGTGTGCTGCTCCAGATGAATGGGGTCTGGAGAAGCGATGTCCCCGGGCATCTGGACACCCTGCTGTAGGAGGCTCTGGAGGCAGAGCCCCTTTCAGCTGCATCCATCTCTGGAGCCCAGACAAACCCCCTCTCCCAGCTCCACAAAGGGATCACCAGGACTAGCAAAGCCCCTGGGAAGTGGGCTGAAGTCAGCGGTTCAGGGAAGGGCACTCAAATGCAACCAGTGACCAGGACCTCACATCCCTACCTTCTGTGGTGCGTCGTGCTCAGGGACCAGCCACTCCAATTCGGAGGCAGCTGGGAGCTGCATGCCCTCAAACTGCTTCAGCAAGCCCATGGCCACAGCCTCCGCCGAGTTCGAATTGAGGAAGGAGTGGGATCTAAGCAGTGGAGTGGTTAGTACTGGGTCTCACAGCTGCACCCCCCTCACAACCCCTAATTCTGGTCCAAACTCAACCCCAAAATGCTCCCTTCAGCTCTGGTAGTTCGTATCTGCACTACTGCACAGGCTTAACATTGATACACAGTTTTGGTTTCTATCTTTACAGCTGGCCCCAAGCAAAGCTGGCTAATGGCACAACAGCAATGCTTTGGGAAGGCAAGGAAAACATCTCACCTAATGAAACCTGCCCCTGTTCACAGGGGAAGCAGCAAAGTGAAAGCCAGTGTCTGCACAAGCCAGGAGTTAATTGCTCTCCCAGTATGAACCTACCCAAGAAGCTGCTGAGTAGGGACATAGTTTCATATCACACCCAATGAGCAGAGGGGTCCCCACACCCCAAAGAGGTTTTGGTTTTCAGAACGTTAGCACAGCAGCTGTGCTTAAAACAGGCTGTGATTTAGAACTCCACAGCCCCAACCTCTCCACCTCAGGCAGTCCTGGGAAAGGACCGAGTTCATGTTTCAGCTGTTGCTGCACTGCAGGGAGAGATCTGAGCCTCACAGTTCCACCTCAAAGTGCTCAGCAAGGGTTGGAGAGAAGGCAGCAGCACCATGCAGTCTAACAACAGCCTGTACCCCAGCTGAGAGGGGGGAGGCAGGCGAGGCTCAGTGCCAGCAACAAGCCAGCAGCCAGTCCGGATGCTCTGGGACATGCCAGGTCCTCTCCTCAGCCTCTTACCTACCAGGAGGTGTGGGGATATTTCCTGACATCAGTCCACATCACATCTACCTCATGCTTATGTAACATGTGAATGATCTCCATCATTCCAGGTGCTGCTTCCCAAATTTAAGACTAGGAGCCAGCTGGAGGGATGCCCACTCCAGTGCAAAACAGCAGCTGATGCACATGGAAAAGCAGAGTTGGGCAGGAAGGGGAACTTGGTACCAGGATGTCTCATCACAAGCCGAAGACGTACATGGAGTCCGAGGAGAGAAAGGACTTCCTGCTGGAGTCTGGGTTCCTCTTGATGTCTGCATCTGAATCACAAACAGACAAGGTGGAGCAGATGGGGTGGGGCAGGAGAACACACGCATTTCAAACCAAAGCTTCACTGTAAAACTCAACAAGCTGTTCACAAGCATGTAAACTACAGTGGCAACTTCTGCCAGTGGCACAGAGCAGCAAGGAGAGGTGCAGTCTCAGCAGTTACCTGTTGGAGTTATAAGGGAGGGACGTGGTGGGACGCTGTGAAAACAGCAAGCCTGGGGTGTGGGGAAGACAAGTGGCTGCCAGTACAGGTCACACACACCAAGTCCTAGCAGAGACATGGCCTGACACCATGCACATGGGAGCTAGGACAGCAGGACAGCAAGGTTAGCAAGAAGGTTTAGTAGCTCTCCACACACAGTACAGGTGCTGCAGATTAGCAATGGGATGCAGAACCCTTCTCTCTATTTGACCACAGCCTGCAACGTCAGATAGTGGCCATGCCACAGCCTGCCAGCAACTGCACAGCCAGGGCTGGCAGCCTAGGCCCCATGTCAGCATCCCTGCAGAGTGCAGGTCAGGGGCCATCTCTATGCAGAGGCCATAGACACATCTCCCAGGGAGGAAGGGGCCCAGGATAAGGTGGCACCCAATGGTACCTTCATCAGTCATCTCTTTTTTCACCCCAACTGGTTTCCCTGCTAAACCCTAACAGGGAATTCATCTGAATGGCAGAAGCACCCTAGGACAGGAGACTCTTCCAGCAGCACAAGGTGGGCAGAAGTGGGCAGAAACCTTACTTCGCTACAGACTCCCAGAAACAGCAAGGCAGGCATATCAGGGTCAAGACAGAAGAAGCCAATGCCACAACCTCTGGCCCAGCAGGTCTCCTGTTTTGTACCTCTGGTGAGCTCTCTGAACAGAGTCTGCAGCAACCACACTGCCCTCAAACACAACCTTGGGGTCCCTGCTCCTCCACCCCAAGCAGGTTGGCTACGTGGACCTGCACATCTGATCCTGGCCAGGGACCAACCACACACTGAGGCCTGGAGAATTGCAGCCTGTCTGAGTGGAGAGTCACCCCTGAGCTGTCAGCTGCCCTGGCAGCAAGGGGAGTAGGTCCCAGTCCTGCCCACACATTTACGGGCTCACACTTGTGGAGCTCAGCATGGACACTTGATCTTCCTCGTTTGACACCCAGTGCTAGAAACAGGCACAGGGAAGCGTCCTAATGCTAAGGAACCCACAGATCTACATCATGCCAATGGGCTTCTAGCTGCAGAAAACAAGGAATTCAAACAAAAAACCTCCTGACCATACAGGGCACTGGCCAGACATGCCTGCCATGCCCTGGTGCCCTCAGCTCTGCGCAGGAAGGTGCTGCATGGTCCTAACTGCAACGAACATGAGCAAACAGCGGGACACGTGCAGCAGAGTGTGGGCCAAGCTTTACAGGGATGCAGACCCAGTGAATTTAGGCACCATCATCATCTCAGGGATGGCAGAGGGAGCCAAATCTGGCCCCAGGCTACTGCAGGGTCTACGACTGCAATCCAGCCACTGCTCACTTCCCAAACTTAACTGCAGTTAGCCACCCAAAACACCTCTGCTGCCAATGCTTTCACCAGGTGGGACAGTCCCCAAGAGGCTCATGAAGAGCCCCCAAACCTGAGGACACCCCCCCTAGTCCCTGCATGCCAGCTCCAGGCATGTCCCCTCTGGACAGACCCCTGGGCTGTCAATACAGGACACAAGAGGGTTGATGGGGAAGCTCCGAGCAGAAGGAGCAACCCATGGGTGCTGAATGCCAAACGGGACATCATCGGCCGCTCACGCAGGCTGTTCCCCTGCTACAGCAAACAGGGAGCACATGAAGGTTATTTAAATGCAGCCAGCAGACCAGAAGTACTGTAAACACTAAAAACACTAAGGAAGACCTGGCTGCACATGAGCCCAGTGCCCACAACCTCCAGCATGAACAAACTGCCTGTGCCCTGTCTGCTCTCACTACTCTTCTCTCCAGGCTTCTTTGTAGAAGGATTCTTCCCCACAGCAAGTCTGGGCAGGACAGGAAGGGTTGGCTGTGCTTCAGTTCACAGCTATGACATGCCAGCTCTGCAGACTCAAGCAGAATAATGCATCCCAGGACACCTGGGTTGGAGAGCTGGTCTCATACCACAGAGGACTCCGCTCTCACCCAGCCTAGGCTCAGCCTTCAGCAGCTACAGAGCTACAGAGCTGTGCCATGCCATGCCCTACCTCAGGCACGACAGGTCTTCACCACAGCAGACACATTTGGTATATTCAAAATACTGCATCGCAAAACACCCTGGGGGATGGAGCCCATAGCAGAGCTCCTCTGCCTCCTCTCTGCTCCCCAGGACATCTCACCCATGGCTTTTCTTGTTGACACCTGGATGGTACTGGTCACAGCTCCCAAACCAGGCAGATTTCTAAGTGTGCCTGTGCACACACACACCTTGCACACACACACACACATGCCATAGGGGAGCACTGCGGGGTACTACCTGAGAACAAGGAAGCCATTGACACTGAGAGGCCGTTCTTGGACATTTGAATCAGGCTAGATCCATCGCTACCATCTGCATAACACGGTGATGACAAAACAGTTGACTTCAGTGCTTCGGGTGTAATACAAGAGCAGCACTCACACGAGAGAAGCTCAGAATTGAGCTCACACTCCCCTCTGTGGGCTTCAAAACTGAGCTCAGAATCTAGCCACCAGGGACTGAAAGGTGGGCTTTGCTGTCACAAGACGAGAAGTTTGTAGCTGGAGACCGGACTGCTCCGTCTTCTCTTTAAAGTCAGTGAGACAGAGGTACTGCTGAGAAATAACTTATCCACACCAGAGGGTGAACTGGGCCCTGAAGGAAAGGGACACCCAGGAACCCAGACAGGTCTCCTGTGCACCGTAAGCTCAGCCACCCAAGCTGCCAGGAGTAGAGACAACAGATCTTATAGGTCAGGACATGACCAGCACCCGTCACTGTGACCCAGGAGATAAGTGGCTGGAGCTATGGCTCCTTTGGCCTGGGGAGGAGGAGAGCGGGATGGCAGCTCTCCCATTCCTCTCTAGCTGCAATGGCTGCCACATGGACCAGACAATGAAATGGAGACCACCTACGAGCCAGAGGCACCGAATGCTGCAGGCTTACAGAGGATTTTGACATAAAGTCATGCCACCACAGGAGGGAAATGGGTTGCTCTGCTCATGCTCAGAATTCAGCCATTTCGTTGGGAAAAGCCATCCTGAGGGCCAGAAGGACGTGCTCTTCTTCAGCAGGACTGGCCTCAACACAATCACACCAAGGAGATGTCTGTCTCTACACAAGGAGCCAACGCAGCCATTCGCTCCTACCTCGGATCTCGTACTCCTCCACATCCTCCGCAGAGCCAGAGTCGGAGAGCCGCATGGAGCCGTGGGAGCTGAACTGGGACTCACTGTCTGTCACCACAAGACCTGGGAAAATGCAACACAGCCAGGCCATCAATGGAAGTGGTCCGAAGGGTCACTGACAGCTAAGGGAGAAGATGGCAGCCAGGTAAGGACAGGGCAAGGAGGGATGAAGGTCAAGGATGGAAAATGCTATGGGTGCAAAATGAAAGTACCTTCCATTACTCAGCACCAGCAGTGCACCAGTGTTACCCATGAACAGTATCAGTCCCACTACAGTCCTCAGTAGCAGCAGAGGTTCACAGATCTCTGCAGCACCTTGGTAGCAACATGAGCCTTATCCATGCATTGGAGGGACAGCAGGATGCTATACGGACAGCAGCCAACAGAAAACCCCCATCCCACTAGCTGATGAGCCCAAAAGACACCACTCACTATCCGAGCCCATCTCATGGCAGGCAGGGAACAGGTGTCTGGTGCGGATCTGCTGGCGCCGAATGCGAATCTTTTGTTTGAGCTCCTGGATCTCCTTGTCGCTGTCTTCCTCCTCCTCTTCCTCCAGCTGCCGGCTCATCATGTTGCATTTCATCAGCTCAATGGCAGCGATCAGGGACTCTGAGATGCTGAAGTGGGCATTCTCCTGCGAGGCAAGAGCAAAAGCATTCAAGGCTGTACCACAGAGAAACTAGGAAGACTTGGTAAAATTCTGTTCCACACCTGTGACAGGAAAGAGCTTATTACTCATGGAGGGTGGTAAGAAAGACCTTACTCCCTGTTGACTCCACAAAACCTGACTCACTTCTATGAGAACCTAGGAAGCGAAAGCTTTCTTGAGCACCAGAATACTCTCAAAACGCAAGGGACATCCTGCAAAGAGGATGTGCAACTCATCCGCTCTGGAGAGGCAGCAAACATCCATGAGGAGCCTTAAGACATTGCATAGCTGCTGTGCATATGCTGGCATGGGCAGATCCTGGCTGACAGACAGCACTAGGGAGTTCAACCTTGAAATTCCATGCACAGCTCTACAGCAGGAAATACTATGGGATTATCGCTCCCATGGAGGGAAGTATCACTGAACCTGCAGTCAGGTTTGTTCTCCAATGTGCACCAGTTGCTGCTGCCCCCCCTCACCTTCTCTAGGTCTGCACAGCTGCCGAAGTCCTGCTCAGAGAGGTAGCTGATGAGGGACTGCCCTTCTGAGGGTCTTCTGAACATCCCTTCCCCAGAGCTCAGGTACTGCCCAGAGTCTAGAAAAGCAAGAAACATATGAGGGGGGTGCCTGCTGCCATCCTCAGGCCAATGAGTCCTGCCAGGGCCCAGCCAGCATCTCACAAGCAGCTGATGAGGAGCCTGACCAGGAGCGAGCGTCACCGCTGAGCGTGGCTGCACTCACCATACTCCATGTAGAGAGAGCTGGGTGTGCTCAGCTCGCTGCTCTGGGTGGAAGCAGAGACCGGCCCTCGCCCTCTGCCTGGATCACCATGGGACTCTGGAAGGGAAGAGAGCACCAGACAGACCTCAGTATCCCCAAGTTGTCCAGCCCAGAGCACAGGGTGAAATGGAAAGAGTTCAACAACACATGGGCAGGTAGAAATGGATGGGAAACACGGCGGGACATCCTCCTGCTCCGTGTCACAGCAAGCCCAGGAGGGGACAAAGCTAAAGGGGCACTTCAGGCAGGAGGGGAAAAAGGGAAAGAAAAGCCACAGTGCAGTTCAGTCCCGAGCCTTCCTCTCTTTAACTTCTAGCAGACCTGGGGGATGCAGTAGCCTCCAGCAAGTGCCTCTCCCAGCCCCTTCTTCCTCCTAGGGAAGTTATCCCTCAGGGCAGAGACAGGGGAAACCAGAGCAGCCAAAGGATCTGTGGGGCTTCTAGCCCTGCAAAGCAGCCTGGGAAACAGCAAAAGGAGGCATCTGAAGGACATGTTCTTGTTCAACTAGAAGCCAGTGTTCCCTGCACACAACCCTGGAGCCTGGGCTGCACTGCTCAAGGTGACCTGCACAGGCTGTCACTGGGCTCTGCCCCATGCACGTGCCCTGGTGCCGCTCCCTGCTGGGCTGAGCTGGTGGGGACTGCCAGGAGCTGGCCTGACCGGGGACCAACAACAGCTGGTGCCCTACAGAGAGCACCAGGACACGGCAGGTGGGTGACAGAGCACTGCTGATGGAAACTGAAAACACCCTGACTGAAGCATAAGGGTGTGGGCAGGGGGCAGGGATTGGCTGATATCCCGAGCACAACAGAAGGGCAACCCCATCCTCTTCATCCCAGCTTTGCTCCCAGCTTCATGCCATAACCCTTGATGCAGCTGGAAGCTCCCAAGCCCACCAACACCAGCATCTCCCTGCCAAGATGGTGAAGCAGCAGCCACCAGGATGGGGCTTAGGACCAACCTGCCCAACAGGGTGACACAGGAGACCTGCTGGGGTGGGAAGCTCTCATAGCTGATCACCACAGCCTGGCAGGGTCTCCCACAGCCACCTCAACCCTGCTGAAAGCCACCATGGCAATTACCTCATAATCACCAGTCTGGGGGATGCCACATACAACAGAGCCTACTGCTGAAGGGCAAAGCAAGGCACTGCTTGGCACCCTCTGCTAGCGCAGGGCACAGGCCTGGGCACCTATGTTTGGACATCAACCACCTACAGGAAGGAGCCTTGCCAGCCACAGAGCCCTCAGCACCCAGATATGAACTTGACAAACCCAGTGCCACTGTTCAATGGGTACAAAACAAAACAGCCCCCTTTTTTTGAGCTGCTGACTCCTTCTGCATGTGGGGGGCAAAGAGATGGCAGGACCCCAGCACCTCTGCCTGGGGGAAACCTGTTCTGACTGTGGATTCAGGCACAGCTGGCTGGGATGAAGCTGATCTCAGCCAAGATCAACTAAATGAAAGGGAAAAAAAGATGTTCAAGCCCATCCCTGCATAGCTGCCAGCCCTTATTGGCTAGGTGAGAGCTGAAACCTCTCCTGGCTCCTGAGGCAGTGGGATGGGAGAAGGGCAGGGGACACAGCTCAGGGAATGGGTGGCCAGTGCTCCTTAGCACCATGCAGGGAAACTGGGCACCTTTCTTGGTTTGGTTCAATGCTCCCAACAACCAAGCTGGGATCTTCAGTCAGGTTGCATGCATAAACCTGACCACGCTTCAAAGCACGAGCTAGGACACAGGGAAGAGAGAATTTTTTGGGTTTTCTAAATGGACACTAATGGGTTGATGGAAATCCTGAACTTGATGCAATGATCACTAATGAAGGCCTGTTATACTGGCTCTCAAACCTGCCACTGGATCTTCTATTATAATGGTGATATCCCTGAGGCCTCCTGGGCAGACCGAGGAGGAGGGCAGCATTAAGGGAGAGAAAACAGAGAGACTGGTTACTACTCAGCAAGGACCTCCACTTCTACCATGAAGGCAGCACCAGTGGGGCAGACCTCCATGAACCAGTTGTCCCCTCACACCCCACTCCTCCCCACCATGCATTCATCCACACAAGCACAGGAGGACCCAGCAGGTTACCAGTGATAGGACATCCTATCAGTAGGAGGAGCCCAAGCCCCAGCCCAGTGCCCTGCCATGGCCCCATTCCCCAGACAGGCAAGGCCAGTGGGAAGCAGGATGGCTAATGCCATGGCATCACTGCTATTTTCCAAGGTTTTGGTAAATCCCACTAATACCAATTACATACTGTCCCAGGGCATTCTGGGAAGAAAAATGTCAGCCCATCACTCCAGTGTGGAGCAGGGAAGTTTAAGGGCAAAGACCAAATTTCCCAATCGCTCGCCCATTGTTCCCCTCGCTGACCTGATCCATGGAGTCAAAGGGGCCAGCACCAGCCTCTGGGTACCAGGGACTCCCACACCCCAAAGCCATCCCACAAAAGTCATCCCATTACCGTGCAACTTCCCCGAAGCCACGTTGGTGTCAGAGTGCGAGCGCACGTGGCTCTTCTTGAGGATGCCCTGTGGAGCTGATGACTGTCCCTCTGAGAAGCTGGACCGGCGCAAGAGGCTCAAGCCCCTGCTTCCACCTCCACTTGCCCCCTGCTCTCCCAGGGAGGAGACCGAGTCCAGCTTCTGGGAGCTGCTGGAGGAGAAGAGTTTGGAGCTGCTGCTCTTGGTGCTGTTGGTGCTGGTGGTGCTGCAAGCCCGGCCTCGGCGCCCCAAGTTCCCAATGGCCAGGTACTCTGGCCCATCATTAGCATCACTCTGTGTGTCATCCTGACTCCCTGTCCAAGTGTCCTCACTCTGGCTGGTGGTGCTGGAGCTCATCTCACTGGCTGCAGAGAAGGGGTCTTTGGGTGAGGTGACATGGAAGCGGTTGGCAGAGCCCGCCTGCTCCAGAGAGGACCTGCCGTCACTGAAGGAGGAGGACCGGGTGGACGGGCAGCGCTCCTGGGATTGACTAGAGTTGGAGCTGACGGAGAGACTCACTGGTCTCCTGTCTGGACAGAGATAGAAGCAGGATGTCACACACCCAGATACAAACATACAACCTGACAGCAATAAGCTTGTGGCTTCACACTGGCATACCCATCCACCATGAGCAAAGGCCAGGGATCTCCCCCCCAGTGTGGGCAGAGACCAGAAAAAAGGCAAAGTCTTTTTTGGATCTATCCTGAGCTTCTCAGACCATCCTTGTTACCTGAGAGGCCGGAGGAAGCTGGATGGTCAAGGCTGGAGAAGGACCCAAAGCAGCGCTGCTGCGTGCAGCCCGCAGCAGGGATGTATGGGGAAGCAGGGAGGGCAGTCAGGCTCTGACTCTTGGTCACTGAGGGCAGCCCGTCACTCTTCCTGGTAAGCTGAGGAGAGTTGGGATCAGTATAAATCGACATTTAAAGGGCTACACATCAAAGGAGCAGCAAGAGAAAGGAATCTCCTGCAAAGGATGCCGCAGCCCGAGGGGCAGGAGGATGGGGAGGGAAAAATGCAGGGGTGCAGAATGGGAGCGGCTCTTTGCTCAGCTACACAACAGGCTCCTGCTGGGAAATTACCAGGCTCTCAGCAAAACGGTCCAGGCAGCCCAGTGCTCCAGGCAGGTGGCTCTCCTGTCCTTCAGTGTCACGGTCACACATCTCTTTTGACCCAGCAGAAGGACCTGATGCGCACAGGGATGGCAGTGACGTGCCGGCCAGCTGAAAGAACACAGCCTCCATTTAACGACGCCTCAGTAGTTGCCTTCCTCTGGGGAGCTCTGTGCAAAGAAAGCAGCTGCTGTTCCCTCCTCTGGGGAGAGGCAGCTGGCACAGGGCTGCATGGGAGGTCACTGCTGTCATCAGCAGGAGTGGGGAACCAGATGCCCTGGGGTGCTGCTTGTCCCCTCTGAGGGTGGCTGTCCCTCACAACCAGGCAGCACTGCTTGATGGCCCTGAAGCCTGGGATTGTTGCAGAGGACTTCAAAAGGTGCCTCTTACAAGGAACTGGTTCTCATATTCAAACTCTCAATACCCACCAGAAGTGAGGTGCCCCACTACAAGCTCCATACAGCCATCTCCCCCACCCTGACCCCTGCCAGGCCCTGGAGCTCCTTATCCATGGGCTCAGTCTGCCCCAAATGAGGCCTCATTGAGCCATGAGCAGCTGCAGCCGGATGGGGTCTGGGGAGAGCCAGGTGGAAAAGCCAGGACCTTGACTCACCATGGAGGTGTCAATCTGAGCCAGGAGCCTGGGGTTGTTCTGCTCAACAGCCTCCAGGCACTGCAGCATGGCCGTGACGTGGGCGTCGCTGAGCAGGAACGCAGTGTCTGGGGGCAGAAAACCACTGGTCAGTGGGGGTGTCTCACCGGGTGGTTTGACAGCACCGATTTCTCACACACAAACCACCACTCCTGCCTTCCCCTCTCACTCCCATATGGCTTGGAAAGGCCACCAGCTAGATATTTCCCTCACATGAAGGAACAGGCCTGTTTCTCTGTACCTGCGTAGAATTTCCTGATGTACTGCCGGTTCCCCAGGAGCGGTCTCAGCTGTGCAGACAGGCAGTGGCACTGCAGGCTGTGCTGCAGCCAGAGCTGCGCGATGGCCGGGTCCCCAGGGCCCTCAGGGTCGGGCTGGCTGCTCTCCTGCAGGCTGATGAACTGGAAAGGGATGCCAGGTACAGGTTAAGACAGCCAGAGGCAACCAGGGACCTGGGGTTGTTCTGCCACACGAATTTGGTGCCTCCCACCAGTTAATGGCAGCTTACAGTGCAGTCACTGTCACTGGGAAGGTGGACACAACCCAGCAGCTCCCAAGCCACCAGGGAGGCAAAAGCACTGGAGAGGATCAACACTTCAAAGGTCAGCCAGTGACCAAAGTCCTCTGACAGCCACCAGCAGTATGAATTTCTCCTGCACATTCTCCCACCCGTGTGCCTCATCCCTGACCCAGAGGGACCCTACACTCCCAAATCCAACCTGCTGATTGTGGTGACAGTCATGTTCTTGCTGACACATTAACTGGGGAAGGTGCCAGCTAAACACCTGAGCTGCTGCAGACTGGAGAGCTGGACTGGAGTCACACCCCACACCTGCACACGGGGATTACCTGTCATCAATCCCTTGCACCTACCCACGGTGAGAACCAGGGATGTTGGCACGGGCAGCTGAGGGCCGAGGCATCCCCATGTGCCAACAGTCAGCACGAGGCAGGATCAGAAGAACCAAACGCATGGTGAAGGCACATCCCAGGAATGGGACAGCACAGACCTTGAGAGACTTTGCACAGACACATGAATCACCCCTGCACACACACAAGTGCTGCTTGTACCGGTTCCCTTGGTGATGCCTGCGGCACGTGGCCAAGCTGAGCTGGAGACTGGCCTGGGAGAAATAAGCAGCCGATTGTCTCAGCTCAAGCCACGCTGAGCTCCTGGGACATGGCTTGTACACAAACACATGGCTCCTTCAGCCTCCACGAGCCACGGAGATGCTTTGCCCACAGTGGGCCAATGGCCAAGGTGCTGGTATCCCACCAGCTGCCCTCTCCTCTCCCCTCCTCACCACACAGAAGGCCACCCCAGCAGAACCCACCTTCTCCAGATGATGAGCAGAGCCCGGGCTCAGCCAGCGAATGTCCTTCACAAACTGCCAGTAATCCTTCTGTCTGCGGCACACCTGCCCAGGACAGGCATGGTTAGACACCACCACCCAAGTCCCAGTTAAATGACATCTCCCATTAGCCCCATGCTACCATGAGTGGAGAGACGCTCACCCTGGTGGGATGGGCCAGAAAACAGACAGAGGAAGAGCAGCACAGGAGACACAATGCAAGCCTATAGCAGTTTTGTACATCAAGGGATCAAGTCAAAAAACACTGTCTAGATGTAGGTAAGTTGTCTCCTGACACTCCCACAGCAACCTCTCATTTGTGGTCAGCCCACAGGTGACAAGACAACAGATCCCACCAACTTCTCACCTTCACCAGGTGAGATCCCAGTCCCTCATACTGTGGAAACAGGAGAGGTCTTGGGACAGGGACAGAACACGGCACTGAAGGGCTCACATCCCTGATGCAGTGAAATACAGATCCTAAAAGCCAACCTCAGGTCTGCCAAGTTCAAGGCTGACCAAGTTCCCACATCACTGTTCCCTTTCCTGACAGAGTAGGACCTGGAGGAAAGTCCTGATGCCTCAGCACTTCAGTCAGACCTCCGTGATGGGACACAAAGGGCAACATGGAAACACACCCCAGCAAAACCAGCAACCATTGCTGTCTTCCCATGCAGGTCACCACTGAGGATACCAGCACGGCTGAGCACTCCAGGTAAGAAGTTTGGCCCTGCATTTCTATCAGCTCTTTGCTGCTGTTTGCCTCAGCTTCACTCAGACAATGAGTTATTTAGTTCTTAGTTATTTCTTCCCCTGAAAGAGGAACTGCAGCAGAGCTGCTGTTTCCCTCACCACCCTGCCGGGTGTAAACACAGCCCCAAAATGTCTCTCTTCACAAAAAGGCTGATGTCTTTTTTCTTCCATTTCTTGTTTCCTCTTTCACAAGAGTCAGAGGAATGGGTTCTGTTTTGTGGTTTATTTGGTTGGGCGGTTGGGGGGGGGAGCGTTGGTTTGGGTATTTTAAGAGTAGAAAACTAATACAGCAATTTTAGGCCTCGAGACGAAATTGAGGTTTTCTGAAGAAATAAACAGAATTCGCTCAAAAGTTTAAACCCCTCTTTCCCTAGTTCTCTTTACATGTACATAGGGACTTTTTTCATCTTTTAAAATTTATTCCCAGTTGTAGGAAAAAAAAGCTGTTAAGGTGAACCTGAGAAACCTGCTGTTAAGAAGCTGTATTCTTATGGGCTTCCCTTGGCAGCTGTTCTATCTCGACTGGTGTCACACACACCCAAGCAGGGGAGGCATTTCTAGGTAAAAGCCCACAGCAAAAGCATCTGAGGAAGGCAACACACCCTCCTGCTTTGCAGGTCTGGCATGAACTGTTACCAGTAGATGAATATAAATAATTTAAATCTCATTTCCTGAAGCCTATTAATAGCCCATCTATCAGAAAGGAGAACTGCACTCCTCACGTCTGAAAGGTGGCTTCTCTCACTGCAGATCTGTTCACGAGGACATGCAGCAGTAGGACAAGGGGTAATGGTTTTAAACTAGAAAAGGGGAGGGTTTGGTTGGATATTAGGAAAAAGTTCCTCAATCTGAGGGCAGTGGATCACTGGAACAGGTTGCCCAGAGACACAGTAGAGGCCCCATCCCTGGAGATATTCAAGGTCAGGTTTGACGGGGCTCTGAGCAACCTGATCCAGTGAAGATGTCCCTGCTTACTGCAGGAGGGTTGGACTAGATGACCTCTAAAGGTCCCTTCCAACCTTGCACACTCTATGACTCTATGATTCTTTGATCTCCAGAAGGTCCCAGCCATGCAACCCCGGGGACTAATGGGAACAGAGCAGCACGGGATCCAGTGCCAGCTGCAGCTAATACATCCAGGGATGGAAGCACCCTGCTGGGATGAGCTGCCAGCCTGGATCTTCCTGGAGACTCATTAGCTTGGGTGCAGCACTGCGTAGGTGCAGTTTTCCTGCTCCTGGATGTAGCTGGCCTGTCAAGCTGCCTGGTCCTTCTCTGCATTGCTCACTTCCCTGCATCACTCTGGGTGGCAGAGCCTGGATGGGAAGCCTGCCCCCACGCATGCCCTGCAGACTTGCCTCAACTTTCCATTGTAAATTAATTAGGGTGGTAATTGCAAGCTAAAGGGGAGAGCTTCAGGCAGCCACTGAAGGAGGAACATCTGGGTGAGCAACTACAAGGTATGAGGGCCTGGAAAGAGAGATCCCATTCACACAGAGCACAGATGTAGCTGCCAGCTCCTGTTATTATTAACAGAGCTAACCAGAAACTGTAGAGATGGGAGGTTTCTCTTGCCAGACCTCGCTGGGGAGTTGTCCAAGTGCAGATGATACAGGGCTGACTCATTGCAAATGCAGCTTTATCGCTTGGCTGCAGCAGAAAGCAGAAAGGGGTGGCTTCAGCACATGGGGCACAGGCACTTAGAACACATATGTCAAGGGTGGATGAGACAGAGAGAACATGTGCTCAGGTCCCTCTGACAACCACAGCATTTGCCCAGCAAGCTCAGTCCCTGCTTCGATCACTTTCACCGCTGCTACAAGCCTTGTACCCACTCTGTGCTACGAGTACTGAAGCAAGGTGTAGGCAGATGGAAAGGTCCCACCTGCTCATGACAGGCACCAAAGCTACAGACAGACAACAGAGCTGGCAGGACAGAGTCCTACCTTGTCGTGGATAAGGCCATGGTACAGGATGCTGTGCATGTCTCTGCAGAGCCGTTCCAAGCCTCCATACTTGGACCAGACGTTGGGGTTGCTGGTGGACACTAAGCCTTCCACTGTGGTCTTCAGGTTACCTAGCAGCTTCCAGTGCTCCTTCCTGCAAAGGAACACAGCAAGTTGCATCAGGTACACAGCAAAAGGAGCTTCACAACAGGACCACAGTATTGCACTCTTTCCAAGGGGACTGGTCAGGATGAAACCTTCGGTGCTCCAGAAGCTAGCAAAGGTGAGCTAAAGGACTTTACACCTCCCATAAGTCTCCTGTACATGGTTTGTGGGCAAGAGGCCTCATCATAATGTGGTCTCAGGAGACAGCCAGAACAAAGACCGATGGTTCCTGCAACATACCACGTGCTTACTATGAGCCAAGAAAGCTGGAGGTCATCTTTCCAGCCAACCTCGTGTCTGCTTCACTCACACAGTCTACTAGAGACTGTTCAGAACAGCACTTGTAAGGCAACAGCACAATGTCCACACCCAGCTGACACTGTCCGTGCTGCACCCACATTTACATTGGCTGCTGTGAATTGCCCCCCAAGCCGTGTGCACCACATCAAGCCCCCCAGCACCACACTGAGCACCCCAGCACTGCCAGGACGCAGAAGTATTCCGCTCCGAGTTTGGCAACTCTTCGCCAGCATCTCCACCTGGGCAGCTGCTGGGCTTGGCTCCTGAGCTGGCACAGGGGCAAGCTGACTCTCTTGCAATGGTGTCTGTTATGTTCTGGACAGAGAGTAGCAAACTGCAAACTGCTGTCGGACTCCTGAGCTTGCACAGAACGTCTGATCCATGTCCAGACCCTCAGCTGCCCTGCATACAGCCAGGACTCACCATCTTCTGCCATGAAGCGGGAAGGATGGTGCAGAGAAGCAATGTCATTTGCCTATGCAAAAGCAACTCTGGGGAAGGAAGCTCTGAATGACTGAGATCCCCCCTCAAGCTGTTCGACAGCGCTGCCAGAGAAGAGGCAGCTGTCAGAAACATCTTTTCAGACAGCAGCCGCTCTCTCAGAAGCAACAGGAATATTACAAGGTAGATTTGGGGTGTAACTGCTGAAAAGACGTGCAGGGGTTGTAACAAAAGCACTGGGGGTGACGGCTGAGAGCAGACCCTTTCCCCTGGCAAGGAGGAAGGCAGAGTTTCAGCTGTTAATCCCTCTCACTGCCCAAAACAAACAAGATTTCCAAAGCAAAAGGAAATCCTTGTGGATGAAATCCTTGTGTCCTTGTGGCTGAAAGTGTGGGCAGCACAGCGGACACTAAAAAGTAACATAATCCTGATATTTCAACCCAAACTTTTCCTATCAGCATCTCTTTTCACAACTCATTTCTTACAGCAAAACAGATTAATTGAACAAGCAGATCATCAAACACTGACTCTACTTCAGGGTCCCCATCCAGCCCCTTCGTAAGGTCTCTGCAGCAAAGCCTCACCCCTTTCAGTGCTCACCTATGCTTAAACCATTCCAGGAGCAGAGCCTGTCACCCTGACAGCATGGGAGCTCCACACCACACCTACAACATGTAAAGAAGAATATATATGTTTATGATGCACTAACAAGCATGGTCAGGGCTTGTCTCAGGAGAGATGAAGAAGCAAGCATGGATATAAAACAAAAGCAGCTTCCTAAAGGAGATCTGACTCAGGGAGACACAGAAAACCAGTCCAGATGTTCTCTTTAATTTATGTGATTTTCTCATCCCTGGCCAGTTCCCTGACTGGGGACCAGCTACCTGCCATAGAGCACCTGCAGCCACTGAGCTGAAAAGTGGCTCCTCACCAGCTCCTCACCAAGACATCTCTACCACAGAGTTAGGAGATGCAAGTGAAAGCTCAGCCACGCTGATGATCTTCCAAGCCAGTGAGTCAAGGAAACTCCCTGCTATTCCATGCTATAAAAAGCAGGCGATGCACGTGAGGATGTGGGGGGTAGGACACTCAGAGCCAGGCCTTACCAAATAACCTGTCTCATGAAAGGAAGAGCTGTGCATCTCCCCAGATGTAGGAAACCAGGATCCAACAGACTGAAGTCACGGCCCCCTCCTAGCACAGGGAGACTATGGTTAAGCAATCCTTGAACAGAATAACCTTGAAATGTTAAAACATTGAACTCGGAAGCATATAGGCAGCAAGCAGGGCAATGAATGTGCAGAGGTGATTCAGAAGCTACCAAAAGCAAATTAGATCCCTGTAAGACAGCAAGGATCCCATGGGATGCATAAGACCCTACTGACACCCAAAGCCCAGCTGTTTCTGGGGTGGAACGTGGTGCATGCTGAACCATACAGTGACACAAAGACCCACAGAGTTGGCTGCAGGTGGTGGGGATGTCAAGAGACAATGCACTAACCACAGTTCAGCTCAAACTGGACTTGTGGGCCAACCTTGAATTAGCAGCAGGGTTTGTTCCCCTCCCACTGACAGAGCCCAAGCCTGCCATGAGGGATGGCCAAAGCCTGGGTCCCAGCTGCCCTGGAGTTCCCTGTTTCAGCAGGTGTTCAGGGCAGTACTGAGAAATCCGCTTGTTTTTTCCCTGAATAAAATGAATTTTCTTTTGCTAGTGCTAAAGAAACCCAGACATGAGGTAAGGACAATTCATATCACATCATGAAAACACCCCAACTTACAGGAAGGGCAAAGTGAGCAACACACCCCAGAGAGGTCACAGTACAGAAGCACAGCTTCCCCTACAAGAACCACACGTGCTTCTGCTCTTGCTTCGGTAGAGCCTGGTTCCCCTGGGCAGAAGGGCTGAGGGGGTTTGCAGAGGCAATTGCTAGTGAAGCACCAGTGAGACCTCAGCCCCATTCCTTTCCTTCCTTAACCAGCCTCCAACTTCAGCCAGCAGCTCTAAACTTGGTGCTAAGTTTCCTTGCTTTGCCACCACAAACTTTGTCTTTGGGTGCAGCAACATCAGCCCACTGCCAGGAACTCTTCCAAATATAACCCAGCCTCTTGCACTGGAGCGATAAAAGACAGAATCCAGCCTTGGAGCAAGAAATGTTTTCATGCTGATGATGATGATGACAGGGAAATGCTGCTTGCTCTCCCAAGGCTTTCTCAGCCCCTCCATGCCAGCTGGGGTAGGAACTTCTCTTAGTCCAAGCCAGCAAAGGTGACTCACAGCAGAGGCAGGGAGCTGCGTCGCTGACTCAGATGAATGTCTTTATTTAATATAAAACCAACCCCTCCTCACTTTCCAAACCAGATTCACACAGGTAGCCAAGATTAAAAAACAGTGTGCCTTCCTTGCAAAGGTCACCTGCTGTGTCTGCCTGTGGCATCCAGCAATGGCCTCCTGAACTGTCCTCTACCCATAGTTGTCTCTCCATCCTTCTTCACACACTAAAGAGGTCGGGCTGAGGATGCCAAAGTCACGGAGGGCCTTCCACCAGATCTCCAAGGATGTTCCTGTGCTGGCTGCCTGTTCCTCCTGCAGATCCTGAAGGCGCTGGTAACCCGCTGCTGTGCACAGCTTGCTCACCATCCCTGGGTCTCCCTGACAACCAGCAGCCTCCTTCCTCGGGCTCCCTCTCCTGCTCTTCTAGCAGGCTCGGCACTGCTGGGAAATGGGATTAAAAGAATGGCAGGCTTCGTGCAATTCATCTGCAGCCACGAGGAGCAGCTGATGAGGCAGAGGAAGCCAGAAGAGCTCTGCCAGCCTGGTGGGTCAGCCCTGCGGTGTCCAGGCAGGCTGCCTGGGAAACTGAAACGCTGGGCTGCTTGCACTGGTGCTGAAAGCTTGCACTGGTATAAAACTGGGGGCACAGCCACAAAAGGCTTCCCTGGGAAATGCAGCCCAGAGCTGCTGCTCTCTAAGGCACCCTTGCTCTGCACCGGCAAAGGCTGAGGGATGGATATAGGGATTAAAGGTGGGTTTTAGCCTTCTCCCAGCAGGGCAGATAGATCTTCCTGGGAAAGCCTCCCACCTGCAGGTGACCATAACCTGTGGACCAGGGATATTGCCCATCGGGCTTTGATCTGCACGGGACTTGTCTCCAACAAGCACATGCAAGCCTGTCCCACGGCAACCCATCTCCCTGGGACCAGCCAGTCACCTTCCTCCATCGCTCCCAGCACAGGTTCCCCTTAGGGACCCTCTCCTCTGGCCCTTCCACCCCTGGGAGCCTTGCTGATGCCAGAGCCTAAGGTGGCAGTCATTGCTAACCTGCCAGGCTGACCACTGGCCCCAGGACTGCTGTGTCCTCCGCACCAGCCACCCACCGAACTGAGGCACAGAGAGCACTGCTCTCTGCCCAGCAGAAGCAGAGCACAAACCTCCCTGCTGTGCCTCAATGGACATTGGGGGTTACAGCCCCTGCTCCCTGATGCATTTCAGACCTGCTGCTTGTGAGGGGAGACAGCAAAACCCACCACAAGATCCTCATTTTCCTCTCCTGTGCTGGCAGAAGGATGGACTTCATCAAAATAACTTTTGCTTCTGTGCTTCCCGTGATCCATGGGAAGATGGATGCAGTGACCTCTAGCCTGTTGCTATCAGTCATGGCCACAATCTACAGCGAAATGACACTTCACTGGGAACTGAAATGTTAAACCATCTGCACAAAGGACAATGAGGCTGCGCGAGGCCCATGCCAGGATCCTCCCAGTGCACCAGTGACAGGCAGCAGAACAAGCAGCCCCCTCATGTGCCAGCATCTGAGGGGACCATGCCCTCATCGTCCCCAGGGGAGTGCTGGGGGTGGCACCACCTCACTCCTATTAGTCACACAATGGTAGAGTCTGGTAGTGCAGGACTGGCACTTGCAAAGGCAAGAAAACACACAAAGATGATTCTGGAAAGAGAAAGAAGCGAATGGTGTAAATTCCTTTAACTTCTCTGAACCTGCTGGCTCTGAAGCACGAGCTAAGAGGGAGAATAGCTCAAACTGTGCAAGCCAAAAGCCAACCCAAACCTGTGCTACAGCTTTAAAAGCACCAGCAACATTTTTCCCTGCTGATATTGCCAGCAGGAATAGAGCAGCCAGCCGAGCCCCTCCGATAAGGAATGCTTCTCTCACATATCGAGTTTCAGCTGCTCCTTCCTCCCCAGCCAACACTCCCATTCCCACCCAACATCCACCCTGCGCTTACGCGCACCAGGGCAAACCCGAAGCGCAAAGCAAAGGCCGGAGACATGCAAAAAACCCAAGTTAAATAGGACTCGTCACAGAAGCACCTCCAGGCAACAAGCTCTGCTGCGTCCAGAAGCGCTCAGGAGAAAACCCATGCCTAAAGCACAACATATAGACCACGCAGATGGAGCCACCACGCCACAGCCGCTCTCACCGCCAGCCACGTGCAGGCGCAGGGCCTCACCTTCAGAAAGAGAAGCTAAAGGTTTGTTTTCAGCACCCAGGAGGGCTGGAGCACCTCCCCTAGGAAGAGAGGCTGAGGGAGCTGGGCTTGTTCAGCCTAGAGAAGGCTGCGGGGTGGGGGGGACCTCCTGGCAGCCTTCCAGTACCTGAAGGGAGCATACAAACAGGAGGGGAATCAACTTTTTAAAAGGGTAGGCAATGGCAGGACAAGGGGGATGGATCGAAGCTGAAGGAGGGAAAGTTTAGATTAGATATTAGGGGGAAGTTCTTTACAGAGGGAGTGGTGAGGTGCTGGTACGGGCTGCCCAGAGAGGTGGTGGATGCCCCATCCCTAGGGGTGTCCAAGGCCAGGTTGGATGGGGCCCTGGGCAACCTTGTGTCGCTCCAGGCCTGGAGGTTGGTGGCCCTGCCTATGGCAGGGGTTTGGAACTGTGACCCTGGGGGTCCCTTCCAACCCAGACCACTCTATGATTCCATGAAGGGGTGACGCAGCCGACTGCCAGGAGGGGAAGGAGACACGATCCAAATATATCAAACTGCAGGGCGACCCGAATGGCAGCGTGACATCAGGCTTTGTGCTTAAGGTGTGCGAAGCAGAGGCTGGGCAGAGAGTTAGTTGCTGTCTCCATCACAGTGGGGGCAGAGCATCAGGTATTACTGAAGGCACACGCCTGTGGCCCCCGCTGCCCCTCCGGTGGCCAAGCCAGCTGCCCGGGGCAGGGCAACGAGCGACGTGCTGGCCCTGGGCGGGCGGAGGTGGCCGCACTCAGCTCTGACAGCCCAGCTTGGCCTGTGCTTGCACCCCAGGAGGGAGCGAACCGGGGGCAGCCGGCATGTTCTGCCGGCGCCGACCCCCAGCACCCGGCACGGGGTGCGTGTGAGTGGGATCGCCTCCTCCCGCACCGTGCCCTGGTGCCGGCTGGGCACCACACGCGCTGCCGCTGGGCTCTGCGGGGGCATCCCGGGCCCCCAGCGCGTCCCCAGCCACGGAGCTCCCGCCCGTGCCTCTGCCGCGTCCTCGACAGCCTGGCACGGGCGCCGTCACCCCACGCGTGCCGCCCCCCTGCCCCCACGCGTGCCCTGCCTCCGGTGCCAGCGCCCTCGCCGCACCGGCGCGGGAAGCACCCGCCGCACACGCCCTGCCCACCTCGCACCCTCCGCGTCGTGCCTCCCCCGCGGGCCCCGGCCCCCGGTCCGCTCACGCCTCCAACCCGGCGTGTCACGCACACGTGCCGCGCCCCGGCGGCCAGCCGGGCCTCCCGCACCCGCGCGCCCCGTCCCCCCGCGCCGCGCCCCGCACCTGCTCTCCGCGCGACCCTCGCGGGGCCCGACCTCCATCCCGGGCGCGCGCGGCCCCGCCGCCGCCGCCACCCGCTGCCGCCGCGCCACCGTCACGTGGGGGCGAGGGGCCGCCCCGCCCCGCCGCCGCCGCCCCGCACTACAATTCCCAGCGCGCACCGCGGCTGCCCCGGCCCCCGCCACGCACAGCGCGCGGCCGGCGCTTCGCCTCAGCTTCACACCCCTGAGCTCGGCGCTGCCCTTCGCCTCCGCGGCAGAACGAATGCCCCGCGAGTCGAGTCACCGCCCTACGTGGCTCGGGGAGGGGGGGCAACGGGCCCTCGGGTTTCCTCGACGGGGCGGGCGGGCCCCTCTGCGGCCGCCCCCCACTCCCCCCGCCGTGGGTAGGCGCACACGGGGGTGCCGGTGGCGGAGGCTGCTGCGAGCCCCCGGGCGATAACGCGGCTCTCGGCGAGCAGAAGTTGCGCTGCCCGCCGGGTGACTCTCTGCCGCCCGAGTCACGCGTCCGCAAAGGCGAGGAAAACCCCAGGGAAGCGGCGCGTCCCCAGCGAGGCAGCTCACGCCTTGAGCGCACCAGCAGCCACGTGTAACGGGAAAGAAGCTCGTTCTGCTGCCCACAGCGAAAGGGGCGGGGAAGTGCTGCAGAGGGACGCAAACTGAAAAGCAGCGAAAGGAGAAAGTGACGGTGCTGCCGTCGGGCCGGGCACAGCGCTGACCCCGACGGGTTCCTACAGGAGACAAACATCCCTCTCCAGAGTTGCCTGACGCCTCAGAGACCCGAGGCGGGCTTTTGCACGGTGCACACTTCCTATGAGTTACTTTTACAGCCGCAGATACGCTGCTCGCTGATGCTGTGCGTGTGGAGGCACCTCCCCCGATCTGAAACCCTGTGGCTTGTCCAACCAGCACAGTATTTCAGCAGCGTTTGTGGCAACCGGTCCCACGCTGCTGCTCTTACAGCAACAGCAACAACAAAACGCTTTCCAGAAGAGTTTAGTTCAGAGACCCAGGCTCCCCGTAGTCATTTAACACACAGGTGGAAAGTTTCTTGCATAGAGCCACTGATGAAGCAGACGAAGCTGACAGATCTAGTTTAGCTCCTAAATCAGGAATTACAAAACTCTTCTAGCTCCCCTAGTCAGAAACAGCTGGGAATGTTGCTTAACAGAGATTTTAAAAATTCCTTCAGAAAAACCTCTCCTTTTCCTCTACTTGTTTTACATGTTACTTAAGTGTTGCTGATGCCCACGTCAATTTAGAGAGCGTGTAAGAAAAATAATTCCATCAAAACCCAGCCTGGCTACACAGAGCCTGAAGTCAAACATCGGTGTGTTACCTTCTAGCACTGCCCTGAGACTACACTGGAGATTAATCCTGCAGTGTAAAATCTGAGGAGTGCCAATAGAGGCCATTTTTACAGGTATGAAAGGCTGTGTATGTCCTTCTGCTAAACAGCAGCGGAATTTGGAACCTCACAGACCCAGCTGCTGTTTGGGGAAGATTTGGGCAACATAAACTCATTTACAAACTCAATGTTATTTCTTTACTTATTCAAAGTACTTCCCAGAGAAGGCAGAATTGGAAGATCTTGGTAGACAGCAGACAATTTCATGTTAGGAATATGAAGCAATTTTTAGTAGGAGTAATGCCTGTGCTTTGGAACAACCCCCCAGGGGAAGCAAAGACCTTTGGAAAACACACTTGAATAGCTCACCTGATTCCGGGATCAGTGCAGTGCAATATTCCACAACACAGACTCTGGACTAGATGGGCCCCTCTGCCTTTAATCTATGAGTGCATTTAGTACCCAATTCTTTAGGTGTGGCTTCTGCTTGGCAATTTTAACAACTCCCCTTGGGAATGTCAGCTAGAACGTTGAGTGGGTAACATCTAGTTTGCAGTTCCCCCAAAACATACTGTGAAAATGGTGGTTACTGGGCAGCCAAGCTGTGATGTGTCATTTTTGTGAGGCAACCAGTGCTCGGGAAGAGTCTGGGAAAGGCCCAGGAAAGAACCTGCCCCATCACTGACTACAGCCTGTGGACGCTTTAGATGTGCTGTCTTCTTACAGCAGATACAAACTCAGCAGGGCTGCAGTTACACACTAGCTTGTAAAGTATTAGTTCTTACAACTGTCAGTGCCACATGGAACCCTCATTGTGGGGCTAGATGCTGATGCAATCCCGAGAGCTAGACAGAAAACCAAGAGCTGATGCTGAGCACAGTTGTTTTCCGTGGCATTTCAGCCTTCTGAACACAGAAGAAAAATACTCTTCAGGATCAGAACCTTTGCCTGGCTTTCTGCTGTGCCAATCAGCAAACAGATGGCATCCTGTTTGGATAATAAATGTGACCTGTGGATGTGGTACAATCTGGATTTTGTCTGCTTTCCACCCCTCACGAGAGCAGGCAGCAATCTGCCACCTTTGCAGTTAGTGTGTTTGTTTTGGGTAAACAGAGCATTCCTGTCTCAGTGTGACACAGTCACCAGATGGAACCGCACCCTACAGCCTCACAGGGGTTTGATTTAAAGTTGTTTTTTTAATGCTCCTTTTATTTGGCACCTCCATTGTTAGTATTTATTGGTCATCTGGCGATAGCATCTTCCCTTTAGAAATGTAGTCTGACTTTAACACCCTCAAGTCTCACTTGTCATCAATCACTTGCCATCAAATCCCACGTCATCTGGAGGAAAACACAGAAACTATCTGACCTGTGGCTCCAGGAATCCATGTCTGAGCTTACGCTACACGTGGAGAAGAAAACAGGGTGGAACTCAACCTCCAGCTCCTCCTGCTCAGATGGAGGCAAAATCTCTCACTGGCTGGAGATGTCAGTGTGACTGAGCAGCAGCTCTCTTCTAGACAGTAGAAAGCAGCAAGAGGAACATGTGAAAACATGCTATTGGCCTTATTGTAAAAGGAAGGAGAAGCATAAAGAGGATAAATGGAGAGAACAAGGCCTTGACAACAGTCTGTAGTACACGATGGAGCAGAGGCCAGAAAGTCTCAGCTCTCTCCTCTCGTTCTTGCTTTTCACTACAATACTCCTAGAAAAATAATACTCCTAGAAAAATCCCCAGTTCTGCAGTTACGGGCTGAAGGCCTGTAGCACATTTTGGCACAGGTGCCTCCCAGCACAGACCCGTGCCAGGGATGAGGAGCTGGTTCTCTGTTTGGTACTGCGGATATCACAACCACCACACAGCGTATTTAGCAAACGAGCACACAGAGTCGGGGAGCAGCTGATGAAATGTGGGAGTGTGCCTCCGTGTGCCTACTGCAAGGACCTGTGTGTGAGGTGGCATGCATGGAAAGAGTTAATCCTGCCCAAGGGTATTTGTGACACAGGCCCCAGAGTCTCAGTATGGAGCTCCCTCTCACTGGAGGCAGTCCCTTGAACCCCAAACCAAGCTATCCTTGGGCCTTGCTGCAAAGCCAGCTGAAGGCCAACTTTTCAACGGCAGCCTCGGCTCGGCACTTGGAGAAAAGTCAGGGAGATATGGACAGCAGTGCCAGGTGACCGCTGTGAACAGGGGAAACCCATATGGATTTTCCTCCTGCCATTTACTGCCTGGGCTCTGTGGGAAGTCCAGCCTTTGCAATCACATTGTTTGCCCATCTGCTCTTTCCTTTACTACCTCTGGAACTCACCGACCAATTTCAACCAACTGTGACCAAGACTGAGGGTTCAAAGGTAATTACTGTCCCTTATATTTAACGAAGGAAGTGCTGAATGCAGGGAACGCCGCTGACTAAAGGAGGAGCAGGTCCCAGGCCCGTTACAACTCATTTAGTGGCAGCCAGCTGACCTCTGGGTATGTGCATGCAAAAGCACAGGGGTGGGAAGCCTGGCTACATTCCTTGTTAAAAAACAAGCTGTTCATTTCTTTTCTGAATCACCTGATTCTGACCGAAATCTGGTTAACAACGCTGAAAAGAACCCAAATAAAACATCCATGGCCAGACTGGTTTGGGTTTAACTAGAAACATTAAGCCTGGTTTGAGCCCTGCTGCTGGAGGCTGGGAGGCATCACTCAGTTAGAAACCAGCCTGTGCAGGTTTAGCTGTTCAGAGGACGGGTTATTTCTCTTAACTGCCCAGGGGTCACAGGCAAAGTCATCCCACGTTCGGCTTCTCCGCTGTCCCTGCAACACGTCAGCAGTGAGCCGGCTCTCCGGCCACCACGTCCCCCAGCCCCGGGCCGCACGGCACCCCTCCATCAGCAGCAGCCCCGCTTCCCAGCGCCCAGCCACCCCCCGCCCCAGGCCGACAGGGCAGGGCGGCCCTCGCCCTTCCCAAGGACACCCGCTGCCGGCTGCCCCTGCAGGACCCCTCCTGCCGGCCCGGGCACCCAGCCTGCGCTGGCGGGCGCTGCCATCACCCAGCCCCCGAGCCCCTAGGCCGCCCTGCGCCCAGGCCCCGAGGCAGACCCCCAAGCTCTGAGGGGAGCGCGCACGGGCGCCCGCCCCGGGGTACCGCAGGGCTGCGGCGCCTCCGAAGGCGACGCGGGAGCTCAGGGCCGGGTCTCCCCCCGTGCCCGGACCCCCTCCCCGCCCCCGCTGTACCTGCTCCTCCCGTCCAGCAGGGGGCAGCGCACCGACTCCAGAGCGGGAAGAGAGGCAGCTGCTCCCCTCAACGCAAGCGTCGCTCCCAGGCCCGAGAAGCGCTTTACTGGGCACGCGCGAGCTGCCGCCCTCCGCCTGGAGGGGCGTGCGGCGCATGCGCGACCCCACCCTGCGCATGCGCAGAGGCAGCTGGCTCAGGCAGTGAGGGGAGGCGGCGGTGGTCCTGTGGGGAGCCATGAGTGGGTTTGGGGTTGCGGCGCCGCTTTCGGGCTCTTCGGCTGCGGCGCGGAACGGCAGCAGCGACAGCCTGGAGAAGATCGACATGTCCCTCGGTGAGGAGAGGCCCGGAGGCCCGGCGCTGTGGGGGGCGGGCGGAGGGGCGCGGGCTGAACCAAGCGCTGAGGCCGTGGGGGGGAGGGGGGTAGGTAGGGGGAGTCGGAACGAACCAATCGACTTAACCGGGCACCGACGCGGGCGGAACCAACGGGGGGCGAAGGGAAGCGGCCTGCACCAAGCCAGGTGGGGAGGGAGGGGCAGGACCCTACCACAGCTAGAGCGCGGCGGGGGGCGAGGCAGGCTTGCGGGGCCCGCGGGCCCGGCGCGGCGGGGACGAGAGGCCTAGCTGTATGCCCGGGAGCAGCGGGGCTCCCGGGGGCTGGGCGCGGGGGGTCGCTCTCCCGAACTAGAGAGGACCCGGGTTCAGCGGGTGGATCCCTTTTGTTCCATCTGGATGGCTGGAGTGGGCTTAAAACCGAGCCTCAGCCTGTGTCTGGCACCAGTCAGGCCTGCGATGCTGGGCCTTTCGCTGAGTAGCCCTGGGGTGCGCCCTGGGGCTGGTATTTGCGGGGGTAGGGGAGTGGGAGTCAGGTTGCTGCTCAGCCGGCCTTGCCTTTTTTTTCTTCCCAGGTTTGAAAGTTGTTAATGGCAAGTCTCCTCTGTAACCCCTCTACAATACTTTACCAGTCAGATCAGGGGTGATGGTGCCTCTCCCATGTAGTTTCCTGTGGCAAGCTACCACTTTCTCCCCTGCCCTCCTCCTGGTTGTGTGTGTGTATTAAGATGTTGCACAACTTCATTACAGATCATCTGGCTCTCAAGCGCATCTGAGAACCTGGTGTCTGTGCTATATGTATTTCAGTAGTTCTACTCTGATCCAATGCACTGAGTCCCCTTAACAGTTGGGGACACGTTTGGTTCAGCTTTATCTAAAAGGATTGTTTTTGTGTAGTCCAAGACTGCTCCATGACACCACTCAGGTACTATCAGGACACTTGCGTCAGAAAGTGAAATGACAGTGTGAATTAGAATGTTAACAGTAGGCTAAGCTTTTGTCAACCACCTTAAAATAAGAAGATTCCTACGTTTTCTTCCTTCTGCAGATGATCCAGTTGAGTTCTTCAGGAATGGAAATGTAATTTGTGAAATGTTTAGAGTTTGTCTGAATGTGGAGTAGCATTACAGCATTCATATAAATCTATTTTTACTTGTAGTGTGTTGAATCTTTGTTCCTGAGGTTACCATGATTAATCACAGAATCACAGAATTGTATGGGTTGGAAGGGACCTCAAGAGATCATTGGGTCCAACCCCCAATAACAGAGTTATTGATTCTGAGTAGCTAGTTCTATTTTCTTCTATTGTCATGTTTCTTACGTGGACAAATTAACCTTTCAGTTAGTAACTACTACGTGTCCCAGACAGTGACTAATAGCAGATTGCAAAAGACTGATGTGATGTCACAGGGATGTTTGTTTAAGAAGCTGCTGTGAGTGGGTGTGTCCCTTAACTTGTTTCCTTGCAAGGGTATCATTGCATGAGAACTGTGCAACTGTCCTCAAGTCAAAGCTGTGTGGTTTGGTGTAAGCAAAGGTGAGATGCCATCCCACATCTGTTGTGATATCCAAAAAATTGCCACAGCATTAATCTAGAAAATCTTAAGACCTGGATTCTAATGTTAAGTATTTTCTCATGTAGTAATAAAGATTAACCTTATTTTTGTTGCTTGTGAGTTACAAGCAACTCATCTGAAGCTAAGCTTCCAGTTTGATAATGTTCACAGACTATTCTGCTGTTCTGGCTGAGTTTTGATCTCCAACCTCAGGCATGATAGGAGAATGGTTCAGCCTGTCCCAGTTAACAAACATGGGATGTCCCAGATAGCCTTAATTTCCTCAAACAAAGAGAATAGCTGAAACTTAAAGGTTCTTTTGTTTAACAACTTGTGGGCCTGTGTATGGCAGCACCTAGCTTGGAAAAACAGGATTTAAGACAGAGCAGATGTGCTATGAAGCAAGGATCTGTGCCCTGTGAACGTGGTGGGTTTGTATCATGGGAATGTAGGAATGGAAACAGCAGCCATTGCACAGGATCACAGATTCAGTGTGACCTCATAGATTTCTTTCTGAATATTCAATAATTTTAGCAGCAAATTAAGATTATTTTCTCCTAGATTTACTTCAACAGGATACAGATTATTGGATAACTGGTTTTGGGTTGGAGGGTTGTTTGGTTTTTTGTGTTTGGGGTTTTTTTTACACTTTCCTCTGTTCTATCCCATCTGAGTCCATTTGAGCTCTGACAAACAAAGTAATGCCTTCCCCATCTCTCCTTGACTCAAGAAAGGATGTCCACGTGTTTGTGGTAGATCCCTCTTGAAACATAATGCTTTTCTCAGCTGTGCTCTCATGGTTTGGATGCAGTGAACATCATTTTACATTTTCCTTTATGGGATTTTTGTGAACGAGCTGACAGTCAGATGAAAACATGCCATATCTATTGCTTCACCTCCTGAACCAGCAACCTGATCAGTGAAGGAAATCCAACTGGTGTGGTGTGATTTGCACTTGACACACCTGCTGTTCACTTTTCATAAGTTTGCTATCTTAAACATATTCTTAAACAAATAATTTGTTCACATTGCTTCCCTGGACAAAAGATAAGGTGACTGTTTTGGATCGAAGATACCTGGGGGGAGAAGTCTTGCTTGCTTTTATCCCAATCATCTCAACCTCAGTGAACATATGAAAATAACTGATATGCTGAGTTCTTTCTCTGTTATCTCTTAAGTAGGTTAGGGTGAAAGAACTGACATTTTGCTCAGAATCTGCAGCCTCTGTTAGTGAGGTGGGATTACTTTCTCTTTAATGGTATACAGAAACTAATGTAATTCAATTTAAAATTTCATGCTGGGCTGAATGCCACGATCTTTCAAGTCTCCTGGATGTACTCAACTGTTTCTTTTTAGCCATGGCATTGTATTATGAAGGAGGTACTGTAAGACTAACAGGGACTGGATGTTCTGTAGAGATACTTCTGGAACCTTAACGTGTATGTGCTGGCTTTGTGAAACTAACTGCTCTGTTTCCTGTTTCCTGCAACTAGGGGAAACAAAAACCTGCTGGGGTTTTTTCTTCACAACCAGAATATGTCTGCAACACTACAAATTTTTCACTTTCTGCTTACAGATGATATAATTAAACTGAACAAGAAAGAAGAGAGAAAACAGTATTCCCCCAAAATGAAAAGAGGGCTTCAGCAGAACCGAACTCGACAGTTCAGGACACCAGGCTCTAAGTGGGGAATCCAGCAGCAGAAAGGTGTGTATGCCAAACACAACACAGTGTGCATTGCACAATTACTTTTTGGTTTTTTGAGCCAAAATGTAACCTAAATGAAATGTATGGATTGACATGGTCATTTCATGTGTCTTAAACATGGCATATATAGTTTTTATTGTAATTCAGTTCTTTGTGATATATTTATGCTTGTGTTTGGCTCAGTATGAAAATAACATTGACATGTTTGGCCAAGGAGGACTTAGGTGCTTGAGAGACTCTCTGACACAAAGAAGGGGACTGTTTTGTCCTGATTTTTTAAAAATGTATTTTGATTTTGGACATTTTGTTGATACTTTGTCCCTTCTCAGAGATGGATAGAAAACGCACTTATGCCAAAGCCTGTGTTTTAGAAAATGCCTTGCCAGCACTCAGAACTTTGTGCAACAGAGCCAGTGTATTTATATTTGCTAGGTAGAATTGTCCTGATAGGCTTCCCCAAAATAGCTGTTACTGGAGACTGTAATGCTGCCTCTGGGATATATAAATGGATAGTGCAATGTCCCCCAGTCGATTTTTCTTGTTAAGAGCTTAGGATGCAAAGGAAGTACCATGTCAGCCTCCTTAAGCCAATGTTCTAATAGTGGAACACAAAAGCAGGGGCAGGGAGGGGGGAGTAATAATAGAAGCAGGGACTGAAGAAAGGAAAAGTGCACAATTACAGCTTTACTCTAGATTCCTGGAGTAACTGTTAGGGGGTTTTTTGATAAGCTGAAGTCCTATTTCAAAGTGATGCCTAGACTTTAGTCCAGTACGTGGCCGGCACCTCTTTGAAGTGTAGACTGGTTTTGCTTATGTTTAGTTTTGGAAAGTACCTTTTAAGGACTGGATTATGTCCTTGGTTCAGCTAGGAGAGAGTTAATTTTCTTTGTAGTATCTACTGTCCTGCTGTGTTTGGGAGTTAGGATGAGAGCACTGTTGATAACACATGGATGTTCTTAGTTGTTGCCAAGCAGTCAGGGACTCTTCAGCTTTTCATGCTGCCCTGCTATTGAGAAGGCCGAGGGGAGGCACCCAGGAAACTCTGAGGGGACTCACAAGGACAGGTGACCCAAACTGACCAAAGGGGGAATTCCATACCATGACATCAGGCTCAGCATAAGTTGGGGGGGGGGGGACAGGTGGGCAAGGAGCTTGCAGCTCCAGGCTGGTACAGCTTTAGGACGGCTCTGACCTGTGCGTTTGGAGTTGTGCCATTCAGTGAGAAGCTGTATTGTGTATTTTGCTATACAGTCCTGTCAGTGTTATTTCTCCCTCCCTTTGTTGTCCCAGTAAACTGTCCTCATCCCAACCCACAAGGTTTGCCTTTGTCTACCCCCACCCTTTTTTTTTCTTTCCCCTGCCCCTTTTTCCTGGGTGGGGGGGGAAGCCAGTGAGCGGCTGCATGCTGCTCAGCTGCTCGCTGGGGGTTAAACCACAACAGATTATCAAACTATGGAGAAATACTGTCTAATCAGAAAGCTTACCACTCCAATCCAAGCTAATGAAGTGTTTAAGTGAATACATGCAATTTCTTGTTTAGTTGCATTCATTTAAAACAAACAAACATCTGTCTGGGGTGTTCACAGCACTGCCCACTTTATCTTTGCTTAATATTTGTTGCAGCAGCAGCTGGTAGTTAGCAAAGACAGCAGTGTTTTTGGGGATTAGTGGAACATCACGTTGCTCAGGGCTTAGAGAAGTTTTGCTTTTTGTAACATTTTTTTTGTGCATCTTTAGTAAATTGGTGGCAGTGCAGGAAAACATTTTACATCAGTGTGCAAAGTGTGACAATGTTTGTGTAGATGAAAGAGTGAGTGAATTTAAATTTTAGATTATTAAACACGTAGGCTTCTATTTATGACTGCAGATCTTCAATCCAATTGTTTATAATCCAAAGGGTACAAAAGAAGAAAGTATTAGACTTCAGATTTTTTAGGAGGAGCTCAAGCTGCAAATATAATATTCTAAATACAGCCATCTTGTTAGCTGCTTTTTCTTCTTGGAACCTTCCCTCCTTTCCTGACCTTGTTCTGGGAAAAAGCAAACAATATGTTTGCAGAATTGCCAGATTCATGACATGTTCAAATGTCATGAATAGCTGTAGCCACCCCCTCCTGTTCAGCTCCACACATTTTCTCCTATTGAAAGCAAACCTCATTGATAATGCTTTTTAGAGCAGAAGGTATCATTAAACAGTTCTTCTGAGCATTTTAGCGATTAGAAGCTTATGACTAATAGATTTATTGCTGCTCCATTGCCATTGAAATTATTCTGAGAAGTAGCAAATCTTCTGCTGTTTGTGGACAGCTACAGAAACCACAAATGATCAACAACATCCAATTCCTTGTGGTTTTAGAAGTGGCTGCCAAACGCTCTGGAAAGAAGTGAACTGGGACTCTTTTCAGCTTTTGAGGGGAGAAATTTGAGGATAAAACATTGTTCATTTAAATAAAAGTTGTCCTTGGTGATACACAGAATGCAATTGCACAAAACCCTGTGCAGCCTGAGCTAACTTGGAGGTTTTATATGAGTCCAGAGTGCTCATGAGGTTCCTTTCAACCTAAGTAATCCTGTTTCTCAGCTTTTCTATTTGAAAAGAAGGGTATTTGCTAACCATCCACATGATAGATAGCAGTTTCTCCATGGCAAATTTATGTAAGCTAGGTTCTGATCAATGGCTTCTGCCTCATGAAGCAGCACAGATTTATTATCAGTGCTGTGAAGTCAGATTGTCCAAGCTAGATGTGTCTGTCATGGTAGAGCCGACTCCTCAGTCTTAGCAGTCTGAGGTTCTAGAGGGGATGATATTTGGGGATAAAACCGAAACATGGTTTGTCTTCATAGCATGAAGCTAAATGGCTCCAGGCAGGGTTAACCAAACCCTTGTAACTGGAGCTTTGAGATGTTTATACTACAGACCTCAGGCTTACAAGCCTTGTATGTTAAAAGGTTGCTTTCAATTCTCAGTTTCATCCAGACGGCCATGCAGACTTCTAATTGAAAACACTTTAAATGTGATGTAATTCATAGTGGTGTTTAATGCAGTTTTGTGGGCTGATTGTTCTTTTTTCTTAAGTCATGTATTGGGAACCATTGATCTAAATAAATAAGCTTTGAAGTTACTTTTTTCCCCTTTAATTTAAGCTGGTAATTTAAAGTTTGCTGTGTGGGTGGGGAGCTGGGGTGTTTTTTAGCTTGGTTTTGTATTACTCAGCACTTGATGAAGTTCCATTTCAGAGTATTTTGGAAGTTTTCTATGCCAGAATGACTCTTAAGTTGTCCCTGTAGACATGAAAAATAACAAATTTTCAACATAAATTAATGCAATGAACTGGAGTAAAACTGTGATCTGCACTCAAAGCTGATTATTGTTGTGCCAGGACTTGGGCCAGACCTGCTAAAGTAACTGAATGACCAAATCGTCTTCATGTGTAGTGATGGCTGGAAGCTCACAGTCAAACAACTCGTGTTGCCTGCATAGCTTCTTAAAGCAGGAAGTGTTTTCTTGCGGTAAGAACTGTTGAACTCTTCATGCTTGTTGCAGGTTATGGTAAGAATCGTTTGGGACGCAGGAAGAAGGTCGCAGGGAAGAAGCGCCCTTACGGAGTGATAACTGGCTTGGCTGCCAAGAAGGCGATGGGGGCACACAAGGGCACTAGTCCTCTGAACAGACAGCCGCTTAGCGAGAAGGTAATCTATACCTTATTAATTATATTGGCTATTCTCAGCTAAAGTCAAATCCCTTTGAGGTACACGTCGAACTTCTCCATCCTTCTGCATTACCCACCAAGTACAACCAGGTCCTTGAGCAAAAACAATCCCAGACATGGGTTTACCTTTGCCTGAAGCAGGAATGACCCAAACCGTCTTCCCTAATATACTCTTCATATGCACTACTGGGACTCTGTCTCCTTCTACAGTACGTGGAAATTTTGACTGGGCAGGACCAGCTCGATTGGTGGATCCCCTAGAGTTAACTAACCACGTGGCTTTGGCTAAATGTGTATCCCAGTGTTTGAATGTTCCACCACCCATTGCTTTCAGGGTAGTCTTTAAGAGCCCATTATATCGTTCAATTTTCCCAGAGGCTGGTGCATGATAAGGAATGTGGTACACCCACTCAATGCCATGCTCTTTTGCCCAGGTGTCTATGAGAGCGTTTCGGAAATGAGTCCCGTTGTCTGACTCAATTCTTTCTGGGGTGCCGTGTCGCCATAGGACTTGCCTTTCCAGGCCCAGGATTGTATTCCGGGCAGTGGCATGGGGTACGGGATATGTTTCTAGCCAGCCAGTGGTTGTCTCCACCATCATAAGCACGTAACAAGTACGTAACAAGCACGGATGCAAGCTGGGTGGCTCGTTTGAGGGCAGGTTAAAAGAATGAAGCACAACAGCTTCGGAACAGTGCTGCTGAAGTATAAAATGGAGACATCTGGTACAACCTTTTACTACACTGGGGATGTGTTAGCTGAGTTCTCTGAGTTCTTGTATGCCTTGAGGGGGGGTAGTTAATGACTAGGTTTGAAGGTTTTCCAACGGTCAAGTTGCAAGTCATGAAAATTGAAGTACAGAAGAAGGTATGTTCTGTGCACTTACTAAGATTTCTTGTCTTTGCAATGCCTTGCTACAAATGAATAATTCAGCTGACCTGGCAGAGTTAAGCATGTGTCTGTTACAAAAATGGAAGTTTTGCAAAATATTTAACTTCTTCAGTAGGAACATGCTCCCTCTTCTGCACCCCTCCAGTGGGGCTCGCTCCATTTCATTCAGTATTGTAGAACGGGGTGTGTGTGTGCTTTTGTGTTTGTTACTTTAAAGATGCAGAGCATGTGTTTTGTTAGCTTGGGAGGTACAGTGATCAAAATGTAACTGCTAAGCTCTGCATTTCTTTTTTTTCTTTGTGGTAATAAGAGGACTATAGAATTCATTAAGGTGTAGAGGACATTTTCAAATTACACTGGGAGAGATAGGAAAAATGAAATGTGTTCTATATGCAGTTTGTAAATGGAAATGGAAAGAAAATGTGTCTATATGGTATACATATGTGAGATATATATATATTTTTTTAAGAATGCACAGCGAAATTATCCAGTTTTGAAAAAGAAAACAAACCTGCAGAGACAATCTGAAATGCAAAGGAAACAAGCTCCGACCCTCAGGAGACCCACCTCCCTAACCAGAAGGTAAAACAGCTAGTCTGCTTTCTGAACTCTTCTTGACAGGTTTTTGTAGTAAGTCTTGTTTGACAGGACTGAGTCCAAGAAAAGACAGTAGGTACTGGCTACAGTAATATGTTCAAGGCTGTCATGTGAATGACATTCTACAAATCTGGAAGCAAAGCATAGGACAAACATGGTCCGGACCCAAAGCCAGATTTTTATTACCATTGTAGGGCACTCAGGAAGTACCTCAATTTGTGAGCACTTGGTATTCTGCCTTCATTTTAGTTAAAGGCAGCCTATATGGACATGGCAAACATGGATTTTGGTAGCTTTGGAGTGACAGACATGGCTCAGTGAATCTATTCTAAATAAAATGCCTTTGTGGAAGCTGGTGCCATCTTCAGTTTCAGAGTTGCTATTGCACATCTTATTTCTGCTGGAATCAACATGTCTGTTACAAACTGCATCTTAACTCATCTCCATGATGCAAATTTTCACTATTTAGCTCTATTGTGGTAACTTTAAACAAACTTCCTTTATATTTATCAAACCTGCCTTTTTCTTTTTTCTTTTTTTTTTTCCATCTAGTGTTTAAAGCACTGGAGGACACTGAGCAAAGTGAAAACGAGAACTAATAACCATGGATACTGTGACATAGGAGTACTGGGCTTCTATATATCATAAGTGATTTCTCCTTTCATGAGTAGGGTGTTTTGTTCCTAGTAGATGAGAACCTTATTGCAGCTGAAATGTTCTGCCTCAGAGGCAACAGTGCAGATGCCCTTAGGGATGTATCGATCAGTTTCTGGATTGTAATATTGGTGTCTCTTAAGATGTGGAGCCTTTGAGAACTGTATTCTAACAAATATTACAGGAATAACATGCCGTCGGCTTTTGCCAGGATTGGAAACAAACTAAATCAGCAGAAAGACACTCGTCAAGCAACCTTCCTGTTTAGAAGAGGCCTGAAGGTAATAAAAATTACTGAAAACAACAACATAATTGTCCCACAGGTTCTAAGCTAGCCTGTAACACACTGATAGGGATGAATCAACTTTGAATATCAGATCCAAGTAGAACACTTAAGTGAGCTGGAAAATAGGCATGAGTTCTTTTAGGGAAGTGTACTTGTCCTCTTCAGTTACTGTAACCCATTGAGTCTTGCTTCCTGTTCCAGTGTAGCTGGACTGTTCAGCAAGGCATGGAACTTGCCAGAGTGTTTGAGGATAGTTGGACGGCATTAATTTTGCCTTTTAAAAGTAAGTGTTAGAAAGCACTATGCAGCTTTTAAAAGTTGCCTTTGTGTGAAGGATAGAGCATAAATATGTGTTAGAACATGATTTGATTTCTTTAATGATATTTTGGAGTTATTTAAAGTTATTTCAGTTACATCAGGATTTTTTAGTTATTTTGAGTATGATCAAGAGAATAGAGAGCTTGCAGTGAATGATAGCAGCGTTCACAGTTAGCATTTGTGCCCTCATTCTGCCACCATTGTTGTGACTGTAAGTAGCTGCTGTTTTCAATCCACATGGATTGCAGAATTACAGACACGATCAGGAGGAAGCAAAACAAAACCAAAGACCTTCAAAAGAGCAGCAGCACTTGGTGACATTGAATGTTATGTATGTTAACACTGATCATGTTAGGAACTAGCTGGGTTTTTCTTGGTGGCCTGCTAACGTTTTGGTCTGTGTTGGTAAAGTGTATGTTTGCTGACATAGTCCTCAGAAATGTTTCAATCTCTGTATTGATTGTTACTGTCATCGACAACTCTGTTTAAATCATTTTGTGTTCTTAAAATAATTTCTTTCCAATGTCTTACAAATGTAGTAAGATAATTATCTTTGAAGTTCCTCTGAAAGTATGACCCTGTTTGTGCAGAGTGTATAAGCAGCTTTAAACTTCTGGTTTTGAACTTCTGTATTTCCAGCTGCTATAATGGGAATTGAAACAGTATTCAAATCCAGTGTCTGTATTGATGTGTTTTCAGGTGCAGGCTCAAGTGCAGTCAACAGATGACCTTGATAATCAGGCAGTAAAGAGAACTCGTCAGTAAGTATTTCATTTAGAAAGCTTCAGTTTGCTTATTCATACGATTCTCACTTCAGTTCTGGCTTCCTGTCTATGGTAATTGAATGGGTTTTTTTTTCTTGGTAGGCATATCAGCTGAGTGACAGTGATCCTCCCTCTGTTCTCAGTTATTTCCTGAATTATCTCCTGATTTAACCAAAAAGACTTAGTTTGCATAAGATGCCTGCAGGATTGAGGGGGAAGGTGGTAGTTTCAGAGGATCAGACTAATTTATACTACTCATGAATACTGCATAGACGGGAAGAAAAATACAAATGTCAATGTTGTTCTGAGCTCTTGATGTCATTTCCATTTCATTTAATATACATATAGGCCTGTGGAGCAGTTTGGAAATAAGCAAGGCAGGTCACAAGGTGGGCACTCAACTCTCCTCCCACGTATTCTTCCATTATTGCTCTGTGCCTACTAGGCTCTTCACAGCTTGTTTCTTGGTAACACAACAGGCTGAGTAAGCAGCATGTGCTGCAGACCTGCAGTCTGTCACCTCTTTGATTTGCTGTGAGGACAATTTTGGCCCCTTCTGTGGCAAGGAAACAGAATGTTTTAAAAGAGTAAATATTTCAGTCAGTGCTCACACACCTTGCCAGCACGTGGTTCAACACTCGCCTGGATAGATTTAGATAATGTAAAAGATACAAGGATCAATAACCAAGTTACTTGTGGGTTGCTTGACTGCACATGGTCTTTGTACTGGCCTGTATTCTAAAAGCTTCTACATTCATTACTAGCTGGTGTTCTGGAGACACATTTAAAGATGCTCTGACAGAAATGTCTGCAATGTTTTTCTAAGTGATTTCTGTGATTTCAAACTAGATGGCGAACTTCTACCACAAGTGGAGGGATTCTGACTGTGTCCATTGACAACCCAGGAGCAATCATAACCCCAATGTGAGTTTTCAAAAAAGGCCTGAAATGTGCTTAGCATAACTGAAGTCCCTGTTTTGAGCCTTTTAGCAAGCTCTGTGCTTACAGTATTTTAGGTGACCTGAAGGTCACAGTTTCTCTTGAAGACTTTAAATCTGGCTCTTTTCTGAGTGTTTGAGCTTTATTTAAATAAAGTCACAGCTGGCATCTCCCAGTTGGGAGCTTCATGCAGTGTGTGGCATTGAAGAGTGGTGGGCTGGAAGATTTTTGCCTTGTCTGCCTCTTCCAAGTCAGACCATATTGCAGCTCTTTTCCTCCTCTATGTGAACGAAGATGAATGAGCATGTAGTTGATGGTAACAGTTTCTCTCTGATTCATAAAGATACTGCTGGAGTTGTGCTTAAAGAAAGCATTACTGTATTGGTCTTTGGGAAGTTCATGGTACTGTTGTTTCATGAGATGGTGGTTTGTTTTTTGTTTTATAAATACCTTTGAGTAGCTTTTATCATTAGTAGCATTTTATCTGTAAGGAATACTTTACCAATTGTTTTTCTTTTAAATTCATGGGTATAATTAATCATGAGTTATACATTCGTCATTTGGATTGAGAGAGAAAAGACAAGACTGCATCCCATCAGGACACTTGCTGTCTGATAACAATAACACGTGCTATCCTGCCTGATTTCTACCTTCTTGAATTTGTGCCCTTTAGCTATTCAGCCAGCCTGATCAAATAGCTTAATGAAAAATTCATACCTCTTAACAGCATTAAGGCTTTATTGCATAAAAACACATGTTCACTATCTCCTTTGTAACATTCCTCTTTCAGTTCCCAGAAACTGCGATTAACTCGTACTCCTGTGCCACCATTCCTGATGAAGAGGGATCAGTCTGAAGAGAAGAAGATCCCCAAAGGGGTTCCATTGCAGTTTGATATTAATAGTGTTGGTAAACAGGTAAATGCTGTTCCTTTCCTTATCTGTGAATGTAGTGTGAAGAGAGAAAAAGCCAGTGAGGCAGACATTTTCCTCCTAAACTCTGTAGTGACATAAAGAGGGAACTAGTAGCTACTTCTTGTTTCTACTTCCAGTTCTTCCACCAACTTGCTCTGTAACTTCAAGCAACTAAACTTACTGTTCCTGTTCCTCTTGTTAATGTCTTGCATGCCTACATGCGTTAAATGGGATTTAAATTGTCAAATATTTCTAAAAGCCTCCTGGTGATCCTGCTGTGTGTGAATCAGCGAGTGTTTATAATTCAGGGGTGAGCTGCTTTCAGCTGTTTAACCTGGATGGGACACTGACAGCTGAATTCATAAAGCAACTTTTGCTATGCAACTAGGAGAAATAATTCAAGTGTGATGACGTAAGGGCTCAGGGCGTTGGTCTGGATTTGCTCCTTCCGTGAATAAGCATCATGTTGAAAATAGTGTACCACTGTATTGTAAAATTAACTGAAATTTTGTGCTGGACTCCAGTCTGCTGTCTCAACTGGGTGGACTGGAAAGCCACCTGCATTAACATGGTTAAAATGCTGCATTTATTGAAGTTGCATGGAATCTGTATGGGGAAGTGTGTGTAGTGAAAGTTCCCTTTTCAGTCTGTCCTCAGTTTAACATAGGATATTTTGAGGAGACTTTCAATCTTGACACTGTGTGCCATGTTTTCTTAATGAATTCTGAGGAATGCTAGCTCTTGAAGTATAGCCCAGTCTGGTTTTTAAATGGTGTGGGGAATGGTGAAATCAAATTAACCTTTTTTTTTTTTTTTAATCTGAGGCAATTAAGTCAAGCAATGGCACAGATTAAGGAAAAAAATATTCTTGTCTGTGATAATGTTATTAAATTAACCTAACATATTTTAATTTTTCAGACAGGGATGACGTTGAACGAACGCTTTGGGATCCTGAAGGAACAAAGAACAGCGCTGTCTCAGAACAAAGGAAGCCGTTTTGTAACAGTGGGCTAACCTGACAGATGGACTTGGGGACTAATCTCACCTACCTAAGAAACTGAGATAGAAGTTGGCAGAAGAACACAGTGTGTGTCACTGAAATTCTCCAGACTCTCGCTAAGATGGTGACAGAGTTATCTATCTATATTACTTTTCCTTTGAATGGTAGAAGACACATCGCCCTGAGGGGGAGAAAGTGGGGAAACTGATCCACTAGAATGGCACTGTCACCTGGTTGGAAAAAATTCTGTTGCCCAGCTGATGACCAACACTGATTTTGGTTCATTTTGCAACCAAAACACAAACACAAATTTTAAAAGTGGGTTTTGGGGTTTTGTTTTGTTTAGGGCTGTCCAGTATTCGTTCTTTGACCCCTGTGTTATGGTAAAGATTGTGTGTTTCATTCTAAACCCCATTTTAGTGTTTTTTAGGGCCTGCCTATGAGCATTTCTTTGGACTGTGGTTTGGCACAGAGCCTCAGTCCAGGAATCCCTTGGTAGTGATGTAGCGGCGTTTTTCATGAAGCATTGGTTGTACTTCTTTGTGCTTTTAAATTTCAGGTTTTTTCCTTTCTTAAAAACTAAATGTTTTGCATCCCCAGTCTCACAAATAAAGCTGTTGGCTGAGACCCAAAATATGTAATTGGGATGGAGACTATTCTGCTCTTATCCTTAAAAGTGGTCCAGATTGAAGCCTTGAAAATTGGATCAACGTCATATTGGAGGAATACAGAGTAATTTATAGTGCAAATAGCTCAAATTCATCCTCCTCCTCTGTAAACACAGTATGTCTCCTGTTTTTTTCTTCAACTTTTCCTTTCTATGTCTTTTTGTAAGTTTGGTTTTTTTCTCACAAACCTAATGCAATAACTTCACATTTTTAAATAATTTCCTAGGAATAAATGGAACAGTTCACAAGAAAGTCAGTGGTATAGCAGAGTTCCTTACCCTCCCTTCCAGACATAGGATTCTCATCTTGCACATCTTGTCCCAGAAGGTTTTCTCTGGCTCTTACCACTAGCTGGAGCCGAGTGTTGTGATGGCACTTGTTTGTATATACCAAAGAGAGGTGAGATGTGAAGGTGATTGGAACTGGTCATGTGTCTTGAAATTGGCCAGCAGAAAGCCCTCAGCGTGGCAGTATGTGCAGAGCATTAAGCAGGAGCCTGTAGTCGATTACTTTTAGCTTAGCTTTGTGCATCAGAATCTGCAGGATGGTTACAACTGGGGCACCTTTAATGTGAGTTTAGATGATCCCTAAAAATGAGGCACCTGGTCAGAATTGCTTCCAGACCAGGAACCGAACTTACACTGTTCTATAGCAATGAGATTTAGGTACAGTCAGGTAAAAGAATTGTTGGCTTGCTGCATCCAGAGGTGTTTATGGTGTTTGAAGTGGGTTTAATTCCTTTTATTGTTCTTCAAGAAACATTTGACTTGTTACAGAGTTGGTTTCCTTGCGTTTTTATCTCAAATTCCAAGTTAACTAGAGTTTACCAGGAACTTCAAGGTTGAAGAGCATTTGACAGTAGAAGGGGTTTTGTTCATAGAGCAGTTTTAAAGTCAGAGTGCATCCTTGATGCTATATAGTACATAAAACCTTATTTTTAATGTTAAAAAATATACCGTAGCAGAAGCAAACTAAACGTAATGGTGTTAAAGGTGGGTTTTTTCTTAATTACTAGTAGGATTTTTTTTAAAAAAAATGTCCCACTGTTAAAGAGTTTGAGTAGGTAATGTGTTGTCAGTCATCCTGTTTAGTGTACACATTTTCCACGTGCCAGGATGCAACAAAAAATTCTTTTGCATCAACATAGATGCAAAACATTGATGCAATGCATCAAAAAATGCTAGTTTGTATTTAATGAGAAGATGCTTTACACTGTACCTTTTGGTATTTTTTGGAGAAGTTATGACCTTTGATCTATTATGAAGCTGTTAAATTTTTTCTTCTTTTTTTTTTTTTAATAAAAAGTTACAGGTTTTATATTGTCTTGTTCCTGTTGTAACCGCCTGGGCAGTGTATAGTTACGTGAGTTTTCTGATACCTTCCAAGGGGTTCTTAATGATTAAATTCTTAAGTGTTACAAAGAATGTTCCAACAAGCAGCCTAATTTAAAGAGAGCTTTCACACATTGCCCAGCTTAACATCCTGAGGATTAAGCACGTCTTGGAGAGGCACTGTGTAAGCTCAGTTGCATTTAACTGTGTCGGCTTGTAACGTCTCTGTCAGTAGCACCATCTGATCTCATGGTTTGGTGCAATTATAGTACCAGATCCCTTAATCTGCCGGCCCAGGCGGTGGTTCCCATGTTGCTGTGACATGTCTTCACTAAGGAGCGGTTGCTGTAATCCCAGCCTCGTGTTCTGGGATCAGCATGAACACCCTGATAAGCTACTGTGGTCGTGTTCCTGGGCGCCGTGTTAGCAGGGGGCTAGGGTAAGCAGGGGAAGCGCTGCTATTCATTGGTGGTGCAGGACAGGAGATGCTGCCAGGAAATCTATTTGGTAAGGGCTTGAGTGTGTTTGAGAGCCTTGGCCCTGACCACCTGTGGTCTCTTCCTGCCAGCTCGCTCCGGGCAGCTGTGGCAGCGCATCTCAGCTTTCCCGGAGCCAGACTGGACGGTGTGACGCCTGCGCCTGGTGGCACCAAGGGAAGAATCCCTGAAGCTGACAGAGTAACGATGTGCCCGCTGGCAGTGAGCAGCTCCGGCCCAAAAGCCAACCTGGGCGGAGGAACCCCTGCAGCCCTCCGGCACGGCGGGTAAACAGGACTTCTCTTGCCGGTGCCACCGCCGTGTGCGAGGGGAGCGGAGCGGAGCGCAGCGCTCCCGCCCCGCCCGCAGCCCCGCGTTGGGGCCGTGCCTCCCCGGCTCAGCCAGGTGTACCCGCGGGAGGGCGCATGCGCGCTCCGGGCACTGTCAGGGCTGGCGCATGCGCGCTCGCGGGTGGGCGCTCAGCTTCCCTCGCCTGCGCAGTGGCGCGCGAAGCTGGAGCAGCAGTAGCGGCGGCGGTGGGGGGAAATGGCGGCCGCGGTGCTGGCGGTGCCGGAGGGCGGCTCTGCCGTGATGCCGACGGGCAGCGCGACGGCTTGTCCTCCGCCGCCTGGTCCTTCGGGCCCGGGGTCGTGGAGCCGTTCCTTGGACCGCGCCTTAGAAGAAGCGGCGACGAGCGGCACGCTCAGTTTGAGCGGCAGAAAGCTCCGTGACTACCCGCGGGCCAGCGCCGCCAACCACGACCTCAGTGACACCACCCAAGCCGGTGAGAGACGCGGCGTCGCGGGGTGGCGGGGAAGGGCGGGCTGGCGACGCGCCTTGTCCTGCCCTCGCAGGCGACTCCGGGTTGGAGCGGGGGATGCCTGGTGCGGCGGGGTCCGGCGGCTGCCCCTCAGGGAGCTTGGGCGGGGGGCCTGCTGTCCCCCCCCACACCCCAGCCCACCCTCAGAGGGACCGTCGTGGGCGGTGAGGACAGCCGGCCCCCCGCTGAGGGGGGGGCTGAGCTCAACAATTTGCCGTCTGGTCAGTAAACTGTCGCGAGATGCATGAGGAGGAGGAATTTCCTCGGGGGGTGTTGGAGGAGTCGTGTCCCCCCCCCCTTTTCTTTTCGAGGGTGTATGTGTGCGCGTAGAGGGGGATTTTCTGTATCAAGCGATGTGTGCTTGATACATTCCTCTTCTTGGGCCGTTTCTCCTTCGTGCTCCCGCCTCCTCCCTTCGCCCTCCGCCCTTCCTCTCCTCGGCTGAGGGGCAGGACGAGGAGCAGTTGCAGGATACTCACTCCTTCCTCGCCCGTCGCGGCCCTGGCCGATGAGGTGTCTCGGTTTGATGGGGTTTTTTTCTCTGTTGCCTCCAACCGGGTTCTCTAACCTCTAGCAAGAGCTGGTTCCCTTGTTAGAGGCTGTTTTGAAAAGAGTTTAGAGGCTTTTCTTGCTGCTGCTGCTCACTGATGTGATTTTAGCCAGGGGTGTTCTTCTGATGTGTGTGTTTGTGTGTGTACACGTACACACATGTGCACACACACACACACATGTGCACACACCCTTGCCATCTCTCATCTCGTGCTGTTGACACGGGAAAACAGCTTTCCAAGAAGGGCTGACAGGTGTGCATACGCTAAAGGCAAGTGATTTGTTTGTGCTTCTATTGCTGTTTCTGGCACCTGTAAGCAATATATGGAAGGTACTGAATAGGAATCACATGGTTAAAGTTATTAAGGGTTTTTTAAGAAATACTTTACAGGTTACAGTAAGCAGTAGGGCTGCTTTTTCCTCCTGCTTCTGGAATATGTTCACAGGAGTAGACTGAAGCTGTATGCTTTCCCTGAAGGCACTTTGATCGTAAGCAAAGCCACCTTTGCAGTGTATGTTTACATTGTAGTGTATTGAACAGAGGGGTGAGACTTGGGAAATAACAAGAGTTTATGCAGGTTGTAGAAGTTTTCCTAATGCATTATATAGAGAAAATCTTTGTTTATTTTTATTGCCTAGTTGTGTAAGTAAAGTAACAGTAGTTTTAAAAGGTGTCAGCATGTCATTTGTTTGTAGCTTTGATTACTTCCTATGGATTTAGATTTTCTAGGGGGTTGTGTTGAGCCGTAGCTTAAAAGCTTAGAAATGCACTCCAGTCATCACTTTTTGAAAGTTACTATGTTTATTAGTGTGTTGATACACTCTCAGTTAAGAAATTAAACATGGAGCATCCCCTAAAATTGTCTGACTTCGTACTCTGTCCTGTAGCATCCTATTTCTGCAAAAATCTATCACTAATACAACACCAGAAAGCCTTAACAAACCCATAAACAAACCACCCAACCAAACCCTGAGACAGCTGTTTGACTGGAACACATCTATAAATAGAAAATGCTTCTTGTTAGGGTATAAAATTTGTTTTGTTCAAAGGGTTTTCTGCAAATGCACTTGAACAATGAATGTGTAGTGGGCCAAGCAGATGCAGCACACACATTTGTCAGGGATTTGGGCTTCTTGTTTGTAATACTGTTCGTTTACTGTACTCTTAAACAATCTGTGGGAATTCTTGTTTCCACCAAAGTTCCCATCTATTGTGATGAATATTTGCATTGTAGTTGTTCAAGAAGCATTAAATGCTAATAAGCAGCAGTGCATACCATACACTTTTGTGCATTTACCATCACAATGAACCTCAGAGAAAAGCTAGGACTGTTCTGAAGTTGTAAGAGGCAGAGCTTATTAGGAGGACACATTCTGTTGAAATTCTCTGTTTTGAAGGCTGCTGTGAATAACTTCATCTCGTGCCTTTGTTAGCCTGGCCTGTTCTATGACTCTCTTGTTTTGGATAAGGGCAGTGGAGAGAGATCCACACCAGTGTTTCTGACCCTGGGTTTTCAGTTGAGTGCTCAGCTACAGATTTAATCCACTTCTTTCCCCCTGCCAGTTTCTTTTTGTGTAACTTCCAGTTCTTTTGCATGGGAGTAGCCACAAAGAATATGATACAACATGACACCTAGCACCTTCATAGAGACTGACTTATAAATAACCCCCTAGACTTCAGAGACGGGGTGCTTCCCTCTGTGCTGTGCACATCAGGTGGGACGTGTGCATGTGGTTTCATAAAAACCATCAGGATTAATCCCAAACCATGAAACTGAAGACAAAACAGTATATATGTACATCTTACTCCTTGTGATGTGCTGGAATAGACACCTCTCTAGCATGAGTCCTGTTATACTGGTGTAGCTCATTCCCAAGCTAGTAGTAATAAAAGTAGCCAGTGCTACTGTAACTGCACTGATGCTAAAGAGGTGGGAATGAATCACACCCCTCCTTAATGTAATTACACTGCTAGAAACCCAGGTCTAGCATAGCCTTAGGCTTCACAGAGTCACTGCCCTTGCCTGGAAGCTGTTAAGAAGAAGCAGATGAACCCATGAAGCGGGTCGGTAGGGGCAGGGCATTAGAGATTAGATGTTTAATCAAGTTTAGTTGGGTACTCTGTGCAGATTCTGAGTTTGATGCTGGGTGAGGGGAGAATCTCTTTAAGTATATGTCAGCCATAAAGTACATTTTCAAATGTTGAATTAATGGAAAGATTGCATTTATTTGGATCTCTTATGGGTTCAGAGTTAACAGTAATATTAACCCTGGTGCTCAGACTGTAATAGCTTCTAGGCAGCATTCTTAACCACTCACTAAACACTCATAAGAGCTGAGGTTTTGGCAGGTGTAATGTAACTTTGGAAAAATATTTGATAAACAGATGATAGAATATCTCAGGTTGGAAGGCACCCATAAGAATCATTGAGTCCAAATCTCTCCTCCTCCCAGGGCTACCTAAAGCTAAACCATATGACAAGGTTTGTTACGTTCTTATTCTGGGAGTTAATGAAATATATCTGTTGAGCATCAGTGGAAAATATAAGTTCTTCATGAATCATTTGCCTCAGTCACTAAACTTTTCACTGGAAAGCAAATTCTCTAGTAACGTGTCATGGTTTAACCCGGCTGACAGATAAATCAGCCACACACAGTTCAGTGGCATGGGGGGGGAGAATCAAGAAGGAAAAGAAGAAAATAAAACTCATAGGTTGAGATAAAACTATTTACTATGACAAAAAAGGGAAGATAATAATTATAAAACAATATATAAAACAAGTCATGCACAGCACAGTTTCTCGCCACCTGAAGATGATGCTCAGGTAGTTCTGCCTTCTGGCTGGCTTCCCCAGTTAAATATAGAGCATGATGTTCTGGCCACTCTGGGTCAGCTGTCCTGGCTATATCCCTTCCCAACTTCCTGTGCACCCCCTGCCTTCTTGCTGGTGAGGTGGTGTGAGAAGCCTCATGTTGGCTACTATGAGGAAAATGAACTCTACCCTAACCAAAACCTGCACATAATGTCAGGCTGCTTCTGGGCACTTCAGTCTTCCAAGACAGTGAAGACCCACAGAAGTCTTTTCAAACTGAGATCAGCACTGAAGGTTGTTCTCAGAGCTGAGCAGGTAACTTCAGCAGGCATTGAAGCAACGGCAAGCTTCTGGTTGTTTTGTAACTCTGATTGAAATCAAGATCGTGTAATATAAAATCAAATTGAAGATGGGGCTTGAGAGCTTTGGAACGGAGTAGCAGGAAGGTAGCTCCCTGCAATGCATGATCAGTAGTCCATCTAACATTCCTGTACATGTGGGATGGCTCATGTACAAGAAATGCAGTATAATAATAACTTAGAGGGGAAAGCAGATGTACTTTGTGCTCATCCTTTACAAATTAATTGGAATTTTAGGAAGTGACTCAAGCTTACAAAGCTTACTGATGATGAAGAATGAGCAAGCTTCTTCATTAACAAAGCAAGGATGTGCTTTTTTTCTATGTAATGCTCTTTCATTTAGCCTGCATTATCTATCCCTGTTTTATCCGGGTCGAATTAGAACCCATTTGTTCATTCCACTCATTCTCACCCAGGGAATAGGAAAAGGAAGAGCTATAAACCACCTGGGCTAAATATGAAAGGAAGCATGGTTACACTTTGCCAGTGCTGATGCAGACTGATGTCATTATCTGACAGCTCTCCCAGTGGCCTGAAGCATACATTGAGCAGAAGTTATTTGTCAAACCCTCCCTGACAGCTGTAATTACCTAAACCACTCAGTGTCTCCATTTTTAAGGGAGAAGATGGGAATATGTGGGTTGATGAAATAAAAAAAAGAAAAAAAGGCTGTTGTATGGAAATCAGCTAGTAAGATAATTACATGCAATATATGATGTCTTGTTTCTGGAATACATTAGTAGTGAAAAAAGATGGCAAGACACTGAAAAGGAAGAAAAAAAATGGTCTGCTACTACATTTTGCATGACTTTGCCAATCTGGTATCTCTGTAGTTTTATTCATAGCATCTCTCATTAGAAATGGTAACATCTGACCATAATGTCAGTATAATTTCTATATGCTAAGTGCTTGTATGCATTTAGAAGGATTACTGCAGAGTGTTCTGCAGTAAGTGGTCTCACTGCTATTTTTTTTAGTTTCCTGCCAGAAATTTAGTTGATATTACGTGATGAAATGTAAACCAGCTTGAGAAGTGCAGTGTTGCTCCTGCAGCCATGGCTGTATTTCCCAAACATTTGTTCTTAAAGCCACAACAGTAGAATCCAAACCATCCTAAAATTAAGTAATTGTTTGGAAAATGCCTCTTTGGGTTACTGTATCTCAAACATAATTTCATTATGATCTTTAAGATAACTTGGAAGAAAATGTAGTTGTCCTTTGTTCACGTTGCAGGCTATTTGTCAGAAGAGTTTACGATGCTGGTAATGCAATAATCTGAAGTTTTAGCATTAAAAATCAAACCCTAACATTTCACTAGGGTAGTTCATAGCCTTGTGCTCAGATTTGTGTACTTGCCTCTACCCTTATCCAAACCCAAACAGAAATACCTGACCAGAGGTTCTAGGAGAAAGGATGACAGTTTTTCCCCAGACTTTAGATGGTTATCCAGCTTGTCCCATCCCAGCTGCGTTTTGTGGTGTTACCTCCTACTTCTGTCCCTTTATCACTTGGCCACTGCTCCCTCTTGATTTCTTTCTTGGTACATTTCTGTTGTTTGAAAATCTGGATCTCGTGTGTGTTCTGTACATCGGTACTTGCAATTCCTAGTCTAGGCTAATGGAATTACCTGAGGGTCATCCTTTGGTAAGTCAAAGTTCCTTCTCTTGCTTTTGCTGTGACCCTCAAGATGGGCAGTGGACAGTTGTTTATAGGTTGGTTTTGTTGGATGAACTTCCTTGGGCTCGGATGCCGAGCCGAGCCCAGCAGTGGTGCTCAGAGGTTCTTGGCGCACATGTGGTCTTCTTGAGTCAGGTTTTATAGCAACTGGGAAAGCAAAGTCTGAGCTTGCAGTTTCTAAGCCTTGTTGTGATAGGTGACATGTGGAATGCCTTTCTTTAGTGAGTTGATCTTCTTTTAAAAAGTTTTCTAAAAAGTCCCACAATCAAACTTTTATTACCAGGAAACTCTTCTAAGTGGTGTTCAGGATCACATGTGTTTCTAGTTACTTCCCTAGGAGTCTTCCACTTCCCTGCCTCCATCATGATCAGGCTTTTTTGTTTGTTTTTTTCCTCGAATATTGTCTTGTCTGTGCACACACCCTTAGTTATATTTTTGGAGTTAACCATAACTACATAAAAAGAAGGGTTGATAGGTGAATATATTGGGTCCTGCTGTCATGTGAAGGACAAATGAGGAACAAAAGGAAATGTCTTTATTTTTCACATGGTGTTTCCAGCTCTCTCCTCCTGTGGCTGTACCTGTTCTTTGAGGTAGCAAATTTATATTGGTTAAGTACTCCTTGCAGTCAGTTGTAAATACACAGCCTAATGTGAGCCAAGGTCTGTGCTGATGCCAGAAGGGGAAGTTCTGTCTTCATCTCCTGCTGCACAGGCAACAGCACCAATCACACTGCCTCCAGCAAGCTGTTTCCTACTTACCTGGCTGAAAACTCAGTTTGCAGTTGGATCAAATCCTTGGGCAGCTCCCTGTGCTTTCAGCTGTGGCAATAGGCACGTGTGAGTGCCAGCAAACAGCAAGGGTGGAAAGGCTGCATTGGGGATGAGAATGAGAGCGCCCATTTTGGCACCTACATAAGCTTAAATTGACTCCCATCAATTGTGAAATCACACTTTATTTTATAACCTTTTAGCACCAGCTTGTAACTTTGCTAATTATATTTTTTGTAAAGCAGTGTACTAGCCTTTGAGTCAGTGGGCATGGGAGTTTTTTTCTTTTAGAGCATGGCTCAGAGCTGAGCAGCATTCAGTGACACTTCACTGCTGACAGATTGAGCTCTCACGCTCTCATTTGGCAAAATACGTTATTTTATGCAAGTAATTGTAAACCGGTGGTTTAGGTTTAGCTTTAGACTGCAGGAGACGTAATTAGTTTCGTCAGTAAAAGAAGCAGCAGTAGGGAATTAGTTACAACAAACGCTGCAAATTAGATAGCATGTGTTAAAAATAAAATTACACAGTAGCTAACGAGAGGGCTATAACTCAGATCAAGGGTTCTTTTCTCTTTAATAACTAATCAGGCTTGGATCTCATGGTTTCTGATGTGAGCCAAACAGCTTGAATGAACTGCAGTTGTGTATTTAGCCGTGTGCTTTCTTTTTATCTGCTGCTGCCCCCTCTCCAGAGTGGAGGGGTGAAAACCCATTCATGTTAACAGTGTCCTGGCGTCAGACTTTATCAGCTCATTAGGGTTAAACTACAGCTCTAGTTCTCCGGATTGTAGATGTTTAGAAAGGACGCTTTATTAGACTGTTTTATATAAGGTAGTACTTTTGTATATATGCGGGCAGAGGGCTTTATTTTTCACTTTGAAGTTCCCAAAACTGTCCGGATAGCCCCTTACTTCAGCCTCGCTTATGATTCCACACTACAGATCTCTGCTTTCACTGACAGAGCCCAGAAGCCTCTTCAGAGGGAGGAGAGTCTTTGTTCTTTTCTTGCTGGTAGTGTTACTGACTTGAAAGTTAAGTGTTTACAGTCGCAGTCTTCTCCAAATGTAGCTCAAGCACTCGGTATGCCTAAAAGAATCCCACTTGCTAGGTGTTGGCTGCTGGAACATAGGGGTTTTAACCATGGATGCTCTAAGTAGAGGGCAGTAGAATTAACTAGCCTCTATTTAATTCCACCCCCCACCCTTCCCTTGTTCAGCGACCCATGTGAATTTTAGTCTCTTTTTCTGCTTATTGCTGAAATGTAGCTCTGAATACAGAAATGTGTTATTGTTGCCTTGGGCTTTTGGGTAGCGCTCCCTGCTATCGAAAAGGCTTCAAACACTGTTTTTCATGTAGTTTCCATGAAGAGAAACAAGGTGATGTTACTGCATTTTACATATATATGTGGATTTTGGAATCATACACAGGTTGAAAGCTTTTGATAATCTGGGGTACCGAATTAAAAAACACTTAGTGCCTGAAAGCTTAGTTAACCCCAGATGCCTTGCTGACTCATCAGCAGTACTGAAAATCAAGCCCAACATTTAGCAAAATGGGACTATGTGATTAATTACTACTTTTGGAAAAATCAGTTTATAAGATTTGCTCTAGCATTGTGAAGGGAATATGTCAGTGACAGGATACAATCAATTTTTAAAAAGAAGGATTCCCCAGCTTTCAGGTATAGCCATCTCTCTTTCTGTAATTCCCTGTTTCATTCCCTAATGGTTTTTCAACAAGAGTCTCTTGCATAAGACAGTTACTGTCATCAGTTCTGATTCTTAGAATTAATTTCGTCTTTTTTGAAGAAATCTCCTTGAACAGAAAAATCTTGAAAAGGATTGAGAAGTAGTGTGGTGTTGTTTGTTAACCAGTAGATATGTGCAGGAAATAAGCAATTAAAGTTACCTGGGCATCTTTGATTGTAGTCTGTACCATCTGGTGTGCTTAATTTCACAGTCTTACCGAGCTTTTTCTGCACAAAGATCAGATTACTTCTCTAACACTGAACTCTAAACTCAGGCTGAACTTCTAGATTTGGTTAAGTGGAATCGTGCTGCCGTCCATGGGACTACTCATCAGGGGAGTTCAAACATTTACATCCATCAGGTCTTTCTGACTTGAGTCAATAAATAGCAGCACGTTGTTGTTCCCTGGGACCTGTCTGTAGAGTGGGATGCTCTGCCTGTGAGTCGTACAGATGTTTGACAGCTGAGTGAGGGGCTGCGTGTCTGGGGTTCTGTGGTTGGTACTGGAGAGGATTGTGCTCTTACATGTTGGGGTTCCTGTGTCTGTTCATGTCACGTCCCTTGTTCTGAGCAATATGTTATCACAGTTCTGTCTCTTCTGACTCTTTCTCAGGGTTTTTTTTAATCTCATCCCGGCTTTTGTGCCTTAACCTTTTCTTCCTACCTTGTCAGTCTTGCCCTTCCAAAATGCCCCTTTCATTGCCAACTCCAGTCTTCTCATCAATGTGGTTAGCACAGCAAAAAGAGGAGTAATTAGTATCTTAATGTTTGGTAGAAAATTCCTTTTACATCCAAGGAAAACATTGATTTTAGTGTGCTGATGAGACAAGCAGTAATTTAAACCTGCTTAATTCATTATTACTATTATTTATGGCCACATACATTACCTCGTAGTTAAGTCATAGCCCAAGGCTTTTACTGGGTTTTGAGCTGATGTCATACATACTGTTCTCTAGGGGTTAGAGAGTCATTGAGCACAGTAATAGTGGGACAATTAGGTGCTTGTCATTACATTGACTCCAAACTCAGCCTTGGAATAAATGTTTTTATAGAGGGCCACCACTGAATGTGGTTATGAGCCATAAAATATCTGCTACTTCCTTTATTCTGCTGGCTGGCCAAAAGGCAGAGAGATTTGTGCTTAGCAGGGTAAAAAAAATTGTCTTTGTAACTCATCTGTGCTAGAACAGGAGGCTGATCCTTTGAGCTGTGAATGTGTTGCACAATATTAAAGCAGGATGTATTGCATGGCTCTGTTCTGCTGCCCTGCAGTTGAGGTATGTCCCATCATTCAGGGATGCCTGTGTGTCAGAGGGTTGTCAGAATTATCTTTACAAGTTAGAGCATGGAAAGGAAAAGCAAGCCCAGGAGCCTCACTGGTGATGCACAGTGCAAGAAATTTTCATGGAGACCATGCACGCTGCCCCCCCGCCTCCACCTGTAACTGCTGCTGCTCAGTCGGTCTTGTAGTTCCCATCTCCTTGCAAACACCTTTGTTTAAAGTCATCTTTTCAAATAGAATTTTCAGTTTAAAGGTGCTGTCATGTCACTTGCCACAAGACAACTGCAGACCTTTTACTGTGGACACCTTAAGATGCTTGCTTGCCTTTTTGCTTCTAAGATACTCACTATTTTTACTCCTGCTGTTTTTCTGTTCCTTGGGGAGGGGGGGAGCATAACTTTTCATGTGAAGTAAGAGGTGGAAGACTTTGGTTTATTTTCTTAATGCCCAAATGTACAGCAACTATTAAAATCTTCCCGAAGTGTTACATCCTCCTTTCTCTTGGCTCATGGTTATGGTGACTGTTAGCAAACAGCCTTGAGTGAGACATTTCCTCTCTCTTCAGGCAAAGTAAGGAAAAGGCTAGCTTTCTGTTAAAAATGGTCTTTTTACGACCTGTTATGCTCTACCTGATGGTTTGTGTTTGAGTATTAATCTGCTTATTTAGAAAAAAAAACAAACCCAAGGAAACAGAAGAAACACAAACACTATGTACTATGAAGATAAAGCTGTAGTTTCTGAGACTTGACTTACATTTTGAAGAATTCAGCTTTTCCCAGGGTTACACTTGAAGCTAGCAAGAATGTCCGGGGTTATAAAAGCATGCCTGTATTGTAATTATTTTGAGAACTTCATTGATTGTGATATGCCATATTTTTTGCACTTTTGATTTTATATGATGTTTCCGTATCATTGCATTTATCGCAAGTTCAAGCATGCAGGTGGAAGGGATAATGCTGAATAAACCTGAAAATTAAGCACGGATAAAGTGTGGTACAAAATGCTTTCATCCGAGATCTGAAACTTATGTCTCAGTTTTGAATATACTTTTGTAGCTACAGACACGTCTAGGTTCTGTGTTTTTCAAAGAGTTCATCCTTTCAGACACTGAAAACACCTTGGCAGCACTGTGGGATGGGTTGCAAAGCCTGATGGCTGCTCTTGCTTTTTTCAAAAGAGCAGTTTTGTTACTTAATGTGGGAATCTCTTCCAGTTCATGGGGTTTCATCTAGACTGAAGTACTAATACAATAAATATTTGAGCATGGCTTTCTGTGCCAGAAATATCTATTCCTTAAGTGACTAACACACTTGATAAGTTGTTCTTGAGTTGAACTTTTTCTGCACCATAATACTCTACTCAAATTGCTATTCGGGAGCAGGTAAGCAAGTTGTTTACTACTATGAGTTAAGGAGTATACTGCACTTTGAAGAGGGAAGGTACAATGGAGGTAGTACATATTTCTAGCACACGTTATTTGGGTGGGAATTTATGTGACTAATACAGATGGAATCAAATTTTAAACATCTGCCACCTCTGCTTTCACAAATGCAACCTAAAATAAGTGCATTTGTCAAGTTCTTTGTGTCAATGTCATGCAGTGTGATTTCTCTTCACAGTCCCTGTAGTGCTGCTGCAGAAAGTGGTTGAGAACTAAGTCTGCAGAAGCTCCATTTCCATAGCATAGTATCAGTTTGAAACTAGACTGCTTCAGTTGCTTTCCACATTTACATAACATTAAAATATTACTCGGTTCATGTTCCTTTTTCTTAAAACAGATTTTCCCTCTTTGGGTATGTAAAACAAAAGGCAAAATATATTTTTTCACTAATAATGCACTTGGCATGGTGACAAAAGGCAAAATATATTTTTTCACTAATAATGCACTTGGCATGGTGCTTCCAGATTTGCAGTATTATAACTCTACAGGCTTAGTATTATTTATAGCTAATTAGATTTTCAGACAGAAATGTGGCTTGGTTTTTTTGAACTGGACTGTGTCCCTCCCATATGATGCATTTCTTTTCACTCCATGTTCATGTTGAATAACTAATAAATGGAAATAAAAGTGATTTTTTTAGAAGTATGTGCTGCAAGCTGCGTGAGCAGATTCTGGGATAACTTAAATGAGGTGGTGTCTCTGTTTTGGGAGAGGCATTTAGTCTTCTAATGAATAACTGCAACATGTCTCTGGGGCTTTCTAAGTAGTAGTAATGAGAAGTGTATCTGGTACCTGACAACTGTTGGAGATTACAAAAATAAAAACAAAGAAAGAGGACCTGAGTGGAATCATGAGAGTTTATCTGTGCTCTTACGTTGCTGATGTGATGCAGCAGTAGAGGCAGAGAGGACCTGTCTGTAGGCTGGTGTGGCTAACACTTCACTCTTGGAGAAGCAGTTAATGCTTCTGTTTTTCTCATCTGGAAGTGTTTCAGTCTGCTGAACAGTGGTGTTTGTATTTTAATCACATGGGAAGAAAGCAGGTTCATACTTAAAACAAATGATGGGTCTTAGATTTGCCTATTCTATTTCCATTCTCTGGTTTTGACCTTACAGAAACCCTTCTGCCGCTGTGTTTCCCATCTCTTTGCATCTTGCTTTCTCTAATTTGTGTGGTACATCCTGCCTTCTCACTGCTTGCACAGTGATGCGTGCTTGTGTCAGAGGGATTTATAGAAAAGTTTCTCTGGTGAATTGTTTTACTTCTCAGGCAAAGTGTGTAACTTGTTAAAGCTAGAAAACGTTGTTTGTGCCATTGAAAAGAGGAGAGAAAAAAAGAAACTAAACCATCCATTTTATCTGGGGGCTTTGACTTTAATTTCAAGTTTTATATTATTACATGGATACAAAATTTGTTGAAATAGTCTCTTGTATGCCCTTTTATTTTATTTCCATGCCAGTTGATTTGAAACTATATTGGTACATTATGTAATCTCACAAAATCACATGTTGCGTGGGGATGACACTATTTAGGAGGAACTGGGGGTGTTAACAACTGTAAAGCTGAAGACATCCTTTTTCATAAGCAAAATAGTTTGTGGTGTTCTGAAGGATTTGATTCATAAAACAGTTTCATAGAGATGGGGAAATTCTTGTTTGTAAAGGATGTTAAACATTATAAGATGGAATATAAACTAAAATGGATTTATTTTCAAACATTTTTATGGAGAGACTTCGCAAGCTTCTCAGTCTTGCTTTACAGTAGTTTGAAGAGTTTTATTCTATTAGAAGTATAGATGCATTCCTGTACTTCTAGTGATCTCAGGATAGATTTTCTTCATCTTATGCTATTTAGTTATTTAGCAGTATCACTGCTGTTAGTGCTTTGTCTTTATTTTCATATAAACTTCCAATACCATGTTTGATTTGCATTTTCCTACCCTTACTGCTCTCCTTTTGCTGATGGCTCCATGTTTATACTGAAGCTAAATTAATGTTTGAATGCTGTGCTGGGTTTATACTGTATTGTCTTTAAAATTTGCATATCAGGGCCAATTATTTTCAGTGTATTGCCCTTCCATTTTGCTGTGTGTGGGTTCATTGGCATATTCTTCGCTATCCAGTGACAACCAAATTTGTCATTTCAGGGTCAAAGCTACTCAGTGCTCTTGTTGCACCTTAAGCCTTTCTCTCCTATCTCCTTCCTTCTCTGTGCAGACCTCTGAAAGCTCTGGATTAAAATCCAGGGAAGGACTCTTGCAGTGGGACTGTTATCTATGGTTGGCTGTTGGGATTATTTTGCCATACTAGAACTACTAGTTTACCTGCTGCCTTACCTAAATTGAAGACTTGTCCCTCTTTTTACCCAAGTCCATCAACCTTGTGCAACTTTGGGGAAGTTACATGGATTGAATGATTACTAAATTTATGTTTTTAACAATGCTCATAATTTTTAATAGGAAAAATAATAGAAGGATCCTGAGGTTTGCTCAGGGATTTACAATCTGCAAAATAGTCCTAGCTTAATTTTCCAAGCTTGTTAATGCCTTTTCTTTAAAATGATTGCTTAAAAGTTGATATGTTTAGTTGGGTAACTCCTTCTGTACCTGAAGCAACTTTATCTGGGGTGGGTTGGGGGGATGCTGAGTTCATTTACTGCACACTTCCCCTCCCTACTAACTTCTTTGTGGAGCGCTCTTGTAAAATGAAACCCTGCTCTGCTGGAACAGAGTCAAGTATTTCATAAGCAGTGGGCAGAGGCAGGGTGTCGTGTTGCTGAGGAGCACTAGTGTGCTTCCATACCTCTCCAGCATCACGTCGTGCCCCCCGTTAGCACGTTAGTCTTTCTCTGTAACTCAGACTCTGCCATTTACATTTCTTGTACATTTGCAAGAGGAATGAACATTTTTTTAAATGAGGGGGGTGTTTATGTATTTAGAGCTCTAAAAATAGTAGCACTTAAAATAGTCTTTATGAAATGGAATAATGGAGGTCTCTGGAAGTGGAATTCTGCAGCGTGGGCAGTTGCCACACAGCTTTTCTTCTGTGGCTCAGGGTTGGTCAGCAGTTCTTCTAGCAGGACAAAAAGCTTTCATTCTGCTTTTTCTCCTGCTCCATGCAGTTTGTACTGAGCTGGCGTGGGCAGAGGGGTGTCACGTGCACAAAACTGGTGTTTCTCAGAAGGAGATAGAGGGATAGAACCAACCAGCCCAAAACATTCCAAGTGACTACTGCAGTTTGAGGTTAATTTCATCATGGACTCTTCAGAGAAATGTTTACAGTTAAACCTTGATTTAAGGATTTTCCTGAACAGGGATGGGTTTGGTTGGGTTTGCTTGAAAACAGCACGCCACACCCCACCACCCCCATAAAAAACCCCAAACCAAGCAAGAAAACCCCCCAAACACCACCTATTTTCAGTTGTAGTCATATCTGTTTGTCAGTTTGGGTTTTCTTTTGTGGGTTTACTGACAGAGATTCATAATAGTTTGGGGTTGGTTTTTTTTTCATATGTGAAAGGATACATTACAAGTTAACTCAAAATATTAATTTGTGAATGTAACAATCATTTTGATAGCCTTGCTGGGAGATTTTAGCAAGCTTAACTTTTAAGAAAGTAAAGATGTATGAAAATGACTGCAGGTCCTGTAGTCCGTGAGCCCTGCTGAAGTCTGCATGGTGTGTTTTTGACTGAAGGTGACTTTTATGGTTTCCAGATTCAAAATTTATTTCATATTATGAACATATGTTTTGGCAATTGCTGTCATTTATCTCCTCATTTGACTGTTTTCTCTGTTTCATATGGGTTATTTTCCATACATATCCTATGCTGTTGCTTTATTTCTTGACACTGAAATGGCTTGTACTGCACAGATGACTTGGTAAGACTCCAGCTTTTTTTCTAGAATTCTGGCAATAATTATCCTATTGAAAACTGCAATGCTGCTTGTGTAAAATGTAACAGACTTTTTTTGTTAGGGATGATGTCAGCATGAGAGATGGCCTCAAGGAGTCATTAAAAGAACATAGGACTTTTGAGTACTGGACTTTATTGACTTTTCTCCTCAATAAAATACCATCCTGCTGAAGACAGATTGGTGTCTGCAGTGGCATGAGATGCATTTGGTGACCTTACCATGTAGTCTGATGAGGCTGTATTTAACTGCCATAAATATGGATGTACTGTATTAAGAACTTCAGAGAAATGCAGTAATACCAGGCATAACATTTTATAGAAATGCTTGCCTTTCTCTTAAACTAATTGGCCTTTTTATGTGAAATTACTCACTTTGATTTTTAAGGACCTTTTAGTTTTCAGTTCTGGTTTGAGCTGGCTTGTTTCTAATTCTCCACTTCAGACATTCTGAAATGCATTAACAGCTAAAATGCTTTCCATTATGGTCTATCCATCTATTGATGACTTTAATATGTAATTCTACCTAAACCCTCTAGGAAACAAAAGGAGTAAGGTAACCTGTTTTGAACTGGCAGATGATATATACAGGGAGAATAGACAAAACTAATGCCATACCAGGTAAACTGTAGCTGTTGATAATATTATTGCTATGCTATTAGCTGTCATTTATATGTGGAAATGCTTGTAGGTGAATAGTTTTATGTACAGTATTAAGATGAATTAAAGTAATGGCTAGCACTTATAAAACAAGTAGGTGAATGGTTGGAAATGTGAAGTCTTGGTTGGTTGCATCTTACGTTTCCAGCCCTCCTGACTGCCCTATCCCTGTCTTTATTCCATGCCAGGTCTCTTTCCCAAATTTATGGTTTAGTCACAGAGCTGTTGGAATTGCCAAATGTTTGAGATTTTTTCACTGATACAGATAAAAGAGAGGAGCAAAAGCAACAGTAAAATACACTCCTCACTGACAGTCTTCTCAGGTAGAGCTCCACAAAGCTCTGAACAGACTGTTGAGGGTAATTTAACAATGGAATGGGTGCCCTTGGAGTGGCAAAGCTGGCTGTGGGAGTGCGAGCTTGGACAGCATGAATTTATTTAAGAGGCACGCTGCTGCCATACAGGGGTTTCCTAGTCTGGCTCAGAGCTACCTAGGAGGTCTTGATTCACTTCTGTCAGCAGCGTTGTTAGTTATTGCACACATCTGCATGATGCTCTATATTAGCCTGTTGTTTTACCCATGTTACCTGACCCTCCCTTCCCCCTCCTTTTCTGAATAATCATGAGCTGACCATGGGGTTTTATGCTTTAGACAACGGTAACTAGCACAGTATCCTCAAGCCTAATCATGATGTGGAGTAGCTAATATTTATCATATTTTCCTGTCTTTTTTTGTGTGAACTTGCATGTGTGGTGTAGTTTCTTGGCAAGAGTCTTTTCTGTTTTATGGAACTTTTTGTGGGTGTGGTACCTCATGGACATACTGCATGTGACAAGTTTTCCATGTAAAAATGGAAAGGTAAGAGAAATGGAATTGAAGGTGATGATGATGATGATGTGTGTGAAGACCTTGAAGCCCTCGGAGTGCTTACTGGCCGGTCTCTGGGCTGTGAGGAAAATGTATTTTTTTAAACTCAAAGAAATGGAAAGTTTCCATGTAGAACACACAGCCTTATCCTCTCCTAAGAAGGAAATGTCTTCCTAGTCCAGCACTGGCTCAGCCCTCTCTTCTGGACATGGCAGCTTACGTTGTGTCCTATACACAGGAATTGAATACAGCTTACCAAGATGTGGGACAAGTTTTAGAATGACAGCAACAAGTTTTTAATGAAAAACAAGATAAAAAAATACATATTAAGTCATTTAACTTTTAGATTCAGCATCCCAAGGCAAGCCTGCAAAAGAATGTCTCCACCTGAAGTGTAATGAAGCTTCAGTGTAGTTTCAAGAGACACTGTCAGAGCAGGTTGAAGAAGTTGTGTCCCTTTGATGCTTTCATTCCCATGTCGATGACACCTTTAAAAACAAGTTGCTGTAAGTTACGAAGTAACAACCAGGTTAGTTCTGTCCTGTGAAAGTGAGAGGTTACACTCCAGTCTTGAGTGGACAGTTGTCTTGAAGTGTTCTTGGGAAAGTGGAGAGATGTGAAAGAAAATGATGAATCGTTTCCTGACTGGGGAAGGAGGGCCATAGAAAGTAGGTGTGTCTTTCCTGAATAATGTGGGACAAGACCAGCTCAGGCCTTTGGGAAGCAAAAGTAGTGGAAAGATTTTAGTGGGAGTCTGTCTGTTTACTGGTACTGATTCTCCATGATCCTGAGTGTGAGAACTGAGAAAAGCAGATGTCTTAATTAAAATAAAAACAGATGAGGAGGATGTACAGGAGTAGAAGTAAATTGTGTTGTGTATGCTGGGATTGAGGGCTTGAACCAAAGCAACAAATCTGAACTGCGTAATGATTCTGAGGAATAGTGGTGGAGCAAAACATTTACAGAACAAACTTGGTCTCTGTTGTTTTAGCCAAGATGGTTGCTTAATGCTAGAAGAAATTAGAATGCTTAAGTAATGAGGACTTTGATCTAATTCAATTCCAAGTAACAACTGCTTAGAAAATTCTGATTAAAGGTTTCTTTCAAAAGCTGTTTTTTTCTTTTTCCCCTGTCTTTTTCTAAACCTTTTTGCAGAGGCAAGGCTTCCACTTGTTTCTCAGTTTGCAGATAGAAGCTACTTTAAGGAGACTGTGCTGCCAAAGGAAGTCACTGCCCTTATGTATCCGCTAGAGATACAGTTCATCTAAGTCCTCCCCAAGTTTGCTTCAGGCAAAATTTGCAGGAGAAGTTTAACCAACTCGAAAAGTCTTGTGAGCCAACTTGATGGTGTTTCTGCCTGATGCGAATTGGGCAACGCTCACACAAGGGTTCCGGAGTCAGCAGCTTACAGTAAAGGGGTGGTAAGGAGTATCCTGTAGAGGTGATGGTTTTACACCAGTATAGTTGGATCCTAGAGAGTTTATTTTCAAGGCTTCTAGACACAATTTAAGCTACCTTGGTTAAATTAGTAGAAAAGGCTAGACAGGTTTCCTGCTGTCATTTGACTTGTTTTTCTTTTTTAGCTTAAAGTCAACAAGGAGTATGTTTGGGTCAAACCAAAACAGCTTTGTTTCAGCCAGGTTTATCAATAAAGGGGTGTATGTATGCTGTAGTCCAAAGACTGCTTACCTGGGAGATAAATACTGTATGTGTTTTGCACACACACACACAAAATGGGACCTGCAATGCAGCTGGGTGGTAAGGAACTGAACTTCCCCCATTTAACTGGACTTGGTGAACTGGAGACCCTGGTTCATTTCCTAAGTGTTAGATCTCTTGCAACATTGCTTCGCCAACTTTCACTTATTTTAGTTCGTTTGGCTTTACGTTTTAGGCTTGTTTGAAAGAAAAGCATGATTATGCTGTTGGCTGGGTGCCCAGGTTTAGTGAGGAAAGGGAATTAAATTGCTGGAAGAGAGAAGATTGGGGAGTGGGTGTGGGTGTGTCAGGGTGTCTATTAGAAATTGGAAGCAGAGCATATGTAAAAACTTCTTTCACCCCAAGCCCCCTAGGAAGGGCTTAGAATTCTTACTTTTAAACACAGATAAACAGTTCCTCTTTGTGCCATCTCTGATGCAGTGTGCATGCAGTTGCAGTTTGTAGTCTCTCTGTAGTCTGTCCTCTTGTTTACTGATCAGTCATAAGGCCCAGCTGGTAGGTCATCTGACTTCCTTCATGCCTCCCTTCTAAAGTCACTGAACTCTGCTCCTCTGAGGAGTGGTTGCATCTCTTCCGTGAAGTGCTTCGCTCCACTGTGTGCAATCCTTAAAATACCATGAAGTGTACACAGGAACCTATCTGTAATGAGCAAAAACTTGGAAATAAATCCCAGATCATAACCCTGTATTTGCTACTCTGAAAAGCATTCTGTGTTAGTAGAAGTTTGCATCTCTCTGTGTGTTAAGGAACCAAAGAAAGTGCTGTTCGTGCTTCTTGCTAACCAGCTACTCCAAATCCCCACTGGTGCCAAAAGTCGTGGTCTCTCTTCTCTACACACGCAGCCACGCATTCCCATCCTCTCCCTTGTATTGCTGTTAGAGATTACACAACTGCAGCATGAATCAGATCATGCCTCAGAAGGGCTAAAAACTATTTGTGGCTTTGGATTTTACAGCATTTACTCTCAGTAATGAGACCCAACTGGCTGTGTGGCTGCACAATCAGGAGTGCTGGTGCAAGGGAGGGGATGATAACACATGGCCAGTAAAGAATCGTTCCCTTCACTGCCTCGGAGTGGCTGCCCATGAAACCAGGGTCTGTGCTGGAAAATTAATAAATAGTACTTGACATAACAGTTTGATCCTTTTAAGCTACTGATTTTTCTGCTCTAGAGCCAACTAGAGGAAAAGCAACTGGAGACAACAGAGTATTAGGCATTCCCAGCTTCTTGCCTGTTCTCCAGTAACGACACAAGAACAGCTGCATAATGATGTTCTATACTTTCCCCTGGTCTTTTGGCTTGTTTTTTTGTTTGTTCGGGTGGGGATTTTTTATTTTAATAAGCAACATTCCTTGCAAAAGGAAAATTACATTATTTCACAGAGGAAGTAGCATTGTATTCCAGGTTGTTACTCCATTTAGAATGCTCATCCTTTTCTTGCAATACTCATTGGGGCTGCCCCTGTGAGAAAACCATGCTTTCTTTGGGAATATGCATTCTTGTCAGTGGACATACAGCAGGTGATATTAAATGCAGGACTATAATGTATGTTTTTTATGATGGCACCTGTGAGGTTTTCATTCATATGTAAGAGTGCTAAACTACAGCAAACATACATTAAAGTCACGTGGAGAGAAAAAAGGGAGCGAGAATGGGAGTTGGTGCTCAGAATCTTCTGTTGCCCTCTTTGATCCCAGGTATGACTGAGTTGTATTTAGTATGATTAAAGTTCTCACAGAACTTTGTACATAGATTGTTCTAGTCTTAACAGAGAATGGTGACTGTTGCATAAACTAGTCTGAGAGTTATAATTCATTCATTTCTTGGGTTTATGTGATGTGTTTTAATGGAGAAGAGTTGAAGAAGCAACTTACTGCTAAAAAAGGGTGTAGTAAAGTAATTTGGAAGCTGAATTCTGCAAAACTCCCTTGTCTGACTGTTATTTAGATGCTCTTGAGTACGCAGAGAAAATAGGGTATGTGAAACTGATCCACACGTGACACTTGACAATGATTTGAAACAGGTTTTATAAAAGGATGGTGTTAAGTAGTTTTGGATAAAAACAAACCTTGTCTTTAGTGCACAGAGAGGGAAGTCTTGAGGACTGATTTCAGTGTGAAGTGTAATCTTTCCATTTGTTTTCCATATCATGCAAAATATTCTCAGTTTGTAGAAGTAGGCCTTAGTGGTAAGCACTTCTGCGTTCCAGGCATGGCACCACCAAGTTGATATTTGGAAGAGACCTCTAACCTTTGCCTCTTTTTCTCTGTAACTGCAGAAATCATACCCAGTTCGTGTTGTAAAAACCAGCAGGTTGAAGATTTGTGGTTACAGTGTGATAGCCCCTGGAAATGGTTAAAACACGACTTAATGCTGCTATTACTGCTGCTGACTATCATACATACTGAGAAAGGATCTGCTGAGAATTGAAATAAGTGTATCAAGGGTGGATTGCATGTCTGACTCTAGTTTTCCTTTGTGAAAAATTGAAAATAGAAACTAGAAATTGGGGGATGTATTTCATTACCGGGCTACAAAGATAGTGTAGGTGAAAACAGTGTTCATATTATGCCTGTTACTTGAGTATTCCGACTTGGGCAGTGGTGCTATCACACTGGCAGTGTGCATTACTTAGGTGAAACAACAAAGGAAAAACCACATTTCAGTTCAGTAAATGTCACCTTCTTTCACTGTAACGTAAGAGGCTTACAAGAAGAGTGTCTTAAGTACATGGGAGAATAGTTGCAGGAAGTTCAGGTTTGACAGGACTGACAGGTAGAAGTTGAGTCAGGAGATGACATTTCTGAGGTTTGTTTTAAATTAGTGTATGACAAGAGTGAAGTGTAATATCACAACAGACAGGAAGAGGTAAAATCACCTGTCCTGCGTCAGGAAATCTTCAGGTGTGAAATGGAGCTTTAAGAACGCCGACGTTTTCAGTGCTTAGAAAGGAAGATGTGCCCAGGTATTGAGTACAGAGGCCAACAGCACCAAAATTGTATCACAGAGGTATTCTTTTATGATGATTTCTAGTTTTCTTGTGCAAGAAAACAGTCAGTGCATTAATACCAGTACCTTATCTGCTCAGGGCTAGGCTTCATACTATTCATTTTCTTTTAATAGCTTTACTGGAATGTTTCCTAAGATTTATCAGGATCATAAAAATTGTTCTTAGATTTTCATTTCAAGTTCTGAAATGTTTGGGAGGTGGATCAAATCAATTATTAAAGTCAGAATCAATATGCATGAGTTTATTCAGCTAACAGAATCAATGACGAAATAGAGTTAAGGTTTATGTAATGATGTGCTTCAAATTCACTTGGAAATTCAATTGTTCTAGCACACTTGATTCTAAATGTCATAACTGAGCAATCAAATGGCATCGAGTTCCTTAAAATATTTGTTCAGTGACGTTATCTGAATGATACCTAAAACTTAAGCAGTTAATTACCAGGGAGCAGCCCAACTCTTCCGCAACAGTAGTTGTAAATGAGTTCTTCAGGTGTACTGACTCCCCTATCTGTGAGATTACATCAGCTACTTCAAGGATATTTTTGAGTGTTTTATGAGAAGCTGGTGATTGCGGTTTTGTTGTTATCATTGTGAAACTGTGGAGTTTGCTTCTGGTCTTAAGTTGTGTACCTGATAAAAAAAAGAGTGTTCACACAGTTCCAGGTTTTGAACATAATTCTTCTTGAACAGCTGCACTTTATCCTCTTACAGCCAGCACTTCATCCTGCCTTACGCCGTCTGCGACTACACTGGCTGTCAGCCTCCTGGCTGTTGAGTGGTTTATCTAATTATTTATATGAAAATATACTTTTGTCTGAAAAATGCGAGCTCATATATCTTAGATTTGTCCGTTGTAACTTAAAAGCACATTCTTTATAACATGTGCTTCACAGTTTCAGGGAAAACAACATTTTCTTGCCCTTCCAATGAAGTCATCGTAGTTGAGGGCAGCATACAGCAGCCAGTGTCACCGTCAGGATTAAGTCAATTCACAGATACCAGTATTGTTGCATCACTGCAGCACATTCAGGGCTGAAGTCACGCAGCAGCAACTGGGTTGTTATAGAAGACATGATACATCATGGGTGGGAGCCCACAGCTTACAGCTGCTGACAGACTCACAGTCTCTTTTGCATTAGCATTTTGCCAGCGGGTGTTCTGGTGGTCGCTGACATTTGGTTTTGAATAGACAGCCAAGAATCTAGGCCTTGCTGGTTTAAATTATATTAAAAAAAAAAATAAATTAAAAAATAGAAGTATGTGGGGAACACATACAGATCTCTGGTGACAAAAGGCAGATCTTTATAAATAAAATTCTGTAGTGTAGCCCAGGCCTAGAATTGCCCTTCATTGTGGTAGTTAATTGGAATGAAGCAGAAGCTGTATTCCCATCGCAACAGGATTAGTGGACTGATCACATTAGCATCTCATGATGAATTGGAATTCACCACCACCCAGCTTGTTTGAGTGCCAGCAGCAACTCCCACTGTATAGCGTGCATAGTTGGTTGAGTACCCCGTACCTTAAACAGTGCGTCTCTGGATCAGTGATTTCCCTTTGGAGACTAAATTTCTGTTACTGATTAAGTTAAAGGTGTGAGAACAGAGCCCAGCTGATGTTTGATCTTAGAGGAACGTTCTTCTTTGGGCGGGAAGAGTTTGCATTTCCTGGCGAATGATGCCATTTTAAACAGCATGTATTCTGTAGTCACATTTGTTATTGGATTTGCTGGCTTTCTGAACAGAATCCCAGTTCAGAGGGAGAAGGTTGGTGATCTGACTCTGCTCTGAGATTTCATTTTGTATCTGTGCTGTTGGGTTTTTTTTATCTTTCACAAAGAGCTTAGTTCCAAAGAACGCATCCCCTTTGCCAAAATTCCACACGGATCGTGCCTTCAAGGAAACACATCCATTTTTAGCAGCCTAGAACAACCTTTCTTAAAGCAGATTTCTGGTAGCAGTAACTTTAACCCATGAAATGTGAGCACAAACAAGTCAATCCTAGTTCAAAGTAGAATAACCATATTTCACTCATATGCTTATTCATAGAGAAATTTGGCATTTGTGCTTTTGGGGTAGAATTAGTCATTTGCTTTGTCCTTTATGGTATGTCAAGCCACAAGCGTGTGCACATACGTATTAAAGCATGTCATCTGCATCATGCTGATTACGCAGTCTTGGTTGATTTGGCAGTTACTAATTGCTGCTTAGCTCATGATACAATATTTGTAAAAAAAAAAAGTCATTTTTCTGAGAAGTGGAGATAAATCTTTGCACAAATTTTAGTTAGCACAGGAATTTGTACTGTAACAGCTTTTTATTTTCTGGTTGCTGTTGAATAGATGTACAGTATCAGGAGGATATCACTCAAGTCTTAATTGACAACATATTTTCAATAAAAACCATTATTTTTCCTTTACCTCACTCCCACTTTGTGTGGGAAAGTTCTGTACTGCAGGGAAGCATATATGTAAGTATATAACCAACCACTGGAGTGCTTTTCTCTGTGCTTCTCTCCTGGTTTTGTTAGAGCTGTTCCTTTCATTCAGATATTTTTAGGAGGAAGGTGGGGGAAGAGGATGGAGTTGTTGAATTGTTTTGTACAATGACTGTTATACTCTGCCCCCGTTCTGGTCCCATTTAAGGTCTGCTTTCTGGAGTTGGGAGAAGGTTCTTGAGAAATTGGCCAAAATAAGAAATGTTACTGAGTCTCAGGGATGCTGTTCTGGACTTCGGGAAATTTAAATAAACGTTGGAGGTTTGCAGGGGTCGAGGCAGGATTGCAGGTAACAGAGTGGTGCTTCATCTGCAGATTCAGGATTCACGCTGTATTTTATCATATACTGCCTCTGATTCTCAAGGTGTTCTCATTTTACAAGATAGTGTAGGGTTGGTTTTTTCCAGCACTTGCCTTTTTTAATGGTCCTGTCAGACCTTCCCTCTTAGCTCCCCACTGAAACACATGAAATTGTGGATGCTGTGTATAAAGACAGCATTCTCATGGCCATCACGAGTAACAATGCTGTAGCTTTATTATCCAGACTTATAATTCATTAGGCCTAGTTTGAATTATTTAAGAAACTATACCGGTGCTTCAACATACAGCTCTAATTTAATCTGCTTTCCACTGAATTTCTACTGGTAAACAGAAATGCTAAGTTTTAAAAATCACCGTAGATGAGGGAAGTCTGGAAAAACTTAGTCATTGTTGCTAACCCGCTTTGGTGTCTCATTTCTATCATGTTATGAGCTCATTTGTTGTTTGAAAGGGTGTATTTTCATTTTTTCATACCTACTGTTATTTTGCAGGGAGTTATTTCTTTAGAAATACCAAGTATATGAAGTTCCTGACCTAGCTCATGCTCTGTGATCTGCACAACATGTAAACACTGGGTTTTAAATGTTCTGTGATAAAGTGGAACAAAAAGCAGTTGAGAATTCTTACATTTTTGGTTAAACCCTTTCCAAAACAGAGTTGAGAGAAATTTTTTCTTTGTGGCTCTTCTGCCAGAGCTTATGGCTCATTACTTGGGAGCCGTATCTCTTTGTTAAACCAGACTTTGCCAGCACTGTAGCATGAAGGAGAGCCTAAGCTGTATGCTGGAGGATGTTGGGGCACTATGATATAGGTGGTGGGATTCAGTCCCATCCTCCAAGGACACTGAGAAACACACCTTATATGTGAATCAGTGTTGTAATTTTTTTTTAAAATACATAGGTGCTTAAGCATCTAGTCAATGTGGAAGCTAAGGTTTGGGGTTTCATTGCTCTTGCTTGTTTCTTGTCATCTCTGAAATAACTTGCTTTTTTCTTCTTTTTTATATGGTAACATACAGCTGTATGCATGTACTGTGGAACCTTATGGCAAGCTGTGTGTGTCACAGCTGGTTGGGAACGTTCTTTTAAAAGCATTGGGTTTTCAAAATGAAGTTTGGACAAGTTTCAGCTGAGGTCATGTTTGAGGCTGATACAAGCTGGAAAAAAACATTTATTGTATTTTTTTATTTTTAAATTATTTATTAATCCTCATTGCTGAACAGAGTGCTTTATGTTCCCCATTGCCTTCTGTATTGGCAGGTTAGAAGTTTTTATGATTTTCATGTTGTCTTATCTGTGCACCCTGCCACATCTGCTGAACTCTATTTCCATCAAAACCTCTACTGTGGTTGGCTTCTGTAGGTTGGATAAGGCAGTTCCTTCCCAGTTACACACTGAAGTACATCTGGAGGTTTTTCTCATCAATGTTTTCTGTAGTGCTGCTTTATACCAGGATTTTACAATACTTGTTATTTACCACTAGTAGCCTGTGGCTTGTTCTAAGCACTGAGTTAAGTCTAGAGTCAGTTCTGACTGAATCTGGAGTGATCTATTTCATCGGGCAACCTGGGGCAGAGTACATTGGAACAGTCGCAGGCAGGATCTCTATGGACAGGGCTTTTTTACCTTGGAAAATCTTCTTGCATGGAAAAAAAAACCTAAAATGTCAAGAGACACCTGACCTGTCTGCACTTGTCAGATTTCAGAAAGCCATCTGCATTGGATGGTTCCTTAATGGAATAAAGGTACAGAAATTAATATCAGGTTATTGTATATGTTTTGGCTTTTATTTTCTTATGCTGATGAGGAGAAATTGAAATTCCAAACAAAAAGAAATATTAAATTTGAGGTTTGTTTTTTTTCTTAATTCATGACACCAGTTCAGGTTAGATGGGTTTTTACAAGGAATGTCTGCCCTCCCTTGAACATGTGAAAATGAAGCATCAGTTTATTAACCAGGCAGTATCTCTGTAGGAACTCCCTGGTGACACAAGGTGCTCTTGTTGTGAGCATAATTCCTGTCAGAATTAAGAACTGGGTGTGTTTGTGAGAATTGTCCTTTGATATTTATAAGCAAGAAATTTCCTTCACCTTTACAGAAAAAAAGAAGTGTCCTTAGCACCTGCATTATATATACATGCAGCTTTTACTCCTGAAGGAGAGTAATAGTCAAGAATATTTGCATATGTATAGGCTCCTAATTGGAACTGGCTAAGCAAAGATACTGGTTCTTCAAATACAAATGTCTGGTAGTAGTTTTGGTTAAACTGTCTCTTGCCAAGCAAGGAGTGTGTGATCCCAAAGGAGGAGTAAAGCCTTATTGCTAGCAGCAAGCAGAGCATTTCTCTGCAGTGGGGAGGCCCTTTATTGGAAATCCTTCCATTGCTTGGTTGGGATTACAGACTTGGACTCATATCTTTGTGAAGGAGGGAATTATTTCGGCTAGAGTCTAGGTGGCTCGTCTAAGGTGTGTGGCTCATGGTTCCCCTGTGGGAGCTGTTATCTCTAAATATGTGTGTATAGTAAGTGTATATTTTAGACCCGAAATCTGAGGCCGATTTACATGTAGCAGAGAATACCTCAGCAGTGGACTGGGGAAAAGTACTTTCTGATTCTTTTCATTACAGCATTGCTCACCCAGTACCAGCTCCATAACCTAAAGATAGTCCTGAAACAGAGATAGGAAGCTGGGCTTTCAGCACCTTAAACTAGCTTCCTCAAGCATAAGGCAGTTTGGGGTACAAAAGCATGAGTGTCGAAGGGGTGCTGCATCTGGCTGTCTTGTTCTCATTGTGGCTGTAAGATTTCAGGAGATACAGGTTTATTTTGTGTGTGAAGTGAGTTGCCTCATGATCTTGAAATTTTTGTGAAACCAATTCCTGCCCAACTGTTCCCACTGTGTGGTGAGAAACACACAAACAGTAATTGTGCTCATGAAGTTTTAGAATAGCTTTACTGAATGTTTCTTTTTTCCCTCCCTTCAGATTTGTCACGGAACAGGCTGTCAGAGCTTCCTGCTGAAGCATGTCACTTTGTCTCCCTTGAGAGTCTTAATTTGTACCAGAACTGCATTCGGTATATCCCAGAGGCCGTGTTGAACTTACAGTCTTTAACGTTTCTAAATATCAGGTAATGATTGTTGTAGAGATTTTTGCTTAAGCATCAGTAGTCTGGGTTTGTAAATTCTGATGCATCCATAAGTACTGCTAACACTACTGCTGTAATCCTCACGTTGTTATAGTGGGTGTCATTGAATCAAAGCAACCTGAACCTGTTTTACCAACTTAGGGAACATGAGGATTAAGCAGCTGCTTGTAGAAGTAGAGTGTGAAGAAATAAGCAAATTCCAGCTTAAAGGACCCACAAAATAAATTTCAGTAGTTTTCATATGAAACACAGGGACGCAGACTGAAAAGAGAGGATAGAGCTCTTGGATAGCTTTGCAATTCATCTCTCAGCTGCTGAATAAAGCTTACACAATTTCCCTTTACCTTCTCTGTCCTGGTGGCTTTTAAAGACCTTTCTCAAGCATTAATGCTTCTCTGCCAGCATTAAAGGTAATTGCTGCAACTTAGCCTGCTTGTGAAATTCACTGTAGGTGTTGAAATCAATCATTGATGAAATTCAGCATCATCAGGAAGTGTACAGCATCCTTCATTTGTAGAAGGCTTTTTAAGAGGTGTTGAAAGTTCCTTGCCACCAATCAGCAGTGATACCAATCCAGAAAAACTTCAGTCTGCTTCCTGCTCATATTATACTTTTGCCAATTCAGTATGCTTATGTTTCTTTATTTTCATTTTTTATTGATGGTGGCAATTGTAGGAATAGGATATGAATCAGGTAAGTGTTTCCTATTGCTATGATCTCTAGTAGGTGCAGGCCAATTATTATCCTTTTAAAAGTTGCTGCTGGTTCACTTATGGCTCAGAACTTTTTACTACTATTTTTTTTAATAGTAGGGAAATTCGAGGTTTCAAGTACAAAATAAAACAACAGCATATTTCGGTAAATGTCAACACCTGATCAAAGCCTTAGTTAAGATCGTAATAACTTACTTTTTAATCATGCAGTCACTGCTTCTTGCTATGTTTTAAAGCAAATCTTTAGCTTTTACAATCCATTTTCATCCTGCCTGACTCTTATTTAAGGTTATGGTTCAGTCTTACAACCTCATATTTGCTCAAGTTGTAGTTTATAAGGAGATGTCCAAGACTGTATTTTGGGATAATGAAAGCCATCATATCAAGTTACTTAATCTACATGACATGCTGAAGTATGTTTCTAATTAAGTAATGGCTTTCCCTGTGGCATTTTGTATGTGCTGACCTGCAGCACTACCTATCAGAAAGGCTTCTGCACGCTGTCAAACATACTCATTTGGGAAAGAGGGTGGCCAGTTATCAGAACCACCTGAAGGGCATGGAAATAGAATGTTCCCGAGCACAGAGTTCAAAAGTATCTGATAAAGTTTGGTGCTTGATAGTCAGAGTTTGTTCACACATAACTAGGTAAAGCAAGTAATAAAGAAAGACTTTATGGAACTACTTTTACAGTAATTATATAAAAAACGCATTAATCATTTAAACAGTGTGCTTTGAGTGCATTAGGATGTGCAGTTCTTTGTTACTAGAGTTCTGATGATTTTGCTTTCTTTCTGTCCAAAAAGTCGAAACCAGCTCTCAACATTGCCAGTCCACCTCTGTAGTCTGCCACTAAAAGTTTTGATAGCAAGTAATAATAAGTTGGTTTCAATACCTGAAGAAATTGGACAGCTCAGACAGCTGACAGAGCTTGTGAGTATACACTTATTTTTTTAACTATTACAAACCAGTCTTTAATCAATGTGTTAAATATGTTCAGAGGTGCTTCAGAAGAAATAGCTTTTTTAAAAAAAAACTGGTCAGTTTAATGCAGTAAATAGGATTCAGTGTGGGCATGGGCAAGTTTAATACCCTGTTTCTTGTTCTGCTGATAACTTTGTGATTATGAACCAGTCACTTGTATGCAATAGCAAATTACTTAAATCTTTTCTTAGTATAAGGAAGATTTCTGTCTTCCATACTATGCTTTGAACTTTGTGTAAAGGTTTTAAGCACTCCTGAGATTTAAGAAAAAAATGTGAGGGAAAGATGCCTTGTACTGGATAAGTCTGGCCTGGTTTTGAGAGAAAGGAATTAGAGCTGTTGATGCATCTGTTTCTGGCAAAAAGCTTTTATATAGCAAGTTGTACTGTCCCAAATAATATGGAATAACTTGAACGAGACAACTTGAAATAAACTTCTACATTTGAATGCTTGATCTTCTATTTTATTTCCCTGTGTATTTAAAATGAGACTAATGCTTCACATCAGCAGTGAGTTTTAATGAATATCAGAATCTGAGGTGTTATGTAAATAGTTGTCTTTTTCAGTCCCTAAATAAAACACCATGCATTGTAATTAACAGAGCCTTACCAGTCAGTGGTGGTAATGTCAAAACCACTAACTCATTCTTTACTTTTGCTCTGTAGGATGTGAGCTGTAATGAAATACAGACAATACCTCCACAGATTGGCCATTTGGAATCCTTACGGGACCTAAACGTGAGAAGAAATAATTTGGTGTGTTTACCTGAAGGTGAGATAAAGGCTGTCAGTCAACAGCAGAGACCTCAAGCACTTCTTCATTTTAATGCCTTTTTCTTCCCCTGAGAGCTAGAGCAGTGTACTTGAGTATTTTGTAAAATGCATATTTTTATACCCTCACTCTTAAATCTGATGAATTGTGTTTATTTTCTGCCTGCAGAGCTTGCTGAGTTGCCTTTGATTCGATTAGATTTCTCCTGCAATAAAATAACAACGATACCAGTTTGTTATAGGAACCTCAGACATCTGCAGACCATCATGTTAGAGAACAACCCTCTCCAGTCACCCCCTGCACAGGTAAACTGCAGCTAGAAATTCAGGTCACTAGTTCAAATAAAAAGGGCAGACAAAATTAAAGGCAGAAGGATTATATTGCAAGTTTTATTTAAGAACAAAGGGATTTATATAAATTGTGTTGTCTAAAAGAGTTAAATATATAGCACAGCTTGAAAAATCCCTTTTTCTCCTGTTTGCTGTAATAGTAGTCTCACCTATGGGATATTGCTGCAGTGGAATTCTTGGTATAATGTTAGCTGAACATTTCAGCTTTCAGTTTAGGAGAGATAAAGCCCTGTTAGGCAAGCCTTGACATTTAAGTAGCACAAAATCAAACTTAGAGGCCTCAGTGCTGCTGTGTGCCGGTTCACTTTGCTGCAGAGTGCTCAAATTGGCCTTTGAGCTAGAAAACGCAGTGTGGTTAGTGACTAATTTTATTTTTAATGTGGGTCTATAACTCCTTGAGTAAAACAGGCTCTACTGTGATCTGCTGCATCTGAGTCAAGAGTGGCACATGCTAAGACCTGTACTTTTGCCTCCCTTTTGAAAGCCAAGACAGCTGTTACCAGCTTCATTCATTTTAAATTTGAGCTTGCTTGGGCAGTCTGCCACTGCCATTCAAAGCTGGGCATGGGTGGGATGCATCTGTTCCGATGCCAAGCCTATAAATTCTAGTACTTGTAAATGCTTCTGTCTTGTTTGCATGATGAAATTTCAGCATCCAGCTGCCAAAGTTGTATGCAGGCCAGGTGTGGAGTGCAGCTTCCATTTGTCTGTCACGGGCATCCCGTGATGCTCCACTATAGCTGTTCCTCTAAAATGCAGTGAAATTAGAAGACAAGATGCATTAGTTGATGTAAATGTGCTCACGTATTACTCTCAATTACAGGTTAAATGTCTGTAGAATAATTTGAAAATCTAGTGCCAAATTATTCTCATATAATCTGTTTTCCTTTGGTTTTTTTTAAAGATATGTATAAAAGGAAAATTTCACATATTTAAATACCTGAACATAGAAGCATGCAAGATAGCTCCAGACTTGCCTGACTATGATAGGAGACCCATGGGATTTGGATCTTGGTAAGTTTGGCATAATCCTAGTTTAGATGAAATTCAGGAAAAATTTGTAATTTAAAAAAAAAAAACAGATCCCAGGATTGTTCTTTGGTAAATGCATTGATGGAAGTGACTTTGAGAGTTGGACTAGATGATCTCCAGAGGTGCCTTCCAAGCTCTATTATTCTCTGATTCTGTGATTCTTCTCTGAAGAGTATCATTCGTGTTGTCTCATGATGCATTCTAACAAGGTGCCACTATGTAAAAAGCAAGTACCAGTTCAGAAGACTACTTGGGTAATATCATATGAAAGGCAGCAGTATAGTTGATAGACAGTAAGAAGAGAGTGTTGGTATCTTCTTAGTACAGGAGGCTTGCTCTCATGTTGTTAACGTGTGTTCAGCTTGTAAAATCTTAGTATTTTCCACATACTTGCTGAAGTATATCCCTGCTGTGATTTTTAACCTTTTGTACAGAATTCTGTAACTGCTGTGCTCAGGCTGCAGGTGTAAATGCTGATCTCCACCCCATTAGTAAACTGTTATTTTTGGCAAGCTTTCACTTGGCACTACTGCTTAGCATTGTAACACAAATATTGGAACAGTCAGCCATATCAGCTGCTAAATCGTCTAGAGAAAAGCAGGAGTTAAGATTTATTTCTCTTACATGATACAGAGGAAAGGGAGTCGGTGAAGTTTGAAACTAAAGATATGTCTAAAAATTAACTCAGTCACCTTGGAAGGTGGTAATAAGGTGTGGAGGAATAAAAGTTGCTAAAGGATATACTGCTGTCTTAGCAGCCATAAAACACAAATCAGAGGGCCTCACAATAAACCATCATAAGTCATCCTTGTGAAGAAGGATTTACATGAGGGACTGAGGGATTCCTCACCGAATGTCTTAAATTATTTTGCTGGATGAGGTCAATGTGTGAGCGTTTTGAGTGTTACGCAGCTTCCTCAAGTATGAGCTGTTGCAGACAGCTCTGTAATACTTGGTAATACTGAAAAGAAAAAGCTCAAAATGATAAAATGTCATGATCTTTCTATCCTTAGCATAGTTTGTTTTTAAGAGAAATTCCAACAAAATCAGTGCATTACTGTGAAAGATTTCATCAGTTGCTCTTTTGAAATGAGAATGAACATGTTCTAATCATTGCTTGGAATTATGAATGTAAAAAAATGCAGAACTGTTTGAGGATTCTTTCCCTAGAGTTGCTTCTGGATTCAGCCATATGAAATGAGCTTCAGCTGGTTTTCCATCTCCAAGAGGAAGTAAGAGTTGGTGATGGAATTATTTTTTTGTTACTGTGCTGTTTAGGGCATTTAGTGTTTCAGGTTGTTCCTCCTGCCTTTGTCTACCCACGGAAGCACTGGCTGTGGATCAAGTATGTGTTAGGAGAAAATGGTAGAAGGATCCACTGGAAGAGAGGTTCTCAAATTACTATGTTCTGGAATTTGGGATGAAAGAAATAAAACATTCAGCTACAGTATAGTTAATATTTCCAGGCAAGTCACAAGACATGTTTGTTATCTTCACAGGTGACCAGTAGAAATAAGGTATCAGTCAGTACATCTAGACTTTGTTGCTGCTTTATCTGATAAGCTAGGTGAGAAATACCATGGAGGTTAATAATCTGAAACTTGAGTGGTAGATATTCTGAGAGTTTCAGGAAGTTGGACTTGTGCTGTGTGTTCACTTGTGATCACATACTTTTTAAAAATAAAGCTGTTAATACACCTAATAAAGCAAGATACTCTGAAACACTATTGCAGAAAGTGGTGTGGTTGGGAGGTTAGCACAGCTAACTATTTATTTTAGCCATGGCACATTATATCAAAGTGTCTTACCAGAGGGAAACCTTGTCTGTTACTGTCCTTTTCTAAACATAAGCTATGTGGACCTTACCTTGCAGCAAGTTTTGATCTGCTGCTTTGCACACTGAAGTCAGAGCAGCTCAGGGTGTCAGTGGAGTGAGGTCACAGGAGGCAGACCTGTCAAAACTGTGTAGCAACTCTTTTGGTGTTGAGGCAAACTGGGTGTGTGGATTTAGGTGGCTTAAATATGATGTACTTGTGCATGAAGCAGTGTAGTGGATGTTCTGGGGCTTGGAGTTCTTGGAGTTAAAAATACGTGGTTCAGTGTGGCTTTGGAGCTGCATATTTAAAAACACTGACAAGTTTTGTCTTTCCTGTGACTATTGGTCTTCCCAGGCATTCAACCTCTCATCCTTTGCTTTCAAGCCTTACATAGCTTCCCACGTGAGTTGTAGTTGCCCCAGAATGCTCTGATCTGTCCAAATGCCTAGTTGTTGTTCCTTGTAGCTTGCTAGTCAGGAAGGAATAAAAGTCTTGTCTCACCTGGTTCAGGAGCCCTGGAAAAATTGTTCATGAATATGTGGAACCTCAAAAAGTCTTAGTGTTAGATGTATAGCTTTTCAAAATCTCTGATGGAAAAGGAAGGCTAAAAGGAGAAATTTTATATCAAAATACTTCCTTCTTTTGAGATGCAACCAAATAGTCATGTTGTTGCCCTTCAATTTGCAGTAATTGTTCAACTTAGAACAGGGATTCTGAAAATATTGATCCCTTTAAAATGGAGTTATATTGCACATGGATTTGTCTTTGACCTGTGTTTTAAATCCAATATTTAGTAGAGTGAACTGTTTGCATAGGTGTAGTTCTATCATCAGTGATTCAAATTGATAGCTCTCTAACTGTACTGGGTGATTTCATGGTCATTCCTTCCCTTCCCCACACAAAAGGCAGCAGTTGTTTTTCTTTCCCCTTTTCTCTTTCTGGGGGTTTATTTTGTAGATAATCTTTCTGTTCAAATACAGGGCCAGAACGGTGGAACTCTTTTGAGTTAATCAAAACTCCATGCAGGTAAAAGAGCTTGTCTTTCGGTACAAACTTGCAGAGTCTAGATCTGCAGAGAAGCAGCTGTATAGCCTGATGTTTCTCATCTGTAGCCCTCTATCCCTCCTCTTACTTTTTTGCTGTGTCTGTCTGAAAGTCAAAATAGCCCAGGGCAATAGCCTGTCACTGTTCTACTGAGTCCCACGCACGCATACGCTGCTGCATTAATAATAGTAATAATCATTTGAAAAGAAGTATTTCCTGAAAGAGGGATTTCAGAGGGAGCAACAACTTGAGAGCAATACCAGTGAGAAAATGACCTGCAGTATAGTTATGATGGGGTGAAGCAATTAGCTTCCTGAAATTCGTTCTTCCTTGTGTATTATGCAGTAATTACTGCTGCAGTTCTCCCTGGGGCAGCGACTGCCAGTAGGACAGTTGAGCCATTGTGAAATGCCATCTGCAGTGGATCAGACAAGTCCCATTGTCTCTCTCACTGTTGCTATCTGCAACAGTTGCCAGAGTTGACATCTGTGATGGCTGTACTGCTGAATTACGTAGTTTCTGAGCCCAGAAATTTAGAGAAGAACTGTATGGCTGTTTGGTTATTGTAACACTAGGCACATGTCTAATGCCTTTGTCTAGACATGTCATTGACAAAGGCTCTGCAGATGCAAACTGTACTTCTATATTTATTGTATGATGAAGGTTTTGAAATACTGTCCAGCTTACTGCACTGTTTCTTAGGTATTTATGATCCAGAAGATAGCTGTGTAATACATCCTGCTTACTTTGGTGTGGTATATTCTGATGCACCTGTAGGTTTAGTGATTTTGCATGGGTTTATGTTTACCTATGAAAAAGCTGGTGGGACAGTGTTTTTTAAACAAAAACATATGAGTAGTGGAAAATGAAAGTTTGACTTATGAAGTAAGAGACCACTTTGGCATTTTCTCTGTCATAATTTCTGCTTGGGAACTGTTTGAAGTATGGAGATGTACTTTGGATCAGATTAGCTCTTAAAACGCCGGGCAGTGGCAGGTGGACAGCTGACTGATGGGTATGTGGTTGTCAGCACATGCCTCTTGCTCTATGCAGCAAACTGAGTACGATGCTTTCTAACATTCTGAGCTTGGGAATGCAACTGTGCTTGGGAGCTTACTCTGCTTTTGCTCTGTAAGAGCTGGGAAGCTTTTGGTGATGTTTATATTCCAGTAACTAAAACTGTGTGTTTGACAGCCACGAGGAGCTCTATTCCAGTCGCCCATATGGAGCACTTGATTCTGGCTTCAACAGTGTGGACAGCGGAGACAAAAGATGGTCAGGGAATGAAGTAAGTGTTGCAGCTTTATTTTTGTTGAGTACAGTATTGTACAGGAAAGACCACTAATAGGTATACGTCTGGAAGCATATTCAATAGGTAATGTGTATATGCTAGTGCACAGGTTGCCTTAAGTCAAAACTATTCGTTGTGTATTGAAGAAAAACAAGCATGAGTTCATATGGGATGGAGACAAAGTTGGAAGTGATGAGAGAAATGTGTGTAACAGTGTAGCACAGATGAATTTACTGGAGTGCAAAAGATGGGAAAAAGGAGGTTCCTCATTTTAGAAAAAGCTTGTAACCTGTATCGTGTTATAATGTTGAGTCAACTACAATTACCCAGTTTCAATAAAATAAATCTGGATATGAAAATTAAGGTTCAAAAAAGATGGAAACTTCAGCTTTTTTTTGTGCCTTGTTTCAAATGTTAAAAATGAAATCTGTTTGCCATTTAAAAGCAGGAACATGGGGTCTCTTGGCAAGGAGATTGTCAATTACTTTCCCAGGAAGAAGCTCTCTTTTCCTCTTGAGATGGCTAGAAAAGGCTATAACCAAGACCTAAAGTGTTTCAGTGAGCTTGAACTCCTAGCTTAATTTTTGAGAGGGTTTTAGGAATTTACATCCTGGGATGTTTTCAAGGAGTTGTAGATATTGCAAGCAAAACTGCAGAGAAGGTGGTTTTTCCAGGAAAGCTTAAATATGTTTGGGGTTGTTTTTAAAAACCCAAACTCTATTGCTGTATTTTGCTTTAAGTTAGTGATTTGTAGGGGCAAAACAGGGCAGTTGGAGTAAGAGCACAAATCAAGATGGTGTTTCCAGAGAAGGGTGTTTTCTTGCCCTCACTGTGTGTTTTCTAAAGCCAACAGATGAGTTCTCAGACCTCCCGTTACGTGTGGCAGAGATCACTAAAGAACAGAGACTGCGGAGAGAAAGTCAGTACCAAGACAACCGAGGGAGCACGGTGGTAACTAATGGTGGAGGTAAATTGTGATCTTGGTCGTCAGTACTGAAGTTCCAGAACATTTGTATTAGTAGTCAGTCGTCTAAAAAGGAGAGAGAGAAAGCTCTAGGTGGAATTACACAAACCACAGTTGTGTAAACAGTGTAAGAACACTTGCATTAAGGATGTTACAAGGCACAATCGAATAGTATCAGGATTATCTGGGGAACATTGTCAGCATCCACATATGTATGATGTTAAAGTATCCAAATGATTCAAATGGTGTTTTGGAAGCTTGAATTTTGGTACACAGAGTTTTGCTGCTTGAGCTACTGGGGAAAACTTACGGTGCTGGCTTTGTCAGGGAATTTCATATTTCCAAGTAGAAAAAGTGCCTCGTTCAGCAGTCTTGGGTTTTAATCAAAACATACAGGCCATCCAGGGAGAACTAATGTGTATCTGTGTGTGACATTACTTTTTTGCACCTTCTCAGTTTGTTGTCCTGTAGTCTTACAGTAGCATCCTCGTAGTTGTTCGGGAGGTGATAGCACTTCCATGTTTCTTGATCTCTGCAGTTCTCAATTTTAACTTTCATTAATCTGCTGCTACCACTGTCTCACAGTACAGTGTCCCTCGATATATGTCCCAGTTTTAGCATTCTTCCACATTTGGGGTGTTTTTCAGTGATTTCAACTTCTTAATTTATTTTTTTTCTCATTACTGACTGTTAAATCTCATCCCCTTCCACTTTGATTAATTGTTCTTCATCAGCTGCTCTGTTTTCTGTTTCCTTAATGGTTCCAGTTCATATTCCCAGGGTGTCACTATTCCCTGATAGTTTTAGTATCCTGAGCCTGACTCCCACTTCTTTTTCCTTCTTCCCTCCTCACACCTGTCTTTGTCAACTTTTCTTGGTCTTACTCTTCTCTGTGCCAATGTTTTCTGTTCTTTTGCCATCTTCTAGAAATATCTGAACCTTTATAGTTGACTCATGCTCTTTTACACATTAACAGACGACAAAAATCAGTTCAAACAGTTTAATTCTGGCAAAGTTAGAAGAATTGAAGACATGGTGTTATGGGAAGCTGTGGGCAGCCTTAATGACAGGTAGTGCTGCCAGCTCCACTTCTAAGACTAACTTCATTTTGTTCTTTGAGTTTTGAACACCAGGGATTTCAAAATACCTCACTAGTATTTTAAGATAGAGCACGGTCAGTTCATGAGTAGGAGTGTTTGATGGGCATGAGCCATATAGCCTGTGGCTGTCTGTGATCCAGGAGATCCTTTCCAAGTATGTGTTCCTAACACAGATACTGTGTCATTTACCCTCTACTATATTATTGTTACTAATCTTTAATAAGCAAAGCTAGAAAGAAGGGGGGGATTGGTTTGGTTTGATTTGTTTTGCTGAGGGGCAGGGTTTTTTAGGATTTGAAACTGAGCTGGCAATTTAGTGAAGCCAAAGTATATAGGAATGCTGTTTTGGATGGTTGTAGTAGCAGCGGAGGTGGCTTTGGCAGTAACAGTTGCTAGATTGTGTGGTGAGGCAAAGAGAAGTCTGTTTTAGTCAAGCAGGAAAGGGGTGGGGGAGTAGAAAAAGAATGTCTGCAGGAGAGTCTGGAGCAAGTTTGGGGAGAGTTAGGGAAAAGAAGGTTCTAGAGCTCAGAAAGGGAGCTTATGCTTTTCCCTGCATCGTCAGCACAGTGGGTTTTTACCAGGGTAGGTTGCTCAATGTCATGGCTCTGAGTCCCTGGGCAGAATGTGTAAAAGCAGTGACAAGTAAAGAAATTGCCCTATATAATATCACCCCCATAAGGGAAAATCAATAGTAGGCAAACCAGGCTGTTTTTTGCTCTCAATTCAGTGGTTCCTAATTTCTTTTTTCATTCCTATTGTAAGATTAAATCTCTTACGATTCTGTATTGCTTTAGAAGGATTTTGTTGCTTTCTGTACTGTCCCTCATAATTTCCACATACACTTTTTACTCATTGTATTTGCACCCAGACAGCTTGGACATGCTGTCTTCTGCTTCATTGTTGTAGTGGAAGTAGTAAAAGTATCTGTCATATCCATTCTCATTTGCTTGAAGGGATGAATTAGAAGCAGGAGAAATGATTAAAAATGTCCACAGATTTTTTGAACAGTCTGAATGTGAATTGATATATTTTGATGGTTTTAGCTGTTGAACAATCCCCACTGTATTTAGTTTACTTTCCCAGTCACTGTGAAAGTATCCATGGACAGCATTTAAAAACTATGAGCATGATATGTTTCTCATTGCTTTTTAAAAACCATTAATTGATCATTATTTCAAAATTTGATGTTTAATAGATGTTAGTGAACCTGGTAAAATCAAAGAGCTTTTAGGCTGAGCTTTCCCAGACTGAAGAAAAAACAGTAGAGCCTTAGTTCCTGACATTGCTTTTTGGTTGAGTTTTTCCTCTGCTGTTGGTTATCTAATTATGTTGTTTCCTTTTGTATATGTGTGTCAAGTGGAACATGATCTTGATCAGATTGACTATATTGATAGCTGTGCTACAGAAGAGGAGGAGGAAGAGGTGAGGCAACCCAAGTGCATGGACCCAGACAGCCTCAGCTCACAATTCATGGCATATATTGACCAGCGGAGAATCTCTAACGAGGTGGTGCTTTTACTTAAATTAAATTCATACACCCCAGGAAAACCTTTGTGATGGCATTAATGCTTCTTTCTTAGAAGTGGTGTGTGTGTGTGTGTTGTTTTTAATTACTATTTTAAAACAAAAGCCCTAAAACATTAGGTCTGATCTGGAGAAAGAGCAGTGTTGTGCTTTGTTGGAGGGTCAGAGCTGGAGTGTTAAGCTGCTCCTGAGTGGCCTCTGGGATTTGTGGAGCAAGTCTAAAGCAGCCACGCTATTTTTCCTGTCATGTGGGTTCTTGTCAGCTAGTGAAGTAAATGGTTTTTCCAAATAAGTGCTGTCTTCCAAACATACTGAAGTGGGTGCTTTCAACTGGTAATTAGTGATATAGAAAGTTATTAACATTTACTTGGTAGCACTGAATAAATACTGGCGCTCTCAAGGAAAAAAAGATGATTGTAATCAGCATAAAGGTTGAGTACAGCAGTGATTATGGTTATTTGCAAGTAAAGTCGATGTCTTGAGCACCAATTTAAGTTTATACTAGCTTACAGGAAGCCTACTTCTTGCAGAGAACAACTTCTTGCTTACTGTTGAGCAAGGCTCTGAACCCACAGTTACAGAGTTGGAGACATATGTAATCACCTTTATGAGCAAAACCTTCCATCTGTAGTTTCAGGTGAAACTGTTCTGCTGGTAAAAGCATGCAGTTAAATGAACAACTAGACAGGTTAGAAAGCTCTCAGGACAGCCTTTACAAATAGGTGTGAGTGACTGTGGACACTGCCTTGTTTCCTTTTACAGAAAAAAGAAAAAAAGGGCAAGTTAGTGTGTGTCATCATCTGTCTAAACAGTATTTTCTCGTGTTTGTCTTTGGTTTTCTTTCTGTTTGAGCTGGCATGTAATTCTTGCACTGTAATGCTGCATTTCAGAGATCTCAGTAACTGCAGCGTAACTCCTGAGAGTCAGGGTATGTGCACCCTTTTCCCTCCAACATATGGAAGTGGTTTGTTTTCACATATCTGTGATTAGCCTTTATGATACACAAACAGAAGCTGCTTTTATTGATTGGTTATTATATCCAAATGGTGTCCTGGCACAGACAAGGACGAGCAATGATTCCAGTAAAGTGACTGTCACTTTTCTTTAGCTCACATCATGTGATCGCTTTCGAGCTGTGTGAGGATTAGTGGGCACTCAATAAAATTCACTTGGGTTGCTTTGCAATAGCGTGACTTGCCAGAAGTGGAAGAAGCCTGTGTTCCAGTTGTAGCAGCCACTGCTGTGAACACTGGGGGGAAAACTGTCATTGAGGTGGTATGCTTTTGGAGACTGGTCCTCAGAAATCAAACCTATAGAAACAGACTACATGAATAACCTGTCTGAGAAAATCTTTGTGGCTGACATGCATAAAGATCAATTATTTTTAGCCCACTTTTATTTCTCTGTGTGATTCTTGATAATGGAGGTTTTTAAACTCTTAAATTTATCCGTAGGCATATTTAATCTTGAAAATAAATTATTTAAATCTCAGGACATAAAAAGTGAGGTTTCCTAGATGGAAATGAGCAACCCTGAGTTGTGTCTTGTGGTTCTTTGTCGAGTTTCCAAATATCTGTAGTTACAAATGTTGTTGTACAGATTCTTTGACATGAATGTGTAGTATTCTGAGCACGTTGCTGACAATCTTCTGTGTTACTTTGCTTAGAGTTCACCAGTAAAGCCTGTGTCTGTCCGAGAATTTCAGAGAACAGAGGATACAAGACGACACTTACATCAAAACAGGTAAGAATGTGTGGTAACAGTAACTTTATCCAAAATTTCCTGATGCATGCAAGAGTGCACCTTTACTGAATGTGTTCAGAAAATTTTATTGCTTTCCATTGCTGCACCAGGAATGTGCATGGCACTTCATTTAGAAGTTATTGCTCCACATTAGGAATTTGCATTCCAGTAATGGCAGTGACCAGAAGGCTCGTCTGTTCTAGGCCAGTGCTTGGCTTTAAATCTGTTGGTTGGAGCAATCTGCCAAATCAAAGTGTATACTCTTAAACTGATATAATGCCTGCTTTCCACGATTTAATTTGTGCTTTGATTAAGTACTTGACTTAAGCTATATTACATAAAGGACAGAAGGGATAAGCAGAGTGTACTGCAGGTTTAGGGAAGTGTAATGAGAGTTTCTGTGGGGTATCTGGTGTGCTGTGAGGTCATGTTCTTGGTTGACTCTTCATAGCTGTAGTACTTCCGGGATTTAGTTTAATTCAAAATGTGCTTTTCTGTGCCATGGTCATGAGCTTACGTCAGGGAAGAAGGGATGGGATGAGAGTCAGTGCTGAAAACAGGATGTTTAGTTCAATGAAGTAGGCTTTTTGAATTCTGTCCGTACTCTGTAATGATTGCTTGGCTTATGGGAGGGAATGTGTATCTGTAAAATGTGGGTCAGAGTTGTCCAGGATATAAATGAGGTGGTTAGGTTTGAGAAGAGATTTTCAGTGTTTAATTAAAAGAACAGAAGACAAGCAAATGCATAGCTTCTTGACAGTGGAAATAAAGTCAGAATTGATAGAACTTTTGATATGGCATTGAAGCATTTCAGTATTCTGTGGAGCGAAAGGGAATGTGCCTGCTCTGGCAGGGAGGTTGGACCTGATGATCTCTCGAGGTCCCTTCCAACCCCTACAATTCTGTGATTCTGTGACTTGGCAGCAAAACAGTTCAATTGTACTAAGTGTGGTAAAAAATTAAGACAACTGTTAGCTGTACATCATTACTTACACTGGCGATAGAAATTAATTTTTAATGGCATTCTAAAATGGTATTGGAAGAGAAAATTGATTAAGAATATTGTGTAAATTTTCCCAGATATACTGCAATATTTTAATTGCAAGTGCAACCAGTGGGCAGGTACAGCAGCTCTGCTGATATAAAGGAGGATAAATCCTTCAGCCTATATCAGCATTCTTTATCCTGTAGTGTCTACGGGTAAGGTATAAAATAATACAGCAGACTGATGTGTTCTCCCCAGATAGAGTGCTCTTGGTTTGAATGACTGATTTTTAGTTTGTTTGTTTATTTTTCTATTTGAACATTTGTGGTGAACATGGAAATGGTTATACTTCACAAACAGTGGGTTCCATGACAAGCAAAGCTAGTTAGAAAGAGGGAGCTGCTGTTTACATAGGCAGGTTTTAATGGTAAAGGAAACTGTTCTTCTGGGGCATCCAATGTGTTCTCAAAATTTAACTTAAGGGTGGCAGTGGATCTTGATGCAGAGTTAATGATCTAAATGAATTGTAGCTTATATTATGCTGCAGCAGTCAAATTCACTAAAAAGGTCATGTTGTTGTTGTTGCCTTGAGAATTGTGGAAAAATGGCCATGTGACAATGAGTAATTTTTTTACATTTTAGTCAAATGTTTCATTTGTGGCAACCACAAGCTGTAAACTGCTTCCACAACAGTTCTGTGCAAACGCCTTGGCAGGCAGCCTGGGCTTGTGCTTCAGCATGCTGGAGCCGTTAAAACCCTTAGAGCTGGATGTAACGCAGACTTCATCTCAAGAGTACTTACATTGGTTGATTCAATTCAGTAAATAGAGTTTGTGCCCCTGGACAGACTGTGGTGCATTCCTGAAGCAGCAAAGCAGCGTGTGCTCTAGTTTCAGTACGCTTCTTGGCACTCAGTTGAACCCAGTCCTGTGTGTTCACAGCAGCACAGCAATAGATTTATGTGCACCAGTGCTAATTTAAGTAACAGGAGACCTGGAGTGTATGGGTCTTCACATCTCTTAAGCTTCTCCATGCAGAATAGGTAAGAAGCCTACACGCAGGCAGTATGAGTGATGTTATTTGGAAATGCATTGGTAAGCAGGTCTCTGTTCCATAGCTGCCTTGGGACTGAAGGTTGCAGAGTCTAGGCTGTCAAGAGTAAGCTACTCAATTTCCATCTACTTTCTTTCTAGGAAGCAGCATGGCAGGGAACATGCTGTAGGCTGTAGACCTTGGGAATTGTTTCAGTGCTAGCAGCTACCTTCTGGAGAAGAACTGGCAACATTCTCATGTTTTGTTGATATGATGGTTGAGAGACAAATAGGTTATTGTTTGCCTTGTGACTTTAATGGCTTATTTCACTGACAGAAAGTCATCACTTGATTGGTGAAGTGAGCAGATTTGTTCTGAAAGTATCGGCTGATGCAAATGTTTAAAAATAATTCTGTTCTTTCCAGAGCAGAATAAGGGCCATGATAACTGGAACATAGTCTTAAGAGAGACAGTCCATCCTGTTGGATTTTGTAATGATTTTGAACTACAGCAGTTGTGATCTGACTTGGTATCACAACAGTATTTCTTCAATCACCCTAAATTTCACCTTTGTGGTTATCTGAAGTTAATTGTCTAGGCAATTGCTCTTAGAAAACCATCTGTAATCTACAGAAGAATTCATCTGACAGTAGTTTATATGCATCAGTGGCCAATCCCCCTTCCATCTGGTGTTTACCCACAGGGATACTGATGAATTACGAAGACCTGAAACTCTAAATTTGATGCAGGACAGAGAGCATCACCAAGTACTAAGGAGTTATGTGGACAGGACAGAGAGGTAGGGAAAAGAAACATAGTTTCTGCTGATTTACTATTCCTACCCCTCACCCTCAAATAACCATAGTAGCCAGTTGCACCTCTAAATGAAGATCACCTGAAAAGTTCCTGGATTGGTTATTTAACCAGCTCTTAGAGAATGGGCATAAAGTACTAGATACCTCAGTGTAATAGGCCAAATGTTTAATTGCACTGGTACATATTGAGCTGTAAAAAAAAAAAAAATCACAATTCAGGAGAGAAATGATTGCTCAAAATCTGTCATGCAGAATGAGTAAAATTGTTACCACAGCAGTTGGTTTAACAGCTTTGCTTACAAAGCAGTTACTCTTCTGATTTCATGAGATACTTGTGCCACTGACAACTCAAGTATGAAAATTTGTTTATATTTAAGATAAAAAGTATGCTTACTCTCTGTTTTTCCATTTGCCAGACCTCCAGCTGATTCACCTTACTTTCTCTCTCTATCAAGTCACCACAGTCAGGTAACACATTGAACTGTAGTATTTTGAACTTTTGAATTGAGCTCGGTGCAAAACCAAACTTAGGTTAGCCATAAGGTGGCTGTTCCTCCACGAGCCATCTGTTTCACCCCCTGTAGCTCTGTCTTTACAGCCTGATGCCCTGTTTTTCTCCAGGTGCCTAATACAGATGCTGAGCTGCATCGCAGGCACATAGAGCGTACCCGTCGAGAGGCCCAGCTAGCAGCGCTTCAGTACGAGGAGGAGAGGATGAGAACAAAACAGATCCAGAGAGAGGCTGTGCTTGACTTTGTGAAGGTACCCCCTTTTAGTACCTACTTGGTACTCTATATTTTCTGAATCCCTTAATGAAAATTAATTGCCAAGATTGTTAATACTGGTCTAGTGCACTCTTGGGCATGCACAGCACTTTTTATAAAGAAAATGGAGAAATAGAACAATAAAATGGTTTGGGTTGGAAGGGACCTTAAAGATCATCTAGTTTCATGTCCACTGCACTTCCCTTACACACTGACACTCTAACCCTGTCGCAGATGGCCAACAAGTTCGTTAGGCACAGTTTGCCCTAAGTGAAGCCATATTGGTTATCATCAATCGCCTCATTTTCCATGTGTCTGAGTGTAGTTTCCGGGATGATCTGCTCTATGATCTTGCAGGGCATAAAGGTGAGACTGACTGGCCTGTAGTTCCTGGGAATCTTCCTTTTTTCTCTTCTAAAAAATGGGGTTATGTTTCCCCTTTTTCAGTCAGTGGAAACTTTAGTGGCCTGCTGTGACTTCTCAAATAGGATGGAGAGTGGCATAGCAACTTCATCCACTGGTTCCCTCAGGAGCCACAGGTGCATCTCATCAGGTCCCAGCATTTAAGTAGCATTTAATTCCATTCACTGTTGGTGCTGCAGCTTGACACAGACAAAACTAGAACTGAAGAAGAAGATGGAAGAGGTTTACCCAAAATAGGGTGGTTGCAAAGAATTCTGGTTTTACGTAGTCTGCCTCATTCTCTCAGTTTTTCATTTGCATAGATGGGATGGGATTGGTATAAGAAAGAAAGGGTCTTTATTTGGGAAGGCATAGAGGCAATTTAATTTTTAAGACAAATTTGGCAGAGAAGAAACCAGCTGTACACACAAGAAGATAATGTTGCCTGATCTATTTTGGTATTTTTTGATGTATAAATATTACCACCAGGTAAAGCATGGGTGCAAATTTGTGGTATATCACACACTCCATGGACTCAGTGTCTTCACTTTCTCTTTTTCTGCAGTCAATATGAAGTAGTCTGCTGCTTAATATGCGAAAAAATTATATGCTAGTTGACTTAAATTTATTTTACTGATGATGTCTCTGGTGACCTACTCAAATCTCTGCAGAGAGGAGAATAATGGTTTATTGCATTTATATGGCGTATAAAGTTAGTTTAGAAAAAGCTGCCTGAAACTAGGCTTTTCATTAGCACCAACTAATCTCAAGCCCCTGCCAATATTTTTGTAGAAAAGCTGCTTTTATTAAAGATTCAGTTCAGTCTTTCAGTTAAAGACTTTAGATATTTAGGATGCATTTTATTCATTGATGAGCCTTTTGGGGTTTTCATTTTTATGTGGGTTTTGTGGTGTTGGTTTGGTGGTTTTTTTAAATTCTGTTGCCTTTGTTATTCATGAGCACTTTGTTCTCAGCAATTAAATTCCTCCCTTGGGTTATATTTTTATGCAAAACCATTTTTTTTCCTCTGTTTTCATATGGAATAGAGGCTGGGTTTTTTACTAATAATATCAATGAGTGAAGTTTCAGCTCAGTGGAAACTTAAAATTTCCCCAATACATGTTTTATTAAAAGAACTAAGATGTCTTGTATTTTAAAATGCTTCTAAAATTATGCTGGTTTGTTCTGAGCTTTTGTTTCTCTGTCATGTTAGTTTAAATTGGTCTTTCCTTTTTCTCTGTAGCAAAAAGCAGCTTTAAGTCCTCAGAAGCAAAGTCCCCTGGATAGTGAGGTAAGAATCCAATAAGAGTACTACTTGAGATGTCAGCACCTGAATTCTTAGCGCTCTCCATCAGAGATACTTTCCTGATACTGGAGGGCTCTTCAAGACTTACAGCATAATTTTTTTCACACTTAATAAACAGCTTTGGGTTGGGTTTTAGATTTTTTTTTTGCTTATGGGATTAGTCTAATATTTCCCTCTGTGTTAGATTGCCTGTCTGTGTGTGCTTGTTTTGTTGTTTCATGTACGCTTTCTATGTTCAGAACACACGTTTCATGTTCCACTTTAAGATGCTCCTTGGGAGCAGCACAGTTAACTTTCTAATGGGAGTAGTCAGACTGGTTATTGTGTTGCAGTTACCCTTCACTGACCAGTTTTCTCCCAGTTTCTCATCACCAGTTATCCCAGAAAGATTAAGTGTTAGAATTTTGAGGCCTGTCAGAAAAAGAAATAAATGTTTTTTTTAATTTTATTCTACTTTTATTTTTATTTTACTGTAATTTTAGAATCAAAAACCAGTAACACAGTAGAGAACAAAAGTCACATAAGGTGCAGAGCTGAGCCAATGACATCTGTTCAGTCTCTGCATCAGATTTCTGCTTGCTATCCCGCTTCCCTCCAGGGGAAGATAATTCACTTGGCAGTGTTAATCAGATCAAAACTTTTAATAATGTAATGAATATAAATGGTTCTTTAGCAGCATTTTTCAAATATCTTTTTTTTTTGTTAGGAAATTAGTGAAATAAGAGGTAATTGAAATAGGTTTTTCTCCTTCTTAATGTTCTTCTGTTCTTAATTTATTCTTTTAAAGGGTCCTTTGTTCTACTGGAATAAGAACTGTGAATACATAGCTGTCTGTGCTTGCTTGAGACAACACAGAAAGCAGAATAATTGATTCCTTAAGTAATACGAATACACTATAGTTCATGGGTCATATGGCTGTATATTCCTGCACAGTTATGTATACTTCATGGATTATTTTTTTAACGCCTCAAAATGCTACAAACAAGCACTACCTGTTCCATTCTGTGTGTTTCTGCCATTCTGTGTGTTTCTGACATTACTCCATCTCTCCCACCTCCCAGTGTCCCTTTCCATCCAGAAGGTCTCAGCATACTGATGATAGTGCCTTGTTAGTGGTAAGACCCTGCACGTAATGGCCTTTTTATGTGGCAGATTCTAGAGCATAGAAATAACAACGTTATGATTGTCACAGATTAGTCCAACTATATTAGAGCTAATCTAAATAGCATAAAACATGAAGATCATCTTTGAAAAGTAGCTTAGCTATGAGCTTCTGTAGCATGAATATGATAGTTGTACTGGCAGCCATTTATTAATGATACAGTGGGGCTTCCAAAAAATTATTAAAGCTTGTCTTTTACTGAGAGCAGGAGAAAATTGCTGACAGTAAAGAACAGCTTCTAAAATTAAAAATTCACCTCTAGTTGTTCTGGTTCAATCTTCTTCATTTAGCTTACTTTCAAATTGATGTGTTCTTCAATGTCAAGTAAGCAATTTCAATGCTTTAAGTACAGCCTCCCACTTTAATTTGTCTGCATCCTGCACATGGTGGTTAGAAATACTTAGGATTATGGTAACTGTATCATAGAACAGGGAAAAACTGCTCTACGTTAGAATGCTGCAAACCATGAAATACTCCTCATGCCTTGTTACTGTTCATCGATGAAGAGCTCTTAAAAAAATCTATTTTGAACACTTAGAAAAAATAAAACCATTTATGCACTTCATGTTTTATGCTATTTCTTCCTTTGTGGCATCTTAGTGATGTAGCATAATTAAAGAATATAATTAATGCCATAATCTATGTCTGTAAAAGAAAAATATACTTGATTTGCCTGCTGCTGCATGACTGCATGCTTGGGATTTATTTTCTTAATTCATGTGTTTCCATTATTTGCCTAAATTTTCTTTAGGCAGTGCTCTTGGTCAGAATATCTCTCCAGAACATGTTGGTCCAGATATTTACTGTCTCTTTATTTGGACCTTTTTGTTTTCCTGCTTTCACATGACTAGCACTGTGTGGAGAAAAAGAAAGCCTATGATATTAAAGACGTTTAGTTGTGATCATGCATGTGACTGTTTAGAGAAATCACAATCAATTAGCATATTAAAATGTGCTTTCATATTCAGATAATAAGAAACAGGAAAGAGCAGTGGTTTGGGTTAAGTGTTGATACTCTGTTGTCAGTGAATTAATCTTTGGAATGTATTTTAGAGATACCTTTAAGGACCCCATTTCTATTTCACTGTGTGATCTTTTGTAAACTAATATATAGAATTTTATGTTACATGTCTTGAATTTTTCAGCATTTTGAAACTGGCTTCAATCACTGTTTCATTCCTTTGTGCCTTCACAAAAAAAGCAGACGGGCTAGTAGGGAAAGATTGAACTAGATTTGAAAGCAATCATTTCTTTAATCATTTTTCTTTTGATTGCTTGTTCTTTTCAGCAGCACTAAACTATAATAGTATCTGAAATACTGGGTTTTCTGAACTGCTGAACTATGATCTGCAGCTCTGTTTTGTAGTGGAAATACACACTGTGTCTAATGATGACATATGCCAGGGCAGCTGTTTCTGGCAATTATTGTAACTGGAACAGTGAGCCCAGGCTAGCTCATGAATTCGTAGCATTTTTGTTTCCACAATTGTATTTTATATGGCAAAAACCTTATTCAACAACAAGGAAATGTTTATTGTTTTGCTTCAAAAAAAACCAAGTCTGTCGTAAGAGTTGAAATTACTTTTACCTTTTTATATTCTATTGCTATTTGTTTGACACTTCCCCAGTCCTTAGGGATTTGAAATTTAGCTAGGTCTAATTTCTGAGGATGGGTTTTATCTCCTTCACCAAATTATAGAGTCATTTCATATCAAAATTCTGTTCACTAATGGCAGTTTTCAGGACACATTTTCCATTTACACAGTTTCCTCTGTCATTTTCCCTCCCTGCATAAAGTCTGCATGTAGTAGTGTAGACTTTACCTTATGAAAATTTTGGACATGGAAACCTGCTGATAGGTTAATTCAGAAAAGAAGTTCTTCTAGATTTTCCCACTGATTGTTCTAGCTTTACAGTGTGGGAATAACACTTTGACAAAACAGGAGAATATTACAGAGGTATGGAAAAAGGTCCTTTGTTCAGCATTTCCCCCGTTACATCAGAACTCTCCAAACTGAGCAAATGCTTTTTTTTCCCCCTCCAAACAATGTTTACAGCTCAGATGTAAGGAAAAAAAAAGGAATAAGTCTAATATGTAGTTGGAAAGCAAGTGAGCTTTCTTTTATTTTACTCCTTTCCTCTTCTGGTATTGTTACTGATTTAACAAAAATTTTCTTAAACCAAAATCTCAGCTGTGAATTTCCTCTCTGAAATAGTGTTTCGTTTGGTCATCTCCTTGTTGTCTTTCACCACTAATTAAACTGAATTCACATTGCATAGGTTACTCTAACCGTTCACTTCTGTTTGCAAACAATTTCAGGACAGTCTGTTTGAACTCACAAAATGACTGCCTGTCCTTTCTGTGAATGTTACTAGTTCAGTTTAGTTGTTTATTCTACATGGCTGTGATTAGAAGTGGAGTTTGGCTGTAGTACTTCACGCTGTGGTGGATTTGTGTTCACTTGTAATATGCAGACTGACTAAAACATTGCTGAAGAAATATAATCCCTGGCCTCTCTGAGAAAACGTGCTGTATACCCCAAGGTTTTGTATTAGTCATATCCTGCTTGCTGTTCCCACAAGGGTAGTCCCATTTGTTACACCTGCAATTGCTTGTTGAGATAGTATGAAGGCTTCAGACTTGGCTAATGATTTCAGCCTTGATTGGTCATGAATCTCATTTTTCCCCAAATATCTTCTTGTTTTCTCCCATACTGTCCCTTACAAGGTGAGTACTATGGAAAATACCAAATATGGAAAAAACCTTCTCAAACTGCTGCTCAATTTCTCTGTCATGAAGCCTGAGGAACCCTTGATAAGCATCAGGCAGCTGGTGTGACCTCTTCCTTTCATAACCTTTGTGTCATTGGTGCCTTGTGCTCCCTTCATGGCTTTGTTTTCCTCTTGTGGTCTGAAATGTGGCCCAAGGCCATCGTATTACTGTGAGCACATGGGATCTCAGAAGCACTTTTAAGTTAAGGCTTTTAGTCATCACCATGTTAACAAATAATTATGGAGCCAGGAGTTGGACTTGATAATCCTTATGAGTCCTTTCCAACTCAGTATATTCTATGATTCTAAAGTAAGCAGGACTTGAATTATGCTAACTTGTACCATGGAGTTTTCTCTCAGACCATAGGCATCAGACCATAGGCATTTGTGTATTCAAACACATAATAATCAAATTCCCTTTAAAATATCCTTATTTGGTTGGTGCAGAGTTGTGGTTGGACTCTTGCTTTGGCAGTCCCTCTATCTACAGTCATTTCTGGCGCAGGGAGATTTCTACTGACTTCAGTGCAAGACCTAGAGGCCACGGGCAGCACTTGCAGTAGAATGTTGTAAATCTGAATTGCAGGATCCTGGTTCCCTTTGTATTGTGGCTACCTTTCTCACTGCTTCCTTTCTTCCCTGTCTTTCTTTCCTTGCTGTCCCTGACAGAATGGCTTTGAGCCTCTCTTTGTGTTTGAGATTGACAATAACACCAATACCATTAAAAGAAGGCCAGGGACTCGCAAACAGGTGAAGAGCATGCGGTGTGTTGCTGTTGTGATTGTTCTGCCTTGTGGTGTGCCATGTTCCCCCTCCCTTCTCCCACTGCTGGGTATGTGGATTGTGATGACTGTGTGGAGTCTGTGTGAAGGTTGTCAAGCTCTTTTCATGCAGGAACAAGCAGTTAGGTTAATGGTAGAGACAACCTACTTCTGTTTCATTTTCCTGTTCTCAAACACTGGCTAACATTTTGCCTAAGTCAGGTGATATTTTGAAGCTATTTAAAAGAAAAGAACAAAGAAACAGTTTTTGCTCTGCACTGCTGTGGGGAAAGAGGCTGCTTTGAGGATTCACTGTTCAGTCTGCATTTGGCCTAAAGACGTGTTTAAGGCTTGTCCTGTGTACAACCTCTCATTCTAGTTGTTCCTGGCTGTACTGTTCTGAAGTGGCATAACAGTTGCAAATTGTTTAAAGTATTAACTCTCCCAAGTGTATCATTCACACCTGTAGAGTTTCTACATGTCATTTGGTGGGGTTCTCCTTTGCTAAGCTGTCACATTGCTATTCCAATGCTGTTTCAGAAGGTAGAGTTTTGTTCCTGAGCCATTCAGTCCTCAAGCATTAACATTTTGATTGTGCTTTCAATAAGCCACAGAACTTTGGCTTTCTGGATCCAGCTGCCAGTGACAGGTTGGTTGGCATGCTGGAGCTCCTGTTTGGGAAGCATGGAAAGTTAGTTATTTGGTTGGTTTTGATACTGGATATAATTAAAAATTGGCTGCACTTTGTGACAACACTGTAAATCTTCAGAGACACCTTTCCAAGAGCCAGATTCCACCCACGGAATCTTATTTACTTTGTGTGTAATTCACAAGGATCAGCATTAGGTGTTTGTGGCAGACACCAAGTGTGTATTCTTGAGCCTGTTAAAAGTGGGCTTCTCTGATTTTGCCAAGCTGATAGGAAAACAGCTTACTAAAAATGTGTGACATTCATGAAACACTACTAAGCAAGCTGTTTGTTTGAATAATGGCTCAGAATGAACTGTTGTAGGGTAAACTTTTCTTTTGTCTGATGGCATAGCTGTTAGTAAGAACTTGTGACCTCAGTTGACTGCTCTTAGTTCTGCTTCAGAGGTCACTGTCCTGTGTATAAAAGAAACATCACATCTCCCGAGCTTGTTAGCCATAAGGTAGGAAGGCTTTCACTATAGTTCAGCAAGTATGTATCCATTGTCTGTTGAGTTGTTCTGAGAATGTGATCATGATCACCTCTTCCTTTTTATCTTACACTCCACCTTTGTGCATGACCTGTCAGCCACTTGCTAACTCTGCCACTGCCTTCTCTTTCTTTCTACCTTCAGTCGCTCTCAGGGTTGAATCAAGAAAGCTGTGCTACTACCCTGCCTAATGCCTCTACCTTCAGTCCTGTCAAGGTATCTCTTGCTATTATCATTCACCAGTAAAGCCAAAAAAAAAAACCCTCTTGGATCCACACATCTGTTTTAACAGGTGTTAGTCTGTCAGCTTCTAATCCAAAGTTCAGGTAGGGTATGAGTCCAATTTACCTGATTAAACTGTAGTAGATATTACCTCATCTTTAGCTTTAGGCAGTGTCTACAGGAGGCCTAAGCTATCAAAACATGGTAACTACTCTGTCCTCTGAGGGGTTCCTGGTTTTCTTTCATGTTGCTTTTTAAGATTTTTTTTTTCTCTTGACCAAGTTGAGTTCATCAGAAGTACTTTTATTGTATTCTTTACCGGCTTACTGCTACACGTGATTACAGTATTTCTTTATCTTCTGTGGATGCTGCTCTACTGGATGTATTAATCTCAAGAAATCATTAGTCTGTGTAAGCAGTGTCGTAAAACCATAATGTGTTTCATGAGGGAGTTCAGTAAATAGCAGTTTTGCATTAGCAAAGATGTCAGAGGTTGTATCCTTATTGCTGCTGCTGTAATGCAAGTTCTGTGTGTTATTTAATTATCTGTTCTTCTGTGTCTGCTTTGCAAAGAATATTCTGAAAGTTTGGGATGGAAGGAAGAGCGAACAAAGAGCTCCTATTGCCCAGTCAGTGCTGTTTCATCATTCGTTCTCCTCAGAAAAAAACCCAATTGTGTAATTTCTGCAAAAGAAAAAAATGTGTTGCTTTCTGCAGAGATGATACTTTGGAAACAAAATACTGGTGTTTTTTCAGGTTTCTGGTTTGGTTTTGGTTGGTTTGGGGTTGGCTTTTTTTCTGAAACACAATTGGGTGGAACCTTTTTTAAAACACAGCAAACTAAAATGTAGTCACAGTTTTTCCAGATTAGGACCTTTTATACTCTTCTGCTTTTTCTGTCCACAGAGTGATGACAGATCTACCATCTCACCCGGCTCACCTACCACTCAGACAGGTAACAGGGCAAGGAAGAAAAAATTCTGAAAAACAAGATCAAGATGCCTGCTTGCTCATTTGTACTGTCAAGAGAAGGGAGTGTGTGTTCCCATCTCTGTATGTGGCACTGCTGTGTTTGAGAAACCGCCCAGTTGCTTGGGTCTCCTTAGAAGCACAAGAGGGAACAGAGCAGGGGTGAAGCGTGTCCTCAGGCTGAGCACAGGGTTTGGCTGCTTAAGGCCCTCATCCAGGCTTTGGCACACAGATGCGTTCAGCAACAGTCAGAACAGTTGCTGGAATTGGTATGTGGAATGTGCTTTGCATGCATGTGTCCTTGGAAGTGCTTTTTCCTGCTCTGTGCTTTTATCATGCATGGCTGTAATTTATTTTGGCATTATTATATTAAAATTTTTTTTGTTTGTTCTTTTTAATTACCACATTGCTGAACCCATTTCCTATTTAAACTCTAACCATTTCCTTCTTCCTCCTTTTCCTTTCCTGTGCCTTTCCACATTTGTTTAGTCCACCTTTCCCCTCCATATCCTGGCCATGCAGCCCCGCCTTCCTATAGAAACCCTTCCCAGCGACCTGAGAGTTTCCTTTTCCGAGCAGCTGTCAGGGATGAAGCGAACAAAGGTAGGTTATATAGCTCAGAAACTAGCTGGGTTTGCTACGTTATACAAACACCTGGTTACCTACATTTTGCACTGTTACTCCAGGTCATTATCATCAGGCTGCTTTTAGAGCTGCATTTGTAGACACACAGCATTAAATATTTTGTGAACAAGCAATTGTTTATTTAGATATGTCAGATATTCTTTTGTCATATTTGTCAAAATGTGGAAACTTGCTCTTCCTGGTCTCTGCTTGTAACTAAAAAGATGCCAAGGAAATGCCAGAGAAGCCTCTGACAGCTGATGAAGGCAGCTTGATAAACGTGGCATTGCACAGTTGCACATAACAACGCTGCAGTATCTGTAGAAAGACTGAGCTGTTTCAACATACTTCATTTGACAAAACTTTGTCCTCATTCTGTGAATATCATCCAAAAGACTCAAATCAGAAAGGAAAATGCGTTATGCAAAGTCTCATTTAGATTAGTTGATAATTCACTTGATCAACAATCAAATGAAAGAAACATTTGTAAACAGGAGCACACTGTACCCACCCTGGAACCTTATGGGCACATGTATGGTGCAGCAGTGAGGAGCAATCAGCCACACCACTGACTTTCTTTCCTCCATGCTGCTTTTTTAGCTTTTACTTCATCTCCTACCCGTGCCTTGTCTCCTGCTAACGATCCTGCAGACCCCAGAGTAAGACAAAACTCCAAACAACGAGAGGAGGAGCTGGAGCTAATAGAGCAGCTACGGAAGGTAAGTGCTGACAGGAGCCTGTACGTGGACATCTGGGGGCATTGCATGCACCCAGATAACTCTGTCCTCGTATTTTGGGCTTTTTTTCACTGAACTAATAAGGTGGACAGTTGACCAAAATTGAATAGCATTGTACAGGCTGAGTGTTTTTTTTCAGATGGAAGCAGTGGTGTTGGCTTTCGTTTTTGTGGTGCATAAAGTCAGCTTCAAATTCTGTAAAATACACTGTGCTGACTCCTGCTTCTTGGTGTCTGGTGATCTCTGCTTTTAGAACGGATGTGCGCTTCCTTTCTTCCTTATTGGCATTCACACTTGTAAGGAACTGCATGGGAAGTTGCTCATTGTCTTCTTTTTAATCTCTTTTTTTAAAACTCCTTTTTGCTGCAAAGCCCACAGAAAAGCAGATGGAGTGCAGAGATTCCTGCCAGTCATGCTGAGAGCGTGATTTCCTTCTGTGCTCTGGATCTATCTATTGATTCTTGCTTTATCCTCAGTTAAGTTCAGAACATCTGAGGCACAAATATTCCTCGTACTTGCGCTTGTTTTGCCTGTTCAGGGCCACCACACTGCTGGCTTGTGCCCACACACAGTGACGATACACGTGAATATTGAAAGTGCCACGTGGCATTAAGGTAATGCTCTGCTTTGCCCCAGATTTGATTCTGGGGAACACAAAGGGATTCCTTGAGGTGCTTCAATTAATTGCTTGAACTGTCTCAAGAAAAAGGATTCCTACCTGTTAGAGCTGATTTTAAAAGTGATAAACATCCCAGATGGACAGAGTGAGTTCCTTCTTTTTGTAAACTTCAAAGTAAGGACGCTCTCCTTTCCCTATAAGGAGAAAGTTATCTCAAAACAAAACTTGGTGCTGTTTGCAGAGCCTCTCTTCTGTTATCTCAGAATGCTTTGTATGTAGTCTGTCTCTTATTTGACTCCCCAAGTCATCTTAAATCTTTTTCTTAATACTTAAGAAAATTTAGATACAGCTTAACTCAGTGAGATTTACACAATATCTGAAATCATAGACTCATATAAAATTAAAAGCCTGAATTGAAACTGTATTGATTCCCTTACACAGACATAGTCTACCTCGATGTAACCACCTTGTTTCTTTAAAACTATTAATGCCAAGTAGTTTGGGGTTTTCTTTACAGGGAAAGATGTTATCATGACTTTCAGTAACTATGTTGTCCTCCAACCCACACAGACAATAATTTTCATTTCCCTTGACAGAACCATTCTCTGAGAATACATAGGGTTAGAAATTGCCCTGGTTGTTCTTAGACCCTGACAACCATTCATTTTAATTACTTTTTAATAATGGTTGCATTAGTTCCCTGGGCTGTACAATGAAAAGTATTCATCCCTGAACAGCTCACAGTAGTGTGCTGAGCTTTCCTTGGTGATGCTCAGAAAGGTGCCTCGAAGCGTCACCAGGATGGACTGAGTTGTCATAGAAGCATTTCTGTCTCTTACAAAGTGTTCTGCAGGGTGAAACAGGTGGGGGAAACCAGCTCTTACGTTTTGTGTCTGCTTGTTCATTCTTCTACAGAACATAGAATCTCGGTTGAAAGTGTCTCTGCCCAGTGATCTTGGCGCAGCTCTCACGGATGGGGTTGTTCTGTGCCATTTAGCAAACCATGTGCGTCCCCGGTCTGTTCCCAGCATTCATGTCCCCTCGCCTGCTGTTGTAAGTATACAATGATGATAGTATTTTATAAATAGCAAAAAAAGTTCTGTCATCCAGACAAATGCTGTGAACACACGTGAAAAATAAACCCTTGTGTGTGTTCTGTCTAAAGAAGGTCTGTTGCTGCATTAAAAGAAACTATGCTTGGGTTTGTTTCATTTAAATTATGTTACTTCGAGCACAGATAGTAATAAAATGTTAATGCTTCCAAGTCCTCTCTATGTTACCTGGAAAACTACTGAAGTAAGAGACAGTTCAGCATGAAAACTGAAACACAGGGTATTTCAAAAGGTTTGAGAAGTTCAAGAAAACAGGTAGTCTGAAAATACAGTGTTCCCTACAAGGTTTAGGGTCCCACTATAAAGGCAGTGAAAACAGGAAGAGAAACAGAGTTGGTTCCTGTGTCCACTTCACAGCACTACAAATTCCTTTGCTTAGGAATTCTAGCAGAGCACACTCCGAGCTACTTGGAGAACAGCATCTCCTGGAACAAACCAAATCCAGTCATACCTTTGTGATAACAGGAAAAAAGTGGCTCTATCTGGGGACTGCTCAGAGCAAGGCAGGAAGGAAGCACACAGAGAAGTCTGAAAATTACTGAAGTTATTTCTTTTACCCTGCCTAACTGCTGTTTTTCTGGAAAGCAGTGGAGATGGTCTGAGTATCATCTGGGGAAAGGACAGAACTAGAGAAAGGTCAAGAACTGTGAACTAATGACAGATTATTCACCTAATCTGTATTTGTGGAAGCCGGAAATTTCAGTGAAAATATTTAGTGTCAGCTACTTCAAAGTAGTATGGAGAGGCAGCTTCCTTGGTATGCACCTTCACATTGTGCGAGTAAGGAACAAAACCTGAAGATTTTTCCTGGGGGAAGTTGTTGAAGCATGCATGTTGTGTTTGCTTTTCCCCACGTTGGAGTCTGCCTTCGTGTTGGTTGGAATTTGAACTGGCACTTACAGGGCTGCCTGCTGTATCATTGTGGTTCCTCTCCCTTGGAGTCAATGCGAGCAAGCAGATGTCTTCATTATTTTGAGACCGATTGAACTGGACAGGCTGACGTTTTAGGCAGATTGTGGAATCCTTAGGAGAAAAGGCATACAGCTGCTATTCACAAGACTTGCGTCATTGAGAGTATCTTGTCAATGGCCTGGCTTTATCTGCTGCTGAATATTCTGTGTTAGGACTTAAATCATGGCTTTGTCGTATAAACCCCAAGGAAGAGAAAGCCCTTAGCAGCACGGCTCCAGGAGCAGAAGAGGCATCATGTCATTCCTCAGCCACAATGTGATCTTTGTATTCCCCTCATCCTTTGGGAGGAAGAAGTCAGTGCTAGCCTTTAACTTGCTTTCTTGGCGGGGAAATACGGCACAGTGAGGGGATGGAGCAGGAACCCCGCTGCTTATGGAAAAGTATTAGACCCACAGAGGCCGCTACCTGCTGCTACACAGACTATGGCTAGCTTGTTCAAAGCTTGTGTCTCTAACAAAGAATAAGCTTCAAGAATAGAAACAAGACAGAGCCTGTGTGGCAGTATGTTTGTGTAGAGGTGTGAAAGTTAGCTGTAGAAAAATGCTTGAAAAAATGCCAGTGAGTGGAATTCAAACAGCTACATCAAACACATCTACTAGAGGATTACAAGCAGCAAGCTTCAATTCCGGTTTCCTTCCATTGTTTTCTGGTTTCAGTTAGCCTTCGTGTCTTTTATTTCTTTTATTAATTGAAAAGTGGTTTGATATTTACACATTTCCTATTGTACTAATCCAGAACAGACTCTAGATTGCTTCATATTGTGAAATCACCCTGAAATCACAGCATGGAAGCCATGCATGTGTTTCATTCAAAATACATTTTTAAAATTACTGGACTGTAGGCACTGAAAAGTGTTAGCCAGTGTTATGTAACACCTTGTATATAAACATTGCACAGCACAGAATTGTCTTTTTTTAAAAAAAGAATCCAGCATTCATAAATTAGCTTTTCATAAAATAGCTTTGAAATTTGGGCTTGCTTTTCTAAAGAAACGGAGCCTGCTTTGAATTAGACAAGCTTGTGTTTGTGCAGTATGTTTTTGGCAAAGAGATTTATTAAGAGATTTATTTAAGTAAGAAATAGAGAACTTTTAAAATCCTGCCAGTTAAGAACACTGTATGCCTGCCTTCTTTACCCCTCTGCAGCCTAAACTTACAATGGCGAAATGCAGACGAAATGTGGAGAACTTCTTGGAAGCCTGCAAGAGGATCGGCGTGCCTCAGGTAGGTATTTCTGCCATCCTGACACGTTCCAGGTGCATGGTACTTCAGTAAATAAAACCTCCTTTGAAAGACTTGGTGAAAACAAAGTAATTAAAAGTTTGGAAAGGTTCACGTATAAGTTATGTCTCACAGCTTAGATCAGACTTATGTTGCATTGTCTTCCAGAGCAGAACGGGGTCAAGTATAGGTTATCAAAGGTCTGATTCACTTACTGCTGTGCATTAACTGCTGATGCAGTTCAAGCCTGCTTTTAGAGCTGCAGGTTATTTCTATAAGCACAACTACATTTTTTCAAGATTAGATTTTTGACAGCTCAAAGGTAGTATAAAATGTAGATGATGTTTTGCATGTGTTGTTATCCACAGGCTTTCCATGTTCCTTCAGAATAATTCTCTTACATGAACAACTTTATACTGTCTTACCAAGTCACAGTATTACTGGCCTTTCTCTGATGGTAGCTACCTTTGCATAGATCCTAATTCTTTCCATATATGTACAAGTGTTGTTCCTTGTCCTCTTCTCAAACTTGGAAGAGCTAGGCAGTGGGAACATATCAAATAGTCCATCTGAGCCCAGTTCTGTTTTATCCTGTCCTGTCCTTTCCACTTTGTCTTGTTCCAATAGTGAATGCAAATAGTTTTCATACGTAGTGTTTTCCTTTAATTTTTCTTCTAGTGCATTTATTGATTTGGTTTCTCTTCCTGCTGAGCATTAGTGCTTCTGCTATAGATGCTGTTTTCTTTCCTTTTTATTGTGAAAGGGAAAAGTAAGACCCAGTGACTGATTTCCTGGCTAAAAGCAATGTTCTCAAGTCACTCATGCAGTATTTTCTGACATTACTGGATAGCTTCACTTGCAACCATTTGAGCCAGTGGTGTTGTAGTACAGCATGTTTATCTTGCTGCCTGGCAATTTCATATGACTCAGTGGTGCATCACATTGCAGTGTGGTAGGAGTTGAAAGTGACCGTTAATACTTTGAAATCCTGCATGGTTTTGGTCCCCTAAGAAACTTCAGACTCTTCTTCCCAGCAGAACTGTACAGTATAATTTAATCTGGGGGAAAATTTTTCAGTTCATCCCAGCTTTCCTATTTATAGCTCCCTTGGATATGAAGGTGTATTTTAATGGGATCGCAGTGCAGAACAGATCACCGAAATGACCCACATTTACAAACAAACAAGTCACTGAAGAAAAAGCCCCCCCTAGACCCAGTCTGCTACATCTGCATCATCTACTGTCCAGGACCTTCCCGTTTCCCTCATATTTCTAGCTTTAATGAAAGAGTTCAAGGAGAGTGTCTCCAGGGAAGCTTACTGAAATTACCCCCACCTGAAACGTGTGAGTTGCTCTCACACGTCTAATTTACATCTGCTGAGATGTGAAGCTCAGATAGCTGAGTGCAGGAATGGCGTGGCAGCCTCTAGTTTAGTTTCCTTGCAAAGATGCCTGCAGGCATTTCCTTTCATTTAAATTCTAATCAAAGAAATAAAAGGCTTTCTGAAAGTATAGATCTGTGTAGAAATACCTTCGAAGAGGAAGGTTACTTTTAGAAAATGCCAATTTCAGGCACTGCAGCAGCTGTTTCTGTAGGGCTTGGCTAGTTAAAGCCCTGGCACCAGAAGAAACCAGTTGATAGGCACATCTAGATTTCACTGATTCACAGCAGTTACCTGTGTGAAAGGGGGGGAAGTTACACACTGGGAATAGTTACAGAACACTTAAACTCAAATTAGTAACAGATATCTCTGCAGGATAGTGCATTCGAGCAACAGTTGCACATAAATAATCCCTTGTCCTACTGTTTTCATTAAATAAGATACACGTGGAGACTTAGCTTTGGTGAGTCCCCAGTGCCCACAGCCTCTCAGACACCCATAGCCTCTTCTTTTCCCCTGGAGATGGTTTTCATTAAGGCCTGTGTAAACCGCTGTGTTTTTAACCACCAGGATTGTTACATGTGTAAGCTGTACCTCACTGAACACTAAATATTTGCATTAAGTGAGTTCTTTGCAGTAGTCTTGCAGATTCCTTTGTGAGAATTAACCAGCTGTGATAACGCTTCTCGAAGATGTAGGATATATCTGAGATGTCTGATGACTGACTGCTTCGTGGATGTTGCTATGGCTAACTGACTGACCTTTTTTTTCTGTCTGTTTTCCCTTCCTGCTCACACACTCTGGACAGGACAATCTTTGTTCCCCTTCTGACATTCTTCAGCTAAACCTCAGCGTTAAAAGAACAGTTGAGACTCTTCTTTCCCTGGGGACAGATTCAGAAGAATCCAGTCTTGTCTCCCTGTCCATTCAGCTCTGGGGCTTTGTGGTGTTTTACTGTACTCTAATGCTAACGCTCTGTATGTTCTATCGCTGGGTCTTTTTCCTCTAGCTGAAGGGTAGTGATGCTGCTCCCTCCTTCCATCACTCTGGTGCTTGGGAGAGGATTTGGGGTTTTGTCAAGACTGTGTGTATGAAGTGCTTTCTTTCCCACTGAGGGGACAGAGGTGACAAGCACCATGTGTAAACACATTGGTGCACCCACACAACCTTTTGTGACGTAATTCACATTTGTATTTGCTGTGCCATGTTTAGCAGATAAGCTTTTACCAGGGAGGAAGCTCTGTCCGTGAGCTAGAGCAGAGGACTGAGGTTAGGGCATGTGGGTGCACGCTGTAGTCCTCTGATGGGTGATGTACTGCTGGGAAAACTGCATTGACAGCTCGTGCCTCAGTTTCCCCATCTGTATAATGGGAATTGCACCCACTTTGAACTGTTTGAGGATTATTTGATGAAAAACAGTAAAGAATGTGAAGTCTTTTCTGTTTTCAACATCAGTGTTCTTGATGAGATCTCAGTCTTAGGAGACATGGTCTGGTAGGTTTTGTCCACAGGACTTTGTAACTGATTTTTCTTTTGTCATCCCCCCAGTCCATTATCTTGCTCCTGAGAGCATTTGATTTCTTGTATTTGTGGACTCTGGTGTATTACTTTGTCAGGACTTTTAAAATAACAATCAGTGGGTCCTGAGCTACCTGAGCTACATAACAGGTCAAGCAGGAAACGTTCAGAGAAACTGAGCTCTTCAGCAGTTTGAAAGAGATGTTTTCTGGCACAGAAGGAGAAAAATCTTCCAAGATGCTATCCAATGGCACAGAATGCTACAGCATTTTACTGTGCTCTGGCTAAAAATTTAAACTTGAGTTGACCTTTGATTGTGGGTGCCCAACCCATGTTTGTTCCATGTTTATTCCCTTCTTCCTCTTATCCTGTCGTTTTCAGAAACCTTTGTAACATACAACTGCAGAAATGTAAGTCCCAGCTGCATGATCACTCCTCGCTGTTTTACAAAACTCAGGTAGTTTTACATAAAGCTTCAAAGCTTTTCCCTTCCCAGGAAAAGCATCCTGGTGCTTTAATTCAATCTCAGGGACACCTCAGAACTTCAGGGCACTCCCCATGTGCTGTGTAAAAGCCCATGTCTCCTCAGAGTGTAGATTGATTCAGGGAACTCTGCTCACAGACCGGTGACAGGTAAGTGCAAAGTAAATTGGCTGTTCCAGATGGGTTTTCAGTGCATTTTGGTTACATCTGGAAATACAGCAAAGGGCTTGTAAACCTGGTTTAAGTGGTGTTACCATCCCAGTGTTAACCTGGCAGCAGCTTTCAAGCCCAGTTTAAGATACACAGGGGTTTGGATGCAGAAGTGGTCACTACCAGTAAAAAACATGTTACGTGTATGTGGATCTCACCAGCTCTTGTATCATAAAGTGAGTATTTAACAAAGGAGCAAGTAGAGGAGCTGATGCCCTCTTTCCAAATCACACACAGTGTTCTGTCCAAGCAAAACATTTTTGAGGAAAGAGGGGACCTTTGACAGGGGGAGGTTGTTTTATTTCAAAATAAGCTATTTTTGCACTGCTTACTGGTATGAACTAAAATGAACTCGGTTCCTATGTTTCTTAACTTCTGATGAACACTGTGATAAAAGCTGCAAGGGGTTTTACACTAACAGTGCCTTCCAGTTTTTAAAGTTTGTCTGTCACGACTGTCTGTGGTATGGAGTCATTCCAAAGCTTTTCCCCTTATCTATCTGCATACATAAGAAAAAAAGATAAGGCATATTTGCTCAAGTTTACAAGTACTTTCTCAAGAAGCACACTTTTTTTCAAGGTAACTTAAATTTGCTGGAAGAAAAATGTATTTCAGCCTGATCATATGGCTCACTGTGAGAATTTCAGTCTGGATTCACTTGTTTGCTTTGTGGGAGGAGTGTTGGTGGCCACTGTTGGTGCTGAAGAATTTCTTTTAAAGTCAAAAATCAGTAAAGATTCCAAGAGTGGAGAAAACAACACAGGTTGCTGTGGAAATAACACATGAAAATTAATCTCTGTAGCTCTATAGAAAGGACACACTTTGGTTATTCTCTACAGACACAGAGAGCTGTTGGATGTGTATCCTGACTGTTGTGGAGTGAGGATGGCCAGGATGTGCCAAGGACTTGTGTAGGATGAGGCTTTAAATCCATCTTAGACTGAGAATAGCACAATTACTAATAAACGCTTTGAAAACCTCTTTTTTTTGCATTTTGTGTATTACTCTGACTCCTTAGAAGGATTTTGGAGGTTACCTGCCACGTTCTGGAAGGCGAGTGAGCAGTAGTGACTCTCACGTAACATCGGATGGGTATTTGCCTCTGATGCTGCCGATTCCTCATCGCCCAGAACAGGGCAAGTGGCACTTTCTGCCTTTATTAGTGAAGTTGTGTCAGTCACAGAAATGAGTATTTTTTTTGTTCCATAAACCAGTTTGTTCTTTTTGCTTTTATTTGGTGCCTTCCAAGGAATTTTTGTAACGACAGAGATCAGCCAGAAAGACTTGAGGTGGGCAGCACATCTCATGAGATGAGAGTTGTGTTTACGTAGGACATTTCCCCTTAGACTTGTTCCACCAGTGTTTCCATTCTCTGCTTTAAAGCAGCCCTTTCCTCATGTGTGATGGCTAACCAGGTTTGCTACACGAGGGCTCCCTCACAAAGGCAGTTGTGTTTTGGGGAGGAAGCTGTGGTTCCTCTCCTGCTTTGCGTTGTTGCAGGTTCCATCATGTTGAAGCAAAGCTTTCCCCCCCGTTAGTTCATCATCTTCTGGTTTGCTCAGGTGCTGCTATTTCAGCGTGGGCAGAGGTAGAAGGCAGTCTGCTGCTCCCCACTTCTCCCACAGTCCTGTTCCAAATTATTCTTTGCACACTTTTGTAGTAAACAAACACAAGGGTTACCCCAGGGCCTCTTGAGTACCATGGTCACGGTTCTGTAAGTCACAAGCAGGAGTTTCCTTTCATACCTCTGTGTGTGTGTGCTGCCTGTCCAGAACATCTCATAGTTCAGTCACCTTTTACTTAAGTTTTGTTTTTGGGTTTTTTTTTTCTTTTCAGTTGAGTGTTTTTCATCCATTTTGTTTCTGTCTTTGTTTTGTTCCCCATTCAGGAGCAATTATGTTTGCCTCTACATATTTTAGAAGAGAAGGGTTTGACACAGGTAGCTGTGACTGTCCAGGCGCTCCTGGAGCTGGCACCCCCAAAGCAGCAGCAACTTCACCACTTGTCTGCTGTGTAAAGACCTCCAGGACCTTTTGGTTACCTTGGCTAAGCAGAAGGACGTGAAGACGTTACTGCCCATGCAGTGCATCCAAACACACAGAGCTCTGTCCTAAGGAAACGAGTTTCCATGATTCCTGACAGGAATGTTTTACTTCATTTCTCCATTTTTTTTGGAGATCTCAACAGTTTCCAATAACATTTTTACTATCAATATTTTTGCCCCTTATTTAAAAAAAGAGAGTTCCCTGGGAGGAGGGCAGGGAATCCAGTGCCAGGCTGTTGGAGCCCGCTGTAGAAACTGACCTTGTAGAGTGAAGACATGGGGTGTAGAGCCTGGAAAGCAATTCCTGGGGGAATTTGTTTCTAAAAGAAGGATGTTGCTGCAGTGGGTGGATAGGGAATGAAATTTATTTCCTTCCCCACAGGGTTCAAAGAAACCAGTTTCTTTGCCTTAAAAGAACACCACCAATTTCCATGATGTATTTTAAAAACTGCAACACACGGTCTTAGCCTGCAGTGTTTGATAGGGGGGTCGAACCTTATGTGGCTACAACTTGTGTTGGCATGTCCTTATTACTTAAAATTTGAAAGGAAAAAAAAAAAGTGATTAATTTTTTCCCCCAGGGGAAAATTACTGCATGTTTTCTCTGAAAGAAACGTTTTAGTAAAAGCTACTAAATCAGAACTGTTCAAACTGTGTTAATCACATCAGCATTCGCATTGGGTTCACTTTCTGTTTGCCTTTTAACATGTTTTTATCCAAAAATGCTTCCAATGGCAGTGGAGGGAGACACCCCACCTCCTCTCACCTCCCAGCCTGGCCAGGTGGGGCTGTGTTGGGTTACTCAATGGTTTTGTCAAGTGATGACATCAAGAGCCACGGGTGTATTTTCACTGCAGTGGGAAGTGCTACAGCCACCACGCTAGTCCTTAGAAGGCCATTATCAGATAATAGGTTTACTGGGGACAGAAGCATTCTGTGCAGGCCTGCCAGCATCTGAGAGTGTCCCAGCCACAGAGACGTGTGTTCTGAAAACACAGTTGCTGAGTTTCCAGAGGTTGGCTGTGGATCACCACAGCAGCCATCGTGTTGCAAGAGGCAGCTCCTAGGTGTGGGTTTAATGAGGCTTTGATGAGTAAAGCCCTTTATCACAGGAGGCTCTGTAGAGGAGTGCTAGCTTTACAGAGCTGCTGTTGCTCCCTTCCTCTTGCCTTAAGGTTTCAATGGGAAGTCGCTACACAGGAATGGGAGCCAGCAAGCTTCCCATTGTGCTGGGAAGTTGATCTGCAAAACAAGGATGTGCTCTGGTCCTAGTCATAAGGCCAGTTCAAATTTGGGGTTTTTTAACCCCAAAGAAAGACCTTGCACAATCCAGCTGAGCACCCAGGCAGGCCCTTTGTTAGCTTCTGGCCAGTTTAACGCTACACATAGACGGTGCACAGGGTCCAAGGCCAGCTTCAGGCATCTGGGGGTGCATTGGAAGCAGAATACACCAAGGGGGTTTCATGGGGTTAAAGGAAGGAGGAGGAGGAACGGGAACAGGCTAGATACAAGTTGGTTTTGCTGAAGCAAACCTGTCGCAGGGACAGGGGCAGGGACTGGTCTTTGCTGTGGTTTTCCCCTTTTTGATTTGCAGTTTTGTTTCTGCTCTGTTTTGCTTCATGTATTTCTTTCGAGGTCCATCATGGTGACTGTTGAATCCCTTATTCCACATCGTTATTCCAGTTGGTTCTCACTGGCATTGGTTGGTCTCACTGCAAGCGGAGAGGAGCCCCTGAAGGGCGTCACCGCTGCGGGAGCCCTTTCGCCCCGTAGGGAACACGAAGCCCAGTAACTTGCAGTACACGTAGGACGAGAGCAGCTCCCCACAGATGCACTTCCCTCCTTAAAGTAGCTCTCACACTTAATTTGGCTGGAAAGGGGTGTTGGTAATTGCTAAAGGATTGCATAAAAGGTTCTGTGGCCTCTGCTGCGGGGACTGCCACCTGCAGCCAGCAGGATGGGCCACAGATGCTTCTTGTATGTTTGTCACTGCACACAGTTTGGAAGGGGAGGGGGAGGCACTTACTTCACCTTAGTTTTCAACTTTAGGTCACTTGTGTTGTTACCAGGACGTGTTACTTTTCCTGTTGAAACCTTCCCATTGTAGGGGAGTCGAGGGGTGCGGTGTTTGCTCCAGTCCGGCTTCCAGCACTCGTGGAAACAAAACCTGACAGTATTTGGGTTGGTGGAAGTTTGACATTTCACTAATACTAGTTTTTAGGAACTAACAGGGTGGGGAGTTGAGCCTGAACTACAAGAAATGGTCATTTATAACCGTGTCTGAGTAATGCTGAGGTGCACAGGCCGGAGCTGTGAGCGCACGGCTGGGGGGTGGCGTGTCCCCAGTGTCACTTCATCTGCTCAGGCAGTTCCAGTGTGTGTCACCCTCTTGGTTTGATGTGTCTGATCCCCTGTTCTCACGCTGGCAAACACTAAATCTTGACCAGATGTTTAAGACACAAATCTCAACCTGAAGCTTCATCATATGGTTTATTTAATGTATTATACCAAAAATAACTTCAGTTCTCTTGTGCGAACTGGGTTGGGATATTTTTTTTGTGTATTTATGTGCAATTTTTTGTTGTATCCCGGGGGGGAAAAAGATATTTTAAAGAAAACATGTATAAAATGCTATTGTGTCTTAAAGCCACGATTGTCTTTCCCCTCTGGGGCGTTTGTGCTGGAGGACGTGGGAGGAATTCATCTGATGTTCATACACTGAGTCCCTCGTGTCACCATCCTCCCTCGAACTGTGTGGAGCACTGAGCGGTGCCTGAGGCTGAGCACAGCTCCACACTGGAGATGGAGCAGTGCAGGTACTCGGGGGTCCCTGATGGCATCGTGGGGATCGGGGCAAAACAGCCAGAGTTTGGGGCTTCCCCCTTGGGAAGGGGATGAGGCTTTCAGATGGCCCCGACCTCAGCTTGCTGCTTAAAATAAATCAGAGATGACTTGTTACAGAGCCGAGAACACCTCCATTGTTCTTGGTAGTGACACGATGGCAAATGGTGTTTTTATCCTTTTGTGACTATAAGTGGCTCTTTGAAAAGATGTTTTAGGAACAGAGGACTTTTAAGGTGAATTTGGACATTAAACCAATTCTTTTGTATAGATACTGTGATGTTTTATAAAGCTATTCTAATTTTGTTATTTCTGAGGGCAGTGTAAAGCTGTAATTAATAGAGTAAAGGATTTTAAAGCTTCATCCCTTGTGTATGTCTGTAAATACATTCCATAATTTCTAAGTCTGTTACATATAAATGTATTTGAACATTGTCTATTTTAAATTGCCTGTGCTCTGCCAGTAGTGTGAACTTCTAGCACATCAGTAATATAAGAGGAAACCTTGGGTAATCCAAAATAAAGTTTTACGGCTTCCATCCCTTACTGTGTTCTTCCTGCTGCTTTTCTGTTGCATTGACAGACATCACCTCCTCTGTGGGGTGTTTGTTCCCCTGCCCCATGGGCACAGGCAGCACTGACAGACCTGCTTTGTGTCTCTGGTTTCCATAGTCACCCGGGAGAGAGAAGTTCCATCACTTTTACACACGCTCTGTGGCCACATCAGAAACTTCTGGGGATATTTTTAACCTTGCCCAGAGGGGGGAGAAGCAGCAATTTAGCACAGAATCTCCCCCAAAGTGAAGTGTGGGAGCTTGCTGCTGCCAGCACTGGTGTTCTGTGCCTTCCTTGTCTGTTGGTTTCTTTTATCCCATCTTGGCTGTGATCTGTAACACTTTCACCTCTGCTTCACGCCCCCGTGGCATTGGAAAGGTTTGTTCCTCTTAGCCAAGATGTTTGCTGCTCTTTTCTCCCCTCCTCATAGATAGTGTTTTTATTATTTAAAAAAATAAACAAGGTCTGGAAGTTGCCACCAGCCCACAAACCCTCATCCATGCTGTGCAGCCCCCTGCTCACCCAGCTGCCTCAGCATCCCTGTTTGTCCAGCCACTGACTCCAGCAGTCGCTTTGGGACACCTTGGTTCCTGTGTCGGGGCTACCCAGCCCTCTCCTGGTGTCCACTCCCTGCTCTGGCAGAAGCTTTCTAACCAGCTTCTGGGTCTCCAGCCTTTCCTCTCCATTTACCTCCCAGGTAAGCAGTTTCTCCAAAGAGCTCAGGATTTCAGGTTTTCCTGACCCTGGTCCCACCTCTCTTTAGCTGGAAAAACAACGAGCAGCACCAAACCCAGCCAAGTTCCTCAAAATGGCCAGGTTTTGGGATGCTGCTCCCTGCTCCCACCACTGGATGTGCTCAGCCCGTTACTTGGCAGCTGTACAGCAGAGGACCAGAAGTCCCTGTGCAAGGTGAGGCTGGTGAAGAACACGGTGCCCTGGGGACGGCCAGTGCAGCAGAGGGAGGAGTTGGGTGGGTGGGGTGGCAGCATGGCCACAGTCTCCAGGCCAGTGCTTGCCCTTCCTACCCCTGTTCTCACAGGGGTTTGGTTAAGAACCTTTGCTCTAGGGTGGTCGTGGTGGGACTTGAGATGTCAGCACCCCTGTGTTACTGGAACAGCAAACCCAGTCCTGCTGTTGTGCTTTGGGGGGGAGGTGTAATTGTCCGGTTTCTGAAAGGAAAGGTGCCCCTTTCCCCATGCATGTGGGGCTTCCCCATTCTGGAAGTGGGCTTTGCCGTACCTGTGTGACCCTGGTTTCAGGGTGGTTTGGTTTTGGGTTGGTTTAGGGTTTTTTTTACCTTTGAGCAAGTGACTGAAATGAAAGTTTGGAATTACTCTGTGACACAGTGTGCTGCGTTTTGCTTCCTACTGGCTCGCTTGCTGCAGCTCCAGGGCCGTGATGAGCCATAGGAACAAGAGGCTGGCAGGAGGAGCTGGGGCTGGCAGGGGACCCCAGCCCTGGCACAGCCCCTGGATGTGGAGAGCTTTTCAGAACTACATTTTGGTCTCTGCTGAAAGTCAAGCAAAGCCGAGCTGCTGTCATGCTTCAGATTTCAGTTGGCTCTGTGTCCAGCGTGCGCCTTGAGTGTGACATCACAGTGGAGTTCTACTGCCCCTCCGTTCAGCCCCGCTTTTTCCATAGCTCAAAGCCTCTGAAGAGTCTCTGATCAAACTTCTTCCCTCCCACCCAAACAGGTCACTGTTAACACCCACCACATACAGAAAATACTGCTCTGAAACTACCAGGTCAAAAGAGGCGTTAGATTAGGAGCCTGGCTCCCGGTGCTGCTCCGAGGTGGCTCCTGCACCAAGCCTGCGGTGCAGACGTGGGATGTGAGCACAGCCCTGGCTCCGCTCCTGCCAGCACCCACTGGAGCAATCCCTGGATCCCTGTGCTTACCACCATGAGGGGACCATGGAAAGACGGTGAATGTGGAACCAGTGTCTGGTTTCAAGCAAGTGGCAGCGCTCCAGCAGTGACACCGATACTTCTAACCCAAGTTTGCCTGAAATTTAAGCGCTCCCTTGGCAATCAAATGTGCCTGATAGTCGGGCACCAGCCCCTGTCCTCCCGTTCAGACCAAGTTCGGCATCAAAACCTCTCTGCTCACAATTTCAGTCATCTCACTTGAACTTTAGAGCTTTTGGCACAGCTCAGCTTGGACATAAGGACGTTGGATGGTGCCAGCATGGGCTGGTCACAAAGAGCAGAGCAGACTTTGTATGGCCTGAGCTCACTGCCCTGCGCGGGAGCATCAGGAAGCAGCCAGCTCTCCCACAGGGCTAATTGTGCACAAACCTGCATGTGATGGACTGTTGTGTCTGGAGGAAGGGCAGCCCTCTCACTCTAAAGCAGCACCACACTGCTCCCCAGCAGCTTCACTCCCTGCCTGCTGCCTCATCTCGCTGGGCAGAGGCAGTGCCCAGGAGTGGGTATGGCTGGGACAGAGCACCTTGTTGCTTCCCTTGGTCAGAAGTTACAGGGAGCGACTCTGTGCTGATGTTTTGTGGGACTGTGGGAATGGAAACCTGTGAGCTTTTGACTGCCTGTGTGTTTGCCACTGCAGATCGTCAGCAGTTTTCCCCCTGCTGACATAATGGCCACACTGACAGCACAGGGAATGCTGCCTGAGGATGTGGATACCAGTCCTGGGTTTGGCTGGGACAGAGTTAATTTTGTCCCTCGCAGCTGTACAGTGCTGTGCTTTGGACTCAGGATGCTGACAGCACGCTGATGGTTTAGCTGTTGCCAAGCAGTCAAGGACTTTTCAGCTTCTCATCCTGACCTGACAGTGAGAAGGTGGGAGGCACCCAAGAGCCAGGGAGGGGACTCGGCCAGGACAGCTGACCCCAGAGATATTCCATGCTATATGACGTCACGTTCAATATATAGCTAGAGGCTGGACAGGAGGCAGCGTGGCTCAGGAACTAGCTGAGCTTTTGGAGGTGAGGAATTGTGCTGTGCATCACTTGTTTTGTATATTAGTATCATTAATCTTCCCTTTCTGTCTTATTAAATTGTCTTTATCTCAACTCAGTTTTACTTTTTTAATTTCCAATTCTTTCCCCGATCCCACTGGGGCAGAGGGTGTGGGGGGAGGTTTGTGGTTGTTTTAGCTGCCAACAGGGTTAAACCACGACAGACTTGCCCTCCCTGCCTTACCCAGAGCCACAGCAAACACCAGCGTGCCAGCCACGGCCTGGAGCCTGCAGAGAAGGACCTCAGTGCAGGTGAGTGGCTGGGCTGTTAACAGCGTTACCTCCTGTCAGTGTCTGTGGAGCACTTTGGGGGATACAGTGTTTCCCATGCTTCAACGCAGTTCCCTTTGTACTGGAGACCAGAGTCTCTGCTGTACAAGGGCAGCTCTGAGGCCTTAAGAGTTACTGCAGCTTGGCTGTAACTATGTCTATCACCAACCCTGTTCCCCAGAATAGTCCAAGCTCTGTTACATGGTTTATTTTGTCCTGTCAGACAGACAGACTGCAGCGCCCTGCCCAGCAACAGCCCTCCAGCATGTCTGTGGCCAGGCTCCTTATCGTGTCTTTTTCTTTGTTCCAAGTTTTTCCTTCTTCCCTTTTTCTTTCTGCTTTGCTGTCTGTCCCTCCCGCATCTTCACGAGGGCCTGGTAGGGGCCCAGGTGTCTGCGGACCATTGTACCTTTCCACCAGGCCTGCAGCTGCAAGGAGGAGAAAGAGAGAGGTCTTAGGGGAAATCTCTCTGCAGGGGTACCTGGTATAGCTCACTGCCCAGAGCACATCCCCTGTGCTCCCACTGTGCACAGCAGTTGGGCCTGTGCCAGTGGAGGGCATCTGCAGCTGGCAGCAAGGGGAAGAGCAGAGGAACTGCCCTGTGAGCCTCCCTGTATCACCCAGGCAGTGGGGCTGGTGTGATGAGCATGGCCCTGTATCATTCGAGGTTCGCTCCCTGCTCAAACCTGCAGCTAGCTGCTGGCTTTGTGTCTGCCCCAGAGGAAATGGACAGGCTTTACCTGTCCTTTGCTCGTGCCACCCCACACCAGCCAACTTTCTCAGGCCATTTTCTGCCTGAACGAAACTTGACTCCCAACTTCTGATGGATGGAGCAGCACTGGCTCAGCTTTGCTCCCCTTTACCTTCAGGATGCTCTTCAGCTCCAAGGCATCCTGCTCTAGTTCTCTTCTTCTGGCATCCTTCTCTGCCCGGTCACTGATGATGGTTTCCTCAAAAATCTGGCACTGCAAAATAGCACAGGGTTGATGGCAGCCACATGAAAGAGACATTCCCCCCTAACTGGCAGGGCCAGCCATCGAGGTTCCTGCTGCCCAGCAGCTTGTTGAGGCAGGGCAGGGCTCAGCTGGACCCTGGTGCACTGAGTCTTCTCCTCTGCCTGCTCCCCTCATCCCCACTGCCTGCTTCTCACAGCCCAGCCAGGGCTGCTCCAGACAGTGAGTTGTGGTGGGGAGTCCCCAGCCCCTGTTCCAAGGAGCTCCCGGGCAGCCCAAGGGTAACATGTCAGCACGGACCGTCCTCCTCCCCCTCCTTTATTTGATCTTTCCTCATTCCAGATGGCAAATGCTGCTCGTTACCACAGCCCATCCTAGGGCACTGGGAGCTGCTGCCAAAGCCAAACCTCTTGTGGCCTGGGTGTAATTAACCCTCCCATCCTGTGCTGTGAAGTGGCTGGTGTGTCTGATGGCGTCTCGGGCAACAGATGGTGGGAGGAAGGACCCATGGTCCCCCAGGGTAGGCAGCAGATGATGTACAAACTCACTTGGGATGCCAAGGTGACAGTGTACAGAGTGAAAAATGAGCCCACAAGCAGGGAATCGTCTCAGTCCCATCATCTCAGCCCCAGGGACAGTAAGGAATGATTACAAGTTCATTCCTTCTGGCTTTAAAGCACCCCTTCTTCTAGACACTTCTCCCTGCCCCGTGCCACGGGCTCTGCTGTGTGCAGAGCCCAGCAGTTAACTAAGGAACCAGAGTGGGGCAGGGATGGTTTTAACAGGAATCCGTTCCCTGAGAGCCCTGTGCAGCTGTGACTGAGCATCACAGGAAGGGATGAGCTGCCCTTTCAGGCTCAGCCCCTCTTACCCAGATGTTGCTCGAAGGAGCAGATTTCTTCAGACTAATGGTGACAAACTAAGGGGAGGAGTATTGATGGGATGGGACAGTGTCTTTACCCTGCACAAAGGCTATTGACAGTGCTCTGATTACATGCTGGTATTTGGAAATAGCTGGAGGGGAAACATCATCATCATCATCCCTCCTTATGTCACAGGTGGCAAATAGAAGATGACTACTCCACCCCTGCCTTCCCAGGACCAGTCCTCATAACCCCTTCCTACATCTCAAGCTTACTGATTTATATTTGTTTTCCCATGGTCCTGGTTCCTCACCTGAACGAGGGTAGGAAAAAGCCAGGATGCAGTTCTGCATGACTGAGCACTGACCTGCTGCTGCTGTCTTACCTCCTCAGCAAGCCTCTGCAGCGTTCCCATGTTGTTTGCCTTTGATGCTTTCAGGGCGTCCAGTTCTTCGTCTTTAGCATCGGTGTCATTTTCGTACTTGTCCACCCAGTATTCCAGCTTCTCCTCCACCTTCTGCACGGGGACAGAGTGATGCTCAGCACCATACAAAGAGTGTATGAGGAAAGGTTTGCTACTCTCATCTGGCCAGATCTTTCAGGACCATGGTAAGAGTCCCATGAATTGTGCACGGTCAATGTTTCCTTCCTGTCTAAGCCTTGAAAAGGGTCAAACCCCCAGGACTGGTGATAAATTACTGGTGGGTTGCAGACCCTTTGCTAGGGCTGTGGCACTGGACAGGGGATGAAGAGAGGCTGGGCTGGGCTTTCAGAAATGCATAAGGGATGGAGAAGGGCTGGGTGTAGGTTCTGTGTACAGAAGGGGGGTGGTGTAATGAAACAGTGAGGAAGCTTTTATCCTCTGCCCAGCTCCCTGTCTGCTTTCTGGATTAAACTCAGCACACCAGGAACAAGGTCCCAGGGGACAGCACTTCACTCTATTTCAGGTTGTGAACTTGGCTTTGTCTCACTGGTGAATAGGAGGGCAGGTGTTGCTGTAACAGTCACGCAGATGACTTCCTCCCATTCACAAATAGCTTCTCCATAGCAACAACCAGCACTGCCTGCATGGAAAAATAATCTGAGGAAAAGCATCGATCTCATTACGGTGTCACAGCTGGACACACAAGGGAGATGGGGGGAGGGGGCATGGTCATCCTCTTCTCTGTGAGTTCCTATAAAGCCACCAGCTGCTGTCTGACCACAGAGAGGCTTGCATGTTGTGTTCTGCTAGAGGTCAAGCAGGCTGCAGCTTGTTCTTGGCCAGTTCCCTTGCTATGAAGCATTGCTCAGACTGAGGTGCTGGGCTACAGAGGACATTTCAACTGCTCTCAAGATACAGCACTTTTCAGCACTCAAATGACAGTTTTTACACTTTATGATTATTTTTTGTTCCATTTTGTACTGGCAGTTACATGAGGAACCCCACAGTAGGAGAGGCTTTTCCCCAGGTGTATGGTTCAGGAGATGCTGGGCGGTGTTACTCGCGGTAACGGGCACCGCTGCTGCTGATAGGAAAACTCTGAACCTTTGGAGCAACAGCACAAGGATGCTGGTGGCTGTTTGCTGCTGAAAATGGGTACAGTGATTGTGAGTTAGCAGTTAGCCAACCCTGACTCCCCCTCACATTAAGACAAGGCAAAACTGAGCTGGCAGTTTGTGTCATCTCCTTCTCAGTGCCCCCACCATGCAACACTTGGCTCCGTGATGCTGTTGCCCTCACTTTGTGTGGTAGCACTGCCCTGAGTCACTGGGAGCCCCAGGTACTGCCAAGGAAGGTCTAAATAAGCTTCCAATTAGCTGAATACACCTATCTGAGGGAGGAAACATCCCTAACACCTGAATAAACAACGCAAATAACTTAGTTTTAAGGAAATGTTTCCAAATGCAGTAAATCCCAAGTCTGGAAGAGCTGGGTTAATTAAGACCTGAAGATAAGTAGCAGCAATCAGGAACCTGGTAAGTTTGACAGAGCAATAACTGGTTTTCTGCAGGCACTCACTGATGGCATAATGTTTATCAGTTGCTATTTCAGGCATTAGCAGAACGTCACACGCACCTTATGGTGTTGCCGGAGGAAATTTTCAGTCTCCGTGTGGACTCGAATCTCTTCCTCAGTTTTGCTCCTCAACTTCTGCCATCAGCACAGACAGAACACATGAGAGACAATGTTAGTGCACACCAGTGAGCACACACGTGCCACTGAAGGCCAGCCAGGGGATCAAGAGCACAGGAGCTCCCTGTGTAGTCCACAGACATCTCTCCCAGTGATGGAACTGAGGGAGGACTCTTCCCTTACTAGCTAGAGGTGCCTTCCAGCAGGGACCATGAGGAAGGGCTTACCTGAATTTCCTCCTCCAGGAACTTCTCTGCATTCCTGCACTTCTTCTGGGTTTGGTGGACCTGGAGGTCTGTGCTTTTCTTCACGTAGCAGCTCTCCATGTTTGTTTTGGCCTTCATCTCCTGGAGCTCGTCTTCGAGGTAGGCAATCATACTGTCTCGGTTCTAGTGGAGGAGACAGAAGCAGCACAAAAGCAAGCTTGGAGACAGGGTCAGCTCACAGTTTCTTAATGTCTCCACTCCCTGACACACTCAGAAGAGAAAAGGCCATCTATAGGCTTCACACTTTCCCTGATTGTTGCTCCATTTCATCCTCTGCTTCAAAGGGAAGTTTGTTTTCTAAAGCCGTACAGGAGGCAATTAAACCCATCAGAGTAATTAGCTCTGGAGAGGACGGAGTGATGAACAGATTGGGACAAGACACCAGGGTTCTGGTCTCTGGTCCAAACCATTTCAACTGCTTAAAGTTAGGCTTTCCTAGCCTCTTGGGTTAGGCCATCTCAAAGAGTGATCATCTGTACGAGGAGGGTAAACACCTCAGCCCTACACACACCAAAGTCTGATTTCCTAAACTATTTCCTTACTCTTATTCCTTGGATTCATTTTTTTCCTAATTACACAGCAACTGTATAAACAGCCTTTGGCAAAGGTGACAATCTAATCCTGTCCCACGCATAGGTTTGAACAGTCCTTTCTTGAAGTCTTACAAAGTGGGATGGTGCCCACTTTGTTGGAAAAGCATACACCCAGGGCGAGGAGGAAGTACCAAAGAAACACTGGTGATGAGTGCCCAGCGTAGTTTCACAATGCAGCTGAGATTTCCTGGAGGAATTCTGTCCCCAGGAGCTCCCCCCCCGACAGGAATCCTGAGACACACACCCCATTTATCCAGGGTTTAGAGTGTGCTCAGGAAGCAAAGCATGTTGCTTGGATCGGGATCGTTGGTTTGTTTCCTCCTTTTTAATGAATTTCTTTGAGTAACAGGTAATGGTTCATTAATCTGGGGTCGGGACTTGGAAGATCCACCTGTAAAATGAAAAAGTCTGGGCTTCTGTACTAAAGAAGAGTTAAAGAAGGTCATCAAAGTCTCCAGTGCAGTTCTGCAAGATGGACCTTCGTGCCTCTGGTCTGGCGCCCGATTGCTCCATTACCCCTTTCTCTTTGCTCTCCCGCCATGCTGTGACAGCTCTGGCAGCCTTCAGCCAGACCTTGCAGCTGAAAATGAAACACTGAAGTGCTGGCATTTCAATGCTTTGAAGCCCACATATCTTGTCTCCCAAGCACCCTCGCATTCCTCAGCTCTGTAAACATGGAAAAACGCCACAGGAAGAAGCCAGCTCAACAGGGCTGTGTTTAAAAGCGTGACTCACTTGGAAAAGGTTTCCTTCTAAGAAGAGTTTGTAACGGTTGGAAGGAAAAGCCTTCCCTCCCCCTGCACCCCTTGTCGGACATAGTTAGGAAAAGTAGCTTTGTAAGGCTGGGACAGGCAGGGGCCTTGGTGTTTTGTGGGTTTAAAAGTCAGGCACTCACTTTTTTTGAAGGTTTCCAAGATCAGATATTCTTTTTCAGCCCTACTGTCATATGACTGTGGGCAGCTACAGACACGGCCTATTTATGCCTTATTAAGGGTTCTGGTTATGGGCTCTGCTTTCCCTCCTGTTACATTTTGGCACTGGGAGGGGGTGTGTGTTTTGTGCTCCTGGTCAGTAGACATGGGAGCTGACCATACCCTGTACTGTGGGGGAATGATGTCTAAATGGAGGGGCTGGCAGAGAGACTGGGGAGATGCTAATGAAAAACACTGATTTTTTGGGGCTAGGGCTCAACAAAGCCAAGTGCTGCTGATGTCGGGTGTTCTTGCCATCTGCTAAGGATCTGCAAACAGGTCAGAAAAGAAGGGTTCAGCCTAAGTTACCAACTACTCAGATATTAGAGAGGTGAACACTGCACCAGGGTCTTTTCTTTTTCATTTCATATTTTAGTAAACGGCCTTTTGATTCCAGCACCCCAGCCAGGCTGGAGGCCCGTCTGCTCGCTTTGTTTTCTTTGTTGCATGGCATGGTTGTGGTTTGGATTTGGTCTGTGGTGTTGTAAAACATCTCCATTAGAGGTGGGGAGTCTGGGGGCTTGGTTACACAATCCGAACCAGACGGGAAGTGAAATGCAATACCCCGTGAGTGGTTTATAGCAACACTGTTGCTGGGAGAGGGAAAATCGTCTGCAGGCAGCTACCACAGCCCAGCTGAGGGACCTGGCACTGCAGAAACAGGGCACATTCACTACTAGACTGCAAGCAGTAAATGCAAAAGTAAATGCCCAAAGCCTGTGGGCACCATCTGTGGAGTACGCTGTTCTCTGAACTTCCAGGGGCAGGCACTGGGAAAATGAGTTCATATTTATTCATTCTGGTTTGTCACAGCAAAGGTCCCAGCCAGGACACGGCGTGTTCTCATACAGTTAACGCAGCAAACCCCTGGGCTGCTTATTTGGGATGACTTCAGCCTTCAACCTGCCAAACCAAAGATGCAAAATCCTACCTCGTGTGTCCAAAAGCAGAGACTGAGATCAAAACCCGGGAAATAGCTGACAAGGGCCCGTCTGCTTTGCAAACAGGTAAACAAGCTGATTTTCTCTGATCTCTCAGCTCCCAGACATCAGCTCAGAGGCCTGTCTGCCGCTGCTAGCCGGTGCCATAGGAGTCTGCCCCACAGATGCTGTGGGCTGCAAAAGCAACTGCGCTCAGCTGGAGAGGGTACGCTGTGCACTCCTGTGTTTCCCTTTGCTTTGATTTCTCTCTCTTGTGAGCGCTGCCTCCACCTCTCAGCTCTTCCACGGCCATTAGTATTTACAGCCACTTAAAAATACAGCTGGTTGCAACCAGCAAATGGGAGTGAACAGTCTGAGGAATTCCTCCAGCAGCCGGATAAACCCCCTGCCGCCAGCAGCGTACCCACTGCCCCACATTTGGCTGGGGCTTGGAGGGGCAGGGCTGCTGTGCTATGTGCAGGCAGCGAGCACACCAGCAGAGCCCTCTGCCTCCTTGCTCCCAACACTGAGTGTGTACGGGCTCAAGGCTTGCCACTAGCAGCTGCTGTATCTCAGCTTGCAAAGCCTGAAGATATGCTTAGATCCACACACCTGCTGCGCCCTGGACCCGCTTCCCCCGAAACCACAGCGCAGCCCTAATAGGGCCATAGCCCCCATATCCATCCGGGCTGCCAGGTCATCCCCCTGCTGCAGTCCCCTGAAAGGGCAGCAAGGCCTGGAAAGTCACCCAGCCTCGGTAACATGGCATCTGCATGTTACTGGTAACATGGCATCTGCAGCCCTCCTGCTAGCTCACCTCCAGCCCCAGCAACTGCGCGTGTGAGCTGTGCCAGGGGTGCTTTGCTGGCAGAGGGAGCAGACCTGCTGTTGGCAGCAGCACTCTTGTCCACTGCCCTGTCCCACTGGAGCCAGGTTTGGATCTAGGGCTCCAGCTCCGGGTTCTGCTGAGCTTGGGGCTCTGCCTCGGGGCTCTGGGTTCTGCCCTGGGGCTCTGCCAGCTGAGGAATGAAGCTGCCCAAGAGCTCAGGACCATTGCAAGCCTCATCACCTGGTGCATTTCTCCAGTAGCAACACGCACCCGTGGGTGTATATATATGTTTAAAACATTCCCCCCCAAGCACTTTGTTAATGCATTTCTCCTGGGAAAGGTTAAGGGAGGAAACGTGACGGATTTCAGTTGTGCTACTACACGCCCTACTGAGAGGCGCGCTGGTACCATGGAGCTGGGTGTGTGATCAGAGCCCACACAGGGTAAAAGTTACAGACCTGTTTTCCCCCTTGCTGTGGTGCAGCATCTTTGCTTTCTGCCTGGTATGTGGCCTGCAGTGTTGCTGCTCATTATAAAACTGCACCATGACTTGCACATGAGCATCCTGCAGAACCCCCAGGGCGTTAAGAGCTCTCTGGGTGAACAGCAGTGCAGGAATTCTGAAGTTTACATTTCCCTGATTTTCATGATAAACTATATCATGTTGTAGGATATTAACTGGTTTCAAAATCTGTACAGGCTGCTGTCACTTGCCTGGGAAACCAGAGAAAATGAGTAAATTTGTACAAGCTGGAAAATGAACACTACAGCAGCCAACTCCTGCAGCCAAACTGGAGCTGATGCTAGGGTGATGCTCCTGCACGGTGGGGTAAGAGCAAAACCAAAGCAGTCATTTCAGCTCCTTTAGAGACATCAGTGCTTTCCAGAGGAAAGAAAACAAAATAAATAGGAACATTTAGCATTTGCTTTGTGTTCCATTAGAAAGAAAAATGAGCTTAGCAGGCTAATACAGCATTAATTAGCATCTCATTAAGAGCTACCAAGGCTGAAAGTACCAACATGCAGGCAAAATGAAGGGAAGACTGTGTTTTTCTGGTGCCATGATTAGATTTTCTTGCTTTTGTCTTCTTCTCCACGAGACTGGAGACAACCATGTAGGCTTTTGTCTACAGGTCTGTGCATTATTATTGTTCAAAGTACTCCAAAATCAGCAAGTTGTGTTTGTGTTTTTAATTACTTGGCAAGGTGACAAATCATGCAAGTGTCTGTAAAACTGCCTATGGGAAAATCCCATATGAGGCAAAGAGAAATTATTCTCCCTTGGGAGACAGTCAGACACCATTATTTTTGGCACAGGAGGAAAGCACTGCTTGAAAGTAGTCTTGGCTTTGATTTGTTATCAAAGCTGAAACTATAAGGAAGCCCAGAAAAGGACTTGTAAGCTGCAAACACAAAAGCCCAGATGAGTGCAGAACCACTTGATGAGGCAAACAAAGCAAGAACCAAATTAGCAGAAGAGCATCGTCTCAGTGCAGGAGCTACACACCTTCCTATGGCTGCAAGAGGTAGGAGAGGAGCAGGGCAGGACACAGAGAAGTGTGCCTGACTGCAGTGCCAGGACATTGCTGCTTGTGTGACATGGGATTCACAGACTTGTAGGGGTTGGAAGTGACCTCCAGAGATCGAGTCCAGCCCCCCTGCCAAAGCAGGGTCCCTAGGACAGGTCACACAGGTCGGCAGCCAGATGGGTCTTGAATATCTCCAGAGAAGAAGGAGACTCTACACCCCCCTGGGCAGCCTGTCCCAGGGCTCTGTCACCCTCACTGTGAAGTTCTTCTGCATGTTGGTGTGGGATGATTGCAGGGCATTGTACACCAGTGCCTGGGAAGGCATTAAACCAGACCAGGTATGTGTGCTGTGTGCACAGACACTGCAGGGTGTGAGGAGCACTACCCAGAAGCATTACCTCATCATGGTCACCAGTTTGGGCACTGGCAGAACAGAAACTTCCCAGTAGCTGTGGGAATCTGACTGAGAAAGGGACAATGTGCAGAAGCAAACAGACAACATGCAGTCTCTAAGCCTGACCAACTATCCAGCTAATTCCATTTAACTGCCATGCAGGTGTCAAGGGACTTTTTGGTTGTTCCTCAGGGCCTGGAAATAGGCTCCCATACCATCTCCAGTGGCAGTAAGAATCATCCTGTAGATGTTCTGCTCAAATCTGTAGGGAAAAAGAGTTCATGCTTCATTTCTCTTTTAGTTCCCACAACTGTTCTTCCTTGGTTTGTCTCCTAACTTGCTATCCTTCCATTTCTTTCTGTGACTTCTTTCTCCTCTCAGTTACGTTCACTTCCCCCCCCCCCGCCCCAGTGTTCTTTTCATCTTGCCACACTTCCAGGGCATCTTATGCATTTCCAGGATCTCTGCTAGTCCAGACAAATGAATTATCCTATCTTGGACATTCCTACTTTCTTTGCTGCTCTACTATCTCCTCTGGGCCTCTGGTGTTCTGTCAGTTACAGATAGCTGTGTGTGCTACCCGTGCCAGTAGATCCTTCACGTTCTTACAACCATCCTGTATTTACAATTAAACTTTTCACCACACATGCATCCAGGCTGCCAAAACAAAACCTTAATCTTTTATAAACTGTACTTCACCAGCATGTCAGTGGTTTAAGATTCCTCCGTAGCCAACTCTGTACTGGTTTGATCACTGTCCACTCTTGCCTAAAGACAAAACTCAGTGAGACCGACTCTTTCATCGGATGCCCTGGCTGTCCTCTTGCTCAGCACTGCACCAAGTGTCACATTCTTGTTCCTTCTTTGGGTCCTTGCACAGCTCTGAACCTGCCTGCCTCCTGCTTGGTTTCTGTCACACACTCTTCCCCTGCTGAGCAGGGCTGGGCTGTGTTCCTGCACAGAGCTGTGTGTGCTTTGACTCTGAAGCACACGCAAGAGCTGAGCCTGAGTTGTCTGGTGAGCATCAAAGTGATCAGGGGGGTGTCATTCAATTGATCTACGCCTGTGTAGCCAGTCTGACACGTCCAGAGTGCCCCAGACTTACTGTGCACACACACCCCATTTGTGTGCTGCAGACAGAAGGGCTGAAGCCTTCCAGAAAGATCAGGCTGACAGCGTATGTGCAGTAACACCGACCTGTCCCTGTGTAGGATTTCCATGTTTGGCATTTTCTAAATGCCTAGAAAAATAGATTAAAATCATGACATTCTCCCCAGAAAAAAAATGTAGGAAGAAAACTGGCATGGCCCTGTGCCAGCTTTATTTCTTTCTCACTCCCTCATCATGACACTTTCTTCTGTGCCAGGTGTCACGTCTGTGTGAGTAGGTGGGACAGAACCAGAGATGCTGCTCTCTGCAGACAGCTTCTTTCTGAGTGCAGATGCCTGTGCTCTGCCACTCCCAGCAGTGGTTTTGGGGTATTCTAGTTTGATCGTGGCTTCTCAGGATTATGAGTGTTTTGAGCTCCCATTTGAAAACCACTGGGCACTGCTCTTAAAGTCACTAGCAGGCTTATTCAGGATACCAAGCTTGATTACAATTATTATGCTTCTATATTCCTGAATGATGGCTTGTTACAGATGCCACACACACTCTCCTCCTGGGCAGCAGAAGCCAGCTCGCTAACAGGCTTCCCCTCACTCCAGCATGATGCCCAGTGCTAAGTGATCTCACCTGCAGTTCTATCTCGGTTTCTTTCTTGACATCTTGCAGCTGTTTCTCTAGGGACTTTACCTCCTTCTTTCCTTCCTCCTCCCTGGAGAAAAACAGTGAAATACAATTATTTGAAAATATATTTTTTTTTAAAAAAAAGATGAGTTGTTTACCCAGAAAGGGAAATTCCTGTCTCCTGATCCATCCCAACACTTAGCTGAACACTGTCCCACTTATCCTGCTCACTCAATGTGTTTCTAACAGCTGAACTAAAAGAAAACACAGAAACTTGGCCTGCTTCTTTAGACCAGCAGAAGACATGCTGCTTCCCAGGGGTAAGTAGGAAAAAAAGGCATTCTCCTCCTCACTCTGAGCCTTGGGGAGGCAGCACATCTGCAAGTCAGCAATGGACATCCCACCAAAGGTAGTGACATGGTAAGTGCATCCTGAAAGAAGAGGTGCATGGCCTGAGCAAGGAGGGTGGAAATGAAAGGGAGAATGAGCCAAAAAGCAGGGGATGCTCTTGCTGAAAGTCTGGTGTGGACTTGAGGATGATTTGTTTCCTGTAGCAGGGAGAGAAGCAGCCTATCATTGAGTGATGGTTTCTGCACTTTGAGCAAAAATCTCCATTTCTGCTCAGAATTGTGCCTGGTCAGCAGACAGTGCCAAGTTGTGTAAGTTTTATTATATAAATGGAGAATATATTTTTCGTATCAGCCTGAAAATCCTTAAAATCTGTCAAAAAACCCCACTGTTGCAGGTTCTGAGACCTAAGAAGGGACATGAGCAAAGGCCAAAAGCTAGAGAGGCGTTTATCTCTCTAAAACAAAGCAGATGCAGATGTTCTAGGTATTACAATCTAATTTCACTGAATGCTTTCTAAGTTTTTATGTTTATGATTTGATTTAAAGCCAGTAAATACTATAGTTGGTACCTGAGATTTCATACCCTATCCCAACCTTAAAATCAAACAGAAGCTCCTGCAGGCTGCTCTCAGCCTGGTGTATTGACACAAAACCAGACAAGTGTATATTCTATTGAAAGGCAGGTCAAGTTCATTCTATGGAAAGAATGTGTAGTAGAACTGCCAACATAGTGGCTTGAATGGAACAAAAAGGATTATGTCCCTTCTGATTACAATTTGTCTGCTCCTTTCCACCTTCCAGTATTGGATAGTTTTTCCACCAGGAATTGCTGCTTTCATTTTTGCTTTCTGTGCCTTCCATGGATTAACAATAAATCCCTTGGTTTTAGACAGTGGAAGAGCTGGGTTTTGTGCCTGAGATCCCATGTATCACTGGAAGCTGTGGATTGCCCTGGAGACAAATGCCTGAGTCAAATACCAGAGCTGTTCCAGTAGGTTGGACTCATGACAAATCATGACTTGGAACAGCTTTGCTGTCTACCCTAAATGATGGACCTGAGCTGCTACACAGAACAAAGTACCTTTCAAATGGTCTCTGCCACACTTGGGATTAAATTAGACCTTTGCATGATAAAAAGCCTTTCCAAACCTCTAGTGCACAGAATTCTGAGCTAAGGAATCACCAGTTTGAGTTTAGATGATAACAGAGTTGTACACTATAAGATCTGGGACAGAAGAGGACCTGCAGTGAAGTGGCTGCTGGATTAGCCCTAAATAAGACAACTGTCTCTGTCACCATCTGTGCTAGCCCCTCGCTGGAAGGGGAGCCTGCTAGCATCTGGGTCAGAGAGGATTCTCCTGGGCATCACATAATGCAAAGACCGTATGTTGCTGTCCCTGGTTTGAACAGATTCTCTGCTGCTCTGGCTTTCACTGGGGACACGAATTAAAGATCAGGGAGCTCCTACATCACATTATGTTTTAATTGATGTGGGGCAGCATTTGCATTAATGCAGACACTGGTGTCCTCTGTGGTCAAAGGTCAGGCAATTCCTACCTCCGATCAGTATCAGAACCATCAGTTATTTCTTGCTGAAGGGGGAAGAAGTGCAGTTTGTAGTGCAGGCAGAATAATTCAAATTGAAAAAGCAGAATCCTGTCTGTATTTTGCTGGGCTTTTTGTTGTAGTGAGGTTTGGGGGTTTTTGTTTTCTTTTTAGCATGCACAGAGCAGGCAGGGGCTTTGGCTTTCTCCAGTTAAGCAGAGAAGTACTGAACACAACACTGACCTGATGAGGATGTCATGAAACTTGCTCTTTTTTGCCTTCTCTTGCTCAATAGCTTCTATTAGGCTATTAAATGTTCCTGATTCGTGCATTGTTTTCATAGTGACAGTGATTACATCACTTGCATACTGCCTGCCAGGAAGAAAAGGAACACAAAACAATTTATAGGAGCTGGTACTACCGTGTGTGGCACCTTCATCCATTACTGTTTACAGCTAAAAAGGTAAGGAAACATAAGATCCCATTTCTGTTCTTACCTCCTATCAAAGCCAGGAGTGCTTCTCCCATGGCTAGGACCTGGCCTGAATTCTGCCCAAGCAACCATTATCAACTAGGTAATGTTTTGCAGCTCAATTCAAAACAAACTGATTGTTATTACTTGGCATCCAGAAGCAAGCAAAGGCCAGAACTGAATGGCCTATGAAGCTAGACCCTGCTGCTCTCCTGAGAGGTATTCCTTCCAGACCAAGACTGAGGTTGACCAGCAGTGGCAGAGAGGGAAGCTTGTATTTTTGCTTTCAAGAGACAGACTGAGAACTTCACAGCTCTGAGCATCCCCCTCCTGATAGCTGTCATATTTGGGCTTCACTCACCTGTCAGCCTGAATTTTTCTGAGATCCTCCACAGACAGAGCACCGTGTTTCTTGGCTCTACTGGAATGATGATGGGCACTTTTTTGATCTTCAGTTTTCCCCAGTTTCTGCTGGCTTTTCAGAGGTGTGGAGGTAACTATTTCCCTATTCCCTTGCTTTGCTGACATAAGCTCTTGGTAGTTAATGTCCCACTCCTTCTGGGTCTCTATGATTTCTTTCATTTCCTGGCTGCTAGTCTGAAAGAGAGAGATTTGCCTGCATGTTAGGCAGTAGAAATAAACCCTCTGCAACATTGTGTGAGAGGAAAAAAATATTAATAAGAAACTAGAATGAAGCTATACCAAGAGCAGGTGATGATTGTGTGTGTTACATCCTGCAATGTGCAGAAGAGCAGAAATGTCTATCTTGGTTAGCTCTGAGCACACAATGTAGGCTTATTAAGATTTATGCAATCAAAAGTCATAGAGTGACAGGACTACAAAAGGTAAATTCATCTGCCCCAAAAGAAGATGCTTCAGACCATCATTCCTGTTCTTAACAACCACCTGCAAAGGAGACTATGTACCCTCCTGCCAGGGCCAGCACATCACAACAATCTTTACTATAAGAAAGATTTTTTTCTCCTCAGCTGCAGTTGAGCACCTGGCTTCTTGTCTCAGCCTTTGCAGGCACAGAGAACAAATCATTCCTTCCTCACAGCAGCTTTTGTGCAGTAGAAGACCACTAGCCAGTGTGCCTGCCACCTTCTCTCCATCTTAGCCATTTCCCACAACGTTTCCCTACAGTATTATTGTTGTAACAAGAGCTGAAATGCGTGGAAATAAGGGATAGATATCAACTGTGGAAATAAGGGATAGATATCAACTATCTGCTTAGATGTTTGGTTGGGTTTGGTTGGTTGTTTTTTTTTTTTTTTGAGAAAGTGACAGCAGAGGAAGTAGAACATGAATTCAAAGAAGAAATACCAAATACTGGCAGCTCTCTTTGGCACAGAAAGGTGTCCTGTGGCCATGTACAATTTTATTAAAAAAAAAAAAAACACTCCTGAAAAGCATAAGCATGCTAAAATAGCTGGGGCCTTGCTTTTAGGAATTTCTCTGCCTTACATGCTCTGGGTAAGAGTGAGGTGTGCATGCTGGGACCTTAAAAGATAAAATTTTCCTTCCCCCCTACCAGCACCTCTGTGGCTGAACACTTACTAGCAGTGCCACTGAAGACAGCTAACACAGTCCCTGCCAGTCCCATCCTTAGTCCATAGCTGCCTACTCCCCACCCTGGCTGCTGGAGGAATGGGTTAGAGAACTCACTGAGCTGAAACATTTTCCAGCAGAAAGGAGGGGAAATAGTTTATTTTTAGCAGCACCACTTCTCAGCCCAGCTCCCTCCACAACCACACACACGCTTGTGCCAGCACAGGGCAGAGTGAAAACCAGTGTCTGGGGCAGCGATTCCATCTGCCAGCAGCACTTCCAAGAAGTGATTTGTCAGGTGAGGCTCCCTCAGTGGTCTGTGATGCTGCTGCAGTCCGTGGGGTGCTGTGAAAGGCCCTGCAAGGAGCAGCTTCGTATTTTAGACACCTCCAGATGGGAGGAATCAGCCCCTGGCAGTGCCCGACTGTCCAACGACTGCAGGAGTCTAGGTGACTATGTGTGTCATTTCTGGACAGTTAAATTTACATTACATTAATCCCATATATATACAGGCCAATGAAAATTACACAGTTAATTAGGAAAAATAAAAGGGGGGGTTAAATAGTTTGCTGGGCATGGTTGTACTTCAGAAAGAACTAATTTTGTCAAACAAACTGTTTTAATATCATGTAGATGTTATGGATGTTCTGATAGATGTGTTTTAATGTCTGGGAAAGTTCAAGACAGGCTATAACTGGATTGTCTGTAAACAGCAGGGACTTACACACTAATAATTAGCAAATAACTATGTATGAGCAAGGAGTTTGTAAACGGCCTGTGTTACCATCTGTGTAGTCTCTTAGCTGGTTTATCTTTTGCTGGTCTTTTGTCCCAAATTCAGCAAATAGAAAGGCTGCCTTCCTCTGGGGGAAACAATGTACAACAGTCCCTGATTTGGGAAATGAGTGAGGTCCTGGCCAACACTGTGATTAAACCTCTCAGAAATGTCCTCAGCTGAAATTTAGATGTCAGTCCTTGAAAATGCCATTAACTTGTTTGACTGACAGAGCTCCAGGGTGCTTTGCAAATACTGGCCTTCTGCAAATACAATCAAATGTAAACTGACAAGGGGGAGGAGTAGCAAATTACAGAGCACCAAAGTTAGCCAGTAGCTTCCCAAAGCCATTTGCTTGTTTCTAAATTGTTTCCTTCTCAATTTGTTTTGGCATCTTTAAGAACACAAGCAGGGTTTACAGTCTATAAGAAAATCATGTTTTAAGAAGAGACATGGAAAAAATGAGCATCTGTGATTTAAGTGAAAAGCTAAGGTGTTTTTCTCTATAATTTAAGCATACCTTTAGTAGATCTATCAACCTGAGCCTGTGTCTCAAGGAAAACAACTCCTACCATCCTGGACATATGCTCTTTCTCCGTATTTTTGCTGCTGGCACATCAGGAGTTTCCCATCCAGCATCCTCTGAAACAGGTGAGGCTGGCTCAGAGGGCTCTCCTAAGGGGAGGAGTGCCCTCTATTGCACAGTCTGAGCATCGTTCACGCCCTGAAATTCACTGTCACAGCAGCTCCTGGTGCTCTGCAGCATGGGTTTTTTGAAAGGAAGGCAGTATGGAAAGCAAGCAGGTAGAAAACAACGTGTTGATTTACCATCCCCTTGCATTCCTAAGCGGCACAGTAGACAGCGGGAACAGCATTAGATCCAAAAACTCAGATCCCGGGTTTTATTTCCACCCTGATTACACTGGGTTTTTTCATTTTTGAGCTCCTCTTAAAAAAGAACTTCAGATCTGCTTAACCTGGAAGCAGCCTGCTATGACTTAAAATGTGTGAGAACAGAGCTTAAACCCATTTACCCCGGGGTACCTCCTGTGTGCTGTGTCAATCACACACCTTAACCACCACGAGAAATACCAAACACCGCCCTCCACAGCCAACAAACCTCTGCCTGAGCACTGGGGCTGCTTCTCTGTTCCTTCTACCTCCACCAAAGCCACTCAGCAATGAGTGAGTTAGTCAACTAACGAGTAATGGACATTGAGGACAGGGAGTCACTAATAATTTTGAAGTGGAATCTTTCTCAATTCATTCTGTGTGGGGACTAGAGGAAGTTTAGCATGGATTTACAGAGGGATGGAATTACTCTGGGGGTTTTTTTTTCACTCTGTCAAATATTCTAGTAATTTTTATTTTAAAATATCTGCATAAGAACCTAGGTATGTTTTGCTTCCTTTTCCTTAATCCTTTGCATCTAATCACTGACATGTTAAAATAATAAGCCCAGGACCCTCATCTTGGGTCAGCAGGGTCCTTTGAAGAAAGTCTTGACAAAGTCTTCTCAGTGATGCTGCAGCACAAATATTAATGCAGGTCATCCCTGAACTTTTACTGTGGTTCTTCACCCAAGGGTCTTCACACACAGAAAAAACATCCAGATTGATTTTTATTTTTTTAAATGCTGCTAGAAGACCTAAAACCATCACAAAAAGAAAATCAAGAGAGATTTCTTTAAAGAGCAGGGATAGAGGCACATACATGGCTGGGGTCTGTCTTGCCCTCGGATGAAACCGGCATGATGCATCCAAGAATTGAGAGCTGATCAATGCAATTCTCCAGCACAGCAGTAAACAGCAGAGCTTCCAGATGAGTGAATTTTTCCATTTCTTTAGCCTCAGTGCTCTTGCTAAGAGGAACAAAGACAAAAGATACCAATGACAAAGATGGTATGATGTTAGTCACAGTAGTTTACACTAAAGGTAGCCCTGAAATAGCCTTATTTGCAGGCTTTCATATACTTCCCTAGCTTTGTTTATAGCCTTTCATACAGTGTTTATAAGAGGAGCCCAGCTCTGCTAATGGCTGTATTCAGGGACAGTGGGAATGTTTAGCTTTCATGAAACAAAGTGGGTCCTGGTGCCTCCTACATTAGATGGGTAGATAGGCTGAGAAGGGAAGGGGAATGGGAGGGACAAGCTGGGTGAGGTGGCCTCACGTTCAGACCTCTGTCGTTCTGTTTCATAGCAGATGTTGGGTTTTGGGAACTGAGGGAATGAAAGTGCCTTTTTAAAAGGGGAAAAAAGAAATCCACAGCTTTTATAAAATCTCAGATGGTGAATCTTCATGCTATAATCATTCCTCTTTATTACTGCATAGCCTTAACACTTTTATGACCTCAATCCCCTGGGCAGGAACTGTTACCACCTTAAGATGTTGAAAGTCAAAGAGCCAGTATCTGAACTAAGTAAACTATATTTAGCATTCTGTGTTGGTTTATTTTAAACTGCATTTCAAATGTGAAACTGCCCTAGTTTAGACTTAAGCATTCCTTTGTCTAGCTTACAGATGGAATACAGTGAAAGCTCATCTAGGGAACGGTGGAAATTCAGTGTTCATCCAAGTGAAATTGGTACATTTAGAAAAAAGCCTAAGACAACATCTGCACAAAAATGGAGATATTTTCAAAGATTTTAAATGTTTTGGTAAGCCATTAGACAGCCCCTGTACTCATGAAACAGGTATTTCTTGTCTAACACTTAACACAGATGGAGTCTGAGGTGACTGAATGTCACTGCAATGGAAGCACCAGCATCCACTAACAATATCTTCACTTGGCTGCTGGACCTACAGCTGGATTTGTGCCACCTGTAAAATCCTTGAATAAACATACTCCAGGTCTGCAGAATATTACAGCCCAATCTGTAAGCATGCCAAGGAAACACAGACAATGCCTGTTAGCATGATTAACAGGGTAAGACGTGGCCACATTCTAAGAAAGTTAAAGAGGTTTAGATGCAGTTATGCTCTGGATCAGTGGAAATCAGTGATTTCTCATAAGTGACATTACAAGTGTTTAAAAAAATGCATACTCACTATAACTGCTCTGAAATTGTTAGCATTTGTCCACATATGTTTTTGTTGGGTTTGTGGAAGAAAATACAGCATTTTACAGCTGGAACATGGAATTCATTTCACTTGGGCAGAAAAATGTCTCAGTGCAGGTTTATTAGGTGTCTGTTAGTATAGTGATAGGTAAACCAAACGAAAATAATGTAGATGTTATGTATTTATTTCTTGATGTCCCTGTCTCTTGCAGTAAGTTGTTAATGCAAGATGTACTGAAATGTGCTGTCCTTTGTAACAGAAGGCAACTCTCCTTGTGCATGAGGCTATGACTAGAGAGCTGAGTGTGTGAGTGGCATTCTTCCTCACAACAGCGGCGTGCACGAGACTGGAGTTCTGCTCCTTTCAGCTTAGACCCTTCCCATCAATCAACTGAATAGCCCAGAATTCAAGACTACCAGGTGCACAGCCTCACAGTAAGGATTTTCACAAGAATTTCTGCTATGAGGTTGGGAGCACAGGGTGGAAGAGAGGGTGTGGGGGTGGCACGGCTCCAGTGTTATGAACCATGAATAATGCAAAGTAGCAGGACCAGTATTTGCAGCAGATAGAAAGAAATATTAGTGCCAGTGTGTAAGGCATCAGCAAACCTCATATAAGGCATGGTACATGTTGCTAGTAATTTGTGTTAAGAGCACAAGATGTTTAGTGGGGTGATCATAGGAATAGAAATTCTGGTTTACAAGAGGTTAAAAGAATTGAGGACTGTGATTACTGCTTGTAAACACACAGGAAGAGTAGATACCAGGGAGAGAGAGAGAGCTATGTAAGTTAAAGGATTATACTGGTCCAGGGTCAAAGGGGTGTAATTTCCCCTAAGACAGGCAATTATGACAAGGTTTCGAACTTCTGGATGGATGAAGATATGCAACAGCCTTTTAGACAAGATAATGGTAGAGGCACACTAAATAATTTCAAGAAGCTGGCTTAAATCATGGCAGGAAAAGATAACAGCAAAGGAGTTTACTGTCCTTATACTATTTATACTGACTTACCTAATTAATCCCACCATTCAGGGCTTTTGATGGTCACCTATGACTAAGAAGGGACTGGTTTCCTCCCTTTGCTTTGGGGAATTTTTCCTCCCCTTTCTCATTGCTATTAAAAAAATGCTACAGCTTGAGATAGGCATCTGATAATATCATTAATAAATAAATAGCTAATAATAGTGTAATAAACTAAAAGCATCACGTCTCCTTTCTTTCCAACTTTGGAATCCATGATAGCAGGGAGGTGCACAAATTAAGTACTTTTACACAGAGAAAGTCACCAGTGTCTCTTTGCAGTCAGAAGGCACTAATAAAATATTTTTAAATGTTTCACTCATTTCTGATACAACCACAGAATCTTTATGGTTAGAAGAGACCTCTAAGGCCATCAAGTCCAACCATCTGTCCAGTACCACCATGTCAACTAAACCACGTCCTGGAGTGCCACGTCTACATGGTTTTTGAACACCTCCAGGACTGGTGACTCCACCACCTCTCCAGGCAGCCTGTTCCAATGCCTGACAGCTCTTTCAGTGAAAAAATGTTTCCTAAGATCCAATCTAAACTACACTCCATATTTTGAGTCTAAACAACATAAGAATAATCTATTACATGTGGAGCACTGAAGCTAAAAATATGGTGAATAAAAGATTTGCTGTGAGATAGCTGTGACAGATGATTACAATAGCATTCTTGAAAGAAGAAGTAACACTTGCAGCTCTCATAGGAAAATGTGACTTATTTGAAAACAAAGGAGGATGCAATAGCTTTTCCTCTATCCCATCAGCAGCTTCTGTCTAGGAAAGAATCAACTCAAGCTATTAATGTGAGTCAAGAAGGCTCACAGCTGGAAGGCTTCTCTAAAGCCTGCGGGTTTGCTCCTCCTATCTACCTCCTCTTGCAACCATAGACTCACTCAGCAGATGCATGTGCCAAGCCAGTACACTCTGGGCTTGTGTTGACTTGGAAATGAGAAGGAAACCACTGTCTGGGGCATTAAGAAACACTACAAGTAGTAAGCTGCTCTCTCTGGGTTTTAGCACAGCACCCACAGACCATCCTGATGCAGCCATTGGCATCGACCTTAATCACTGTGCTTTGCTCAACTCCTTCATTAAACTCTATTAATTTAAAAAAAAAAAAAAGCATGTGAAGGATTCAGCTTCCCCCAAGAGTTTAGGCTGACATTCTTTCCCTGCTGATCTCAAGGGAAAGAAAAACATATCAAGAAATAATTTTTCAAACAACTGTATAAAGGTCTGGCCTCCAGTTCCTTTGGGGACTGCGACTGCCTCTGCTGTGTGAGAGCCCTAGATAGGCATTTCTCCCATCCTGCTGCCTGATAAACTGAGGAAGCTTCAAAGGCAGCATTTTTTGCAGCATTCCTCTTAGTCTGTTAAGGAGATACTGATGAATTCCAATGAGAAAATTCAAAACTGAGAATATCACATCTCCTTTAGCTCTGTTTCACAAATGATTGACAAAGAGAGATTCTGTGTCTCTGGGGTGGCAGTGGCTAGGCAATAAATCAGAAATACCTTTGTTTTTACCCCCCAAAAAATGTCTCTTAGGCAAGCAAAATAGTTGTGGCTTTACAGGACTCTGCCTACCACTACAGACATTGGAATATAAGTTGCTCATTTGAAAAAAAAAAAAGAGAGAATAAACTTTGAAAAGCTGAAGTAATCTTAGTTTTGGGTCAGACATGCAATTTAGGTTTCCTCCTGATCGTAGAGCAAGACTTTCTGGGCCTGGTCTCTGAGGCTGCAGTGGTGAGAACTTGGGAGAACCGAATGCAGGAATGAAAGGCATGGTGCTACTTTTAGCTGTATGTCCCATGTGGGACTAAATCTGTATGGGACAGGAAAAGATAAGTTTTAGGGAGTGTTTATTAGCTGTGGCATCTCTACTGCTGGGAAACAGAGTGTTTTACCAGATGGTTTATTCACCTCTGGTCCTTTCTCTGACCAGAGAGGTTCCTTGCAAACATCAGATACTGTTAACTGGGTAGAGTACTGAGCACTGTTTTGCTTTCTACCTCTTCCTTAGAAGCTCAAAAACTTATTTAGAGAATCCATAATATCCCATCTCTTCCCTGCCTCTACTTCTTAACCATTTAATCTAAGAAAAACTTGTGCTTCTACATGCTTATGAGGTATTGAGGGCTTCTACCCTGTCCCAGCAGTACAGACAGGCTTAGTGCTCCTCCTGGACTGGGATCTGATTCCTCAGTCCAGGTTGAAGCTCTCCAAGCCCAGCTGGTGACAAGATGACAATAGATTTCATTCCTGTGATTAAATTTTTCATCCAAGCGCCCCTGGCACACATTCAGGTGCAGGTTAAGAAACTTAGGAACAAAGTTACAGTGAAATGACGGGCTGACAGGGCACGTTTGGCATTGGAGGAAGTTTCTAAATCACTTAAACGGCTCAAGAAATGGTCCCGAATTTATGGCTGTGTGAGGGGAGTGACAGAAGTCATGAGTGAACGACCCTGACCGGGGGAAACGGGTAAGCACTGGCTGCCACCTGCTCTTCTTTGGGAAAGCACGGGAACGCTGGGCTTCGCAGCCGGGACCCGGGTGCAGGGAGACATGGTTTCTGCCTCTAACACGCGGTTTCTGCCACCGGGGCAGTACTAAAAGTAGAATAAACGCTGAGATCATTCGCTGGCTCAGGGTGAGAAGGGAGGGAGACGGGCAGAGCAACCAGAGAGGAGCCCCGGCCGCCCCAGAAGCGCCAAGCGCCGCCCTTCGCCTCCCCGCTGCCCCCTCGTAGGGCTCCCCGGCTCGTTGCGCCGCCGCAGCCGGTCCTCCCCGCCGAGCTGCAGCCCCGCTCGCCCCGCCGGGCCCCCCTTCAACCCCCGCCCCCATCGCGGGTGCCCAGAGCCTCCCGCCCGGGCGCAACCGGCGCGGAGCTCAGCCCGCCGCGGCGCTCACCGGGACGTCTCCATGGCGACCACCGCGCTTCGGGGACCTCGCGGGGCTGCCCCAGCGGGTGCCTGCACGGCGGGGCCGGGGCCCCCCTCCGCAGCTCGCCACCGGCTGGAGGAAGGGGACGCGGGGGACGGGGAGAAAGGCGGCGCTGGGGGGAGTCAGTGTGCCCACCCCGCCGGGGCCGCCTCGGTTTTTGCCGCTCAGGCGATGCTGGCGGTCGCCTGCGGGGGGGTCCTTCCCCGCCCATATCCCGGAAAGCGGCGCGGCTGCTCTCCCTTTCGCCGCCATCTTGGTTCGCGGCCGTGGGGGTGAGTGGGGACGCAGCGGTGTGGCGGGGGCGCGGGGGGGCTGTCCCGCGCTCCGGGACCGTCAGCGGGCGCGGGGCTCCCGGGGCCTTGTGGCCGGTCCTGTGCGGAGCGGGTAGAGGGCGGGATGGAGCCGATAGGCGGCGGATGGCGCCGGTCACAGTTAAGGGAGCCTGAGGCGCCCGTAGCATCGCGCTCAGTGGGGCAGCGCGGCGGGGGGGGTCCCATCCCTCCCCCGTGAGGCGGAGCCCGTCCCGGGGAGCCTGGCGGCCCCTCTGCCCTCGTCGCCGTGTTGTGAGCGGCCGGCGGGATCTCCCGGTCCCCGGGCCGGGCCTGCAGCGGCTCCGGCTCGCTCGGCTGGACAGAGCTGCCGGCCTGGGAGGCTCACGGCTTGTGTGTCCTTTCTAGGCCTGCTGGGACCTGGGCTTCAGGAGGACACCATGACCGGGAGGTGAGTGATCTCTCCCGCTGAGATGGCTCTCGTGGTACCTCTGTCACGCTTTCTTGCGAACCGAACGTTTCTGAGAGGGTTCTGTTAAAGTCTTGGCCAGCGATCCGTTTTCCTGGAGCTGCTCTCATTGGCCTCTGCCCAGTACCCCGCTGGGCCCTCTGTTAAACCCCCACAGTTGTGTCTCGTTTTTGAAGCCCGTGCCTTAACCTGGTTATAGCTCTGTGTATGCTGTGCCACGCTTGGCCCAGCCAGTCAAGAGATGCAGGTTGTTGACAGTGATTTTGTTAGCACAGTGTTTGTGAACCTTCAGAGTACAGTAGAGGCTTTGACATAACTGTTTCCCTGAGGAAGGAAGGTACTGTGCCATTGAGTTTTCCTACAGGTGTATGAATGTTGTGGTTTAACTCCAAATGGCAGCTGAGTCCTGCACAGCTGCTTGCATTTTCCTCCTTGGCAGGATTGGGGAGAGAACTGGAAGGGTAAAAGTAAGAAAAATTGTGGCTTGAGGTAGAGACAGTTTAACAGGTAAGGCAAAAGCTGCACGTGCAAGCAAAGCAGAACCAGGAGCTTACTCCCTGTTTCATTTACCCCATGACTTTGGGCCCCATCTGTTCAATGGACACTCAGGATAGGAGTGGTGTGTTGCATGGAGTCACCAGGCACCAAAGCCAGCTCAGGTTGGCTCACTGCTGCACTTGCACTCCCTCTCTTATGGCTGGTTCAGGTTCGTGCTAACCCATGGGTTACAGCAATTCAAAGGTATTTCTATTGCAGTCTCCACCCCTGGTCCCTTTGGGGCTGGTTATAGGGTTTACTTGTTTTATGTGTGTAGAACCAAGCAAGTACTTGCTGTGAAGAATTGTAAAAGAATCTCTTGTTGATTGTCACACAACAGTGGGGGGGAGCCTGTCTCTGTACTATAGACAACAGTTAATTCCTTTGAGGCTACAAATCAACAGCAGTTAATATCTTCTCCCACAGCACATACTGCAACACACCATTTATGTGGTGTGTTTCAGCCTAGAGAAAAGATGACTAAGGGGGGACCTTATTAATGTTTATAAATAAGTATGGGATGCAGGGGGAATTGGCCAGCCCCTTTTCAGTGGTCTGTGGAGACAAGACAAGGGGCAATGGATGCAAGTTGGAGCAGGGTGACAGAGCCCTGGGACAGGCTGCCCAGGGAGGTGGTGGAGTCTCCTTCTCTGGAGATACTCAAGACCTGTCTGGATGCCTGTCTGTGCAATATGAGCTGGGGAGCTGCTTTGGCAGGGGGGTTGGACCCGATGATCTCTCAAAGTCCCTTCCAATCCCTATGATTCTGTGATTCTGTATTGAAAAAAGTGATACTTGCTCATCACAGAGTGTTTGAAGGCGTTTGAAAACATTGTCAGGGTTAGGCTGTGGATGGACTCAATGATCTAAAGGGTCTCTTCCAACCCAGGTGATTCTATGATTTTATAACTCCCAGTAGCATTGAAGCTTTGGTTTTCCTATGAAGCCTGTTGTGTCAGTTTATAACAAGAAAACAGACCCAAAGTTCTCCTAAATACTTCATGTCCCAGTTACTCAGCTTTCCTCTTGACTGAGCAGAAGGATTTGCAGGAATTACTGCAAAGGAAGAGAGCGGGGTTTTTCCTCAGCTACATTTCTACTGATGAAACATCATGTTAGTTGCATTTACATTTGCTACTTTGGAATGAATTATAATTTGTAAATGTTTTCAATGCTTTCAGGCTGTGGTGCAAGGCCATTTTTGCTGGCTACAAACGTGGCCTCCGAAACCAGCGGGAACACACCGCCCTTCTGAAAATTGAAGGTGTTTATGCCCGTCAGGAGACAGACTTCTACTTGGGCAAGAGGTGTGCCTATGTGTACAAAGCTAAAAAGTAAGTCACTTTTTATTTTTATGCTGAATTAGCCAACTCTGATACCAGCCTTTGCAGATGCCAGGGTGGGAGTAGTCTGTTTTACCCCACTTTTGTTACAACAGAAATATGGTTCAGTTTATCAATAGAATGTCTGTGGGGTACTGTGTAGACCAGTTTCCTGGGTTAGTTTCATTGATTATTGTTACTTTAATTGGTGTATGTATTCTTAATTCAGATCATGAAATGATCTGAAATAATCATTTGCTGTTGCAATGATATCATAGACAGCAAATGGGATGGGAAACATTCTGCTTGAGGTTGGCAAAAACTGACGTCAGCCTGATAGAGCGTACTGAGGTGAGGTGAATTTGTGTTGAGTGCTCTGAGCTTTAGCAGCAGAATTATTTTGTGAAACCTGGAGGAATTTGTGTCCTGGCTTCTGCATGCCCATGTGGGAGCACAGTCGCTTCAGTGCTGGCATTGGTGGAGCCCTCAAGAACAGTTACAACCTCCCATTAGTTTTCCTTTGAGGGTAGTTGTTAGATACCTGGAGTTAAGAATTGTCTCCAGTGAAACTGATCAGACTGTTAACTTGACCACCATCCTTTCCAAGATGGCACAGAGCTTGTTAATAGTTCTCCAGTGGAGCTTATGGAAACTTCAAGCTGCGATGCTTCCCTCAGTGGGAAGGTACAGTGAAAATGACAGGTTTTAGCAAATTAGAGGTAAAAAAATGGAATGGGGTCCAACTCAATATGGCTGCACAGTAAACATTCCAGAAGTGCCTTACAGAGGTTGCACTGCCAGGGCACTGCTCAGTCCCCAACAGGGCCTGGACTGGTGTGCTCAGGAGTTCTTCTTCTCTCCTTCAGCAACACTGTAACCCCCGGCGGCAAGCCCAACAGGACACGAGTCATCTGGGGGAAGGTAACCCGCGCCCATGGGAACAGCGGCATGGTTCGTGCCAAGTTCCGCTCCAACCTTCCTGCCAAGGCCATTGGACACAGAATCCGGGTGGTGAGTGCATTTATTGTAGCAATGAGGTATTTATTAGCAGTTTTTGGGATGCATTTTAATTTCACACAGTGTGAGGGAAAACATGAGCCTCTGGTTGGTAAGCACTCCTCCTGGAGCTGGCTGCTTGTGCTCATTGCCCAAGGTTTCATTACGTTTGCTCAGGAAGTCTGGAAAGACTCACTGAGCTCCAGGACTCCTCCTCAGCTCCCTTCTAGAGCTATCTTGATTTCCCCAGATCTAGTACATGTGGGTTTTGTAGCCTTTTGATGGATTTTTCTCTTAGCTCCCAAAAGTTTTAACCGAGGGCTGTGTTGCTCTGGGACCTGTGCTGGCCACAAGGCTTTGATGAGACTGTGCCTTCAGGTCCATCACCCATAGTTTTGCTGTTGTAACTCCCTAGCGATGCTGCTCTGCTTTTTCATTCTTGCATCTCTTCAGTGTAAATGGGGTGGGGGGTGTGTTGCTTTTGTAGCAGTTGGAGAGATTGATGGTCTAGATTGTAACTGCAGAACTTGTGTTTGAAATGGTAGAGTCCAGTGATAGGTTTTCTAACGTTAATTCTGTTCTTGTCTTTTACAGATGCTGTATCCATCGAGGATCTAAATTTTTATTTGAAATAAAATGGAGAATCTCTTTAAATGTTTTATGTTTCTATTTTTATCCCCTCCACCTGTTTTGAGGGACTTGGTTCTTTTCCAGTAGCATATCAGCGTTCACAGCACAGGGAATGGAGCAGTGACCCTAAGCTAGATGATGAAATGGAGATGTGACCCCTGCTTTGCAAGGCGCTGGTAGAGCAGGCTACACTTCAAACTTAAATACCTGGCAGCCTTTACAGCGACTGTCACGGAGCCTGAATGGTTTGCAGGGCCAAACACTAATGTTTGTAAACTGTGCATGCAAGCTTTATATCAAACATGAGAAATACACTTTTACCTCCCTACTAGGGGGAAACTTGTTACTCCTGTTTGTGATGACTGTTGTTGAGACAAAACTCTGTAAGGGGACAGTAAATCCTAGCAGGTGCTAGCTCACATCTCAAAATAGCAGTTCTGCTAGAACCACAAAGAATGAGCCCATACGTACCTGGTTAGCACACGTGCCTGTGGCATCTGCTCCATGACTTAACGTGTTTCTATCACACAGCTCTAATGCTTGAGCGTTAATGCTTGCTGGCCAGCCTGGTCAGTGTGTCTAGTATGGGGTGGTGGGGATTTTTGCATTGCTGTATGGCTTTAATGAGTTCTTCAAGGTTTATTGAACAAGAAAGTAGTGAAAAAATTAAGTTAAAAATTCTTAAGGCACAAGTCTCAGTTTCTTAGTATGTCCCTCAAAATTATTGGATAGTTTTCAGGGAGGTTGTGGACAGGTGCAGGTTGGCATGGTTACTGCTGATGTCACAGTCCTCAATTGATGTGGCAGCACCCTGATTGGGTGGTGCCACTGATTGCACAGTCATTTGGGAAGCACTGGTTCCGTTGCCCAGTCATTCGGGAAGCATCCCTGGTGAGTGAGGCAGGTGAGTCGCTGCTCCCACCTTCCCTGGCTTCCTGCTGCCTGTGTGCGGCCTGGAGCCCTCCTGCCATGGGCTGGTAGCTCCTAACTGAGCTTCCTTCTGCAGGAGGTGGTGCAGTTGTGTGTTCAGGGTGCGTCACTGGGTGAGTTAAGAGCCCTGAATGGTAGTTCCAACAAAAAACTGGACTTGGCTACTCACCTCTGGTATGCGAGTTACTCGCCTGGACTGAGCTAATCCCGCAGCTGTCTGTGACAGCAGGAGAGCACCTGCAATGGAAAGCTGCAGGTTTAATGTGGAGCAAGAAATCTGGCTTGGGGCAACTGGGGCTGTAGGCTCTCACAAATACCAACAGGTTCTACACAGGACTGACAGAAGGATGGGGTGGAATGCAAGTGGAATTGCCAGTTTTAGGCATTACCAGAGGAACAGGAGGAAATTGGACTGTGACAGCAGGTCCATAGGACTGTGGTCCCTGTCACATGGTTGGATTCTACTGAGTGCTCTTGAGTTTGAAGCAAGATGCCTAAAAATACGGAATGATTCCTCGTCTTTGCCCTTTCATCTTTTTCTACTGTCCCAGACTGCTGAGGTGTGTGTAGAAGCTGCCTGTTCCCGGGAGGTCTAGCATCAAATAGCAGATGGCTACAATTTTTGAATCTCTTGTCAAAGCTCTGCTGTTCCACAGTCATTTGGTGTCACCAAAACCAGTGTGTTTGCTTGTACATGGTGGCTGCTGAGAGCAGCAGGCGTGACCTGTGCAACCCAAGCACCCCACAAACCCCTTCTGCTCCTTTCCCCAGCAGTGCAGTAAAACCCCTGGTGCAGGAGGCAGCCATGGCATTGGAGAAGCCCACTCTCCGCTCCTTTGTGGATGAAACCACCTGGGAGCTCTTCCACCTGCTGCACAGAGTGTCAAGGCAGAATGGACAGGTGGTGGTGATGGAGCTGGACAACGACAAAGCCCATGGGAAAGCTCCCTCGGTGCTGCTGGATTTTGCCCAAGACCTGTGCCACACACCTGACGTGAGGCCTAAAATACCCCAGGCGGAGACGACTGAAGAAGAGAATGAGGTTCAGCCACATCTGGTCTTTATGCTGTTGAATGCCACTATGCTGAAGCACCTCACGCGGAGGAATCACCTGGATGAGGCCCTCAGGGATGTAAGGAACCTCCTCCCCTGCCTGCCAGATGTGCTGGTGATTGTGATGATCCACGAAGACCCCCAGGAGCAGCTGGATGAGGCGGTGGAAGCACTTAGGAGAATGCAGTGTCTGCTGGACGGGGCCTTGCAACTGGTGGTGGAGACAGCAGTCTACATCCCAGGCCAGCCTGATGGCGCCCTGGATGCAAAAGCAGCTGCATGTAGAGCGCTGAGAGAAGTCTTAAACTTCCATGAAGGTATTCTGGGGCATAGCTAATCACAGGGGCAAGGGAGAAAGACAGAGGGGTTTTGGAAACACAAACATTCTCAGGGTGGGTCATGTAAGAGTCAGAGACAATGTAGATGAAAGACCTGGCTTGGTGGCCAGGTTTAGATACAGGAGGGAAAATAAGCTGGACTTTGCCAGTGATGTAAGAAAGAGAATGTGGGCTTAAGTGCTAGGATAGGGGTTGACAATGTAGCTTGAGCCACCTGTGTCCCCACTTCCAAGTTGGATGCTGGTGGCTCTTGCTCCTTGCCCCAAAACACATGTGGCTATGGAGGTGCTGCTCTGTGTAAGAACTGCAGTCCTGACTCCATCACTGGGGCCTTCTGCGATTGCATTAGCAGCTCCACCATCTCACTGACCCTGTGTTCTTCATTGGAGGGATGTGCCAACTTTTTTGGGTGAGCCTTAGGCCAAAGCTTTGACCAGGATGATGCTTGCTGTTCTCTCATGTGTGTTTCCTCCCCTAGAAGTCAACTTTCAGGGCTCGTTTACCGTTTCATTCCCAGAGTTCAGCTACTGCTGTTCTCTGCCTGAACACGTGCCACACGAAGTACCGGATACACCTGGAGAATGAGTTCCCTTGGGCAGCAGAATCTCACAGGTCAGTTTTAGCATGAGTCCCTGGATATCCCTCTGTAGAAGTGCTTTCCTCCTAGTACCTTGCACATCTGCCCAGTCCTCCTGCAGTATGTGGCTGCTGCCAGGCGGGGACACTGCTGCTTCAGCATCACACTGTCCTTGCTGCAAAGCTCAGATTTCCTTGCTGCGTTGGCTGAACAATCCACCCCAGGAAACCTATCAAAAAACACTGAGTTTCTGCTTTGGGTGAAATGTCTTGCTTGAATATCAAAATGTCCCTGAGAAACCTGCTGGGCTGTGCCCATGAAACCAGCTGCCAACAGAGGGAGTGAGAGCACCACCTGCCTCTGGATTTTAAGATTGGCCCAAAACTGAAGTAGAGGAAGAAATCCAGACGTAAGACCTAAGGTGGCTTTTTTTCCAGGAGAGCCTGAATGCAGGAGTCCTTGGTAGTTCTCAGCAGCACAAAGCTTCTGAAATTCCCCAGGGCTCTTTGTAGTCACAGGATGGTGCGTGCCCCCTCTGGCCTGTTGAACAAGGTGCCACACCAAGATGGTCGGTCTCCTCTTGCGCTGCTATTTGCCATTAGCGTGTTGGCCTTTCCTGAGACACTGTCCTCACACCAGAATCATAGAATGGTCCAGGTTGGAAGGGACCCCAAGAATCATAGAGCTCCAACCCCCTGCCACAGGCAGGGCCACCAGTCTCCAGACCTGGATCTAGACAAGGTTACCCAAGGCCCCATCCAACCTGGCCATGAACACCCCCAGGGATGGGGCATCCATCGCTTCTCTGTGCAGCCAGTCCCAGCACCTCACCACTCCCTCTGCAAAGAACTTCCCCCTAATATCTAATCTAAACCTTCCCTCCTTCAGTTTCAATCTGTCCCCCTTGTCCTGCCATTGTCTACCATTTTAAAAAGTTGATTCTCCTCCTGTTTCACTGCTCCCTTCGGGTACTGGAAGGCTGCCAGGAGGTCCCCCCGCAGCCTTCTCTTCTCTAGGCTGAACAAGCCCAGCTCCAGCTGGGGAGGTGCTCCAGCCCTCTGATCATCCTCATGGCCTGCTCTGAAGCCTCTCCAACAGCTCCACATCTTTCTTATATTGGGGCCCCCAGATCTGGACACAGTACTCTAGCTGGGACCTCATGAGAGCAGAGTAGAATGGTTGAAGGGTCCAGGGTGGGCTGTCTAAACCTGCTACACGGATCCCTGGGATCCTTCCCACCTGCCCTGATGGAAGGACTGTGGGTGGTTTGTGTGTGGCATGCTCTGCAGCTCACCATTCCATGGGCAGCCCCTGCAGACATGCCTGCTAGCTCAGGGTCCTCTTGTCCTTGCTGTCATTCACGCTGTGCTTTCATGCTTGCTGCCTGAGCAGCCCATGAAGGTCCTTCTCCTTCGGTACGACGGGTGAAAGAGGTTTGTTCCATCTTCACCCAGACTCTGCTGGGATCTGTAGATCAGGGTCTGAGTACTGGCTTATGGAGGTGTCAACACAGCTTTTGTGGGAACACTGAGAGTGGTGGGGGCTGAACCCTCAGCATGTATAGGGCTGGGAATCAGCCCAAGTGAGGATGGTCCTGGTCTGTCCCAAGTGCAGGCTGACCCTGCTGGGCCCTGCTGTAAATCAATCACCATTCCCTTCAAACTAGAGGCTCTACAAGTGAAGCAGCGTGGTTGTGCCCACTCTCCCTCATTCCTGGAAAAAACCTCTGCAGGTGCAACCCCGACATTTAGCCAGTTGCCCATTAAAGGGGCTACTGTGCAGAACTGACCTATGTACCAGTGGGAACCAGTAGACAGACAGCAGGTTGAATTACTGGGACTGGTTATTTTGGCTGGGAGGAGCTGTGGGAGCACTCGATTATTTCTGTTTCTAAGGTCAATGGTCCAAGAGCTGAAGTCATTTCCCATCCTCCCTGGGCACAGCACTGTGGTTAGCTGTGTGGGTTTGTACTGGGAAGTCATATGTATTTCTTTCTATATTTGTTTTTTACAGATCTTCTATCCACCTGAGATCTTCAGTCTATCCACCTGAGATCTTCACTATCACCAGGAGAAGTATTAAAAACCTGGTATTTATTAGACTTCCCTCTCTGTGTGTGTGTCTACTGATAAGTGTTAAAACTGTTCACCAGAGACTGAGAAACTCCATCTGCAGCCACAGGTTTGTGCAATACAGCACAGAACAGGGGGGATTTGAGGTTGTTACAGAGCCTCCAAACCAACATTCGTCAGGGAAGGGATCCTCCAGGGTTGGTGTGGTTTGGTTTCATTTGGGGGTTTGTGGTGGTTTGTTGGGTTTGGGGTTTGGTTTTGTCTTGGGTGGGTGGGGATTTTATTGGCAGGGTGCCCAAATATGGGTTCTTTCCACATCTTTGAGGACAGTGTGGCTTTACCAAGAAGCACAGCCTTGTTGTAGATATTTAGGTGGTGCTGGTGCTTGGTATATCTTGGATGGGGTGGTGGTGCTGTGAAGAAACCTGCTTTTAAAGGTCAAAGGGAAATGACCTTGCCCAGTTGTCTGAATGTAATTGCAAGAACCTGATTGCTCTGTTATGGAAGAGACTTTCCATGAACAATCCTGCACTTTAGATAACTTCCCACTTTCCTTAAGAGGACACTTAATTTTTATTGATCAAGCTAATGCAGAAATAGTTCCCTTGAGTCAATGCACCATGTGTACAGCTCAGGCTGTTTGTAAGTGCAGACTAACGTGGAGTTGGTGAGTTTTCATGCTATGACTCTGCTGCCAGGCTAGCAGGAGCACTGTGATCCAGCAAAGCAGGAACGAACTCTGCAGCTCAAGCCCAAAGACAAAACTCACCAGGAACAGAGGAGAACAACCTGCTCTGCTCAGCTGCCACTCCATGCTGTGAGAGCAGTGGGGAGGTGATGTCCAGTGGGCTTCTGGCATATGAGCATCTGAGTACTACCTCTTGAAGATGATCAAGAGAGCACCCGGGGCAAGCTTTGCCATCCAGAACAAGCTTTGCCCATCTCTGAAAGCCCCTTGCCCCACTCCTCACTGATCTGGTGCATTGTGCTTACATGCCAGGTCAAAGTCCAGTTGCCCTCTGGTGTGATCCCACAGCATGCCAGGAGGGCACCTCATCAGCTGGTTACCTGTGGTCTCTTTCAGGGCTCAACAGTGTCAAACCGGGCAGCTCCGAACTCACCAGCTCTGCCCGTCAGACCAGCTCCTGGAAAGCTGCTGGATCTGCCCTTTGGTTTTGCCTGAGAATCTGGGGGCTTGGCTCGTGCCAAGAAGGGGTTTGTGGGCAGGAGGATGAGAGGGAGGCAAAGGGGGCTGAGTTTACTGCACTGGTCCCCAGTCACTGTTTTGGGGGGACTTTGGAGCTTCAAACTGTTCTGATGTGTGTGCAAAGGGTAAGCACACAAAAAGCTGGACTGCTGCTATCAAAGGCACGTGTGCCCTGGGAAGAAATGGAGGCTGGTGGCTGCAAACAGCTATTCCTGGATCCTGTCATCAAATCAAAGGCAAAGGTCCAGCTGAGGCTCTGGCAGGACAGCCGGAAAAAGGCCAGCAGAGGCAGCTTGGTCCTTTGGTTTGATTTCTTGTCTGTTATCAGTCAGGTTTTGAATGTCTTTCCAGTGGAGGAACAAAGAGTGGTGCAGGCTGAGGGGCAGCTTTCATCGCTCTCCATGGAGACAGGCAAAGACATCCCTCCTACTGCGTGATCAGGTCTGCCCCAGCACCCTGGGATCTCCACACATGGGCCTGTGCCTGGTCCCTGGCTCTTCTTCAGAAATAGCTTCCCATGCCTCTCGGCCATCCCCAAAGGGATGGTGACTCACGAAAATGTAAGGAAACTTGGGACAAATGCAGCAATGGGCAGGATGAGGCACAGCTTCCAAAGGGAATGGGATCTCGGAAGGGAGAGGTGGGAACAGTTTGCAGTTCCCAGTCAGGAAATCAGGCTGTGTGCAGGGTGTCTGAGCCATGGCACAGCCAGGGACTTCCCAGCTTTATTTGCTTATGGGGTGTAACCTCTGCTGAGCAGAGCTCAGAGGGGTGTGAGACTTGGATGGATCCATGTCAGGGCTGAGCTGGCACAGGCTGCCAGGAGACCAAAACTGGGGCTGCCTCAGCTGTCCCTGGTGATGGCTGAGTCTGGGGCATGGGGACCTGGGACAGGACAAAGTCACCATCCAGTTTGGATTCAGGTGTGACTGAACAGAAAGGATCCCTGTCTGGTTCGATACAGTTCAAGGTTCAGTGGGTGGAAAGTGGGGAGGGATCTGAGGGACTGGAAAAGTTGAGGAGACTTTTGGGGAAGAGAGGTAGGAAGAGCTGTGGGGGACACAACAGGTGATGGGCTAGAAGGGGTTCTAGTGGGACTGGATGGTTCAGGGGAAGGGGTGTTTTCACTCAAAGTTGCGCCCTTCTACTACTTTGCAACACCCAAGAAGATCGCTGTGGATGAAGAGTTCAGTGTGTGCTGGTGTCCCCACAGCAGTGCTCTTGGTGGTAGCTGGTAGTGCTGCACAAGCACAGCAGATGCTCTCCAGAGTCTCATAACCATGGTGTGTTTTTCCAAAGCAGTCGGTTGGAGCAGGTTTCGAGAACAGGTGGGGAAAGAGCACTTGGGCAAAGGTTCCCTCAGGCTCAGCTTGTCCGCAGCCAGTTCCCGCTCCCAGATGGCTCAGAGGTTTTTCCCAGTGGCCCCATGGGTCACAGCAGCTCAGAGTCTGATGGTCCCACAGATTCCCTCCAGCTTCTTCAGCCTCTCTGTGCTCCTGTCATCAAAACTGGCACAGGAATCCTTTTTTTCCCCATCCTCTATCTATTCTCTCCAGAAGAAAGGTTAATCTTGGTAAATGCATCTCTTAAGAGGCCTAATCCAATGGACCTTTGATTTTGTTTAGACTTCAAGGCACTACTAATACATGATAAATGTACAAAGCATCTTCCTCCTTTGAAGTGCAAAGTGAGCAGATGTCGTGTTGGCTCTGAACAGCCGTGGGCATGCATAAGCGATGTGACTGCCCGCATTTAGGGCTATCTGTAGTGATTTCCTGCAAATGTGAGTGTCAGATGGGTGTTTGAAGGAGTGTCAGGACTTGTAAATACATCTGTGGTATTGCTCAGCTGTCTGCCAGAGCTCTGAAGTCGCTCTGCTGGGGACTACAAATACTGCTGAGCTCATGACTGCCTCTCTACTCTTTGAGCTGTACCTCTTTAAGTAATGCAAAGGAAGATAAAAGTTGTATTTGCTATAAGATCTTACCTCTGTTAATGTATAAAGAAATGTAAACAAGGTTGTTTGGGTATTGTGGGTGACATTCACCTCTCTGACCAGCCTCTGCTGGTGATGGTACATGTGTACCCAAAACTGACCAGACAATTGCAGTGGCCACGAAGACCGGCTCTATCTGGTCCCAAATATTAGTTTTTAGAGGCTGTGCTGGCAGTTTAAACATCGGGGCCACTGCAAAGAACTAGCCAGTGGTTTTCCTCCTGGCTGAGTCAGGACGATTGTTTCAAGTTTTTCTGTGTCTTCTCTGCAGGAATCACCACCACAGATGTGAAGGAGGGACTTGCCCATTTGAAAGCCCACTTCCCAAAGCACCTGGGGGTCTCTGCCTGAGCCACTGACACAGGGCTGCTTGAAAAGAGCCCTGTGAGACCCGTGCTGTAATGGTCTTTGCACATCAGACCGAGTATAACGGCCACCATCCCACCACAGGCTGCTCATGGAGGTCAGACATGCTGTGGGTCTTCTCATGGCAGTTTACAGGGAGCATCCTGCCTCCTTGGAACCAGCTTCAAGAGAGCTGGGCTTCCCCGATCAGACTGGCCAAAGCAAGTGTCTATCTCTGGCTTGTGCCTTGCAGGGAGCAGCCGAAGTTGATGGTGCCTCTTCCCAGAGACCTTCTGCTTGTGACTGGCCTAAGAATAAATCTGTGTGAGGGCTGTACCCGAAATTCTGTAGCTGGGGAAAGCATGAGCAGAGAAACCCCAAGGCGAGGGCTCCTGGGGACCAGTGCCTGCTCCTGTCCCCTCTTGCTGCTGCTGGCACAGCTCGTGGCACTGGTTACACCCAGGGCTTTTCTCCATGGGACCATGAGCAGGATTCCAAACAGGAGAAAAAAACCCTTGCAAATACAAAATGTGAGCAACACCAAGTCCAGGCCTGGCTATTGAATTATGTTTGACTTTGTAGCCCCACCACGTTGAGAGCTGCTCTCAGGGCCACCAAACTGGCATGGAAGCATGAGCTCTTCCAACAGCAGACCCTGATCTTTGGATGAGGACCCTCATCTTTCTGTTTCATCTTCCTCCAGGTTTCTTACATGCATTTGTCAAGGAGTAAATTAATTTTGCTAGGACCCAAGGCAGAAAGTTTCCCTGAAAGCCCTGTCTGGGCTGTCCAGTGTTTGCTCAGTCTGGCACAGCAGGGAGAAACCTTTTCCTGGCTTAAAATCAGTGGCACAGAGTGGCCTTCCTGAGCTGCCACACCTCCCTTGTGCCTGGGGACCAGGCTGTGGCACATCCCCTCCCAGCGGTGACTGCTGACATGCTGGGCTCTGGGGACAGTGGCCAAGGTGACAGACAGAGAGCAGGCATGCTGGCTCAGCTGCCTTCTTGGCACAAGAGTGTGCCCCAAAGCACATGTGGGGAATCACAGTGGATGCAGAGCAGGTACACGGATTTCAGCTCTGCTTTCATTCCCGGTGTTTGTGGAGCCTTCCCACACCCACCCCACAGAGGTGGTTTGGCTCCAAACAGCCTCAGAGAGCGACTGGCCAAGGTGACTCCAGCCGTTTGCACCTTTGAGCTGTTTATCCCTCTTCTAGTGATAAGACATTACGTGTTCTGAGGATCCTGTTCTGATGTGGAACAGGAGAAGTATTTACCGTGTGCCATGGATTGGAGCTTCCTGGTTTGTCTGTGAGGCACACGGACACCAAGCGACTGCCAGGGCCGGGCACAGTGGGTGCCACCACGTGGCTTTCATTGACCAGCAGAGCCAGCCCGTGGGGTGCAGCCTCTTCCTGCGCCGGGGCTGCGTAACGTCTGCCGGCTCCGAAGCTCTGACTATCGCTCCATGTAAACAGCTTGTGCTCTGACAGGACGTGTGTGTCACTGCAGAGCTCTGCTGGTGCTGGTGGGGCTGTGTGGAAGGGTATGGATGAGGTGTTTGTGGAGGGGAAGCCAGAGGAGACTGGCTTGGGAAGGGACTTGGATTTACAGCGTGTGGGGTGGGGGCTGCAGCTTGGCTTTGCAGAGCTTCTGCAGCTTTGCACTTGTGCACAACTTGGCCTTTCAGGAGGTGATTGTTTCCCAAAGGGTGGTGTAAAGTGGCTGTAGCCTGGCCAGGGTGTGCAGAAGCGTTGTGCCTCCTATGGCACACCATGGCTGCAGAGGCCACTCCGTAACTGTCCTGGGGTATGGTGTGTCATAGAATCATAGACTGGTCTGGGTTGGAAGGGACTCCAGGGATAGTAGAGCTCCAACTCCCTTGTCACAGGCAATGCCACCAACGTCCAGGCATGATGTAGGCAAGGTTGCCCAGCTGCTCCTCTATCAAGGCTTTGTGTGTCCCACCTTGCAGTCAGCACAACCTTCCCTCATCTCTCTCTCAGCTTCCCAGCCTCTCCACGGCGTGTTTGCTGCCTGAATTTTATCTCCTCCGCAGTGGTGACAGGACCAGCCTCGCAGGGAGCCCGTGCAAGCGCTCCGGGGCTGGCTGCATGGTAGATCGGGGGTTCCCGGGGCCCCTCTATGTGCTGCACCCACCCGGCGGCAGGCAGGGGCTGTGCACCGGAGGGAGTTGGGGGGGTGCCGCGGGCCGCCTTAGGTGGGACAGCGGGGGTATCGGTGACACCCCGTGACACCCTGCCGCCAGCCCTCTGATGCCGGGTACGGGACGGGGATAGCGCAGGGTGCGAGGGACCGGTGCCGGGGGCGGGCGGCAGGGCCAGTGGGCGGCGCGGTGCCGGGGGCGGTGCGCGGTGCCGGGCAGCGTGCGCGGCGGCGGCGGCGGCGCCGGGGGATGGCGGCGGCGGCGGAGCTGCAGGAGCTGCGGGCGCTGGTGGAGGGGGCGGGCGGGCGGCGGGCCGTGCTGCTGGTGGCAGAGGTGGCGGACGGGCCCCCGGCGGCGACCACGCTGGCAGCCTTCGCCCGCGACCTCCTGGGCGACGAGGCGCCGCCGGGCCCGGAGCCGGCGTGCCGGGACCGGCGGCGGGCTGACGGGGGGCGGCGGGAGCTGGTAGCGCGGCTGCTGCTGGTGCTGTGCCGCGGCGGGGCGGCGCGGAGCCGCGGGGCCCGGGCCCGCCTGCGGGAGATGGTGCGGGACGTGCGCGGCCGCCTGCCCCCGGCGCCGCCGCCCGCCGTCGTCGGCGTCCTCCTGCCCGGCGGGGACGGGGAGGACGCGGCGGTGCTGGACGCCACGCTGAGGCGGCACTTCCCGGCGCCGGGCACGGTGCAGGCGGCCCGGTACATCCCCGGCAGCCCCGCCGCCCTCCGCGACTGCCGCGCCGCCGCCTGCCGCGCCCTCCGGGCCGCCCTGCAGCACCCCCCAGCAGGTACCGGGGTGGGGGACGGGACACCGGCCGGGGGGCAGCGGGCGGCCGGGCCGCCCCCTCCCTTTCTCGCTCAGGGGCCAGGGGCTTTTACGATGGGATTTGCTCCGTTTCCCTGTGGGATCTTCCTCTTCTCGGTGGGATCTACCTCTGCACCGGTGGGATCTGGCTTTTCCCAATGGGAGCTCCCCATTCCTGATGGGATCCTCCCACCCACCCCAATGGGATCTGGCTTTTCCCTTTGGGATCTAACCATTCCCAATAGGATCTTTCCTCCCACCCAGTGGGGTCTGGCATTCCCTAGTGGGAGCTTGTTTATGCTTGTGGGCTCAGAGCCTCCCCAAAAGGATCCACCTTTTCCTGACAGAGTTCCCAGACTTGACAGCTGGGAAGGACAAACTTCCCAGCAGGTTGGGAAGCACATGAGCAGCTCTTGGATAGCAGATGTGGTGGCTGACAGCTGTGACGTGGTGGCCATCCATGCTTTTGGATCTGTGTTCTCGGGGATGCAGGATTCAGGGCTCAGCCCTTGCTGGAGGGCACATGACCTTCCTGCAGGAGGAAGGTGTTTGTGCTGGCTTTGCATGATGAATGAGAGCAACAGCAAGTGGGTGTTTGGGTTTAAAACCACAGGCTGTCAGTGACTAGCTTAAGCAACATGAGGATGACAGGGTGAAAGCTGGATGTCAAACAGGCCTTGAGGCACAGGACTTGCCCTGGGGTGAAAGCCGAGTCGTATTTATGTGCAGTCACAGGTGGGTGACAGCTGGGCAGGCTCAGCCACAGAAAATAGCCTGGGCTCGTTTTGATCTTTGGCACTGCCTGGCATGGGACATTTGCCTTTCCTCCTCCCTCCTCCCTTCTTTCATTTTTTTCTCCACTTTTCCCTTGCTCCCCATCATTTCCAGGGACTCTGGTTTCTGCTGCATTGCTGCCTGTATCCCAAGGGGTTCTGGCACTTGCCTGCAACACCACATTAACAGGGTCCTCTGGGACCCCTGGGACATGGGCATAGTTGGCTGCAGCTCAGTCCAGAATCCAGAATCTGACTGTTGAGAAGCTTTGAGATTGCCAGGACCCACTGCAACGGTTCAGGGCTGTCTTCTGCCAACTCTTTGTACCGAGGCATGCACGATCCCCCTTCCAGCTTCTCTCCTTTGGCATGCTTTGGCCCTCCTCACATTGTTCATGCTGCAAGAATTTCTGGTGTGTTCCCATATACTGGTGTCTCCTCCAGTTCTTGTTGCAGCAGCCTGCTGGGACAGAAGCTGCAGAGGCAGGAAAACATCCCTGCATATGTGACCTTTTTCTACCTCACTACATGGCTGGTGGTTGCCTCAGTATATGTATCTTTGTGGCTTTGTCCTTCCTGCAGACATGGGAGCAGCACAGCAGCAGGGAGAGAAGGCGAGCAGAAAGAGCCAGAGCGGGTGTCACAGCCTGTTTGTGTGTGTGCTCTATTAGCATGGTGGGTAGGAGGACTCAGTGTGTTGCTTTAATTAACCTCTGATGCGCTGCGTGGTGCTATTAGTCATGTAAGTGTCCCAGGATCTGCACATATAATGAGGATGCTCATCAGCTGCAGGCTCCAGCCTTAGGCAGGGGCAGCTTCTTTCTGTTCCCCAGCGAGCACCGTCCTCCGAAATCTCCATGTGACCCAAGGGATCCCAAGTGGAGCTGTGCCTCTGGAGACGTGGGGACCTGGCAGTACCAGGCACCAGCTTCACTGCAGCCTGGACTCCTTTGCCCCGTGGCTTGCTGTACAAGCAAAGCACAAGGGGAATAATATCTAGTGTCATGTGAGGGAGGGCTGTAGGAAGGATGGGCGTGGAGCTGCAGAGCACCCCGCAAAGCAGGTTCTAGGGATGCTACCATAAAGATGTCCTTGGTTGGGGATGAGCTTGTCCTGTTTCCCCTCTTGGCTTTGAAAAGGGCTTGTGCTAAGCTGGCAAAAGATGCTCTTTCATCTGGATAAGGATGCTGGGGACTGTACCGAGAGTAAGGCTCTGTGTAGGCTTTGCCCTTTTTATTTAAGCCCAGCCTCAAAGCCTCTTTGCCTTCCACACACGGCTGCTCAGCTCTGCCTGTGACAGTTGCTCTGGAGTTGCAACCCCCTCATGCTGGGAATGTCCTGGATACTGTTATTCACATGGCAAGCTGGGACAGGGATCACAGTGGGTTTCCTGCATCTCTGGGGGCTAAGCAGAAACGCTCTGGGCTGCTCCCCTGTCACACCTCAGTGGTGCCCAGAGTCCCGGTGTGCTGTGAGAAAGGGATGTGTTTGTGGCAGGAGTTTTTGGTCTGTTGACTGGCAGGAAACTGCCACTGCAAACCCTTTGGTGTCGCAACGGTTTGATAAGCTGAAGGACACTGAAGTGGTTTATTAGTCATTATCCAATTAGGAGGTGAAAGGCTGGATGATCTTTCAATGGAGATGCTGAACTGCTGTTGTTGGGAACCACATAAAATACACTGGTGTAGTGCTTTACAGGCTGCCCTAGTGCTTTACTATATGGCTTGTAAGCCTGTAGTAACTCGCTGTGACCTTTGCTTCCTCCAGAATAAATACTGTACATGGATGGAGGCCACGTGCCCTCTGCCTTCTGTGAGCAGTCACAGCTTGGTTTAGTTTTTCAATGAGCTGCAAGTCCGTGTGTCCAGGAGGTCCCCTCAGGAGGGAGGAATCGCTCACTGAAGCGGGGAGCAGTAAATGGCTTGGTGTGGCAGGAGCTGTGTGATCACACAAAGGCAGACTGCCTTCTGCAGGAATGCCCTAACCAGGCCAGGCCCCAGCCTCGCCGGCTGAGCTCCTGCCAGGGTTCCTGCTCTGGGCTGCCACGTCCAGGGTGGGTTTGGCAGCAAGGTGGCAAAGTACAAACCAACACTGGGGACGCGTTTCCAGGGGAGCAGAGAGGTTTCAGCCTGAAATAAGGATTGCCAGGAGATGCTCTGTGCTTCCCAGGGGTGGGCTCTGTGGAGCAGACCCAGTTCTGCTGTGATGAGTCGGGCTGGTGGAGGGGAAATGTGAATGAGCAGTGGGGAGGCGGGGGAGCTGCAGGGCTTACCTACTGCTGGTCTGAACTCATCTTCTCTGGTTTATCCAGAAGAGGGGAAAGACAGGGAGAGCTGGAGGCTCCCACCCTTCTTGCAGTGCATTTCTTGGAGCTGGAGGAGCCAGAGAACAGGTCACGAAGCAAAAGCTGCAAACAACATTCATGAAGGTATGTATGCCCAGCTCCCTCCCTTGTACTTCTGCTCTGACTGTCACAGGTTCCTCACCAGCTCCTGCTGCTCCTGGTGCCCATACCCTTTGCTTATGATCTCCTATTTCCAGCTCTGTAGCTGGTGTCTCTTCCCTGGCTGTGTGTGGTTTGGCCAGAACCTGAAGAGAAGCAGCACACATCTGGCTGCTGTGTGGCTGTTTTCTGATCTTGTCTAAATAAAACTATGCTGGGTCCGGTGCCTAACCCCACCCCTGGGAGCCCTGCTGAACTGGCTGCTTTTTGCCAGAGTTTCCAGCAGCAGAACTCCTGGCTGTCTAAACAATGAACTGGAAGCATCACCTTGATATTGTTTCTGCAAACATGGCTGGAAGGAGCAGTCCCAAAACACTTACACTTGGGGCTGGCAGGGAAGAGGATGAGGGTAGCAGTCAGCCTTGGGATCCCTGGTTGTAAAGGAAACTGTTAAGGTAACAGATAGCCGTGTGTTCAGCCTTGGCTGTACCCTTGGCACTCCTGCTTGCATTTCCCTGCAGTGATTTACTTTTTGCACAAGTGTCCCCACGCAGGAGGCTACAGAGTGCGTGGTGTGGAGATCCTGACTGCTCTGCGGAGCGTGTAGAGGAGGGGCAGCTCCTTTGCTGTAAACAGAAAACAGAGAAAACACCTGAAATGGCCACTTTATGCAGCTTTGAGATGTCCTCTGGGATCAGAAAATCTACAGGCTTGATCTTGCTGTCAGTGCCAGGCAGGTGATGCCTCGTGGCCATGCAGCTTGCCCTGAGACTGCTGTGACTGGAGGAGGCCAGGGAGCAGGGCCCTGTGCTCCTTCACTCATAGCTCACCCCTGTCTGTTGGAACAATGTTGAGTTTGTAAACCAAAACTAGAATCAGTTACGAAAAACATGAGCTGTGCTTAGGTTGTGAGTATATATCAATGCTTCCTTTTCATCTGAAGCTGCACCTGCATGAAGAAGGGTTCCCATTCAGATCTCCCTTGGCCTCTCTCTGCTCTTTGCAGATGACCCGCAGGACCCTGAGGAAGAAGTGGCTCTGACCAGCCTGACCCCCAACGGAAATTGTGAGGAAGCTGCTGGAGACACAGGCACCTAGAGCTGCTGGGTGCTCAGCACAGACCACGTCTCAGATCTGCCTGGTGGATTTGGAGCACTAGGAGGAGGAGCTGGTGCACACCCGCTCACCCTCTCCTCTGAGGACGCGCTGCTCAGGGAGAAGCTGCTTGGATTAACTTGTCAGAGTCTTCTGTAGCTGCCAACATCCTCAGAGGTCTGTGCCAGAGCAGTGTCCCCTGCTGCACCCTGCTACCCTGGGGTGTCTGGAGCTGCTGACGGACACTGCACTTCTGAGAAGCTCTTTGGGGGTGTATCTCATGCCCTGAGCAAGATGATGTGGGGACTTTGGGTGTGAAGCGCAGCTGCTTGCTTGACGAAAGAGGAATGCTTTCTAATTCTGAGCAAAGTTCCCTACTGAGATTGCTGGGGGTGGCCTCCTTGGCAGACAGATTCTGCTGCCCTGTTTTCCTGCTTTATTGATTCTCTGAAGTTCCTGCCCTCTCCCCGATCAGGAAAAAAAACAAAACAAAAGACAAATAACCCGTCAGCATGGAGACTGCAGTGGGACTAAGTATGAGGTTGCAGCTCTACCACGTACTGAAAAGCCTTGTGTGTAACTCTGTAGTGTGAAGAATTCAGTAACAGCCCACGCTGGGCAACAAGGATAACACAAAGATGCTGATAGCTGATAGCTGGAGCAGAGTGTGGTTTGGGAGCGGGATCCATCCCTCTGGCATGTCCTGGTGCTGGCTGACTGGTGGACTGCCTGGGTTGGAGGGTGGCAGATGGACACTATGGTGTGGCTGATGTGTTGTGGGAGAAGCCCACCTTACCTGGGACGTCTCCACAGCTGTGAGGTGGTGGGGCTTGGAGGTGGCCTTCAGCCTTCCTCTCAACAAGACACAGCTGCTTTGTAAATAAATACAAAGATAGAAAAAGAACTTATTTAAGTCCCAAAGGGCTTCCTGTGGGGAAACACAATTAATTATAAACCCTTGGTTTATGAGGAATATTAGTATAAAGGCAGGAATACCTTTTTAAATGGATTTTACCTTAATGCAGCAGAAACCAGGTCTTGCTTTATTTTTAACACAAGCTGGATTGGTTTGGGGCTGGCTGTCCAAGCTCCTTTGGAGTTTCAGGCCAGAAACTTGAGACCATCAAGTCCTTGCCTACCTCTTCTCTGGGTTAGCTGCTGCATTACGGCAGCACGTCCTCCATGAACGTCTGTCCCTTCTCATGCTCCTTTTTTCCCCGTGGCAGCTGAAGTGTCTGCAGTCCTGCCAGCTCCAGCCAGTACCCTCTCCCAGCAGTGTGCCTTCAGCATCTCTCTAGCTCTTACCTGGAGTAGGGGATGGCTTTTTACCTAGCTCTGCTCATGATCATCGGTATTTTTCAACAAAACAGTGTTCCATCTGTGCCTCAGTTTCCCCTACAGCAACGCCTACCTACCTCACTGGAGTAATGAAGGTAACACTGGAGCATATTTAAGCAGGTCTTGGGTTTAGAGACTGTCCCCTTTGTGATGGTGCTTTGCCCTTTTGGCTGGGAGAGGGCAGCTGAGGGTGTCCTGGGCACGCTGGCAGGGTCAAGTGGGAGAGGTGGAGAGTATTCCCAGGTGTGCTCAGCAAGTCACTGTGTTACCACCTTGTTTGTGGGAATGTGTTGGGAAAGTTAGGCTTGGTCTACACAGGAAAACTTACCTGAAATGCAGCCTGTAGCTGCTCCCTAAGAAGGTGGGAGGAAGGGGGTAGGTGAATACCAAGTCCCTGTGAGCAGGGTTTGGGGAAGCACATATCACACAGAATCACAGACCGGTGGGGGTTGTAAGGGACCTCTGGAGACCACCCAGTCCCACCCCCTGCTAAAGCAGGGTCACCTAGAGCAGGCTGCACACCATCATGTCCAGGTGGGTTTTGAATGTCTCTGGAGAAGGAGACTCCACACGGTCTCTGGGCAGCCTGTCCCAGGGCTCTGTCAGCATCTCTTCACAGCAGAAACTCTTCCCTGTGTGGGTGTGGGCTGGGGAGAGTGAGGATGGACCCAGGAGGCAGCTGACATTGGCGGAGCGTGTTGCTCTGCAGAAGACCAAACTGTCTCTCCTTCCAGCCTGCAGGAGTCCTGTAGGATTCCTTTCCTTAGGACCAGGTGGAAAATACACATGTAACCAAATGTAATTTGAAGTCTCTTGGTGTGGGTGGCTGTACTCATGGTCCCGGGGTTCAGCAGGGAGTAAGTGCATCTTAGTGAGGTGAAGGTGTCCTCCTGCTCTGTCCCTGGCATGAGCACCTGGGTCTGCTGAGCGGGGGGGTCCCTCCTCCAGTCCTGGCAGCAGAGCCCAGGTCACTGGTCAGTTAGGTACTTTCCCCATAAAGCCCTGGGTAAGGTGGGCTGGGCTTGGGCTTGACAGTGTGATCCAGTTAATCTTTCTTTTCTTGCAGTGTTTGGCCTTTCCAGCCTAGAATTTACCAATGACCAGGTGGCCCGAGAGCACAGATTTGCCATTAAACCCCAGTGTTACAAATCCAATCTATTTATTTACTGGTGGTTTTTAAAGTAAATCATTGAAACTGACCCTTGCAGTGAGACTTCTGTGGATGCAGATGAACTGCCTGGGGCTTAGCTGGTGCGAGTGGCAATACTTTTGACCAAAGCTGTTGTTTTCCATTGTCTGAGGAGCAGAAGTGACTTGAATTCTTTTATCTTTTTTTTTTTTTACTAGCTGAGCACACAGAGGCCATGTTTTACATGTTTAATTGCTTTAATAATGTAAGAGCCCTGTTACTTTAGGTGCTTGCTGTAAATAATAAACACATCTAATTTCTGGATTGGAACGTGCTTCCATTTGGGTTTTGTTTGCTGTGGTGTGAACCTTACAGTAGTGTCATGTGTGGCTTTAACTGGTATTTCTCTCAGTTCAAACAGAAGGTATATTGGGAGGGGATGGAAGTGACCCAAGTGTACGGTACCCAGATCAAGCTGCTCACCTGTGGACAGTGGGAAGGCTGGGAGTCTCTGTTGTGTGAGAGAGCGGGGCTGAGCTTCATGGGTAAGGCTCTGGTAGCTTCCATTAACAATGTTAGTTAGCTGAGGCCATTAGGTTGCCTTGAGGAATTCAAGCCTCTGATAAAGTAGGAACAGGTGGAAACCAATGCCACCGAAGCTGGGGTGCTCTGACTCTCCCTGGGCAGCACCATCGCTGCTGAGCTGGACTCTCCTTGGTGCGAATCCACCAGCCTGAACAGCCCATCTGTGTGCGCTGGCACCAAAGCAGGAGCCCAAAGGGCTCTGTGCTCCTCTGCGAACGGAGCATCTCTGGGTACACACGTGTGGGGGAGAACCGGGCACTGCCCTGTGCTGCCAAGCGACGGGCGGGGAAGCGGGTTTGTTCTGGGGGGGCTGCCACACGCGCCCGGGCCTGTGCTTCCCTTTGCAGGGGAGCAGTGGGCTGGGGCGAGGCCTCGCCCCGCGGAACGCCAGGGAAGCCGGGGACCGAGGCGGCCTGGAAGCCAGAACTCCGGGGAGTAAAGTCCCCGCTCCCTGCCATGTCCTGGGGCGCGGCCGTGCCCCAAAAGACACCACCCCGCCGCAGGGCGGCCGCGGGGACCCCTCGGCGCCGCCGGCCGCCCCCAGGCAGCGGCGGGCAGGGCAGGGCCGGGCCGGGCCGCCCCCCCCCCCAGGCCAAGCAGAGCTGCTTCCTGTCAGGCATGAGGTGGCTGCCGCGCGGAGCGCAGCGTGAGGTCTGCGGGGGGCTGCGGCCTGTGGGCTCGGAGCCCGCGGGGCCCGTGCGCGCCTCCGCGCTCCGTGAGGCGGGCGCGGCACAGCGCGAGGCCCCACGAGTCAGAGCTGTCCCTGTCGCGCCTGCCGCCCCGCGCAGGCGATCGCCAGGAGCGCCTTCCCCGGGAGCAGCGGGGTCCTGCCGGAAGGGGTCCTTCACAGCACTTCCGGGCCGGGCGGCGGCAGACAGGCGGCGGAGCGGCGCGGACCCCGGGAGGCGGCATCAGCACCGCACCTGGGCCGGAGCGGAGCGGGCCGGACCGGACCGGACCCCACCTCCCTCCGCGGGCCGGGCGGCACCATGATCACCTCGGCCGGTGAGGGAGCGGCGCGGGGTAGAGCTGCCGGCCGGGGTTTCGCTGAGTCAGGGCCGTGACTGGGCACCGCCGCAGGCCGCGGCGGCGCCGGTCGCAGCGCTCCGTGGGGCCGGTTATCACGGGGCCCTTCCCCCCGCCCCGGCCACCTTTGGCCGGTAGTCGCCGTGTGCCCCGGTAGGAGCGGGAGGCTGTCCCGGTGCCCGGCGGCTCGTCGCAGCCGGTGCGCTCAGCCTGAGCCGCGGGAGGGGGCTGCCCGGTGCCCGCCCGCTCGCTGCAGGGTGCTGCGGCGGCCTGAGCGGGGCCGGCTCTCTGGCGGGCTCGGTGGGGACGATCGGGAGGCAGAGGCGGCTGCTTGCCCGCCCGACCGTCCCGGCTCCGCGCCCGCTTCCTGCCGGTGCATTCTGAGGGGACTCCGGTGACTTTGCGCGTCCCTTGGCGAACATCGGGGTGTTACTGCGCCGCGGCTGCGACCTGGCTGTTTTTCACCTGCTTACAGTGAATAACGCACGGGAGGTGTAAGCCCGGTGGGGGGTAAGGGCCTGCGGGAGGGGCGGGAAGGGACAGGCTTGAACTGGGGGTGTGGTGGGGGGTAGACATGCAGATGCCTCGCAGGGACGATGGCTAAGGAAGCGCGTGAGGAATTAAGTGTTAAATGCTTTGTGGATCGCCGGAGAGCTTCGCGGTATTAGGAAATAGTGGTATTTTTTAGAAGTACTCGGGACAGAAGGTAACCTGTGACTGGCTTTGAGAGAGAAACAGTGCAGAGAATAACAACCTGCCAGTAGCTTTCTCCTTCTGAACCCATTGTGTTACATCTAAGTCTTATTTTAGTTGAGGAGAAGTAGGAATTTGTTTCAGAGGTGTTTGAAGAAGAGTGAGATTGCTTCCTCCTGATTAGGCAAATGATCTGGCATTAAAAAATATAAAATAAAATTGTGCATTTGGAACAGAGCTGTGGAAAACAGCTGGAAGGAGCACTGTGGGGTGTGGTGGGCTAGTGAACCTGACTTCCCTAAGAGCCTCCTCAGTGCTTCTTCAGCTGCTACTGACAGACACTTGTCTAACTTGGTTTTAAAAGTGTCAGTTAATTGAGGTCCTGCAACCTCATTAAGCAAAGTGAATAACTGTCCTGTCAGAAAACTACCATCAAACCTCAATCTCTGAAGCCCCGAATAAAGCTTGGTCTTACAAGTTCTGTTCCTATCATGGCTGCCACAGATCAGATCATTCCCTTTCAGCTGCCTCATACACATATGAACTCTGTACCCTTCTCAGATTTCCATAGACTGACCAGTTACAGACCTCCAGTCAACCTTTGTAGGTCTGGTTGCTGGACTCTTTGTTCTTACTGCTCGACTCTGAACACCCCAGTTGGCTCGTAACTCCCGGACGTGGTGCCCGGCACTGGACACGGGTCTGGCTCAGGTGTGTGGGTGCCAAGCAGAAGGAAAGATTCCCTCATGTGTCTGCCATGAGACACTTTCCTACACCCCAGTGTGAAGTTTGGGTTCTTTGCCTCCCATTGCAGCCATGGGATATTATTGATCATGTTTCAACTCAATCCACTCTGCTGTTGGAATTTCTTTCTGTATTTGTACACTTGATCTACACAATCTCCCTTTAGAATTCAGTTGTCTTCAGTTTATCCCAGTTGGTCAAGACCTCCTGAAGGCCCAGATCAGTCCCTCCAGTAGGCTTGCTGGCCTTTCCAGTTTGGTGTCTTACTTAGATTTGAAAAGGTTGTCAAACTGTGCCACAGCTGAAATAGTGAATTGTGTTGGACTCTTCCAACCCTTTCAGTTGCGTCCTTGGAATCTGACAATGAGCCATCTACAAGCAATCTGCACATCCAGCTCCCCAGATAGCTGTGAACCCCTCTGATATGTCAGTTAATCCACATTTCTGTAGCTGTTGGTGCAGGTGTTCTGGGACAGCATCAGGAGCTTTGCTAAAGCTGTGAGATACGGCATCTTTTAGTCATGAGGCCTTTTTCTTGGCATGAAGGAAGTTTGGATGTGGTGACATGGTCTGTGTTATGCAGCTTGCTAGAAAGCAGTGATGGAGCTGGAAGTAAACCTCAGTATTTCTGTGTTCCTGTCTAATAGGTTTTCCTCTAACAAGGAAGATCAGTAAACTGTACCTTTCCAGTCCTAAACTCTGAATTATTTTATGTTCATGTTTGATACAAACTTGGGTCCGGTACTTGAATTTTAATACTGAAGATTTTAAATCAGCATTCCAGAGTCTTCTTTCCTGTTCTGTTGGTTTTGAACTACATTAGGTGCTTACTTTTGAAACAGGGTCCGAAACTGACTATGATCTTGTTTTGCAGCTGGAATTATCTCTCTTCTGGATGAAGAAGAGCCACAGCTCAAGGTAAGCTCTTGCATATGAGAGCAGATAACAGCAAATACATTGTGTTGGGAGCTTAAAGTCAGTAATGAGCAATGATTGGACAGCTACAGGTAGGTCCCAAATCATACCTAGCCTGAAAGCTGAAAGGAAGGGTGTAAATAACAGATGGCAAACTTCCTTGTTTGGAACGTGGATCAGACTGGAGCTTCACATGCACATATCCCCCGGCTCTCTGATGATAATGGGGTCCTGTTAATGAAATGTGTCCCAGAGACTGCATTTTTAACTACATAAAATTCAAAGCTGAAGAGTACCACAAGTTTTTAGCAAAACTTAAGAGATAGAAACCAAAATTATCACAATTGCAGTTTTCATTTAGGAAAAAGTATATAGTAGTAGTAGTAATAAGTAGTAGAAGAAAAGAGCAACAAAGAACTTTACAGTCCATAGCAGTATATGAATCCACAGGACAACACCAAACACCCACAGTGGTGATATATTGGTGATGCTTGGTAGTTACTTTAGGAGCTAACATAGCTACTTTTAGGAGGAAGGTGTGTATGCATCTTAAAACCTGGGTAATCCCCAGAACGTTTTGCTTGGAAACAGACATAGATGACAAGAGACCCAAATGAGCCCCACTTTTGCTCTGAACTAATTACAAGTGGACTGGTTCTAGTTCAGATATTGTTTGTGTGCTGAAGTACTGTGTCCAAACATAAATGGAGTTGGCTGGCATAGACCACAGGCCAAAGAAAGTCTGAAACCTTTGTATTGGAGAGAATTTCAGTTATCAGTCATTTCAGCCAGCCGGTCAGTCATTGCAGAGAAGCTGTGGGAAAGAGTGTCAGGGTTGACTTGCCTGTTAAATGAACAGCCCTTTATTTGAAAGGGTTTGCAAAGGTTACTGAATGCTTGCAAAGGTCTTTTAAAGTAGATTTTTTTGTTGAAGTCAGTGTTTATAATATCAGTCTTAGGTGGTGCTTTATTTTTACTAGAGAAGGTAATAAAATGCATTTTTTCACGTAATATAACTATGATTTTTTTGTAGGAGTTTGCTCTTCACAAGTTGAATGCTGTTGTCAATGACTTCTGGGCAGAAATCTCCGAGTCAGTGGACAAAATGTAAGAGAAGACACTTACTACATCAGGGTGTGCTGCTTAAAAAGAATGTGAGATACAAAATGGATGTAGTTCTTATAGCTTTATACTGGCTAGTACAATGTCTAGCTCCATATTTTCTGGGGAGCACTCATATAAGTGGATATGGGGGTTGGAGCTGTAGTCCCAGAGATGCAAGTTTGATTGAGCTGTCACGTGGCCTTAAAGAGAACTGAGCAGACAGAGCTGATCCTTCTTCTCTCTCTTCTTTGCAGCGAAGTTCTCTATGAGGATGAGGGATTTCGGAGCCGGCAGTTTGCTGCTCTAGTTGCTTCTAAAGTTTTTTACCACCTGGGAGCTTTTGAGGAGTCACTGAACTATGCCCTGGGAGCAGGGGACCTCTTCAATGTCAATGACAACTCGGAATATGTGGAGACCATCATTGGTAAACAACTGTTGCTGCAAAAGAAAAACCCTTGTGAAAACTACTGTCGCTTTGAGATTTGACTAGACTGAGCTGCTTTTCTCTGTATTTCTCTTCCTCGTGTTCATTTGAACTGATGCTGCAGCTGGTTTTGCCCAGTCTATTTTTGCTTTGTTTCCCCTGCTCTAGGATTTTGTAAAAGAACTGATCTAGGAGTTCTGGCATTTTTTCCCTATTCCTAACCATTATTCCAATGCAAGTTCCTAATAGCAAAATTACATTAGTTGTTTATTCTCTCTTCTCTTATTCATGTGTTGATGTTACTGCTGATGTCAACATAACTTTAGAAATTATTTGCTAGCAAGCATAGCTCCACACCTAACTGAGGGGTACCATTTATTTTAATCCACCCTTAACAAGACAGCAAGTCAGATATTGAATGTATGTATAACTTAAATGTCTTGTCTGCTGGTATCACCCTGTATAGGGTAAGATGGACCAGGGCTGGCTCTCAGTCTCCCTAACTAGTGCTTACAGTGGAGTTAGGAAGCCTCCTACCACTGTTTCCTCATTTATTTAAAATAACAGGCCACTTAAAATGGAACTGAGGGCATGAGCTTTGTTTAAAAATATGTAATTGGTTTCAGCACTAAAAATCAGAATTTTCTAGGAGAGAGTTAGGAAGATACTGATATATCTTCCACTACTCTCTGCTTGTGACTGTACAAATAGTTCTTGTGCTTCACCCTTGTGTAGTTCCCTGTGTATGTTGGTAGAAGGTGGGTATACACACGCTGCTCTATTCATCTGTAAACCATCTGCAGATGCCTGAGAAGCTGATTTCCCCCCCCCTGTATTTGTTCGGTATCTTTCCAGCAAAATGTATCGACCACTATACCAAGCAGTGTGTGGAGAATGCAGAGCTGCCAGAAGGGGAGAAGAAACCTGTTGATGAAAGGCTGGAAGGGATAGTGAACAAAATGTTCCAGCGGTGCTTGGATGACCACAAGTACAAGCAGGCCATCGGCATAGCTCTAGAGACACGCAGGCTGGACATCTTTGAGAAGACCATCCTCGAATCGGTACGTGCAAGAGACAGGAGGTGTGTGTAGCTGGTCCCTTCCAGGTGTGGATCCAGAAGTGAAGTGCAGGATCTGTGTTTCTCTGCAACTTGGCCCTGTTTTGTATGAACAGAATAAAAGGTGAAGCTCAGGGGTGTTCGGTTCAGCGTCTTCACTGAGGGCTATCAAGTGCAGAGAGAACTCTCCCTTTAAAAAATCCTTGAGGTTCAGGTTGTTGGGAGAATATTCCCAGGAAGCCTGGCTATGTGCCCTCTTCTTTAGGTATTTCTTGTCAGCTACTAGCAGGGAGAGATACGGTGCTGAACTAGGCAGACTTTAGGTCTGGTGTAATGTAAGAACAGCTCTTTTACTTTGTTACGCTTGTTATGTGCTTGAATTCACCATGGGAAGGGATCTGTAGGGTTAGGTGACTGATTGATTTATGGGAGGTAAACCAAAACAAAAACATCACGTAGTTGGGTGAGCTGCTTTGATTTTCAGTGAGTGGCTGTGTGCAGTCTTGCCCTGCCCTGACTGCAAGGCAGCACAGTCTGGCTTTAACAGCTTTCACTGAGAGTGTAAGGTTGAGTTACGTTAGTAGTGATGCTAAGAGAAGCGTGCCTGTAGTCCTTTGCAGCAGCTTGTCAGTTGAGTGTAATCTTGTAGTGCTGCAATATTTCATTTAGATGCCAGAACATGTGGCTTAAATCCCTTTAAATTTTACCACTTAGTTTACAGCTTTCCCATTTTTTTGGACGTCTCCCATTTCTGTGTATGGGGGAGATAATCAAGGCATCTGTCTCTGTTCTGTTTGCCATCCTGTGCATTCACTAACTTTATTGCCCATTATAAATCCTTCAAACTACGTTTCTGAACTGTAGTAACTAAATCTGTTTCCCAGTCTCTAGCAAGAAATACGTGTGTTTGGGGGATCTTTTCTTGGTGTGTGGTTTGTTTTGCTGACATTGTATGTTCAGTGAATTTCCCTGTGTTAGAGAATGAATATTCAAAAAGGACTGGTAAAGAAGGTGAAATAAGTATTGAACTTTTAAATTAGTCTTTTGCTATGTTCTAATTACCAAATTAAATACTGGTCCTGTACATTTTTGGTAGTATTTTTTTCTTTAAACTCCAGTGTACCTGGATATAAGCTTTTCTGAAAATGGGAAATAAAACTGTGAGGTTTCTATGTGCATGTCTTTTGCTCTGCTTTTTAAAATGGAAATATGTAGCTTTATTTTAATTTCTAAATCTTGCTTGTCAGTCCAAACCCAGCCTTGTTATCCTTGCATTTAATTTCAGAATGATGTTCCTGGGATGCTAGCCTACAGCTTGAAGCTCTGCATGTCTTTGATGCAGAATAAACAGTTCCGCAATAAAGTCTTGAGAGTTCTAGTTAAAATCTACATGAATCTGGAGAAACCAGACTTCATCAATGTGTGCCAGGTAAACCTCTGAGTTGTGTTTAAAGATCAATCAGAAGTTAGATGTGTTTGACGACATCTACCTGATATCTATGTTGTGTTTTTTTACTCAGTCACATTAAACATCTTTCCTGGTTGTGTGCTACAGATAGATATTCTCACTTTGATATATATATGATAGATATACTCACTTGATAGATCAAGTGAGATCAACTTGACAGAGAGATGCAAGTGTTGCACATTTGGTCAATATATAGAGAAAGAAACACTTTGAAAGGCAGCTGGGGGATGTAGAAAATTCTGACAGAATGTTTCAAGCCTGTGTAGGGAGTATCAGATGGTAGGTTCACAGCTTGGAAATGTATTGATTCCTCCAAAGAACATTGACAGGGCTTTGGTTTTTGGTTAGCCATTGGAAGCATTTAGACAACCAATTATGAAGTTACTCAGATGTTCTCAGGCCTTTGCCAGCCTTGGTAGGCCATGTACATGTGACTCAGGAGTGTTACACCTGTTCTGTTTTAGCTGAGACATACCAATGAAATAACTGCTGCTGCTTTAATGTACCTCTGAGGATTCTGTGTTTCATAGTGGGACAGCTTCGTCCACTTCTAAAGATATAGCTGCAGAAATAAGAAGTCTTGAATGTTGTGTCTTGAAATTGTAATACTTGTTCTAATTTATAAACTGACCTATTCAAACTCTTCAAAGATTACTGTTATCTCCTACAGAGAGGGAATTTTTCGTTGAAGGAGTGTTTTGTGGAAGCAGCAGATGAGGGAATGGGGAAAATGAAGTGTGTGGCCTTGGGTAGTGTTGCTTTTGCATTCTGAAATACGTCATGTCTCCTGATTTTGTATTTCTGTTCTGTTCTTCCCTTCCTCCTGCTCAGTGCCTGATATTCCTGGATGACCCGCAGGCAGTGAGTGACATCTTGGAAAAACTGGTGAAGGAAGACAACCTTCTCATGGCCTATCAAATTTGCTTCGATCTGTATGAAAGCGCGAGCCAGCAGTTCTTGTCCTCTGTGATCCAGAACCTGCGCACAGTTGGCACTCCCATTGCCTCTGTGCCGGGATCCACCAACACCGGCACCGTCCCTGGATCGGAGAAAGACAGGTGAGGAGGTTGGCTGGAGAAGAGATGTAACTGTGTGGTTACAATCCTGCTCTGATGGAGCCCCTTCTGTGTAAGGAAGACTGCTACAAGCAGACCAGTTACTCCCCTAAATTAAGTCAGGACAATAGAGAAGACATGCAATTTGCAAATTGTCTATTACCAGAACCCACTGTTGTTTGAAAGAACACGTTTTCCTTTGCAGTTGAGGTAAGTGTGGTGCAGTTACTGTGCTCAGTTAATGAGCAGTAATTCATTAAGCCATAGTATGAGTTGCTCAGGAACACTGAGCAATTTGTAACGCTCAGGAAGGGGCGAGTTCCAGCAAAAAGCTCATCGCAGCTGTGTGCAAGCGTGGTTTCACATCATGGCTGTGCTCTGCTGCCTGCTTGTGGGAAGAGTGAGCATAGGTGATGATGTAGGGTTACAGACCCTTTTCTACTTGCAGTTCAAAAGAGCTAGTTCAGATCTAGTCTGAGTTTTGCTGAAGTCCTGACATCTGAAACCTCTTCAGTGGCCAGCATCACTGAAGCCACTGTTAAGAAAAGCAAAGTTGGCATTAACCTTTCTGTCTCCTCTATTTATTTTGATGACTTAGGGAAATGGCACAGCTAATTTTATTTTAAACCTGTTTTTTGAGGATTGGCCAATCCCTGCTAATGCTGCTGCCCAGCTTTGGGGCAGCAAGGAAGAAGTCTGTGCTCCATCTGCTCTTTATTCACCAGAGCTGTCACATCAGTACACAACCTGATAGTGTGTGATGGAGAATGCTGCCTAAGTCCAGGCTGGTTAAATAGAAGGGCTTATGCAGCTGTGGGGAACTATGTCTAAATGCTTTTGAATCAGTGATAGGGCATAGCAAGCATTCTCTCTTCCAGTGAAAGAAAAGGAAAGGCACAGAATAATTTCTAAGTCAGCCTGTGAAGCATTAGGACAAGGTGCTAACAAGAGCTTAGTATGCTTCATTTGCATTTCAACACTGTAATGTCCATCCTAATAATGATGAGCTCAGGGCTTCTGGGTAAGGGTATAATTAGCCTTGCTGCCTTGTTTGTTGACCTTGTTTTCTCACCTGTCTCTGCCTGTTAATTCATTCCCTGCAAGCATCTCTATTTTTTGTAATGGATGGAATAAGAGCATGGGGTTTTCCAGGCCTTTGACTTCAAGTTCCTTGAAAATTGATTTGTGGAGGAGTTTGCTTCTCAGCAATGACCTCCAGATAGTCAGCACTTGCCCTGTCAAAACCTGTTTCCAATCATCCTCTCCAAATCCCAGGCTACTCTTGCAGGACAGCATTCAGCTATAATTACAGTGCTTGACTAGTTATGAGTGATAAACTGGGTTACATGTTTCTTTATTGTATTTCAGTGATGCTATGGAAGCAGAAGAGAAGCCAGGAAGCACTTGTGCTGGGAAGTCTGCAGAAATTGTGAGTGCTGTTTCCAAAACACACCTTGCTTAGTTTTTCTTCTGTGTTCTCTTTGAATCTCTTGGGTTGCTAAGTTGGTTTAGCTAATGAAGAATGGAATTCATTTCTCTCTTGCTTGGAGACAAGGTGGCAGATGATCTCTGATGACCAAATACCTGACAGCCTGAAAGTCCAGCAGTTCAGATACTGAAAACTGGGGGAGAGTGGAAAGTGTATAGATTTCAGCAGGAATTAATGAGCCCTCCAAAAAAGGGACAGGAGTATCTGGACTCGTGTGTTTGCTTTTTGTTGATAGTGATAGGTAATGATAGAAATCATTACCTCATTCCAGAAGGAAGGTCCTGAAATTTGGCTGCTGCTGAGAACCTTAGCTGATGAATTACCTTGTTGCTTTGCTTTTCTTCTGAAATATAGTTGTGGTTCTGGCTGGACAGAACCAATCCTATTCTGCAGGAATGGCAGGAAAGGATGCTGATGTGAAGGAGGAAGGTGTTGCCTCTGGCTAGCGTGGTGGTGGTGTTTGGCCACCTGGTTAGAATCTATTTGTTTGGTTTCTTTTCCTAAGTATTGGAGAAAGTGAGTTCTAACATGAATATACAATCACATTTCAGCATGTGGAACAGCTAGTGTCATTCTGACACTTCTGATGCTGAGGAAAGGAAATGCTACTGGAGGGGAAAGCAGAACCCATGGCAGTTGGGTTTTTTTTCTTTTTCCCCATGGTGCATGTTTGCAACTAGACTTGAGAATCTTTGAGAGATTCTTGCAGATTGCTTAAAAGTTAATCAAAGGCAAACAGAAGTGTTTTCTTGAAATTATATTCCACGAGGAAAACAAAAGGGGTGGAGTTTGTGCTCCCATCAAGGAACCCATAAACAGTGCTTATGCACAGGAAGGGTGTCCCAAATCCGTTTGTGCTGCATGGGCATTGCTCACTCTGCCAAGGGGCAAGTACATAAAAAGATCTGTGTGGCCAGAAATGTTCTTGAGCTTAATCTTCCACAATTCAGAATGCTGAATACAAAGGAATAATTGAGGGGCTTAGTTTAAGGGCTGAACTACTCACGTTTGGCTGGTCTCTGACCAGCTGACAGTGTCATTACAAAGAGCTGCAGTGTACTTTTCACCCTGCTCAGAAGGGACTTCAGTTGGAACTTAATCCATGGAAACTGTTCCATGGTGATGAAGAAAGAGACTTTCTCAAAGAACTCTGGGAGATGAATGTATTGGAGATGCCTTGTTCTACTTGCTGTTGTTCTAAATAAAGCCTTTAGCTTATGAGAGTGATGCTGAGTGTCAGCAGGGTGATGCAAAGTGTTGTGGCTTTGTGATCTTCTCCATTAAAACCTCCATGGAAATAAGGTTCACATTTATAAAAGTGGTTGCTGTTGTTGGGATACTCATTGTGTCTGTAAGGCCAAACACAGCAGCTTGCCAGAATATCAGATGTCACTCATATCCTTTTGCTTTCAATGAAAGAATACATTTCTTTTCAAAGAATCTCTTCTCCCACCTGCACTGTTGTGCACAAAGGGACTTAAGATTTCCTGGGAGGTGTGGACTTGTGTAGCAAGGGCAGAAACAGTGTCCTTTTAGTCCTAAATTCTGGTAGAGTGTGGTATATGGTGATGGGAACATACCAGAATGGCTCCTCACGAACTGTGTTTTAGCAGAGCTGTAGTTGGGTATTGATGTGTTTTCTTCTTTTTTGCTTGTATGTAAAGAACCCAGAGCCCAAGGACCAGATCTCCAAAATGATTAAAATTTTAAGTGGGGAAATGGCCATTGAGCTACATCTGCAGTTTTTAATACGAAACAACAATACAGACCTCATGATCCTCAAGAACACAAAGGTAAGAGGCATTGTTAGATGTGGATTCATCTGATTAATCCTGTGTTTGACCATGTTGCTGTTATTTTACATCGTCATCTTAGGTTTTAGCATTGCCTCCCTGTGTTTTGAGGGTACCAATCTGGGGTTTGGTCACAGTAAATCAGCATTTAAAACTTGGAAGCTGTGAGAATGAAGAAGAGCTGATTGCACCCAACGAAGGCCTTATAATCAGATTGCTTTAGCTTCCAGTATGTCCTAGTGACCCCAGCTGCTAAAAGCATGTTGATTTTTTTTTTTAAATTTATTTTTTCCAATTGAGTATAGAAATGAATCCATTTCTCCCCCTCTTTTTTTTTGGTGTTTCATCTTTTTTCTATCTGGTCAGTAAGATAGAATCACAGAATCACTTGGGTTGGAAGAGACCTTTAAGATCACCAAGTTCAACCACAACCTAACACAGCCCAGTCCACCTCTAGACCATGTCTCCAAGCACAACATCCACATGCCTTTTAAATACCTCCAGGGATGGTGACTCCACCACTTCCCTGGGCTACTTGACAACCCTTTCAGTAAAGAAATTCTTCCTGATATCTAACCTAAATCTCCCCTGGTGCAATTTGAGAGAAGAGACTGGCCCCCACCTCTCTACATCCTCCTTGCAGGTAGTTGTAGAGAGCGATAAGGTCTCCTGTCAGCCTCCTTTCCTTATGACTAAAAAGCCCCACTTCCCTCAGCTGCTCCTCATAGGACTTGTGCTCCAGACCCTTCATCAGCTTCATTACCCTTCTCTGGACATGCTCCAGCATTTCAACGTCCTTGTAGTGAGAAAAATGGACCAACTCACCCTCCAACTCCCTATCTTGATCCAGTGTGAACACTGCTGGTTGGGGCAGGAGGGAGTGAGCTAGAACTGTAGGTCAGAGAATACTGGTATCTTGGTGGAGGGGTTACATGAGAGCACAACTGCAGCTTGGCCTAAGAAATCCTGACATGTGCTCAGAGACAGTATTTCCACATTGAAGACAAAGCCAATCAGATACTGTAATGTAGGTAGTGCTGGTAACTTGAGTAACTGTTTTTGTTTTGGAAGGTGTAACTCACGGTGGCCAATCAAAAACTTAACAGATAAATTAGACTCTCTTTAGAGTTTAGAAACCATGTGAGACTGGTTTTATGTCTGAAATGAGATGCGTGTTACAGGCAAAAATAGTAAGGGGTGTTTGTCAGTGGGTTTCTCTGCTTAAGGAGGAAATGGATGCGTGTTGGAAAATGTTTTCCATCTGCTTGCTGGTTAAGTGCTTGGGAGCGATCCTGCATAACATTCCAGGGATGGCCTATGCACTGCAGAGCTCAATTCTGGGAACCAGAAGTGGGGCTTTCCAGTTAATCTGCAGTGGAAGGAATCACGTCTCTGACAAAAACTCACAGAAAGGATTGGTTTGCAATGGAAAGATGGCTTGAGGATATTAGAGAGTATTAACAATTTATTGACTTTGATTAAAAGGAAATCACTGGTTAAATTGAGCCTAATTACAACCCATGTCTCTAGTGTACTGGCAGGCATGTTAAGCAAACTCAGACATGTTGTTTGCTGGGCAGTGATACCGACTGTGTTTGTTCTTTCAGGATGCAGTGCGGAATTCCGTGTGTCATACAGCAACGGTTATAGCAAATTCCTTTATGCATTGTGGTACCACCAGTGACCAGTTCCTCAGGTAAATCTGCATCAGGGAAGCTCCAGTGTCATTTAGAGCTGTTTGAACGATGTTGTTCCCCTTCTTAAGCTTAAACTTCTGAATGGGTGACTGTGGAACTCTGATGGGCTCAGAGAAGAATAAACCAAAAGATCTGAAAACTAAAGTGGAGGCAGAGGGAAGAAGCTGGAATTGTTTCTTTTTCTCTATCCTCATGATTTGGCTTTATTTGAATGCTAACCATGTGAGCGTTTGGAGGATAGAGATCTGGAATTTGCATTCTCCTTATTTACTGCTTGGGGGATTTCTGAGATGGTGATGCATCTTTTTTGGTAGAGACTGACAGTGCTGACTTGAGAAAAGCTCCAGAAACTCTGCTAAAGTTTCTCACAGAGACTTGATGGGCTGCATATTCAGCAGTTGTTCCCCATCTGTCACCGAGATCACCACTATCTAGGAGCTTGATGACTACCAGGCAATAATCCAGGCTGACGAAGGGGGAGGGATACAGAGCATAAATGCAGTTGGCCTTTTTCCCTTCTGGAGCTACTCTCTGGTGTGGGAGCAGGCTTTGGTGTTAAGAAACCTTGCTTGCAAGGTGAGGAATGGGTTGTATGAAAACATTTATATAACCTTTCTGGTTTTGTCTTCCAGAGACAATTTGGAGTGGCTGGCCAGGGCGACTAACTGGGCTAAGTTTACTGCCACCGCCAGCTTGGGTGTTATACACAAGGTGATGTTGCATTTATTTGCCTCTGTTCAGTATAAATGCTTGACTTGTGAGCACTGAAGGCATTTGAAGTGAGGATTCTGAATATCTCCTGTTCTCCAGTTTACATAGTCTGTTGCAAGGCACAGCTCTAACAGTTTCTGTCTTTGCACTAAAGAAAAGCTGTGCTTTATCAACTCTGTCTCATCTGGTATCCAATCTAGTTTATGGCATGTTTTGCAGTAGGGTAACATAGCTCAAGAAGACAATCTTCTTCCTAGTTCTTCTCTTCCTGAGAGTTGCAGACAGTCTTTGGTTTCTAGCTATTAAAATTGCAGGTGTATATTTCATATGGAACAGTGCCAAAGTCCTTACTGTACTTTCTGTAAGTTTGAATGGTGACTGAAGTAGCTGTCATTTTCTTCACATTTGTGCACAGGCAGGGTGTATTTAAACCTGTCTTGAATTTGCAAGAAGTCTTTGTAAATGTTTTGTGTGCTTCAGCCCCTGTTGAAGTGCTCTAGGGAGTCAATTGGTGTAGCTTTCTAGCCAGGCGTTTGACACATACTTGTGTACTGGGGTTAACAAACCTCAGTAAAGAAGGATTCCTGGTTGATTTTTGTGAAAAAAGTCATGTCTGTAACAATTGTTTCCTGGGTTGTTTGACTGTTACTGCAAAATGTTTGCATCCACTGTTTTTTCACCTGTCACTTCCCCCTGTCTTCCTTGCCTGTTACACTGTCCATACAGGGTCATGAGAAAGAGGCGTTACAGCTAATGGCAACGTACCTGCCCAAGGACACCTCTCCGGGCTCAGCCTACCAGGAAGGTGGAGGTCTCTATGCCTTGGGTCTCATTCATGCAAACCATGGTGGGGACATCATTGACTATTTGCTGAACCAGCTGAAGAATGCCAGTAATGACGTACGTACTGGTTTCAGTAATGAACCTTTGTTTTGCCAGGAATCTCCAGAAGGGTCCTAGCTGAGGTACAAGCAGGATTGAGATGTAACTAAGGCTGGCAGTGGTATGACAGTTATACCTCCTGTGGGCCTTCAAACCAGGCTTAGTATTGGTTGCTCAAGCTTTAAATAAGACTTTTAGGAAAGTCTTATGTATTTGACAGTGACTACAACTTCGTTTTCTTACTGCTTATATATTTACTTTTGTTTTGCTAGAGGCCCTGCAGTATTTGGACACTGTTGAGGCTCACAGTGTAGCTGACACAGGAATAAGCTTCTGCTGCCCTGTAGGCTTAATGCATCTCATATGAAAAGACGTGTTTTATTTCACCACTTAATGTTTGTAGACCTCTGCAAAATGCCTCTTTTAAAGTTTGGAATGGATTAGTATTTTCCCAGCACGTTCCCTTCTTCTCTTTGGGTAATTTCAGATTGCATCTTTAAAAATTCAGTGAAGGCATCCCACTTGCCTTATTGCAAATGTACAGCCTGTCCTGTGTCCATTGTTAGAACAGAAGGAGATACAGGCTGTTGTAAGGGGGTACTGATTTACCTTTCCTTTCAAAAGCTATTACTAGGCAGCACTTTTTACACACGGTGCAGATCTGTGTTATTGCATAAATTTCAGTGGGGAAAAAGACCTTAAGGATACTAGGAATTCTAATGTGCTATGTGTAAAGCTTCTCATATTCATTGTTTCTGAGCTTTTGAACTGCTGGTTTTGTTGTATCTTTTGCCTCTTTTAATCTGAGTTGTGTCTGAGAAGGTAAAAATCATATTTCTAACAGGTCAGGAGACCATTTTTGATGGTTTGGGGCTAAAATGTTGCAGCTCTGTATTGACAGAAAGATGTCTACTTCAGCTGAAGGCCATATTGCTGCCTGTTCTATGATCACTGAACTCGTATATGCTTCTCTAGATTGTCCGACATGGTGGAAGCCTGGGTTTGGGACTGGCTGCTATGGGAACAGCACGTCAAGATGTGTATGATTTGCTGAAAACAAATCTATACCAGGATGATGCAGTGACAGGTAAATGTTCTGCTTTCAAAGCAAATAATCATCTGAGGCCTTATCAGGCATGTGGTGGTTTTTGATCGTTATTTTTTCCCCGGTTTTCTGTCAGCAGCAGAGATTGCTTCTGGGTTGCCTTGGCTGTGTTTTATTTACTGACCTTTTCCTGATTAGCATGGCTCTTTAGTGATGGGGCAGTAATGGTCAGAGGTCTTGTCAGCACTGGTCTGTGGCACTGTGCCAGGTATGCTAAGATATGCTATATCTTCAAATAGTCCCTTATTTTGCTCTGTTCTTTCATTTGTTGCAAGCTTTTTGTTTAGTGTACTTGAGCTCCAGAGCCATGTGCTGGTTTTGGCTGAGAGGCAGACTTGGAGAAGCTTGTGGGGGCTGCATCTATCTACATTGGCAGGAAACATCACAAGAAAATCATCTTGGTTGCTCTTGGCCCACGAAAGAGAAAATTTAACTTGACAGGGAAGAGCACTAAGCTGTGGCCGGTCGGTTATCGTTACAAGTGTATTTGGCTGTGGCATGGTAGTGTCCAAAAGTGATCTGTTGGCCTACATCTGTAGGTCATCTCTAGATATTTACTGCTTTGGGGAACAGTTTGATTAACTTTCTGCTTTTCTGTGCTGTGCAGGTGAAGCAGCTGGGCTGGCACTAGGATTGGTTATGCTAGGATCTAAGAATGCTCAGGCTATTGAGGACATGGTTGGCTATGCACAAGAAACCCAGCATGAAAAGATTCTCCGAGGCCTCGCAGTTGGAATTGCTCTGGTCATGTACGGGAGGATGGAGGAAGCAGATGCTCTCATTGAGAGTCTCTGCAGAGATAAGGTAAGTTGAGCTGTGGCTCATTTCATAATTTCTTACATGGATGATCGTCCCATCCTTTTGTGAAATCTCCAGCTGTGGTGGGTTGGTTGTTTTGAACCAAGGAAGTTCTTAACATGGGTCTGAAGTGAGGCGGTTTCACAGGTTGCTTCAGTCTGATCAGAAATACAAGGACAGTAGTGCTTAGTCATGTATTTCTCTACCCTCATATTCAGTCTCCACAGTCCTGTGAGCAGCAACAAGGAGCAGAACAGGGTGTAATGGTTAAAAACAGATGAGGCTTGCTGTGGTTGGGTCGTTCTCAAGGATCTAGTGGTGGTCGGTAGTAGACAGTGAATAAGAAGCAGAATGACATGTGCCAGATACTGTCCTGGGCAGCATATTAGCACAGCAACTTTCTGTCCCCCTGAAACTGGTAACAACAACCCCGCAAACCTGATGATTGTCCTGTTACTCAGTCCTAATAAACAACTAACCACTAAGGCTAGCTATCCATTTGCAGATTCCAGGCCTAGGAGTGGAGCAGATTTGAAGTCAGAGTTGCAGAGACCCTGTTTGGATGGATGCTAAATAGTGATGCTTTCTCTTTCAGGATCCAATTCTCCGCCGTTCCGGCATGTACACTGTTGCTATGGCATACTGTGGCTCAGGGAACAATAAGGCTATCAGACGCCTGCTGCATGTGGCTGTAAGTACTGTACAGGGCTCAAGAGCACGTAGCAAGACATTTGTCTTGAGAGAGTAAGCACATCACTTTAACAGGCCTTGTGTCTATGGTGTTAATGTTCTGGTCCAAATCAGAGATTGTAAAGTGAGGGAAGCTTTCCTTAATGCTATGAGCAGACGTAACAGGGTCTTCTAAAATAATGATAAGTAGACTGAGCAAGAGACTATTCAGTCTGGTATCACGAGAAAGGAACATACTGAAAAGTAAAACATGATTCTGAAGTAGTTGGTAATGGGTTTGCAGTGAATAGTCTGGGTAATGATGGGCTGGGGAAAGAACAAGCTGTAAAAGGTGAGGTCTGTCAGCTCTTCAATAGCCCTGCAGTCACAGTGTATGAACAAGAGAGAGGCTGTTTCAGCTAAGGCTGAACATGATTGCTAGCTTGCTTTCTCTGCATCCTGTCATTTGATTAACTTGTGTGCATGACACCTGCCCTGGAATATTGCAGAGTCCTCAAGTGTTTCAACTACCTTCTGAGCGTCCTGTTTTCCTTTTGTAGGTGAGCGATGTGAATGATGATGTGAGGCGGGCAGCTGTTGAGTCACTTGGTTTCATTCTGTTCAGGTACAGTATCTTCCTTTGTCACTTCCACAGCCTTCAATTTGATGTCTCTTAGATTTTTCAGGAAATGTGCACACTATTGCTTTCACAAAATGACTCGGTCACTAACTGAGTGGAGGTTGTAAAGTCAAAACACTGAGGGAGAATAAAATTTGGTTCAGAATTAGAAGCCTTTCTTAATGTTCAGCAGATGCTTAATAAGCCTTTCTGTAAGTTTCCAGACTTCCAGTGTAATTATCTGAGTAGAGTTAGATGAAGTTGACAAATAGAATGAAAAATTAATATTTGCAAGATTGAGAGGTAATTAAAAATTAAATATGCCCTGCTTGTGCCAGGACTCTTAAAGGCACGAGCATTCAGACAAATATGTCTGCCTGATTGATGCCTAAAGCATTCCTGGAGGTTGTGACTTCAAAAATAACTAACCTGAAGAAGGATGTCAGAATAGGCTTTCTTGATTTTTAAGTATCCCCTGTTAAACCCTGACAGGTTTCTAAGCTTAGCACTGTGGTAATGTCAGCCCAGTACAAAATATTCATGTTTGCTTTGGTTCTCTCAAGTGAAATCTGTCACTGAACTGGTATTTTGTAGTTCTCTGTAGTTCCTTAGGCAAGGTGTGTTTGGGTTTTTTGGGGGTGTTTTATTAGCTCAGGGAATTGGGATGCTCGCCAAGCACCAAACTTTCATCTGTTAATACAGTCATCTGTGTAGTCTGAGTACTGAGCCAAGCTGCAGCCTTTGAGCATGTCTGAGAGGAGGTCATGCGTATTTGGGTACAGGACTGTAATTTAAAAATATCTTTGCATCTTCTTTGGGTTAGTGGCAGTCTGTGTAAATTCATACTAAAAAGCAGGATAAGAAGTACTTAAAGTGGGCATTATAAAACTGGGTTGCTGATATGACCAGTCAATTTGTCATTGAGCAGTTTTCTCCTCACATAGAAATTACTCTGCTTCATTCCGGTTTATCTGAACCTTATTCTGGCTGCAGTTAAATGTATTTACAAACAGAATGGCTTCTCTTTGTGGGCAGCAGGTGTCTCCCAAGAGCTTCTGCTCTGCTGCTTTCATGGGCACGCACCATTCCTTGCTGCATAGCGCTCCGTGTCTCTCCTGAAGCCAAAGGGTCTGTTTAACTGGCTTCTGTATCTGTGTACAGAAGGCAGATTCCATACAGGCCTTCCAGAGTTTCAGGCATCTTTTTTCCAAACAGGTTGTGACAAAGCAAATTTGATCTCTGATTGCAGTATCATTTTTCTTTTCCACAAATGCAAAACATAGTTGAACATTGGTGGCTTAGGCTCTGAGCTAAAACATTTGCCATGTGCTGGCATCTTGTCAGAGCAAGATAATTCTGGGCCTGTTCTCTGCATATTCAGCAATGAGGAAATGAATCACATCATCTTTTGACTCTTTTACCTGCTCTGCAGTGGTTCAGATCTTATCCTGCCTTTTCCCCTCCCTTTCTGGAGGGCTACAGTCCAAAACCTGCTTGAAACCTGTTTACATAACAGGGAGGAATACTTCCTTGTAGATTCCAGTGTCCACCTTTCTTGGTGGCAAAAAACTAAATCTTTGTAGCTGATTGTCAGTGGCTTCTGGAGGCAGAATGTTTGTGTTAGGCTGTTGTGGTTGCTGACACTTTTCACTTGATACCTTTTGCAAAATGCATGATCAGTTGTTTTGCTTTAGGGCCCAGTTTGGGAGGGAGCCCTTGGTTTGTCTAACCCAGTCCCCTGCATTCACATGCAGCAATGGAAGGGATTTTCTGCTTGGAGGGCCCTCTAGACAACCTCCAGCGTTAATTACTCTTAATTATAAACCAAAAACCATGTTACAATTCCTGGAAGGAATTCTTGAGCTAGGATCTAGAAGCTGGTTTTACATTTACCTTTTCTGTTTGCTGAAGCTGCTGGTTAGCCCTGATTGTATGCTCTGGCCTGTCCCAATACTGCAGGGTGCAGAGACTTAAAAGAACAAGTGGGCTGTGAATTTGTCAGGTTTCATGGCTGAAATGACATGTCTGTCTTAGAAGCGTTGTTTGTTGAAGTCTGACTGGATTTACTTGTCTTAGAGTGAGTGATCTGTCAGCTGGTAGGTATACAGGGCTTTTGAACAAAGTCTTTTGTGATGAGAGGTGAACAGATCTGTAAGGCAGTGGGCTAAGCCCCTGCAATTAATCTCATCTTAGGTGAAGGAACATGATTAAAGGTCCTGTGAGAAGAGGTCTCCTTGAATTCTTTGTCTGTGGTTTCAGAAAGGCAACTGTGATGTCAGGGTTGAAATAAGAGATTAAATTTGTTAATGTGGACTACATTTTCCTCAAAATTCATGCCATTAGTGTAGGGTTGAGCATGTTGGAGGTATATCTTCATCTGCTGGGTCGTACACTACAGCAGCAGGAGTATGTATGGACTTTTCTTCTGTCAGTTCCTCCTACAGGAATAATTAAACCCATGTATGGGTGGACATTGCACAGTTAGAGGGTGGTAATTTCCATAAAAGCAGCACTGGTGAACATGACAGAGCTCCTGAGAGAGAGGTAGAGCCCACAAGTTTACTTTGTGTCAAATACCTAGTTAGCTTTTCTTCTATCTATGAATAAATGTTCTTCCTCTTGGATTTGAACTAAAAGTGTCATAAGCCTCACAAAGCCAGCTATTTTTAGGTAACACATTTGCATAGCAGAACATTCTGTAAGGCTTTTCTGTGTTATTCACCCCTCTGAGTCCTCCTTGCTAGCTCACACACGCAACCCTGTGTACATTCAGGAGCACAGCTTGGCTTCTATGGCTAGAATTGATGAAAGCAGCACAGTAACAAGAATAAAATGTGATAGAACATAATGTAAGAGAACGTGACATTTAAGATTAACTTTTTTTATTTTTAAGCACTTTTTCTCTCCCCTCTTTTTAATTACTGGAAAAGTCTACAGAAGAAAAAGTGTGGCTAATTCATTGTTCAGAATTCATAAATCAAGGTTTAGAGAGGATGTTCTAGTCCAGGTTATTAAGTTTTGTATAAGGTTAAATTTACTAGTGTGCCATGGAGGGTCTCAAATTACCCAGTTACAACATTCAGTACTTTTCTTAGCATATCATTTCTTAAGAGAATTTCTGTGTTCTTTAACATCTCAAGTGAAAACAATCTGTAGTTAGACCTGTCTCTAAGTTAGTATCACTTGGGTTGCAATACCTTTTGTTTAACATCAGGTAACTCTGATGTTAAAATGCACCTTCAGCAGTCTTCAGAAGTTTTCTTTCTACATTATTTTCTAAAGACACTGTTGCCTGGAGCAAAGGTGAAAAGTTGGTGAGATGCTGGGTCCTACAACAATGTCACTAGCTGGATTTGCTGAGCAAGTCCTGTTGTACCTTGAGGGTAAGCCATGTAAGGAATGCTTGAGGGACTCTGTACTCCAAACATCCGCTATGGTGCAAGAGTTTTTGAAGGATTAGGGAAGCAGGGATTAGTGGTGCTACAGCAGTTACACACGTGGATGTGGGCTGCATGCTGCCTGGCCCTGAGAGTGCAGGCAAGGTGCTCTAGGGAGGAAAGCAGTAGCAGTCATCCTGCTCGGCTGCGGAACAGTGTGGTGTCCTGTTCAGAGAGCACAGAACTAGCTTCCTCGTTATTCTTGGACTCCCTAAAGCTTTCCAGGGGGACACATACCTAGAATTTAAGCTTGTTGACCAGCAGTGTTGCTGCTGCTAATTCAGTTTCTGCTGAGAATTTAGCAGCAATCTACAGGTGTTCAGGCTGGGGATCACAGACACAGCTTGCTGGCTGTCGGACTTGGTGTGGCTTTTTTCCTTCTCAGCTTAGTGCCTTATGAAAATTGGACACTGGTTATGTATTTTGCAGCTGATGATTTTCATGTAAATATATTATCATATATATATTATCAGAATAGTACAGCATAAAAACCTGAGACTTTTCCTACATCTCTCTTTTGAAAAACGACTGCCTCTTACAGGAAACATTTAAGTAAAACGTTGCTGTGGAATGGTACAGAAGCAGGAATAAAGCTTGAGATGTTGGGAGACTGCAGTGTGGATGCAGGGCTGTACAAGACACTCATTGAATTGTGAAACAGTGAGAAATGATGCATTAACTTGGACACTGTAATGGGTCTCTGTTCTCCCAGTCCTGATACTTTTGCCAGTGATCATAGATAGCAAGCTTACCTTATTGTTGATGTGTACGTATTAGTCCTTTCAACTAAAGTGGTTTATGAAATATTAATCATGGCTGTTGGAAAACAGCATTTAAGTCACTTGTCATTTCTGGTCAGCCTTTTTTTTTAAACAATTATAATGAGGTGGAAAACATGATAAATTTAAAGTGGTTTACTACTTAAAAATGGAAAGAATTATTTTCATCTTAATTTTTGCCACTTCAGATCATGAATTGAACTTTGTTTATATTGCAGATTGAGCATGATTGGTTTGTGTAGTCAGCTAGACCAAAGCTACATTGTATCTAAATGCTTTAGTTTATGTACAAAATGGGGAAGTAGAAGTTTTACAGGTAGAGCAAATGCACTTAGGGCAAAATCTTCAGTGTGGGATGCAGCAGCACTTGGAAGTGTGAGCTGAAAAGATTTAATGCTCCCCTAACAGTTAAATTTGGGAGAATGAGAGCCATGGGGAAGTAGGACTGAACTTGTGGGATGCTCCATCTGCTTTGGTGTAGTAATGTTGGGAAAAGGCTAATGGCAGGAGAGGGAACAATGCGGCCTCCAGAGTCCCAAAAGGAAGGTGTAGACTTGGCTGATAAGTGTAGGCTACCCAAACATGGGGAACTCTGCATGGCTCGTGCTCAGTTCTTCGTTTTAGGATGATGCAGATGGAATAGTAATGTTTCCTGCTTTTGTCTTCTCTGTGTTTACATAGCCTTTGATATTTTTACTCTATATTATTTGTTGTAAAGCAAACAGAGATCAGATACTTGGATTTTGTTCCAGGAATACTTAGGCAGTTTGTTTTCTTTGACTTCAATGACCTACCTTTATCCAGTAATCAGATGGCAGACCTTCTGGGTAGATTCTGGCAGTACCCCTAAAGTGATCAGTACCAGTTACTTTTTCATTGTATTAATTCATAAATCAAGGTTTAGAGAGGATGTTCTAGTCTAGGTTATGATGTTTTGTGTAAGGTTAAATTTACTGGTTTGCCATGAAGGGTCTCAAATTACCCAGTTAGAGCATTCAGTACTTTTCTTAGCATATCATTGTATTAATTGTGAAGAGGAAGAATTCAGTAGAATGTACCTGCTTGTTAATTCTTGCATAGGAAAGATTGAAAGGGTTTTGTTTACCTTCCAACCCATTGTATATTTGTCGTAGTCTTTCTGGGGCAGGAGTATGAGGACCCCTGTTGTGAAAGGTTAATAGTAACAGAAATCTTACTATAACCAGAAGCAGCCTTGGACTTTCCCTGAAGTCTTTCTGGATTTGAAAATGCCTTTATCTGCACGTCTGAAACTGGAAACAGAGCTGTGTGTCTTCACTGACCAAACTGTAGCGCACTGGAGAAGTCCCTTGGCATCTCTGGTGAAACTAATCTAACTTTTAATGAACATTGTAGCTGTACAATCAGATTGCACAAATACATCTGGTGTTTCAGACAATGCACTATGACATCTTGCATTAATTCTTTCCCTGCTATTGTTTTATCTTAGTTCTAGACTTTGTTTATGTGAGACTTGATTTACTTTGGACAATAGAGCTCAGAGCCTTATATCACTCAAGAGCTTTTGGAAATCTCAGCAACTGTTTTAACTTCCCACTGTAAACTGGGATGTCCGCATGGACAAGTGAATTAATATAACAGGTTTAAATCTGAGATAGTTGCTTCAGCATAGCTTGTACCTTGCTAAAAACTCAGAGGTATTCTTTCAGGAAGTCTGAAATTCATTGTCTGGCCAAATCCTTGCATTTGATTTAGAACCTTAAAACTACAGTTCAGCAACTGATGCTTCAAATTAAATGGTGAAAATGTTGAGAATCCTGGAGCTATTAAGTGAAGTTCATGAATTATTTTTTAATGGTGAAAATTTCCAGTTGGATTTTGTTAGGGAATATTGATGTGCATGTTGCAGAATAAAAGGCTCCTTTGTTTTGCAGGGTGAAATGAGTTTGAAAATTAATTTCTATCACCTGTCTAGAACATTTGTAAAGAAGAGAGCAAGAAGCTCCTCATTTAAATTTTAAGGGCATGGTGGTGTTTTTCAGAGGTTGGAAAGGGCCTCATTACCTGGATGCAAGGAATCTTAGATGTGGCTAGACAGATTTTACATAAATTAGTAAAATTATTAAAAATAAGAGTAAAAATGGACATTTCAGTAAGCCATCTTTCCTGGTTTTGTAACTAGTCTCCTATTTAAATATGAGAAAGCTTCCTCCCCTGTTCTGCAGGGAATAAAAGTCTTTCTTTGCAAGTAAACAGCTGTCTCATGGGAGCAGACATTGACAGTAAACACCATGGTGTCAAATGCCAAAGCAAAAATATGGAAGTTACTTCTCAGTGTTGTTTTTGCCATGTTGATGGTTACCTAGAGAGCCAAAGGGGAAGCAAAACAAAGGAGTGCTTCTTAGCAGTTGTACGTAGGCATCTTTTATCAGTACCATGAAAAAAACCTCATGCTTCGTGGTAATATTAAGTCAGTCCTGAGAACTGGCCAGAATTCTGGGGCTACTGGCTCCAGCTGGCAAGGCAAAGAGCCAGAGGAGCTGTGGGGAGTGTCCTACGTCTTCAGGCTCCAGAGTCCCTGTCTGTTCAGTGTGCCTGTACCAGTCGCTTTACCTTTTTGAGGGTGATGTTACTTATGACAGCCTAGAAGAAGATTCAGGGACTAATAATGCTCTTGCTTGTTCATACCAGTTTGCAGTGCTGTGAATTTTTCCATAAAAAGAAATTGGTTTAGGAAAATAACATTTGCTGTGAAGCACCATGAAAAATCAGAGTGCCTCTTGTGTGCTAGTGAACAGCTTCACAGCACCATTCTCTTCTCAGTGCCTTGACTTCTGCTGAATACTGGATTTTTCTTAACTGTGTTCTGATGCATTTGAAAATCAACACTGGTATGGCCAGTTGTGTGGTGGGGATGGAAGGAGTTTTACACTTGGAGTGCACAAGATGAATAAATTTTTCTGGCTGCCTAAAAGATTTCTGATAGAATCTAAAGTAAAAGGCTTGCAGCACTTAGGACCCCACATGGTCTGGGACTGATTTCACGATGGGTATTTTATATCATCACAGTTGAGATAAGCTGCATTTCCTGCTGCTTTATTTTTTGGGGGTGACTTGAAGATTTTGTTTGCTTGGTTTTGTTGGAGGGTTTTCTAAGGTATTCCCTGCTCCCTTTATTTGCATTTCAAGGTACTCATTCTGTTATGCTTCAAACTCCATTATTTTCCTCTCTGTGAGACTGCTGATGCAGATAGGTAGTACTTCTGTCTATGTCTATGCTGTAATTTTTAATTTGGCAGCCAGAACGTTGACTAAATCTCTCCTAATGTATTTTAAATAGCAACAAACAGTACTTGTCCATTGTTCTAAAATGTATTTCTTCCTGTAGTGCTTGTATGTTGCCGATCTTTTACTTTTGTCTGCCTTGCTTCTCTTACAGTTTAAAAAGAAATGAAACATGCCAGATTAGTTTCTGTGATAATGAGGAAAGCTGAACCTAGGTAACTGTGTAAGTTGTTACTTTATGTAGTGTACTGTGATTGGTTTGGCACCAGACAGATTCTGAAATAATGGAATCACAGAACGCTTTGGGTTGGAAGGGACCTCAAAGATCATCTAGTTCTAACCCCCCTGCTGTGGGCAGAGACACCTTCACTAGACCAGGTTGCCCAAAGCCCCATCCAGCCTGGTCTTGAACACTTCCAGGGATCCAGGGGCTTCCACAACCTCTCTGAAATAATTGAGAACATTCACTCTAGAGCACAGAAGGTCTTTTCTCATTTTCTTTTTAATTTTTCTCTTTAAATGGGAAGTGCATGACCCCTTTCCCCTGTAAAAACGTTCCATGTTCTGCTAGCAAGCGACCGCAAAACGTGTATCAGTAATGATTTAGGCTGCTATCTTCATGAAGGAAGCTGGAAGCTATGAAAGTACTCTCACTTCACAGCCAGCATGTAAAAATATATTTTACATATTCATGTTATTTAAAGATGATGCTGGTGGCTGTAGTCCTGAGCATCCTGTCAGAGTCACACGAGCAGTGTTGTCCTTAGTTACCATACAACAAACTTGTGCTTTCTTCCCGTTGTTCCCAGTGACTCTCTTAGTATCAATCATGTCTTGCTAACGTATTGAGCTGGGTTCAAATCTGTTCCTGTAAATACAGTTGCTAAAACAGGAACTCTGCCATCCGTTGTGTAGTGTTTTATTTCATAGTTCTGAATCTTCTATCCATCTTTCTCCCCCCTCAGTCCTTAGGCTGTAACCTGAATTTCTTAGCTTGTTTGCTTTGCCAGCTGACAAGCAATTTCTGTTTCCTCACGGGGTGTTAAACGGAATGTGTCTGTCCTCTTGATGATGTGTTTCTGTCTATAGAGAAATGTCTTTCTCTCTAGGAAGACTGGATTTTTGCTTAGTCACCAGTCCTTTTGAGTGAGGTTTATTGTTGCTGACTAAATTCAGTAGCTGGAACTTGTGGAGCTTCTATTTATGGTGAGTAAAACAGAGAGATCTCTATGCTGGCTTGACAAAACACATCTTTGCTGGGTGAGGCTTTTTCAAGGATTGTTTCCTGTTGGTGGAGTTTAACCACTGATGACAAGGAGGCCTTGGAATTGTTCTCTGTGGGGCAAGGCGGATGACCCCTCATATCATTGCTCACTACAGACAGACAGGGATAGAGTCAGGGAGGAAAGAGCCATGTTACTTCTCACTCCCAATGCTCTGAGCCAGCTATGATGTTCCTGCTGGAAAGAGTAAATTTTAAGTCATCACTTACAGTAGATGATTGCTGTCTGCTGTATGAATGGTTTTAGTTTAATCAGCATGTAAGTAGCAGGAGAGATATCAGATGACCACTGCTTGCTCGCTGGCTGCTGGAAATAACCCCCCAGGGGTGGTGCTGTGCCCATTTGTAAATGATGCTTTTAATTTTTAATTTTTTTTCTGTGATCACTTTGTGCATGGATGTGATTGCACTTGTACCTGGTTGCAGAGTTCCTACTTTAGGTTAAGTGATACACTAGTCTGAAGTTTTCGGCTATATCCATGGAAATTTTGAGGTGTTTTAGGTTTGTTGTATTCATATTCCATCCCTTCTTGAGCTTCAAAGTAATCTAGATCTTACTAAAGGCATTTGGTTTGAAAATGTTTTTAGATATAGGCATCTTTCACAGCTGTAGCAATCCATCAACCCCAACTTTTAACTACAGGATTCTCTTAAATTTTGACTAACAAAAGAGCAGTAAGAGCAGTTAGAGTTTATTCTACCTCAAGTGGCTAGTGACCATCACCAAAAAGGGAAGGAAGGAGGCAGATTACTGTAAGTACCACAGAAGTATTTTTCTTACTTTCTCCTGGAACTCTCTGGCAGTGGTTACATTAGGCTGGTTTCAAACTCACATGTGTTTTAGATTTTATATATATATAAATAAATGTTGGAATGACATGCTATCTTTAGTATTTTCTGTTCTGCAGATGAATAGACCAAAGCCTTTTGCTGTACATAATTTTAGCGTGTGACTAAAGAGTTCTGAAAATATTAAAAATTAAAACCTGAGCTGAAAATTTGACCGTAAATGGAAACTGTTGAAAAAGAAAAAAATGGTCAGCTGGATTCTTACTGTAAGAACTTCAGTACTTTGGGGAAATCTGATTTCCCAAGGAGAGGTGGCCTGGAACTGTCAGAAGCTCAGTATTTCCCAGATGATAAACTCTGGTAGCTTTTATAAAGTGTGATGAGCAATTGTTTCTATGAATCTTGTGCTCTGATGGATCTTACGCCATCAGCCCTGTGAAATTATTTTGAGCTAAAATAAGCTGGGAATGTACACGAGTCTGGATAGCACTGTTGTCTCTGCTGTCTCTTAAACACTTGCTCTTACTTTTGAGTGAAATAGCTATTCTGTCTATGATTTTTCTACCTTGTGTGAACCATATTGGATGAGGGAAGGCTTTTCCTGAAGGTTCAATGGTCATAAAATAGGAAGTTTGTTCATATAAATTAAAGGGATGCTCCGGGCACTGCCTGTCCTGTTTTATCATGATCAACGTTGTGGTATTGTCCAATTTTGATTAAAAGCTCTTATTTTCTTAGTATGCAAAGGACAGTTTTCTGTTACAAATGAGACAATACTGGAATTGTGTGTATGTGAGAGTAATGGAGATGAAATTCAGATGGGAGAGAGATTTTGCCTCCCCCTGCAGTAATATCACAAGGGAATAATTTCAGCACATGGAAATTTTTCTCACCATTCAAAGAACCGGTTTTACCCCTTGCAGAATAGGCATGTTCACCCTTTTTGGTCTTAAGCAAGTGATTTTGCTTGTAATAAGCATATCCTCAGAGAACAAGAAAAGCTCCTAGGAGAGGAATGTACCTGTTGGTAAGCTTGTGTGCTATTTTGTTTCCAGAGAGTAAAGATGGATTTAAATTAAAGCCAGCAAGCTTGTATCCCCCTGCTAATGTCATCACAGAGCACCAACCTACAGTGTTCTGTCTTCTTGACAGAATGATTGTTAAAGCAGTGTTGGTACAGAGTTGCTTTTCTGATAGAAATGTACTTTGCAGAGACTGAAGCTGATAAGAACTGAAGTCGGATATTCACATTGATTTAGCTTTTATTTATTTCCCCTCTTCCTGTAGGCTACAGCTCTGCATTCCTCATTTATCAATGAGTGAAGTTTCAGTTGCCACGGTGTTGAGGTTAAAATAGAGGAGACTTTGGAAAAGAGGAATTAATATAAATTTATAATATATTGCTTGCATAAATAACAGAAAACAGTAGTATTTATACCCTCTTATAGCACAGTTGCCTGGAATAATACATACAGTAATACTATGATCTGGGCATGGCTGCCATTCCACTATACATAGCTGACTTGTTCTTCTGTTTTATCAACTTCATTCTCTGTGAGCAGCAGTGTGTCCAGCAGAACGGCTGATGACCCCTGGATGGGTGAGCTCCTCAGCCTCATGGGGCTCTGGTACATAATGGGGTTAATCCCGTTTCTCATCCCATGCATGACAAAGAGCTTGGAATTTTCTGCCATAGAATTTCTGAAAGAGATTCGGCTGGATCGCTTCCAGAGGGCCTTGATAGGCTTTGTGGTCCGATAGTTGCAAGTGATGTACCTGCTGAAAGCCTCCCTAAATGTTTTGTTGAAGAGCGTATAGACCAGAGGGTTCACTCCTGAGGACACATATCCTATCCAAACAAATATCTCCATAAGCTTTTGAAAAACCTCCTTGCTGCAGGAGTGGCACAGGACTGAACTTATGTTTGTTATAAAGAACGGACACCACATCAGCAAGAAAAGCAAAAATACAATCCCCAGAACTTTTGATGCCCTTTGTTCGTTGGATATTGTTTGCATGGACTTCCTCCCAATTGTAGATGTTCTGGAGATAGGCATGTCACTGGACAAAGCCTTGTCCTTTCTGGAGCCGTTGAGCATGGCCACCTTTTCTGGGGAGGAGGCGGGTGTTGTGTCTCGCTGAAATACTGTGGACACTGTTGACCAGGTGAAGCGCTGCGGGGGCTTGTTGATCAGGTAGGCCTTCTTGCGTAGCACTTGGATTGTCAGAAAATAAGTGACTATCATGATAGCCAGGGGGATGAAGAACGCAGCCACTGAGCCGTACAGAATGAAGTCGTGGAAGCGATCAGGCGTCAGGGCACACGTGATGTTTGTAGAGTTGCTGTTTCCATCTTCAATGCCTCGGATAGGGACTGGGATAGCAATGCCTGTAGGAGAAAACACCAAGGACTTCAGCACACGGTAATTGCTTGCAATCTCCTTTTTGGCCCTGAAGCATCAGGGTCCCTAAAAAAAGGTGGGTCCTGAGCTCTGCAGGAGACACAGGGTGACATATTTAACATGAATAGTGAGAGCATCACGTGGGTAATTGGGCAAATAGTACTTTGGGAGGCATGGCAAGCTCAGCTTTAACAGAATGCCCTTTCTAAGGAGACTGAGTCTAACCCTCAGCGACTGAGGAAGTGCTATAAAGTTGCCAACTTCTCAAGTGTAAAAAGTGAATTGCTTTGACTCTAATTGTTAGAATTAGTATGACTTTTCCTCCAGTAAAATGTTTCCCTGATGCCATATGGGGTTTTTTTGTGGTGGTTCCCCCCTCCCTGGGTAACCTCTGCATTTTTTGAAGAGCAGTTCTGTAAATACATAAAACTTGTCTTACCCTCTTCTCTTAACTGCATCGAGTGACTGGACACAGACAGCTGATTTTTTTCACCCTGCTTGACTCTTTCATATATACAAGTAGTTAAATAGATGCCAGAATTATGCAGTGTGTGTTAGAGATGGATTTGTTGTTTAAAGTCTCTTGCATATTTAAGAGTGTTTAAATGAGAGTAGCAAGCTCTGTAATTCACCACTCCTTTAAAAAAAAAAAGTTACCAGTCTTGTCTCTTAAATGAATTTTTTACAACCACTAAATTACAGTCAGCACTTAATTTGCCAGCAGTCTGACATTACAATGAAAACAACAGGTTCCTTGCTGTCTGGTGAAGGTTATTTGTGCTATGTTTCCTGATACTGCTTAATGGGATCTAGGGATTTACTGTATTCCTCTGCTACTCTGCTTACTGAAGTTGGTTGAAGGCAGTGAGAGCAAAAGGATTTACCCATCAGCCACTTGATCCCTTTCTTAATAAGAGGCACACCTTCAGATACAGCAAATATTTAAAATGAGGATTGAACCAAATTAACCTTCAATCTAGAGAACCCTGGCTCTGCGGAGTACCTCTGCATTGGATAAAAAAAGAAATGAAAACGTACAGCCCTGATTAATAACAACCTCTGAGTGTCCTGTCATGCTAAGTTTCCCTTTTTTAATGATAAAATAGAGATAACATCTTTTCTTCTATCATTACAGCACTTCCAGAATGTTTTTTCAAGTTGGAGTTTTTTGGTTTAGGCATGTATACCCCAAGAGTATAGAGTACAGCCAAGAAGGTGGCTGTACCCATTCTCCTATGCATCACTGGCCTTAATAATCCAGAGCCATTTTGCTCTTTCTGTTGCTCACAGAGCATACAGGACTGTGCCTATGGCTCCCTGCAGCATGTATTAAGTTATTTGAATTAAATGTTTTGACCTTGTTACCTCATTTAAGAGATGTATTTTTTTAACATTAAAGACACGTGCGGTGCCACATGCAAACCACCAGTGCTAATATCATAAGAGTTTATGTGCTGGCATCCTTTAGACAAATTGTTTGGGGGTTATTTGTTTGCTTAGAATTTAGCTGTATTACTGGTGCATCTCATTCTTCAGTGTAAATGTTACTACCTACTCAGCTGTCTTTCAATCTTTGATATAAGTAATTTATTTTATTTTTTTTACTTGCTTCATGGGATAATTGTAAGGCACAGATTTTAGCAGCTTCAGGTTGTTCTATACATGCAGATCTCGTCTTCTCAGTTTTGGACTTTTAGACCCAGGAAGAAGAGCAGTGATCATCCCTACTCAATCCTTGCCCTGTCTGGTAAGCCTGATAAGGAGCAGCAGTGCAGGCAGGTTTATATGATGGAGCTTTTTATGATCTAAGAGGTGGACTTGGCCAGACCAGTCTCTGAATCTCACATACCTATTGAAATGAGCCAAACCACGATGATTTTGATGACTGTTGTAGCCCATGAGTTGTACTGACTAGCCTGGATTGGCTTTTTAATTGCAATATAGCGGTCTAGTGAGATGGCACAGAGGTGCATGATGGAAGCTGTAGAAAAGAGGACATCAAGGAACAGCCAGATAGGACACAAGGCAGTTGGCAAAGGCCAGGCATTGTCTGAAAGAGAACAGAAAACACATTAGAGTCAAAGTTTTTTTTGACAGTTTTTGGTATGTGGTTTTCCTTGGCTTCAGAACCTTCTAAAAGTTTGCAGTACAGCAGGAATCAAGCATTGCCTCTGCCTCAGCTGGATTCTGTCTTATATTCTAGTTAGCTCCTGACTGGCATAGCTGCTGCCATCGTGTTGATCAGGCTCTTGGTGCATGATAAGCCTTTCCCCCCACCTGTTTGTCCTGTTTAGATCATAAGCTCTTTGTGAGTAGGACTCTGGATAAAAATGTTTTTAAAAAATAGGCCATGACTGCTGCTTAGTCCTTGTGCCCTGCTCTTACATCATTATTTACAGCTATGTCTCCTTGATAGTCCTATGATTCAAGGTTGTATTAAATGGAGGAGATAATGTGTCATAACTAGTCCCTCGTTGCAGAACCATGGTTGAATCTCAGTGGTGATCTTGAAGAGCCCAGCTCAGAGAGTTTTAAAATGAGTTTACTGTGTCACTTTTAACCAGATACAGTTGAGCACTAAAGTAGCAAAGCACAGGAGTCTTCGTCTCAGTAATGATTTCATAAAAATTGAAGGACTGTCATGAAGTTTTGTTTTGGGTTGTGGTTTTTGGTTTGCTTTTCTCAAGAGCAATGGCTTGGATTTTAAGTTTGGCATCCTGTTTCTTACAGCAGTTATCTGTCTTTAATGTCAACTTTTATAGCAAGCACAGCGTCTGTCAGCTCCATTGTGTTGAAGATGAAGGTTTTGTAGTATTCAACTTTCCAGAAGCCTTATATTTTTGAGAGGCATTATGTTTACAATGGAATTAACTTTAAGGAAACAGATTATTTTTTTAACTGCTTTATTTTCACTCACAACTAGTTTGCATTGCAATCCAGTGCTAGCAGTGTTCAATTTGAGGTGCACCTTGGTGGTGTGTGTCTATAAAAGTGTTCTGTAGTCTTTGGGAAGAATGTGTGAACAGAGAAGCTTTTCCTATTTCTAATGGTAGAAGTTGATCTACTAAATATATTCTCCTTCCTTATAAAATTCAGCTGTACTCAGTCAGTGAGTGCATTAATAGTATTGTCAGAGAAATCAGTTCATCGTTGCATGACAATTAAGGGAAAAATAAAATACATTTCTAACAAACCAGATTGGTTTTAATCTCCTTGCTCTGAATAAATAGATCTGCATGCTGAGAATGCCAAATGAGCTGGACTATTGTCATGCCCAGTCTTATCGATGTGGTTATGTTGCAGTAGTTTGAGATTAAAACATTGTTTTCATAGATGGAAATGATAATGGTGCTGCCTTGCCTTGAACAGGATGGAAAATTTTATGGAGGCAGACATAGCATGTATTTGCCTGCACTCTTACCTGTGTTGGGAAATCATGCCTCCTAAACAAAGAGAATGGATGGATGGAGCCCTGAGCTAAACCTCCCCCATCCCCAAAGCAGTGGACTCCAGGTGAGGATGATGTAAGCAGTGAGGCAGAAGGGAAAGAGGCAGTCTATTTTCAAATCATTAACCAGTAAATTTTAGTATCTAGCTGCATTTTTCCTAAAATAGTATTATGGTTTAAATTATCCTTCAAAAAGCTATTCTGTCAGGCAGGTATGAGAAAGTCATAATTAGGACATTATGAAACACTTACTCATATTTAATTTTTCTCTCTCCCCTTTCAGCTGGCAGTACAGTGTGCTGCCTTTCTGAACAAAACAAGGAAAAACAAAGTGTCTTGTGGCTCACCAAAAAAAAATACAGTTAAAAGAGATAATGTGTATGATTGGCTTTAAATGTTTTTGCTCACTCCAGAAAAATAAGACTAATTCCTTTGATTCTATGATGAAGGATTAGTTCAGATAAAAGATACACTTCCTATTTTTCATTCTGCATCTTGAAGGATGGCAGATAACGCAGCTGGATTTCAAGTGAGCAGCTAATGCTTCTGTTGAGAGTACTTACATGCTGCTCCCTGGATTATGACTGCTTTACCTTCTGGAGAATTGTGGTGTGATCAATTCTTTCCTTTTGTAGTTAATTTAAGCTTTGCAGACAAAAACCTTCAAATATTTTGCAACAAGCTCTTTTCCTTCTTTTTAAATATAGATGCAAAGCAACCATGTACTTCTTTATGAGTTACAATAGCTTTTGTTGGTTAATAAGTGCAGCTGAACAGAGAAAGCTTTGGCTTGTCTTTATGCCTTATTTTGACCTGGTTGCAGAAGGCACTACTTATTACCTTCATGATCATAGCACTATGTATGGTTACATTTCTGTCTATGAAATGATGTTTTTTATCCAAACAAAAGCAAAGTAGATTTTTAAATGCAGTAGTTGATAAGAATTGAAGAATGTGGTGGTTATTTAAACAAAAATATTGTGAAACTGGTACCTTAGAGTCCAGAGTCATCACCTAATTGTCTAGGTTTCATTCAGTGATATATTTTGCTTTTGCTTGTTCTTACTTCAATTTGCTGGTTACGTGTGTGTTAGAAGCTCTGTGCCTGGTATTTGAGGGACTGCTCTGGGCTGAGGTTTTGTGCTTTCCTGGTGGTGGGGTGCATCACTGTTGGCCTATTCTCTTAATCTGGGAGTGGGGAAAAGAGGGAACATTAATTTTCCCACAGGACCCAGAAAGCCTCTCTGCCCCTTGAACATGATGGTGACCTCCTTGTTTGTTGGCCTGTTTATAATTCAGACTGAAGGTAAGATGAGGATGTCATGCCAAGCGATGATACAAAGCCATCAGCAGGTCAAGTTTAGTTTGGACTGTTTTAGGTTCTGATTCTCCCAGTATGTTGGAGCACACCAGAGCACTTATTTTTTTTTTAAAGCCAAGGTTACCTGACAAATCTGCCTGCCTGAAAATGTGTCTGGTTTCTCCAACTGCAGGTGGTACAAGATAAAAAGATACTCTTCCGTCTGGCAAACCTTGCCAGACCCTCCCAGCACTGTAGCAGTGCTACTGGTGTAGATCATTTTCCTTATTTTGAGTCAATACAAGATAAAATACATGTTTAAGATTTGTTTTGCACCATAGGAGAAGATGAACTTTGACAGCAACTCTCTACCCTTGATTAATCTTCATTTAAGAAATACCTTGGGAATGTGTGATCCTTAAAACAATGTACCCTATGGAAGAGCTGCTCTTGCTAAGCCAAAAGGTTTCTCAAAAGCTTGGCAGAATGTGCTTGTGCACGTGTCTGAGCACAATTAGAGACATCTTCAAATAGACTCTGAAACGGTTTGTTGTGTGGCTGGAAGCGCTGCGGAAACGCGTTGCCTGTAGAACCCTGTCACACAATCCTTTGCTACAGGCTGCTGAAACCTGTTGCCCGTAAAGGATTTTCTTGCTGTTAGATAACAATGCTTTCACTGAGATGGAAATCAGATATTTTTAATCACTAGCTGACTGAAGCCAAGGCTTCAGTCTTCTGGTTGGTGTGCGTGTGTGATGGTCGCCCTCGTGTCAGCGTTCAGCTTCATGTCTTTCCAGGCTGCTGCCTCGCCGCTTCACCCCCATGCCCGCCCTGCCTTTACTTCTCTGCTACAATTCCAGCTCCAGCAGTAGCTGCTCAATGTCACGCAGTCGAATTTACCCAAAGTAATTTTACAATCATTTTTTATTAGAGCTGCTTCGTGAGGAATAGACCTTTGTCTCCCTACTTATCTTTAAATTGGAGGTTCTGGAAAAAGTAGCTCTCGATTGAGGCAGTTCTCCCTCGTAGCTGGCACAGGCAAGAAGGGGAAGCTTTGCTGCGGTTCATCCTCGGGAATGGGGGGAGTTTAAGGTGGTGATTGCTTGAGCTTAGATTTTAAAAATCATGGTTTGCAGCCTAGGACAATCTGTGTTATCTTCTGATTGAGTGGGGGAATAGCACAAATAGAGAATATATTTTGAAGGATGCTACGTGCCCTGCCTCCAACTAATCTGTTCCCACCCCCCCAAGCCATGGACAGCTTTGCAAATGAGAGGATCTCTTCAGTGTATTTGCTAATTTCACTACCTAATGAATAGCACCGGGTTGGCTTTCCTTCAGTAATTCTGAGTGTTCGAAATTTGGAGAACTCTTCTGGAAGCTAGATTTCAGAGAATGCAGTTATTTCCTAACATGCCGTCCTTTTTTTGGAAGAAATGAGAAGAATTTAGCAAGCAATAAAAAAGCAATGAACTGTTTGTATATTCTGACACACGTGCTCCTAAATTAAAATTGCAGTCTGTCCTCCTACCCCAGTTCGCTTGCGTCGCTCTGCTGAGAAAATACCAGCTGCTGCTCACGTTGATGTATCCATGAGTGACTGATTGATTTGTTTTTAGAAAGGACAGCTCTTTACTACAGAGACACAGTGTATTCCTGAAGATTTTTCTGTGAGCATCTGTAACCATCAGGGCACGGAGCTGGCATCTGTAGCAGGTTTTGAATTTGAAAGCTCTGTGACACACTAGTTTTTGCAGTCAGGGTCATTTAATGTGACTGCACTTTAGTTCACACCTTTTCCTTCAAATATTCTCCACAAAATTAGATGTCAGTCCCAAATCGGAAGCATAATATTTGTTTTCTGTATCTAGAAGCTGCACCCAGCTATTTCATTATTATAGAAACGTTCCTGTGTGGAAGTGCCAGGAGGCTGGATTTAATTAGCTCTCTGGCTATCAACGAGTATTTTCTGTTCAAGTAGTTATCTGGCTAATGTACCTTCAAGATTTAGACTTGTTATGTATTTAAATGTCTGTTCTAGCTTCATTCCAGTAATGCCTCATGTTTTGCACACGCTTTGGGCCTCTGTAAATGCCTCAGCATCTTCTCCCAGTCGGTGAAGAGGCAAAGCAGTTTCTCTGGTTGGCTGCCAAAGAGAGACTTGTATGCAAGAAATTTCAGTTTTAACCACTGATACATGAAAGGCTGGTCACAGTCTTACTTAGTTGATTATAACTAATTTTGCTACTTTCTTTAAAATTTTCTGCAACATGAAAGATGCTTTTGTTTGACTTTTAAATTAAGATTCCTAGCATGCTTTCAACCGTTGTAACCAGGGTTTTGTAGTGGATTAATTGAGAGATTAAGGAGCACTAGTCTCTATAAAGTTAAAAAGAAAAGGTTTATTAGTCTTGTAAAATGAAAATAATAAAAAAGTCCAAACCAAAAACCTCTACCACCACCAAAAACCAACTCCACAAATTCCATAATTTGCCTTCCCTTTGTACTGGTTCCTAGTCCAATATTAGTACTTTTTTTTGTTAGTAGGTGGGGGTTTTTTACAATTAATGAGACCTTTGACAGGAACTAAGTGGTTCCAGGATCTGTGTATAAGTATGTGCACACATACCTGTTGCCTCAACACACACATGTGCACATATGTGACAGGACAGCAGTTTCTGTAAGTCACTGTGGTTTTTTTAAAGTTAGAAATCGCTGTCCTGGCCATGTACATTCACTTTTCAGAAACTATTGTTTCAAAACCGACTGTTTTATAATCTTAACACTGAATTCTGTCCTCAATTCATACTACTGTTTAGAGAGAAGCAGTCTGTAGTACACAGAAATTCAGCCTTAAGGCATTTAGTGAGTAAACAAGGCATGTAGTGAGTCAACACATTTGTTAATAATGTGATACAAGTCTTCTGCAGTGATGAAAAGCTACTGATGGTCTTTCCGAAAAACTGTGTTTACTTGTTGCTCGGGCAACTCTGAGACCCAGCACAGGAGAAACGAGCTGCAGCCTTTAGTTATCTAGGGCCCACTGGTATCTATAATTTAAACAGAATTGTGTAAATCCGTAAGTTTATTGAAAAACCCATCTCAATTTTTTTCACTCGTATGATATGAGAATAGACCATTTGAATTGTGTTCTTAAAGAAACTTTCTGAGTAAAAGAGAGAGGCTTTCCCACAGAGCTGCCTCTGATCAGCTGTTGAAAGCAGTGTCTGAAATAAAGTTGGGCTTGAGAGAATGTGCAGAAGTCGTGCTTGTTCTGTAATGACTAACCAGAAAGAAAATGTTACACCCAATATATGGCCAAGTAAAAAATATCTAATTTATTCCCATATGAACGAGACAAATTGATAAATCTGGGTCTCGAACATGAGGTGCACTGATTGAGGCTTCCTTGGCTTGTCAGATGAGCTAATTCTTTGGGACACTGAATGAACCTGCTGCTTTCCCAGGGTGGGAGAAAAGCCCTTTCTCTGAAAGGGGTGCTGGTAAATTTTGTTGCCACTGATGGTGCCAGGGACCATCTCAGTCTGCTTATGGAGAGCTTGGAGTCAATACAAAGGTAAAATCAGGTGCCTGACACCTAAAAAGTTCAAAACTTGTTCAGTGTATGGAACAGATGCCTAGGCTTCATTTCACTTTTCTTTTTAAGAGAAGATTGCCTGCAATTCGTGAATATGCAATAGAACAGACACCAACATTGTGCTGATGTTATTTAAAATAATATTACACTGTACAAAATGTAATTTTCAATTTAGTATCACTTCTAAGTCTCAGGTGCTTTTTCAATTGTTTGCTTCAAAGATAAACTAACCACAGTGGGAATACTTGCTATAAAAGACATTAAGCTATATTAAGGCAAGAGGGAGAGAAGATTTAGCAGCTCTCATCCAAGTGATTTTTAAAATTGTAACAGTGGAAAGTGAACAGGTTTGCTGCTCAAATTAGACCCCCCAAGATTATATCCTGTGTGCCAGCCTGATGAAACAAACATGCTGTACTTACCAAATAATATTATGAGAAGGGCAATCGGCATCACAAACAGACCCACGAGCAAATCTGCCACCGCCAAGGATGTCAAAAAGTAGTTGGTAGCATATTGCAACTTTTTCTCCAGAGACACAGCCAGTATGACAAGGATGTTTCCCCCAATGGTGGGGATTATCACCAGGAGGATCAGTAAAGCTGCCCAATGTACTTTGTTCCCTTGTTCGTCACTTGGGTAGCCTTGCTTGGGTTCTGCTGTTACTGGGAGAGGTGACAAAGATCCATTACCAACTCCAGACCCGTTCAAGAACTGTAAAAGATAGGACATTTTTGTGTCCAGCAGAATGTTTCAGGAGCGGTATTTTGCGCAGGGATTGAGTACGGCGTAAGAGTTCACGGTTCCTCTCAGGTCCAGGATGGTCCTGAAGAAAGGCCAGCATGGTCAGTATGGTAAACTGGTCATCTGCTATTTTGAGATACAGTAACTGTGTCCGAGCTGGTATCCAATTTTTTTTTAAAATCCTGTGCCTTATTGGACGCAATTAGGTCTCAAAAATGAAAGTGCTGTCTTGTGTCCATCTCTGGTTGGTAGGGTTCAGTGGTCCGGTCTCCCCTTATAGTGAGGTTCAGGTTTCAGGAGATTATAGGAGTCAGTTCAGTAGCTGTGAGAAGTAAGCAGTGTATTAGCTCCCCCCTTTTTTTTTTTTCTTTCTACAGCAGTAAAAAGTGATGGATGAATTTGGATGCTAAATGGTTCCCTTTAGATACAGTGCACGTAGATTTGCTCTTTGCAAGTACAAACTGATGCAAAGGCAGATGCTCGCGTTGTGTATATGCAACTCCTCCTCTCCCGAGTGTCTAGTCTCCAGCAGCGTGTGCGTAGGCAGACGGTTCCCATATTTCCCCTTATTAAGAATCCCATTTCTCCACAGAGGTCACCCCAAAAATATCTTCAGAAATGATGTATGAGGTTTCCGTTTTAAAGCCTGAAGTTTCTAATTTATCAGGTGAGGGTCAGGAAGCTGTAGACAATAAAACACTGCTGACAGTCTCAAGGGGACTGTAAAGATTTATGGAACTGAGACATCTAAATTTACCCATTACTCGGAGGGGGGGTGTGAGTAAATCGCTTGGTTTTGTAATCTGAGCAGGGCTTTTATTAAGCACAGCCTTTTCTCCCCCTCTCCCTCTCTCTTTCTGTCTCTCTGGACTCTCCTGAAGACTTAACGCTTACATTTCCCCCTTCAAGCACAAACTAAAACTGCTGTCACCACGTTAAGCTGAACGAACGCTCCTTACTGAGAAGATTTGATGTGTTGCAATTTTCAGGTGAAGAAAGCCTTACCTCTTTCTCTTGCCTTTTAGTAGAGTTCACTTTGCATCCAGGAAGAGCCTTTGTAATTTTCTTTCTCATCACGTGGTGGATTTTAAGATAAGGTTATTCACTGATTTCTGACAAACAAGTTGGTCATTTGGTTTTTAGAATTGTTCTAAAGCTTCTCTCTCTGTGCTTTTGTTTAGCACATGTATTTCTTCTAACACCGAGATCAAGAATTTCTATGTTGTGAAAACTATTTCTTACCCAGATGTTTTCTGCCACTCTTGCATGGAGAAGAATCATTCTTGTCACTTTAAAAAGAAAAAAAAAGATAGAAGTAAGGTTGTGTTTCTTTTTTGCTGTCCTTTCTCTTCCATCCTTTTGATGATTTTACTTAAGTGATGAGCAGGGTCTAGGTGCAGTTTTCTCTTTGTTCATTAGCAGCGCTTGCTGTCTGCTGCTACCCTTGTTTGCTGATCGACTCGTTCCAGCCTATCCAGCTCCAGTGCTTGAAAAGCAGGGAAGTAAATGAGTGGGGGTTTGGCTGAAAAAGAGCCAGAGAGGGTTAATTGATTCCGTGCTTCAGTGCTATAATGTGTGCTCCTTGTAGCTGTGTCAGGATGTGCAGATCCTGTCAGCGACCCTCCGCGCTGCAGTGTTGTAGCTATACACATCACAGCATGTCTGTGCCCCCGCGCTCGCTCTCTGGACGGAAGCACAGTTAACCCTAAAAAGTTCCACTGCCCTGTAAACACTCCAGTTTTTTTCTTGACTAATTTTGTAAAAGTGTTGCCTGGCACACTGTTTGAAGGGTGTGCACTGTTACTTTAAAGCTTTCGTCATGCAGCTGCGCTTTATTATCACAAGTGTTCCCTTTTGTTACCTTCCAACTTTGTCAGATGTGTGTATCTCTTATAGTTCCACATTAAAATGGAAATAGAGTTCACTTCCAAGGATACTAGCTGGACAAATGTATAATAGAGTCCTTGAGTTCAAGGCCAGAAGATACCATGAGATCATGGTCTGAATCCCCGCACCCCCCGACCAGTCATTGTGCTCCATGAATTGCCAGGACTCGCTGGGGTTGAGCTGGGAATTGGGTCCTCGGCGAACTGTGAATCAGTTTATATTTGCTTCAAAAAAGGCCAACAATCAACAACAGAAAAGCCCCCATTCATATCTTTTGGATACAGCTACTTTGGGGCCAAAGAAGCAAACCTGATGCCAGAAATTAATAGAAATATTTGACTTTGTATGTTTAAATCATACAATAGAATTTCCAGCAAAATAGTTTTCATTTGTTCCTTAATTTTCCTGTTTAAAGGAAACCTCTTGTAAGATTCCATGCTGTATTCGCTCACAATTGACTTTTGATATCTTTATTCTTTAGAAAAGTCTATGTGAAGAAATAAAGATTAATCCAGCTGTGGTAATTCTGTTTCCTCACCTGAGCACCTCCCCATTGTCACCCCTGACGGTACTTGAGAGAGTAGAGCTTGTGAAAACATACAAAGAAGACAGGACAATACTGCATTGGGCTGATGAGCATTTGGATTCTGTTTTCCTTAAATTCTGTTCTGTTTTATAAATCTTGAAGGCTCTCCTGGCATTAATCTAACTGTACTTGAAGTTGTTACCAAAATTTCCTTTGGATTAAACACTGCTGGTGTTCACTCCTTCTGATTGTACAGATGAAGCTTGTTTCCTTCATCATTGACACTTGAGCCATTTTTTCCGTGCTGAAAGGCAGCTGTAATTATTACTGCTTTCTGGAGATGGAGCTATTGGCAGTATGTCTGCATTGTAAATGGGGAAAAAAAAACCCACTGTGGAGTAAAACCACTGAGTACAGTAAAAGATAGATTAATCCTTTAACTTCAGTGGTCTACTTGTCGGCATATGCCAAGTGCAGATCTTAATGTCACATCTCTAGGTTCAAAGAACGGAATTAAAACCAGGGTTGAAAATAGCCAATGCATCTATCAGAACCATCTGCTAATCATCAGCATCAGTTACTGATGCAAACATGCATTGGAGCTGAAGAATTATCTTGCAAGGGGTAGTTGGGGGGTTTTATTTTACTTTTCATATTTTCCTCTCCGATAGTACAGTGGCCACTATCCTTCAATCAGTTCAGTGTGGGGGAAGTATCAGAGTTACAGAAATGTAATTCTGTCAACTTGAGCTCTCTATTTCCTCTTTATAAATTTTCTTCACAGATCTTGCCATCTGAGAAGCATCACTGTTGGCTACTGCAGTACAGAGTTGTTTTGGTCAGAGTGAAAATCAAGTGTTCCCACTTCTCTGGAATGCCTCAGTGGATGTTATAATGTCATTTATATGACAAAATCATCTCTTTAGCCACTAAAATGGCTAAATTAAATAAATTGGGAGGGGGAAGGCACCTTGATGAAGCACCAGCTGAAGTCTGTACTGTTGCCTGCAGAGTGCTGTAATGAAAGCTGTGTAAATGCCTTCATATCTAATTAAAAAGGAAATTATTTTTTAAAAAAATACAGATGTAAACAGAGTTTTCCTAGGAACTTGCAGAGGAAGATGATAAGAGTTTAGTTGTGTGCAGGGTTGAACAGCATATATACCCGCTTGGTGTATTGTTCCATTTCAGATGGCTAGCTAGAAAACTTACCTGCCTTTTATGACATTTTTGGAACTTTCTCAGGTTTGAATAATTTCTGAGAAACACATCCTCCTGTACATCTGTTACAGATCTGCAGCAGGTTCCTCACTGCATGCGTCTGGCTAGGTCTTTAGTGCAGGCCTCTGCCTGGTCCCCGTGTCCAGCTCTTGTGACAATGATGATAAACTCCACCATACCCAGAATATTTGAACCATACATAGATAGTAATTTTTTCCCCCCACCTCTTGCTGGTTTCGAACTGTCAGTAGTATTTTATTTGAGCAGAGCAATGTCCATGTGAGCTGACACTGGTGACAGTGTTGTTCAGCTGGTGTGTATCCCTCAAGTTCGGTGGCCATGGCAGCCCCTCAGCCTCACCCCCTGACTGCCTGAGGCCTCCTAGAAGTTCTCATTCTTTACTAAGTCTTGCTTAGGCAACCAGGAGGTGTTTCAGAGAAAAACATTGTGGAGAAAGAGGCTGTGTTGCACGAGATGGTTGCAGGAAATTCCTGGCACAGGAATACCTCGTATCCTTTTTGTTAAGAGATAGAGATGGGGTTTACACCCATGCTTGGCCTACACCAAAATATATCAGTTTGTTGCATTTTTCTCTGCAGGTTTTCCATCTTCTCGATTTTCCCCCCTCTGCTACACACACCCCCCTTCAGAAATTACTGCAGATTGTGCAATTAGATCTCTACATTCCTCCTGTGTTAACTCATTTGTGGAGGAAATGAAACTTCGGTTAACGTCTCCTAAGCTTTTCTCTTTCTCCTCTCCTTTTTTTTTATCACCACACTACCAAAACTACTTGTGGAAATAGTTCTGTATCAAATGATTAATTCACGTCCAAGAGTTTAGAAAGTCATAAATATTTAGATTTTTTTGAAATATGACGGTGGAGACTTAATGAGGAATTTGAAAGATATATTTGACATTGTTCTTTAATTCTCTGACATTTCATTTTTCACTGAGTTGTAAAGTCCTTAAATATTTAGATTAAAAAATAAGTGTATGTTACTGATGCTTTAGATGCTTCCATTTTTAGTCTCGATTACAAAACCAGCGTGATGGTTTATTTTCAGTCTTCTGTTTGTTTACTTATTGATGCTACAGTATATACATATACAGGTTTCATGTTTAAATATTGCTGAAATATAAAGAGAAATGGCAGTAGTCCTCCAGCCTTCGAGATGTGCAATTTACAGAACCGGAGATAAACTGCACACAGCTATTTGGATGTCATTCTATCTGGGCTGTGATCTGAGAAACTACGTGGAATATCCTTCAAGATGGGGCAATCTGAGTTTTTAATCTGTCTCCTGGTGGTGTTGCGTGCCTTTTGAGGTGGGGGGGGATGGGATGGGGGGACAGAGGGAGAATAAATTAAAGTGCATTGTTAAACTGTACAGAACAGTGCTCCTCAACTTTCAGTAGTCCAGTACAGCTCTTGTAGGTAAAGCCTATGAAGAATTACAGTAACTGCACATGTTGCTGTTGTAATTACTTTCCAAAAAACCCAACCAGGCTAGTTTCCTTTCCTAATAATGCTGCTGTTAAGAAATATTTCTTGGTGAAAAGCAAATACAGTTTCAGTTCTCTGCAAACATATTCAGGAGATGAACAACCCCAGGAATGAGATCAAAGGTGAGGCTAAGGTCATTGGGCAGGAGTTAGGCAGCTCCTCTGTGTGTCTCTGTTTCTGGGTTCAGTGAAAATTCAAAATCTTTAGCACACAGACATGTTTGTTTCTCAGAGAGGTTTTGACTCACCAGTTGGTGAGTAAAACTAATAAAATTCTGGCTGTTCCGTTTTGCTGAGACTCTCTCATTACTGTCTTGGTTCATCTTTAATTTTTCTTTATGGTTTTGCTAATGACTTCTCAAGCAAACCGAACTGGATCTTAGAAGATCATCTGCAGCCCATATATCAATCACAACAGTGGGACTCATCCTGGAGTAAGGTGGAAACAATGCTGTAGCTGACCAATGTGTTGAAGTCCTATAGAAGAAACTTTTAGGCTTTTCTGGCTTCTTGATTCATTTCATTTCCTGGTAACAGAACAATGTTGATGTCAGGTTTTTTTGTATATGGGTCTGGATTCACTGACGTCTGTGTTTTGATGTCCTATGTTGGAGCAGTTGAGCAATTTTCAGATTACAATGAAGGAAATAATCAGGCCACTCTTTCATCGTCGTTTTGTTGTTGTAGTAAAATGTAATTGCAAAAGCAAACTGCTTGAGCAAAACCAGTGTTAGGAAAAAAGGAAGGAACCAGTGTATTAAAGATAATTTGGTTTAAAAATAGATGTTGCCTATCTTTCTAAGACACACGGCCCAGTTCAGAGGCATGACTTAGTCTTTAATGTAGGAATTGGATTCTGTTATGGGAACATCAGATTAGAGGACTATGGCATGTTGCTTCTGTCTTCAAAATATATTAAATATGTACTCTACATTTAGAAATTTTACTATGGAGTTTAAGAGGCAGGGGAAAATTTTGAAAATCTGGAGATGAAACTTTTGCCCAGTAAATCTCCAGAAGTTATCCCAGTGTTACATGTGACGTTATCTTCTGTTGAACTTGCAGCAGTGGCAGATATCTGTATTAGGACTAAGTGTGACTTCTGATAAACCATTTATCTTTTTAAGAATGGCTTTTAATTCTTCTCACACTTTGTTACTTGTCTCCTGCCTGAGGTTTCCACTCATTAACCACGTAGATTCACCTGTCAGCACAACAGAGCAGTGGAGGTCGCCAGGATGGAGCCAGACTTAGTTTGGGAACCTGCGAGGGGCTCGGTTCCAGTGAAGTGGAAGTTTCCTGTCAGCAGCAGGACTGCCCCTGTGTTGTGCTGAATGTCACAGCAGCTTGTGGGGCTGTGCTGAAGTGAAGGGTGAAAGCCTCAGGCTGGGGGGAGAAGAACATGGTCATCTTGTAAACATATTCCCCAGCTGGATTTCCAGTTGGAAGTAATACCGTGGGAGCACGATTGCAGCCTGTGACTGCTGATGAGGGGGTTTTAATTTTTCTTTTGATCACTTGACAGAATTGGTTTGTGTTGTATGAATTTTAAGTGTGGATTTGGGTTGATACGGGCTAACCTTTGGCAACAGCGTGTAGGGTTTTGTAAAGCGTCTCAGCCATAAAGCAAGCAAGCAAATGTTATTGCTTAAGCACTGATGCCAACAGTGCTCTTGTGTACTGAAGGCCTGTTCCTCTGATATGCATTTTTACAAGGCTCTTTAGCTTCCTCAACCCACTTGTGGTTTTGCCTTCTAGCTCTCTATTTGCATGGGAAGACACTGTCTGAAAATTGTGGGTTAGAGAAGGCTGCATTACCAGGGAAAGTGGTGGGACCCCCTAAATAGCTTTAACTCCCACAGTGGATTTACAGAAAGGCACCCCCCCCCCCAAAATGTTTGACTGTTTTATGGATAGATTTGAGATAAAAGTGTTTAAAATAATGGCTAGAAATAATGTAAATCTGGCCAAGAGTTCCAAAATCAATTAGTGTACATTAATCCTGTTTTTTTCTAATACAAACTGTGTTGGGACTTCTGAGCCTGCAGATGCAGAGATGTGCCCAAGTTAATGATTCTATAAAATCCAGCTTTCTGAAGAGGAATTTAAAGATTAATGCTTCAAAGTGTATAATCACATCTTTGCCAGAAGATGTTTTTCTCTTCTTTGGCTCACAATCTGCCCGTTCAACATTCGCTGAAGTATAGTGAACACAAAGGTGTTAAGGGTCTTCGTGCAAGAACCCAAGTCTTCTGTGCAGCTGAATGCTTGGGCCCATTTATCAGAGGATTTGTGATTCCTGGGCTCCACATCAGCTCATTTTTTTAAAAAAAAACACTGTCAGCATCCAAGCTGTTATTTGAGCAAGAGACCGACAGGTAGTTTTAAATATGTCTTTTGGTTTATAGTTTTCACTTCCATTGCATGCTTGCCAGGCAGAATCGTTCCATTTCCCAACACTTCCCTCTTTCTTAACATTTGTCATCGTGCCTGTGTCATAGAGGCAGCAGAGTTTCCAGCAACTTTGCCTTTGTTCCCATCTTGTGTGTATTTTTCTTTGCTGCTGTTTGGTTGGTTGTGTTTTGGGTTTTTTTTTTTTGTTAAGGTGGTGGTGATAGATGGGAGTCTTTTCCCATGAGGATATTTTAGGAAAGCTCATAACAAAACAGACTGTTGGCAACAGAGGTGAGGCAGGAGATCTGAGCACTTGCTGCCATTGCTGCACGCTGTGTGCCTTCAGGTCCCTTCAGCAAGTCTGGAGGAGAACCAGAGCCTGTGTGGTAGTGCTGCCTGTATGGAGCAGGAAAGAGGAGTCTGAAGAGGAGTTTAAGACTTGGTATCAGAGGAGACTATGGGGGAGTGTGGAACTGGGAAGAGGTAATAGCTAGAGTAGAAATTAACTGATTTTGTGTGTAGAGTACACCTGAAGTATGAGTGTGTAGTTAAATGAGCATGTCTTTGGTACCAAATCACAATGATAATGAACTAGATTATTGCTTAAGGTCTTTTTTACTTCCGTTTTCTATGATTCAGGTATTCATTTAAGTAAAACCTATGCTGGAGCATACTCTGTAATGGATTTTTTTTTTCTACCTGAGTTGTTGAGTGGTTTGGTGATCCTTAATGATCCTACGTGATGCTGTATTTCCTGTGTACAGCAGGGACTGCCACCACCCTCCATCTTCCTGTACAGCAAGTGTAAGAAGGGAAGCTAACACTAAGGTGTTCTTGGCTCTTCCTTTGTACACTTCAAACTAGTACACTTCAGTTTCTAGTCCAAGTAAATGGCTTGCAAGACTGCTTTTAGGAGTGTGAATGTGACAATTGAAGAGCTAGTCTGGGCTGCAAGACAGTGAGATGGAGTAGAGAACCAGATGATGTGCACTTTGGAAACAGACACAATTAAAGCACTTGAAAATTGTCATTTCTCTTCTTTCTTTTTTCATAAGCATGTACTTGCCAAGCACATTCCTGCATTGCTGTGTTGCGTTTGTGGTGTCACAAGATTGGGTAAATTTAACAGATTAGCTGTGATGGATGGAATTGCAATGAGTTCAGAATGCAGACTTGTCTGGCACAGAAATGCTTATTTTACAGTTTTGCCTTTGCTGCATTAGAAATTGCGAAATTGGTAGTGTAGAGTGTTATGAAGTGGTTAGTGTGGCATCAGAATTAACCCTGCGATGGGTATGGCTGCAAAGACAGGAGGGAGATGAATATATCTGCACCTGCAAGTGAGTTCTGCCCTACCTCAGAAATAATATTCACAAGACTGTGTTAGCAGCATGTGCTTCTTGCTGTAGAAAATTAGGGCTTCTCTTTCATCTCCCCCAGCACTGGGCTAGAAGTTCTGTTGCTGTAAGGACCAAGAGGACACTGGTTCCCAGTGGTGAAGGAGTTTTCAGATCTCTTAAAAGGCAGCAACATCACAGCGTGCTATTGTAAGGACGCCACAGCAGGCATTGCTGACACACTGGTTGGAAGTGTGTGTTGTATCAGTATTTCCTCACATGCTTTGATTTACAGCAGTAGGTGGGGGTGAGGAAGAGTCAGCAGAAGCAGTGATTGTGAAAGGGAGTTTGAAACCCACCAACCTTGAAGGCTGATTGAATGCTGGAGTTGGGTTTTGTGTCTGCTGATAGGAGATTTAGTGCTGCGTGTCTCATGGAGAGTAAACCTCTGCTTGTGGAAAGTCTGTCACAACGGCATGATTTCTAGAGATAAAGACCTTGATCTCACTAGATACATCACTCTGCTGGGTAATCTTTTAAAGGCAGAAAATATGCCATAGAAAGGGAAACTGTAATAGTGGGAGCTGCATGTGATATCTGCGGTGAAAGGGAAGTTTATCAATTTGTGGCTTCCCTGTTCTCCCGTTAGTCCATTTGTTTCACCCCTCTGCTTACGTTTGAGAAATACAAAACATACAGTGTGGGAGGACATTTTACATTCTCCAGTATGAACAGAGTGACGTCTCCATGTTTCAAAGAGCAATAATAATAAACAATTTGTTATTTTCTTTTCCTTTCTCAGGACTCCTGAGCAGTGTCCAAGCGTGGTTTCTTTGCTGTCAGAGAGCTACAATCCCCATGTGCGTTATGGGGCTGCCATGGCTTTGGGTATCTGCTGTGCGGGCACTGGAAACAAGGTGAGGACCGGAAGCCATCTGTTGCCAAGACTGTTTCTGCTTTCTCCTCCCACAGATATATTTGTACAGATACATCACACACAGAGATCAGATTTCTCGCACATCTATGCTGCTGGCCAGCTGGAACAGAGTAGTGCTTCAAATTCTTTAACTCTCCTGGTCATAGAGATTTTTTTTCCTGCTTGTACAGAACAGATCTGTACAAGAACTTGTTTTTTATAGTTGTCACATTCTTGGGACTTCGTCTTCAAAACTTTTTCTTAGACTTTTCTTACTGTCAGGTTGCCACTGAGCTTTAAATGTATGTTCAGTCCTCCAAAATGCTCCAAAATCAATACTCCTTTGCCCTGGCGTTGGGCTTTCACAGATTGCTTTGGGGGGTGGAACAAGGGAGTGCCAGTGACAGGAAAACAGCGAGTGTTTTGTGTCACTTCTAGCTCCTTTCTTCTTTCCTGTCATACACAATTCATGGAAGATCCAAGTACAATGAAATTTACTGTAGTTTCAGGTGTGTACTTCGCAGCTGGTAAATTTTATTCTCACTTTCTAAGTGTCAGTGAAGGATTATTCTCTCAGATGATAGCAGGGACCTTTCAGAGTGGAAGGATTCCCATTTCTGTTGTAGGAATTGTGTGCTCATTGGAGCAAGCAGGAAGGAAACTCAGGGATAAACTTCTACTGTACTGACATGTGTACACAGTCTGTAGGGGTACTGAATCACAGTTTCGAACTAGGCACAGACTGTCCACGTGGAAGTAATATTTCCTGCTTCCATGTCTCACACTTACCTGTATCATCCCTTCCTTGGCTGGCATGAAACACTTGGCTCTGTGGCTCCTGCCAGCAAGTGCTCCCCAGCATGTCGCTTGTGCTGTGAAATGCACAGAATGCTGGTGGGCGCTGCCTGCAGCCTTCAGCAGCTACAGCATGCAGACTTGAAAGCAAACTGAAAGTCCTATTTACTTGCAGGTTGCTTTATTCTCAAATGGAAGGTGGAATCAAGGAGCTAATTATTTTTAACCTGCTGCATCTGACAAGTTGATTTAAGTGGAAATGCTTTTAGTCGCACAAAGAAGTCTTTCATTTCTAGGCACATTGTGTGATAAAGACCTAAACCATCTGATTACATGCAGACATGTCTTACAGAGCTTATATAAGTTGAAGGCCCAACTGTATTTAGCTTTGGAAATTGGAAAGTTCAGCTTTTTGTCACAGTGGCTGTTCCATACATGGTATTGAATGCGTGCCAAAGAATGAATGAGTCACCTTCAGTTGGAGAAGCGCAGCCTTCGAGATAGGTCAGCTGGCAAAAGCAGTCTAAGCAGAGGTTTTATATTGCTCTACAAATGGTTCTTAGAGCTATTGTATAAAATCAGCTTGTTTTTAAAAGCCTCACCCTGACAGAAGTAACACTGAGAGGGGTCTGTGCTGGGAGACTCATGCATTCAGCTGCATTTGCTCGTGTTCTCAGTTGAAGTACGGGACAGGAGAGAACTCCATACAGGAGATTGCTGAGTGTTTCTGTCTGACTTCTGTACCCAGAAGATCACATAATCGATTAAAAGATTTCTTAGAGCGGATTTCTAACTTCTCTCTCCTGTTCCAAGGAGTATCTAACAGCTTTCTTCACATACCATTACAGAGTGCTTTCAGAAAATCCCTGTGTTGCCACAGACTGAACTTCTCTGTGCAGCTCGTGGCTGTAGGAGCTGTTACCTTAGGTTTATCTCATGTAGATCTGAAGAACGTGGTTGCTGAAGGCTGGGAGAGCCCACTGGCAATTTGCTGCTGTTGAAACGGGTAGTCTTGGTCCCTCCTACCACCTTTTGCTGTGTCTCATGTCCAGCTCCCTAGTGAGCTGACTCAGACACAAACTAACAGAAAACTGACCCAAATAACAAAAACAAAAAAGGGAACAGTGCTCTGATGAATTACTGACCTAGTTAAGCTCGCTGAGAGGTTGGAAAGGGCTGCAGCTAGCACAGGGAAAGAGGAGAGACTTGATATCTGAAGGGAAATTGTGGAATTAGAGGGCTCTCATTTTGGTAGCAGCAAGTTTAGATGAGCTCAGTGGCACTGTGTAACATGCACTGAGGATGTTGCATGGTTAGAAATGAATTTGTGTTAATAATTCTGGTGCATTTAAGTCACGGCTTGCAAACTGGCAGAACTCTAAATGGAGATGAAAAAAAACTGCACCTAAAGAGATGATTTAGTCTGAGATGCCTGAAAATTGCCCATTCTGGCCTTGGGTACATCTAAGCAGCATTTCTTTCAATAGACTCTTACAGCTTTTCATAATCAATGACTGCACTGAAAAGATTGTTTATTGATAGATCGTTGTGGATCATGTTCCTGTTGCACTTAGCTGAGAAGTTACTGAATTTGAAGAAGCAATAGAGTGTTTTGAAATGTTTTAAAAGCTTCATTTTACTATATGGGGGCTCAGAGGCAGCGCTGCTTGATGTTGGTGTGAAATGAACACTTCCATTTGCGTAAATGTTACAGGCTCTAACAATGAAGTGTAAGGCCAACAATTTGGAACCTGGATTGGTTTACCATCTCATTTTCTAACCTCTGGTTGAGTTGTTCTTACATAGAAAATGAAGGTAATGCTGATATATTTTTGGGGGAAGAATGGTAAGGAAAACGTGTGAATAATTTGTATTATTTAAGGTATGTCAGTAGCTCTATTGTGATGAATGCATTGGTAGCTTACAACTGTTGTTTATCTGTTGCCCTATTTCTGTGGGTAGATCTTGTTCCATCCATCCCTTGGTTTTGTGGTGGGTTTTTTTTCTCCAGTTCTTAGATTAAAACCCACAGCAATGAAGTTCTGCTTCATTTACTTAAAACAGGCAAAATATATTCAAAAGTGTATCAGATAGCATTAATCTGATAGCCTTCCATTACAGTACTGAATCCTAGGATACTACAAATAATAGTATTAACTTTGTGACTGCTTTTATGTTTTTTCTTACTAGGAAGCAATTAATTTGCTTGAGCCAATGACAAATGATCCTGTGAACTATGTACGTCAAGGAGCTCTGATCGCTTCAGCCCTTATCATGATCCAACAGACAGAGATTACCTGCCCAAAGGTAATGTGATGCATCTTCCATACCTGCTTTTTGGGTGGGAAAATGGTCTTGGATGTCCAGTCAGTAGCGCTCAGCGCTGCAGGTCTGCGTTGGCAAGAGAGTGCGTGTGCCTTGTTAAGGAGCCAGCGTGCCAGAGGAAGCTCCTGCACAGATCTGAGCACGCACTTCTGAATGGGGAGCCATGCATGCTGGGCAAAACATGCTGGATAGATGACAGAGTTTTAACTCAGGGTGTCAGAAGAATAAATACCCTTTCCTGAAAGGACTAAAAGCATCTTGTAATGATATGCAAGCAACTGTCTTCCACTGACACGTATGCTTCTGATTTATGTGAACACCTAGTAAAGTAAGTTGTATTTTATGATAGTAAATTTAGCTTTGGATGTGGTCATGATGCGGGGAAGTCCCGTTCTACCTGTGTTTCTTTAGTAGCTAGTTTTCCACCTTTCAGGTCAAACAGTTTCAGCTGTCAGAACTGGCTTAGCAGCTTTATAGCAAATACTTTTTTTAATGGAGCTTTTCTTTCTGCTCAGAAAGCAGAAAGGATTGCATATGCTGTGTTTAGCTTTTAAAAAGCGATTGCCCCGTGAATATATGACAGATGATGATATGCAAACATTTGTACAGACTAAAAGTCACATTAATAGAAGCTCCAAGGTTCCACGTTTCATCTGCTCTGGTGAGTGCTGAGGCGAAGCTGTAGCTGGTACTTTGCTACTCATCTGTCATTATATGGATTGCTTTTATTGATGTCATTTTAGAAATTGAACTGTGATAAAAACAGCCACTTTTTTACTGCATTTGGATGGGGAAAAAGGAAAAAAAAAACCAAAACAACAAAACCTCTTTGTCCAGTGGAAAATTTTACTTTGGGAAAGTCAGTGAAGGAAGTCTACAAATACAGGTGTTTGGGTATTTCTAAGTCACGGAACATGAAGTTTTGCTGGCAGACAGTTTGTTCCTTTGAATTATTAAAAAAAAAAACCCAAACAAACAAAACAAAAACAAACAAAAAAAGGAACCACCAAAAACCAGTTTTCACTGAACAGAATCTGGGACCTTTGTTTATATTATCAGAGTTGCAGAGCAACTGAATAAGCCAGTGAAGGCACTGCAGCTCTGACAGATCCCCTCATCTTCCAAGATGCGAAGTCTCTGTAATGTGAAGTTGAATTACCTCTCCGTGGAAAGGAATTGCTTGTTGTTTTTATGGCTTATTCTTTGGTCAGGTTCTTGGAATGCCAGCCCACAATATAGGAGATCAGGTTTAATCATTCCACTCTCTTCTAAGGTTGGGCAAATTGTATAGTTTTCCCGTGCTGCAGTTTCCCACCCGAAAGGAATAAGGATGATACTTTATTTAATGAAAGGACATTATGAGAATAAATTAATTTTAGTGTGTGAAGCATGCTGATCCTTTTGGGATGGGAATTGCAGACAGCTCTGAATCAGACATCCGAGGCTGTCGTGGTTTACTTGCTGAGCCTGTGTGTTGGGTTTTCAGTCCTTCTGAGATGATAGGTGAAGGAACTGTGTTCAGGACTGTCTCCTACAGAAAAGTGCAGACAGGAAGACAGTTAGCAAAAATCCAGATCAATTGAGGATTGCAGTAAGTGATCTTTTCCCCTAAACAAGCCTAGTAACCTTGACTTCAGAGGTGCATGTAATACCTCGGCTTGTGAAATGGGTGATTTAAAATAGTTGGCTAGCAAATACAGTGTGAGATGTATAGTCTGGGGCTCAGTGGCTTGTTTAAAATTGGGGAAGGGAACTGAAAAAGCTTTATGTCAAAGCGTCTTTGAGCCAAAAATTGTGTGGTGTTATATAATACAGATACAGAAGGCAATTCATTACCCAGTCATAGAAGGACTGCAGATATTTTTAAAGAAAAAAAAAAAAAACCACCCCCAAAAAATGCTACAGATGATAAACTAATGAGAAATCCCTGAAATAGTCTGCTAATTTAGGAACTAAATACAGATTATAATGATTTTACTGGGTTTAGCTCCCCAAAAGTCAGTTAAAACCATCATAGCTTCTTGTCAAAAGTAAAAGGGGTATTTTGAGGAATATGTTGCCAGTTCAGTTATTTATTATCCATGGGAAACTTTTTTTGGAGCTCTCTGCCAGTCTAAAGAAAAATGCTTTTACGTGAAAGGGTGGAGTTCAGAAAAGAGTCATCTGGGATCACAGTGACATATTTTGATCTGATTAGAGTCCTAAATGGGACGCTGGTGCACTATGTGCCAAAGTGTCTAACCTGACCTATGGGACTGTTCGCAGTGCTGGATAAGCAGTTAGTAAGAGGAGCATGATGGATTTCATATCCCACAAGCAGCAATTGTGGTCTTGATGGGGTTGCAAAGAAGCTAAATTCTACTTATCCTCTCACTGCTGCTAAACACATTGTGATGCTTTGGGAGTGAGAGATGGTGTTAATAAAGATTATGGTATATAGTCTGACCAGCTTCCATTATTTTTCACTTTTGTTGGGGTTTGGGGTTTTTTTAATAGACTTCTTTGTGAGCTTTGGGTTAGAGGGATTTTAAATTCTCTGGTGCAGAATTGGGATTGAAGGTGGTAGCAAACAGTCTTCCTTAAGCACATAGAGGAGTGCCTTGCTTTATCCTGCTTTTAAATAAATTCTGTCTTTTTCTGTTCCTTTTCCCTGTATTAGAATCTGTGACGTGGGGTGTGGTTGGTAATCTGTTTCTCAAACTTTTATAGTAGGATGAATTTCCCAAGTGTTTCTGTTCACCTGAGCACAGCAAATACGTTGCTGTGTCCGCTCACAGAAGCGCTTTGGCTTCACAGAGATGGTTCTGCTCAGAATCTATTGCAGACCCCACAGGGGTTCTGATACCAGCCACCCAGCCATCCTCCCCTGCTGCCAGTTGGGGTTGTAGTTGTGTTTGCTGCTGCATCAATTCTGCATAGGCCAATAGGTCTGATCACAAAGGATTAACAAGAAACAAGGCTTAAAAGCAAAGTAGATTTTGGGTGTGGGTGGGTTTGTGTTTGGGTTTTTTTTTCCTAAAAGGTGCTTACAGGTGTTGGAAAAAGACAACTTCTGATTTTTCAGGAATAAAAAAACTAACTTCAGAGTTTTGAAAGCTGAGCTTTGCAAGTGACATCAAAGCATTTTGTGTTAAAAGAAACCTTTTTAGTTGCAAGATAACATAGACCTGTGCTTTTGATTCACCTTTGCTGTCATCTTTACTTTGTATTCATCTTCCTCTTTGTTGTGCTCACTATTTAAATTTCAACTTGAAATTATTTGTTTAATTAAAGAATTGTTATTAAGTGGAGATCCCTTGAACCTGCGAGTTGCATAGGTGCTAAAAGGGGTAGCAAATCTTGTGTAAAGCTTATTTGGCCTCTTTGGAGTTGAAACACAATTCCACCATGTGCAGCCAGCGTGATTTTTCCTGACCTCTGTTGATACATTTAAGAACCGTATTAGTGCAGGATATAGAACAATAACAAGTTTATTTTGTGAAATGGAATCCTAAATTATAGATGTGATGAGATCATTGTAACAGAAATCAATGACAACTTCATTATGTATTTGTGACCTGCAGGGCAATTAAGACAGCAATTTTGGAGACAAACTACATGTCTAACATCTTGAATTGAATTTACTTTTTCCTGTTTTTGTGTTATGATAGTCATCTTGGCAAAATGAGAAGATAATAAGCAAGGTCAAGGCTTTTCCTCCATCCTCCTTTGATCATCTTTATTGTCTTTACGATGACATGAAGAAACCAGAACCAGATTGCTCTTTTCCTTCTGCCCATATTTAGATGAAATGCTGGGTCTTGCTAGGATGCAAGAACGGCTTTTGCTGTATTCTAACAGCACCTTCACGTGCCTTCAAGTAAGGCTGTTACCATTGAATGCTTCTGCATACTCTGCTCTTGCAAGAGAGCAAGCATATGCAGAATAATGTCAACTTTTGAAGAAGATAGAACATGCAAACAGTTTAAAACCGTTTTTGTTAAAATAAGATTCCTAAATAGTCTTGTTATTAAGAACTTACATTTGCAAAGAGCATCATGCACATCACCTGCCACTGTTTCCTATATTTAACTGTTTATTAAGTCATATTTTTAATAGTCTCGTGGGTTCATGTGCATGAATGTTGACTGGTGGAGGGAGAAGTGGTAAACAACCTGATAAATGACAGCCCCTTGGCTTTGTGGTAGGAAATGGTGCTGTGTAATTCTCATGTCTTAAAGCCCGAGTTGTTTCCTCAGTGTTTCCAAGGTTGTGCATTTGGCTTCATTTGAAATCAGTGGTGTGTCGTTTCAGCCATCACTAATTATCAGAATGGGGTGTGTCTATTGTTAGTAAAGGTGGAGTGAGTCACTGAGTACGTTTTGGTGTTCCTCCTGGAAGCCACCCAAATTACTTTCTTGATAGCATTTCCAAATGCTATGAAATTTTTAGAGTGAAGATTTCAGGGGAGAAACAGGGCTTGTGGGTTTTATCACACATTACATTAACCTGATCAGTAGTTCAGGATGTGCTTGGTGCTGTGGTTTGAAAGGAAAATAGTAGCAGATTAAGAGGCTCTGTTGGACAAACCAGCAGATTTTGCTTCAACAGCTTAAGAAATGACTGTCTGTTGACATCTTGCTCTATTCTGTAGGAGGTGAGTGTCCCAACAGCAAAACCAGAACTGAGCTTTTGTCTGTACTGCTTGTTTTCTCCAAAGAGGTGGAGTGGTGGCTCTGTGTGGGGATGATATGTTCCTGAGCCACTACAGCTATGGCTGCCAGAGTAGGCTTTCCTCAGCAGCAGTGAAGGTTTTCAGCTGATCCAGGCAAAAATCCCATTCCTGTGCAGCATTTGCTTTACAGGAACAGCCTGAATAAGCACAGAGGCCTATCACGGAGGTCTCCCACGCTTTCACGGACCAATTTTGCTTCCATTGATGTTAAAGTAAAACTCTGGGAAGGGCACAGGTTGCTCAGTACATTTTCCAGGGTTGGCTCCATGGCTCATGACACACAGGTACGCAGAATTTGAAAGCAGAATGCACTTGGGATGGTGCTATACACTTTGTATTTCTGTAAGTTGAGTTGTAAGGACTATTATAGTAGCTGTTCAGCACTTGTTTGTTGAACACCTGCTCTCAGCTGATGTCCTGCTGTAACCTGTCTGTGTCACCTGGAGAAGTGGCAATTGCTCTGCAGAGGTTTAGCAGCCAGGTTTCTGTGCCTTGGTTCTCTGGAGTAGCCGATGTCCTGGTTAGGTAGCTGCCCTGGTGCCGCAGCTGGTGGGTTCCTGGTAAGCTTGTTTTGTTCGTCTGCTCTGGACTAACATGCATGTGAGTAGGAGCTGTGGAAGGTATATTGGGTAAAGGATGCTCACAGGGGCAGCATATTGGGTAAAGGATCCTCACAGGGGCAGCACACCATGAGCAGAGGAGGTGGACGACTTCCCTGCCTCACCTTGGCCAAGCGAGGTGTTTCTGCCCTCTGCTCCAGGTGCTGCTCTGCAAGACTTCAGGCACCAGCATGAACACCAGCAGTTCTGCTGAACGTCTTCTCACTTCACTCAGGGTTTCGTCTCTGAAATTTGAATACGGTATAAATTCCTGATCACAGTCCGCTGAATGCCCTTTGTAACCTCCATCTGGCTTAATAAATACTGCAAACCCAAAAGCTGAGCCCAGAGCCAGGAGAATGATGAGTCCTGCTGATCAGCTCAACCAGAGGAATAGTTTTCTGTGTTGCTTCTGTGTCCCCCAAATAATACCTGAAGGCTTTGGTTCAAGGAGTCTGCACATGGTTGCCCTTGATACCACACGAGGCCCCATTCCAGGTTGCAAATGCGAACTTAAGATATTTTCCCAGTGTACCAGAGGTCAGGCGTAAGAAACAAACTATTCATATTAAACGTGTAAACCTCACTGTAAGTTTTTATAAATAAAAATCAGGAGAGCGTGAAAAAGCATAAATGGAGTGAAGCAAGAGCAGAGTTTGGTTAGTAAGTCCAGAATAAACCCTGTATTGTGCGTGCAGTATCTCCCTGCCACACATCTGGCTGGCTGCCCTGCAACTGTACGTTCCTCCTTTTTCTTAGCTTTAATAAATGCAAGGGAATTTAAGTCACCACCTCCTTTTGGGGATAGGGACTAGTAACTAAAAGCTTTTTAATGCAAGTGGGAATTGGTTAGCAGAGAACTAATATTAGCACATGAATTGTTGGACTTATGGGGAAAACTGTAGCTATTTCCATTTTTCAACCTAAGTTTTACTAAATGTCTCCTGCTCTACCACAGAAGTGTTGTGTTCCGCTTTGTTGCTCCTGTTTAGAGTGTCTGGCTGCTCTGTTGCTTCAGGATTGTGAGACTCTGTTTGAAATAAAGTCATTTTAATTTTAAGCAGGTCACAATTGAAAGTTAGTGTTTTTTCGCTGTCACAGGCTCCTTTCAGTCTCATCAGGTTAGATGCCATCAGTGCTGAAGGGGTTGAATTGAGGGGTAGTACAGATGGGCTGGTGGCTGAAAGAGCAAAGGCAGGAATGGTTATGACCAGAGAGTGTCTGTTCCTTTAGGGCACCTGCATTTTAAGTGGTGTGATGCCTTCATGTGCATTGAGAAATATTTTACAGCAAACATGGGGTCTTAATCTGAAGTGTTGATGAAGTGTGCAGGGCTGCTGAGCAGGGCTGCAGCGCTTGGGTATAAATGGGGGACAAATTCTGCCATCTTTCAATCCCAGACATTGGACGTAATCTCTCAAAGGTCATCTCAGCTTCTTAACTGCCTCTGGTCAGAAATGCATTATGAAATGCAGTGAATTTTATTGCTAGCATTGCCCTTGCTGTGGGATTACACCATGGCTCTGTTGGAAACCCCATTTTATGCTTTGGGAAACCCTTGCAGTTTGATTCATCCCCTCAGCCACACCTTTGCTCTTTTTTGCCTCTGTTTGGACCCTAACGAAATATCATCAGTCCCAGCACAGCTTTCATGCCACTGATTCAGTTTTGTGAATGGTTGGGGTCCTGGGTGTTGGCTGGGTGCTGTTTTCACCCAGAAGAACCCCTCATGTGTCACAGTCAGTGCTTAAGCCTCCTGTGCTGGTACAGTCAGTCTCTGGGAGCATCGGAGGCTGCGCAGGATGTTCCCAGTGGTGATGTTGAAGCTTGGCCTCTTTGCCTGCAGCAGCCTCTAAGTGTGCTTCACAGCTGAAAGGAAAGACCTTTCTTCAGCTGCTTGTCACCGAGCGAGTATCACTCAGGTATCTCAACTAAAATTAATTTAGGGCAGAGATATAAAAGATTCTCCCGGGCATGCAGTGGATGGGATGCAGCTTTCCAGGTTTCCACTGGATTCCAGGTTGGGATTTCTTTGCCTGCTTTTTTAGCTGTAAAAATTACTCAGAGCTATATTGTTGCCCCACTGTATACATTAAAAGACATAAGTTATTGATCTGTGATAAAGCTTTAGATGTTGCTGGTTGTGATACTGTTCTGCCTCCAACACTTAGTGAAAGATGAAGCAGTTCAAAGCAATGACAATACAAGCAAAGGTTTAGCAGTTTTTCTTACTAATGTACACTTAAGATATTGTGGGGAACGTACCATGGCATAAACTGTTAGTTCATTAAATACATCCATTAATGATTTTCACTTAAAAGGCAGGAGAGCAGTAGCAAAATTTGCCGCATTATCAATAGAGCAGAAATATTGTACAGGAAAAACAGAGTAACTTTGAGGTTTGCAGCAGTAGGAATCGGAGGAAACTTAATCAAGTGCAGTGTCACGCACCTAGGAACATATAGTGGCTCTTGCTACAGTCTCATCAGTTGGTATTTTATTCCAGTGACACTCTAGAGATTTCAGGCTATTCCTGTAAGGCCTGCAAAATGTGGTTTGGAAATGCACATCCATCCTGAGTGTTATGAAATTGCTATATGGGTATCTTCAAGTGGGGAAAACCTCTACAATTAATTATTAGTGGGATGGCTCGTAACACCAGTGACTAAAGCCATTGCAAAGACAAATGTCATCCTAGGATGCAGAAATCCAAGATGTTTCCACTAAAGACAGCATATGTGACTCATGCAGTCAGTTTTATAATCTCTCTATTTTCTTTCTTTTTTTTTTGTTTTTTTCTTTTTTATCCAGGTCAGCCAGTTCAGACAGCTCTATTCCAAAGTGATCAATGATAAGCATGATGATGTTATGGCAAAGTTTGGAGCAATCCTGGCACAAGGCATTTTGGATGCAGGTAATTCCCCAAACATTTAAAGCAGTCAACATTTCTTAAATGTGTTGGGCTACAATAGCTAATACCAAATTTAATTTGGGAGATGGGGTGCTGGCTTTATTCCTGTCATGTAATTGCAATGAGAGATCTCAAATTTCAAGTCATTTTATGTAATTAAAGAAATTAATCCTGTTATGTAGATTCAGCTTGCTAAGCCTCTCTGTTAAGAGAGGCTCAACCCAGTCAGTGGGGCAGAACTTGTGTCCAGAAGTCTGGACAAATATGATCCTTTTGCTCTAAGTATGTATTTGTGACCCCTAATACTGATTTAGAGCATAATATGTTGCTTCTTTATTCTTCTAAGTAAGCACATGCTCCAGAAATTTGGAAATACTGTGGTATCTAGTCTTCATATTTTGCTTTTTCTGTTAAAACTTGACATCAGCAGTTTAACATATATGTGTGTGCATTAAGTATATTTTAATAACTAGGTTTTGCCTTTTTCCTGATTATTAAGGAAAGTGCTGCTCAAAGAGAAGCATAGGTAACTGCATCAGAGTTACTTCAGAAGACCCCGTTACTACCTTGTTCTACCTGAGGAAGCATCATTTGATGAGTGTTAATGGCTCATGTTGAGCCAGGGATGGATTTGGTGTTGGGGTTTCACAAGGGCTGGATTGCAGGGCTAAGGAAGGCTTCTGTAAGCACGGAGGGCAGACAGTGTATTCAATTTTTCCTCTGGAGTTAAGATGTACTAAGTGCTGTGCATGTCGATAGCACCCCTTTCCAGGTTTCCAAACACAGTTTCTGATCTCTCCTGCTGTGGCCATCTCTTGTCATGCACCTCCTTACTCTCTGGGGTAGGTAGTAACAAGCTGTTTTTCCCTCTGCTCTGAGGTAAGGTTAGTCCTGAAGTCACATAAGCAGAAGTGTTTATGGCTACACAGTGTCTGTATGAAATTACTACATCTCCACACCATGTGTTGTGGGAGAACTGAGAGCTGCCTGCATGTATCTGCATGGAAGCAACTTTAAGAAGCTCTCCTCTTGATGGGCACGTGGCAGTGCTCGATGACTAAGGCTATTCAAAGAAAGCAACAGGAGCCACCTTCTTTATCTTTACTGCCTCCCAGGTAGCCCTCCTGGAGCTCAAACTGAGCAATATTCTTGGCACAAGACTGTTAGAATAACTTTGGACATTCCCAGACTCATTCTGTGCTGCTGGGAAGCCAGAGCCCAGCTGGCTCAGAGATTTTTTTCTCTCAGCAGAACAGGCCTGTGTCGAATTCTGACCTTTAAGATTCAATCATTAAAAATGCAGCTAAAACTTTATTTGCTTCCTGTGTCACTCATGGATTGTATAATGACTTGGAAACCAGAAACATCCAATTTTAATAAACTCCATGTGAATTTGTGCCAACTTAAAACCTCTTTATTTCTTGCCTAGCAGCTGGAGGAAGGCTGTTAACTACCCTTTCTTAACCTCTTGCCACTTTCATTAGAGCCTCTTAAAAGAATAAATTCTTTTTATCTCCCATACAAGTACAAGTGCTTATCTGAAACAATGAGCTATAGAATTGAATTATCACTACCAGGAAGAAAAGGTCCTTTGTGTCATCTGCCACAGCTGGGGCAACTGAGTTTTGGGGTTTTTTTGGTGGAGGTCTGTAGTTTTTTGTGGAGGAAGGAGAAAAGCATAATTCTCTTTCAATGATGGACTTTGATTAAAAGTGCAAGATTTCCAGTGCAAGACTGGGAAATGATGCATTGGTAGCAGTCATTAGATGGGTGGTTTTATGGAAGGAGCAGGGTACCTTAGGAGCACTGAAATGAAGAATTCTGTCATTATCTAATTGTTAGGCCCAAGCAGATAAGTTTAAAATTTTTTAATAAAATAAGAAAAATGTAGACACTCTGAATTTAAACTTGGGGGATTTTTTTTTCCCTAAAAACCTCTGAACTTTTGTAAAGTTCCACTTTATGTAGAAACATGCTCTCTCGCTCCAGGCTGATCACTCCCTTTCTGTTCTTCGCAAAATCAGTATGTTTTATTTTCTGAGGTATGTATTTGTAAATGAGAGCTACAAAAGCCATATGCTAATCTAATTAGATGCCAGCATTGTGCCTGCCCTCTGGACTCTACGTATTTTCTCTGGTCCTTAATGACACATCTCTCAGTCAGTGAGAAAAAAAGTAGTGGCAGTCCCAAATATCTGGTACACCTGGAAAAGTCCTCTTCTCGATATTTAGGGAAAGTTTGCATGGAGTCAGAGGTGCAGTGGGTTAGGACAGTGTAGCACTGGGCAGTGCAGAAGCTAAAGAAGCTGTTGACAACCCAATTCTCCATAGTTCAGGGTTCATCCAAGTTATGGAGGAAGGAGTTGCCAATCTCCTATTGCTATCTCTCCAAATATGCATCTTCTGTGATGTGTTATACTGTGGATGTTAAAGACATTAGTACAAAAGATAAACTTTTCATAAGGTCTGCTCTACCACATGTTGAATTCAATGCTACTCTGTTTCCCACCTTTCTCCTGCCTATCCCTGTTCCAGAGCTCTTCATGTAAAGCTGGGTCTAATGCTCTGGTATATGGAAAAAAAAGCCCTTATCCTGTGCTAATGTTTCTGTCGGTCCAAGTAGAGCTACCTTGTGTGTCATTGCCCATGTGAATCAGGTCGCTGGCACATGCTGAAATCAAATCTGGGGTTTTGATGGCTCATCCTGTGAGATTTTGACTTTTTGTGCTGCTGGTAATAGTTCAGACTGTCTTCCTTCTCTGCACAGGTAGATCAGGTTATAAGTCTTTACTGATCGAGAAAGAAACAGTAGGATATTGGATGAAAATGGGATGCTGCCTAGGCCAGGATTGGAAGCTGATTTCCCAAGTCCCCAAAGCATCTTTATCTAATGGTTGTTGTGGTGTCCTGGGCTGTGCTGCCAGAGTTGAGTCTTTAGAACCACCACTGTAGTTCCAGCAAACCTTGCCACATTGGCCATGTGAATTCTGGGAGATGGAACTTCCATGCGATACCCAAGGAGCCCTGAAATCTTTTCCTTGGGGTTTTTTCCAGGCACCATGTCACAGCTTCCATCCATCCAGCCAAAGATCTGGACTGTGTTGCCTTCCAGGCTGTCAGGGCTGCTATTTAATCATGCAGATAAATCACAGTTGTGCAATATCATGCCTCTCCACCTTTCCTGCTCCCTGCAAAACGCTTGGAGTGAGGGTGGGCTGTGTGTGGGTGTAAAACAGCAGAAAGAAGTAGCGTGACAGCATCCTTTGAATGTGAAATCTGTTACTCATCCAGGAAATTCCAGAGATTGGATAATATAATTCTAAAGGTTAAAATAAAATCTAACAATTGAAGTCCAGAAGTTTGATAAAGTCTAGTTAAGATGCTTGTGCAACATTCACTGGACTGCTTGATCTAGAATGTCTGCAGATGACTGACCTGACCCTTATACAGTGATGCAGCAAAGAAAAGTTCAAAGTAGAGATGGGAGAGAGAACACCAGAAATTTGCTGTGTGTGGTGTGTTTAAGGGTAGCACAAGACCTTAGGCAGTCCCTCCTTAGTGCTGTGCCAAATTCAAGCATAAGGGTGAGAGATTGGTATCAGAGAAAGTAACGAGAAGCAGAGCAGACCTAGCAGTAGTAAAAAATGAGACTGTATCATCTCCTCTCTTCAAAGAGGCGTCTCAGAGGAGTTCTCTAATCAAACAGCAGGAGATCTATTGCTTACCACAAAAGGGAAAAGTAAGGAGATAATATGTATGCAGAGTATCCTATAGGAGGGCATCAAAATCCTCCATCCTCCACAGCTCCTGGAACTAACACTAGCAGACACCTGGGATGAGCTCACTGCTTCTTCAGGGCTTTTGCTCATTTTGGCAGCAAAAATAAATTTTGCTTGTCTTTAAAGCTCAGAGCTCCCTTGCTGGCCCTATAGAGGTGCTGTTTGTGTGGAGCAGAGGAGTGCTACTGCAGTTTGGGATTTTCAGTTCTAAAGTGCCCTGGCCAAGGAGTGGGTGTTTGTGTTCTAACAAAGTTAACCTTCCCTCACCCGCTCTTGTCAGCGGTAATGGACTTGCCTGCTGCCCTCTTCAGCTCAATTCACTGTGTTCATCAGAAGACTGAAGATCAGATTAACGCTTTCTCACTCTGTCTGCAAGCCACATCTTTCAGTTTGCTTTCTAGCTTGATATTTCTGCACTGCATCAACGTGTGGAGTTGTTTTGGTCTATGCTTTGCAAGCACAAAGCTGAGACTTGATTGTCTGGCAGACAATTTTGCTGCAAGAGCTTGTCTCTATGCTGCCTAGATTGATAACCTCTACAAGCAACTTCTGAAGTTGCTGCTGTTTACATTTTTATCTACTGAGATGGTGTAGGATAAAAACCTAGGCATATTTCTTCTGAATAACTGACAGTTCAGGGAAGCAGCCACAGTAAGAAAAGTTTCAGTATGCACTGCTTTATATGCTCTGTTTTCCTTGGAGTCTTGTCATGTGGATCATCTTTATGCTGTGTTTTAAAACTGCTGATGACAAAGGTTTCACCTTTTTCTTCCCCTCTCCCTGCCTTCTCCATTGCACTTTTGTTTAACCTGTATCCTGGGAAAATGAGCTTGGAAGGGCTGTGTCCAGTGATTGTGTTCAGGTAATACCTAACAGATAGAGCAGGTGGTTGTTACACTGCCTGTTTTGCACGGTGGAGGAGGGAGGTGTATTCCAGAGGAGAAAGCTGACAGCATCCTGGCCTGGCTTGCACTGGTGTAACCCTGCAGCTGGTTTAGGGATGTGCTACTCAGGTGTCTTTGTAGAGTACTCAGGAATGTACTAACTAACCTAACCTCATTTCTGATTCCTTACAGGAGGCCATAACGTGACTATCTCGCTGCAGTCCAGGACGGGACATACTCACATGCCTTCGGTGGTGGGAGTTCTGGTCTTCACCCAGTTCTGGTTCTGGTTCCCCCTGTCACACTTCTTGTCGCTGGCTTTCACCCCAACCTGTGTCATTGGCCTTAACAAGGATCTTAAGGTACATAATGACCAGAGAGGAGAAGAGTTGCTGCTGATAGCTGCTTGGAAGACTGTGGTCTGGGAATATTTGTTGGGTTTTCTTTGCGTGTCTCCAGCTTGTTTGTGCCAGAAAAGGCGCTAAGTGGAAGAAGTGGGAAAAGCAGGCTTAAATCACAGAACTGGTGGTGGGAATAAGGACAAGAAAAATGTGGAGAGCAAACTTTGACCCCTTTAATTTGAAGCAGCTTATGAAGAAAGGAACTCTACTCAGTGTATGTGGGCAGAGACCACCCCCTTACCACTCCAGAAGGTCAAGGTTATTTTTTTTTTACAGTGCGTTGCCCCCCGCCCTCACATATAAATTATGGGCTATTGTCCCCTAGGAAAGCTAGCAGTGGGAAAACAGGGTTTGTTTGGATTCCTTGGGGAGTACACACTGAACTGAGCAGTCATGGGTACTGCACTTTTCTTCTGCATCTGTTCTTCCAGCTGGTTGGCTGTGGTGTGGCGCCTGCACGCTACATACTGTGCTGCGTCTCCTGTGCTGAAGGACTCAGCTAGTAACTGCCACTCAGGAGCTTCTGAACAGGGCAGCACAGGAGTGTGCAGCACCCCTCTTGTTGCTGCCATGGGTTAATTCTGTGGTGGGGCTGGGCCAGCTTGCTGGATTGCAGCTCCCAAGCCAGCACCTTATGGCTGTAGGTTGCTCTTCACCTGTCTCAGGCTGAGCATCGAGTCGATCTACACACAGCTCAAAATTCTCACTGTTTGGAGAGGCTTGCATGCAAATGCCCTTTCCACCACCCTGCCCCTCTGTCCCAAATATTTCACAGAGGTTGCATTGCTGCTTGTCCCTGCATCTCCCTGGTTGTGACAGGCTCAGCACCGTTTTGGCTGTTTGGCTGTACTGCCATTTTTGACTCCCTGTCCCCAGCCCTTAGAGTTTCTAGAGAGCCCAAACAGCTGTAGGTGAGGTTATGTTGTACAACTTGTCTTACATACTAAAGCCAGATACAAGCTGGTTGTGTTTTATGGGCTGCATCCCACCCACCATGCTTCCTCAGAGCAGTCCCTGTTCTGTCGTTCCTGTCACGTGTCGCAATCGAAGAGGTTTAAGATGCTGCAGGAATTAATTCAGTTTAGGAGTTTGCACTGGCTGTCACAAGATGCTTTCTGCCCTTGCTTAAGGTAGTGGAGAGTAAGAGAATGTGACACTGGTAACCCACCCCAAACAGTCGTGTCCTCGGGCAAGGGGAAATGTCCGTTGGCGCTCGGCTGCCCTAGCGTGCACCGACAGAGCAGATCCCCACTTGGATCTTAAACCAATTCTGCATTAATAGGAGCAGGCACAGCAACAGCATCGAAACCACAAAAGCTTTGAAACAATGAAAACAAAGCATGGTGTGAATAGCATGGTGTGTGTGGGGAAGGCTAGGAGAGCTTGCCAGAGTCAAATTATAGGATAATTAAATAACATTGTTCTAGTTGAACTGTTGCCACTGATAACAGTTTCTCAGCTTCCGGAGGGGGAGAAGGGGAAGCTTGTATTCTTTAGAGGATCTGTGTTTGTCTCTGCTGGAAGGAAAATTAAGCTAATTATTCTGCTGTGGATTTTTTCCCTTGCTTTTCTTGTCTCTAACAAATTTTAACTGTTTGTTTTAGATGCCAAAAGTCCAGTACAAGTCCAATTGTAAGCCGTCCACATTTGCCTACCCCCCACCTCTTGAGGTACCAAAGGAAAAGGAGAAAGAAAAGGTATTTGGGCTGGCTTTCTGTGTTGTAAAGACTAACCCCTTTTCCCTCCAACTACAAACACTGACTTCGGTGGCACTAACAGGGAATCTAAAGAGCAGAAGAAAAACTGGCAGGTGCTGTTGTCTCTGAGAGAGAATTGAACTGTTTTTTCCTGCTGTGCTTGGGACTGTTGCTGATTGTGGTGTACAACTGCTGTGCTGCTGAGTCACTGGAACCTCCCTTCTCTGCAGTGGGCAAGCAGAAGCCTTGATCAATAAAACTGTTTTCTGTGCCCTACTGATTTGTAGGTACATATCCTCTTTGTGCAGCACCAGGCACAGCAGGGTCCTTGTTCATGGCTTGGGCTTCAAAATGCCACTGCAGTACAGACACTGAGAAAATCAGGTGGGATGCTTCCCAGTCCCATATGGAAGGAGAGAAGCGTAGCTGAGCTCACACCAGTGGGCCCATATGCTAGAATAGTAGCTGTCAGGCCCATGGGTTTGCAGAAGGTGAGTGTGGAACTGAAAATATCTGGGTATTGAAAAGGAAGAGATGAGACCTGTGGGCTGACAAGTGGGACAATAGCGGAAGCAATTTGTCTCCTGGCGTAAGATGGTAAAAGCTGTTGAGCAGACCACAGCAGCAGGCAGAGCCAGCCCTTAGGGAGCAATTGCAGCTGTGGAGACCTCAGGCATGTCATGCTGATGAATGACATTGTGTGAAAACTGTAAAACATTTTACCAGGGTTGAATGCAGGACAGGTTTCCAAGCCACCAAGGAACCCAGAAATGAACTCTGATAAAAGGCAAAGCTTGCTGCTCAGAGCTGCTTCCTTCCCTTTGGAAAAGGATGGGAATTGGACAAATCTTTTCTCTTTTAAACTTCCCTTGCCTAGAGCCTGCATTTAGCCTAGAAAGCACCTAGAAAGCACCTCCAGCAACATGACACATGCAGTTGCTCTCTGTCCCTCTGAGCAGGTTACTGCTGTAGAGCCAGTTGGATAGAGATACACTCATTGGAAGGAGATGTGGTGAATTCTAGTCTCAAATGTTGCTTTGGGTACTTAATGGTCTGGGAGTGTCAGAGTCTGCTGAGGGCTCCTCTGAAGGGCATTTTGTGTATCCACTTCTTTAGGTGAACAAAGAGCACAAAGGCAGTGGAACAGCTTCAGGTCATTCTAAAAGTAGCTATATATTTGTTTCTTTACACCACCTTGGAGACCTTAGGAATGGGTTTTCCTTTACAAGAATCCCATTTGTTGCTCTGTTAAATAAGCAAACCTCTCATATAAAGACCCAGGCAGTAATGATTAATCTCTAAATGGGAAGTTTACTCTCCTCCTGCATATGTGGCTCTACCCAATTCATGACATTTTTTTGTCCCATCTGTGCCATTTATTTGCTTTGGTGGTGGTGTATTTGTGGGTAGGAAGTGGAATTGATCTTACTGACACCTGCAGTGGAAAATGACCTAACACTGATTTCCCTTCGTTCCCCTGTCTGCGGAGCTGAAGCACAGCCTCCAGCATTGCAGTCACACTGAATTCCTCCTCTGTTGACATACCCAGGTTTCCACTGCTGTGCTGTCCATCACTGCAAAAGCCAAGAAGAAGGAAAAGGAGAAGGAAAAAGAAAAGAAGGAAGAGGAGAAGATGGAAGTGGTGGGTGAAACATTGAACTTGATTGTTTTTTTCTCCCCCCTTATAAAAGCAGGTGTGTTACAGTAGCTGGCACCCACTTAACACCATGTCCCCTGCCACTGGTGTTGGTTCTGAGCAAAGCAGTAACACAGGTTTGGTGTGCTGCACACACTGGTTAACACTTTGACTCCCTGCGTCTGTACACACCCTGTTAAAGGAGAGAGGTGGTGTTACTTATGAATCCATTATTTCTGAGAAGTTAAATCTTCCTCTGTATTGTTAAGTAACTGACTTCTTGAAGGCAGAAGCTTGGTTTGACAAATTGATGTGCCTTTCACTGCGTGAGCCTTTCGTACATTGTTTCATTGCCTGCTGTTTCTAGACCAAGGGAATTTTATCTCTTATCCATTCACTTTTCATAGTGGAAAAAAGTCTTCATAATTTCATGTCCTTGGTACCTCTGACCTTTTCAAAAGGACTTAATGTTGCTTGATGGTACCTAAGTCAGTTAAGAGCACTGGAGAGCTTAAACTTTCTGGTTTCACATATGCTTAACCCTCATTCAGAAACAGTCACCTTTTTGGTAACAATTTCTTAGGAACTTTGCCCATCTATCAAAATGCCAAACATTTATTCACACCTACTTCAGGGCCATTTGAGCTTTGAGCCCAGGATCCTTACACTGTTCAGTAGTTAGGGTGATTGCTTTGGTCCTCTCATTATTTCTTTCAGCTCTTAGATCTGACACAAACTTGCTATCGTTACCATCTGTGAATAATGTGTCATCCTGGAGGAAGCTGAGGGGTAGAGAAATGGCTGGATAATGAATTCTTGGTGGTTGCTGTAGTTTGGAAAACATTTGGCAGCTACAATTCCTGCTGTACCCTGACAAAGGACCCTTCCTTTTGTGCTCTGCTAACAGATGCAAATATGCCAAGAACAACTGTAAGGTGAAAATGAGTTACACTGACAAGCCCAGTAGAATCCCTTCTGATGCTCCTTTAGCATCTATGTGAGAAAAGCAACATGGTCACAGAATGTTTTGCCTCTTTAGTTTTAAAGAGAAACTCACAAATGGTATGCAAAGGGAGTGTGGTGTAACATCAAACCTGTATGTGTAAAGTAACCTTCCTAGAGCTATTTAAATGCAGCCCTGTTGTAGGCCCTGGACTTCATACAGTTTGCTCAGAAAATTAATCATCGCACGTGTGCAAGGCAGAATCTCTGGGGTTTGTCTCTTTGCTCCTTTATCAATGTTTCCTTTTGTTTGAATTATTCTTACAGCGCTGCATACCTAGCAAAATGTGCTGAACAGATGCAAGTTTCTTCTAAAACTTGCTTGCAGTTAGAGTACAGGTGTTGAGAGGAAGCAATGTATTAGGAGGGATTCATGCATCGTGTCTTTGTGTACACCCCAGATGTCTGAAAAGTTTTCTTGGCTGAATCAAGCAGAAAAAACAAGGATGGTAAAAAGGGAGATTGCTGCCACCTGCTGTGTTTGAGTGTTTTGCCATTGTCCTAATGTTTGAGAGGTATAATTGCTTTCTTTTATGCAGTTTATATGACCAGTAATCTATAGTTACCAAGAGACCTGCACAGGCACACGCAGTCCCTGCGCCAGGCAAAGCCCTGCCCACTGTTGCAGGACGTGCCGTGCATCTGGTGCTGCTCCTGATCCCTTCCTGTTGGTTTCCTGCAGTCTTTCTTCTTTGCAGCTCAGTTTCCGAGCAAGAGGGAAAACATGATCCATATTCTGAAGTATGTAAAGGATGCTGTGTTGGTTGTTTTTCCTGAGCTTTTGCCTCCAGCTGCTGAATCATTGGTAAAGGAGGTCATGACTAGTATTCCCGAGAGAGTCGCTGAAGTTGAGTCATTTCAGCTGAGCTGCTGTGGGTGACAGCTGTATCCTTGTGAATATACAAGGGCAGTTTTTGGCAATTTTCATGTGCTTAGTAGTGATATTTTAAAATCTTCAGTTATGAACAAAAAGTGGTGAGTTTACAGAGGAAGTGTTAGAAAGGGAAGCCAGAGGTGAGCTGCTCCACTGCCACCTCTTGTTGAACTATTTCTCACCTGCAGTTGAGAGCGAGGCATTGCCACAATGAGAGTGCTTAGATCCACCCTGGTGTTGCCTGTGTCAGCCAATAGATAGATGTCAGCTTGTTCCTCAGCAGGATGGCTTCCCACCGGGCTCAGGAATCGCTGCCTGTGTTAAGAGTAACAGGTTGTACCTTACCCTCCTGAATTGTGAAAGGCTTAGAGACTGCTGTTGGACTCATGCTGGTGTTTTCCTCCCTTTCCACAGGATGAGACTGAAAAGAAGGATGAAAAAGAAAAGAAAAAAGAGCCTGAACCCAACTTCCAGCTTCTGGACAACCCAGCCAGAGTCATGCCCGCTCAGCTCAAAGTTCTCACCATGACAGAGAGCTGCCGATACCAGCCTTTCAAACCAGTAAGTGTCACCTCCATGCTCTGTGCACTTGACAGTGTTCCCAGTGCTGGGCCCAGAAGCTCTGTGTGCTTTTTAACGTCCCCCTCTCCAAATGACCACACGATGCTCTAGTTGGGGAAAGCCAGAGCTGCTGCAGACCTTTTCACTGTGCTAACACTGCTCTATTTTTCTTCCACAAACATCAGATTCTGTACCTTGAATATCAGTCAGACATACACTCATTGTATTAATGACGTTGCTGAGGACATGAAGACTGAGCCGTGATCTTTACAATGGGCTGAGGAGCTGTGCAGGCTCATTGTCAAAGCAGTGAAATTAGGACTTGTGCTGGGGCTTTATTATTCTGCTGTGAGGTTTATATCTAAATAAAGAGTGTTCTTTCTGTTAAGCAGATTTCTTACTCAGTTACATCTGACCTTAGATAAGTGCTTTCATCTCCTCTTAACACCGAGAAGAGAAAGCACACGATTGTCAGATGGAGAATGAAGATTGTCACGTGGAGAATGAAAAATACCTTCTAGCACTAGCCCAAGGGGTTACTACCTACCTTTTGTGGGGTGCTCAAATATATTGCAGACTAATAAGCTTGCTCCTGACCTCTGAATCTCCTTTGCCAGATTTTTCTGGCCTTTATTTTTGTTCAAGAAATAACACCCTTGCCTTCCCCCTTTCGCAGAATTATGCATAGGAAAATGGTGTTCAGAAGAAATAATATTTTTTCCAGGAAAATGGTCATGTTTTTAATAAATGAATTTCCTAGAATTCCATCAGTACACTGGGATTCTCTGTGCATCGTCCCCTTTTGAAATATCTCCTTTAGCATAGATGTGGAAGGACTTTTTGGTTACTACCCTTTAAAGAGAGGAGATGACCCAACTGGTGTTTGGATTGGGAAGATCTGCTGTGTGGTCCAGTAAGTGTCCACTCGTGCAGCTGAAACATGTAGCTGTTTGCTTCAGTTTCAAAAGAAGCCAAGAACTTGGTGAGGGGAGTATGGTTTCCTGCCTGAAGTCCTCACAAATAGGTTCTGAAGAGATCAAAACAGTGCAGGTTCTTTTTCTGGGATTAGGGTGTGTAACCAAAGAGGCTCTTGAGACGGAGCTGTTCTGGAGTTTGATTTGGGGAATGCCAGAGTAAAAGGCTTCTTTGAAATGTTTTTTATAGCCTGGAATCCTGCTGTGGTCAAAGCTCTGATCCCAGCCAGGCGTGACACAGCACTGCCTACTTGCACCTCGTGTTTCAGTCCTGGAGACCCACCGATTTGCTTCAGCCTGCCAGGATGTTTGATTGTGATGTTTGTAATTAATTCCCCTTTGTCTTCTGCTAATAGGATTCCTCAGAGGGTGGGAGCTGGTGATCAGATTAGTCTCTGTGTCAGACAGCCTCCTGGGAGGTGGCTACACAGAGAGGCTTCACAGAGCTTCCTTGCCCTGAAAAGATGAACCTCATAAAGCAATTATGGTTCAATTAATTTTCACACGGAAGGCCCCAGACTGAGGCTGGGGTAATGCTGTGAATCCAGATGCTATTTTTTATCTAACTTAAGACTTGGATAATGGACATCCAGAGGTGGCCTGGACATGCTGCTGTCTGCTCCACCCCCTTTTCAGGCAGGGATCTGGGTGGGTGTCGGATGCTTATTCCTGCTGGAGTGTCTTAACGTGTCTCATTGGATAAACAATGTGGCTTCAAACACCACACCACAGGGCAGAGGTTCTGATGCTCTCCATGCTTACCTTGCAGCTTTCCATCGGAGGCATCATCATTCTGAAGGACACCAGTGAGGATATGGAGGAGCTGGTTGAACCTGTGGCAGCTCATGGTCCCAAGATTGAGGAAGAGGAGCAGGAACCTGAACCGCCAGAGCCCTTTGAGTACATTGATGATTAAGATCTAAGGTATAGTGCAGTGTGCAGAGTCACCTTTATTAACCCTAATAAAGGAGGAGCCTCTCTGGATCAACTGCAGCCATTACCAGCACCCAGCACTCTTGTTTTAGCTCTTTGATGGTTTCTGCACTGGGTTCGGAAACGTGCTCTGTCCCGATTGGAAACGTTTGACAGCAGCAAAAGAAACTACTCTCAGGACTGGATCAGGCTTGACCCACTCACACTGGATCTGGTCTCTAATCCCCTGGGCTTGGCTACTTTTGAGTAGAGCCTCACTGGGCAGAGTTAGAGCTGTGCATCCGGTCACGGACAACAGCTGAGCTGGCAATAATCGGCTCATGATAGATGGTCCCAGAGGGCTGAGTGGTTTATGTAACAAAGCTGTCATCTACTTGACCTCAGTGTGGCAGGATTGGTTGAAGGAAAACTACTCTGCTTTCTGAGGTCCTCTTGTCTTCCCAGCAGTTCTTAGCAGAGTTTTAAGACACTCCAGCCACGGGCTGTGTGGTGATTTCTCAACATAAATTCAGCTCAACATAAATACTTGTAGATCTGTTCCAGGCAATGAATGGTGCGGTTATCAGGTTCCTCGGTAAAGTGCCTGAACTGATGTGCAAGTTTCTCACTGGGAGGCAGGAGCCCAGTTGCTTTATTTCCAAATATGGGCTGGCATGTCCCCGTGCTCCCAAGAGCAGAGATTATGCACTTGAATTGGTGGATGGGCAGGAAAACAAACTCCTTGCTAAAAACTGTAGATGTTGCGTCAGTGGCAGGCTCGGGTGAGCGCGTGGGGCCAACCACAAGAAGCCTTAGTTAAACATGTTTGCTTTTCTGGTTTCTCTCTCCCTTTCCTCCAGGATCACGTCCTCTAAAGAAGACACTATGCTTGATACCAGACAGACAGACAGAAGACCTTCCTATCGAGATCTGCTGTTCAGTGCATGCAGCCCCAATCTGTGCTGAGCTAAAAAGCTGGTAGTCTGTGTTTTATGGCTGAAGAACAGATATATGCTATTTAGTGTACTCTTTCACAAAAACTTGTTTTCAAATAAATATATTAAAAACTCTGACAGAAAACTTGCTGCTTTCAAACAAAAAGAAACCCAAACACCTTTTCTGTTTACCATAAATGTTAAAAACTGGACCCAAATCATGAATCTTACTCCAGCAAAGCTCGACTGGCTCTGCTTCTCTGTAGAGTCGTTGGGATCCATGCACATCACCGCTTTCTTTAGTGCTTGTTTAGGCTGAGCGAGGTCACCCACTCCAGCCTGGCCCAGCTGTAGCTCCAATGCACAGAGGACAGGTCTCTGCTTGCCAGCAGCTGTCCAGATGAGTTCTGCTTCCACATCACCTCTGTGATGCACTGATTTTGCCCATGCTGGAGTTCATGTGGGGCTGACAGAAGGGCTCTGGGTGTTAGTGATGGGGAGATGGGGCGCATTTCTCTCTGGTCCACAGAATCCTGTGTGCTTTCACTGCTTGCACCAGATACAACCATTACAGCTGGTGTGAGCAGACAGCTCGAAATACACCACAGGCCTAGATGGGGTGAGTTGTTACCCTGATGTGGATCATTAGCAGAGGGGAGATTTACAGTCAGGGCTCTGGAATGAGCAGCGGTCAGAAGGAAAGAATGCAGCTCATCCGGTCACCGTTAGCCCAGCCACCACTTCACCTGTTGGGCTGTAAGGCTTCAAAGGCTGCATCACCAGAGGCTGTGGCCCTGGTCAGCTGTACCCCAAACGCTGGGGGAAGATCCATCACTTGAAACAGCACTTTAACAGAACGAGGTTTTTGTTCTAAATATGTTGGGAATATTTTGCTCCATGTGAACGTAGCACAAGCTCATGTACGTTGGTAATAGTGGAAGACAAATCTTGCATGTAGTGCCCGGGAGCTTTTCCAGCAGATGGTTTATTTTGGTGAATGTTTCTATAGCAATAGAATAGTCGTTCTTTGTTCTCTGCAGACCTTAAGCAGTAAAGAGCAGAGGTGTGGAACTGAAAGCCAATTTTGAGTCCCAGGCTTCAGTCAGAAGGCCCTGGAGTTGAAATGCTGCCTCAGTAACGGTGCTGGTGTTCTCTGCGGGAACCACATCTGCTATCCCATGGAGCAGAGCCAATAATGAACCTGAAACGGCTACAGAAAGTGTTACAAAGAGGGAATCACCGCTCCAAACATCATCATTCAGAGCAAGACCCAGTGTTGTGGTGCAAGAAAGAGAAGCTGGACAAATGATGTGAGTCCCTTCAGTGCTGGGATCCCTTCCCTTGGAGTACTGTCCAGGTATCTGTACCCCTTGTTCCTGCACGCTCTACCGATGCCAGCCAGCGTGGGCTGTGGTGGTGTTCAGGTGACTTGTTAGTGATGCCTTGTGTCATTGTACAAAATACTCTGTGGAGGGCAGGACAATGGGAGGAGAAATAAACCTCATTTCAGGTCATTTGGCTACCTTCTAGAGAGCCACGTATTGCTGGGAGATCCTCGAGTCTGAGTGGGAGTACTGGGAATAGCTGGCTGGGACGGACCTGGGATCCTGTGTTAATGCCTTGGCCGAGCTGGGAACAGCCTGTTTCTATTCAGGGGCCTTTGCCAAACCCTTCGTACCGTGACAGACGGCGCAGGGCAGCCAGTGTGTTCCTGGCACTCGCTGCGGGTTTGGTTCCTGGTGTGGGCCCTGTAAATCTGTGCGCACAGAGCGCTTCCTACTGAGCCATGTACTGCCTGGGGCACCAGCCAGGAGACTCGAGTCTTCTGCTAAATGATTTTCTTGTGCCTGTAAGACCGCTCCTGGCTCTGGCAGGGATGTTTCCCAGCGCTCCCTTGGCACAAGGAAATGTAAAATCCTCAGATAGCCCCAAACTCATTTCTGAGCTGCTGCTCTGGGGCCACGTGGTAAGGTTACACTCGGGCAGGCAGATTCGTAGAGGAGTTTTTGATGGCTGTGGAAGAAAAAGACCTTGTGTGCCAGGCTGGGGACACCAGGAGGGACATAACTGGCCTGTCCTCACTTCTCCAACTGCTGCTTGCTGTATTTTGTCTCCACTGTGTAAACACACATGGGATCTGCGTGGTTTAGGGTTCAGAATGCCCACAGAAAAGCATCTGCTGTTTTGGTTTTCCCCCACAGCTGTTCCATGTTTTCCTGCTCAGGATTCCAGGGGAAGGGGAAGAAGAGCTGGAGGAGTGTTGATAGAGGTGGCTGCTGGTTAGAGTATGAAGCAAAGGGATTAGCAGCAGGAAGAAGTGATGGCCACACCACAGATCTGTCTTGCTGTGAGCTGGGGCAGGTAGGCAGGAAGGAGCAGCCTGGTGGGACACTGTTCAAGGGAAGAAGACACACGGCTCTTCTGGGCAAGGTGCTTTCTACCAAGTGCAAACTGACCTTTTGCCAGAGGGCTGATGACTGAGAAGCAGCTCTTCTCTTGGAAGGAGTATGGATGGTAAGCGGCTTCCAGGGGTTTCAGCCTGCTTGCACCTCTCTCTGGAGAGAAGGCCATGCAATGGATGGTTGCTCATTCATTTGGGGTTTCCCCTTTGGGGACTCCTCAGTGCCCCCAGATGAGCTCTGTGCAATCACAGCTCCTCCACCATGGGTGCCCAGGCCCTTCCCAGCTACTCCCATGGTGGGGGGCCTCTCAGGTGTGTCCACTGAGCTCTGTAAGGTCATAAAGAATAAACCTCTGCCACCCACACCACAGCCTGGGAGGATGCTGGCTCTGTGTGCCAAGCTCAGGCTGCTTTTGGTTAGGGGACAGTGCGTGTAAGACCAGGCAGTGCAAGGACAAGAGGTTCTCCCAGGGTGAGTTGGAGAGCTTGTGGAATAAAATGATGTATCCTGGCTACACAATAATCTGATACATGGGATTTTTTCTAACACCCTACATATTTCTTCAGTTTAGCTACTTGGCTGCTACCTGAGGCATAGAAAACCTCAAGAAATCTTCTAGAAAGGCTCCAGAAAACCTCAAGGAAGGTTCTGGAAGAATGACTAGAGCTCAGGCGGTGTCTGCCCTCTCCACCACCTTACAGGCTCTACAGCTTCTTGTGGTGGATGCCAAGACCTCACTTCTCCCAGACCAAGCTCTGCTGGGATTTGTGCATCCCCATGAGATGGTGCCTTGCAAGTAAAGCACTGAAAATGGATGAAAGTGCTGGGGTAAAGCCTTCTGGGCTGGATCCTGTCCTTGTGTGAAGGGTGCTGACACATTTCCCTGAGGACAGACTGGGCTGGTTACTGTGGAAATGTCTCAGAGCTGTGCTTGAGGACTGAGACCACCACTGGCTTGCTGATCTCCAGTTTGGAGAAGACATGGCTGGAGCCTGAAATCCTTCGCTGCTGCTTTAATGTCACTCAGCCAGTGACTCATTAGCACTTATTTCTTAGGAAGTGCTGCTCTCCCGGGCCTGTCTGGGGATGCTGCAGAGGGACCCACCCCTGGGGTGCTTGCCAGGGGCTAATTGGACCTAATGCTCCTGGGTTTGCTGTAGGGAGAGGCTGAGGTGGCAGGAAGCATGCTTCTGTCCCTCCTGACTAATGGGCCTCATCCCCCTTAACCCTGGAGAGAAATACATCACTTCTAAAGCACGGCGCTTCTGACAGGTCCCAGAGTTCCTCCAGGAGGCCCTGGACATACCATTGGTCCCCCCTTTCCACTCATTCACTCAGGTACAAGCCCCCTGCTCGGCACCATGCTGGGGACAGAAGCAAGGAGATGTTGGGGGCAATGCTCCCAGGGCAAGGGCTCTGCAAGGAGGGGGCCTGACAGCAGCAGGCACTGGGCAGACCTCATCCTCTCACCTCTCCCCATCACAGCGGTGCCGCCCTCCCTATCTGTCCCCTTCCTTCCAGGGCCAGGCAGAGTTCTTCCTCCTCTCCCTTCCATGCAAAGGTTGGGCACTGCTGATAATGTTGGACATTTATCTCCCTGCATCCTGGAGGCTGGAGCATTCCCCACCCTCACCCCTGCCAGACCCCAGCCTGCCCAGGGCTCTTCCCATGGCTGCTGCTCTGGGCGTTGGTGATGGGTTGGGTTTTCAGCCCGGCTCTGTGCACACCTTAACCCCATGGCAGTGGCAGGAGAGGGGAGAGGGGGAGCACAGACATCACAGGACTGCAAGGTTTGTGGTGTTTGCTTACTGATGGGACTTCACCCAAGGGTGCTGGTCTTTCCCCTGGGTGGCTTCACACGGGAGCAAGCCTTTCTGCCCCCTCAGTGAAGATAACTGGTTTTAGCAGCCCCAGTTCAATGTGTTTCTCCAGCTGGCCTGTGGTTTCTGCCATGGGTGGAGAAGCTGCTCCACCTCAGCACTGACTTGATTTGGCCTCTGAAATTCTGCTCTGTGTGGGCAAACGGTCCAGCTGGCAGCAGCCAGGTCTGGAGTTTTGCTTTGAGCTCTGTGTGCCAGTTCCTGGCGTTGACTGCACAGCTAAAGCTGGGTTTGTTCAGAACAAGCACTGTGCAGGTGCTTGGGTGAGCCATCAGCATCTCTGTCAGCACAGGGCATTGGCATTACCCACGTGCTGCAGAGAGGTGACTTGAGGCAAATCCTATTTCTGCCTGACTCCTTTGGAGACCAGCTAATCAGAGCTCCTGCAGACCATGGGCCCCTGATATCCCAACCATGTGGGCTTGGTCTGATGGACCCTGCTGCCCCACACCTCTGTGGTGTCCATTTTTTCAGTGTGTTCTCAGAACATGTGCAGAAAATGGGTGGTGGAGGGTCTATACTGTAAGGGTCCAGGTGAAGCATGTCCTGGCGAGTAGGGCAGGGTACATCGGGTGTCAGCTGGGAGCTCGCTGCCGCAGGGCTGGCTCTGGGGATTGCCCAGGGGAAGGGCAGGCACTCTGTGGCAACAATATTCCTGGCCAAAGGTATAAATAGCTGCTCTGGTGACCCAGGGAAGAATTGCTGCACAGGCAAGGTTAATTGTTAGCAGGAATTATGGACATGTTGCTCCTCCGAAGATAACCTACAAGGGATGAAGCGTGGAGCAATTTTTTCCCCTTCACACTGAAGGAAAAAGACCTGAAATATGGGTGCAGGTTCTTTGTTCTCAGCTTTAGGCTGGGTCTCCCATTTGATTGTTTTTCTCTGTTTCTTGTCAATGAGAACCAAGATGGATTAACTTTTTGTTCCCCCACCATGTCCTCCCAAAAGAGGAGCTGAGATGTAGGGCTGGGCAAATTCTCTGTTTACTTTAACTTCACACAAAGATCTTTTCTTATTTTCAGTTTAAGCATGAAATTTGGAGGCTGAGGATGAACAAGAAGCAGCAGAAAAGAAGTTGCTGGGAACACCTGCATTGGACACCCGAGTTCCTGGGCTCATTCATAGAGGAAACCGGCTGACTGCTCCTCTTGTGAGCCCAGAGGTTGTGCAGTTTGTCCCTGAGTGACTGTCTATGTGGCTGTGGGTCTGTATCAGTGGTATGGGACAGATGGCCATTGCTCTGTGTTGGTGGCAGCATCGCAGCAGTGCCCATGTGATGAAGGCAGTGAGGCTCCCCTGGGGCTGTCGCTGGGACTGAGGATGTCTCCTGCCCATGAAGCGCTCTGTCCCACTGTTTCTGTGCACCCAGTTTCCCAGTTATTTTCTCCATATCCTTTTTTTTCCATAGAGCACCGCTAGCTCTTCCCTCTTCCCAGCTCCCTGCTGGTTTTGGCTGGAAAGCCTTGCTGTACTGCAAGCCAAGCCCTCCCATGCATTGGTGTTCACCTTGTTTGAGACTTTATGACCCACATCTTAGATGAGCAGATGCCAGAAAGCCCAGCTGAGGCTCCTTTCAGGCCTGGGGCACTGAGCTGCTGTCACCTCTCATGGAGGCACCCCCAGGCCCACACAGGCAGCTGGTCTCTGTCCTGAAGGGACGGATCTCTGCAGGGTGATCTCTGCCATAGCTGGAAAGATGCCATGGGCTCATCTATGGGGATAGAGGAGCAGAGAAAAGCACTGAAGGACTCTCCCCTTTGGCCACCCTGAACCAAGGTGGCGGCAGCAGCAGCAAGAAGGTTTTGCATAAATATATATATATTTATTTATATATATAAAGCACCTATCACCATATTGATAAACATTCTTTGGAACCACTCTGACAGTGTCTGCTCTCCAGGTGAGCATTTGAGGGACACGGAAAGCTGACATTGCAGGGTGATAGGTTGAGCCCTGGATGCTCCTGTCCTCACGGGTAGTGTCCAGCTGGGAGAAGAAAGCTCTGGCTCCTTCTGTGCTGGGCTGCAAGATGCCTGGGAGCCTCCTTCACTGTTTTGCAACAGAGCTGAAAGGAGCTTTCTGGGGACCCACCAACCAATCCTTCCCTGCTCCGTGCTGAGCAGGCCAAGAGGCCTCAAGGAAAGCTGAATTCACCTTGTCACCTCCCTCATGAATCCTGTGGCACAAAATCAAAGTTTCTTGTGGTGCCTCTCCTGGTCTGGGACTCTGGTTACAGGAAATTACTGTAGAAGGGTCTGTATATAAATAACCTGGCGTGGGGCTGACCACATCCTCCTGAGGGTCTCGGGGCTCGGCAGCAGCTCCTCAGCCTTGGGAGACAGAGCAGCGTTGTGATGACCTGATGCTGGGGAGAGCAGAGAGGTTTTCCAAGTCTTTTGCCTTGTTGTTTTCCTTGCAGAGGTGCTGGGGAAGCGCTGCTGTGTGACTCGGTATGCAAGCAGCATCTCACTGCTGGGTGAGCACCCCTGCCCATGTGTAGGATGTTGGTCCAAGCAAGCCCCTCTGACCCCCAGCTGGACCCGGTAGGAGCCAGTCCATGCTCCAAACCCAACCAACAACAACATGTCATTAACTAAAAAAATCTAATGACTTATTTATTGCCTAAATGCTCCTTCAAAGTATTCCATGGAAATCCAAACCAAAATCTTTTTTGGCAACTAAAAGCTGAAGTTTGACTTGGAAAACAAATAGCAGGACATTTAAGCTTTGAAACACGTCCCCCTCTTGCCTGCTTGGTTTTATTTTTAATGCAACCAGACTGCTGGAAGAAGACATTTCCTGCAAAACCTGACACTTGGGTACAGAGAGCAGCTGCCTGGTTTTTAATCGATCCAACCTGGGACCTGCAGCTTGCAGAGTTGCTGGCCCAGCCGCAGGATTGCTCAGTCCAGCCCTGGCAGAGGTGAGGATTGCATCCACCCCAAGAAAAACCTGACCTATGGAGCTGGGTTGGTGCCCTGGGCGATGATGAATGCCCTCCCTTGGACAAACAGGGTGGTGGAGTCCTGCTTTTCAGGTTGGAGGCACAAACTCTGCATCTTCTTGACCTCAGCGCAGTGGATGCTCACCCATAAGCAGCACCTCCCCGAAATGGTGTCCAGCTGGTTTTCACATCTTTTTTTCTTCTAGCATTTTCTAGGTCTTTTCCTACACTTTCTAGGACTTTTCAGGTGCTTTCTTGGCATGACAGAGCCACTTCTAGAAACATCCAAGTGCTTTCTGTGGCTTGCAGAGTGCTTCCTGGTAATTTCCCAGCACTTTCTAGCAATTCCTCACTGCTCTGTGTTCAGTTCTGCTTCCCGCTTCAGGTGGCTCTTTCTGAGGGAGCAAGGCAGTGCTGTGCTGCACCTGGCTGAGGACCACGGGGAGGACACGAGTCTTCTTGGGTGTTCATGGTGGAAAGCAAAGCTGCTGGGGGAGAGACCCAAACCCCAGGCAGGACAGGACCCGTGGTGCAACTTTGTTTCGCCATGAGGAGCAAATACCTGTTAGAAAGCTGCATGCTAAGGGCAGGGGGGTCCTTAATGCCACACTCACTTAACCAAAAATGGGGCGAAGCCTGGTGTAAGGGGCTTGGCCGACCCTCCTGTTCGGTTTGTCAGCCTTCCATGCGGCAGGGCAGGGCAGATGGGCTGGGGGCAAGTACCGCAGGGCCGGCATCAGGCTGCAATTAAGGCATCATCTCATTGTGCACCTGAAAGCTACAGGCTTGCGGCCAAACGCAGGGAGAAGGCCGTGTGTGTGTGGCTTTTAGGAGCCTTTCTGGCTCGCCCCGCGCGGCAGCGGGACACCCAGCCGAGTGCGGATGGGCTGAAGCCGTGACCCTGACCCCAGCCTCCGCGTCACATCAGGGAGCGGGGGCGGCAGAGCGCAACCCCCGCTCCTCCAGGGGGCGCTGCCCGCCTGGGAACACACCCCTCGCTCGTCACGTGAGGCGCCTTTCCCGGTCTGGCATTGGCTGAGAAGGGTCATGTGAGGCGGGAGGCTGCGGTTGCTAAGGCGACGGGACGTGGCGGCGCGGGGCCGGTGAGTCGTGGGGGGCGTGTGGCGCTCGGGGCTCGCTCCCCTCCCGTCCCCTCCGGTTGGCCCGGGGGCTGCTGGGGGCACACGGCTCTCCGGCCCGGCTCAGAGGGGCTGCGGGCCGTACCCGCGGGCTGCTCCGTGAGGAGCCGCGGGTCGGGTCGGTGGGGAGCGGCTTCGGAGCTTCTCCTTACGGGGGGTGCGGCTGGTTGGCGGGCCGGGCTGGGCCGGGCCGGGCTGGGCTGGGCCGGGCTGGGCCGGGCCGGGCTGGGCTGCCTGCTAACCCCCCTCCTCTGCGGTTTCAGAGCCCGTCAGCGATGCGGCGGGGCAGTGGCGCCTAGCAATGGGTGACGTCCTGGCATATGAAGCTGAGCTGCTCGGACTAGTACGAGAGGTTGGTTGGCTCTCGCTGCGTGTTTTCAGTTCGCTGGCTGCAGATGGCAGCTCGCAACGCTTCTATTTGGAGCCAGGCACTGTGGCTGTTGTCAGCGTTTTGGAGTCATTTAACTGGCCGAGGGTTCTGCACCCAGGAGCTACATTGACTCTTGTCGTGCTGTTTAGGGTCAGTGAGCTGAGTGTCCAGTAAATGCTGGCAGCCAGGCATCGAACAAATCTGGAATTATCAGTTGCTTATTGCAAATTATTTCGTTAAAGGAGCAGTTAAGTTGATTACATCCCCAAGCAGCTTTGAGGCTCGGGTTCAGCCTGTGATAGTGGTGAGATCTTTAAAGCTTTGCTTAATCACAGAATCACCAGGTTGGAAAAGACCTTTGAAGATCATCAAGTCCACCTTGTTCCGAATGGCAATAAAGTCACAGAGGTGTATAAAAGCCCAAGAGCTCACAAAGCCCAGGCCGAGTTCCCGAGACCACTCATCTCTGTGATTTAATGCCTAAGCAGGATTTTCCAGCTAGGCACTCCTCTGCCTGTATTTCCCATAAGATGCAATGAGAATAGATCCTAAAGTGTGAAACAGTCCTGGGAAAAGGCAGTGAGAGACAAGCTTTGAGGGCAGGTGCCTCCCTGGCAGCCTGTGCTTCAGCCTGCTGGATAAAGTGGCTAAAATGGGATACCTGCGATTTGGAACAAGAACACAAACTGGTCTCTGCTGCTTGTTACTGCCTCATTCCTTGGGTCAGCACTGTTTTGGTAGCCCAGTTTAGGGCCCTTATTGAACACTAAACCAACAGCTTAATCCCCCTGCCTTGTGCTCTTGTGTGACCTGAGTGACTGGAGGGTTCCACGGATGATGTGCAGTGGAGAGGCGATCGGGTCTGTCAGTCACTGTGCTCGGCTTTCCCCAGGCTGTCTGTTGAAAGCCTGGACAATTACTTCCTGCCTAAAGAGTCTACCAGGTGGCAAAATCATACTCAACTTAAATCTTAATCTAAAAAGAGATTTAAGGACTTGTCCTGGTTCCAGCCAGGCCAGAGTTGACCTCCCCAAGCAGGCAGGGCAGGTGAGCTGAGTTAGCCCCTGGGCTAGAACCTGGACAGTACTTTATTAATACTACATTACTGTTTATGTTGAGGAAAGTAAACGATTCTTGTTCTCTGTGATGGGGTTGGGCACCCAGATCAAGTTTGCAAAATGATGTCTTGCCTTAGCAGCCAATAACTCCTGAAATGGGGGGAGGAGGAGAAAGCTGTGTGGAATATAATGACTTTACATTTTGAGAGGAAGATGCAGGGCTGTTTATCCCTTTCTCAGAAGAGTAGTGATTCATTAGTTGGCCGCTAATTTGGCTTGCACAGCTTCAGATGAGTGACCTGATTTAGAGCTCAATCTGTCCGGCTGCTGCTGTGCAGATGAGAATCACACTGAAGAATTCTGCCCCCTGAGAACGTTATTTTCCAGGAAGTTATTTCCTTGGTTCTTCCACCAAGGTATGGCATTAGTGGATTTTAGTTCTTTTTCTTTGATTGAATGGAATTGCTGACTAAATCAAGGAGCATCGTTCTTTCAGAGCAGGCATGCCCAGCTGTCAGTACTCATCTCTAGGATGCAGGAAGAAACTTAGTTGAGTGGCAGTGTTGTCCTGCCACGTGAGGTACCAGTTCTTGGTTTGTTGCTGTGCAGTCTTTGGCATTTATGGACCCTGCTATAGAAAAACTTTAAAGGACTCATTAAATCATTAATAATACTATTAAACACACATCCCCCAACCTTGTTCCTGTATATTTTTGTCTTGTAGTATTTGGAATTTGCTCAATTTGAAGAAACAGTGGAAGTATTTACAAAGGAGTGTAAAACAAAAGGGAAGCCTCTACCTAAATCAGCAGGTGTTTCCTCAAGAGATTCAAAAGCTTTGCCTGTTCAGGTAACAAATGCATCATTTACACTTACTTTAAATAATATTTAAACCATTTAAAGGCTACTAACCATGATGTGATTTATTACAGCAGTGAGATTATCTGAACTGTGTGAAGGGATTCTTGATTATTTGGAGAATTCTCTTAGTAGTCTTCTTTTAATGCAGGAACCATCAAGCTTGGGCTTTTATTTGCAGAACTTTAGTCCTTTTGAGCCAGAGACAGTAGTTTTAGTTCATAATATTTTAGGTTTTTGGCTTGCCATAGCTTGTTAAGATTGATTTTTCAGACACCATAGGTATTTATTTTCCCTTATGGTAAAGATGGGTCCCCAGATCAACATGCTTGAAAGTTTGGGTTTTAATTCTTCTATCAATGGTTCTCAAAGATATTTAATAAAAGTAGAGAAAGAATATTCAGGTGGTCATTGAATGGTGAGAGATTTTTGGATAAACTTTTCAAGGTGTTCAGATGGCACTTGAATTCTTCATTTACTGACCTACCATTGAAAAAAATGGAGCTCTTGTGTGTTTGTGTTTCACTAAATCCTTTTCCCCTTTGCAGAAAGATTTGCTTACAGCATTTGAAAATGGTGAGCAGAAAACTTTCTTCCAGCTGTGGGAAGAGCATATTTTGTCTTCAGTCCGGGACAATGAACCAGTTGCTCAGAAGCTGGAGTTTTATCTTCATGTACACTTTGCCACCTACCTCCTAAAAAACTCCATGGGAAAGCCTGTAAGTTTAGTTCACAGTACAAACTTCAAATTGGTTTTGTGTGGTTTACTTCATTTATTTCTCTCTAGTGAGGATGAGGATGGGATGTTTAATAAGAAGAATTCCCAAAGTACATATCCAATTTTTGGGCCACAGTTCTGCATTTTAGTTGAACCAGACCCCTCATATTGTGAAGTACAGAGATGGAATTTGGAGGTGTTCTTACCTTGGAGCTTCTGAAAGATTGAAATTTGGAAAACACCAGCATGCTGATACTTTCATACCTCTAACTGTAGTCTATGGGAGGTTCTTCAACCACTTTTTCTGCTTCCAGTGTGGACTAAGGCTGTGTGTTGAAATACAAACGCTTCTGAGAATGTAAAAAGCTGGATCTTAGCCAGCTCAGTAGATAAGACAGAAAACACTAATTCAAAGCTGTCATAAAATAAAGTATCTGTTATATGGGACTTTTATGATGTCCCAGCTCCCCTCCCTGGTGCTGTGTGAGTAGATTTTATGGTTCTGTTCTTATCACTGAAATAAAGCATGTCTAAAGTAGGTGTTTCCTCTTTGCCCTGAGTGTGGAAATGGCACTCTGCTCTAGATACCTAGTCTGAAGTGTCAGGAATAATTTACATTCAAAAAGCAATCGTCCTGCTCTTCTTTTGCTCTTCCTGCCATCTAGGTCCAACAACATTGGTTTAAATTTTCTTTGAGTGGTAAAAACAAGATATAATGCTCTCTAGTTAAATAAATGTTGTTTTTTAGATAATGAATATTTTAGGCTTTTAAACTTGATATTAATGCATTTAGGGCTCTGCTGCTATTTGCCAGCTTTACAGTACATTCGGAGTGGTACTTTTCTAAACAAATGTGCTGCTTTATTTCCTAGGACAAAGCTGAACTTGAGGAAAGGATTTCTCATTTTAAGGCATATCTGGAAACAAAAGGAGCTGCACTGAGCCAGACTACGGAGTTTCTTCCCTTCTATGCTTTGCCTTTTGTTCCAAACCCCATGGTACATCCTTCATTTAAAGAACTTTTCCAGGTGGGTATCTTATTTTGCAGAGGTGGCATTCATGATTGTCTTTCTCATGGGGTGATAGATATTGAATGATGTTTAGTTTGGTAATTGCTTTTGTTTCCTTTAACATAAACTGTACAATCAGAAAAGAACATATATTTGATGGAGGAAAGTTTGTGGGAGTGCTATCAATAATAGAATAGTCTTTAAGTATCTATTTGTGTGTTTGCTTGAATCCTGAATGTTATGCCAGCTTTGTGTCCATAAATAAGAAGTGCTGCCTCTCCTTCCTTTCCACACAAGCCTGAGATACGTGTGGTTCTGGGAACTGCTATACAGTAGTTCACGTCCACTTTCTTGTTTTGAGGTAGTTGCCCAACCATATCCATAACTGGATTTAAAACATGATAACTGGGCATAAAGAGACTGAAGCAGTTGCATTTAATGTGGACAAGAGAAAGTCAAGTTTGCAGGTAAATGTCCTGTAACAGAGAATGAGTCAGTGCTGTCTGTACTCTTAAGACTCTTCCCTCCCATTTCCCCCCCAGCTAAATGTTGGAAGGGCACAGCTGTACTTAGTGGTCTGGTGACTCTTGCTTTTGGCATTTCTCATGGTTAATTTTTTATTAAATGTCTCAGCCTTTGGCTGTTTCAGAGTTTAGCTCTTCAGCCTGCATGTGCATGGTAAGAAGAGAGTGTAAAAGTCAGTGTGCTTGAACCAGATCTTGTTTGCAGGTACACTCAATGTAATGATTTACAGTTATTCCCTTGATGAAGGGGCAGTAAAACACCCTTACTTCAACTGCTCTCTGGGCACCATGCAGGTAGATGATCAGGAGGTGATGTCCAGAGCTGTGGTTTGAGGTTCCAGAGCAATACTTCTGGTGGAGGTAGAGTTACCACCCCACCTCCTCATGGCTTGTCCCTGTGGTGCAAAACTGTGTCTTAACTTCTTGGCTACTCCAGAAGTGGCCCGTTATGTGGTTCTTCTTAGGCTGGGCCAAGTACCTGATCTGCTTGTGGATACAGCTCCCAGGCACACTCACGCTCTGGGCAATCACCAACAGCATGGAGTATAATAAGGGCTGGTGCTGGATTCTGCACCGGGGAAGCAGCATCCCCAGCCATGCATACAGACTGGGGGATCAGGCACTGGAGGCCAGTCATGCTCAGAGGGATCTGGGGGTCTTGGTTGACAGCAAGTTAAACGTGAGCCAGCAGTGTGCCCAGGCAGCCAGGAGGGCCAACCATATCCTGGGGTGTATCAAGCACAGTATTGCCAACCGGTCCAGGGAGGGGATTGTCCTGCTCTGCACTGTGCTGGGGCAGCCTCACCTTGAGTACCATGTGCAGTTTTGGGTACCACAGGACAAGAGGGACATAAAACTATTGGAGAGTGTCCAGAGGAGGGCAGTGAGGATGGTGAAGGGTCGGGAGGGGATCCAGTGAGGAGAGGCTGAAGTCCCTTGCTTTGCTCAGCCTGGAGGAGAGGAGGCTGAGGGGACATCTCATTGTGGTCTGTGGCTTCCTGATGAGGGGGAATGAAGGGGTGGGTGCCGATCTTGGCACTGCTCTTTGGCAGCCCAAGGAAATGGTTTGAAGCTGCAACAGGAGAGGTTTAGGTTGGATGTCAGGAAGAGGCTCTTTACTGGGAGGGTGCTTGTGCACTGGAACAGGCTCCCTGGGGAAGTGGTCACAGTACCAAGCTTAACTGAGGTCAAGAAGTGTCTGTACAATGCACTCAGTCCCATGCTCAGACTTGGCTGGCCCTGTGTGAGCCAGGAGTTGAACTTGATTATCCTTATGGGCCCTTTCCAACTCAGGATATTCTGTGATTCTATGATCTGTAAAATATGTATAATGTTTTGCAGTTCTATGCTTGAAATGCTTTGCCATCCCACCACACCACACAGACAGTTGTGTTGGCATCTCAGCAGCTGTGGGCAGTTATTGTGGTGGGAAGTGATATCTTCAGCCTGCATCGCTGTCACACACTTTGATATCAAATCAAAGCTTAAGTGATACTTGCCCTAGGGCTGACTTTGGATGTACCAGCTGATGAGAAGTTCCAGTTTAACACCAAAAAAAGGCATATACTGCCATTTTTCTTAGGGTCTAGCTATAAATAATAAGATGAACTGGTTGACCTCAGAGATGGGACATGCCTACTCTATTTTCTTCTTTTTTTTTCAAATTATACTTAGCATCTTTTTTTAATGCCTTATCTAAGATGAGGTCCACAGGTTTATTCATAGTAACTAAGCGTCCAAGCTCTTAGACTAGTCACTCATATTTTCTTGTGGGAATTGTACAGCTCATTCCATGTTAGTGTTGAAACACAGAATGTTTTACGTTTGAGAAAGAACAGCAGTGAGTCACTCGTCTGCTCAGCGATGTTCTTCCTCAGGCGTCTGATGCTTTATATAGCAGGAGTTCCTGTCTGTTTGTGTAATACAGCTTGAAAAATAATATACACTCCTCCCTGTAGGAGACACGGTTCCTTTGGTAATATACAGTGTCCTGTGTGCACCCCTGTCTGGAGACTGAATCGGTAGATGCAGCGAATAAATTCTCTATGCTCTACAGCTTGGTGGAATAAGGGCAAATCTGAGCTGCCAGAACAGCTTGCAAAATACACAGCAGTAAATTTAGGGAATCTCCTGCTACTGCTCTTTCATCTGTTGGCAAGCTTTTTGTGGAGCAGAAACAAGCGTAAGGGAAGGTTTGAAACAGGAGATGAGTGTTCAGAGGTGTCGTTTGGCTTTTTTCCATAACTGTTATTTTCTTGTGCTTGTGAGATGCTATGTCAGGCTGAAGACAGCATTCCAGTAAGTGGCTGATATATTGGTCTGTTTTTCATACCTGAGTTGTTTTTCTCCAAATCCTTATTTTAGAAATTTTGTACCCTGGTCACAGATGTCACATCGTGACGCTTGCAATAGTTGGTGACAAAACGTCACTCCTAACAGTTCCCATGTTTTTTTAGGAGTAGAAGATGACTAGAGGGATTACTTCTTAAAAACTGAGCAATGGAAAATTATTTGTTTTGTACTCTATTTAATAAATTTTAAATGCTTATTAATCTTTTCATCTTTTTCTCAAGTTGCTTATATTTTAAGGGTACTTCGAATTGAGGGGCTGTTGTTGCACGTGCATAGAAGACACCAACACCCTGTTAGCCTTAAGCTTGAAATAGGGCTACATTGTGTGTGTTTTGAACTCTTGTCTAGGAATAATATTGAACTCTCTTCAAACCTCTGTATGCTTTTATGGGTAGCTAGCAAACACATTCACTTCAGTAAGAGTGAAGGGAAAACCTTTTCAATACAGCACTGGCTGCCTTGTTTACTAGTGGAAGGTTGCTGTGATCCCAGCAGTACTTCCAGCACACTGTACGTGTTTGGTGAACAACTGTCATCATTTGTTTTTCTTTTCAAGGATTCTTGGACATTGGATTTAAGGACAAGATTGGAAAAGTTCCTGTGTCTGACTCTCAAAGCCAGACAGAATCCTCGGCTTCTCACTTTATTTGTATCCTTTTGATAACACGCTTGGAAGATAATGAGTTACTGTAAAGAGGAGGTATAACTTATCAGAGGAACGTGCTGCTAAGATTTATTGCAGAATTGCAGGAAGGTTTTTGCAAACTGCAAGAAAGTTGCAGTTCAGTTTTTGTGATAGGAAATACTGTTTATGTTCAACATTGGAAAAAAAAACCCAAACCTTTTCAGAAGTTACGTGTAGACAATGTACAGGTGCCTATGAACTTGCATGTTTATCATAGGCTCGTTCTTTGCTTCCATGTGCAAAGTACAGGATACTTGAAGGCACCAGCCTGACCCAGTTTCTTTCTTAGCAGATGTAAAGCTGTTAGATCTTTTCAATTAGCCATTTGAGGGACAGCTGAAAGTTTGCCAGGGGTCTTCAGGATTCCAGAAATTATTATTTTATTAAATGTCATGTCCTTCAGACTGTACTGTCTTTCTAACAATATTAATCTGTGTGTTGTCTGGCCAAACTTGCAAACTAACCAGCTATGTGACAAATTTTTTTCCTATTTTTGGTCAGAACAAAGTTAAAGGCAAGGTAGAGTCAACTGAACTGGAGTCTTTGTTTCTGGATATTTTAATATTTTTTTTTAAGCAGAAGTTGACAGTCCTTCTCCTGCTATATCTTTATTCTAAAACAGCATCTTGACATGGTGGTATTGAATGATGAGCCAGAAATTATATTCCTTCTGTTCCCTTCTTGCCTGTCTGCCAGGATGGGGAACAGTGATCAAAACACTGTTTTCACTCCCCTGTTACAGATGTTTGTGTGGGAGTCTGGCATAGAACAATTGAAGATAAATTTGTCTACACTTACTCCTCTTTATGGAGTAACAGACTGGATCCTAATTGAGTCATGAATATTTCTTAGGTATAAAACATCAGTTGCCCTAAAACATTTGCTTATTTATATGTTGATTTTATGTAAAATCAGTGGTTAGAGTTTTGATTTTTAGTGTTCATACATTTAGACTGGAGTTACAGTACTTAATACTTTAGGGCTGGATCTGGTGACTTTAAAAGTCTCAAGTCTCCATACAACACTGTACGTTGTGCACTTAGGAGATTTTTGTGTATTCATAATTGATTCATTCTTTCCATCTCTCCTGTGGAGCATCAGGCACTGGCTGTTGCCTGAGATGGTAGGAATATTTGCTGGTTGGTTGCATTTCTCATCTGTGTCTCTGGAAAAAACACATACTGGAAGGATGTGCATTTTCCTGAACTCATACAACAGAAGGAGAATGGACAAGGCAACAAAGGTAAATGCTGAGATGTGGAAAGGATGTTCTGTAAGATGATTAGGGGCTGTAATAGTGGGGGACTGTATGCCTGCAGTGATGATGCATGGCAAAAAGGCCTTTGAAATCCAGACCCCTGTCTTGGTGATAGTTACTTGGAGATGGGATTGAGCATAGGCGTGTACTAGAAATGGGAGGGAACCTATCAGGATTTGTATTTTAAGTCTGTTCCGTCCTCAAATATGGTAAAAACAAGTGGAGAACTCTGTACAAAGTATGTACCAGCTCTGCATTTTTAGTTTTGTTGAAAGTAAGTTTCCTCAGATTCCTTTCTCACACCTGCTTATGCCTAATCTGTATCTTCCAGATTTCAAATCTCATTTAGTTGTTCTGAAGACTGTCCGATGGTCCTAGACAAAGATGATTTTTTGTTCCTATTCACTCATTCTTTTTAAACTCCTAGAATAGTAAATATCTCCTGAATAAGAATGTGTTCATTTAAGTATGATGCTGATGGCTCACATTCTTAGGTAAGCTGTTCATACACCTTCAGGTCCTTAAAAAAAAAAAAAAAAAGATTTCAGCACTGAATCTCATTACATGAGAGATGAGTCTCTTAGAAATCAGCTCAATAAATAGAGCTTAAATTCCCAACTCCTTTACATTCTTTTTTTCAATTTTTGTTTACTTTATCAGCAGGGAGTTGCATGAGCCCACCTGCACTCCTAAAATGACTTTTCCTCTTGAGCTATTTTAATACTCAGTTTTACACTGAGGATTTACTATTTGTAGATTGAATTAAGGAGAAAGTTAGACTCATCTCCCAGTCTGAGTTCCAGGTATTTTCTTTGTTGTTTTGCTCTGAGTTGCACTAGATTTCCGTTGAGTAATAGAAAGACTCTTGTGGATTTTATTTTGTAGAAGTTACTCTTTTTCCTTCTGTGGACTTTCCTGAAGGCATTAGTTCCATACTCTGATTCGGCCTGAATTGGTTTGGGCCTAATTATTTTTTGATAGCATAGTTTGACTGCTGCAAGGTGACTAAAGGAGAGCTGCCTCTAAAAGGCGTTCCTTCCTCCTCCCTGACACTGACTCAAATAGCACTGATTTAACTTTTTAAACAAGCAACTAAATGCTGATTTTTACCCAGGCTGGTAGGTCCCTGATCTGTCTGCACGGACGCTGTTATTGATTATGGGGATGTGGCAGGAAGGCAAAGTGGAAATGGGGCAGCATAGAATCAGCTCTTCCAACATCTGTTTGTATTTGGGCCAGCTACATGTCAGTGGTGAAAGCTTCTTCCTATTTCAGGAAGAAAAGCTTTGGTGAAAAAATTTTCCTTTTTTAGTAAAATGACTTATTTTTGAAACAATAGTGATAAAAAAGCAAGATCTGCCAAGACTTGATGATTCCTCTCTTTTACTCCTTTTTCTCAGTGAAGAACAGTGATTGCAATTGATAATCCCTGGAATTAACAGGCAAGGGGTAAATTGGACCCTGTTTCTTAATTGTCAAGACTCACGTTCATGAGCTGCGTTGGGTTTTGGTTGTGTAGTTTTTCCAGCTGACAGTAGCTGGAGGCCAGTTTTTCATCACTGGAAACTTTCCCCCCTGGGCTATGAAGAGCAAGCAAATCATGAGTGGGTTTATGTTTCATGACTTGATGCTTCCAGCCTTCTTCTGAGTGAAAGTCACGCTCTAGATCCATCCACTGGAAAATTCTGAATCAGGTGTGTTGCATGGAAGTAAAAATGTGTTCTAGTTTGCTCAGCTAGGCAGAGAGTGGCTGGTTTTGCTCAGTGGTTGCTCTCAGGGATACTTATGAGTTTAGAAAAATATTCTTGATTTGGAGCTGTATCTTATGAAAGCTGTGGTGGCAGTGATGGCTGTGGAATAAACATAAAATCAAAGTTGAATGATTGGTATTAAGAATAATTTGGGTTGTCTTTGGAAGCTATCATAACTCTTGTTATTTTTAAGTTGATGAGTATTGATTGCAGTTGAGATGGTTTGGACGGCTTAAGGAGCTGTAAAAAGTTTTGTGCTCCCAGCAGGATTATTTAAAGTTACTGGAGCTGTGCTAGTGGTTTTGGGGTGTTTTTTTTTCAAGTGGATTTTGCTGGACTTGAACAGGATCTGTGGCTTGTCATGGTTTGTTATTTCACACAGGTTTTGGCTCCATCCTCCAGAGTATAAGAGGAATATCGTTAGGGTGGCTTGATTTGCAGTGTGATATCGGGTGTCAGTCAGAAATCATGCAGGCACAAGATGCTGTGATTCAGGAGTGGTTCTCAGAAGGCAGCCATTCTTAAAGGGGAAGAGGTCGTGAGAGTAAAATAACTGACTTTTTTCATTATTCTTAACTCATAGTGTTGAGAAAGAAATACAGATTAAGTAAGAAAATGTGCCTTCTCTGTATCCCATGCTTTATTTTAAGACTGACAATTTATAGCTTGAGTCTGTTCATGCACATTTTCTCTAAGAGATCCCATTAAAAAGGTAATTTTGCAAAATTTCCAGAAAGTAAAAATAACCTGTTTTGCCATCTACCACTTTTCATACAAATGGGGTAAAAGCAGCTGATTTCAGAAATCCTAAAAATGCCTAAGATGTGACAAGCTTTAAAAGCCCTTTCCAACACCTGAATTCCTGGAGCTATCTAGTGACTTGGATCTTTGCCATTTGCAGTGAAAGCTTTACAAACAGCTCTATTTGAACAGTACTTTTTCTGGCAGTTTTGTGTCTCTTATCTCTACGTGTTTATTGCACTTCGGAGCAGTGTGTCGGAAGCTGGTAGGCAGGTTCAGTGTGTGGTTAGTACATCATGTGCATCACTGTTGTAGAACATGACTTGAGAAGGCTCCGTGATGCTAACACAGCCCCTCCACTCCCTGATTCTCCCTCTGCTGTGGGTTAGTAACCCCAGAAATCTACCCCAATGCCAGCTGCTGTGGGACAGTGAAGGTTTGTGCCTGACTTCAGAGAGCTGGGAAGCAAATGGCAAGGGACAGGGTTTTTTAATAACTACACCTAAATTCTCCAGAGCTTGTTTATCATAGCTGCAAGGTGCTATACACTGAGCTCTTTTTAAACAGTGTAACTGTGCGGTGGAATTTTGTACTGATTAGGATTCTCCAAATGAACATCTCCAAGATTTACGTTGATTACATTTCCAAATGCTTCTGTATCACAGAAACACATGATCTACATCTTTCATGATTCATTATCTCTTTCCATAAAGATGATAATGGTTTCCACAAAGATCATTGGGAAAGTCTATTCAATGCCAGGATTAGGAACTAGTTTTTCTATTATCCAATTGTCTTCCTCACCACTTTTTCCTTTGTCTTTCTTCCTCACTTTTTGTCTGCTTGGACCTAAACTGTGTTATATTGTGCTGTTTGGAATGCTCTACTCTAACCCAAATGTCCTTTACATTTTGGAAAGGAAGCCTGCTTCTGTCAAACTCTGTAGTCAAACTGATTCCTGCCCACTGTTTAGCAGGAAGTCCTATGGTAAATATTCTGTTTGCAAATGGGCACAATGCCCTTTTCACATTTGAGCAATACTGGCTTCTCAGCAAACTAATTTAGAACATAAACATCAGCAGTAACAATAGGAATACTGTGCCTCCCTTCAGTTTTGTCTGGTCACGAAGAGGTGGCTGCAGTACACAGCTCTGGGTTCCATGCTCTACTGCCACATAGAGCACTCATCTGGACCTGTCTGAGATTGGGATGGAGGATACTGTTTTTGCTGCTTAGTTTGATGCTTTTGTGCTGGAAGTAATCGAACCCAAAGAAAAAAGATGTATCAGAAATGTGGTTTTGTGTGTGTTTTTTTTAAATTTGGGCAACAATAAAAGAAACGTCTGACTGATTTTCAGACACTGAAGGTCATAAAAGTGACTAAAGCTTTTTTCCATCATTTATTGGTTGATGGTATCACCTGAAAAAATGTGTAGAAGTAGAAAATGAAGTAGAAAATTCACTACAGCTTCAAAGAATTCAACAAACATTTTCATTTCAGATGAGGAAGTGGATAACTTGAATATTGTTTGGTTTGTTGTGAGGTTGGTTGGGATTTTTTGTGAGTGGTACCATTTACCTTAAAAGATAGAAGACTTAGTGTTTATTTTAAAATAAGAAAAGCATTACATAAACTTGTAACAGTGGCCTATTTCTATAAATTGACTGGAGGAAACACCTAGTGTCACAGTGTAACGTAAGAAACACTGGCATGAATCTCTGGGTGCTGTTATCCTCCTGTTCTGTTGTTTTATCTTTGAAGTGGCTGCTTCACCTTTCCAGTTGCTCAGTGTGATAATGTTGTTTTTACCAACCGTTACTCCAGTGAGTGTAGGAGATAATGCATGAATCTCATCTGTGGGTGGCAAGTTCAGTGAACCAAGTCTGAGCTGTGTTTTGTCATCTATTCTTCTGATTCAATGGCCACAGCCTCATGTTGTCTCTGATAGCATGGAACTTCTTGTATCAACAGACCCTTTAAACAGTTTCCCTTCACACATGTATTCAGTGATGTCTACTGTGTAATAGTTGTACTGCTACTGGAATTGTGAAGCAATTGGTTCTTTGGGTAATAAAGGCAATAAATACTGTTGTGATGAAATGAAATCACACTGGGTGGATGGAATTGTCCTTGCGGTGGAATTCCACCCTTTGCATAAATGTAACTCCACAGCAGGAGTTGAGTTTGTCCCTTCAGAGCAGTAAAAATGCTTGTGGGTTCTTCTGTCATTGTGGTTGAAAAGGTTACATAATTTCTTTTTTTTATTATTCTATTGACAGAAATGTTGCAACATCTTCATCAACAGTTGGTGGAGTCTGAGCACAGGTCCATGACCTACCTGAAACGATTTAACAAAATTCAAGCGGACTACCGAAATCTCATTGGAGTCACTGCAGAGCTGGTGGATTCCTTGGAGGCCACAGTCAATGGCAAGATGGTAGGAGGTGACTCAGATGTATACTTGCTTCCTCCACCCTCCCAGAAAAAGTATCAAGAATGCTGCTAAAATGTGATTTAAACTTTGTAGTTCTGAGTTTTTCTGTAAGTACTGTGTCTGCTAATGAAACATAGCACTTTGAGATGTTCTTCTGTTGTCCCTGTGTACTAGGATACAGGTAGTGCAGAAGATGGGTTGAATTGTGCTGGCTAAGAGGTCTTGAAGATGACAGATCTCTTGTGAGGGTCCTTTTTCAAGCTTTGGCATCAACAGTAACTAGAGGGCACTTCTGTGATTAGACTGAAATCTAGCCCATCAGAGGTTGTTGTATATTTAAAATTTCTGCCAGATCTGTTTTAGGTTACACTGTGGTGGGAACAAACTTCTCAACCAGAATTTTGGTGAGGAAAAGCTTTGCACTCTGTTCTGCTAAACCAAATTTGTTAATTGGGGACTGTGGTAGGAATGAGTTACTGTGTGAAACAGGCCACATGTGACTGGAGAAGGTACAACCTTCTTACGGGTATTCTTTATATAGAGATGACTTTGTGCTTCACCTTTTGCACCCTCTTCTCTGTGAGTGTGCCTGATGTGTGTAACCTGATGATTATTCTTACGGCAGATGTTAGTGGTCTCTAGATGTTTTTAAAGGAGCTGTGAATTGTTAGGAGGAAAATTGACCTAGGAGTTCCTGTGCTGCCTGCTGACAAGTCAGTGTGTACCTTCCTCCTGCAATTGGTGTGAACATCTTGTAGTTTGTTAATCTGCACCTGGCATCAACGTCTGTTCCCACTGTTACTGCAGGGAAGAGTTTGCCTGTAGGTGTGGATTTGGCATTACGGCAGATTAGGAAAGAGCTCTGCTCACATGAACTTTGATAACAGTAAGAAACCCAGAGTCATTCATTTACAGCCTCCCAAATCACGCTGCAGTGCTCTCCAAGGTGATATCCTCTTACCTTCTGTGGCAGAGGAACCAGACACAGGTTATCTTTTGTTGCAGGTGCTTGTTCGTTTCCCTTGTAAGCCCTGCGCTGGGCATTTGATCCTTCCCAAGTGTGTCCACCTGAGGGGGCTCTTTCGTTATGAATCCTGATTTCTTTGTCATTTCTGAATCCAAAGTTCAGTAGAATCATGGTGAAGTCACAGCATGCTGAATTTGAAGGGTTTTGTTGTCTCGCTGTATATCAGAATATCAGAAGTGTCCCCATTCCCGTGTCTCTTCAGTCCTCTCACTGCTTTCCTGGGGAAGCCAACAACTGTTCTGAAATTTGGCAGTTCCCAAAACAAAAACCCCTAAATGCACTGATATGTTTTGCACTGAAACTAAGTCCTGTACTGTAGGATTCATGTTTACTTCTGCTGATTGAGAGAGTTGTGTCAGTTCTGCTCTTTAGCTACATAGAACATCAGTACATCACTGCCAAAGTCTAAAGCACAAAACATCTTCATGCTTACTGTTGGAGAACTTGCCTTTTGATTGAGGAAAATCTGTATACACACACAGGTATGACAAAACCCCTCTATTCCCAGATGAAGAGTTTATGATTTTCTTCATTTCTGAGCAGAGCTGTAGTTCCAGTACATACCTTTTACTTGCATAAGTCCCAGATGTGTGATTTCTTGCTGTAAAAACACAACCAACCACCACCAATCTTTAGTACAGAAACACTTGTCTTGTAGAAAGTGTAGGGTTCATATAATCCTGTTCTGTCCTTGTTTGCTGTGTTTTTAGATCACGCCAGAGTATCTTCAAAACGTTTGTGTTCGCTTGTTTAGCAACCAGATGAGACAAAGTGTAGTGCATAGTATTGACTTCACAAGGCCTGGAACTGTAAGTATGAACATTTGGGGTTTGTACAGAAATGATCTCAAAACCAATACCATTTAAGCTGTATATTGAACAACAAATGCAATAGTAATGGCAAAACATACCATATCCAACTGCAATACATAAGGATTTTTGATCTCAGATGCTTCTGAATGACACTGTTACACAGTCATAGCTGCATAAATATGGTTAATTGTGTTATGATAGCAGTAATCTGTGTATCAGTTAAAAAGCTGACTGAATGTTTAAAAAAAACCTCTAACCCTAATGCCCCAAGAGTGGCTTGATGGCATATCTTAGCCAATTGAATTTAGCTAAAAAGGGGTGGATGGTGGTGTTGCTCAGCTCTGGGCACATGCTCTGTTCCTTTCTGTTGTCAGTGATGTGCCTATAACCCTTGAGTGGGTTGGCATAACCAGCCCAAGGAGGATCAGATGGGTGTCATTGTGCTCTGTGCTCAGTTTTTAATGTTAGGGAAGTAGTACTGTGTAATATAAAGCCTGTAGGCTTTGAAATAACAACGAAGGTAGCATGTATCACTTACTAATGTGTGCAATTATTGTATAAACTTTAGCTTCCTGGTTTTCCCCCCTAACCTGCAGTGACTGAAGCCTGTCTTTTCAGACTGGAAGAAATTCATATCTGGAGGACAAATGCCTGAACCAGTCTTTCTTACCAAACTAGCTTTAAGTCCTTAGTCAATGACGTCTCTCAACCAAAAGACTTTCCCCACATAATCATACCCACAAAGCCCTACTTAGCAAAGGTTTCTGGTGTTACCTGTTGCTTTGTGCTCTCCCATAAGCTGGCTTAGATCTCATTCTCTCGCAGAGCAATTTCATGCCTCTTGCCAGCTCTGTGACCTCCTGGGTCAGCTGGTGAGCCTGATCTACAGCCCACTAACAGGATGCATCTGCCGCGTGTAGCGGGAGAGAGGCCACACTACTGTGTTACAGTTGGGAGGTGTTTACAAGGCTTCTCTAAAGCCCTGTTTATCGTAAGGCTCTTTGTCCTAGCTGCAGTTCAATGTTGTTCTCATCTTCCCTCATGTCATTTGACATGTGTGGTCCTGAATTGGGAGGTAAGAAACCAGAGAGAATTGTCAAAGCAAAAGGTCTCTATCTAGGAACAGGACTACAGAGCACAAGGTCTGACAGGTTGAGGAAGCATTCATTTGAAGGTTTAATCAGATTCCTGACTTTCTAATGTTTGTTTGGTCAGGGAACTGACATGGGTGATGAGTGGTAGGTTGGAAAAGAATAGTTCTAAATAGTGAACTGTCATTGTCCCTTATATCTTTAATTCGGACAAGTTAAGTTTTAACTTTTTTCTTTTTAATAGTAATTTGTCTGGTGAGTAGGAAGCATGGATTGTAGTGATTTGATGCCTGCAATTTTCTGTTTAATACATATCATGAAGCCAAGTAGGTTCTGTCTCTTTTTATCATAGAAGTGTTATATGTTCCCTCCCCATGGGGAGTAGCATAGGCTCAAGTCTTAAACCCACAAATAGATTTCCTGATACAAGTTCCTGGAATTTCTTGGATTAGGGATAATGTAATGAGAGTCTCTAAACTTTTTGGATAAAAGGGAAAACAGGAGCTCCTTTAGATCCACAGTCTCTTAATATTCAAGGTGTGTGTTATCCACAGGAGAATCTTTCTGTGACTAGAAAGCTGTACAGTTGTTTGTATATATCGCTCCTGTGTCATGGACTAGAATAAATGCCCATTACATTCTTACTGATACTCAGTCTGATTATATTTACCTGTAGCTACAATTAGGTGAATCAATGTCCCTTGCAAGTTTTACATCTCTTTTAGCACAGCTATTGAAGCTGCAGGAAACTTTTAGTTCTATCATTGTACAAAAGCACCAGCTCTTCTGTAAAGTTAAGCTGTCACAAACTGTAAACAAGGAGGATTTAAAAAAAAAAAAATCTGGGATAGCTGTAAAGACTAGTATAGACTTCTTTATATTCCTGTGCTCTTTACTGCAAATGTGAACATGCCATCAAGCTGCAACAGTCAGGGGCAGGTATTCTATTTCTTATTTGTGAGTGAGTTTTCTGCAGCAGGAAAACAAATGAATCCTAGGAGACAGCGTAACAGAAGTTGGGCTTTTGTTTGGATTTTTTATTACTCTGAACTGTGGAGTAGATTCACCAAACATTATGTGGGTGAATGATCTTTCATTTAAAAATATTGTGCACATTACAGTAAACAGCATCTACCTTAAGTAAGCTTTTATTAGGATAAAATGTATGTCTTCCCCATCCGTGTCCATGAGATGATTCTTATGTTACCGTTTATATATGGTAAAGAAGAAACAAACCCACCTCTTCATGTATGCAAAGAGAAGGGTTTTTTTTCTGCTGATAGGGTATATGATGCAAGTGACACAACTACCTGCAGTAACTTGGTCAGGGTTTTTGCTTGCATAAATCCCTCATCTCTAAATGTTAAGGTGTTGCCATCAGTTGAGGTTTCCACATATTTTTTCCTGTGATTGTCCTTAAATCATAGAATAGCCCAAGTTGTGATGGGACCTTGAAATATTGTCTGGTCCAAGCTTTTGTGATTTCCTTTAATGTTAAAATTTTCCTTTAATGTCATCCTTGCCTTGATGCCTATGTATGTTTTCATGGGCTCAGGTCATGTGTGTTGAAATGCCCTCTCATCATGACAGAGGTTATCCCCAGGTTTCTTTTGTTCAATTGTTGGTCTCTATTGATGTTGTCCTGTGTCTTAAATTTAACTTTAAAATGTCTTTGCCAGTAATTGTCTTTATGCCAGTATAGCACTGTGAAAGTTAAAATACTCATTCACATCAGGGAATTCACACATCAGGAGTGTGATGCTAATAAAATAATAATGTTGGATTTTAAAAATTGATTAAAGAATACAAGAAACTTTATTTTCTGCTCACAGTGAAGAGTGCAAGTTTCTTATACCTTCTGTACAAGGTTGTACATGTCTGTTAAAGAGGAGCATGCTAAATACAGTGTTTGTGTTTATTCATCTGCACAAGTATGTCCTTGAAAATATTGGCACGTTTGCACAAACAGACTAGAGGTAGAATAATTGATGTTGGTCTTAATGTCATTGTGTTAAACTGTGTACTTCTATTTTGAATTGAGACTGTTCTTTAGATACAGAGCTGTGCTAAGTTAAATATTTCAGGCTAATTATATTTTGTACTAAACTACTCAAGTCATGAATTATCACCAATAAAGTAACTAAATCTTAGGTTTCCTTCCAGAGACTTTTTCTTAATTTATCCTTGGAGCCTTTTGGGGTGAGGAATTGATAACATTGCTGTATCATCTTAAATTGTCTCTCAGCTTTCATTATGTACTGGGTGAGAAACTCCAGTCAAAGCAAATATGGAGAATACTTGCAGCTGCTTTCTCAGAAGCTGAGGTGTTCTGATTGATTCCACATTCATTGATACCTCTCTTAGGTGCTTTGGAATAGTGAACAGTAGAAGTCATATATATTCACATAAATGTGTCAGTGCTTGGTACGTAGCTATTCTAACTGACAGTTACAATGCAATAATATGTGGGCCAGGTATGTTTGCCAGGTGTTGAAAGGAGAACTTGTAATGTAAATATATCATGAGAGAGACACTGATTTCAGTCCTAAAACATACAAGTATGTGGATTAGGTAAAGAAGCTTATTCTTTTCTTTTCAAAGCTAATAAGCTAATTTTTAGCTAATTTTGATTTGTTGGGTTTTTAAACTGTGCATTTCTCTCATTTATTTCTGTTAACTTGTTTTTTTAATCTTCTTTATTTTAATGTGTGCCTGTTTGCCCATAAAGGGATATTACTCTATGAGCCCTTGTGATGACGGATATGTAAGTGTCTATATCTTTATATCCTTTCACATTGCCTGCTGCAGTCTGTCACAGTCTATATTTCACTTCATTTCACAATGTGTAACAATTTTCTGTGCATTTTAACATGTCATGACAGTATGTGATTGACAAAGAGCTAAAAAACATTCAGGGCTTGGGATTTCTGCATGGTGAACAAAATATAAGTTAACTCAGAACTTTTGGCTTCATAATGTAACGCAGCATGTCAACAAAAGAGCAGCTTTGTCCCCAACCTTTACATGAAACACAGCTTCTTTATAACATGCAGAAAGCAATTGTTTCTTCCACACCAACACCAGGATATAAAGTATACAATGTCTTTGAAGGGTGCCAACACCAGCTGATCCCACGACACATTTGAGTAAGCAGATAAATAATATTTCTAAAAGCAATACATAAAAATAAGTTGTGCTCTTGAGAGGTGTGTCTTATTTTACATATTTTCATTTTTAATTTCTAAAGTGAAATTTTCTGTAGTAAAGATTATAAAATTGTTTCATACAGCTACAGTGATCCTTTTTCTGTGAAAACTGAAAAACCAGGACAGTATTCTGTGTGCTGCCTATGACTTCTGTAACCCAGATGGAAGTTTGTATTCTGGCAATATTACAAATACACCATAAGTATCTAATTTTGCCCATAGTCAGTGCATTCTTTGCAAAGAAAGGAAATGAGTCTACTTCTAAGTAACTTGGTCTGTAATCAAACCATAAGTGATTGACACCAATTCTGAAAAATGTCAGTTAGTATTCTACTATAAAATAATCCATATTTGTATTCTGATTGCTTTCTTTGGGTAAAACAAGATTTTGCCTTTCAAGGAAAACTGTCCTTTTTTTTTTTTTCCTCAAACTTACTCATCACCTGGAATTACAGTAACCCCTATGGGCACTCAAAGGTTTTGTTTTGAACAATAGTCATAGAATTGAGTGCAATAGACTATTCCTTATGTACATCTTTTTATCTTGCCATAGATGCTTTTTATCTTGACACCTGTGTTGAAAGATCAGCTGCATCCATCAACTTGTTCCTGTTGATGATGTGAATGGCTGTAATGGACACCTTTTACTTGACACTTAGCATTTTCTTCCCTCTCATAATGGTCCTTTTTTGAGATTGAGAAGTCAATTGCAGATGAGACATTATGAATTAAATTGTCTTTTCTGAAGAGAAGCTTTGCCCTTATACAGGGACCCTTACTTAAATGTAACTTTATACAATGTAGAATGTAGTAACTTCAAGCATGGTGCTGTTTAGGAAACTTGTGTGAAGCTATCTGACTCCAGTTGGGAGGTATTTCTTGAATACATTACACAGATAGCTTGCAGCCTCCCCTCACTGTTCACATACAGTACTTTATCCTTTTTTCTGATGTATTGTCCTGTTACACTATCACATAGTATTACAGTGTGATTATTTTTTGTATGCACACTTCAGATCCCTTAGAGAACCTGTTTTATTTGTCAAGCAGGAAGTTTCCATAACAGCATATCTCTAGTACAAGTAAGGAAAAAAATTTAATTAAAAACATTTGCAGACCTTCTTATGAAATGATTTTACATAGCCCCTGTAGACCTGCCAGGTTACACAAGCTCAGAGCCCATCACAGGCTGCACATAACTCTTGTTGTCATTAGCATCTAACGAATGAGCTCTACATAAATTTGTGAATTCTAATGATATGCACGAATTTGCTCAAAATTTGGTTTTACTGTTCACATATTCATCACATCTTTGATTATTAATTCTGAATCTACCTGGCATTTACACTGAATTCTTACAGCACATTATCAGAGTGGTAACTGAGGATGAAATCTGGCTTTCAGCTTTAGCCTTCAGCATATATGAATATATACATCACATAGCAAAATGGAGTTGGCCTGAACACAGGGCTACAGTATTTGATAAAATCAACTGTGGTTTTGGCTTGCACATGAAATGCATCTGTTTTCTTTTATAAATATTGACTTTTTTTTTTCTTCCCCCTTTGAACTCTGTTTTATTCCATGCTGTTCACATTCATGCCTCGCTTCATTCAGAAGTGAAGGGCTACCATCTGTGGCTAATCTGCATCATGACAGAATTACTTAACTTACTATGGCACCTGGTTTGGCTTTGGCAAGAACCAACACAAACATAAGCCATACCCCGTGACCCTGCTAGAATGAGCTGTGCTTGGGCTGTTTTCTTTGGTTTGTTTCTTCTCCTTAAGACAGTTTTTGCATGTCTTTCAATTATGGCAAATGGTTCTGTCTCAAAATGGGTTTTGCATGAAAGGTATTTTGTTCAAGATTAAGTCTGTGAATGTTGGGAGTCATGTATTGCAGATGGGTCATGTAAGTCCCATGTTCTTCATGTTGTCTCATTAATTGGCAGTTTAAGGAATATTGGTACTCAAAAACTTGAATTAGTATTTAACCTGTTCCAGGAAAGGTAAGGCTGGGGAAGAGCTTGGGAGAAAATGCTGAGGAAATAAATGCTTTTTAATTTAAGAAAACTAGTAATAATGAGAAACTATGTAAACATGGCTGATTGAGGTATTGTCTGGTGGTTGATGTGTTGGACGTTTAACAAGGAATTTATCTGTCAGCAGTACTTTGACTCTGTTTGCCTTTCAGTCTGTGGCCTTGAATTCATTACATGGAGATGAGGGTTGTAACATTTCTACTAACCTATTAAGACTATGAAGTATTTACTTACTACAGAACACTTTGAGAGCTATCAATGCACAGTCCTGATGGTTCTACTTTCTCTTGTCCAATTATTTAAAAGCAGCTCTTATAAATATGTCCCAACGTTCCTGCACCCAAACACTTTCTTTCTTGAGAACATGGTGCAGTTGGAGTTTTTGTACTGTTGCACAGAAGTGACAAGATATCAGAGGTCAGAATTTAAATTCTGAATACTGGGAAAGAGACAAACGGATCTGTGAGGATCCAAAAACCAAAGGGCCAAAGTGGGTTCTGTTCTGCCCACTTCCAGACTTCAATATTAACCTTTTCCTCAGTTAAATGTATCACTTTGTTCCTAAAAATCATTTTCAAAGGCTTTGTGTTTTTATGTGTAACTGCAACATAGAAGTCAGTTTTTTTTAAAAAATGGCTGGAGTTTTGCAAAGAAATTAGAGAGAATGTTGTTATTAATTTGGTGGTAGGGCCAGTTTTTGTTCCTGAGGGTCTCTTGCTTTTGCTTTCCGTGGTAGCAGTGTGGTGAGAGGGTGAAGGTTGGTTCAGTTGGAAAAACAGTAGTTTGAACCATCTGGAAGCTTGGCTTTGGGTTTGCCATGTGACCTTTTTCCAATGGCTAGATTGTATGTCTTAAATGAAGTAAGTGTGCTGATATAATTAAGCCTAATGGCTGATTTGTGGGTGTGGTTTTCCTTTTGTTAAAGCTAATGCACAAATCAAGAACTAGAGCTCAACGCAGCTTTTTGGGGTTAGGTTATGTAAAAACATTTAACTGGGTAAATATCCTGAGACTGGGACGTCTCTGATCTGTACCTAAGAGGAGAAAGTAAAACAAACAAATAAATACTACCTAGTGGAATGCAAAAGGAGGTGCTGAGGCTGAAGGGTGTTAGCTTTGGTCGATTGCCTGCTTGGGAGTTTGTAATGTGCCTTTACCCTTCCCTGCTTGTGTGGGGAAAGGTGTTTTGTGAGGCAAAGAGTATGCAGCTTAAGGAACAGGAGCATTACACCAAGTTAAAATTAAGTGTCAGGATGAGTTTGTATTTCAGTCTTTTAATCAGAAACACTATTGTGAAGGAAGCCATGACATCTTCAGCAGAGGATGGGTTACATTCCCCAGGCTGAACTTCCACCTGAGTCCATAACACAGTGGTTCCTGTAGCAGAGACCACTGATTACAAATGGTCAAGCCTGCCAGTATTAAAAATGAGGTGTGTGGCTTGGTACAAATGGCTTGTCACAGGCATCAGCTTGAGCTCTGTGCTGGGGGCCGGTGTCCCTCGATGCTGCCGCAGGAGGTGGTGAAAGGAGCCAAGGAATGGGTGCAGAGGTGATGCCAGCGGTCTGGCAGTGAGAGGTGCAGAGACCAGGGTATGAAGAAGAGAAAGGCTGGCAGAGTAGTGGGGCTCTGAGGGCCTGGGGTGCTGCATGTTTTCCTCTTTTAAAATGAGAATAAAAAGATGGAATGTTGAGAGGCCACGCTGCATGGCCGGGTGCTTCTCAGGGTCCCTCAGCTGTCTGACCCGAAGTAGTGCAGACCCCAAAATCATAGCCCTGTGAATCCCAGGAGAGCTGCTGGATATTGCATAACTGCCAAAAATCCCCAATTTAGTTCTCTAGTAATACAGCAATTATTTGTTTGGTAAAGATAGTTAAAATAGAGGCCTGAATAAATTCCAAAACAGGAGAATGCTTGTACTGTAATATATTAGCTGTTAACTTATTTTGCAGAGTTACTCTGTATCATAATCCAACACAAAATCTGTTTGTTTTCTGTTTGTGGTGGTTGTGCCATGTGCATTTAATTGTTTAATTGCGAAATATTAATTTTTAGCTCTTGCACAATGCCATTTGTTGGTGGGTCACAAAAACAGTTTACTCAAGATTGACACCTGTATCCTTGCTCTCCAGATGAGAAAATTTGGACCCAGATATGTGACATGACACATTTAATTTCTGTCTGTAGTGAGCAGCTCAATCAGGACTGCCCAAGCCAATGTCTTACTCAGAATGCCATACTGAAAGGTTAAAGCGTTGCTTACGTATGACTAATTGCAATCATGTAGATGAAGAAAGAAATCTCTGTCTGTAACATGGTTGCAGTGTTTCTGTGTTCATCAGTGGTGCTGGCCATAGTCAGGTTCAGAAGTGAACGTGCAGTGTAGGATGAATTAGCCCTGAAAAAAATTTTCCATGTTTCTGTTTTGCCTTATTGAACCTGAGAAAGTGCAAACTGTATCCTTATTGCTTTCCTAGAAAGACCAAAAGCTTGAGAGCACTCCCTCCAGTGCAGGTTCTAGGTCTGATCAGAAGAGGGACGATAAGGTGCTCAGTCTTGGTGGTCTGGCTCTCAGAGCTCCAGCATAGGATCTGCCTCGCTGTGTGGTGCCTTTTTTGGTGCAGGTAAACTACAGAGCCAAATGGTCCTAAATGACTTGCTGTGCTCTATCTGCTGGCTGAAAAATAATGTAATCAATAGGACTTTGTCCTGCTTGATCTGATGGATTTTTTTAAAAATCCAAATGCCTTTCCAATTGCAGTTTCTGTAGTTTTGATTTTATAAAAGCTTGCAAAAAAACTTATACCTGCCAAAATGTTGGCGATGCTTGTATCTTCACCAGTTATATATACATCCTTTAGTTAAACGTGTACTCCAACTAAAATCTGTGGTAGGCAAAAAGGACATTGAGAAGCAGAGAGCTTTTATATGCACCTATTTAGTTACAGTGACCTACTCTGTTTCTTTTTTCTCACTCTTGTTCTTTTTTGATTTGCCTTTTACTCTTGAAGGGCTCTGTCACTTCTTTTGCCACAATGTACTACAGTCACTTTCTTCCCCGTTTCCGTTAGTGCAGGAAGGTGCTGAGGAAGTCAACAAAATGTATTTGTGACTTCATTGCACATGCAGGAACGAGTTGATAGGATTTGACTGGGAAAAGGGTTTTGTTTAAACAAAAGTTAACTTTTGATATTTTTTTAAAAAATGCCAAAGATGATGAATACAAATAAATGATGGGAAAACAGTGTGTGTAGATGTGATACTCTGAAAGACTTCCCTATTGTGTGAAATAAACTATGATTTGAGAACTGCTGTCAAGACAGGTTAATTTTGACGTGTATGACCTGTTAATTGCTTATTGTGTGCAAGTCATTCATTGACTTAAACATAATATAAAATGCTTTCCAGTGTGCGTACGAGCTTCTTTCACATCTAAAAGAGCAGTTTCTTGTACCAGGAACGATACCCATGAGGTAGTGTGTTCAAGAATATGTCAGCTGGTGTAATTCAGTATTCTCTCTGGTATTTCATGCTTTTTGTCTCCTTAATCCCTCAGTTATAAATCTGACAGCAGACATTGAATATATAGCTCCCATTGAAAGAGGCAGGGTTAGAAGAGAAGACTGGTTTTTAAAAGCATAAGTGGTAATGAGAGATTTTTAGAAAGTGAGTAGGGAGATCAACACAATGAGATGACAGTGAATATTCTGTGAATGTGGCATGTAGCTGACATCAGAATGCATGATATGAAGGTCTTTTATGCCAGAATTGGTGCTTCTTGGCTCACCTACAAGTAGCTCTAGCAAAAAAAAAAAAAAAAACCAAAACAAAAAGCAAACAAAAAACAAAAACCTGAAGCAGACAACTTTTATATGGTGTTGATATTTTTACATTTTGACTGGTGCAGCAGTGGTGGCTGCATATGCTCTTTGTCATGCTGCATCAGAGAGGGAATATCCAGGCTGAAATTGAACCACTGAGAAATGCTACGCTCCATGCCGTTCCATGTTGGTTTTATCAATGCTAGGATACATACATAGTCTTTCCTTTACATAGCAGTAGTTAGATACACAGGTATGGGATACATGGTATGTCTCCAGTAGAATATCATTGCAACATTAAGGTATTACAATATTTTTAAGTTGGTAAATGTGCTTAGCAAGTTTTCCATCTTCCTCAGTGGGCTTTGGATGGTAGTTTCTACTTTCCTTCCCCGTTTTTGGAGAATGACAGTGAAGATAATACAGACAGATCATAACAAAAGAGGTTTTTACTTGGGAAATCCTTCTTTCCCATTAAAGTATGAACACTGAAGTCTTCGCTTTCTTCAGCCGTGTTTCTGTTTTGCAACATAGGAAAAGAACTGCAGAAGCTCAGTGAGAGAAGTCACTGTGGGTGTCATTGGTAACGCTGTTGGTGTGAAAACTGGACTAATCTGTTGTGATTTCTTTCTTTCTTTTTTTTTTTTTTGCCTTCTGATCCAGGCCTCCACGATGTTAAGAGCATCTTTGGCCCCTGTGTAAGTATTTCTTGCTGAGTGTCACTTACATCTGTAGAGAGGAGGAGGGAGGGCTTTTGTGCACTGCTGGTTGCCTGCAGATGGGAATCACTCTTCTCCATGTGCTTCCTCGGATCTCAGTGGAGGTTGTATGCCATACTGCCTGCTCGGTGCTCTTCTCTTGGGCAGGCTCAGTAACATTGTGATTTCAGCAGCATGTTGCTAACCCAGTAAATCTGCTGTTCCACACCTGTGAGTTGGTTGCTGGGTTTTCTTTACAGTTTCCTCACAGCACAGTACTGCTGCTGTAGTAACCGGTTTGCTTCACAGATCCAGGAAAAGGGGAATCAATAACCTGCAGGTTTGGGTGCTTCAAGCTTAAATTTTTTGTGACTGACTTAGTTAACTTTGCTTTACACAGACAAATAGAAATGGCATATGAGAGGTGAAGGCTTTATTGAATTTTTGAGATACTGTTTTGATCCGTCTGTTTCCAAGATAATTGAAGGGACAATTATACATATAGAGTATAAAAGTTGTTTTGAAAAATGGTAGGATAGGAAGGTAGGAGTAAAAATTGGTTGGTGGAATATATTTAGATATTAAAAGGGTTGACTGGAACCCATTTTTATGAGTGAAAAATTCTGAGGTTTTAGGAAAATTCTAAAAAACACTTATAAGTGAAATATTTCTTCAGCCATAGTATTAAAACTCCAAATAGCAAAATAGTGCTGGTGCATGGGAAGTGGTCTTCTGTGAAGTCTTGTGTTAATTCAGCATGGTCCAGCCTGTAAAAATGCATTCAGCCTACCACGTTTGCTTTGGAGAAGATAACTCTGCATGGGGTCTTAGAGATTAAATTGGAACTGCTTGCTCTTATTGTGTCTGTTTATAGCCTGTGCTGAGGGCCACAAGCTGATGTGCTTGTGGTCTGCACAGGGTAAAAGAGGATGTCACTGTACTCTTGTGCTACTGAAAAGCTCAGGTCATCAACTGGCTAGTTGTCAGAGCTTCATGTCTGCATATTATGATGGCAAATGAGTTGCATGTTGGAAAAAGTAAGACCAGATTTAAAAAGTCAGCTGTTCTAACGTGGTAATAGTAACAAAAGTAACAAAGGTGTAAAAATGAGGAAGCTCTTTTCCTGAGGCAGCCTTCCTGTTTTGGCTCTTCTCCCCTCAGTGACACTAGCTGCGCTGGATGAGAGAGTTTTGATTCATGTCTTTCCCATTTGCACTGCAGGAAGGTGCAGGATGTGCCATTGTTGCCCTCTTTGGATTATGAGAAGCTGAAGAAAGATTTGATTACAGGGAACGATCGTCTCAAGGCCTTCTTACTGCAGGCTCTGCGCTGGGTAAGGGAGATGGCCTCTGCAGAAATAAAGAAGTCCATTCTGGAGGGGTCTAGAGCTAAAATCCATGTTGTGAGCAAGGTGATTGTTCTGGTGATCAGATCAGCATTATAAACAACTTCTGTATATGTCAGTGGAGCTTGCTGAGGCTCTTGAAGTGATGAAGGAAGCCCAGGCAGTAGGTATGTATTTGTAGCAATACTCTCCCCATCTGAGGAGCACCAGAAAGGAATTCCTGGGATCACCAGTAGAAGTAATTTCTGGTGTGTTTGCAAGGAAATTGTTGTTGGTTTGGGCAGTTCCTTTTTTCCATCTATTGCCCTGATTTAGATTAACGTAATTATTGCTGTATTAAAGAAATACCTGATTCTAATCACCAATTTTTCTTTATAATCAAGATATTCTACAAAAGCCTACATCTTGGTTGACTTGGATCGTATAACAGCATTTCAGACAAAATAAAGGTGACAACAGGAAGTTACACTTTCCTGCTGAAAAGGAAGCTTGTGTTCAGTGTGACAGACGTGAAAGATAATTGTGGAATTCTAATCATGCATCAGTGTCCACTTTCACAATAAAAAAACATCCGTTGGGTCTGACCAGTACTCTGCCTCCATGTTTCAGAAAAGCATCACATCTGTAGCAATTAGAGGGGCTTTTTAATGTTCTGGGAAGTAATGCTGTATCCTTCCTGTATGGGCAGTGATGACTTGTCCCAGGTAACTGTTTTGTAGTGGATCACTGAGCTGAGGTCAAGTCAGGTCATTTCATCTTTCCCTTAGATGACTGAGACTGAATTCTTTCTCCCCATGAGATGATGTTTCTCAGCTGTGGGATATCAGCAATCTTCAGTGGTCATCAGTTAACTTTACTGTTTATTTGTTTGTTTGTTTGTTTGATGTTGCTGTTTATTTTAGCGCTTGACGACATCATATCCTGGAGAGCAGAGAGACACGGCGCTGCAAGCCTACATCAGTAATGACCTGTTAGACTGCCACAGCAACTGCCAGGTCAGCTGGAAAGGGTTTTCCTCCAACTTGTATATGATATTGCTCATTTGCTTCTATAAAATGCTGATCAGAAAAAATTCTGACTTTGGAAGGGCAAAAAAACAGTTGTTGAGCCAGAATCATGTGATATGTTTGACTTGTGTATCCTAATCTGTACGTATGATGGGCAAAGCTTTGCTTTACAAGAGCTCTCAGTGTAGATACAGTTCTTGTAGACAAGTAGAAGTTTGTCACCTCTTCTCTGGTGCTTGATGTCCATAAGTTGAGCAGAAGCCTACTAAGCCCTTTACTTAGGGGTTAGCTCCTGCTTATCGGATACTACATCTCCCTTTGAGTGATTATGTATTGTTAAATAATGCCTTCAGTTCATTCCACTGATACAATATGAGAATTAAGGACTTCAGTCTCAATATCCTATGGAATATCTGAATATGCACTTGTAATAACACATTTAACAATATTTCTGTGAATTTGGAGTAGGTTGTTGCCTACCTAAGATAGGGGAATTGCTGGTATGTTGATTTTGAAAGGTTGCTTCAGCCACTGATAATGCAATACTATTGTTAATAAAAGTACAACTTTTTTAATTTGGAGCAGCGAATTTTGTGTGGTTTTGTGTATATTTCCTATGCTGGGGCTCCCATTGCAGTTACTCTTGCAATGACACTAGAAAAGTTAAAGGATTATTAAGTCAATGATCTGTTTTGCTCCCAGTGAAATTTCTGTTAGAAGGTGGCTACGTATAAGTAATGGCTGAAGTAAAACAGATTAAAAATTGTTTACAATATGGTGTTCTTGGTAAGTTACTAATCTGCTTTTCCACACTCTTTGTTTGTCAAACAAAAGCATCCTTATTCAGGTAATAATACCACATTTAAGTTGATCAACAAAGTTAACAGAATTTTTTTTATCGCTACCTAAATATTAATTCTAGATACCAGCTTTACCTGATAACTGTAGCTCACTACAATTCTCACCCTACGCCATGGAGGTTAATGGTGTTCTGACAAGTAGAACTGAGGAGCTCTGGTTGGCATATTTGTTCAGTTTCCATCTCTCCCTCAGCCCCCCTGCTAATAAAAATGTGACTGGAAATTTTAAATCATATTGACATTATGTAAGATATCAATATGCCTTCAAAGTTTGTTTACCATGAAAACTTAGTCAAGGTTTTTAAAGTACTATAGGAGATTAATGTGTTTTCCTGCTTTGGTGAATACTTGTCCTTGTTTGCTCTTTTTCAGAGAGGCGTCCTCAGATTATTGCAGTCTAAGAGTGAGGTAGTCAGACAGTATATGGCAAGGCTTATCAATGCTTTCGCTTCGCTGGCAGAAGGTAAGAGGTTTGCTGAAAGAGAGACATCATTTCCATGTGAGGCTGGCTCATCAGTGCTTCTGAAGTGCATGTCACAACGTGTGGAAATTCAGAGCTGTATTTGCTCTGTTTCTACACATGCACTGTCTCTTGTTACATGCGTGCAAACCAGATTTTCAGTATCAGGATAGTCCTCATCTTGACAGTGTATTCAGCATTTCTGACTTCTTTTGATGATTTGTGCTCTGTGTGGGAACTTCCCCAGGTGCTTCCTTTAATGTTGTCTCTTCATGAGGGTTGAAAAAAAAGAGTTAGTTAATGGTCCTGTAAGCAGACCTGCTACCAGGCTGTGCAACAGCAGTTAGTGCAGCTGCTCCTGGACCTTCCTGGTCCTCACCTGATTAAGTCTTTGTGCATCACTGCTGTTTGGTTGCATACATTTTCAGCTTTGTATCTCTGCCCATCCCAGATTTGCCCTTGGCTTGGTGTTGCTTTAGTAGCTATTACTAGGAGCTGAAACAGTGTTTAGAGCCAGTAGCAGTAGGACACCTAATTCTCCCCGACCTCTTAGGACATCCCTGCTCTTTTTCTAGCATATACAAAACTGTGGTAGATCAGAAAGCATGTACTGAAAGAGGAATAGTGGACTCTGTACAGTACTTACTTGGCAAGTAGGGACCTCTAATGCCCGAAGTGGCTGGATTGACTGCAACTGGTCTGCTAGACAACTAATTTGTGCAGGTTTGTTTGGGTCTTGGCACAAGACTGTGGCTTGTCAAGAAGGAGCTGAGGTCAATCCTACTTGCTTTTCCAAGGAGATGGGTCTTTTCTGTCCTAAGCTGTTATCTCAGCATCTGTTCTTTCATCACTTTTTTGCACCAGGTCGTGTCTACCTTTCTCAGAACCCAATGTTGCTGCGAATGCTGGAGGAGAGACTGAAAGCTGAAGACAAGGATTCCCTTACATGGGAGAATGTTCTGGGGGCTCTGCAGAAATTCAGCCTCAGGTGATGAAAACACAGCACGTAGTGGTGACAGCAGAAGAGGAAATGCAGGCTAGTTAGGCTCTGTTCAGGGAGGAAAGAAGAGCGCTTGGTTTTCCCATAACAATCATCAGAACCTCTGCTGACTGATGAAAGCAGTGTCATTTATTATGGAGGAGAACTGGGTTTTGCTGACTGAATTAACCTGACTTCCTACCAGCTGTCAGGACTCCAGTAAATGTACATCTGCTGTAGCCTTCTGTGCTTTATATGTATTTCTTAATTGAGCAAAGTGAAAAATCTTCCTGTAGAAAGTTCTGAAGATCCTACATGGAAAAACACAGTTGCATTACATTCCAGAGCATAAGGTTTTCATTATCCCTCCTGCAAACATTTTTCAGAGATTTCATCCTCATCCTGTTGATCCTCTTTCCTGGAGCTGCCTATGCATGGGCTGCCTTGTTTCTTACTTTTGCATTAGCAGTCTGACTCAAGTGCCCACCACAAAAGAACTAGCATGCAAAAGCAGTAAAGGGCATGATGTTGCTCACATTCATCAAATAAATATGATCTGGTAACTCTGTTTTCACGGTACTTGGGAGGGAATATTCAGCCCTGAATAGTTATCTGAAAGGTAAGGAGGTACAGGGATATGTTTGGTTCTTATTTTCACCCATGTTTCTTGGAAATTAAGGCTGCATTAGGGGTTTGTTTGTTTGGACAAGAATAAGGGCTGCTTTTGGATTAGCTTCAATTAGAATTTGTCTGGATGAAGAACATGTAAATGTGCTTTGGTTAAAATTCTGGACTGCTTCCTGACATGATGCTTTATACATAGCTGAGATGATAGAGAATAAATCTTCATACCCTACTGCTTGAAATTCTAAATCAATCTTAGAGTAAATGATTTTTCTCTCAAAACCGCTGTTGATACTACAAGTTAGTTTGAATTTTGAGGCTTAGGCACTAAGCTGCTGAAAGTTTCAAAGTGTTTTGTGGAGTTTTTTTTTTTCTAAAAAAATAGCAGTTAACCTTATGGAAGGTTAATTCTAGATACTTGACATGAGGGGGACTCTTTCTCTCTCTCCCACCCTCTCCCCCCCACTTTTTTAATGTGCCTTCAGATGCTCCCTTGTTGTCTCAGTCCATGCCATAGACTTACTGCAAGATCTAGGACTGAAAAAGTGAATGAGACTTCAGGAATAACCCAAATCCCAAGTACTAAGACCAGGAAAATACCCACTTTGATCTGTGTGATTTAGACCTACTCCCCATTGGGAATAATGTGATTAAAAATGGTGTTCTTCAGTAAGACCTTTCTACCAGTATATAAATCTGGTAAGGAATTTCTGTTGTAGGAGATCGTGTTTGACCACCTGGCACTTTATTTGGTATACTTTTTCAGGGCAACTACAGGTTGAGTTGAAAGAATATGTGATTTAAGAACCTCTAGAGGAAAGAGCAAATAGAATTAAACAGAACATTTCATTTGTCAAGGCAACAGTACAAAAGTGCTGTAGTGCTTTGGCTACCTGTGGCAGAGGTTGTAATTAATTTGTTCTGTGGGTGTGTTGTGTGTAGCTGCCTTTTTCTACCAATTTTAAGACAATTGAAAATGCAATTTTAGGTGGAGTCAGTAACCTTAGAAAACAATGAAGAAACTTACCTCAATAGTTTGCAGGATTAAAAAAAAAAAAAACACACACAAAAAACTAACCTGCCCAACAACATTTTAGTCCTTTAACCAAAAGGGAATCTTCATTTTTTTCCTGGCTTTGTTAATTCCTTAGTTTAACTGATTCTGGCCAGATAGGTACTTTTGGGGTTTTCTGTTGTGAGGCTATTTTGTAGCAGGTAGAGTAAGTAGCTTTTTAATGTGCTTATATTAGCATTAAATGTATTTGAAAACTATTTATGATGCAGTCTGGTTTTCTTTATTTTTAATCCTAGGCGTGCACTGCAGTCAGCAATGATCAAAGATGGGCTCATTTTCTGGCTGGTTGATGTTCTAACTGATACAGATTCCCTGTCTGATTACACCCTGGAGTATTCTGTTGCCTTGCTCATGAATCTTTGTCTGCGGAGTGCAGGTGTCTTATTTCTTATTCCAGCAAATAGATTGGCAAGATTTGTAATTTTTTCTGATACACCTGGATTCTTTATAGTGTCTATAATTAGTAGCAGGGACTCACATAACCAGAGATACCTGAGTGCTATAACCAATGCTTTGAGCAGGTCTCTTTCCTGAGAATCCCAAAATATGGACATTAGCATGACCAAAATCTGAAGAGGTTTTTCAATTAAACCCTCTGAGGTTTGATTATTTCTCCATGCCCCTATGTGAGGATTGCCATTCCTATGTTCCAGGCCCACTGTTCAAAGGATGCTTTTTCCTTAAGATTTGAAAATCTCTTACTCAATGAGTAATAAATGAAAAGTCAAAACTGGTTGCTCAGTAATGGCAAGGAGCTTAACCTCCATCTTGTAGAATGAAATACTTGCATGTTTTGCTTCTACAGTGTGGATATATGCACACCCCCCAAAAGATAAGGTCCTATCTATGTCCAAGAGACTTAAAAGACACTTAAAGTAAGTTTCCTTTTAAAAAGGAAAATAAGGTAAAGGTGAAAATTCAACTGCTTGATATAAGCAAAATAATGCCTTTATTAAATTCTTTAAAATCCATTCATCTTGCATCCTGTCCAAGATTACAGCTGTATAAATCTAGAGTAGCTCTGCTGATTTGAGCTCAGACATGCTGAGCAGCATTTGGCAAGGACAAGGAACTAAATAATCTTTAGTACTGATTTTAAGTGAGTTGCTTTCTCTGATCTGTTATGTTTTTCCCTCTTGATAGGGAAGAAAGTGTGTGCCAGGATCGCAAATGACGTGCTCAAAGTTCTCTCAGATCTTCTTGGCCATGAGAATCATGAGGTATGTGTAGAGCAAACTTTGGGTTAAAGAAAAGGTGGAAAGAAAAATAAAGATTAAAATAAAAAAGGCAAGAAAGGAAGAAATGGAAAAAATATTGGGTTTGTTTTCCTCATATGATTAAGTTCTGTGAAATTTTCCTAAAATTCACGTTTAGGCATTTTTTTTGTTGTTGTCACTCTCTAGACATAATTAAAGTAGTTGTCTTCCTCTAACAAATGTTGGCAGCCAAGAACGAGAGTCTTCTAGAAGCGTAGTTATCATGCAGTCCCTGTGCTGCCTTGATTGCCATTTCTGATGCTGTTTAAATGTCATCTCGCACCAAATCATCTCAGGCTTAACTAGTTCATTAGCTGAGCGATGTGTGGTGCAAGCCAGTATGCAAAACATCAGGTGCATAGAAGCAAATTTGCTTCAAGGAATGTTACACATAAGCAGTCCACCTCTGACAGGCCCTAATATCTTTTTATCTACTGCTTTTTCTAACCTGTCACTGAACCCTTTTGTGGTTCAGGATTCTTGTCTGTCTCCAGACATGCTTAGATGCTGAATTAACTACCTCTGAGGAAAATGCTAACAGTTATCAGTTATTTCTGCCTAATGCTTTTCAGTATGACACTGTGGTGTCTGCTGTCTGCTTTATAAAGCATTGCTTCAGCTGGCTCTGTACAGGGTCACTTCATTACCCATGGAGTGAAATTCAAGGCAGGATAAAATGCAGGCAAATATTGCATGAAGTTGAAATCACAGGGAAGCAGAGTATTCCAGATTGATTCCTTGAGCATTGTGCAAGGTGCAATGAAATGTCAACTCGTGTGTCACATGTTTATATACAATCATTGTATCATCAGCTTTTTGTTTGCCACTTAAACTGAAAGTAGAGAACAAATTTGAATGAAGTGTTTATTCTGCAGTTCAAAATTCAGTAGAAGATGTAGATCAGTTCTGTATTAGCACTGTCTGGATTAAGATAAAACTTGACATATCTTTATTGTACTGCTTCTATAGCCTTATATTTATGAATTATAAGAATTAATATAATACTAATACAAAAATAACATCCCAGTCCTGAGACTGAAGTACTAGTGTACTGTTGAAGTCTATGACTTAAAATGGCCCTGAAATTTCCTCTCAGAAGGTAAATTCTTAGAATGTGGTTTGCACCAGCACAACTGATGAAAGCTTTGTTATCAAAGGTGAAGGTGGAAAACAGTGCTCTTGAGTGCCCAAGAGCTTTCTGAGAAGCTGTGGAATCCTTGTGTAAATCCCAGTCCTCTATTGATCCTTGCTTCCCCTGCTCCCAGCCTAATTCACTGTTCATTTTTGCAAGCGTATAGCAGAGGATGACTGGAAATCTTAGTGCTTCAACAGTAACTGGCCAATAAAAGGCATCACATAAGTGTTGATAAAACTAGTTTGACAGACCTGGTGGCTTTTGCTAACCATAATACAGAGCTTTCATACTGGCTGGATTTTTTTCCTCTGCTGAGGGACAGTATCAGGCAGCAGAGTAAGAGGATGGTTGAAGCTGCTACAGCTTTTATCATCCTGCCTAAGGTTACAATGCTTGGAGCCTGTCTTGAGCTCGTGGTGACACAGTTTTGTCCCTGTTCTTTGTCCTATTTTTTGTACTGCCACTAGTGTCTGTCAGAAACTAACCCTTTTTTAAAAAAAAAATTAGTTTTTATTAAGGCCAGGTTGATTTGCAAGAATACATTTTCAGAGGTGGAGGGAGAGCAGGGATGGAATCTGCGTGCGTCAGTGCTGATTTAGATCAACCATATCACAGTATATTTGCATCCTAAAAGTTCACTGCTTCCCAGGTGGGAATCTTTGCAAGCACGTGCTGGCCTGACTTAACATGCTGAACATAGTTGTTCTGCACCTTCACTCTTGAATTTTGCTTATAGTCAACTGGGGTGACTGTACGAGTTTCTCTTAGTGGTGTGATTATTTCTTCCTCTTAGATACAACCGTATGTGAACGGGGCACTGTACAGCATTCTTGCCATCCCTTCTGTCCGAGAAGAAGCCAGAGCAATGGTAAGAAGTGCTGCTTTGCATAGCACAAAGACCAGTGCCTGTGCCCAGGGAGGCATGGAGGCTGTGCCTGCTGAGCAGTGCACAGCAGTGTTGGGAGGGGAGAGCCACAGTGTTTTCAAAAGGGAATCCACAAGAAGCCCCCCACCTTTGACAGTCAGATACAAACGTATGTCTCAAATAGCTCTGCCATATTTGCTGGGCTTTTTCTAGAAGCAGAGCCCCATCAGTGTGAATGATTCTTTCTTATTTGTCCAAATTAAAGATATTATTTTAGAATATCATTGCCCATTTAGCATTCTGTAGGCTGGATGTGGCCCAGGAGATGCTTTCATGTGACCTGCTCTTTCTTCCTTTTGTTGAACTCATTCTGCACCAGTGAACAGCCACTAAGAGGACAAGTTAGTCTTGCTGCTTTTGTTTCTGCCTGGCATAGACATGGTTAGCTGGGGAAGGCAGCAGGAGGAATGTTTTTCAGGACTAGGAATTGATCTACTGTGATAGTCTAATGGTAATAAAGGTGGTTTAACTTTTGGATTTGAGGAAGCTGTTGCTGGGAGAGCAGTGTATCTTTGTATCTTAAGAACTAGCCAAGAGATTTATGATGACATAATTGGTGTCAGATGTTTTACCTCACAGAGCACAGAGGTTTGGAAGTCAAATTATTAAATACACAACATCAAGCCTATAGGGGCATACACAAAGAGAAAATGGGTTGAAGAGAAGGTCAACATTGGTCCTGCCTTGTGCTTTCCTTCTCTGAACCTTGCACTGTTGTCTCTCTGGATGCAAATTTGCCCTTTCCTCTTGGCTGCTGTGTACTGAGCTCAGAAGGCAGAGGCAGCAGATCTATTGTAAAAGTTTGCTGTTCATCATGATACTTCTGTATTTAAACCTAGATGTAATATAGACATCACGTTTCTTTTGTCTTTGGGAAGTGTATGGGCAAAGTGGGGTGCTTAGAGCTGGACACACTGGTTTGTTTCGTGTTGCCTCTGTTTTTCCTGACAAAACTATGACATTTTAGCTAACAAAACTCTGCCACTGTGGTCACGTGCAATACTAATCTAGCAATGTTTTCCACTGCATCCAGGGAATGGAAGAAATTCTGCGCTGCTTTATCAAGGAAGGAAATGCAGAGATGATCCGACAGATTGAATTTATTATCAAGCAGCTCAATTCAGGTCAGAAGAACAGATGCAGCTATCTCAGCTGTAAATCTTTCAAAAAAGCTATAAGAAAGCTCATGTTTTTACTTGTTGAACTCTCAAAGAAGAACAATGGTGTAATGGTCTGAGAGAGCACGAATAGCGAATGTCAGGATTTAAATGTCAGATGTATTTTTAAATTTCCTTCTATGTTACAGTTATAAAGAAGAAACAAAAGGACAAGTAAGTCTTAATTCCAGAGTCTTGGGACTGTAAATAGAGTGACCTTGGTTGTTTATTTCATGTCAGTAGCCTCACAGTAATGAGAGACTGCTGTCAGCTGCAAAAATAAACAGGTAACACAATTTGTAAAGCAGGATTTAGGGGCTAGGTCTGCCCCTGCTCATCTCTTGCTCTATTGAGAAGCGTGGCTTTGTTATCTGACATGGCTTATCTGGAATAAGTAGGAGCAGAGTCTTTTTGGAGAGTATCTTGATGGGGCCCAGGAGTTGTAGGTGCTGTGTCAATACAGGCAAGTATGAGGAGGTAAAATACTTACTCTGCTTTCTGATCCTTGTGGCTGAAAGGATGAAGAAAGAGAAAAAGCAAATAATGAAAAGGAGATTAATTCTTGTTAAAAAATTTTGTGTGGAGAAAATAGAACCAGTTTGACAGCTTTCTTTAGCTTTTGGAAGGAGCAGAAGACAGCATATCTTATGGTCCTAGCTTGTAAAAGAACAAACAAAGTATTTAAACACTATATTGTCACCATGTAATATTTGTTCATCACGGTTATAGAATCACTCTTCTGCCTGTTACTGGTATTTTTAAAAGGTTTTGACTGATTGTTGAGTACAAGTTGAGTGTACAGATTTGCCTGGCTGCTTTTTTCTAAAGCTTGTCCAAAATTTACAGTAAATATTCTATATGGATTACATTTACATATAAAAGCAGTATAATATCAAAGTATTTGTAGGGAGAAGTAGATTCTTTTAATAAAAATTAGTTGAAAGATAGACAGACTTGCAAGTGCACATACTTTCATTCAAGTCTTACTGGTAAATACACTGTAGGATCATTGTGGGCAGAACTATTACAGAGCTATTGCTGTTTCTGCTGTTTTCCAGCAAATTGATTTTGGTGATTTCTTGGATGATTTATAGGAGCAAATAATTCCAGTAGTTGCCCTGAAAGGAACAGGGTGTCTATATGTGAAGCAAGCTGAATTCTACTGTTGTAAAAGAGCAATTCTCTTTAATTGCATGTCCTCTTACACCACTTTGTTTTGATTCTTTCTAGAAGAGCCATTAAATGACAGTATCGTGTCTGATGATGATGATGACGAGGAGGATGAGGAAGTAAGTTTAAAGGCCTTCTGGCACACTTTAGAAAAAACCTGAACCTTCTACACAGAAAATATATGTCTCTAAGCCAGACTTTGTCCTGGGTTTGGCTGGTGTTTTTTTCTTGGTTATTTTTTTTACCTTCACTTAATTACCAGGCTGTGAAAATTAGATCTGTTTCCATTGCCTTATCTACATTTGAACTCCTACTCTGATTTTAGCAATTCTCCACCTCTGTGATATTTTCAATCTATAATCCTTTACTGAAGTGAAGACATGAGGAGTTGAAACCTTGCTTTCAAAGCAGACCAGTTTCAGCAGTTAAAAATAAAGTAACCAAAGGAACCAGTGTATTGCCAGAAAGCTTATAAACAGGTTGTTATGTTCTGTTAAGGTATCATGAGCCTTTCAGTGTAATGACTTCTTTTGCTCTTTAGAAACTTTGAAATATATTTAGTGCATTGTATGTAATGAAGGAAAATAGTGATTACAAATGAAGTAGTCCCATAAAAAGAAGAAGAAAAAAAACAATTTAGGAAGCAAGCATGAGAAACTATGTCATAGTAAATATAATCTGGTTAGCCATGTATTGCTAGTTCTGCTAATAAATGTATTTTATACCAATACCTCAACATTTTTTTTTTAAGATTTTTCCCTGTCTGCATAGAATTATGGGATCTCCAGTGTAGGCAACACAGCATAGTTGATCATCTAAATTAACAAGCAAAGCAAGGTGTAAATGATGTGAGGGAAATGTTAAACCTGGTCTGCACTGCTGATGTTACTGTAAGTGGGTATGAGGTGGTGAAAAACAGACTGTCCAGGCGGTTACACGGGAGTGGTATCTGAAAGAAGTCTGTCACATAGCACTCTTATTGAAAAGTCTTGCATGAGAAATTTAAAAGAACAGCCACAGTAGATAGCCTTGGAATAGTGCTTGAACATACTTAGCTGGGTGTATATGTACACATACATTTACATCACGTATCTGCCCTGAAGAAGTCAGTGACATTGTGAGCGATCTTTGCAAAACATGGTACTATAAATATTACCAGAGAACATGTATTTACTGAAAAGCAAGATTTTTAGACAAAAGGTATGATTTCTTTTTTATCCTGAACCAACAAATAAGACACGTAGAACTTAAAAGTCAGTTGTATCCACGTTCTACTAGCTTGCTGCATGTGAACACAAATGCTAGTGAACAGGGACAACCACGGCCTAAAACTACTGCTGGGTGCCTGAGTACATTTTCAAATAAACGTTGAACCTTCATGTTTTCAAAGCAGAGAAAAACTTACCCAAGTACCCTGGGTGTAAAAGGTGTGGTGTGTTCTCCAGTTGCCGTGGGGTGCAGCACCTTGCCAGATCCAGCATTGCCTGGCAGTGTCCAGGGAATCTTTTTGCACTGGTTGTGTTTTTGTTTCACTGCTGCTTCTGATGTGGCACAATAGATGGTGAACATGTGAACTAATTACCCTTGTGACTTTGCCTAAATTTAAAGCTATGTGGAAATTCTAAGTTTACAGCTACAAGGAAGTTTTATTTAACAATTGGCTCTCCCCCTTCTATTCTAAGAGGGTACAGTAAACTGGTTTGCTTCTTTCTTAATTGGATTATTGTGATTTGTTTTACCTCCTGTAGTCCTAAAGTGAGCTTTCATTTATCTTTCCACTTCTCCACCCAAAATCAGCATTAGATGTGCAAGGTGGGCTTTCTAGGGATTGTTATAACTTCCCTTTGTTTAACATGTGCTTAACACCTTTTAACTGGTGTCCCATGACTTTGTCGTAGATGTATTGTGAGAATCCAAGGTTGTGATATTTTCACTTGAACTCTAGTATATTTTCTTAGGAATATTGTGTTCTGTTGTGAGAGCCAGGAGATAAGGAGCTCCATCATGAAAGGTGTGGCATTGAACTGTGTGATAACACAAAACACTTTCAGTGCTTTACCCGCTCTTGGGAACGAAAAGGTGTCAATTTTTTTTATTTAGTCATAACCCCTGGACAAGTTGTTGCTGCTCAAAATCCCAGCCAAGGCTGTAGGTCAAATGGTTTTGAAATGCATCTTTACCATTGAGCCATCATGATTAAAACAGGCTTTTGCTACTTCAAAAGTAACATAAAGCTTTTGAAACAGAGAAGTGTCAGATTCCAACTTTTCATTCTCTTTACCATTGCATTAAAAAGAAAAAGCCAATTTTAAAAGCCTATTTTAAAACATGCAAGGATAACATTTTTTGCATCTTCTTAAGCCAAATTGCTACTGGGAACTGTAATTCTCTTCTGCTGCAAGGAGGCCTGGTTTCTTCAGCCCTGGGTTTGGAAAAGATTGTATACAAACAGCATAGCAGCAAATTGCCACACAAAGTGGTGCCTCAATGCTAAGAGCCCTTCGGTGTTTTGGAAATGCAGTGAGTTATTGTTTTTTAGGGTTCTGTGATAACATCTGATGATGTGATCTGGCAACAGAAAGTTTTGGAAAACTTTATCAAAAGCCTTGCCTTTACTTAACTTTTATACTACTGCAGACCAAATGTATTTCACAATATATTTCATATATTAACGTTCTAATGATGTGCATTCAAACTGGTTTATTGATAGTATAGCTTGTTTCTGATCTACTGAATGCCAGTATTTATACCTTCCCAATTTAAGAGAGAACAGACTGTTCTGTGCAGAGTTACTTTGCAGGTTTTGCCCCAGCTTTTCTAGTTTCCAAGAGCATGTGAAGGTTCCCCGTGCTGTTACTACAACCTTTCATATGTTTCTGCTTTTATCTGTGTTTAATTTAGAGTTGTTGAATTCTCCCTTGGCTTTGAGCAGATCTTGTGGTAATGAGTACTTGCTCCTAAACACTGTCACCGAGAGGTGGTTGAGCGTGATGGAGGGTAATTCTGGGATTTCTGAGGGCATCATACACTCAGAAATTCCAGATTCTGTCATGTGTAACGTTGGAGCATATAAACTGAAATTTAAAATGTCTGTGTATACTGTTACTCAGAAATAAATTGGCTTTTGTGTTTGTCTGCTAAGTTTTAAACTAACTAGTGTAGAGCTTGGGATGCACTGACTTCTGGAGTACCTACACACCTTTGCTGTGTCAACCATCTGGGGTGTGTTGACACCCACAGTCTCAGTGCGTATTTTCTGTTGCTTAATATTCTCTTTGCTGTTCTGTTAAATGCTAACTTAATTTATCTTCAGTATTTGATCTTTACGTTTACTTTTTATTTGACTTGGACCATCTTTAAAAGCTACTTAATAATAGTGAATATGTGATATTGTAGCTCTAATTCAGAAGTTTAGTTACAAACGTGAGCTGTGTTAGATAACTGTGCAGTGAGGATTTATCGGACACCCTCTGATCCCCCCTCCCTGTCACTCAGCACCTGGCAATAAAACTGGCAAAGGGCAGTGTGAAAATACACTTCAGCCAGAGAATACATCAAAGACAGAGAGCTTAATCACAGAGCTAATCGCGGGGCTCTAAGCCGTTACATTGAAGGACTTTGCTCTCAGCCTGTGAGCTGTGGTGAACAGGGCACCAATTGTGTTGTGTCAGCAGTGGGCCCATGGCCCGTCTGTCAGAGCTGCCTGTACAAGGAGGCAGAGGAGGGATGTGTTTGGGCTCAGTTACCTGCGATGTTGAATAATGCCATTAAGCGATGCTTGCAGGAAGAAACACTTCCCAGAAACTGGAATTCTCTGTGTGACAAAACATGTCTAGCACAATATTGGAAGAGCCTCTCTACTCGGCCCCTGCGAGGCCCCACTGCGTCCAGCTCTGGGGTCTCCAGTACAGGAAAGATACAGAGCTGTGGGAGCAAGTCCAGAGGAGGCCATGAAGATGATGAGGGGGCTGGAGCACTTCTCCTATGAAGACAGGCTGTGAGAGTTGGGCTTGTTCAGCCTGGAGGAGAGAAGGCTCTGGGGAGACCTAATGACTGCATAACAATACTTTAAGGGGCCCTACAGGAAAGTGGGAGAGGGACTATTCAACAAGGAATGTGGGGACAGGACAAGGGGCAATGGCTTCAAGCTGAAAGAGGACAGGGTTAGATTAGACATTAGAAAGACATTTTTTACAGTGAGAGTGACACAGGTTGCCCAGAGAGGCTGTGGAAGCCCCATCCTTGGAAGTGCTTAAGGCCAAGTTAGATGGGGCTTTGGGCAACCTGGTCTAGTGAAGGAAAAAAGTTTCTCCTTCCCCATGGCAGGGGCGGTGGAAGTAGATGATCTTTGAGGTCCCTTCCAACCCAAAGCATTCTATGATTCTGTAAGAGGTGGAAGCTGAGGGAAACCAAGGCAATCTGTGAAGAGAAGTTATATACATCATGCATGCAGAGAGCTAGATGAAAGAGCAGGGTGATGTTCTGACTGTACGTGTAACACTCTACCCAGGCACAGGGTAGGCAGTCTTCTGTAAAGCATCCTTGAAAAAAAGCTGTTAGCTCTCTATGCTGCACTAACATACTCTATAAGAAATTTCCATCAGAGTCTTTATAAAGTTCATCTTTCCAACTTTTAAATTTTTCTCCAAAGTATATTGTGGAGTTTGGAGTGTGTTTGGGTTTTGGTGTGCTTTGGTGGTTTTGTGTATTGTTTGGGGGTTTAGGTTTGTTTGTTTGGGGTTTTTTTAATGCAGATAATGATTGCTGACTAGTTTACAAGTTTATCTGTGGTTTTTTCCATTATCTGGGTAATTTTCACACCTACCCAGCTTCCCAATTAATTAAGAGCTGATTGTGACTTGCCTTGGAGAGAAAGGCAGTTTCAACATATTCTTGAGGTCCTGTACAGCCTTGTATTTCATGGCTGAGTGTCCAGAGAATGCTTCTTTAGGAGGATTAAGAGAATTAACAATCTGATATATTCAAAGCACTCACAGAAGAACTCAGGGTTTTATTCAATCGATGCATAAACAACTACACTATTTAAAACTGTACTCTGAAACCATAAACACTGTGTGGATGATTGACAGTGTTTTAATGGACTTTATGTCAGGGTCTCTACATTGCTGTTACAGTATACCTTATTGGAATGATTAATTTATTCTTTTCTGACAGTCATTTATATTTACTGACTCAAGTTGTTTCAATAGCAAAGCACGTTTTCTTCATCTGGGGTGGGCTTTATTTAGGGTATCTTGTGCAGCACAGAAGAGACTTCAGTAGCCCAACACAACCAAAAATACTCTATTCTTGAATTACCGATTCTGGTTTGCTGGAGGAGTCCCCCAAACTCTAAAATGTCCTGGCTTGTAGATCTGTAGAAGCTGCAGAACTTCCATGAAAGATGAATCACCATAGTAACACTGGAAATAGGCATGGGAGAGTGAATTCCTGGTACTTCTCACTTCAGAAGTTGATTACTTTGGGTTTTTGTGGAATAGTCAACAGAGGATTGTTGCCACCTCATATGATATTTCTATCCCCAAGTATTGATTCCAAGAATTTTGTACCAGCCCCATACTATCAGCTTTAAAGCTTCTGTGTGCAAACCCAGATAGCTGCTGCCTCACACAGTGCTCAAATTGCTCTTGGACACCCCTTGTCTCACCTTTCAGGAACCCCTGCATGAGGAAGGGGGTTGGGTGCCCAGCAGTAAGGATTATTTTTTGTCTTGAATGATTAAAACTTATCCCTCTCTTTCCTGAAAATTAGTAATAAAATGTTTTGGGGTGGTTTTGTGTTTTGCTTTAATTTTTTTCTTGGGGGGCGATTAACAGCAATAAATCACTTAAGTGTAATTGCAAAGTAGAGGGAAGTACTCCAAAGTGCTGAGTGTGCAGATAGAGATTTCCACCTCATGGTGCTAACATTATGTGCAGGGAAGGCTGAATTGTTTTACAATGTGGTTACTTTATTTTTACTGCTAGTTGTTCTAGTCTAGCTTTAAATTACACATTTATTACTGTCAGATGCTACCGATAAATAACAAGATTCAGGTAAGTTTTCTATCAAGTTTCCCACCCTCCTCTTTGCTTGAATGATAAGTTTTTTCTGCCTTTTTTTAAGGAATTGCCTTTTTTCCTAAGGGTAACTCTTCAGCCTTCAGTGTGGCTGAGAAATGCCATCAGGTTGATTTTGTTTTGGGTAGGTTGGTTTTTTTTGGCTTTGTGGTTTTTGGTATTTTTTAGTCTGTAGTGTATGGCTACATTGACTTGAGAGATCTGCAAAAAATAAATCTCTCAACTTTACACCAGATGCTTGTTCAGGACAGAACATTACAACTTCAGACTAGCATGTGGTGTTCTACAAAGATACTAATGACCAAGATTTTTCCTGAGCCTTGATTATCTCAAGCAGGGAATAATTATTTGGGGTTGGAAATTTGAAGGAGGATGAGTTTTGAGATACGTGCTGTACGTTTTGGTGTACAATTTGTGGAAAAAGGGGTGGAATCTTTAGTTTCTGGTTACATCAAAAGTTTAGGTGAGTTTGTCTTTAGGTGTCTGCTTTTTTTTGGTGGAAAATACTTGTACATTGCTAGTAACAGTCATTTATCTGGACAGTATATATCCTTCAGGGGACTAATGAAGTGAGAACTAAATTTGGAATGAAAACTCCTTGGAACCTGGGCTCAAATAACATACATGTTACTGTTCCAGGAGGACCATGGCATCATGGAGGCTGATCTGGACAAAGATGAGGTTTTGCAACCTCAATTGGGAGAGCTTGCAGGAGAGAAGCTGCTAACAACTGAGTACTTGGGAGTGAGTATGCTCATTAGGATCTTGTGATAGATTTTAATGATAAAATGATTATCATTTTAATGATAATTTAATGATTGAAGTGTTTAAATTTGGTAGTTTCATCACTTTTACAAAACTTGAATTTGTTTCTGGAAGAGCTGTTTTCTACCTGCATAGTGTTCCAAATCTTTCACAGGGTGTCTTATTAGCTGCTGTTCAGAAGTTGGATAAGTTTGAGAAAGGTAGCTCCCCTTTCACAGGAGGTGGTCAAGCTGTGGCTTAATAAGCTAAAGGCAGCCTTAAGGTTCTAGTGCTACATCAGCGAGTCTGGGCACACAGATCAGTTCTGAGCAAGTTAATACTGGAACACTCTGCTTATCTGAAATGATTTTGAAATAAAAAAATGAAGTGTTAGCCACTCCTAGGCAGGTGTTATGCCAGATCAAGTACAGTGTCTTACCTCAAGCATCGAAAAGCCATCCAGTAAAGGAGGTGTAAAGCTTGCGTGAATGCTGTTTAGTGTGCTGTGACTAATCTGAGATAAACGGGACTGTATTGTATGCCTACCCAAAGTCCATAGGTCTACCAAGCTGATGATGGAAACATGGCCTGAGGTAAGGTGTCATGAAACATCCCACAGTGATTGAGGCAATTATAATTGAGGCAATTATATCTAGTGATACCACAGTGCAATTTAATTTCTCATGCAATGTTTCTATAGAGTTTTCTCTATGGCTCCAGTTACCTTCCACTCCATTTTCTCTTCCCCCACCCCCATGTCTTGTCTTGTTTATCAGATAATGACCCATACTCCAAAAACCAAGAAGAAACTGTTTCCTGGTGTCCATCAGAGTACAGATGAGCCTCTGCAGAGACCTGTGACGCCAGGCTATCACAGAACTGTATACCTAATGTAAGTCCAAACAAATGAGACCTCGTTGGTTTTTTTTGAAGCTCCTTTAAAAAACAAATCCACAAAAAAAAAGAACCCCAAAACAACAATGCCTGATAAATAAACCTTCCCCACCTAGAAGTGCATTGCCATTATAAGTCCTTAAAGATAATTTCACAAGTAGAAAGGAGAGGAATATTATAGGCAGGGAAAGGCCCATTGACTTGGGCGCACGTACTTGGAATAGTTTAGTAAATGTTTACTGATCAATTTGATTTAAATTTGCATTATATCCTGTGTGCTTACAGCCCTTTTATTTCTTCATAACATATTCTATTGGGAAGCTGTATGGAATGCCTAAAATGCCCGGGATCTTCCCCTTTATAAGCAAGAACGTCTGTTGCTCTGGGGGGACTTGTTAGCTACATGTAACAGGACAGATTAAACAGAAAATGGGAAAGACAAAAGTCTTGTGTTACTGGATTTCCTGCTTTGGAAGAAATACATTTTCCAGTGAGAGGGTCTGTGGCACCTTGCTGTTGGTGTGACTGGGGTCAGAGGTGGAAGGTTGCGTTGCAGATGGGGCAAGGATTTAATGCTTTCATTTCTGCAGGTATGTGAGCTGAGAGACCACCAATCACTATAGAAAACATTGCTAAAACCCCACAGTACTAGTGTAGCTAATGAATGGGTAACCTGAAATGCTGCAGTGTAATGAAGTCAGGGTGCAGAGGTGGTTCTATGGAAAAGCAATAGTCCTGAAATCTGAAGACAGTCCAGTATCACCCCCCTGCTGCTCTTTGCTTTCATGTTTGTATTTTCTATTTCTTAAAATCCATGTCTTTCCCGTTTTAGTGTGGAAGATCTATACAGGAAGCAGTGAGGTCTGATTCAAGCTGTAGTTAACACAGGTGTAGATGAATTTGGTCTAAGCCTCCTGTTTTGGGCAGGGAGTGGTTGCAGCTTTATCCTGCCCATGTTTATTCCCCCCACTGCCTTGTGCTGGCATTACCATTTGTACCAGCAGGTGATCAGACTGGAGCCCCCCTGAGTCATCCAGAATGTCTTTCTGGCAGCTCAGCCATTCACATGGGATTATACTGATTGTGTTACCAGGACCTGAGAATGGACAAGTGCCCAGATCTGGGTGTGGAAAAAGCCTTGGAAGATTTTTTTTATTTTTTTTTTATTTTTTTTTTATTTTTTTAGAAAAAATAAAAAGGAAGATGAATGAGACACACACTTCCAAAGCAGAAAAAGAACTTTTGGCTATCCCAGGGCAGAATTATTTCTTATGCACAGTCTTGATTTTAATTCAGTGCTAGCCTGAATGCATCTGTTTGAGCATGGTGCCTACTTCTGCCTGGTATAGCCTGAACATGGACTTGGAATTTTTGCTTTGGCTCCTTTCTCACAGTGGTCAACTTGTGCACCATGGTGATGTCCACAGCCGTTGCAAACCCTTTCTCTTTACATTAAATGTGCGTGTAGGAAGAAACCAGCAGCTAATTAACATAAACTCCTGTTAGTAGCATAGTGATTGTCTAATAATTTCCATACAGTCCTCCAAAAGAGCTGCAGGCTCCCCCCCCCAAAAATCTTAACTGACTAATACATGACTACATACAGAGTGCCACTTTGCTGTAGGGTCTGTGTTACCTAGTTCAAGGTCCTGCTTTCCCTGCACAGTATTTTCCTTACCTGTGGTGGGTAAGGAGTCCTGGACTGAATCTGTGGAGTCAACTGTTAGGGTATAGTTACAGCCTATTAGAGAGTTTTTTCAGAGTAAATCATAGTTACCACCGGAGCGTGTAAGCATTGGGTTCCTGCTTTCTAAGCGGAGAGCAAACAAAGCTTGTGAAAATGAAGTGGCTTCCCTATGGGAAGTCAGAAAAATGGTGGCAAACCCAGGGGAGTGGCTTTTCATGGTGCCATACAGCTCTCTGCAATTTATGCATCAGAAGTAGCCTCTAGAAGCGATGGCGTGCCTCTCCTGCCCCTGCCTGCCCAGGCAGCGTGTTTATTTAGAGTCTCCTAGGATACCGCAGTGACGCTGGTCCCCGTCCCGCACTCTGTCATACCTTGAGTCTCCTTATGAACAGCAGTGCAGCTCATGGAAGAGCTTCAGCTCACTGCTGGATACAGAACTGAAAGCACCTCTCTGCCATGCTGGTTCTGGTAGCGTTGGGGCTGAGAAGAGCCTTAGCTTGATGTGAACTTTATGGATTGCCTCGCTGTGCTAACTAGGGAGAAAAAAATGTGAACAGCAGGAACCTGACTTGGTGAAAATATGTGGAAATTAAGTTTCCCTCCTGCTCTGGCCAAATGGTAGAAGTAATGTGAGAGTTTGGTGCTCCTGCGTTTTAAGTAGGAAACTTGTATTTTTATATCTAAATCATTTTTGAGCGAGAAAATGGCAGTAAATAGACTAAGACATTCTCAGACTAGATTGTACAACAGAAAAGGACAAGCTCTGGTGGCTTCTGTGCTGCTCTACTTTTAGTACAGATTTGTTTACTAAAATGAGGAAATACTCTCTTTAGGAAGTTTTGTGAGAGGAAGGCAATAAAAGTGACCAAATCTTAGCTGCCTTAATTTGAAAGCAATATCTGAACTTGATGTATAGTATATTTCAAATAATTCAAATGGCTTATGTTGGTAAGAGATGAAATGGCATGAAAAATGTCAGACTTGTTAGCCTTGTATGAAACCTAACTGCCCACAGACAATCCAGGACAGTTCATCTGAATTTTCACCTGAAATTTTGGAGTCAGCAGAATAGTTAATCTACACTAAAAATTTGTGTAAATGCTTGCATTCAGAATTGAAGTGAATATAGCTTGGTTGAAGTTCTTCACCTGAGACTCGATGTAACATATTCCATTTTAAAAACATCCCAGAAGGGAAGCAGCTGATGGAGATAGTACAACACGTTTCTTGGAGTTGTAGGTTCATACCTCCAAAGTGGGAATTGGGGGGGAGTGGGGCACAGATTTCTGGTGCTGAATAAACGCATTCAGACAGAAAATTAATGCAGAATAGCCACTGCACATGGAGTAGCTACTCCATGCTAATTTTTCTGTGACTTGCCAGTGCAATCAAAGCTCTAGTTACTCCAGTGAATTGTTATGGGATCCCTGTATGGACAAGCTCTTGCTGCATGGAACTGAAGGAGCCAGGAAATACTGGAAAGCTGCTGCTGGCTTTGTTGTTTTTGGGGTTTTTCTTTAAAGACTCACTGGCTGAGATTGCTCAAGGGGGACCAATCTACTTAATATTCTGCTAGCTGTTTCCTTAGAAACTGGTTTAGCTGTGAAATCATTAACTGCCTCCTTGGACTGCATCCTTTTTAACTAGAAATATAGTCTAGTTACCTTAACCAGATACTGAGCAGGGGAACTTTCCATGTCTGCCAACTTCTTTTCACACATTTTTGACATCCTTCTTGCTTCTGCTGTGTTTTAATGTTTATTGCTAGCAATCTTCTCCCTGTTCTGTCCTTCAGCTACTTCAGTTTCTCATTGATCCACTTGGGAAACCACCAGTTCTACTTGTTATCTACTTTAAGTCTGTATTGCATATTGCTCTGTAAAGAGAAATCCTTGTAATCTTTGGGAGCAAATCTTAAATCACTGGAAAAGCTGAGTATCAAAGACCTTCTGGGCTCACCACTGCAGTCTTTTTCTTTGTTTCCTGCTGTTTTTTGGGTCTGTGAGGAGTTAGAGTTTCTGTTCCTTGGATGTTTTATTGCAGCAGGAAAAATTGTGAATTTCAAATACATCTGATATCAGCTGGGTTGGGGGAACAACAGCTATGCAGTTAAATTGTGCCCTTAGTTTGCAATATGAAATATAAAATAATTTCAGCATCTTCTATGTCATTACAGGCAATTAGAAATTAGAATTTACTCTCATGTGACTCTTTATACCGCAATCATTCATCCCCCTGTGTGCACCTTTCTCCTCCAGGCCAGAAAATGATACTGGTTCTTGTCACGATAGAGGTGAGAAGCTGCAGTCTCTGCCGAGTGCTCATTCTCCAGTTTGTGGTGGGAGCAGGTCCAGCATTTCTGACCTCTGCATCTCCCCTTCATGTAAGGATATTCTGTGAATGCTGCTGTTAATGGTTGCTGGTTTTCTTGATGGGGAGCAGGCGTTTGGGGATTGGCTTGTGTGTTGCAGGGTTTTTTTAAATGTAGCCTTCGAGCTGTCCCTCTCTCTGTTGACCCTGGGGCAGTCTGCAAGACCTTGGGGCACACAGTTATATTTTGTCTCAAGCTGAGCCAACGACTGCAGAAAGTAATGTGTGGTCAGCAGAGACCAGTGGCTTCACTTGCCTTGCTCCACCTTGCTTCCTGAGGAGGGGCCAAGGATCATACCCATGGCTTCTGATGTGCAGAGGATACTGTTTTTCACTCCATGATGTTCTCTGCCTAGGAAAAGAGCTGCAGTGCACAGTCAGTACACTTCCCAACAGGCAAAGCCCCTTACTTGATCAAATATACCCTTGTTTGGATCTAAATGAATCACTGTCTGCTGGCACCTGCAGGCTCTTTTGGCCAGCCCTCTGTATTAAAGTTGAAGGCAGCTGCAGTTATCTGCTTAGATTTGCAGCTACATTCAAACCATAAAAGGTTGTGGAGGATGGGAAGCCCTGTGCTATACAGCTGCATTGTGGGTGATGCTGCTAAAGATTCTGTCCTGGCAACTTCAACTGAAATTAGTTGCAAACTCAGCTGGACCTGAGAGCTCAGAAAAACATGATGCAATTTAAAAGGTTATAGGCTTCTGAAATACCTAATTTCTGAACTTCTGATATCCATGGGATCATGAAACTTTGGATGTGGGAGTTTCAACCTTCTTGCAGGGATTCATTAACATTTCCAATTAGGGATTTAAGGCTGAATGTTCAGAAGCCTGAGATAAAGGATCTCACAGCATATCCGGTACAGAATTATGAGTAAGTTGAGACAAAGCATGCCTTTACTTTCCTGAAAAATATGCTTTGAAGCAGTAAAGGAATAGCATTTTTTTTTCTCCTTTTTTTTTTAAATTTCCTAGAGGAAATGAAAAGGATTCTGAGAAAAGTAACCAAGGTCTTGCAGACAGGAATCTGCTTGTGTAATGCCCACAGCTGATAAATATAACAAGCTGAATGAAAGCCGCGTGATTGAAGCAGATCAGGCTCCTGTTCAAGATGGGCACTTGGGCTCTCGCTGCTCAGCTGCTGTCCTCAAGCCTTGCTTTGCACTGTACCCCCTTGAGTGTATACCTGAGCCTGTCCTACGGGATGGTTGGCTGGCCAGGGGCAGCAGCTCAGAACAGCAGAGGTTATAAATGAATCAAAAGCATACTGCCTTGACAGTTTTCCTGTGTAGAGGGGAAAAAATGGAGTTTTACATATTCGTGCTTCATAAAGGAAATTAAGCCAAACAGGTATCAAAGGTGTTCCTCTTTGCTATTTCAAAGTGTAATTGGATGCAATTTCTAAGGCATTACACAGGCACCAGGAGCCCAGCATGCCTCTGAACTGCATTTTGATAATATCTTGCCAGTGAAATGCATTCACTCACCTTTTCCATGCTGCCCAGCAGGGAACCTGAGTAAGATAGCACAGGAAGCAGGTTTTTTATGGTTTGTTTTTTTGGTTTGTTTTTTTTTTAAGGAGAATACTGATTTAAAGCCTTTATGCTGAAGAAATTCCTGCCAACTTTAAAGTTTCATATGGTCAGAACTTTGCTTATAGCCTCAGTCTAAAACAGTTTGTTAGCTGTTTTCAGTCATGGTTATCCACAGGTGGATAATACCAACTAGATTATGCTGTCTTTTCATGTAGAAAAAATCCTGGAGGTCAGGAAATACAGCATATTGCAAGTTTATATGCATTATACATGTAAAAAGATGAATAATTTGTGTGTGTGTGGCAGAAACGATTCTTCCTAGTGCTAATAAAGGCTGTGAAACAACACTGAGCTACTTGAAAGACTGCCAGAGGTTGATTTCAGGTTTGTCCAAGTAGCTGGTGCTTGTCTGTCATACCTCCTGGGATTTAGAGATGAGGATGAAGAGAAGAGAGAGTGTGCTGCTGGGTCCCCTGATAGTACATGTCAGTGACAGGTTTTTCATTCTGTATCATGATAATTGGACTGGGTCTTTGCACACCCCCTTCCTTCAAAAGGGTTAGGAATCCTTTAATTGGAAAGGCTTTAATTTAAGGCAATGGAAAATAATCCCTTTCTTGTGTATTCTAAAATATGGCAGGGAACAGTACATAACAGAAAGGTGTAAAACTAATTGTACTGCTTCTGGAGACTCATCATGTCCTGCCAAACATCTTTGCTGTGGAATAAACCTGCAGTTTATTGAGTTCTGATCTTGATCTGAAGGTCATTGTGCAGTACCAGTAACCTGCTCATTTCACAATATGTATTTTCCAGCATCACGTGAATACTCTGAGATTCAGAGTTTTATGAAGTTGTGCAATAAATAGTAAAAGACCAAGAGGGAAAAAACAGACTAAAAGCTTCGTGTGAACAGTTAACTTCCTTGAGATATGACCTTGATGATGCTAAATTTAGCCTCAAGAAACCTTGATCCTCTTTTGTTTTTTTTTGTTTTCTAAAAATGAAAGCAGTTCTTAATGCCCTCTGTGCCTGGATTCATTCAGCTGTTCTTGAGGAGGTCTGACTTCACCTGGGTCCATCCTCCCATTTTACCAGTTTGGTAAAGATTCATTATTTCTGGTTCCTTTTTTCTCTCTTGTGAGCAAAAAAAAAAAAAAAAACACCCTTGTGAACTAGAGGTGAACTTTGGTCATCTTACTACACATATTATGCTGAATGTCAGACAGAACATGTGTTGGGCAGCCACACTTGTCTGCAACAGACCTGATTAGTTTCCCTATCAGTATGAGAACAAATCAAGTCTACAACCTGTCCTGAGCAGGGGAGGAATGGAGCTAGGGATTTTCCCCAAACTCTTATTGAACTTGCACATCTTGATAGCCTTGTTTGTCTCAGCAAACTGACTGTCTTTCCCTTCTCCATTAGTGCAAGGCAGGAAGGTGAGGCACGTTGAACACATGCAGTAGACCTGAAGTCTGACAGAAATGTCAAACACTCTTTTTGCCCACAGTGGCTGCCCATTACTATGGATACATACAGACAACTGTGGTTGCACTCTAATGGCTTTAATGAGATACTGGCTGTTAGCTGATACAGGTTGACTGGTGGTCTGCATGCTCCTGGCTCATTGCACCAGCAGAGTGTAGCTGCTTTGCAGTTGGACAATAAAACATGTTTGGATAGTTTTCAAAGGGCTGAATGCATACACACTTGATGCTGGCAAAGTAATTCCTCAGCCTGTCATTGTCTCGAGGTTTCCTTCATATGGCAAGAACTGTACCTTGATTGTGTTGGTAGTGAAATTGTGTAGAGACAACTCCTCACCCAGCTGTGTTTCTTTTTTAAATAGCATTTGAAATGAAGTCGTCTCAAGTATTCTCACCAGGCCACAGAACGGACCAAAGCATCGCGGCTGGTGACAGTATCTTGTCTTCTCAATCTATTGACTTCACCCAGGATGAAGTAAATGGGCAAACTCATAGGTATGATTTATTCAGCTGAGTATCTGGAAGTGCAAGGGGAGTCTGAGGGGACTTACCAGCTAATTCCATGCTGCTGTAAAGACAATCTGTGAAGTCATTTGATGTATGATGTAGTCTGGTCTGAGACAGTTGTGGTGGCGTTTGCCAAACAAAATACCCTTAGCTGTGCCAGAGGCAGCTGTTCATTTTCTAAGCATCTGGTCCAGAATGGGAGAAATCTCAAGCAAGTGAGTATTAATGGGCTTCACATGTATGCACAACGCACTCTTCTGCAAAAAAAATATTCCTGGTTGCTTCCTTAGATGACTTGACTCTAACCCACAAAAAGTCATTTATTAGTAAAGAAGTAGGTAGGACTGTGGGAACATGGCAGGAATCAACTTGCAGAGGGAAGAAAAAATATTCATTTAAGTGGATTCAGAGTGTTTAAACATGCTGGCCTGCCAGTACTGCTGACCAGAGTCCCTGATTTATCCACTAGACTAGTGTAGCAAGGCAAGCGATATTGTGAGTTCTCGTAGCAATGGGTTTCAACTCTTCTTTGAAACAAATTTCTCTCAAAAGATGATGAAAGGTCTTTGTTCTCTTTCTCCTGTTCATACCTTGAGCCCTCTGCGAAGCCTTTGTCACATGTAGGACTGTGATGTTATATCTTGGATGACAACTAGGAATTCATTAGCAATTGGACTGAGGTTTACCAAAGTTTTTCAGAGCCTGCATGTGTCCTTCAGACATTAACAGCTTTTTCCTATAGCTAATTTGATTGGGCCAAGTTTTAAACAGCGAGTGTACAGAAATTTTAAAAGCAAGTACATTCCAGAAGTAAAACACAGAACGGGTGGAGATGTGTTAAAGAAAAGGTTTTACCAGCTCTATGGATCTGATTTTTCAGAGGTGCTTAGTTATTTGTGTCAGTTAAAGCTTTAGCACTTCTGAAAACTGGACTCTCTGCTCAGAGCATTGTTTCCTTCTGGTCTTCATTTGCCTGTGGGTGGTTTGGTGGGTGGTGGGGTTTGGTGGGCTTTTGGTGTGAGGGTTTTGTTTGTTATTTCCCTAGTTTTGCTGTTTCCATGGTGAGATCTGGGAAATTATATATTGTCAATAAATTATCACTAGTTAGCAGCTGAAGTGCTTAGTAGTCATGTCCCATCCCAGCATTACTGGTTTTATTGAAGTTGTCTGTCCTAACAGTAGTTAAGCACATACTACTAATGCAAATAGACTATAAGGATTTTACAACCAAATTGTTTGCTTTGTGATGGAAAGAGATTATTTTTCAGGCTATGGCTTGCAAGGAGTCATACATTGGCAGCATCTTGCCTCCCAGTTTGGTGAGAGGCTTTTGCGTCTCAACAGTCGTAATCTATTATTAAAAAGAGGTTTCCCTGGTAATCTCAAATTTTGCTTCATAAATGTATGTCTGAATCTTAGTAACTGGATCTCCACCTGAAGGCACAGGTGCAGTATCCTGCAGAAGAAGATAATATCTTTTCATTGCGTGGTTCCTAAGCATGTGCACAGTAATTTGTATTTACAAACGCAGCCTCGAGTTACGGATATGGGAATGTAGCCATTCACAGTGCAGGCGAACACAGGGTTTCCTGTATCAAGAGTCCTTTGTTAACATGCTGGTGTTGCAACAGCTAAACCTGCCTCTTCATTCTTGGAAGCATACTTCTTGTTTGCAAAACAAACATTGCCGCTTTGCTCATAGTTTTGACCGCTGTAGGAGATGACTTCTTCCTACTAGGTACATAGTGAGACCTTCCTTGGAGAGGTATGTATGTGAAAGAGGGCAGAGTTGTGGTGATGAACTGGTCACTGCTATTTCCCAGCTTCCTCGGCAGTAGAAATTAGGAATTTAACTGCACAGAGATTGGTGAAATTATGCTAAATCAGCCTGAGAGAAGAATGAGGCCCAAGTGGTGACATGTCTATAGGAGTTGTTTTATTTCCACAGGAACAAATGATTGTTCTAGCCAGTGCCTGTCAGACTGGCAGCTGCCACTGCACTGCTATTCCCTGCTGGCCATGTAAGAATATAATATGTTGTGCTTTTTAGCTAGTCAAGGATAAATTTGTAATAGACTTGAGTTTACAATTGTGGCTGGTTAAAAAAGGCCTCTTTTTTTTTTTTTTTTTTTTTTATTGTGACTATGTCCAGTATCATCATCATAAAGAGTTTAAACTCTGCAGGGCCTTCTTGGGTCGCTGTCTTGCTCTTCTGATAATCTGTTAAAAAAGGACAAAAAAATCCAAGTGTATTTCTTGGAGAAAATGGCCTAACTCATCTTTGTATGTTCAAGTCCTGTCACATCTCCTGGTTGATTATTCTGATCCCAGTGTCGGTCTGTTGTGTGCTTTTTAATAAATTATTATTTCCATTTTTCCCAACAGTTGTCATCTCAGTGCAATAGCAGGTTTCTGTGTGATGTTTCTGTGTTGTAGATTTGTGTTTTTGTTAGGTTGTGTTTTGGTTTTTGTTTAAGCACTTGCTCTCAAATTACCACACCTTGACGTAAATGCTTCCTCTACCAAATATAATGGAACATTTTCCCACAGAAGATTTTGCTGCTTCTTTCTTTGTCTTATCAAGTTCTAAAGGATGCCAAATAGCAGCTTTCTGTGTTGTTCTGAGGATTCATTCCTTTCCCATCAATCTTGGCCTATTTATTGATGTAGTAAAAGATGAGGTAGTGCTGTAACACCTGGGTACATGTGGAGGCTGAGATCTGCTCTTCATCCTGCCAAAGAAACAGCAGAATTTTTTTATTATTATTTTTAAATACACACCCCCACCCCCTCCAAAACCCAAAACACACACAAAAAAAAAAAAACCCACCAACTTTACAGTATTTGCAACCAGTTTATTTCATATCATCCTTTCCTGGGGTGTTCACAAAGATGCAAGTCACCCTGTGTGGCCACTGAGTACTCTCTCTCTGGTTAAGTACAGTGACCCCGGTTACATGACTTTGCTTAGTGTATAGAAATACAGGTTTTGTTATCTATTGCTAAGGAAAAGCAGCTCATATATGGCTCAAAGTCCTGTGAAGCTCCTGGATGTTGGGGTGGGGTTTTTTTTCAAATCTATGTTATCATATCATAGTACACATAAGATAATTGGAATCCAGCTCTTGAACCAAAATGAGTGAAATGACAAACAGGCAATAACAGTGAAACTATCTCTGGAGAGAGATTATTTCAATCCCTCTGTGATCCCAGCTTGGGGTTTTATCTACCCAATCTTTTTGGTCTTTTTTTGGTGTTGTCCTGCTGGTATGTTGTCGCTGCCACCTGTGCCTTCCTCCTTTGAACTGAGACAAGTGTAATACTTGCAGTGCTGGGAGGGCTGCGGAGATGGCTCTTAGCAGACCAGTCGCATGTCTCCGTCCTTAACAGCTAGCATGTGCATATGCAAAAAAACAGACAATTAATGCTGTTTAAAATACAAGATAAACACTTGCTCATATCTCCTTGCAAGATGAGGCAGGGGTATGTAAGGGCTAATCTGCACTGACTCAGCAGCATTCTCAGGGGAGGACAGATTAAATGTCTTGAAAATCCTCCTAATCACCCTTTCTGATTGCCACAAAGGGCTCTTTTGATGGAGCTAATAACTTTCCATTTTAATCACCTGTCTTTAGATGGCACCTTTTTCCTCTCCTGCTTTTGGCTTATTTCCTTTTAAATATGTTGACCTCTTCTCATGTAGCTGTTATATCAGTTTAACCTTTTCTCCTTTAAGGAGAAAATTGACTCACTAAAGCAAACACGAATATAGATTCATAATTATTTGAGGGATAGGCTAGTTCCTGGTAGCCTCCATTTCTGTGCCTGGGAAATGCGTTGATGAGGGAGCTGGGAAGGACAGTGCATCCTCATGCCGTCACAGACTGAGCTGCAGAGAATGACATTCTTGCTGCACATCCGGAGTGTGAAACAGCACCAGCTGTTCTACGTTCCTGGTGTGAACAAGGAACCTGTGTGCGTAAGGAACTTATGTCATAGATGTCATCACAGCCTTTTACTCTTTTGGAAAAGCCTTCTGGGAGCCAAGGAGCTGCCTGTGTCTGTCAATTGTCACCTATACCTGGGAGAAGTAACAGCGTCTGTGCCCTAAAATGATGTATTTTTGTGCTGTAGGGTATCTATCTCATTTCTGCACCTCAGAGTGAGTCTGTGTGTGTGATAAACACAGCAGAAAACAAGCTAAAGGTCTGTTAGTTGTTTGCTGGTGGCTTAACTGAACCTCTTCAATCCTGTTGTCCGAAGAGTCAGGTTTGAGTAGGATAGACAGGCTGCTAGAGCCGGGTTTAGAGGCTGGGCGGTGAGTGCGTGCCCCAGAGCAGTACCTGTGCGAATGGAAAGGAACATGGCACCAGTCTCCCTGAATTCTGAGCAGCCTGTCATGCTGTTTCAGCATGTACTCCACGATTCACTTACTTGCAGACTTACTACGCGTACATACTTCTCCATGTACTGCTAACCCTCTCCATCTCCTCCTACAGCGAGTTTCCCTCAGCCTTCATCAGCAAACCGAAGATCCCCCGCACTCCTGAAGTGCAAAGTGCCAGCCCTAGAAAGGGGAAAATCCCAGCCGTTGCACCCCAGTTCTCTCAGTCTGGACCCCAACAAATAAGTCGCCCCAGCTCCTCGGGATCGTCCACAAGAAGCAGACAGAGTAAGTGGAAAAAGTCATGGCTCTGGCTGTCAGTCTTTGGGCTGGGAAAGGAGGCAGCGCTGTAGGAGCTCTCCAGGAATGAAGTCGTGGGCTTTAAATGTGCCAGGAGTATGTGACATTGTACTTGTCGCTTGCAGGATGCACAACCATATATCCTGCTGAACACTGCTCCTATTGCCAGGCACGTGAGCAGTTGAGAGATGTGTTTTTCCTGATTCTGCATGAAGTGACCCAAATTCTTGGAAGTTTAGGGGGAAGCTTCTAGTCTTGGATTAAACTTCCTCTAGATATGATTAGACTTTCTCCTTTTCTTTAGATATTTGGTTACTCTACTGTTCCTTGTAACTTCTTTAATGCTGTTGAATTTGGATCCCTGGGTGTGTCCACACTGCAGCTGAATGCAGACCAGATGTCAGGCACTTCAGGAGGTGGGCTCAGGGCAGCTTAGTAAGGAGCCAGCCAAACATGGTGTGCGGCTTGAGGCAATCATCCTGCTGCTGGAGACTGCATTTAAGAACCATCTGCAAATGTTGTTGCCTGAAGATGTTTAAGCAGTACTAGTTTGCAGTGAGCTCAGAAGAGAGGATGGCCATGACTTGAGGTCAGATGGGAAGGATGGATACTTGCTTTAAGCCAGCACACATGACCAGTAAAGTGGAAATGTTCCTGTTGGATGCTTGTACAACAGCAAAATGTGCACAGTGTGAAGGCTGTGGGGTTCTCTGAGGGAGAGGGGGAAGAAAGATTAATTCTTCAGTAACGAGTAATTTTTTTCACTGGAGTGTGGATGGGACTAGCTGGACTCAGGTACAACTGAACAAAATGTCCATCATCTGTGAAAGTGGCAGGAGCAATGTGCTGTATGCTCTTAGGATACATTTGGAATAAGAATTTCAGTGATGATTATTTGATCACAGTGTAAGATCAGCTCTATTCTTTAGCTGCAACTGTTCTTGTTAAACATTTCACAAAAGCATGGGAACTCCTAGGTACCTTGCAAACCTTCCCAAGAAATATGAGGTATGTGTATATCACTAGCTCCTCATTACAAGTAGGGTAAATGAAATGTGGGTAGCAAATAACCTAGCAAATCAGGAGCAGAGCTGCAAAGAGCTTCCTAAATCTTCTGTGTTGCTCACTCACTGTCATACTATGAAGTCCCATATGTGAGGAGATGGGATGGTTTCAGTGAGGGAGTACAGGGGAGGCGACAGAAGGGAATGTCCTGGGTGGTTAAGGAAGCTTTGACCTGGAGAGTGCTTATTTGAACAGTCTCATGCTTAGGTAACACTGCCAGCTCTTCTGGCTTTACTGTTGCTGCACATGCCCTGCACTTTACCACTGACACTGGTGCTTCCTGTGATAGGAGTGCTCTTCTGTCCTGACACCCAACAGTCTGTCCCTGGTTCCTGTTTCAGTTAATTTACAAAAGCACAAGATATACAAGAGCAGCTCTGCTGGAGAAGGAAAGTGTGTGTACAACTCCTCTGTATTTCCTAGTTTCTCCAGGGCAGCTTTCTGTGCCTCCTGGGTGCCTGTGTCCTATGAAGGATGCAGCACACACGTGTTACTCTCTCTGCATCAGGTTCCTTTTCCAGTGGCATAGTGTATAACGTATTTTATTTTGAAAAATGCATTAAAGCAGAGTGTGATCAGAGTTCTACATCCCTTGAGCTTCTCTGTTGATTCAGTGTATGTAATTTGTAATTCCAGACTCTTGAGCTCTTCTAACTTACTGGGTAAGATTGGTCTTCCAGTATACCTCTTACCTGTGTCTGTGCATCCTAAAGCTGAATGTACAGTGGGCATCACATCTCACTATGTGTCCATTTACCTTTTCTCCCAAGTTGTCTGTTGGGGTTCCAGGGGATTGTTTTCTGTCTCTCCCCACATTCCATGAGACAGACCTGGTGTCTGCAATTGAATGTTAAACTCTTATCTTGCCACTAAAAATGCCAAAGAAATTATTTTGCAAACAAGTCATCTTCCTCTTGTTTTGTGTATGTGTCTCCTGCTGCCTTGTCTGCTGTCACAGAGCTCCCATTAGTTAGTGTCCTTGCAGGGCCTTTCACACAGGTTTTTACAGTAGGGAAAAGTGAGAGAAAGGTGACAAGGACCAGTTTTTTAGAGGACTAAAAAGTCCTTTAAGCACCCATGTCCAAACCTGAGGTTCTCAAAGGTGATTAAATTCCCAGTTGTTACTTAGAGGTGCAGGGAAACATCTGAAGCAGGTGAGTTCCCTAATGCTTCCCTAGTAAAGCTCTGTGCTACTGTTCCTTTAATTTCCTTATCAATAAGGCAAAAATGGAATCAGATGCACAGATAGCAGCAATTAGCAAATTTCAGCAATTGCTGCCTCCCACTTACCTGCTGCATAGATATGGAGGTTTTTACACATCAAGAGACTCTGTCCCAGTGGAAGACTGCCTTTAGCTTGTGGATTTGTTGGTATTTCTGCAGAAATACAAGCTTTTATAGCTCATAGGCATGAAGAGAAAAAGATGAGTATCTGATTGTACTTAACTTGCTGTGCTCACTTATTTTAATTTTTAGCTTGCTTTTAGTGTTTCTAGGTGTGCTTTCTGCAAACAAGTGGCTTTTACATAAACCTAGTTGAACTAGCTGGTCTGCTCCTCTTGGAGCATGGAGTGCATGGAATGCCCGAGGAATGCAGAGGAAGTACAGGTACTTCATGCAGTGAGAGCCTGAGGCCAGATTCCTGACCCAGATGTAGCCCACTGCTGCCAGCCAGAGCTCCCAAGCTGTACCTCAAAGCAAAAACCAAGCTCCTCCAAATAAAACCAGCCATGCTGGGATTTTTCCATGGTTTCCATTTCCTAGCTGGTACAGGCATGACACTGGCAGCAGGGCTAGAACATAGTGTGGACATCCATAGCTAGACTTTTTCAACTGCACATAAGTGCTCCACGTGGGTTGGATGGTTTCATTTGTCCTGTTCTTCACTCTGTATCTGTTCCAAGCTCCCCTGCACAGCCATGCCTAAACTGTTTGCAGTGTACCAAGTCCTGTACAGGGCACAGTGGAGGTAGAGTAGCACAAAAATCTCTACCAGAAGAATGACAAAATATTTTTTGGGAGGAGTGTGACGTGGCCCTGGTGACTCCCTGCTCCTCCACAAGTTCTTCCAGTGCCCCCTGACAGCTGGTTGCCACAAATATGTCCTGCATTTATAAGCTGCAGCATCAGTGGTTAAGGTGCCTTTGTGCACGCTGTGCCTGTGTCACTGCACAGGTTGAACAAGTGTTGCCCGCAGGCAGCTCCTGTTTGTAATAAAACCTCCTTTCAGCTGACAGACCCTCTCTTGCTGTTTTTCTGCAGGCAGCCAGTCCTACAGGAAGTGAGAACAGTTCCTTTCCTCGAGAATCACCTGTCACATTGTTGAAGGACAGAGCCAGCTTCCTGTAATGAGCTTTGCTGGCCATCGACTGAGAAGACAGCGAGGTTACTGACACCGCACGGCGTATGCCTTGCATGGTGATTCGGGGATTATCTGATGGGATGCATCTGTTGTCATCTCTAGAGCTGGCTAAGACAAGGGCCTTGTTATTACAGTTCAAGGTCTCAGCAGCAGCCCAGGACTGATACGTGAGATGGAGATACCGAGACCGTATCCAATAGTGTACTCTACTCTAAAGTGACATTGCCACTTGCAGAGAGCAAGAGTTTCTTCTCCCTTCTGTGTCGAGAGTAAACAGCCTTTGGGGGACAATTTGTAGGACTTGGCATAGGAGTCTGACCCAGCAACTGTCTTGTTTACATACTGCTAGCTAAATAGGCTGCCACTAGCTGTTTTAAGAATTACGCCTTTGTGAATGAGTCAGGAGATCTGATCAAAGGATCTGAACTAGGAGGGGAAATGTATGCTGGATGTGCAGAGCCTCATTGCCTGGAGCAGCCTTGTGTGGAGTGAGATCTGTGTGTTGGTCACCAGAGACTGGAGAGAAAGCATTTCATCAACTTGTGATTGACTTCTGGCAGTTGCAGAACCACCATGCCAGTACCCACTGCAGCATCCGTGCTCAGCTCTGAGGAGCTGACCAGAAGCTTTACCTGCAGCACTCACTCCATTTCGACATTCCTACTTTGTGGGATTTTTTTTTTCTTAATTTCTTAGTTTTGCTTTTTAATTTGTGGAATGAATAATCCGGGTTTTTTCCACTGGAATGGCAAAACTTGGTTTTGTGAACAGATGGGAAGCAACTTTCTCTTTACGTGTGATTGGGGACGACTTGATTTTTGTTGCTTTGTTCTTCACTTCTGAGCAATTGCTGGTTCTGTCTTTATGGGATGTGTGCTGGTCATAAGTATGAAGTGCTGTCTAGGCAGGAGAGGTCAAGAGGCCCTCCTCTAAATAAAAAGCCAGCAGTTAGTGCTGCCAGCGAATTATGAAGCTAGTGCTGTTTGTTCTTTCTCTCAAACACAACAGTGACCAGGAAACTCCAAAGTCTTCACTGGGGGTTGGCTTTTCAAGTAACATCCCCTCTTGTGACACCACTGTTAGAACAGCAGCAACAGCTTTTCCAGAAATGCAGTTTACCTTGGAACTCAACTGCCACTGAGGCAGGAATGCATAAAAAGCAGGGAGTGCATTTCCCATGGACAGACTTCAAAAGCAAATGCTTTAAGAGGTACAAAAAGGAGAAGGTAAGGCTTTTGTTTAGGAGTTCCACCTTGAGAACAAACAAGCGGAAGGCTGCCTGAGAGGTAAAGCAACTGCAATAGCAATGCCACTTTCCCCTAGAGTAAAGAGTTGTAAAGCCACCAGTCATTTCCATAGGGCCAGAAGGAAGCTTTATGCTTCTGCTGAGACCTTGAATTGTGCCTCCTGGTGTGTTGTAGCAACTGAACAGGCAAGGCCAGTGATGGGTGGTGTAGTTGCCGTGAGACCCACCAACACCGGTGGCCATGAGTCAGTTGTTTGCAGGAAGCGATGCCACACGCAAGCTTATGTAACCCCTATGGATAATAGCCTTTAAATTGGCATCAGTATCCTTCCCAGGAGAGGACATCCCCCAGTTTAAAGTCCAGTCATATTTACCCAGAAGCTACAATTTACTGCTTGGTAACTCCAGGCCTAACAAAGCTGGCAGTGTGTGGGTGTTGCTGTAACCCCCAGGCTACAGAAGAGGTAAAGGGACTCTAGGCACCTGGTAGCCCCTCGTGCTTAGGTTAACCCAGCTCTGAGTTGTTAAACACAATTCATGGAAAAATGCCCTGTGCTTCACAAAAGGCTGTTAGGGGAAACAGCAATAAAACCTCACCTGGTGGTTTTCCAGGGTAGGCAGCTTGTCTTTTTCCTCTGGAATGCCCTCTTTACTCCAGCATGCAGTATCAATGGCTGGGCTGTTAACACTGACGTGCTAAGCATGGCCATTTGCATATGTGGATGACACAGAATGCTCTAGCTGTTAAGCTTTATTTATTCTGCAGCAGCGCTGAGCTTCATTTCGGAGCAGACCCGATTCTTGGAGATTCTTGCAGAGCAGCTTTTGAAAAACGCAGACTATTTATTTTTTTGGGTGCAGGGAGAGGGGGGGGAAGGCATCCAAAAACCTCACTGGCTTTACCATTAGTTGAGTTCAAAATTGTCCCATTCAGTAAAAGTCAGCTGAAGGAGATGGGTAGGGGCCCTCCAGCAGATCAAGACTGGTGAAAAACAAAAGCATCTTGCAGAACTGGACTGGAGGGAACAGGCTGAGGTGTAGCTACTTGGGTATTTGTTTCTTGAGGGGCCTGTTGCAACACAGAGCTCTGTATGTACCTTTTGCCATGTTCAGCTCTTTGATGTTTTGGAGTAGGAGTGTAGAGGTGGAGAACTGTGAAACTGTTGTTAATGCTGAAGAAACTTGGTTTTCCAAGTACTTGAGGGAAACTGTGGGTAGGCTTAGAAATAAATTAGCTGAGTGGTAATTTGTGAGATCGACAAGGTAATGTGGCTTCCCTTTCACTGTCTCCTTCACAAAAAGCCCCTGTGATGCCTGTCACAACCTTTTGAAGCTGATGAAAAGTGGTGATTCTGCCGTTGTTGGAAGGTCCCAGGGCAGAGGTCAGTAGCGCACACGTAGCAAATTCTGCACCTCACTCTCAAAAGTTGTTCGGTGTCTCTTTGTTCAGGCCGTGCAGAGGCTGTTGCCAGATACAGCACCACCCTGGCAAATTCATAACGGGAGCAGTGGAGGTTGCTGACATGAACGAGGGGGGTGTGATTGTGCTGAAACCGGCCGAGGTTTGTTTGCAGTGAGCAAACACACTCACTGACCATGACACCCGGATCCGCGAGGGAAGCTTCTGGGACCAAAGCGCTGCGTGGTGCTCACATGCTTCTTGGATAGAACTTCTCCATATTCAATCTAGTTTTGCTTGTGAGCAGTGCTGTATGAGACACAAGCTTGCCTGTATCTATTTCAAGTCGAGTGGAGGGCTATAGTTCTATACAAACACTTCAAGATTATCTAGGCATGAGGAGGTAAAAAGGCTTCTAAGTGAATGGTGGTTTGGGCTTTTTTTTTTCCTTGATAGGCTTGTTTGGGGCTTCACAAGGGTGTGCAATTGTTTGCATTTGGCTGTGTTCTATAATTGACCAATTCTGTCCCCAATAGTTTTTTCTCCACCTGAGCTGAAAACACAGGTCCCTTCTGTTCAGCCTGGCCCCCTCTGCAGAGGTAGCTTTGTTTGCTCAGAAGTGTTGCAAAGCAGACATAAACCACTCGTTGTTCACAGGCTTTCAGGAGGAGAGCCCAGGTATGTGGGATGCCACCGGTGACATTGCTTTGGTGTCAGAAGCATTATTTGTTGGCGGGTTTAAGTGTGTGGGGGAAGACACACAAGGAAGCTGTCTGGAGACAAAATATTGCCATGATTGGGAGGGATAGTGGTTGCTTGGGTTGGCTTTAAGTTGTTCCCTTTAAACAAAGTTCCACTGGCCTTTATAAAAGATGGTGTAGAGATAAAAATCACTGTGTTGCGTTTGAGTGGCAGCAGCAGAAAAGCCAACAGACAACCTTCTTTCTTCCCAGCCACTTCAGCACATCCAGATTTACCTTTAACATGGGGCTTGAATTTCTCTTTGAGCCAGAACTTGCTGGCCGTTTGGACCATCCTCACGCTTGCTTTCAGTCCGGCTCGATACTGGAGCAAGCTCTTTCCCTGGAGAGGAAATGCTGAGGGCTGGGAGGTGTGCCTTGCTCTGTGAGCGTGATCAAGGGGTGTGTGGGCCCCACAGGCCACCTGGACACACCTGGCTGTGCCATATGGCACGCTTTGCTCAAAGGCGTGCGTGGGCATGGTGAGCAAAGCGGACATAGATGTAGCCTTGTAAACCTCTGCTGGCCCCGGTGGGAGCTGGGTACCACGCTGGCTCTGTGACTAAGCCCTGCGGGTTTCTCCAGGCCAGGGTGCACTTTCCTAACCTCTGCTGCTCACAGGAATTGTAAAAGGAGCGGGACTCAAGAATTTATTGACAGGTGAGAAGTTTCAAGGCAAACAAAACAGACATTAAGACCAGACTGTTCTGGCCAAGCTGTGTGGGAATCTGCTGCTCACAGGTTTTTAAAAGAAACCAGGTTCTGGGTGCGGAACATAGAATGTTGTCCTACTGAGTTATCAGACCAGTAATTCTTCTAGCCTGGCATCCTGTCAGTGGTTGGGATCTGATGTTTCAAAGCAGCTCTTTTCCCAACTCAAGGCTGCTTTCTACCCTGCAGTGGAAAGGACATTGTTACAAGACCACCATCCAAATTTCTCCTCTTGAAGTTTCTGATGCTCTCCAAACAACAGACTGAGTGGCACACCCTGGGACATCTAATAACTTTTTGGAACGTGTTCTCCTTTTATTACAAGTCCTCTCAGCAGTCCTTGGCGCATTACCCAAGTTTCCAAGAAACAAGGGCGGTAATTTATTGCAGTGAAAGTTAAAACGCTTCATACGAATGGTAAGAAATCTAGGTGACAGCTTTAAATGTTTGTTTTGCTCTTATCTTCTTCAAATATGGGAAATCATGTTCTGATATGATTTTAAGTCTGCAGTTTTGAGGAGTGTCAGTTACTCAGTTCACTCTCAGTGTGAGTGACCTAGCACTGTATTTAATTTAGAAAATGGCTTCCGGTGTGCCGTGCTGGTTTCCATCTTAAAAGTCTTTAAAGTTCTACTTCATGTAATTTGTTTGTCTTTTAACAATGCTGAGAGCTAATTCTGCTAAGTGAAAGAATAAACAGGACAAATAAAAGTGAGCAGGTACTTGAAACCATATGGTTTATCCTCCAGATGTTTAAGGTGTCTTATATATTAAGCTGTAGCTGACAGCTGTGAATGCTGAGGCCATCTGAAAATCAGACCACCTACTAAGGGATTTTAACAAGGTAAGGATACCTCCCTCTGTGGATCTCAAGAAAAAATCCTGGCCTTTGTAGACCCAGATTTCATCACAGACCCAGTCGTCGTCCTCTGAAGAGTGAAAAGGTTGAGCTAACGTGAGGATGGGATGTAAGTGCTGGAAATAGCAGCTCTGTGCCAAGTGATACAGTTCCTCATTCGGGCTGCCATGTGCCGGTCTGACTGCTCCCTGTATGGATCCGGTTGACTGTTGGCAGAGCCTGAATGTTTCCTGAGAATAAATCGCTGTATTGTTCATGGCTGCTCATGCACTGCCTTTTGGGAGCGTGGTTCACGTTGGTAGCAAGAAGCAGGACCATTAGGACCAAATGAATTCTTTGTTGAGCAGTGTGTCTTGCTGAAATTTTTACCCTTTTCTCCAACTACTTTCCCCTGGATGGAATTTTCAGAATCCTAACGGACTGGCTTCTATTTAAGCAGATGACTTGTTTATTTTTGGTTTTGTTACCTCAGCAGATCATGGCCTACCATGATTTTCCATGAAACTGGCTCTTCTCTTTTACTACCTCTTCCAAGTCAGCAGCTGGGAACTGAAATGCAGCAGCCATTTCACTTGAGGGAAACAATTCTGTTTGGTTTAAACCCCTTCTGTGCTCAAGCCCTCTGGAAACTGGGCTGTTTGAAAGAGCCAGAGTTTCCATCCTGATGAACTGCACCACCAGCTCTGTGCCAGGGAGCTCCAAGTTAGGAGCCACCACCTCACAGGGAGTGGTCCATGGGCAAAGTACACTGATGGTTCTCAAGGGTCCTGTCGCTCCAGCCATGCCCCAGCCATACCAGCTACAACAGCCTTCCTGTCCTCTTTCTGCCCAGACCCAGGGATTGGGACTGTCTGGAGCAGCTGTGCCAGCAGCCACGCTGCAGCTGTGGGTAAGTAATGGATTGGGAACCAGCAAACGTATGTATGTGGTAGGAGGACATGGGCAGGTTGGCCCATTACTAAGGCTTTTAGGCACTACTGCAGTACAGGAGAACAGCAAGAAGGATTTACCTTGCTTCTCCCAAAACTTACCAATTAGTCTGGTTGCCTTTTCAGTCACATGTACACAGAGCTGACCTGAAGTGTAGTGTCATCTTCTCACTCAAATTCAGGACCTGACAGTTGCAGAGCATGCCAGGTTAGATGGGGCTTTGGGCAGCCTGATCTAGTGGAGGGTGCCTCTGCCCGTGGTGGTGGGTTGGAACTAGATGATCTCTGAGGTCTCTTCCAACCCAAACCATTCTATGATTGTGTCCTGGTTTCAAGTCAGGATGGAGTTAACTTCATTTGTAGCGGCGGATGGAATGCTGAGTTTGAGAGTTAAAATGGGAGCAGTGCTGGTAACACCCTGATGTTGTCAGTTGTGTCAAGCAGTCAAGGACTTTCTCAGTTCTTCATATTTCCCTATTCATGAGAAAGGAGGGGCGAAGCCAGGACAGGTGACCCAAACTGGCCAAAGAGGATATTCCATGCCAATTCCGTCATGCTCAGTATAAAGGGGGGGATGATGGGAGGAGGAGTGGGGCGGCTCCAGGACAGGGGCGGCTCCAGGACACGGGGTTTTTCCGGGGACTATCAGGTTCTGGGATGGCTCTGGGTGGCACAGCCTGAGCTGTGGGTTCGGTGAGAAACTGCATTGTGTATCAACAGTTTCATATATTTTTGCTCTAAAGTCCTGTTGGCATTGTTATATTGTATCTTTCTGCTGTTTTAGTAAACTGTCCTTACCCCAACCCATGGGCCTTTTGGTTCTTGGTTTTGGGGTTATTTGCCCCTTCCTTTTCCCTTCCCTTGCCTCTCACCCCTCTTCCCCTTCCCCCCCTGCTCTTTTCCTTTAAAGAGCAGGCAGCTGCATGGATCTCTGCTCTCAGGTGGGGTAAAACCATGACAGATTCCACGTAGCAGAGAGCTACAAAGATGATTAAGGGCCTGGAGCATCTCCCCTATGAGGAAAGACTGAGCGAATGGGCTGTTCAGCCTTCAGGAAATACAACTGAGAGGGGATCTGATTAATGTTTATAAATATCTGAAGTGTGGGAGACAGAGGGAAATGACCAGCCCCTTCTCAGTGGTCTGTGGGGACAGGACAAGGGGCGATGGCCACAAGTTGAAGCACAGGAAGTTCCACACCAACTTTTTCACAGAGAGGGTGACAGAGCCCTGGGACAGGCTGCCCAGGGGGTGTGGAGTCTCCTTCTCTGGAGATATTCAAGACCTGTCTGGATGCCGACCTGTGCGACCTGTCCTAGGGAACCTGCTTTGGCAGGGGGGTCGGACTCAGTGATCTCTGGAGGTCCCTTCCAACCCCTACAGTTCTGTGAATTTGTGCAGAAAGAGAGAGAAAAAAAAAATTACATTTGATTCATTTTCCATGTAGTTGACAAGCTTTGAGTAGGTAAACGCCTGTTTCCTGTGCCATAGTTTCAGACCACAGCATGCTTTGGGCAGGGGCAAGGAGGAAGCATTGTAAGACCCTGTTTCTCCCTAACCCTTGTTCTCCTCATGACTCAAGATGCAAGTGGCGAGAGTGCAGGTTTTCACAAAGCTGTGCTGAGTGTTGCAGGAAGGTGGGTCTGAGTCCTTGCGAGCTTCCACAAATCTTGTTGGGTTTCCAAGGTCCTCTGAAATCACGTTTATGGCACCTAAAGCAGAAACCAGTGTCAGAAATTGTGTGGTGCTTCCCAAGTTGCTCAGAAACAACAGTGGTGAGAATCGATGTAATCTCAGGTCCCAGCAGGGCTGTGTTCCTGTGAGGGCAGAGGACAAAGTTTTTTAACTAAAACTGACCCAGGTGATCAATCCTACACGTTTGTGGCAACAATAACACGTGTGTGTGCCTGCAATCCAAACTGAAGAAAGAGATAGCCTTGCTGGAAGTCTTGTTATTTTCATTACTTGTTGCTGGTGAGATAGAAATGGGTCCTGTATTTCAACTGAGTCACGCGAGCAGCTGTGAGAAGGCAGCTAGTTTTCCACAAGCACTCGCTCTTTGATGGCAGCAGGGAATGGTTTGAGCTTCATGGAAGGCCGATTGTTTTGTTTGGGTGCCTAAATGTGGAGTTTTGGAAGAATTTGCCTCTCAGTGCATGTGTAAAAATCTGGCCCTTTATCCTGCGGCAGTGGCCTCAGCGTTCGTGTGGTTTCCTGCCTCTGCTTCCTTCCCTTGCTCTAACGTTTTGTTTTAGCATATGTGAGGGGGTGTTGCCTTATTTTTTCCTGCAATGGGAATTATTCCATAGGGCTGGATCGTGTTTGTGTGATACAGAGGCAAAAGAAGCTTTGAAAGGTGCTTGTCCCCAGCCAGAGCTCTCCAAAAATCAGCTGGGTGGTTGATGCTCACGGGCTGTAGCCCCTTTCCATTTACCTCTACCCAGCCCCTTCCTGCAGCTCAGACTTGATCCCAAAGTGAGAAAACTTGTGGATCAAGATGAAGGTGGTTTAATAGGTGTAAAGCAAAAGCTGTGTGCACCACTAGAGCAAAATAAGGAATTTATACCGCGCCTCCCACGGGCAAGCAGGTGTTCTGCTGTCTCCAGGAAAGCAGGAGCATGCACTTCATCCTGTATAATTGTTACTTAGGCAAACACCGTAACTACTCCTTTCCCCCAGTTTTTTATTGCTGAGCACATCACCCCACATGAGGGTGTCCCATTGGCAACTCAGGGTGAGCTGTCCCAGCTCTGTGCACCCCCAGCTCCTCGCACACCCCCAGCCTGCTCGCTGGTGGGGCAGCGTGAGAAACGGAGGCGGCCTTCACGCTGTGTAAGCAGTAGCTCAAGCATCCCTGCCTTATCGGCACTGTTTTGGTCCCAAACACAAAACACAGCTCTGCACCAGCTACTGCAGAGAAAACTAACTCTGTCCCAGCCCAAACCAGGACAGGGTGCAAGTGTGTTCGCTTGCATGGAAGTGGTGGGGCCACAGCCTGCTGCCCCGGAAGAGGAGAGCAGTAGGGCTCCGAGGAGGCTCTTCTGAGTGCAGCCATGTACCAGAGGAACGGGATGGGACAGCAGCAGGGGCTGGTGCAGGGCCAGCACCAGTTTCTCAGCACAGGAAGTTACACAGAGTAGAAATCAGGGTTTCCTTAGCACTTGTGGGGGGACCTGAGATGTTTGCCATCTGCTCCATCTCCAGGCAGTTCCCACCAGGCACCTCTAAATCCCCAGTCTGATCAGGAGGAAAGAGTGGGCACTGGGGCTGGGGAGCTCTGTGCCTCCAGCTGTGGGGGACTCCAAGGAAGGCTTTTTTCCCCAACATCTCTGCTCAGTTGGTCATTCCCTCACACACTGCAGCTGGATTGAAGGCAGCAGAGCTGCACTGGGCAGGGATGCTTCCTTTTCACCACTTCAGCAAAGGTTCCAGCTACTGTGGGAGCTCTTCCAAGTCAGTTCTGGGCTGACTTTTGAGCCCTGAGGAGCAGGATATAACCTTTTTCAGTTAACAAGAGGGGTTTTTTTCCCCCTGTGTCTTGTTATGAACTGATGCAACAGAGCAGCAAGGACCCCGCACACACTGCTGCCGTGCCTGGCTTGCTTTGCAGGCTTGTGCTCCGAGACAAAGAAGAGGGGGAAGCCAAAGAAGCTAAAGGCTCTGGTTTGCCAGTGTAGGGCAGGAAAGTTGTGTTTCAGCCAGGTTTATTACCAGCTTTCTGCAGGTTCTTTTACAGCAGCTCAGGTCTGGAGTTCGGCTTGCGCACCCTGAGGTGTATCCGTGCCAATTTGTTTCTGTTTGGCTCTTAACCACAGGGAACAGAAAACATACAATAGTCTGGGTGCAATAAGGATTGAATCAATACAAAATTGAGGTTGTTCCAGACAGCGTAAGAATCAGGAATAGAAACTTTACCACCACACCCACTTTCATACCTCCTTGAACATCACAAAGAAGTTGAGAAATACCTTTGTGGCTCCAGTGAGAGCTGGGCTGGGGGGTGGCTGTCTCAAATGCAAATGTCGCAGTTTAGAAGTGTCTCCTTGTTTTCATTCCTTCCAGCCTGAGAGAGCTTTACACCTGCCTCAGGGCAGGTAGGGAGACTGCCAAGGGAGATGTGGGGATGTCTCTGGGCCTCCCGCAGTGCTGGCAGCTGGGACTGGGCAGAGGTCTGGGTAAGGGTCTGCTAAAACATAGAGATGGAGTTTTAGGGATAGTCCTACTTTAATCCTTATTACTTAATCTGAAGTTCCCGGCTGCTGTTGGCAGGGGTGGCTCTTGTGATCCCTTCGTGCTGTTACATGTGCTCTTGCAGCAGGGTAGAATGGTTTGTGCAGGGTGAAGGTGCAAGGTACAACTGGGGGACCTGCAGCACTGGGCTTAGGGACCAGTCCTAGCCTGCATTTACTTTCTTTCCCAGGCAGAGCTCGAAGTATTTGTGACTTGTCAGGCTAGAAATGGATTTTGCTTGTCAGGACAACTGCAGGTCTCCTCCAGCTACGTGGTTTGGGGGAGGCAGGGGGGCATCACTCCTCCATCCTATGAGTTTCACCATGGAATAGCAAAGAAATTTGATCCTGTGCTTAAACTTGGCCTGTGCTGTGCCTGTGTCAGATGAGAGCTGTTATGGGGCATCAACCCCCAGCAGAATCCCAGCCCAGGTTTTCCTTTGTTGTACCACCCTCAGTTAAGGGTCTGCAGGGTGCTGGTGCAACACCTCACCTCTGTGCAAGGAGGTACCTCCCTCCCTTTGGCTCACAGCCTGAATTTCACCCTTTTTCCTGCCACGCTGTTTTATGCGGGTGGCATCTGGTCAGGTTTCTGTTGCTTCAGTGGGTTTGCTGGGTATTACCCAGGCAATTTATTTGGGCACAAAGGAGGAAGTGGCTTAGAGCAGGCTGGAGCTGCCTGGCCGTGCAGGAGCCAGTGACGATCAGAAGTGTGTGTTCTTCTGCCTCTCCCCTCTCTCCACACCCCTATCAGGTTATTTTCCAGATTACAGAAGGAAGAACCCCTGTGGTTTCCAGATCTCAAATCTATCAATTCTCCCTTTGCAAGCAATAAAGATAACTCCCCAAGGCCAGCTGGAAACACTGGCCTTGGCCCTGTGAGTGGCTGTTCCACGTGTCTCCAGTGGACTAGGACCTGGCTGGGGTTTGGCAGGGGCAGGGCTCCCATTCTCTGCCCCCTCGGGCACCCAGTGCTCTGCAGGGACATGTTTGCCTGTCCTTTCCCCCTTCTGTAGTGCTGGTCCCAGGGAACTGGGATGCTCTGGGTGCTATAGGACTCCCAGGGCTCTCTGTGTATTTATGTTTCATCCCTCAGGCATTCCCCCGCCACTGCCATCACCCCCCTTTGGCATCACATCTGGCACAGCTGCCTTGCCAGTGGTGCATCCTGAGGCCATCGGATCCATCCCCCCTCTCCTCAACAACACTGGGTGATGCTGGAAGGAGAAGTGGGCAGGGAGGGGAGGTGGGGGGGAGTTTTGCCAGCTGCTGTTCTGGCCTCAGCGTGATCCAGCAGCGCTTGTGCTCTGCTCAGAGGCAGTTCAGGCTCCAGTGTGGAGGGGGACTGGTGACAAGCGGTGTCCTTCCCCTGCACTGGGGCTGCAGGGCCACTGCCACCAGTCTCAGGGCTCTATGTGGCTGGTAGTTGGTGTCCGTGCACCGGCAGTTCGACCTCCTGGCTGGGTGTGCAGCTTCTGTGTGACCTTTCCCAGGTTAAGCACCACTTGCAAAACCTTCACATCTCTCCCTGGGCTTATAAATCTCAACTTTGTTTGTTGTGGCAGTTTCACTGGAGGTAGGAGCTTTCCTACTGAAGCCTGGCAAACACCCAGAGGGGAAGGTGGCTGCAACAGCACATCTCTGCCCTTCAGACACCGCATTCCTCTTGAGATCTTGAGATTTCACCTCTCTCACCCTAGGCACACCCAGCCCCTGGGCAGTGTCCATCTTCTGTCCCCTCTGAGGAGAGATGCCTGGGACAGGACAGAGTGGAGACTCATCAGGGAGGGAGACTCAGAGACTCATCAGAGAGGGGATGCCCCTGAGCCATGCCATCCGCCTCTTGCAGCTTCTAGTCAGGGTTGCAGGCTTTTTCCTGCTCTCAGACCTGTTCCCTGACCCAGAGCTGAGCTCGATGCAGGTTCCTGTGCTCTGTGGGTGTCAATTGGCACAGCTTCAGCAATACTGGGGACCCTGCAATGCTGGCAGGGGTGTGAGGGTCAGCCCCTTCATGTTGGTGCAATGATGGTGGCCTTCCTGGCACATGGACACACATGTTTCTGCCCCTGCTATGGAGGTGACACTACTTTTTTGGGGGGGTGGGGGGATGACTACTTTTTCAGGTAGAGTATTTTGGTAAACTGAAAAGAAAATCACAGGCAAAAAAGGCAGGAGGAAGGAAGCAGATGAAGTACCTGCAGCCTCGTGCAGAGGTTTGTGCATGTGTGTGTCACCCATGCTTGCAGCTGTTCGCCTTTTTCTTTGTGCCCCTTGGGATGTGTACACCTTCCTGGGGGGCTGTGACCGCTAAGAAGCCCTGAGGCTAGGCTGTGGCAGTGGGTAGGGCCCTTTCTGGAGGCCACCCTACCCTGCAACACCACGTGTGGACTTCCCTGGGCTCCAGCGCTTCACCCCAGGCCACAAGGTAAGAGTCCCTGGGAGGGCTCAGGGTTCCCTGGTGTGAGTGGGACCCCGAGCCAGCACAGAGGATGGTGCTGTCCCAGGGACAGCGTGCCCACAGCCCTCTCCCCACATGGCCCCAGCCCCGAGGAGCTGGTTCTGTGCGGTGATTGTCCAGTAGCAGCTCAGATCAAGGATTTTGCAAGGTTTCCAGGCACAGGGGTGGTGTTTGGTGGTGCCCACCCTGCTGCCAGCCAGGAGCTGGGGAACAGAGGAGCCCCTTCTCTGCCTCCCCCTCCCCAGGCAGCAGACAGAGCTCTGCTGTTGGTCAGAAAAGGTTTGGTGAAGGCAGAAGGGAGGAAAAGGCTCCTGGCAGGTTTTGTCTGTCGGAGCCAAGAACAGCCCCGTTAGGAGCTTATGATCCCTTTTTTTTCCCCTTTCAAAGACATCTCTTTATTTCTTGTTAGGCTGCTGGCCGGTGCTCAAAGGGACCCGGGCTGCGGGTCCATCCCAGCCAGGCGGCCGCTTGCTTGTGCCTCATCCCGGCCCAGCTCACGCCAGGAAGGGCTTCGGCCTCTCCGCCGTGAAAGCCGCTCTCTGAGCAGGGCCGCGGATGTCTCCCCTTGGCCAGGGGCCTGCGCCGGCAGCGGGCGCTGGGAGGGGGGCTCGGCACGCCGGCGCTGGGAAGACTGGGGCAGTGTTTGGGGCCGAGGGCTGCTGAAAGGGCTCAGTGTGTGCGGAGGGTGAGTCACCCGGGCTGGAGGCAGCTGGGCGCTGGTGGAGGAGAGCAGCAGAGAGCTGCTGCAGGAGGGGCCGCGGCTCCAGGAAAAGGCGGTGAAATTAATATCATTAGTGTGGAGCAGAGGCAGAAGGAGCCGGGGAAAGTGGGAGGCTGGGAGGTGGCTTTTCTAGGGGCAGAGGGGTTTGAGGGACCCTTGTGTCACACCTGGGGTGTGTATGGGGTCAGGGGGGGAGAGGGCAGCCAATGCTGAGTCTGTCTGCCTCCTGGCACTTCACTTAACCTTGGCCTGGCTCTGGGTGTCAAACTGAAACAGAGCCTGCGGAAGGGCTGGGAGAGCCCCACAAAGCTCTGCAAGGTCCTCAGGACAAGGAGCTGCCTTGTGTCACACTTCAAAGCCCCAAGCACCAGTTTCCAGGTCTGGTGCTTCACCCTGGCTGGTGCAAAGCAGCCCTGGAGCCACCAGTTTGCTTTGGCTGTAGCTCGGGCTCAGTTTGGCCACGTGCTTCCCGGGCTGGCTGGAACACAGCTGGGCTGTGCCAGTGCCCTGCGCATCCTCAGCATCACCTCTCTGGTCCCCAGGGATGTTGCCTGCTATGGCAGGCCCAGGAGGTGGCTTGTCCTCTCCTGGTGCTGGGGTCATTGCTGGTGGCTTAGCGCCAGCCTCTAAAGGAATCTCTGCCTATTGGTGATATCCCAGGATGAGGTGGAAGTGAGATGAGAAGTAGGGAGGGTTTTCTGGTTTAGCTTAGATGCCAGCATCTGCAGGAGAGTCATGGTCCATCTGAAAAGCAAACAGCCCTGCTCACAAGGGTGCCAGCACCCTGGCATGTCTGAGGGTTAGCTGTGTCCTGCTGTATTCCAGAAGCATCCTGTGCTCCTGTGAGACACCAGCTTGTGGACAAGAAAAGAGGTTCCTTGGGGTTCAGCTTGCCCTGTCCTCGGGCTCACAGCTGCTGGGGACAGCAGGAGGCTGGGACTGATGTGGAGAGAGTGTGCTTGGAAAGGGTTCTGGTGGGGGTTAATCAGGAAATGCAAGTGAGCATTTTTATGGGGTTGTAGTTGACTGCAAACACGTGGATCTTTACTGAACACTCACACTGACATTTCCCTCTAGCACAGATAACCACAGCCCAAAAGTACCGGATCTTGCTGGATGAGCCAACAGGAAGGGTGGCTGATGGTCCTGGGCCACGTGGCCACATTCTCTGCCTCTAGACCTCCTGAAAGCCACCCTGGAGCCTGGCAATAATCATATCGGCTTACTGGCTGCCATCCTAGGACTGGGTCCTCCACCAGACCTCTAGTTTGTTGATCCATAGGGTCCCACATCTGAACTTCACGGCCATGTGTTGGCACCATGAACTGCTGGTGCTAGGGAGTGTTCCTGCCACCTCACCCCAAGGACTGATAGGTTTTGCATTCTACCCTTCCTGTGCTGTCCACCTCTCCATCCTTCCCCACCTTTCCTTAATGCTGGACAGATCTTCAAGGCCCTGGCCCCACAGGAGTGACCTCTTAGGGTGGTGCTTTTCTGTACTGTTGTCACCAGTGGCAGCAGAAGGATTAAGGGAAAGTGAAACATGATGAGAAGCTCAGTATGATGATACAAATGGGCTGGAAGGACCCATGAGAGCCATCAGTTGTCCCTCCACCCTGCAGCAGTAGCTGACTTCCCACGGTGAGGCAAGGTCCCTCCACCCAGCAGCGGTGTCTGGAGCCTCCCTGGACCAAGCTCCTAGGGATGCTGGAGCCATGGCAGCGCAGCAGGACAGTCAGCCCAACGGATGGCATGAGGCTGCGGCCACGCTCACTGTGAATCAGGGACGGAGCTGGATCCATGCATTAACTCACCGGCCATCTCAGCCCACAGCATGACTTCATCGTCGGGTGAACATCCCACCATGGAAACCAAACCTCAGGAATGCAGCTGGGTGTGCCGGCTCTCTTCTCCTCTCCCCAGGGCTCTCACAGGACTAAAATACTCCCAGGCTAGCAAATCGCTCTTCCACCTCTCCTACCAGCACCCCGAGCTGGCGGGAGGAGTGATGCCCGTGCAAGAGCCGTTCCTGGGGGTGCCACTGTAAGTGCTGGCTGCTGCCCTCCTTGCTTGTGCACACAGAAGCCAGGAGCTTGGTCATGGCCTTGATCCAGTGGCCCCAGCCAAGGGGGTGGAAGCCGGGAGCCACGCACCCTCACTCTCCCTTGCTCCATCTCTTGTGGAGAGGGACCCGCCGTGGCTGTGGCAGAGCCCCGGTTTTGGCACAGGTGCTGAGCAGCAGCGGAGTGATGAGTAACAAGGAGCAGAGAGCCTTGGGGCCAGGGATGTCTGAGTCGCCTCGGCCTCCCTCCTAAACCCATTTGGCCAGAGACAGCTAACGTGAGCGTTTCTGCATCTGCCAGCCTGGGCTGGGGCTGGGCGGGAGCGCAGGGTCTCGGCAGGCGTGCGCCGGGCCGGGGCCGTATGTTTTTCCACTTGGGCTGGAGAGGGGCCGCGGGCAGGCAGCCGCCGGGCTCAGGTGACTCCTGCGCTGCCCTTTCCATCTGACTCATGAGCGACGTCCCGAGCGCTCTCCTGCCTGACGGAAAACACGGCGCCTCGCGGCCCGTGGCTCTTGGGTCCCCGCCAGCCTCCAAGGCAGCAGGACTTCCCAGGGCTGAGAGCACAGCGTGCCAGTCCCTGAGCCCGGCCCTTCCCAGGCTGAGCTGGGACGGTGCTTTCTGGGGGCTGATGCCCAACCCGGGCTTCATGTTCAGCCTGTGCCCGGCTCTGTGGGACGGTCAGGGTGGCCAGGCAGACCAGGACAGGGCCATGGTCCCTGCAGCAGGCAGGAGGGTCTCAGCGGGCAGGGCTGCCAGCTTCAGCTCTGGTGTGACATTGCTTTGACAGCCCTCCAACCCAGGAACTTCTTCCTTCCTCCCTCTCCTCCACCTTCGCTCTTCAGGTGGGTCTGGGGTGCAAGTGGTCCTGTCCAGCAGCAAGATGTGTCCTTCCCTGCCCTTCCCAGAGCCAAGCACTCCAACCTCCTCCTCTCTGGGTCTGGGCAGCATGAAGGCGTCTCCCTTCCCAACCCCGTGTTCCCATCCCTCTTGGCTTTCTCCATCCTGATGGGCGTGTTTTCTTCACTGCCTGGATCCCATCCTGACGTGGGTTCAGGGCACAAACCCAGACCTCAGGCCTTTCTGCATGATGTTGAATTGAGTGACTAGAGGGGGGAAACTGAGGCACACTGGGGTTAAGGACTTCTTGCAGGGAGAGGCAAGCCAGGCACTCTGACTCACTGAGTCCAGCCATGGAGCCATCTCCATCGCACCACAGAGGCAGCCCCACAAGCCCTCTGCTTCTCCCATGCCCACTGCTGGAGCCACAGCATGGGGCTCCCCCTGCTCCTTCGGGAAGGGAAATGTTTTCCCTTTCCCCTCCCTTCCCTGCTTGCCAGCATGAGTCTGGTTTCCCCACGAGCTGCCGCCAAGCGCCTCTGGAACCGCTGGAAAATGCATAAAAGACCTGGGCAAGGCTGTGGTGAGGGTTACTTGCAGTCACAGCTGGATCCAGCTGCGGATTTAAAGCAACAGCACTGCCACACCGGGCTCCTCAGGAGACCCAGGCATCCCAGGGGCACAAATCCTTGGAGGAGAGGCAGTAGCATCCCTGCCAGGCAGCATCCCTGAAGCTGGAGAGGGCTGAGGAAGGGGCAGCTCAGGCAGGCAAACCCTTGGTTTGCTCCCCCGTGTTTGCTGAGCAACCCCCTGCCCGGCTCCTGAGCTCAAGGCACAAAGGGCAGGGCAGCACTTCCCTACCAGCCCCGGCTCCTGTCCCTCCTGGGGATGTACCCCCTGTCCCTTGCCTTTCCTGGGGTCAGAGGCACTCGGGGTCTCACCCCATCCTCCTTTTCCCCAGTACTATGGCTGTGGGGTCAGTCGTGTCCCCCCTCCCCACCCACATTCTCACAAAGGCAGACTAGGGCTGTAGAGGACAGCAGTGGCTTGGAGACCCCCCAAGCAGGGGAGTGCTGGCCCAGCCATTGCCCTGCAAAGCAGCTTCCCCTCTCCCATTTTTGGAAAAAAATCATGGGAGTCAGGGAAGGGAGTGATCCCAAGCAGGGCAGCAGGCATTGCTCTCTGCTGTGGCTTGGAGACTTTCAGCAGCCTCCGGTGTTTCGGTGTGAGCTGCTGTGGCTGATGGAGGGGAAGGAGAACCTGGCTTTGGGAAGGCAGAAAGCCTCCTCCAGCCCCCGAGCCAGCACAGCCCCACATTGGCAGAGGGACTGGGATGAAAATGGCCATTTGGGCTTGGTGTGAGCCCATAAAATACCCTCTCACCCCCATCCCAGCGCTCAGGGTTTGTTTTACAGCCCTGTTACCCATGGGCAAGCAGAGGCAGTGTTCTCGTGGGGGTGGCTGTCTGCTGCCATCCCACGTTAAACCCGGATGGTACGTGACGTCTGCCCCAGCCTCCAAGCTGGTAGTGTACATTCAGCAATAAACCAGGGTAATAATTAATCCCAACCGCCCCGGGGGGCTTTCTCTGAGCAAGGGCTGGTGTGGAGGCACTACCAGTGCCTGGCCATGGCCCCCAGCACCCCACGTGGGAGCAGCAATGACAGGAGAGCCTCCCAGGGTTACCCTTTACCTACTGGCATAGCCAAGGTGGTTAGAAAGTGAATGCACAGTGAGGATTAAACATCCCCTGCCCTACTGTGTCCAGGGTGTTTGCCTGCAAGAATAGAAAGACCTAAATGTGCAGCCACAGGGTGCTGCTGGTCTGGGGTAAGGCTGAGCCCTTGGTCCTGCACTGGGCACGTGGAGGGTTGGGGAGGAGAGGGCTGGTTTGGGTGTTGCCTCATGTCACAGGGCGATGAGACCTTGGCTTGTGTGGGAAACCCAGCCCAGGGACCACGGCGCTGGCACGAGTGGCCAGGAGGTGTGGGAGTTGCTGGGAGAAGAGATGAGGCTTTTTTTTCTGAGTATAATTTGTTGGAATGGAAAGAAATCAGAAGACAACACACAAAAAAAACCACCCCCCAAAAACCCCAACCCCGTAGCAGAGAAACCTTTTCCCAGTGAAACAAAACCCAATGTGGGAAAACACTGGCTGGGTCAACCTGCCACAAGCTGGTCTTCTGGGACTACATAAACTCCATAAAAAAAGCTCACTTCTTTCTTTGTACTTATTTTCTTTATATATAAAACGTTTAATTCAGGTCCACTTTGAAATGAAGAGAGGCTCCTTGAAGCAAAAAAAAGCATTGTGGTTTGCTTTGAGAACATCTAAATGTGGTGGCATCCCCCAGCCCTCGCCCTTTTCCAGCTCAGAAGCCTCAAGTCCCTGCAGGTCATCTGGCCCCATCCCCAGTGGTGACACCATGAGGGATGCTCGGGGTGGGGGGGGGAGGCGAGCATGTGGCACCGGTACCGGTTGTCAGCAGATGGGTCCTGGGAGCTGCAGAGGTGACAGGCGTTGGGAGGAAGCCAATGTTACCCTGGCCAGTACCAGGGTGTCACCTGGGAAGGTATGTGCATTACCTTGCCTTCTGCTTCCCTGCACAATGCGATGACAACGGGGACAAATGTTATTTCTCACAGGTCCCGTGCCAGCTCTCACAGGACCGCAGCAGCTCGGTGAGCATTGAGATGTCACCGGCACTGTGCAAGAAGAAGATTGGCTTTCCCATGCCCCTGCCACCCAAAAGCCTTTCTCCAGACACTCACATATCTGCCAATGGTGCCAAAAAGGCACCCGGTGCCTCCAAATTTCAGTGTAATGGCTTAGGATGAAGAAATCAGCGTGCTGGGTGCTTCAACGAAGGAGGAGTGGGACGATGGAGCCAGCTGCTTTGCTGAAGGAAGGGCTGGGCAGGAGCAGCAGGAATCTGCCAGTGTCTGGGTCTGCTCGTGGTGAAGTGATGCTGCCCTTGGCTCCAGGTTTGGGCAAACATAAAAACCCCCTCGGGTTTCACTTTTCCAAGTGCCACCATCCGCAGAGGGCTGTGGCTGGCTGGGGGTGGGGGGGGGCGGGGGGGGGGGGTGTCACCTGCTCCCGCCAGGCCATGGGAAGAGCCAAGGGGAAGGTGTGTGGAGAAGGACTTGAAAAAGGCTTTCAGTTTCACTGAAACCTTCCCCAGCCTCTCTGCTTTCCCAGGGCGAATCCGGAGACCACAGAAACTCAGGTCTGTCCTCAGCTTTTCTGTGTAACGAGGAGTGGAATGTACAACCTGCAGCTTCAGCTCGAACGGGGCACGGCCGTGCCCCGTTCCAGGCTGAGTCCTGAGCTGAAGCAGCAGGTTTTACATTCCAGCCGGGATGCCCAGGGCACTGCTGCTCTATCAGGGGCAGCCCCAGACCTGATGCTGTTTGGGGTCTGCCTGGGCAGAGCCGGGGGGGGTTATTTGAGCCAAAACCCTGCGCAGCAGCACGGGAGCATCTGGCAAGTCCCCACGCTCATGGCCCTGACACTTTGCTGCGAGGAAGCAGCCGTTGGAGAGGCAGGAGCGTGGGAGCATGGCTGGCAGAGCTGCCTGCCGCCGGCTGCCAGCAGTCCTGCTCGCCCCGCCGCAGTGACACTGGCCATGCAAGCACAGCGCTCCGGCACGCTGCACCGCAGCCAGCCCTGGGCTTGCCGGCTGGTCATGCTGATACTGGGGCATCCAGGGAGTGCTGGGAGCTCATCACACCCCTACAGCATCCGGGCATCTCCTGTGGCTGCAGCTGCTGCTCCAGAGCTGTGTTTGGGGGGTTAGTCCAGCCCCTGTGGCAGGGATGCTGCAGTCCCTGTCCCCATCGTGGCCCCGGGGCATGGTGCAAGGAGGAGATCCATGGCTACATTTTTGGGAGTTTGCTGTTCATATCCCTTTATTCCTGTTTGTGCAGTGGGGTCCCCCTCTACCATGAGCTCTTCTCTGCTGGCATGCACCTACCATCCCATCAAGCTGGTACTCAGAGTGTGGCTCTTCATCCTCTTCATCGTACCCAGCACCCTCTGTGCACCTCAGAGCCGTGATTTCCTTGGGGCCGTGAGTTCAGCAGATGATAAGGACTTTCCTGTGGGCAGTGGGAACAGACCTAAAAAGGAATCGGTGGAGGTAGGAAGGGACTTTGGTGGTGATAAGGTTGTGGGGTGCTGCAGAGCTGGTGCAACCTGTTTGGGCAATGCTTCCTGGGGGGCTTCGAAGCTCTCAGGACACAGAGCTGCAGGGCGTGGGCTGAGCTGCTGTGGTGGGAAAGAGATAACCTGAGATAAGGAGAGGGTCTGGAGGCAGCAATGCACCTTTCCTGCCCAAACTGAGCTGGACTTGGGGTTTTCTTAGCACTGGGCCAAATGCTGTTTGTGCAGCATGTTGCATGGGTCCCACTGTGTGTCCAGCCTCTGAACAGAGGAGACAGTCCCCTGACAAGTGCAGTGTGTCCAGGGGACTGTGGGAGCTGTGGGAGACCCCGGCCCTCAGCACTCACACAGAACGCAGAGGGGCTGTGGGGAAAGGGGCTGGGATATCTCTGCTGGTCAGGAAAGGAAATATCCCAAAGGATTTCCTGTGGGCTTCCCAGCCTGGATTTGTGGTTGATATGTGCTGCTGGTGGGGATGGGAGGATCACAAAAAGGGAAGGGAAATGAGAAATTTCATGGCTGAAAAAGACCCTCAACCGAAATGGTGCATTTAAAAGGGAAGGAGAATCTGAAATCTGCATCTCAGCAGACAGTGGGATGTCCCAGCTGGTACGGCTGCAGCAGGGGTGCTGGCGACACACTGCTCCAAACCTTCTGGAGGAAGAGTTAGGACACCTGGCCTTCCTGTGGTGCTGGTGGGAATTTGACCCATGAGACAGGTCCAGGCAGACACCAGGCGTGGGTGCCAGGAGAGGTGAGGGTCCTCAGTAAGCTGTGGGTTCCAGGAGAGGTGTCACTCCATTGCTCCCAAACGATGCTGCGCACAGAGGCTTAGCTGGGATCTCAGTGTCCCTGTGAGAAACTGGGGCTGGGTCCCAGGTCCCTTCTGGTCACCTGCCTGTGTCGGGGGAGGGGGGTGGGAGTGGGGAGGAGGGGGGGCCCAAAAAGTAAAAAGCACCCACGTTCCTTTTGCAGAAATCCAGCCCCAGCTGCCAAAGGCACCTCTCCCGGGGAGCACTGGGATCCCCTTCCCATAACTGGGAGGCTTTGCGGTTAGCAGCTGGGGGCTGGGCACCCCGCAGAGGGGCTGTGCCTGAGGTCCAGAAGGGTGGTAACCCTCCAGGTTCCATCAGCAGGGAGGAGGGTCTCCAAGGGGGTTGTGGTGTATCGCCCTTAGACTCCTTCCCCTGCCAGCAGCGGGGAGCCCTCTGCCTGCCGGGGCGGCTGGGGCGGGGCGGGGTGGGGGGCAGAGGGGCAGGGCAAGAGTTAACCTACCTGCTCTGCCATCTCCCTTGGCTCCACCTCGGAGAGGAGGGAAGAGAAAAGGGAAAGAAAGTAGGGGAGGTGGGGGGAAGCAGAGGAAGAGGAAGAGGGCAGAGAGAAGCGCCCGGACCGCGGGCAGCCCCGGCCAGCAGCGGAGCGGCCGCCCCGTCCCACTCCCAGCATGTTCCAGTGGTGAGTGCCGCCGGGGAGCGGGGAGCCCCGGCCCCGCTCCTGCCCCGCTCCTGTCCCCCTCCTGCCCCGCTCCTACCCCGCCCCAGCACTATCTGAGCCCCGGTGTCCCCTGCCTTCCGCTCCCGCCGCCCGGCATCGCCGTCCCGGCGCTGCGCCCTGCCCGAATCCCGGGAGGCTGCGGGCTCCCGTCTCTCACGGGTCCTTCCCGAGGGATGCCCCGGTCCCCTCCGCACCGGGTCCCTTTGAGGGGTGCCCCGCTCCCGTCCCTTCTGAGGGGTGCCCCGGGAGCGGCCAAAGGGAGGCTTTGGTGGGGAGGCTGCGGGTGGGGAAGGAACAAAGGACGTGCCGCGTCCCCTGTCCGTCTGTCCCCATCCCGCTCCCTCCCGCCCCGGCTCTGCAGAGGGCTCCCGGGGGAGGGGAGGATCCTCCTCCATCACCCCCGGGCTGGGGTACCCCGGGGGAGGCTTTCTGGGGTGTCCGCTCCCAGCGCAAACCTCACTCCATTCCCGGAGCTCCGGCCCGGCGGGAGCGGGGACGGGGTCTCCGCGCAGTCACTGACCCCCCCTTCCCCTGGGATGCCTTTTCCAGCCCTTCCCTGCAACGGGACGGTTTGTGTGGCGGGTCCGGGGAGCGCGGGGCCGTGGGGCAGCCAGACCTGCCCCAGGGGTCCCTGTCCCACGGCAAGGCCAGCCTGGGGGGCAGATGCCCACGGCGGTGAAACATCCAGGGGCTCGGCTCTCATCCCTCCTTCCCCAGCCCTGTGCTTTTACCACCTAGACGGTTTTTGTAAGAAGGAGACGTGTCCTCAGACCCCCCACCGGGACTGGGGACAACCGTCCTGAGCCGGGGCCCTGCCTGCACCCAGCCGGCACGGCGGCTTTTGGAGACATTTGGGCGCTTTGTGCTCAGCCTCTGCCCCCTAGATAAGACCCCCCTCTCCCAAGCCCTTGGCACCACCAACAGAAAGGGCTCTATACTGGCCGTGCCTCCGCCGGCTCGGTGACTGGGTCTAATTGAGGGGGCCAGAAAAATCCAAACAAATAGATAGCCCTGGCCGGTCAAAGAGGTTTTCATGAGCATCAAAAGTGGCTGTGTGCCCCTCTGGGGACCGGGGATGGAGAGCGCCAGCCCCCCGGGGGGCACCACCACCTGAAAGGGAAACTTGCCCGCCTCTAATTTGGGGTTTCTGTGTAACCTCCCGGGGCTGCGCCCCGTCGTGGTGTGGCCATCTCACAGAGAGGCTTTTGAGCTTTTCCTGGTGGAGAAGAGGGAAGCGGACGAGAGGGTTTGGGGCCCTTTCAAAGCTCCGACGTGGTGGTTGGGGCAGCCAGTCCTGGGTGGCGCCGGTGGGAGCCCGGCCGGGATGGGGTGAGGGTTGCTGCATCCTCGGGCTCCGCAGCGCCGGGTGACCCAGGCTCTTGGGGACAGGCCTGTGCCCAGGAGGAGGGTGCTGTAGTTTAGCAGGGTGATTTCTCTGGGAGGGCAGCGAACCTGAAGAGACGCCCTCCCCCTCGGGAGGGGGTGTCCAGGGAGCAGGTCCTGGTTTCTCCCCCCCAAAGTACTTCCCAGCTAAAGACATGATGGAGCAGAAAGACTCAAGATCAGAAAAAAACTCCACGTGATTGTTACTCTTTTGGTCCCCCCCAAATACTTGGGGTTTGTGGCTCAGGGTCCCTCCAGTTCCCATCGCTTTCCTACCAGTGCAGGGATGGGAATTTCTGTGGGGCAGAAGGGCAGCCACGAGGCTCACGGCTTCTGCTGGACCCAGTGGTGCCCCCCTGGTTTGCAAAGTCATACCTATAGGTGAAATCCCAAATAGACAGCTCTGCCCTCACCCCCAGGGCAGGGGTTGGAATAAAAAGCAGCTCCTCTCTCCGGCAGCCAAAGCCTGCCAAAGGTGGGACCCCTCCATGCCAGTTAGCACAGCCCTATCTATGCAAATTCTTTATAAACCTCTAATCAGTAATTCCCTGTCCACGTCCTTCAGGCTGTCCTTGGGATGGTGGGGAGTGCAGGGATGGGGTGGTGGAGAGTGCAGGGATGGGATGGGGTGGGGTGGGATGGGATTGGGGGGCAGCAAGGATGGAATGTCAGGATGGGGTTGGTGCAATGTTGAGAGGGGGTGGGTACACTACACAGGGGAAGCTGGGGTTATTTCTGCTGCAGTGCCAGGTACCAACAAGAGGCTTCAACCATTGCTTGGCTGGGCAGGGGTTAAAGTTGCCACTGTTTTGTCCAGAAGGGTTTCTAAGAACAACCTCAGAGGTGTGTACCCAGGGCTGGAAAGGGTCATGGGCTGGTGAGATCTAATCAGAACTGGTCCTTCATCAGTCTCAGATGAGTGGCCACATATAAAACCAGCGAGGGAATATCTATCCATTTGCCTGTAATTGCTTATTTCCACGCTCACTCTCATAGTCCACGCTTGTGATCACAGTTTTCCCACGTAAATGCAGGGCTGAAAAATTCTCTGAGCTTGGGGGTGAAGCTGAAGATGGGAGCTCCCAAAAGCTCCTGGTTCTCCTGGTTCCCAACTGGGGTTCCCAAGTGGCCAAAGTCCCCAAGAGCAAAGCTGTTCCCTGCCCCGGGGAGGCTAAGGGACATTGGGGTGTCCTATCAAGCAGGTGCTTTGGTGCTGCCTGTGCTCCAAATCCCCACAGCTTCCAGGAGGTGCTGATCACAACAGCCCCCCCGCCCCCTACTCCCACCCCTAGGCCCATAAGCGGGTTTGTTTGATTGTTTGTTTGTAATTTGGAAGTTACTTGGGTTAAATGTTTCAGCTTTCAGCCCCTAGCTCCTTCCCTGCAGGTACCATCTGCCTGGTAGAGATGATCTTCAGTCTTTCTGGCCGTTACAGGAGACTGAAGGCTGTCCCCAACGGGTGGCACTTGCTTCTGTCACCAAGAAGACAGGCACAGGGGAGCCACAACTCAGGGAAAGGGGCTCTGGGGGTCACTGAGCACTTTGTGTGCCCTCTACATGTGGGCAGCCGGAGATGGGGCTGCCCTGGAAGCCATCAGGACCCCTGTGGGCACATGGAGCCCAGCTGTCGCCCTCCCCCTGCCGTGCCTGGTGCTCATTTGCACAGGGAGATGGCCGCAGGCAGCTGGAGCAAGCAGGAGCTCGTGGGAGGAAATTGGTGCAGAGAGCCAGCCGGACTTGGAGGGGAGCTGGGAGCTTGAGGGCAACACGGTGCAGGATGGGCAAGAACAGGCAGTTCCTCCCCCCGTGACAGCAGGTCAAGACACCCACCTTACACTGGTGAAAAAGTGGGTTGGGGGTATTTGTGCTGTCCCAAGGATGCAGGAGGGTCCCCGGCAGTCTCCAGGGTTTGTCCCAGGGGCCAGCAGCTTCCCCTGGCCATGGGTCGCAGCAGGGAGGTGGGATGACCCTGCAAAGGGTCAGGTTTGCTCTACCCACCCCCATGATCCCCCATGCACCCTGGACATGCAGATACCTGGTTTGCTGCAGGCTGAGAAAATCCACTTCCCGACTTGAGCTCTGGAGCGCTGCAGTTCCCCAGCGGCGCAGCCACCACCCTGCTCCTCATCCCAGCAAAGCCAAGCAGCAGGTCCCAACAGCCACCCGAAACGCCCAGCACTTCCCCCAGAAATGCCGGTTCCTGAGGCAGATACAAAGCTGGGAGGGGGTGGGGAACTTCTTTTTCCCACCAGCCCATGAAGTTCATCTCAGCTGGTGTTTTTTGGGTCCTGAGCTGCCATTTTGCAATGAAACGGTGATGCCCGTTTTGCGGCGGCTCCTGACACCTTCCTGGCTCCGGCGTCTCCGCCTTGTGTAACCTGTGATGTGGGTCTGTGGCCCAGGGCTCTGGAGCTAATGCTTCCATGGGAAAAGACAGCTTCCTGCTGCTCTTGTCCCGCAGCTTTCAGATGGCTGAAGCAGGGGTTTCCCTGGGGAGCCTCCTCCGAAACAGCTGCTTTGCTGAAGCCATCATCCTGATTTCCTCACTCTCTCTTTCTCCCTCTCTCTCTCTCTCTCTCTCAACCCAGTTTCTTCTTTCCCACGAACCCACTCCAGCTCTTTGCAGAGATATGTGGGTACCAGAGCAACACCACAGCCATGTCATGTCCCTGCAGGTGACTGTGGCCTCAGAGCCACCCCACAAGCAGGATGAAGGTGAAAAGAGTGTGTGGGGCATGTGTCCCACAGCTCTTCCCACAATGCTCCTGCCTTGCCAAAAGGTGATGGGGCACAGATCACCTCTCCAGGAGGTGATTTTGCAGCACAGCTTGCAGTTTCCTGCCCTTAACAGCCCCCTTCTCATCCCTTTAGGAAGAAGACCATCTACAAAACAGTGTGCCTCTCCTTCTTGCTGGTGATCACGGTGACAGTTCTGCAACGGGGAATGGCGCCCAGCCAGTTCATGCAGGGCCAGCAGCAGAAAGAGGTGTCCCCTCCAGAGCCCCTGAAAACGCAGAAGAGGAACAACGCCTTCTCCATGACCAGCACCTTCTGGAAAAGCAAGAAAGAGAAAGCTCTGGTGAAGGAGGAGGAGGAGGAGACCGTGACGGCAAAGCAGGAGAAATCCTGGGATGTCACCACTACCAACTGCTCGGCCAACCAGAACTTCAGCAAGGTGGACTGGTTCAAAGGGCTGGAGCCCAACTTCCAGCAGTTCCTGCTCTATCGGCACTGCCGCTACTTCCCCATGCTGATCAACCACCCGGAGAAGTGCAGCGGGGACGTCTACCTGCTCATCGTCGTCAAGTCCATCATCACGCAGCACGACCGCCGCGAGGCCATCCGGAGGACCTGGGGCCAGGAGAAGGAGGTGTATGGCAAGAAGATCAGGACGCTGTTCTTGCTGGGCACAGCCTCCAAGGAGGAGGAGAGAGCCAACTACCAGAAACTGCTGGATTATGAGGACCACATCTATGGGGACATCTTGCAGTGGGATTTCCTGGACAGCTTCTTCAACCTCACCCTCAAGGAGGTCCATTTCCTGAAGTGGCTGAACATCTACTGCGACAATGTCCGCTTCATCTTCAAAGGTGATGATGATGTGTTTGTGAGCCCCAGCAACATCCTGGAGTTCCTGGAGGACAAGAAGGAAGGAGAGGACCTCTTTGTGGGGGATGTCCTCTACAAGGCCAGGCCGATCCGGAAGAAGGAGAACAAGTACTACATCCCCAGCGCCCTCTACAACAAAAGCCACTACCCACCCTATGCAGGGGGTGGGGGCTTCATCATGGATGGGCCCCTGGCCAAGAAGCTGCAGAAGACCTCGGAGACGCTGGAGCTGTACCCCATCGATGACGTCTTCCTGGGGATGTGCTTGGAGGTCCTCAAAGTATCACCTGTTGGGCATGAGGGCTTCAAAACTTTTGGCATTGTGAAGAACAAGAACAGCAAGATGAACAAGGAGCCGTGCTTTTTCCGGGGTATGTTGGTGGTTCATAAACTGTTGCCTCCAGAGTTGCTCCATATGTGGGACTTGGTCCATAGTAACTTGACATGCTCAAGAAAACTCAATGTCCTTTAGCTCAGACTCTCTGGAGAGCTGGGACTGGAGGGGCTGGGACAACTGATCCCTGCTCGGGGATAAGGTGAGCCTCTGCCAGTGGCACACAAGTCCTTTGGGGGCATCTCCCTCTGGGGCAATGAGGGCAGAGACACTGGGCTCACGGGCAGGGTTTGCCATGGTGTTTGTTTCTGTACTGTAACGTGGTTCACTTATCTCCAGCTGGGTTGGGGGTTGCTGAAAGAAAGAAGAGAGAGAGAAAAAAAAAAAAACAACAAAAAACCCCAAACAAACAAAAAAAACCAAACCCAAAACCCAACAGATCTGGCACAAAATTGAGAGAGAGAGAAAAGGGCAGAGGGCTTTGTGCTCTGCTTTAGGTACCACCTCCACTGAAGCATGATGAATGGTGAGATGGGGGGGAGGGAGGGCTTTTTGGAGATATTCAGGGTATCCAGGGAAGCCACTCCAAGGGAGCTGAGTGGCTTACAAGTGCATACCTCTCCCTCTCCCCCTGCCCCTCACCCCACCCCTACTCAAAAGACAAGTTGTTATCTCAGCTTTCTCTGCCATGCAAAGTTTTAATGACTTTGACCCTGTGTGCATTGGATTCACCCCTGCCCAAATTCTCTCTGTCCCCACTATGCAGCTGAGGCCAGACCTCACCACCCCCAAGCCCCCTTTAGGGTTTCAGCCAGGAGGTCGGGGGGAATTGGGGTCTTTGTCCCTAGCAGATGGTCCCAGATGTTGGTGGCTCCCTGCACCAGCCCGGCCTGCACTTGCCTCCCTGGCCCAGCTGCTGGCCTCACTGTGCGTGCACTCAGAGGAATGCACCCAGCCAAAATTCCTCAGGGATTTGTTCCTCCTGGCAGGAAAGGGAAGGGACGAGGCAGGTTGCCCTTGCCCACGGCCAAGGAAGTGGCAGAGAAACCCAGTCAGCCGTGGCTGGAGAGGCACAGGGGTTTATCACCCTGGGACCCCGGCTCAGCTGCAGGAGTCCCCAGGGCTTGGTGCAGGGCAACCCTCTCCTTGCAGCAGGACTGCCCAAGTGGGGTGCTCAGAGGGGGACATCAGCCCCTGAAGACCTATTTGGGGCGCAGCTGCAGTTTTGCAGCAAAACTGATGCTCTAGGGCAGGTGGGAGAGCGCTAGTTCTGCCCTGGCACATGGAGCAGGGTCCAAGGGGCCAAGGTGAAGAAGGGCTGGTGTTCTGCACGGATGCTGTTCCTCCCATGGTTGCTGCAGTGTTTATTCTACAGGATGAGGCCAAGGAGCGCGACAGGGAGGGGTATCACGAGACATGGCCCTTCTTTATTTGGGCTGAAAGGGTCACCCCATGAGCTGTCTAGGGGAGCCCCCAAGCCAGCTGCCGTGATGGAAACCCCCCTACACAAGAGAGACGGGGTGAAGGATGCTCTGTAGCCACTGACTGCAGCGACAGGTGTGTGCAGAGCCTGTGCCAGCAGGTGTGCCCGCTCTCCAGCACAGGCTCTGGCCCCACACATGTCCACAAGCTCAGGGCAGGGCATGCACACCCAGATGTCCCTGTGCACAGGTGGACATGCACAGCCATGGCCCCACGTGAAACACAGGCACATGTGCGCTCGCTCTCTCTCTCTCTCTCCCCCTCTCTGGTGCCAGACATTGAAAGGAAAGAATTTTGACTACCTCAAGGGTCCCCCTGTGCAGTGCCTTCTTTTTTTTTTTTCTTTTTTTTCCTTTTTTTTCCTTGTCTTAACGTGCTTTGGAAGCAGGCCCGTTTCACCTACACCTGTATGTTCCCCAGGTTAGAAAACAAACAAAAAAGGGACATAAACAAGCCAAAAAAAAGAAAAAAAAAAAGGTACCCTCCCACCAAGCCATATGCCACTTCTCAGCAGATTCCCTCATCTGCTCAGACAAGCTGTACATCTGAAGGGGTGGAAGAGAAAGAGCCTGCTGCTGCCCTGGGCTTGGCCCTTGGTACGAGGGCTGGCAGCGGTACTGTGAAATTCGGTTTGCGATGCACTCGGCGGCACCGCGGCCCCGACATTTTCGCTGCCCGCTGGGCTGAGCAGCGCACACCACTCCTCCGCTTTCCTGTCCAACCCAAGCCAGTTGGCTTCCAAATCAACACCTCCATGGTTTCTGTCAGGTACAGTCCCTCGGCTGTTCGTTTATCCTACGCACAGGGCACAGCTCTCGCTCTCCGTAGCAGTAAGGCCTGCGGCGAGCCAGGGCTGCCTGTAGACATCTCTGTTGCTCCGTGCCTGGCGGGACCTGTACAGAGAAACCCTGTAGATTTGGTGAATGTTCTTATTTCTAAATAAACTTTAAAAGATGAAGGAGAAGAAGAAGAAAAAAAAAAAACCAAACCAAAAATTCCCAAGGCCTCACTTCATGTCATTGCCAGCGGGTTTCTGCTGCTGCCCCAGCCCAGTGAATTTGGAACAGCCTAAGCAGGGGCTGCAGAGGGTAAAGCCAAAGCTTGGGGGCAGTTTGGAGCTGTGGCTGCCCTGCTCCGGCTGGCATGGCTTCCTTCCCCAGCCTGGATGGGTGTTTAACCAGGGCCAGCAGCTATTTGCTCTCTTCCATGCACTCCTGTGTGTCAAACCCAGCTGACTTTCAGATGGTCCTGGCACCCTGGGACTGGTTGGGAAGAACTGCCTTGGCAGTTCTGGAAATGACAGAACTGTAGGAGCTGGAAGGGACCTCCAGAGGTCACTGGGTGCAACCCCCTGCCAAAGCAGGTTCCCTGGGACAGAATGTACCAGTTCTGTTAAACACTCTGTCCGCCCCCCGCCCCGCTGAAGGGGTTCTCCACCTCGCTGGCCCTGTCGCCTCTCCCCGGCAGGTCCATACACCCTGCCTTCCCCCAGCCCAAGCGCCGGCCCCGTGTGACACAGCCGGGCCACAGCGCAGTGGCAGCGGGGTACACACAGCAGTGGCCGCAAAGCGGAGCGAGCTGCAGCTGCAGGGACAAACCCCACCAGGGCGGAAGAGCAAAGCAACGCAGGAGCCCACGGGTCTCGCCCCTGTGTCCAGGCGCTGCGGGCTCCGTTTCCAGGGCCAGCACCTGGCTCAGCAGCTTGACGCGGTGCTGGGGAGCGGAGGCCAGTCATCAGGACCAGCCGCCCACATCCCATGTACCGGGGCGGCTTCCCTGCGGAAGGGAGCCCCTTCCCTCTCTGGCCTGACCCAGCGCTCACTGCTCCCCAGGGGCCGCGGGGCTCGTGCTCTCGGGGCGCAGTGGGGCCGGGACGCGGCCGCGGGACGATGCTCCGGGCTGCCGCCGCCCCGCCCCGAGGAGCCGGCGGAGCGGGCGGGTGCTGCCCCCTGGCGGCCGGTCCCGCCGCCGCCACCCTCCGACCATTTGCCGCCGGGGCTCGGGCGCGGCTCTAAAATGGCTGATGGCCGGGGCTGGGGGTCAGACTCTGCTCGGGGCTCCGGCAGCACCCCGGCCGTACAGCAGCGGCAGGAAGCCGGCGCCGGGCGGTAGGAGCAGAGAAAGGGCCCTCAGGACGGGCGGGGCTGTAAGGGGGAGCTGAGAAGGGCACAGCGGGGGCACAGGCCGGAAGGAGGGGGAGCCTCTGCACCCCCCCCCCCCCCCGCCCGCCCAAGGTCACTGCGTGGTGGCAGAAGCTGGCTGGCCCAGGACACTTGAGCCCAGAGGTGCGGGTGCCAGCACTGCCCTCCCTGCACCCCGAGAGCAGCAGCCCCGCCGCTTTCCAGAGCCAGGTGCTGCAGTCACTCAAGGGCAGCGCTGGGCCTGACTGCAGGATGCCAGCTGCTAACTCCAGCCAGGGCCTAGGGCAGGACTCGGTGCCTCCATTCCCTCCTCAGGCAAGGCAGGGAGCAGTTACTGCCCCACGAAGGGCAACAGCCTTGCTCCAGTGCACAGGAGGGCTGTGAACACCAGCTGGAGTGAAGGACAAGAGGCAGGGCCTGGATGGGGGAGGATCACGCTACAGGCCCTTAGTACAAAGCAATTTACTCTTTTTTTTTTTAAAAAAAAAGTACAAAAGCAGTTCACTAGCATGCAACATCACGTACACCTCCAGTCAGAAATGTAGGGTGTAGAGCCACGGTGCTTACCTCAGCCATCACCTTCCTCTCCCCTCCTCCCTCCTGCACCACACACATACAGGTGCACAGTGCTGGGAGAGGATGTGGGCTACAGCTGAAGGACAGGAGGTGCTGCAAGTGACTGTAAGAGAAGGCTCAAGGCACCATCTCTCATGCCCCTACTTCACTGAGCAGCACAGAAGTAACACGAACCAGTTTAGGTCCTTTAATCTGTCCAAGACAGGGTGCTGAAGCACAAATGATAAAACATTCTGCATTTTTACAGCAAAAATGCTACAGAAGTTTATAGGAAAAAAAAAAATTTTGTACATGGGTAAAACATTATAAATTCAAGACAACTCACAGACAAGGGGTAAAACCCACATCTATCGCTCGTGTTTTAAAAAGTTCATTTGAATAGGCAAGCAGTCAAAACAGCTTGCTCTCTTCTCTTCCTTGAAATGAAAACTCTTGTCTTCCAAGTGGCTCACAGTGCTGCTTCGCATCTTGGAATGTCCTCCGAAGGCTCCGACAAGATAAAAGGAGAATAAAAACCCCCGGAGTCCTTTCAGATAGTCTCAGAGAGCAGGAGAAGGGAAAGGGAAGGGGAAGTTTATTCAAACTTTATCTTCTTTCCTTGCGGCTTGTGATCTCCACCGCCGCCGCCGCCTCCTCCTCTGCCCCCTCTGAAGCCACCTCCTCTACCTACAGAAAGAAAATCAGGTCAAGAAGCAGTTACAGGTATCCCTGCCCAGATACCACACTGCTGCCCTTCCAAACCCATCCCGATTCACTCAAGCACTCCATGGTGGCATGACACCATAATCCCAAGAATGGCTTGGGGTTAATTTTTGATTACCCTCCCTTAGAACAGCAGCATTTGCTCCATCTTACCTCCAAATCCTCTGCCACCACCTCTGCCACCAAATCCACCACCTCTTCCTCCTCGGCCTCCTCCTCTGCCACCACGACCACCAAATCCGCCGCCACGTTGAAATTCGCCCTTTGGCTTGGCAAAATCGAGGATCACTTTGTTGCCATCTATCTCTCCATCCTCCATGGCTTCTTTAGCTGCTTTGGCATCTTCCGGGGAGCTGAAGTCCACAAACCCAAAGCTAGGAAACAGAACAAGAGAAGACAAACTGAGGAAGCTGTGGCACCACCTACAGGCAATTGATAGCAATCCCTGGGGAAACAACACCTCCTCTGGGGCAGCCAGAGGGATGGGGACCGTGCTACTTGTACACCAGCAGTGGCTGATCGCAACGGGTGGGGAGCCGCTGTGAGCTGGCCAGCACTGGCAGTTAATGTTCTTCTCGTGCGAATCCATAGGCTGCCACGGGTTTGCTGGCAGGAAGGAGCTCATTGAGAAGGGAGTGTGTGCTGCCCTCTCCTAGCATCACAACACAACACCCTGCACTGCATCATCTGCTGGAGTGAGGCTTGTAGCAACTGAACTAACACCAGGCAAGGTTTAACGTACCCTTTAGATGATCCTGTGTCTCTGTCTGTGACTATTCTGGCACTTACAGAGCCTTCAAATGACTCTCTTAGCGTCTCCTCTGTGGTGTCCTCAGAGAGGCCTCTGACAAACAATGTTTTGCTTTGCTCTGTGGGAAGAGAATACATTCAGAGATTGGCACATCTGAGCAACGCAGCTCAACTTCACATCCAGCTTGTGTCACAGGCTCCTCCAACAGCTCACAGGGCTGAACTAACAGCTTCAGAGCCTCAACAAGAGCTTGAACACTTTCGGGGCTGCAGTTTCTCAAAATAGATGCTTGCATCTTAATAGGGGGACTAACTGGAGAGTCACTGCTGGATCAGAACTTGACTATCTAGAGGACTTAAGCAATAGTTTCATCAGCTTTTCAGATAATCAGTCATCATATCCAGCACACACACCATCAGTGTTCTACTCCACAGGCAGGCTTTTCCCCAAAAACAGCCCTAAGCTTGCACAAACAGTACACGCTCCTGCCACCGCTGTCAAGATCAAACATGGAACACATCACTTACGATTAAATCCTCCCCTTGCATTCATGTTCCCTTTCTGCCATCCTGGTGAACTGAATTCCAGCCTGATCGCTCTGCCTTCAATCTCTGTGTTGTTACAGGAATTCAGGGCCTCTTTGGCATCCTCAGCTGTGGGAAACTCTACAAACGCGTACCTGTTCGGAGAGGAAGACTTCAGTCAGCCTGGGAGCACAAGGGATCTGTGGAGCTAAGCCATTCAGGAGCCAGGAGAGGGGGCACAACATACCCTTTAGGCCTGCCCTGGTTGGTCTGTGGCATTTTGATGGAAGAAGCTTTCTTGAACAGTTCTTGGAGAGTCTCTTCTGAAGCAGCGTAGGAGAGGTTGTTGACTATTAGGGTCTTGGACTCCTTCTCTCCTCCTCCTCCTCCTATGAAGAAAATTCAGTGCTGTGAGCACAAGTTTGGAGAAGAGCAGCTCTCTCTTCCTGTCAGCACAAAAAATTCTCACTAGGGTGAGAGTAGTTGGTGCTTCTTCCTCAACCCTGTGCCTCACACCTTCAGTAAGTGGACTAGTTGTGTGTGTCCCCTTGCCCAAAATATGCAGCAGACATGAAATGCACAGGAAGCAGAGCACAGGTTGGGCAAAAGGTCCCTTCCTGAGACCTCACAGTTTTCCTGTGGTGCCCCAAGTTGCTCTATCCCTAGCAAACCTCTGAAACAAGGAGATTTAAATAATAACTGTCATTGGCATGCACATTCTTGGTCTGGAAAAGTACCTTTCTGATAATCTTGATGGCTCTTCTCACCGGTGAAGTCAATGACCATGGCACGACCATCAATCTCTGTGCCCTGCTTCTCCTGCAGAGCTTTGTTTGCATCAGCTTCTGTTTTAAACTCAATATAGGCCATCCTACAGCACAGAAAAGAACATAAGCAAATTGCCTCCTTCCAGCAACAACTAAGCCCACAGGATGGGGGAAGAACACGGAAGGAAAGCATTCACTACATCTAATGTTGCAGGTCCTTAAGGCAGCTTAAGGGTACAGGAAGCTTCAAAATTTGCCAAGAGCCTGAGGGACAGCAAACATCCACCAGCCCTCTCAGCTACTCACCCTTTGCTGTTCCCATCCTTGTTCATGACTACCCGGATTTCTAGTGCGTTTTCAAACACCTCTCTCATCTCTTCTTCAGTTAAGCGGTAGGGCAGGTTCTTGACAAACAGTGTTCTGGCATCTCTCTCTGCAGAGAGAAAAAAAGTTAATTCCACATTACTGGCTAAAAGTCCCTTCTCATCTACACCACAAGTTCAGTGAGAACCAGTGAGATGATCCAGCAGAAAATAAACCAAAGTCAGCATTCACATTTTGAGAAGCTGAAAGAGCAACTATGGTGACAATTAAGAGAAGTACGATGGCAGCTTAATTAAAGGACATTGGTTTCAGAAAACAGGTCCTAAAGCTTCCCAAGGAGACTGTTTCTTGGGATCACGCTTCCAGATGTGCAGGTCTGAACATGCCTGCCCACATGTTAGATTTGAGAAACTGTTTTCGATTCATAACCCAAAACAGGGAGACCTGCCTCAAAAGAGCAGAACAGCAGCCACTGGCAATACAGCCATGACTCCAGGTCTCTCTAACATGCACAGGTATTCAGTGTTACAGGCCATACCTTTCTTGTTTTCTTTCATGGTTTCCCTGCTCTTTGCTTTTTCCAGTTTGACTTCCAAGCCCATTAACTTCTTCCCATTCAGTTGGAGAGCTTTATCCAGATCTTCAGCAGATGAAAAGTCTACGTAGCCAAACCGCCTGGAAGAAGAGCAGCCCTTTTACACTGATCAATCTCTAGCAGCAGAGAAACCCAGAACCAGACAGAGGGGCCCCAAGCCACACTGTTAATAAATGCTAACTGGCCCAAATAATGAAAATGACAGCAGAGAACAGCAGGTCTGTATGAGGCAGCAGCTCTCCCCCTTTAGGGAGAGGCTGTGTGAAAGAGCTGGGAGCCACACAAGTCGTATACCCTGATCAGTGCTGTGCCTCTTACCCAGGTTTCATACGCTATCAAGCAACCATCCCAGCGTCCTGAAGGCAGCCTATGTCAGCAGCTACACCTCTTTAAACAAGGTTACTGCAATTGGGAGTAACAAGCAGCAAAATGCCACTGATGAACTCACTTGGAGGCACCAATTCTGACATCTAAAACTTCCATGTTCTTCTTCCCAAAGAATTCTTTGATGCCAGTCCTCAGTTCTTCATAGTCCTTGTTGGGGACCAAATTTCCAACAAAGAGGGAGAAAGGTGAAGTGGGCCCTTTAAAAAAACAACAATAACTCAGGGTTTTTTGTTTAAGGTAATTGAAAGAACTGGAAGCCAGCCTCCAGACAGCTTTAGCACATCAGCTTCTGTTTAAATGTGACATCACACTTCAGTATTAAGTCCCTTAGAATCATCATTTGTGCTGGAAACCACCCCCACTCAGCATCCCTTTACATCACAGTCCAGTAACAGTCCCTCAAACAAGCATCCTTTGACAATCCCACACCTACCATCTGTTTTCTTTTTCTTGGCCTCTGGTGCACTTTTATTGGACATTTCTTTCTTCCTCTTCCCAGGTGCTTCCTTGACAGGTTCTGTGATAAGAGAACAGGAACACTGAAATAAGCACAATGCTAAGTTTCCTGTATGGGATCAATACACTAAGCTTCACAGGAGTCATGCACAAGGCCTTCTTGTGCCACTACAACTGTTCCTCAGCCCAAAAGACCACGATAGGACAGAATTTTTGTTCAGGCATCTTCCCTGTTAAGAGATTAATGGTCCCAAAACCATTTCAACTCACTTTCATCCTCACTTTCCTCCTCGGCATCCTCTTCATCTTCATCCTCTTCATCCTCATCTTCCTCGTCCTCCTCTTCATCCTCCTCATCTTCAGAGTCTGCCTTGGCTTTCACTGGTGCAGCCTTTGCTGCAGCAGGCTTCTTCACCTGAACGGGAGTTGTGTCCATGGCTTCATCCTCAGACTCTGAAACAAGCCGAGCGCAAGATTTCAGACATGTTCAGGACTAAACCCCATTTGAAATCAAGAAAAGCTTGTGAGGTACAGCAGTGTTTTTCATAGCTCTTTAAATTTTTAAGTTCTCAGGAAAGGAGTTTAATATATTAATAGTGTTTATAAGAAGTTTTACTGACAATAGGGGAAAAAACACCCACTTAGCCACTGCTGATGGACACCAGCAGCCAGTTGAAATCAGCAGGGCACTAACAGACATACACACACTCTGCATCACTCTCACAAGGTTACTCCCATCTAGCTCCCTCTAAGTGTTCTTAAAAAAAACAAAACAAAACAATAAAAACCCCTTTCACATACCATCATCATCTTCCTCATCGTCGTCCTCGTCATCATCCTCCTCCTCTTCAGATTCTTGTTTTGCTGGCACAACTGCAGGCTTTTTGGCTGGTACTGCTGCAGGCTTTTTGGCTGCAGGTTTCACAGGCATTGGTGGCTCCTCTTCCTCATCTGCACCAACAGTTCAACAAGTGTTTAGCCATGTCCCTTCAGCCTTCAACTTTACTAGTGAAGTACTTGGTTTCACAAGATTTTGCTAAAGTTTATAAAAGAACAATCAGGAAACTAGAAGATGCTTCACACACCGCATGTAATGCAGCTGCAAGACCAACTTGTGCTCCAAACATTACTGGTTCTCTACCTTTCCTTCCTCACCACCTTTTATCATCCTCTTAGAAGTATTAAGCCATGCCAGACTTCCAAGTCAGCAACTTGACTGGACAAGCTTTAGTCAACGTATGCAAGGATGAACGCCCATTTAAAAAGCAACTTACCAGAGTCTTCTTCGTCTTCCTCATCATCCTCATCTTCATCATCTTCCTCATCATCTTCATCTTCCTCCTCACTCTCTTCCTTCTTGGCGTTCTTTCCATTTTTTGCCCCTTTGGTTAGGACAGCAGCCTTTTTAGGTGATGGAGCAACAGCCTTTTTAGCTGGAGTAACCACAGCCTTCTTGGCAGGTGTGACTGCCTTTTTGGCAGGGGTAGCAGCCTTCTTTGCAGGGGTAGCAGCCTTCTTGGCTGGGGTAACTGCTGCTTTTTGTTGTTTCTTCTGAGGGACCACCTGAAATACACAGTAAGGTAAGAATCTTCTACTGGCCCTTTAAACTACTGTTACTTCAATGTCAAACAAATATATAATTGCTGCAATCTAAAGCATATTTCTGACAAGACTTACTTTCTGTTGAATCCCCTCAATTGCCTACTCTGTTGAATTAAAGCTCATTAACAGCTTTTTCATGCTTTTAACAGACTGCTTTTAGAACATTAGAGCATCTCTGAATTCCCTTGTCCTGAAGCAAGACCACTGCACTTTTTAGTAGCATTTTTAAGTCTTGCATATTATTTGATTGCCATAAATCACTTAGTGCTGAGCGATTAATGATCCTCTTGATCCTCAGCACTAGGAACAGCTTTAATATCCCACCAGAGTGGGTTCAAAGCCTGGAAATACAGACTTAACTATGTTAGGCTAGCTTTCCTCTCACTGCTTTTTATCTGAGAAATCCAGTTTATTCTTTAGCCACAATTAACCGACAGACACAAACTATTCATCAATATTGACTCTGTCACATACAACATGATACCCCCAACCCTCAGGACACTAACAACACGTGCACCATTTTGACTTTCTAGCCCAATCACCTCGTCTCCGCTGCTTTCCTCTAGCTCAGAGGACTCTTCTTCCTCGCTCTCCTCAACCTTTTTTGGGGGAGGGGCCATTTTTTTCTGTTTGACTTGATTCTTGGGAGTCTGAAACAAGAGAGGGAGCTGTTAGGCGGCGTTCCTTCCTCTGCCCGGGAGCGATCAGCACCTTTACGCTCCGCGGCGCCCCAGCTTCCCCGCTCGCACCAGCGGACAATTGTCCCAACCACGTGGCCGGCCCGCCCGCCCCCGCGGCGCCCAACGGGCCGGGGCAGCCCCTGCCGCGGGGCGAAAGGAGCGGGGAGGTGGGGGTGAAGGGAGGGCAGGGGCCGCTCGGGTGGGTGGGGGGAGTTCTCGGCCATCCCCGCATCCCGGCGGGGCTCTCCCGGGCCGGGCGGGGGGCGCCCGGCGCTCCCACGTGCTCGCTCTCTCACAGCACCACGTGGACGAACGGCGACGTAGCCCCGCCCCTCCCGGCGGCGCGCTCGCACGCGGCGCGCGCCGCGGTGCTCTCCCTCCCTCCCCCCCCCCCTCACCCCCCGCCGCCTCACACACACGGAGCGCGCGGCCATCCCCCCCACACCCCGTCCCGCTTCCACACACGCGGATCCCCTCAGCCCCCGGGACCCTGTGCGCGGCTACACGGAGGAGAGCGGGAAGGGGGGAATGGGGGTGGGGGGGCTTGAAACCGCTCCCACCGAGCGCGCAGCCCCTCCCCTCGCCGCCATCTTCACGGTGAGTGAGGGGAGGCCTGAGAACCACCGCGCGGCCTCGGCGGGCGGCGGCGGGAAAGCGCCCTGCAGCCCTCCCCTCGCTCCCACCCATCGCCATCCGCTCGCCCCGTCACAGCGGCGGCCGCTCGATTCCCGCCCGGCGGCGGAGCGCGGCCCCGCCTGGCGCCCTCACCTTGGTGATCTTCACCATGATGGCGGCGGTGCCTGGCGGCGCAGGGGCGGCGGCCGAGCTGTCTCAGGAAAGGCGCGGGCGCGTCTGGCGAGGCGGCGGCGAGGAACGGAGAAGGCCCCGGGCGGTCGGCGGGAGCGGCGGCAAAGCGCTGGCGACCCGGACCGGGGACTGAAACGAAAGAGCGAACGCAGGCCCCTTCCGCTCGCTTGCCTAGCCCTCCGCTAGGACACGCCCACTCCGCCCCCGCCTCGGCCAATCCCCGGGCGCGCAGCGCCGCCCGGCCAATCGCCGTCCCCGCCCCTCGAGCCTTTCCGCCAATCACCGGCGCTTTGCGATCGGCCAACGGGAAAGCGCGTTACAGCCGCGGGCGAGAGAGAGTCTGTGAGGTGGGGGGCGAGAGCGCTGGGGGGACGCACCGCCCGCCCGGGAGCAATTGACGTTAGCCAATGAGAGGGCGGCAGCTCGGCGCCTGCGCCCTGATTGGGCGGTGGAGCTTAAGGGCGGGTGGGCGTGGTTGGGACCGCGGGAGAGCACGTGGCGGCCGGCGGGACACGTGGTGGGGCCGGGACGGGGGGTCTCGGCTACCGGCCACCCGGGACGACCCTGCGGCAGCCCGGCCCGGCCCGGCGGCGGAACAGCCCCAGCGCGCTTGTGCCTTTTCCTTTCGCCTTAGTAAAGGTCCGGGGCTGGGGCTCCCCGGCGCTGCCTCTGCCGCCCCCCTCCGCGCTCCTCGGCAGCCCCCTGGCCCTCGGGGAGCACTGTGTGGTCCCCTCGGACAGCTGGGAGCGTCTCCAGGCGTGCAGCTGCTGCGGTTGCGGTTGGCACGGGAGCACCGTGCAGCTGCCGCCCTCCGCTGGCTCCCGGCGGGAGAAGGGCGGAACGCCGCCGGGAGCGCGCTCCGCTCCCCTGCAGAACGCTTCGGGTCCGTTCCTCGGACGAAGGCATCGGCCTTCTCCCTGCGGAGTTCTACCCCGGGGCTGTAAAGCCAGGGTGGGAATGGCCCCCGGGCAGCGTGTGGCACCCCTGTCTCACTAGCTGGCAGGGCTGAGCGCTGTCTTGCCCCTACCTGCTGCGGCTGCCCCTACCTTACATCCCCTCCCACCTCAGCTGTGGCACCCAGCCAGCTCCTGGGGCCTTCTGGCACACGCATGACTATAGCAGTTTGCCCTTCCGACAGCTGTGTGGAAGAAGCCCCCTAACTCTGGAAACACAAGATCCCAGGGAGCCCTGAAGTGAGAAACACCAGTACAGACTGAGTGAATGCAGTTCTGCAGGGCCCTGATGGCCTTCAGGGAACATTCCGGGTTGCTCATTGCCACTTGAAAGCACGCTGTATACCCAGTATACCCAGCTATGAGGCTGTCCTAGTGCCTCTTTCTCCTCCACCGGGTAAGGAGAGGCAGTTTTCCAAGCAGATAGAGCCATAGCAGAGGGCACTCGCTCACACAGAGATGATGGGATCAGTCAGCCTCTCCAGGAGTAAAGCCAGCCCATGGGGAATTTGCTGCCATCAGCCAGTTCAAGGAGGGAGGGAGCTGGGATGGACAGGGATGCTGCCCACATCCCAGCCCTAGTTGCGTGTGTAGGCAGCTGGACTCTGCACATCCAGCACAGACTGGAGCAGTCCAGATGTGCAGGGGAAGCAGCCATATAGAGCCAGGGTGGCCCCTGGGCATGCTGGGTGATGGAGGTGGAGGAGGTAGATGCCTGGCAGGAATTTTTAACTGTCTGAAGCAAGAGCTGATTGCTCTTTCCTTACTGTGCCTGCATGTGGTGTGACAAAATCCCATGTTACAATTGCTTGTAGAGCTCTTCTGCCAGTGCCAGGGCTGGCCTTGGTTCCTCTCCGTACTGCAGGAGGGCTGGTTTGCCACGGGAAAGGGACAACTGTTGCTTCAGCTGGGGGCAGTTTTGGCAGTGAGGATGCTGTGTGTGTCTCATAACATAATGCCAACAGTGGGATCAGCAAGGGGTTGGACTGGCAGCTGGCTGCTCTTGGTTACCAGCCCTGGCAGGATCCATCTCAGTATGGCCTGTGCTCCATCTCTTCTCCCAGCAGCGTCCTCAATGCTGGCAGGTTGTCCTCAGCACTGGCACCTCTGAGGCTGCAACTGGATCTGTGTGTGCAGGAGTTAGAACAAACGTTGCCCACAGCACTGTGTTAGTCCAGGCATCATGTTCATCTGTGCACCATTGAGCAGGTCTGGATGTGGCCCGACCCTGCCAGCCGCTGCTGTGGCCATAAAGGGCCAGGGATGCCATGAAAAGCAACCAGGGGTCTGCAGGCATTTAGGCTGCGCTGTTCCCCATGCCCACCCATGGTCAGAACCTTCTAGGCAGCCCTAGCACGGAGCAAGAGGACAGTGGAGCTGTAGCAAGGCCAGCCTTTTTCTGGGTTGCAAGGTTCTCCCAGCAGCACACACAGCCCTGCTCCTCTGCCTGAAATTTCAGAGCCAAGGGAGGTCTGCAGAGCAGCGTCGGTGAGGAGTAATTTGGCCAAAGGAGCAGGTTTAACAGCTCTATTTGTGGAGTAAATGTATTTTAGGTGTTTTTATGGCTGCCTCTCATTGTAGCGTGTCTGCAACTTGGGAGAGTTGATCTAATTCCACAGTTAAAGGGAATATTGCTCATTTAATGGAGACCCCGGGAGGCATTTGCCAAGGATTCATGGTTTCTAGCACAGCACAGACTTGTCCACTGTGGTCTTGCCCCCAGCCTGGCAGCTCTGGGGACACCTTGCCCAGCTGCTGCTGCCCAGGGCTGGGAGGGAGCAGGGCTGGGGGGCAAACACAGCTCCCCAAGGCTGGGCGAGATGCATGACCAGCCTGGGGGGGACACACAACACACCCCCACGGGGACGGTAGGTGAGGGGAGCGAGTGTCTCCAAACGTCCCATCCAGCCTGTGCCTGGTCACGGCTGCGTGTTCCCACTAGATGGTGACAAAAGGCTGCAACGCCGGTCCCGAGTGGGAGCACAGCGACATCCTGCCCTGCCTGCCGCATCCCCCTGGCAGGTGCTGGACACGGGGGAGAGCCTGACATGAGCCTCGTGGGTGATACCCACCAGGTACCTGCAGCAGCCAAGCGCTGTCAGGGTAAGTTTTGCCTGTGCCTTGCTTCCCTGGCGTCACAGCTCAGCTGCGTTGTGGTCTGAGCAGCGGTCTGGTGTGGGCCTGGCACAACAGTTACAGGAGAAAAAAAAAGAAAAAGAGTCAAATTTGCCCACCCCAGGTCTAGACACTGCTCAAAACATCTTGATCATACTCTGTCCCATCAGCAAAGCCCCTTTCCCTGCCACTAATGCTCACCTCACCCCATCACGCTGCTCCCCTGCCACAAGCCAGAGACACCCCAGTGGGTACCAACCCCAGAGCAGCTGATGGATGGTAACCCAGGGGCACCAGGCACGCAGGACTTGTCCTCTCTCTACCCAACTGCACAGCTCACTTCACATACCCCTCAGGTGGAGAAACTCTCCCCAGCCCCTGATTAATGCAGGGCATCAAATGAGACCAGTCTGTGTGGTAGCCTAATTAAATCTTTTCTTCATTACCCACTGGGCTACGCCAAGAGGAGAGCCCTCGAGGATGAGTATGAAGTGGATGCAGGGCTTGCTGTGACAAATGACGTTTAATTGAAGCAGCCACACACCAGCCCACGTTCTGCACCTTGAAGCAGGCAGCTCGAGACACAGTGGGCTGCAGGAATGAAAGTCAGTGGTGCCTGACAGAGTATGGGATTTCTTGTCTAGGGAGCATCTTTTCTGGAGGTGGGATGCTGCAAGGATTGGCATGGGTCCCTGGAGTCAGCAACACCCTTTGCTGGGCCAGCTGACAGTGGGTGATAACCCAGCACATCCCTCTGGGATGAGGCTGTGCCACTGCCTGGGGTCTGTCACAAGGAAAAGTCCTGGTCACTCACACAAGGAGTTTTGTATGTGCAGTGTTTAGTGTCCCCATGACCTCTGAGTATTCCTCAAAGTGATAATTCCTGGTACACTGCAAAGAAAAATGACTTTTCTATTTACAGAAGACAACTGTTCCCCTGAGACATCCCTTCTGGCAGCTCGGTTCCTCTCCCTTTGCCTGGACTCAGCAGCAGGACCTTGCCACCTGCCCATGAGCACCCAGCAATCCCACACAGCCACCCAGGGCCTCTGCCAGGCAGGACTCCCCTCCGGCTCCACTCAGCAGGAGGAACAACTGCAGCCCTGGAAAAAAAGATAGGAGGGGGAGAAGTGGGGCTGAAACACAGAAGGCTTACATCACGTGTGAGAGAGAGGAGAAGCCAGGCTAGGGAAATGCAGAGCAATCTGTGTGGTGAGAGAGGAGCTTGGGAGCCCCCTTCTCTCTCCACCAGGACAGAGAAAGTCACAGGATGGGAAGAGGGAGGTGTTTTGAAGCTGTATCTGCAAATGCCTTTATAGCCCACAGGGAAGCAAACCTGGGGAGAAGCTACAAGTGATTCCAGGTCAATGATCCCAGGCCGGCAGCCAGCGCACATCCTGACCTCACGCACTTGCACATCTCCCCGCGCTGCCCCGCAGCGCTTGGGAAGGCTGGGCAGGACCTCTGTAGGGATGGCTCAGAGGGAGAAGCTCCTCGTGCTTTAACCTGTCCAGCAGCTAAAACAGCCACAGCCATTCGCTCCCCACCCAATGCACACACAGCTGAGTTGAAAAGAAAAAGGTAAAACTCCTGGATTGAGATAAAAACAATTTAATAGGATGGAAAAAGAAGAGGAGAGTAAGAGTAAGCAAAACAAGTGATGCACAGCACAATCGCTCACCATCTGGAACACACACTCAGCTAGTTCCTGAGCTGTGTCGCCTTCCAACAAACTCCCCCCAAGTTATATACTGAGCATGACGTCAGGTGGTATGGAATATCCCTGTGGCCATGGCATGGAATATCTCTGCAGCCCTCTGGGGTCAGCTGTCCTGGCTGTGTCCCGTCCAGGGCTCTCTGGTGCCTCCCACCTTCTCATTGTCAGGGCAGGAGGAGAAGCTGAAAAGCCCATGACTGTTTTGGCAACAACTAAACCATCAGCGTGCTGTCAGCATCCCCAGTCCAAAGCACAGCACTGTACAGCTGCGAGGGACAAAATTAACTCTGTCCCAGCCAAACCCAGGACACTGTTCTTTGCACAGTGCATTTCTGCACATCTTGTTCATCTCCCAGAGCTGGGTCAATAGACAACAGGATCCAGATGAGTGCCAGGTCCCTGGGGGTGACGGTGTTGTGAGATTCCAGTAAAAAAAAGGAAGATTGCTGGTGGCTCAGCACATGTGCCCAGGCTCACGGTGTGTGACCTGGGGTTTTGCCTTGGCTCACTTGCATTTTACCTGCTGGAAGCTCCCTCTGCTCACAGCCTTGTGTTGGGCTATTTCCATTTCACGGCAGCTCCTGGGCATGGGGCCAGCAGAAGGCAGACGCTCTGCCTGGAACAAACCCAAACCAGAGGAATTTTTTCCTTCTTTCCCCCCCCCTCTTTTTTCCATTCTCAAACAAAACCCTAAATCTTTGTTGAGCCCAAACTGGAAAAGCAGGATTCTCCCTCTGCTCCCTCCATTTTTGTGTTTATATCAGAGCCAGGGGGTGAGGTCAGCCCTGCTCGGAGCGGCACAGTCACCCTGGGCCTTCCCAAGTCCAGGAAACCAGGACAGAGCTAAATGGCTAAATGCAGCTGAGGAGAGCAGACCAACATCTTGAACCCCATCCCCACCCCTTGCATCCCCCAGGCACGCACACATCCCAAATATCACGTGTCCCAGCCTCTGCCAGAGGAGCCGTCAGGTTCCCCCCCATCAGAGGCAAGTCAAACCTGCCCTCAGAAGGACGAATTGTTTCCAGTGGGAAGTGTGCTGGTTGGCTTCTCTGTCCCAGTGGGAAACGGTCTGTTGTTTCCATGGAAGATGCTGTGCTCTGTTGTCCCAGCAAAAATTGCCCACTGAGCCCCATTCATGAGGTCTGCAAAGCTCTTGCCCCAAGTTGCTGACACGAGGGACCAGCCACCCCAAGGACCTTCATGGTTGCACTGAGAGGTCAGCCACGAGCCGAGCTTTTTGGAAAGGATCACTTTGCACTTGACTGTACCTGCAGAGCTGAAGCAACCCGGGCTGGCAATGAGCTGTGCAGACCACACGAGAGCCCAGACAAGCCTGGGAGTCACCAACATGGTACCAGGGCTGAGCCCACACAGCTTTCACCCTCCATCTCCCCAGCCTCCCCCCTGCAGCAAGCTCCATCAAAAGGAGGCTAAAAATATGGTCTGAAAATACCCTTCCTGGACCACAGTCAGGCTGTTTGTGCCTCATCCCCACAGCACAGTGGCTGTCAGGCTCAGCAGCTCTCGCTGTGGGAATTCCCCCTGGCAGGGTGTGAGTTAAAACCATCACTTTCAAACTTCCTACAGCTGGAATTAAAAATAGGACTTGGAACAGTAATTTCTCCACTGTTGGTGTTGTCAGACCCGAAACCTGGGCCCAAACAACCCAGCGGTGTCTCATTAAGCCAGGCGAGTGTGTGATCTTGATGTCTGCATCCTGGGAGGGAGGCAAGAACATGGTTTCTTGGGGAGAAGCCCTCTCCTTCCCATCCCTTACAAGCCATCAGCTCATCTCCCCATGCACAAAGGAGCAAAGGAAGCTCGAAGCAGGCTGCAAATTACACTGTGTCTCTCCAGCTCAGTTTTAATTGTAGAACAAAGAAAGAAACCCATCGATTCATCCCGCTGGGTAATTAAATGCTTGATGCTATTGACTATGAAGACATTATGGTTCAGCAGCCCAACACTAATGCATTAATAATCATTTATATCACCATGAGGAAGGGGCATGAGGTGCTCCTGAAGCCTGTGATAGTTCCATGGGATAGGCACTCACAGTGACTCACTGTAGGACCTGAATTAGTGCTGTGGTGACCTGCAGAAGCAAGAGCTTCCACCTGGGAACCTGGCACCAGGGAAGGGCCAGAAGAACCTGGGGCAGGCAGCCCTTATGCCAGAGAAGTCCCCCTACAAGATGGATGGGTGGTGGGGATGGGGACTCTGAGCACTGGCGCTGCCCCTGGCATAGCTCTGGGATGTTGCCAGCCATGGGATCAGGAAGATAAATCTGAGCAAAGCAACCCTTTTATAACCAGCCATGGCACAAGCAGGGTCTGCCCACCTCCTACCAGGCTCTGTATTTCCAATAATTAGCTGGCTGCTTTAGCACATTTATTATGGAGATGTTGGTGAAGCACAGGGCAGAGCCTGTGCACTGCCTGGGATTAACACATCAGAACGTGGCCGAGCAGGCACTGCTCTGAGCCGGAGAGAGAGATGTCCTCCTTGGGAAAGGCAGTGTCAGCCCTCAAAGCACAGCGTGCTGATGGCCACCATGCACTCCAAGGGGTGTCACCTGGCACAGGATGGAGATGGCTGTAGTGGCTGCACAGCACCCCACACGCAGGGACTTCAGAGCCCAGCACATGGTGGGAGCCCCGCATCCCCTACAAACGGGGCCCATCTGTAGAAGGTGGAGGAAGGAAAGACCCAGAGCAGCACGGGGAGAGGGGCCCTTTCTCAAGACCATCCTCTGGTGAGTTTTTCCCCCCATAAGCAAGGCATTGCTGCTCCAGCCAGGGCACACTGGACTAACCCAGCAGCTCACTCGCAGCCACTTTGAGGGACGGAGCAGACACAGCCCGTGTCACCAGAGGCACAATTTCCATGCAAGTTCTCAAATCCATGTCAGCAACCCCCTGCCTAAGGATAAGGGGAGACAGCACAGCTCTTCCTGGCCTCCAGCACAAAGACCAAAAGCACTTGCAATTTTCTCTGAGCAAATAAAAGCGCAGATCATGCTGTCAAAGCCTTATTTGATTTGTTTCTCTGGTGGCTCTGCACCATTTGCCTTCATTACTTTCTCTGCCCCATGCCATAGTCCAATAACATAGCATCTGTCCAATAAAAGGTCCATTAATATAATTTACAAGTAGTTGGCACTTTCTGCCTCGCCCAGGAGAACCAGTACCCTGTTGCTTGGAAAAAGAGAGTTTTTCACAATTATTCTGAGCAAGGTAAGTAACCTCCGAACACTGTTGCCTGGTTTAGCTTTGCATAGTTACATTTCTCCCAAAGATTTGATTCACTGCTTGAAATCCAGCCTCTCTAAGTGTATTTCTGTAAAGAAACTTGAAGAAAAAAAAGGCTAGAAAGAGAGAGAAGGGAAGATCCTTTCCTACAGCTCCCAGGGGTGAGGAAGATGGTGCCTCCAGCTCTTCAGGCACAACTGAGTCCCCCACCTTGCCAGGTACGGCAGCCCTGACTTGGTGAGCTGCCACATTTCCTTTAGAACAGCCTTTCTGAGGCTGAGGTTAGCCTAAACACATACCTGCATTTGATACATATACACACATTAAAGCCATTCTAAGGGTTTGTTGGGATATCAGGAGCAAAACATCCTGAGGAAGCTCTGAGGGTAATCACAGAATCACAGTTGGAAAAGACCTTTGAAGATCATCAAGTAAGGGAAGCATGTTGCTGTTGCTGGGTCTCCACACCTCTTTGCTCTGGGGCTTTGGGACATGCTCCTGCAGCAATGGACAGAGGTTGGAGTCTGCACTGTGGAGCAGCACTTGCTCTGCACCCGTTTTGGAAGCAGAATGACTCATCACAACCCAGCACCCTCCCAGCGGTGGAGCCTCATGCCTAAACTTGCCAAAAAGCAGTTGAGGCTCCTGCAAGGCGGGTGGCATCACCCTGCACCCTTTGGCAGAGGAACACCCAAACCCGTCCTGCCACCTCGCTGGGGCTCCTCCTGCACCAGCATCCTCAGCCTGGCTCAGGGCATCACTTCCAGGGAAACTGAGCTGCCCTGCACAAAGCACTTCCCACCACAGACCCAGCATCACCCAGACCTTGAAGGCAATAAAACACCCCTGCTTGATGAGCCACAGCCTGGGGGGAGCCAAAGCTACCTATGAAAGGAGATATCTAAAAGGGAAAGGGAAAATTTCAGGGAACCCCCCAATGCCTGCAGCCACAGCATTGCCCACTTTCTTTACTGAAATGGGTTTTCCTTGGCCTCTGGTTTTCAAGCAGCTCCATTGAATGGTGGGTGAAGGCTGCCCATGCACAGAGAGGAGACAGGCAGCTCCTGTATGGGACTGGCCTAAGCCCTGCCACAGGCCAGGACAGCAGCAGCTGCAGGGGTTAATACAGAGCTCGGTCTTGCCATCCACCTCCTGGCAAAGCCTTTACCAAAAGCCATGGTGGGGCTAATGAAATGATCCTGCAAATCATCTGAGCACGGGGAGCTGGTTCCCGTCACCTGGCAAAGACCGGGGGACAAAAGTATCCCAGGTCCCTGCCCCAGAAAAGCAGTGGAAGGTTTGAAAGGTCACTGTGCAGGATTTGTGCTGTGCTGAGCAGCTTAAACCTTATCTCTAGGCATTGAAAGGTACATCTAGCACTGGAAGGTGCAAACACACACCAAGCAGGGAGTGCTGCTTTGCTCACTCACACTCAGTCCTCTCTCCTTTCACAGAGCCATAGAATCATTAAGGTGGGAACAGATCTCCGAGATCATCTAGTCCAACCATTCCCCTACTACCTATATTACTCACTAAACCACGTCCTTAAGTACCTCATCCAACCTCTCCTTGAACGCCCTGAGGGACAGTGACTTCACCAGCTCCCTGGGCAGCCTGTTCCAACACTAAACGGATCCTTCTGAGAAGAAATGTCTCCTCATTTCTAACCTGAACCTCCCCTGGTGCAACTTGCAGCCATGCCTTCTTGCCCTATAGCTAGTTACCTGCAAGAAGTTACCTGGGCTGACCCCCAGTTCACCACAACCTCCTTTCAGGTAGTTTTGCTCCAGTACCTTGTATTTGTACAAAATCATCACCTATTTTTCTGTCCCTGCTTCTGCCCTTGCTCTCACATCTCCAGGGAGGAGATGTTCTACCTGAGGCTGGAGTGAAGGCAGCAAGCCACAGGGGTTTGGAAGGAGCAGCACCAGTGCAGTGGCTTGTGGCAAAGTGCTCAGCTGTTTTCTGAGAAAAAAATCCTCAGTCCTTCTCATGGTGGATGAGAGTTTGGTCTTCTCCAGCAAGGAGGGGACACAGCTGACAGAAGCGTCTTGTCAGAGCGGGGCTGTGGTGGGATCACGTGCAGCTTGTATTGGGAAATGCTCCAGCTCTCTCTGGGTGCTAAATTCAAAGGACACTAGACTGCTTGGCTTAGTCTTTCCTATTGTTTTAGGCTGTCCTCCCAAGCCATGGCTTGAGTAGAGTCAGGCTTTGTGACCAAAATTGTCACTGGCACAAAACCCCCCCCCCAAACCAAACCCAAAACAGGTGCTGGGAGACCCTGAATGGGGCTGGAAATCCCTAAACTTGTTTCTAGAAGGTGTTTCTGGAAAACCATGAGCCATGCACAGGGGTCTCACCTCTGACCCAGCCTTCCCCAACACACACATGCAGAATGAAGTTGCACAAGTGTTACCCAAAGGCCCTGGAGCTGTTACACCACAGGGATATTAAACACTGGGGTAGGGAAGCAGGCCAGGAGCTGGGAGGAACAGCAAGCAGATGCAGAGACCTCTGGAAGGCTGGTGCTCCCAGCAAGGGAAGGGCTGCCTGCAGACACAACTCATCAGGCCAGTCTCAGCTCCAAGGATGGGTGGTTTCCTGCTGCAGCCCATGGAACAGGGTTAAACTCAATTATGTTCCCCAGTTACATCTGCACAGGGGTAATCAGCAGAGACACACAAATCCTCTTTCTAGGAGAAAAATAACCCACTTTAAACACTTCAATTGCCACACTCCCCCACACTGACTGGGTGCAACCGAGTGCTTCCCAGTCCTGTTATCCCCATTTACTGTGTTTTCATCCTTTCAGCTTCTCACTTTCTATTTAATTCAGCCATCCCCCATGCAGCCAGCAGAAGTCACTCTCCTCTCTCCCCCTTCCTCCATGGCAGGGGGCTGAAGAAGCCCTCACCCAGCCCCTCATCTCGTGGGGCTCCCAGCTCACACAGACGATGCTTTTGCATGGCACTTGCTGGTGGTGTGTTTTGGGCCCCTGCCAGATGGACTCACCACCTGCAAGTCGGGATTGCTGCAGAAAAACAGAGAAGAAACCCAGCTCAAACCATTTGCTTTTCCATCTGTGCAAGGAAGTTGTTTAAATCAGCCCCAGCAGAGAGGTTTGGAGCTGGGGCCAGGGTGAGTTTAGACAACTGAAGAGCCAGGGAGAGATGCAGCACTTCCTTTAACCAGAGCAGAAATCACTTGAAAACACCAAGAGGAGCAAAGAGCTGCTAAACAGGGGACCCAGACCATGGTGAGAATACAAGGCAGTACCTGGAGAAAAGCAGCTTGAGCTGGGGATCACTAACAGGCTCCTGGGCTGGCTAGGGGCTGTAGGTCTGGAAGAGAGGAGTGGAGCAGGCAGTCATAGCAGCAACACCCTCCCCTGTTCCTCATTAATACAGCAGCAAGGCTTGATGGGTCTCCTAAATTATAATGACTTTCTTGTCATTAACTTGATTTCTTTCTGGTGACAGCAGCAGTGAATTGGTCCCAGCTGTTCTGAGTACAGGATGAGAAATTAAAAGGAATTAAACCCAGCCAAGTGCTGGAGGGGTTGGGGAGGGTTTGGATTGGTGATAACCTAAGGGCTGGAGAAGTGGGAGATGCTAGGGAGGGAGGAGTGGGTTTAGGGCTTATGTTTCAATTTGAAAGCACCCTGAAAAGCAGGTGCCTGGCATGGTGGGCTCTGACCAGGGAGGGGGCACCCTTGTGGGTGCTGAGGCCATTGCTGTGGGAGAGGATGTGTGGAGACTGATGGGTTGTGGGGTTTGGCCCAGCCAAGAGAGACAGGCAACCTGTAGGGATGCTGTTTGGGGTGAAAGTTACCTGAAAGCAACAAGGTAAAAGCCTGCCTTGAGCAAAGCAGGACCTTGCCCACCACTAGCCATATGCATGCAGCCCCCCTGGGGATTTCCCCCTCCCAGGAGCGTCCCCTGGCTGGGGGATGAAGGAGAGAAGTGCTCCTAAGCTTCTTTCTGAGCCTGCACAGGCAAGTGTCAGGCAGCAGAGGGGTTTTTATCAGCTGACCCTGCAGGATCAGGTACAGGAGCTGAGGAAAATCAGATTTATTTCTATGTCTCTATTTTCTGCTGTCTGTTGGCAGGCACCTGCCTACCTGCCAGGGCATGAAGAGGGGCTTGCTCGGGGAAGTCACTCTGTCCTGTCTCTGGCAAATACCTGCTGGGGACCTGTGTCCTCCTCTCCTGGCAGCCCCAGGCTGGTTCCTGGGTGAAATACAGCTGCTGTCCTGGCTTTTAGCCCCAGAATCAACTGGGACCACCTTGTACAATCTGAGGGCAGGAGGGCATGTCTCAAGCTTGGTCTCAGCACTGTTAATGTGAGGTGGTTGTTAATGTAAGACAGTCACTCCACCTGCCCAGGAAAGATGACAAGAAAGATGCGTTCAGCCTCCAGATGCCTCTCAGACAGCTTTCTCCAATGTGCCACATTAAATAGTCCTGACCTGAGAAGACAAACTTGCTCCTTCTGCTGTGATAACCACACAGAGCGATAAAAGCCGTAATTAAAGTCTGCCACTGTAATAACATTGCAGCAGAGACAGCTGGGATCTGGCCCTGAGCACGGGCCCGTGTCTTGGATTTTTGCTTGTTTTCATTGCAAACTCATTTTGGAGGGGGTTGGCCCAGGTACTGCTGGGTGCTGTGGGTGCCAGGAGGGAGGGGAAGTTCCTGTCTGGGCACAGAGCAAGGGCTAGAGGAGCAAGGGCTGTCATTCCCTTCCTGATTCTGAAACGCAGACCAGGTCCTTAGCAGAAGCAAATACCCATAAAACCACCCTTGGGAACTTGTGCTTATGTTTCACTGGCTCAAAAATATATAAAACTAGGTAAAAGTTAGCTCTTTCCAGTCTGGGCATCCCAGCCTTAATCTTCATGCTGGAATTTGGTCCATCCCAGTTAAAACCAAAGAGCTGGTGCCCCCTCATGCTCCACATCCCACACTGGGGACCTGAGCAGTCCCTGGGTTGTGTAGCTGGGGGACCCTAACCATGGCTTCTGTGGGCTGTGGGGAAGCCCTTTGCAGACTTGATGCCCTCCAGGTCAGTGTCAGGGTCCTCCATTTGCACTCCCCAAGCCCCAGGGACCTGCTCAGGGATGATGTGGGGGCCTTTTGCTGAGCCTGATCCCCCCAGCCCAGCTGACCATCACAGCCAGTCTCCACTTGCCCCAGAGCTCTGCCATCTGGACAGGATTAATCCACTTACTGCCGTGCTAATTATGCATCACTTTCATTTCTTAGCTGAAGTGTCCCCATGAACCAAATTAAGCATCACACAGGCTCCTCTGACATCAATTCTGTCAGCTTTAGCAGCAGCTCCTCTCAATGGGAGAAGGCGTGGGCTAAGCAGAGAGTCTGTCTCTTCTAAGGTTGTGGTGGGGTTTTAACCCTGCCCTGGGTGATGCTTTTGAAGGTGCCCAGTAAACTTACTGGGCTGCTTAACCCCCAGAGTTGTCTCTGCATGGTGCTGGGTAAGGGCACTGAGCGTTGCATCTGCCCTTCTGTCACCCTGCCATGAGGACAGTGGCATTTCAGGCAGGGAGGTCCTTAAATACACAGCCCTTCACCTCTCTGAGCTGCCCTCTGCCCATCTAGCCCCAGTGTGTCCCGTCCCTGCGTTCCCTGAGGCAGGGAGAGGTGGGATATGGGGAGCCCTTCCCTGCCCCTCTGGGGCTGTTAGGTTTGCTGTGGGGTGGAGAAGAGCATCCCCAGCACAGGTGACAGTCACACTGCAAGGCAGCTGAGTCAGCCTGAGCATCCCAAGCTATGGCTGAGCTCTTCCATCCAGGCCCTTGGGCTGGGATGCTCTCACCCTTGCCACTCCCACAGCATGGGGCTGCTGGGAAGGCTGCTTCCTACGTGAGTCCTGGCTCTTTGGGAAGCCAACCAAGAAGCTGGGCAGGAAAATTGGGCTGCCTTTGGCGTGGGGCTAAAACCTGAACCCATGGGTATCCCCAAAGAGCAGAATCCAGTCCTACATGTTTTTCTCTTGCTGTCCATCTCTCCTCCTGCCTGCCCCTGTGCTGCCCATCACCAGCCTGTAGGCACTAGGTCTTAGCTTTTCACTGCCATCGCTATCCTGGAGTAAGAGGGATAATTGAAATATGGTGCAAAAAGCAGCCCAAATTGGCACCAAGCTCAAACCCAGCACATCCCTGCAGCTTCCTGACATTTACCTTTTCCTGCCTCCCTCTCAAAGGCTGAGATCTCAGCGGGAAAGGCTGCTGTGCTGCATCCATGGGCCTTGCAGCCCAAATCAGCCCCACCGCCCGGCCCCAGCCAGGGACCGCTCGCTCCCAGGCATGCAAGGGCTTTGCCAAATTCACGCTGTATGAGTTTTCCCCATACCATGGCTGTCCAAAGGAAGCAAAAAACAACCCTTCCCTCGGCTTATTGAAGAGGGGCTGCAAAAAAATCCGCTGGCACCCTCTGGAGCCATCTATCATGGCTCCAAATATACGAGGCAATTACTGCAAAACTGGAGTTTGGCTCTGTAAAGGGAAAAAAAAAACCCACCCCCATGTCTGTTGCAAACAACCACAGCACAAAAAAAGCCTTACAAGGCTGGGGCAGCCTCATAGATGGATTGCTTTTTAATCCCCAAAGTTATGGTGATAAATCTTTTTATTGGAAGCTCTGGAGACACTGTGTCATTCATAGCGCACGGCAGCGCAGGGGGAAAACAGCTCCACAAATTGCTGGGAGAGGGGGAGTCTCCTGAGAGAGGGTCTGGAAGTGATGGAGGAGGGATGGGTGCTCACCGTAGGGGTGCCGAGCAGGCACTGGGGGGGGACAGGAGTGTTCCCCCAGGGCCAGGAGTGGGTGGTTAGCCAGGAACCGGCCATGGGACAGACACTGCCATAAATCTGGGAGGACAGATGGACAACTTTTAGGGAACAGCTCTTCGGAAACAAAACTTTTGGAGTGAAGATGGTGGCACAGAGCCCAATGCAGCCACGTGCTTCACAGCGCAGGGACAGGGAGATGCTTCCCTCGGCTCCACGTGAAGACCCAGAGCAAGGGTGTCTGCACACTCCCCCTCCAAGCACCCCAACAGTTCTCCCCAGCAGAAATAAACCCTCTCATTTATACCAAGAAGGTGGCTGGGAACCAGGCTGACCCCAAGGATGCAGGGCAGTGGGAAGCATCCCTCTTGGAGCAAGCAAGCTCCATAATTCCCTTCCTGGGGGCTGCAACGAGCCTGAGGCAGGCAGAAGCTGGCGGTTGCTCCCTTTCTAGTGCTGAAAAGGTGTAAAAACCTCTCCTTGAAGCCCTTCTCAGTTCCTTTCTTATTAGGTTTCATGCCCAGATTGCAGCTTTTACTGAAAATAATTATGGGATTAACGGATTTGCCTGGGAGCCTCCCATCTCTGGTGAGCCTGGCTGGCACGTGGTAGGTGGGATGCAGGATTGCCTCCACACGCTGTGGCAAAAGCCCAGCCAGGGGAGCAAAATTTGCCTGCCCATTTCCACCCAGGAGATGCTACTGCCCAGCCACAGCTTTGGGAGGCCTTTGGGATCCTTTTCAGGGTAAGCTGTGGTCCAGCTGGGGGTCGGGGGTGCAGACCCCAGCATTGCTGCCTGACACACCAGGGCTGCAGCACAGCTCAGAGAGGGAAGTTTGGGGTAGCCAAGGAGGATGGGGAGTCCCAGGGCAGGGGACAGCAGGGCAGTGGAGACACAGGGTTGGATTAAGGCAAAGCCGGTGCCTGTCTGGCAGCTCTGAACTCTACTCAGGCAGTGCTGAGCCCCAGGACCCCCCAAAAAAAAACCCTGTGGGGACTCACGCTGTCTTCTGGCACTGACCAAGGAGCTCCAGCAGCCCCAGCCATATCCTCACACAGCCTGGGTGCTGACAAGCAGGGTGCACGTCCTCCTGACTCACAGCAGCGCAAGGGACCCTGAACCTCCGCACAGGCGGCTGTTGCTCCGTAATAAAACGCTATCGACCACCTATTAAAAAGCCATTACCTGGAGATTTGCGGCTGGGGAAGCGGCCAGGTGAAGTGAGATGGGGCAATAATGGCCACCAAGGAGGCATCAGTCATTTCCACACGGGCAGCAGTGACAAGGGGCCCCCCACGGTGTCCAGGGTGCTGCCCCCTGTCAGGACGATCAGCAATGGGAGCCAGTGGGGGAAGGAAATAGATGAATCTTGATGCCCTTGGCCATGCTGACATCCTCCAGAGACAGGCTGTGAGCAGCTGGGAGGGCCCTCAAGTGCAAAGTTACTGCAGCTCCATGCCCACCCTAACCCAGCAGCACCCCCCAGGAGCCAGGGAAGGGCTTCTCCCACAGCAGCTGTGGGTATGGGGGTTTGGATGGAGACAGGGACCAGGAGGGAGTTCACAGGCCCTGAATCCCACCCGTCCTTGGTCACTGACCTGGATGTAGCCCTGTGCAATGTGCTCAGGAGGGGTTGGAAGCAGGGCAGCAGGCAGTGATGGCCCTGCCAGCGCTGTGCCTAGGGCTTGCTCCTCTGGTGCCCAGGCGAGCTGGCTGGCACATCCCCGCTGCCCAGAGGCACAGCCATGGGACACTGAGCCAGGAGACCTTCCCTGGCTGGCCAGGGGAAAATGGGGCTGGGGAAGTTGTGCAAGGTAAGAGCTCAAGCAGCTCGGACAGCCCCTCGGGTGGCATTTTGGAGCCTGGATATTTCATCCTGAGGGAGGACTTGTCATACACCAGGCAGTCAGCAGCATTGATCTCAGACAGTAAATCGATGGGTACTTCCAGCCCGGGGGAGCGCAGCCAGCCAGCCTGCTCTCCCTGGCATTTCCATGACATTTCCTGAGCCGTGTGTCTGGGGACAGATTGATTGCCACTGCTCCAGAGGCAGCTCCCCCTCTGCAACGACCCCAGCCCTGACCCCAGCTCAGTCCGAGCTTCCTAAAGACCCACTCACACTTTCCCAGCTGTGCCCTGCCCTGAGCCCACCCGGCCCTGCAGACCTGCTGCAGCAGCAGCCACAGAGCCCATCACCCTGGCACATGGCCTGGGTTCAGTCCCACACTGTGAGCAGAGCTGAGTCCTGGGAGACACAAGGGGTGCACAAATCAGGCCAACAGCATATTTTATTCTCAGTGAGGCTCAACCCACACAGAGCAGGGGTGGAGGAGGGCTCCCCACATTCTCCATGGGGGCAGGGGGCCATGGAGGGCTGAGGAGGGTGGCACCCACCAGATGCAGGCTGGAGAGCAAGAGTGGGGGGTGTCTTCATGGGGCACCGCAACTGACATGGAGTTGTGCCTCGGGGTTGCAAGCAGCCTGGGACTCCTGTTGTCCTGTACTTTCCTCTGCCAGCTCTGTCTCTGGCTCAAGCAGTGGTGCTCCTTTCCTTGCCCTCAGGGGACTGGGGTGTCAGGGCAGATGAAGGCTGGGAGCAAGGAGCCATACTGGCACCCTGCAGCTGGACACTGTCTGGCACCATTGGAGGGATGTGCAAGAAAATGGGGGACACATCAGTGCCAGAGGGCCCTGGGGGGTATCAAGGGAGAAGGCACACAACTTTTTTCCCTGACTCCATCCTGTGCAAACCTCTCACCCCCGGGTCTCAGCCCCCATGTGAGCCCTTCTCACCCATCCCGAAACACCCTGGGGTGCCTGACACTCCCAACACCCATACCCACAGAATCACCCCGCTGGGCTGCCAGGGGTGGGATGTTTTGGGGAATGGCTGACACATCTCTGACATAGAAGCCAGCTGTCCCCACACCATGAGGGATGCCCTGACCTTGGCAAGTCCCAGTGCTGAGCGCAGCAGGGACAATACATCTGGAGCACAGCATGGCCACTACCTCTGTGTGCCTGAAGAACTCTGCCAGGAAAACCAGGCTTTGCATCCCAGCGGGATGGCACAGACAGGTGGGGGCCCCTCCATCACTCCTGTCCCACGCCTCACTGTGGAATGGGTACCACAGAGAGATGGATGCTGGTGGTGGGGCAAGCCGGTCCCAGTCCCCCCATATCCCTCCACTCTTCAGCAAAGGGACACTGTGTGAGTGGTGGCCTGGTGCCCCTCCACCTCCTCCAGCTCGTACTCCTCAGCATCAGAGAGGGGCAGCCCGTTAGTGCCAGGCATGGGCTCACACTCGGTGCTGCGGGTGGTGGCACGGGTGACGCTGGGCGAGTATTTCCGCGACCGCGGCGGGCGGTGGCCAGTGTGGCACATCACCTCTTTGAACATCTCCCGGAAGCGGGTGGACATCAGGTTGTAGAGGATGGGGTTGGCCGCCGAGCTCAGGTAGAAGAAGATGCCTGAGATGATGTGGACGTACTGGAACATGTGGAGCATGCGGTTGGTCCAGGTGGAGATGAAGCTCCAGACAAGGCGGTCAGTGTGGAAAGGCGCCCAGCAGATTCCAAACACCACCACCAGCATGACTGCAGGGAGCAGAGGAGCTGGTGTTAGTGGGGGGCGGGGAGGGAAGGGCTTAGCCCCTGGGGACCTCCAATCCCCAGCTGAGCACTGCCCCGTTTCAGCTTAGGCCATAGAAAGGAACACCCAAAAAAGCCTGGGGAGAGGAAAGGAAGAGGGGAAGGCCCTCCCAGTGCCTTTTTAACTCACTGTGGCAGGGGCTGGAGGTCTGGACAGGATCTCCCTCCCTGTATCTCTGCCAGGGCAGCTCCAGGCGCTGCCGTGCCACGTGTCTCTGCTCCCTGTGGGCAGGCAGCCCTGGGGCCATGCAGCATGGCTGGGGGACACTCCTCTGGGCATCCAGGCCCCAGGAACCCTGGCACCTTTGCTGGCAAAGTCCAAGGAGCAAGAACAGTTTGTGCCCTTTCCTTGTGCTCCAGTTCGGAGATTATTTTTACACCCCATCTCTGCTGATGGGAAGGAAAGGGGGTAATGGTCCTGGGGGGCTCCCTGCCATGCCATACCCGTACCATGCTGCATCTCCATGGCACACAGGGACAGGTCCTCCATTGTCCCCCTCCCAGCCTCGTTGCTGGGGGGAGTGGAGCTACCACCACTTGCTGGGGACACGGCAGAGAAGCAGCCCTGGCCCTGCCGATGGGCTGAGCTGGGCAGCCCGCCATCGCTGAGCTGTCACAAGGCTGGGAGCATGCTGAGGTCAGCATGCTGGGGAGAGATGGCTACCCAAGGGCAGCCAGCTCCTGCTGCTGGCAAGGGGGCCAGAGGCTGCAGGGATGGTGCTGGGGAGGGGAGTAAAAGCACAGAGTGGTGGGACAGAGGGGTGCTCCAGGCCAGCCTTGGTCAGTGCATCATTGCACCAGGACACTTGCAGCAGCTGCGGAGCTGGGTGGGAAAGGAAAGGTCCTCTCTGAGAAATACCACCAGCATGCAAGGTCTAGGATGAGGGATGGGGAGCATCTCAAACCACCTCCTTCTCCTTTCTCATCCATTACTTTTCTTGAGGAGTTGAGGTCTCGCACCTGGGAGGGAGCTGGCACCAGCAACCCTCACTGCTGGATTGGAGCTACCAGGTCTGCCTTTGCCCCCTCACCCCACCAGCAACCCCCACAACCTTCCTCCAGGATGACCCAGCCTCAGTCCTATGGACTGGCTGTGCCTCAGTTTCCCTCCCCCCCCAGCACCATCCCAACACAAGCACAAGAGATAACTCCTAGCTCCACCCATCACCAGCATCAGACTCCCCAGTGTCAGACTCACACAGCATCTTTGTGACCTGCCTCCTCTTGACTTTCTTCTGCCCCCCAGCACTGTGGCAGTCACGGCTCCCATCGGACTTGGCTCCCATGGCCTCCAGCATCTTTTCTTTCTTGAGCTGCAGGCCGATGAGCAGGTAGAGGATGCTGATGGTCCCCATGGGCAGGAAGAAGAATACAATGGTGGTGATCTGGATGATGAGGTTGTAGGTCAAACGCGGCTTCACCAGAGTGCAGATCTCTGAATCGGGCACCGGCCCCCGTCCAGGCACACAGAGAGGCTGCAGCCCGTGGAGGCTGGTGTTGGGGATGGAGCAGATGACTGACAAGACCCAGATGGTGACAATGACCCTCTTGGCATGGTTCCTGGTCACCACATACTTGGCTTTCAGGGGGTGCACCACGGCGATGTAACGCTCCACGCTCAGGGCGGTGACGTTGAGGATGGAGGCGAAGCAGACAGCCTCGAAGAGCAACGTCTTGAAGTAGCAGCCGCTGGCGCCCAGCAGGAAGGGGTAGTTGCTCCACATGTCGTACAGCTCCAGCGGCATCCCCAGCAGCAGCACCAGCAGGTCAGACACAGCCAGGCTGAACAGGTAGTAGTTGGTGGGCGTCCTCATGAACCGGTGGCGGAGGATGACGATGCAGGTGAGCGTGTTGCCCACAGCCCCCACCACGAAGATCAGCAGGTAGATGACACAGACAGGGACAAAGAAGCTGGACCGCCGAGGTCCCAGGTACTTATTCCGCAGCTGCTCCTCTGTCAGGTTGGCATCGTTGGGGTCGATCGAGGTCTCTGGGTGAGTCCTGTTGTAGAGATCGGGGCTGATGGGCTCCACAACAAAGTCTCGCTGGGGCAGGAGGAACTCGGGGCTGGAGCAGTTGGTGTAGGGATTCATGGCTATAGAGAGACAGGAAAGTTTGTGGGATGCTTTCCTGATGCCTCTGCCACTTCTGCTCCCTCTCCCACTCTCCCCATTGTGTCAGGATGCCAGGATGGTGCTGATCACGGTGGCTGTGCACCCCCACCTTGCCACAGACAGAACCCTTCCATTGGGAAACCAATCTCCAAACCCCTCTCCAGGGCTCCCAAGCACGCCTTGTCCTATTTCCCATCCACAAACAATCCTGGCAGCTCCCCAGCTCACCTTGGCCCCTTCACCTCATCATCAGGGGGATCTCACCTCTCCCTGCTCCTAAACCAGAGCAGAATACAACCCCAAAACCAATCTTAAAAATCAATCCCATCTCCGGTTCTACGAGCCATGCAGAGGGGCTGATGAGATGCCCATAAAACAGCCAGGGGGAAAAAAATTGATCTTCCTTGTTAGGAAGGACTTACGATTTGCCAGAAAGCTCCAGATGAAGGCTGAGGTCCCACCGCTCCTGCGTTGGACAGGGTCGGGCCAGGGATGGAGCGTGGGAGGGGATGGAGCCTTCACTGCCTTAAGAGGCAGGCTAAAGAAATCCTGCCGCTGCTCTCCCCTTGGAGCTCAGCTCAGAGAATCTGCCTGCCCTCATCCACCTTCAGTCCCTCATCCACCTTTGGTCTTTCATCCTGTCAGCAGAGAGGCAGGTGGGCAAGTCGGGGAGGTGCTGGGGGCTCCGTCTTCCCCCCCAGGGCAAACAGACCCCGTCGCTGAGACCCTAACCCTGCTGGGGACTGGCTCCTCACACGCAGAGCAGCACTGCCAAAAAGATGTTCTTCTGAAAGAGAGAGGAAATACATTAAAGTGATAAACTCCATTGACTCCAAGAGAGTCCCGGAGGAGAGCAGTGTGGCTGTCTCCAGCCCCACCAGCACCCTTCCCCACACAGGGATTTGCCCAGATTTGGCCTCTGTGGTGAGTAAGGCATCGATCGAGCCCACTGCCGTCCTGACACTGCCAAGACTGGGTGCCCCGTGTGGCACCTGGTTACCCCGGTTCATCTGGGGGGAACGCAGACAGACTCAGTGGCTTCCCGAGGTCTCCCCACTTCCAGCCGTGCAACCCCATGGCCACACAAACCACTGCCCCAGGGAGCAGGTGGCTCCAGCCGGCTCCCCTCACACTTCGGTGCGGGGCAGTTGCTGCACTGGCAGTGTAACCCCACTCTCCACACCGGGGGCTGCTCCCTCCCCTGTGCCCAGGCTCTGTCTGTCTGCGCTCCTGCCTGCCCTCCGCACTGACAGCCCCCCGGCCGCAGGGCTCGGTAGCTGCGGGCAGACCCCCGCAGACCCGCATGCAGACCCGCACCCACGCACACTCACGCGTTCCCGCAGCCCGCGGACGGGTGGCCGAGCTCCGTGTCCCCGCTCCTCCTCTCTCCCCCAACACGTGCTTTACCGGTCCGAGCCCCGCCTGGAGCCCACGGGCGCCCGCTCCCGCCCACCAAGCCTGCATCCCGCGGCCGGCCCCTCCTCACCGCCCCGGCCCCGCCGCTGCCCCCCGCTCCTGCCTACGGAGCAGCGGGGCTGCGGAGCGGGGGCCGCCCGGCTCCGGCACCATCGGGCTCGCCGGGACCCCCCGGAGGTGGGGAGAAGGTGGCGGGGGCTGTCGGGCGTCTGAGGGCGACACCGGGGGCGGGGGGGAAGGGGCTGTGCCTGGTGGGGAGGGGTCGCGGTAAGGCGGGACGTGGCTGAGCATCGCTCCGCCGCGCCGCACGACGGCAGAGAGCGCCGGCACCCCGCGGGACGGGCGGGCACCCGTGGGCACCGGGACACGCAGCCGGCCCCGCGGCCCCTCAGAGGGTGGCAGGGCCCAGGGGGGCCCGTATCCCACCCCCCGGCATGTCACCTTAAAGGGCTCCGGCGTCCCGGGGACCCTCCTCCATTCAGCCTGTCCCAGCACCAGCCTCAGGGAGCGCAGAGGTGTCCAGCTGAGCCGGGTGGGATGGAGCTGGGAGAGCCGGAGACGTGACTTTCCTCAGGACAGCATCTCTCCCAGCAGAGCAGAGAAGCTCTACCGAAGCCAAAGGGCTGAAAGGTAAGTGGGTGTAAACAAGACATTAGGCAAGGGGGGGAGGGGGTGATAGGGGTGACGGGGGTGACACCAACAAGCTGAAAATAGCGTGTGAAACTGGGAGGGAGAAGAGGTGCATCTGTCCCTGGGAACCAGCTGGTGCAGAGGTGGTCCCCACCTGTGGCCAGGACCCTCCACACGCAGGTGAAGGCCAGCACACAGCAGCTGAACATTGCCTGGAGAATTAAGCCAAAAGAAGAGGACAAACAGCAGCTTTGAAGCTTGAGAGCTGCAGCCCTAATAGTCAACTGCACCCACTCCCATCACCCACAGTAATTAAAGGGCAGCCTTTCAACAGAGCTGTCTGAGCCCTGTCCCTCCCCCTTTCTTCCCCTACTTGCCAGGGCTCTGAAATCTTAATTAACAACCTCCACTCCTGGGCATGGAAAGCCACCAAGCCACAGAATAACACTGCATCTGAGAAGGAAACTGAGGCACAGGTGGTTGCTTGTCCCCTCCATCCATCCTGCAGCAGGCAAGAGCATCCAGGGTGCATCCCTCACTGCCACTGAAGCAGCAGATGAGTAGCCCCTTCACAGGGTGTCGCTGCAGCAGATCTTCCCAAGCAGGGATGGACAGAAGAGGATTGTGAAGCTTTGGGAAAGGAATAAATCCAACTCCCCCTTGGGTGGGAAACAAACCAGTTTGCCACAGGAATGCAAAAAGGGCTTCTCTCCCTGCTGGGACCTGCCCATCTGCAGTCACCTGGAGGTGACACGTCTGGAGGGTGCATCTCTGAGCACAGAATGGGGAACCCCCAGCACTGGGAAGGGTCGCTCAAGAGCTGCAGGGCACCAGAGACCTTAATCTGGGTAATTTTGCAGTAACATCACTAGTGGGTGGGGGAATGCAGGTCAGTGGGGTGGCCACCCCTAAGCACCACAGCTGTCATTTACCCAGCAGAGCCCACACACATATCCCTGTCCAGTGTGGGGACAGCTTTCTCCAGTAATTTTTTAGCCATCACTGTACTGCATGTTTCAGGTCACTAGCTCTCCAGCAGTCTCTCTGCACTGTGTAAAAGCTGTAGCCACTCCCAAAATCTCACCTCAGCATTGTTCATCCCACCTTGCATAGCCCAAGCAGACAACATTTTAACTCTCCTGGCAGTGGTAACTTTCTAGATCTCAAAATTCCCCTTTTCTGAACTGGTCATAACTTCCTAGCCCCTTTTCTAGGGTGCAGGCACCCAGCAAAGGAAGCAGCAAGGAGCCCTTTCTCCCCCAGGCAGCTAGCTCTGTCCCTGTGGAATACAGGGCTGGTACCCTGCTCACAGCCCTGGGCTGGTGCGTCTAAAGCCCCACAGCTCACCTGAGGAATTGCTGGGAAGGGGCACTTCACCCCAAACTGGGCTGGAAAAAGGGAAGAAACCCCAAACCACCCCACACATTTCCATATTCACTGGGATACAAACAATCAGCTTTCTAAGGAACAGCAAAATTGGCCTGTGCTCCACAGCATGCATCCCCCAGGTCTACCAGGGGGACAGGGAAGGCAGGCACTCTCCAAGCAGGTGTTCAGGCTCCATAGCAACCATAATTTTGCTAATCAGGACTAGCACAGACAAAAAGCACTTTCTCACCTGGCAGGAGCACTGGGTTTCTCAGGTCCCCGACAGGCCAAGGTGCCCAGGGGTGCTCTCCCAGCCATGCCCCCCACCCCGCAGCGGAGGAGGAGGAGGGCTGGCTGCAGCCAGGGCGTCCTGATGAGAAGCCCCAGAGCTGCATCCCCCATCCAGCATGAAACTAAAGACCATGTTTTTCCACCAAGGCTGGGATGAATCACCCAAGATCACAAAAAGCATCAGGCTGCTTGTCGCCGAGCCGCAGACGCGCCTGTCAGCCAGGGATCTGCCAATGACACACCATTCGCCTGCCTCCCTCTCAACACCTCCTTCAGCTCGGGTCAGACACTGCCCCGTGGCTCCATGCAGGGTCAGCAGAGGTGGCTGAGCAGTTCCTGGCTTCACAGCCAGCGCTGGAGGGGAGAGGAGAGGCGCAGCTGCAAGAAGGGGTGTCTTCTGACCCCTAACCCCTTGCTCAGGGCATGGCTAACACTAAGTTTTCCTTAACCAGGGAAATCCCAGCTTGGGGAAGAAGAGAGGCAGGTCATAGCTGATCCCAGGGGCAGAACACACTGTGGGCCCCAGGGACAGCCAAGAAGCTGCAATGGAAATCCCTTGTTCTGGCTGAAATCCTCTCACAGAGGCTGTGGCATCCTGAGTGGGCCTCTGCTCCTGGCCAAACCCACCCTGGTCGCATCGCTGAGCAAGGGCAAGTCAGGGCACACCTAAAGGAGCACATCACCAGCTGAAAGTATCCTGGACAACCCATAGTGAGCTTGGGATCACCTCAGCTACAGCAAGACCCTCTCTGAAGTATATATAAAAGCAGCATGGTTACAGGGCATCTTCCCAAGCATCCAGAAGTCACTTTGCAGGCTCTTTTTTTTTTTTCCCAAGCCTCCTCCTTCATGAGTTATCAAAAATAGATAACTGCACAGCACAGCATGGGGACAGCCTCTGCCCCAACCCTTGGTTTAGAGCCACTTCACATCCACAGGTTGATTTAAGTTCCCACCAGGTCTCCCAGAGTTGACTGCCAGGACTTTCATTACCTCTCCCACCTTGTGATGCCCACAGCAGATTTTCATTCCCTGCCTGTGTGCTGCTCTCAGCACCTGATTCACAAGCCTTCAGCTGGCAGGACAGACAGCTGCTCGAGTGATGCAAAACTGTTTGTGAAGAATACTGAGCAAGGAGATAACTTCTGTGATGGAATCCCATTTGCTATCTAGTCACTCACTCCAAGATCAAACCCTCCAGCCATTAAGAAAAAGTGAACAACAGCTACAACAGCAATATCCTAACACAAGACAATCATGGATATGGATAGAGATGTAGGTTGGAACAAGGGAACTGCCCCAAAAGCCATTTGCTAACGAAGTCCAGCATGGGGCACGGGCTGGGGGACAAGGCCACATGAGTGGCAAGGACAGCAACTGCTTCAATTGCCTTGTTCTTCATGGTGTCACCCCCAGACACTGATTTAATCATGCCATTAATGACGCTGCAGTTCTACTCGTTCTGTGCCTTTGCAGCATGAGCACTTGCAGCTGGGGAGAGTGGGAGTATAGAAAAGAGCTGGGGGTAAAAGGGGGGCTGTCTTGGGCAGAAGGGCCCAGACCCTTCCATGTATCTGCAGCATCCTCTCCCAGGGCACAGTAGAAGTTGCATGGGGCAGGTGGAGGGGTGAGGTGGCTTTGGAGAGGGTCACGTTGTCATCTGAAATGCCACAGCAGTCCCAGACACAGCATTTCAACCAGGTATGGACCCTGGTGCTGACAGTAGTAAGAGGATCTCCCAGAAGAGCTGGGATCAGGGTGCCCAAGGGGGCTCCAGCACCTCCCTACCCCTCTGATACCAAGGGTGCTGCTGCCAGTCCTCATAGAGACCCTCCTGTCCCACACACCCTGCTTGAACCTCTTTGCACAGCCACAGATTCTGACTGCCAGGCACAGACAGGATGCAAAAAGTACCAGGCTCTGCTCCACGTGCCAGGACAGGGTTTTACTCTAAGCTCAGGTTCCAAGCACTGATAAACTTTAGGGATGCACTTTCCCAGCTTGTTCTGTATCAAAAAGATGAATTCAGCTCCAAAGCAGGATGTGTACATGTGCTTTAATTTTTTCCAGCAGTAAGTTTGTGCTTCAGCTACAGAGAGTCAGAGCTCAGGGCACACCACGAGCTCTCAGAGATGCCAACACAGCAACTCCAGCATGAATGAAAGCAGCCTGAGCCTCAGGAGGGAGAAAACATTAAAAAATGTGAGCAAACAGCCTGAACCACTCCTGCCTGCTGAGAGGAAATCTAGCAAATTGGGGAGCTGGCAGGACGAATCTCTGAGCACAGGCAGCAGACGGCAGCTCCTCTGGGGAGAGCTGCAGAGCCAGCCCCTTCAGAAACATGAGGTGCTTTTCTGCCAGCAACCTGAGCTGGAGACAAGGGGAGCTCCAGGGTGGGCTCACTGCTCCTTGTAAAGCCTGCCCAACTGTCGCCTTGGTTCAGGGAGAAGGGACCTGGACCTTGGCAGAGGCCAAGGAGAATGGAGCATCCAGGTAACCTGGGATGGGCGAGAAGCAGAAATAGGAGAAATGCCAAAGCCTGGGTTTGCAGAGGGCTCACCTGCTCTTCCAAGGGCTATCAGCATCACCACATACCTCCAGGTCACAAAGACCCCCATGCAGGCAGGCACTGTCTCTGCCAACAGCCTCCAAGGGTGACATCTCAGGAGAGCAGCTTGTCCCCACAGATAAGAAACTGCCTCTGGCCAGCACCTCTCTCCATATCTTGCCTGCCCCACCAACCCCATCAATGCTCCCTCAGCCCAAAGCTACAACCCCACCACTCACCGCCTTCTCCCTACCTTTGCAATGCCCCCCAGCCCCTCTGTCACCCAGCTCATACAGGACAGGGACCCTGCCATCACCATGACACACCTCACAATGGTACCCAGAGGTGCTGGCAAACCTGCCCACTCAGCACAGCACAGGAGGGGCTAAAGGAGAAATCCCTGGTCACATCAGCTTAACGAGGGTGTGACATCAATGGTGGGGATGTGGGCACTAACAGGTTCAGCAGACATGCAGGGTGACAGGTCTGGATGACACTCACCCTGGGGATCACAGCAAGACACCAGAGGCACCCTGCCATTAGCTGAGGCCTTGGGGACACCCAGGGCACAGGAGAAGATTCAGGATGACAATTCTAAGTGGAAGGATAGAGATGAGAGACTCTCAGCATGATTTCCACACACAGAGAAGCCAGAATGAATAATTAAACACCCCACCTGCAGGCACTGAGGACAGATAACACCCAACACACATCTCAAGCACAGCAGATCCAACCAGTGCAGTTCCTTTCTCCAGCAGGATGGATATCAGTGGGTGAAAACCATCAGGCTGGCTGAGCCTCACCGCAGGAAAACTCCCAGTACAGCATGCTCCCAAACTGGGGAACAGGCTCTGGGCTGATTGCATACACCCTCACCTCTGCCCAGACACTAGCACAGCCCTGCTGCCTCCCCTGTTCCAAGCCTGGAAGCACCAGCATTGCTTTCCACCCCATTAACCCCTCCTCCACACACACAGAGGGATCCAACTTCCCCCTCAGCCCTTTTATAGCCCTGGGAAGCACCTGCAGCTGGGCCAGGCTGGGCAGCACCTGGGCGAAGGGATGGGATGGGTTAACCCTCTACTCACCAGCCACCAGCAGCTCCAGAGGAGAGGGTTGGGGGCAATTATGTATTCACATGTTTCAACTGCCCTGTCCCACCCCATCCAATCAGTCCACTCTCCTGTGCCTCAGTTTCCCTTTCTGTCCCCGTCTGCCACTGCAGTTCCAAGAAAATCTTTGTTTTCTCTTCTTTTCCCTCCTTGAGATGTTTTCCAGGCAGGTGGGCATCTTTCCACATCCCAGCTGGCCCACCACAAGATTTGGGGCATGCACACCCTGCTTCCCACATCTCCAGAACTGGTGGGAAGGGTTTGGAGCACAACCTCAGCCCATAAAAGGGTTTCCCTCCTCGTGGCCCAGCAACTCTCCGATGGGGCTTTTGGGCAGGTTCAGTGGCTTCCCAGAGGCATCTTGTCCTCTGTTGGCTTCCTGAGCCCCAGTGTCCCCAGCAGCTGGGCATTTCCAACCGCTCCACCAGGAACACAGGATTACATGCCAGAGCTGGCTGGGATTCCCTCTCCCCAGCCATGCCAGGCTGCTCTGGCAGCAGCGCTGAGTGGCAGCCTGGCACTGCCTGCCTGGATATGGCCCAGATCCCATTTACCCCATGCATTTCCCTGGCCCACAGCCTCTCTCCTTCTTGCCGACACCGTGGCAGCCCCCTGCCCTCAGCCCCAGCCTCCGATGTGCCAAAAAATCCCCCATGTGCAAGAAAGAGACTACGACCCCCAGGCCTCTGGCTGCTGCAGAGAGCAGCAGTTCCCTGTGGCACATGGGGATATGGAGAGGACTTTGGTGGATGAAACACATGGCCAAAGCCCAGCACCTCATGCACTCAGGGCTGGTGTGAATCCCATCCCATGTGGCTGTCGCTAATGGCAGGCTTTAAATAAACGAGCAAATGCTGGGCAAATGGGAGAGATCTTCCTCTGGCACGGTGCAACATTGCCTGTGAGAGTCCTTCTCTGATTCTCCCTCCGCCCACCTCCTGTCCCCATCTGGCAGTTTATTTCCATCCCACTCCCTTTTCTCACTAATAACGTGGCCAACGCTACCCAAACCTGGGGAAGATCTGCTGGTGCAAGGCCAGGAGCATCCCTGCAGACCCTCCCTGTCTGGTGCTGTGTGTCTGCATTGATTTAAACTAATTATGGCCACTATAAAGTGATCAGAGCAGAGTTTCTTCTCCCCGGCTCTGGGTTTGGGCACGATGCTGGGTGATGATTTGAAATGGGAGAAACCCACTGGCCAGAGAGCGAATTGGGGTCACCCCATGGTGGGGGACCCCCTCTTAGTGGGTTTTCCAGGCACAGCCAGCCTCAAATCCACCAGAGGGGCAGGTGGGCTGGGGGGAAAGTGCTGGCAGTGGGGTACGGCAGCCTGGAACAGAGTCTGTGAGCCCCCCCACCAGCCCACGGAGGGACAGACACCGGGGGGGGTTTCCCTGGGGCGTGTGGCAGCTGGAAGGGGGTTTGCTGACAGGTTGGCTTTGCAAGCCACGTGGAGGGGTGACAGTCCTGGTTTGGCTTCCCAGGGCTGTGGTGTGGCCGAGCGCCCCGACGCCACAATGATGGGCGCCCGGGCCCGCGCCGAGGCCACGATTCGTGGCATTCTGGCTCCCTCTGGTGGAAACACGCGGGAGCCTCGACGTGTCCCACGGCCACGGGCCACCGCGGGCCATCACCGGCCCCCAGCTGGTGCCACTGGTGGAAGGCTTCGGGGCAGGGCAGGGCATTGCCTGCATCCCCGCTGCACCGCCGTGGAGGGCTGGGAGGGGGAGGTGGGTCGCCCTGTGCCCCCCTGCTCAAATGCAGCCCTCAGGGACCTGGGTGCCCACATGACAGGGCAGAGGTGCAGCCAGTGCTGGGGTGTGCTAGGGACATGCTTGGCATGGAGACCCCCGGGGAAAGGTGAGCCCGGAGCTGGTCTGAGCTTGTCTGAGCAGGTGTGTGAGGGTTTGGTGGAAAAGGGGGAGAAAGGACACGAAACAGGGGAGAAGAGATGTGAGGGGGAAGGTTGGCGTGCAGAATAAGAACCTCTCTCAGGGCTGGGGGGATGCAGGGGAGCAGATCCCTCCCCAGCCCCATCACATCCTGCCATGTCTGGCCACTTGTGGTTATTTATTGTCGCCCTTTCCCTTGGCCAGAGGACTTGGGAGGGTCCTGGCCAGATCTCCTTAGTGCAGTCACTGTGTGGGGGTGGCCAGAGCAAGTAGGGTATGGCAGCGGGGGTGATGGGCTGAGGAGGGAGGGCAGAGCACCTGTGGCTGAGGGGGAAAGGCAAGAAGTGGGCAAGTTCTGGGGGGACATGGTGAGGGGGGGAATAAGCCTCCCTGGTGTTCGGGACAGCCTGGGAAAGCGGCGCTGCCAAGCCCCGTCCCTCTGGCCGGAGCAGCCTGTGAGCGCGGGGATGGGGATGAGAGTTTTGTGGAAGTGTCATGTGTCCACACGATGGCACCAGACCCGGACTGGTGTCCCCAGCCGGGGTGGCATGGCGGGACCTTGTCCCCAGGCCTCAGGGCTGTGTGACCCAGTGCTCTGCCAGCAGCTCCTCTCAGTATCCCTCCAGCTTCGGATGCTCCTGCTTTTGCTCTGGGTATGAAACAGGAGGGAGGTGTCTATAACCTGGTCCTTGTTTCTGTGCTCCATCCCCTGGTCTCATCTGCTGTCATGTCTCTCTACAAACCTCACCTGGCTCAGGTGTGCACAGAGCCACCCTGCCTAGCACACACCTCCCCACAGCAGGCACAGAGCCTCCCACCTCCCCACCCTACCAGACAAAGCAGAGCCCCCTCCCCTGGGAAGGAGGGAGACAGTGGTTGGGGGAGGCAGAAGCAAGGGAGTAAGGGCCTCGTCCCCAAGCAGCTGGCAGGGCACAGGGGCCCCACTCAGTGGTAACCATGGTTTGTTGCTCCAGGTTTGGCAGACAACAGCTTTGACCATCCTGTCCTGTCCTGTGGTAGCCTGGGAGAGAAGGGGCCACTCTGGAGGCCACCAGGAAGGACTTGGGAGTGTAAGGTCTGTGCTATGCAAGGGTCCCTCCCAGCTGGTCCTGCATGGGCTCAGCACCAGCAGAATTAGAGCCCAACCCCCTCAGCAGGCTTTCCTCCATCCCCAGCACAGCCCTCTGCCCCAGGACTGATGGCTGCAGGCAAGGATCCGCCCTGCTCCTCCACCTGCCAAACCCTTCCCAAGGGATATGGGGTCCTTCCTCTCCCCACACTGCAGCCAGATTTCCCATCAGGCAATGTGCATTCGTAGAGGATGAGGCTTCCAGAATGGACTTCAGGGAGCATAGAGCTGAGCAGGTTCGGGGTCCCTCTGAAGGATTTCCCCTTTCGTGCATGTCCTGGTTTGGGTCAGGATGGAGTTAACTTCATTTGTAGCAGCGGCTGGAATGCTGTGTTTGGGAGTTAAAATGGGAGCAGTGCTGATAACACCCTGATGTTTTTAGTTGCTGTCAGACAGTCAAGGACTTTCTCAGCTCTTCATGAGAAAGGAGGGGCGAAGCCAGGACAGGTGGCCCAACTGACCAAGGAGAGTATTCCATGCCAATTACGTCCTGCCCAGGATATCGGGGGCTGACGGGAGGAAGAACGGGGGGTGGCTCCGGGACGCGCGGTTCTTGGGGGACGGTCGGGTTCTGGGACGGCTCTGGGTGGCACGGCCTGAGCTGTGGGTTCGGTGAGAACCTGCATTGTGTATCAACAGCTTCATAGATTTTTGCTCTAAAGTCCTGTTAGCATTGTTATATTTTATCTTTATTTTATCTTAGTAAACTATCCTTATCCCAACCCACGGGCCTCTTAGTTTCTTGGTTTTGGGGTTATTTGCCCCTTCCTTTTCCCTTCCCTTGCCTCTCACCTCCCCTTCCCTTTTCCCCTGCTCTTTACCTTTAAGGAGCAGGCAGCTGCTCTGCTCTCACCTGGGGTAAAACCACGACAGTCCATGTGCTTTGATAGGGTGGGAGCTGTTTGCCTCTCACAGCTTCACCTGCTGAAGTTTGTGTAGGCTTGGCAGGGGTGTTCCTTGTTGGTCTCTGCAGTGGTCCAGGGGGTCCAACACAGCAGCGAGGCATGCAGCACTTACCTGTGTCATCATCAGGACAGGCATGTGCCCCGGACAGGGCTGAAAGCCCCCTCCACCTCCTGCTCCACCCCTCAGCCACAGCTCCGGCCAGACCTCTCACTGCCATGATTTTGGCAGACAAGCCTTTCCATGCCCTCTCAGAAGTCACCCAGGCTCCCTGTTCCCATCCCCTTCCTCCCCCAGGAGCCCCACAGCCCCCCCAGCTCCAACAAGCCCAGCAGCTGTTTAACCAGCAGCGAGCCAAGATCCCGTCAATCCGCGTCTGGGTGCAGCCTGGCGCTTCTCCGTCTGCCTGCCTCCATCTGCCGGCTCTTGCCCTACATCCCGGTTGGCAGCACGCTGCGAGCAGGGTCTGCCCTTTCCCAGTCCCTCCCACCCTCTGTCCTGCCTGTGCAGGATGGAGATCTGGTTCAAAGGTCTCCAAAAGGTTTTGGAAATGGCACAGAGGCTGGAGGCTTGCTGGAGCTGAGGAAGATACTGCGAGATACAGAGTTTGGCCAACCCCAGGGTACCACTGAGAGATGCTGAGCTATTAACCCCGGCCAACCCCTTTCCCACTCTGCATCCTTAGGCCACATATCCCGGCTTTCCCAGTCTCCCTCTGTCCAACCGCTGCTCACCATGCTCAGCTCTAAGTAGCTTTGGCTAAATCCCCGGCCAGAGGAAGCTGCTAATCCCCGTGGCTTCGTGGCCAGCGGGAACACCAGCAGCACTGGGGGGGCAGGCAGCTTCAGGGCTGGCACGGCAGAGGGACAGGACGCAGGGAAAAGGGGCAGAGAGCAGGCATCCCTGCAGGCCCACTGCCCCCAGCGCAGCAGAGCAAAGCCCCCCCCGTCCCCCCCGGGTTGTGATGCTGCCTGGCCCAGCCAGGGTCCCGGAGCCGGTGGCAGGAGGGGAGCAGGGATTTGTGGCTCGGAAGGAGCAGCTCCATCGCTTTCCTCGAAGCAGATGTCAGGGCTTAGGAATAAATTGCCTCCAGCAGGAACGTGAGCTGGGGTAAATGTGAAAACCAATCAGCCTCCCAGCAGCCGCGGGGACCGGGCACCCCCGGCACCCCCCGGGCCACCCGTGCACTGCTCCCCACGGAGCCCGCGGCTGCTGGTTTCCACAGGGAAGCGCGTTTCCCGTGGAATGAGAGGATGTTCCCGGCGTGGGCAGCTTTTCCGCCAGGTTTTCTAAAAATAACCACCCAGGCGGGGCCAAACCCCAGAATAAATAAATAAAAGCTTTATTTTCCTTCTTTCACCGTTTTAATGCCAGTTCCCCCGGGAGAGCACCCCACCCCCTCCCCCCGCCCCGGCCTCCCCCACACCCTCCGCCGGTGCTTTGCCCCCCGCCCGGGGTGGGGGAGCGCCGCGGTCCGTGCCGGGGAAGGGGGGGCAGCGACTCCCCCCTGCCGAGCGGCGCCGGCTCCGGCCCCAGGGACCGCTCTCCCGCCTCAGCCCGCCCCGCCCGGCCCCAGGCCGCCCCCCCGGCCCCGCGGGAGGCCCCGCATCCCGCCCCCGCCGCACCGGTCCGTCACCATGGCGACAATGACCTCACGCGGGGACGGGCGAAAGGACCGGTCGCGTAGCAACCGTCCCGGTGACATCAGAAGCCCGGTCCGGTTCCCACGGCAACCCGCGGGGCAGGCAGAGAGGCGGTGGCTGTTCGCGGGGGGACCCCCGGGCTGTGGGGGGACAAGGCAGCTGCGAGCACCCCCCCGCCCCGCAGCCACCGCCTCTCCCAGGACCCCCCCGAGCCCCGCGGGAAAAGGGTTAACGCGCATAAATCTGCATATCTTTGTGACGTCAGCCGTGGGGCCCCACTGCAACCAACCGCAGCGGGGTCGGATAAGGAAATGAGCCCCGACCGGCCCTCACGGAGGTTTGGGGGGGATACGCTGCCCTTTTTCATCCCCCCAAACCCCTAACCCTACCGGGGAGGGGGCACTAACCCCGACACGGCTCCCCCCACCCTGCTGAGGAGGGGGACGGGGACTGACGCACCCTGAGGCACATGGCCTCAGTGGCTGCTGGGGAAGGAGCACAAACAGGCTTTGGCTGAGTCTCCCTGGGGAGCGTGTCCTGGACGAGAGCCATAGCGGGTGCCAGAAGCGCCTGGAACCGGATGCTTCCTCGTCCCCAAGAAGATATGTGTGCACCCTTCACCCCTCCCCACCCCGTAAGGTGCGTCCTTCCCCCACCTAATGTCTGCACCCCTCACCCTGGCAAACACACTCCCATGCCCCACGCACCCTCTCCTGTGGCTCTGAGCCCTGGACATCCTTCAGCCTCAAGTGACATCAAGGATTAAAGCAGCTTTTTGGGACCCGGGGTAAATCTCTCACCATCTTGGGCTACCAGTCCCCAAACTGGGATGGCAGGGCTACGCTCACAGAGGTGACATCGGTGTCATCGGGTGTCATGGGAAGCCTGTGCAGAAATTAATCCCCAATGTCCCTGGTGTCCCCAGTGGGATTAGCCACTAGATAGCACTCTTGCTTTGCATACGGGCAAGGGAGCTGGCAGGTATTTGGCAGCAGGATGAGGGGATGCTGAAGGCAGCCTGTTCACCCAAGCGCTACCCACCACGCAAGATGTAATCCCAAACGGGGTGCGCTGCAGAGGCTGGGAGGGAGCCAGCTCCTCCTGCCCACCGCCAGCCAAAAATAACCATGGCGGGGTGACTTTCAGCGGGGAAGCGATCCGCATGGAGCTACGGGCAGGGTGCTCCGTGCCGCACCGCAGCCGCCCCCGGGGCACTGGCTGCTCATCCCTTGCGATGAGAAGTGGCAAGAATCGGGGGATGCTTCTGGTGGGGGGGGACAGGGTTGGATCTCCAGTTTGCAGCTGGACGCAGTCCCATCAGCAGGATAACAAGCCCTTCCTGGGACAGCCAGCTCTGTGGGGGAGCACCTCCGTGCGAGGCACCCGCCGTTGCTGGGAGAGGCTGGGCTCATCCCCAACACAGGCTGCGAATTTCCTTCGTGCATTTATTTCCCTCTCGGTCACTGTGACTCATGCTCTCCGGCCGCCTGTTTACAGGCTGCTTTCCCAAGGTCCCTGTGGAGGCAATGACCGGGTGGGAAGAACTGGGCTGCTCACCCAGCTCCTGGAGGGAAACCCCCAGAGCTCTGGGAGTGGGAGGGAAGGGGCAGGAGTTGGAATGCCTGTACTCTGGGAGCTCTCCAAAGGGATGAAGGCCACCGTGCATCCCACAGACCAGCTACACCCACGGGCTGGCTACACCCAGGAGCCTGGGGCGATGCTGGGCAAGGACTGCCAGCCTGAGCTGGGTACCACCCACATGGCTCCAAAAAGATCAAGGATCACTGGTTTGGAAATGATGCCCACACTGCCTGCTATTACCTCCTGTCAGTGGGTGTCCGGTGTGCCAAGCCCCCTTTGGCTAGGGATGGTGGCAGAAGGACCCCCCCAACAGGGTTCCAAAGGGCGAAAGGGCTGATGGCAGGAAAAGGGCAGGAAGGTGAAGGGAGCCCCAAAGGCTGGTGAGTCGCCCTTGAAATAGCCCCCGAGTGAGATTCCTGGTGCGCGCATCCCAGCCCTGCCTCCCTGGGGATGCTGAGGCGCTGGGGAGGGGGAGCGGGGGGGGGGGGGGGGGGGGGGAAGCTGTGCTTTGTGTTTTCACGGTGCATCTGTGCCCTTTGAATCCCCATGTGAATGTGGAGGTGGTAAAATGTCACCAGCTGGGCTGCGGGGAAGGGGGCCGGGCGCGTAAAGGCCCAACAAAGGGTGGCCATTGTCTGGGGAGAGGTGGCGGGGGGCCAGCGGGGGGAGCCCGCTGTGTGCCCCTCGGCCCCCGCCACCCCACAGCTCAGGTGCCTGATGAAAAGACAGCTTTATTCCCCGCTCTCCACCCCGAGCTCCCGTGGGAGGTGATGCAGACCCCCGGCGTCTCAGGGCATGGGCCAAAACGTGCACCCCAGGGAAGCAGGGGAAGGCGGAGAGGAGCGCAGTATGCCTCCGCCCCGAGCTGCAGGGGCTGCTCTCCCTGCTCCAGCCCCCCATTCCCACCTCCTGGCAAGCCTGGCCTGTGTGGGCAGCTGCGATGATCCCCATCAAGCTCTAGGAGCAGCCCGGCCCCCTGGCCGGGTCCTCTATTTCAGGGCCTTTTATGGCCATCAGCTCTAGCAGGGCGGCAGCCGGGGTGGCTTCCCAGCCTACACGGTCCCTGTCAAGCAGGGGGAAGGGACACTGGTGGGGTCACCCGGGGATGCCTTGAAGGTGGCTCACTCTCCACAGCCCTGGAAAAGCAGCATTTTGGAGGCACTGTGTCCAGCACACACCAAGTTTAGTTTGTGCCTGCCGCCCTGCACTGGGATGGATGGAGTGAGGGATACTCTCTGATAGTTGACTAGGGTGTTGTGAACTCCACAGGGTCCTGAATGAGGTAACGTGGCACAAAAAGCCTCCCCCCTGCCATGGAGCAGTCCTGAACACTCCAGTCCAGTTTTGGGACGAGCTGCTGGTGTGCACCAGGGTGGGTGGTGGGAGGTGAGAGCCATCCCAAGCCCTCACCTTCACCCTAGGTTGACAAGCTCCTGTGCTCCATCCCAGAGCCAGCTGCCTGCGGAGGTGAAGCAGTTCCCCAGTCCCAGGATGAACAAACAGCGCCCATCGCTTCCTCCTCCATGGCAGGAGCTATGGAACAGGTTCTTCAGCAACCCCCTGGCACAGTGACAGGATGGGGAGAGGACGGAAAAGCTGCCAGCTGAGATTTGGCATCACCAGCCAGAGCTGCCCCATGTACCACCAGGAGAGGGGCCCTGTGGACCCCAGCCATGCTGGTGGGAAGCTGAGCTGGATAAGTGCTGCGTAGGCCATTGACCTTGGCCAAAAACCCCAGGGAAGCAGCTGTAGGGAAACACATAGATTCAGTGTGGTCACAGGGTCGGAACATGAGGTCCAGCCAAGGGGCAGGGACGTGCCCATAGCAGCTGAGCAAGGTGGCCAAGGGTACATCTCGCCTCGCTGGGATCAGCAGTGAGATTCCCCCCTCCCAGCCACAAATCAGGGACCCAAATGTGGTCCCTATTCCTGTTCCTGGGCTGGGGGCTCCCAGGGGGTGTGGGGGAAAGATGTACTGGCAGCTCTGCAGCACATGTATCCCAGTGTGAGCCCAAGTGTGGGAGTTTACTGGGGTCTGACACAGGAGATGTGTGATGGGAGAATTGTTGCCAGGCTCAGGGAATGATCCAATCGTGCTGGGGTGCTCTCAGCAGATTAAGGATTGGAAAGCTCTGGTAATTACTTTGCAGTACAAAAATAGGCCCGACTTTATCCCTTGTCCTGATCTCCCGCTCCTGCCTCACCCTGCCCCACTCCTCCCCCCCACCCAAGGGCGAGCAGATGCCACCCACCCAGCGAGCGCAGCAGGAGGGCAGAGAACAGCTGCTGGCCCAGCGCCAGCGTTTCTAGGGCAAAGGGGGTAAAAAAAGAGGGAGAGGGGATCTGGGCTAGGGTGGTGACGGCAGCAGAGCAACGGCATCTGGCTCGCACGTGCAAACCATGTGGATTTGGGGACCGGGAGAGGAGCCGGGGCACGCACAGAGGCGTCCCCATGTACCGTGGGGCATTGTGCCAGGGGAGGGACGAGCCTGGAGACATCAGCAGAGCAGATGTCCAGTCAGGAGAGAACCACGTCTTTACGACTATTATCTGTAGGTCCATCTGACACAAAGAGGGAGCGTGGCTCTGGCCTTTCCTGTGCTCTAGCAGCTCTGGGAGGACCCAAGAGAAGGCTGCTCCAGGCACAGAGTTTGGAGCAGTACGGGTTGACTTCCTAGACCTCCCATTTCCTTTCACTGGGGCCTGCGGACATGTGGTGTTTGGAACCACGGGCACAAAGCATGTAGCAAACACTCCTGGACATGCTGTCTAACCCATCTTCTCACCTTCTCCCTCAAGATGCAAGAGCTTGGGCCAGTCAGTATCTCACAGCACAGCCAAAACACAGTCTCTCCCTCCTGTCCCCATCCTTGCACAGCACTGTCCTTCACCAGAGCCTGCCTGGCTCTGGCCAAAGGAAAATGGGCTCCGTGCACCCTCCCTGCGAGGCCTCTGCGGCACCCAGCACACAGGCAGCACAACAGGCACCGGAGCACGCCGGGACCTGTAGTCTGGCAGCGAGCCTGAGCCCGCCGCACGCAACCCATTTACCTCTGCAAGCCCCCGCTCACCCCAGCCCCGCCGGGGAAACGGCTCAGCTGCAACCAGAGGATTCTGGGTGGGGGGGCGGCAGCTGCCAGCCCTATTCCAGGCCATGCAAACCTCAGGCTAGTGGAACAGGGCTATAAATATCTCCTTTTGCGAGACTCGGTCACGCAGCTGAGATCACGTCAGGGGAGGGAGCGCTGCCCTCCTCCGAGTCCTCTGCAGCCTCGGTGCCTGCGCAGCACGGCCTGCTCTCCCCGAGTCCCCCCATCTCCAGGTTCACGGCGAGGGCACTGGGGTGCAGAGCGGAGAGGCGGCTGGCAGAGCAGTGGGAGGACTGCGCGGGGGAGCGCAGGCGTCATTTCTGCCACCAGCACAGAGAGGGGGCAACACCGACCCCCACCTACCCCTCAGCCACCCCTTCTCCCCACTGACACCCTCACTTTCCCTTACAAGCACAACACCAGCAAAACCCCCTCTACAAACACACAAAGCCCCTGCAGGACACCCCCAGGACCACCCACATTCAACCACCCCCATGCTGCTCTCTGGGTACCCTGCACCTCCTAATCCATGTGCAAATCCTACATCCCCTCTGTATCCTGAAACCTACAGTAGGATGGGGGGGGGGGGGGGGCGGGCAGAGCCCTTCACCCCCACTCATCGGAATGGCTGCAGCCCCTCTCCCCTGTACAGCCCCCAGCTCTGGGCAGCCCCCCAGCCCTGGAGAATGCTGTGCTCTGAGGAGGGTGCCCTGACATCCCCCAGCCCTCGCATCGTCACCCCCAGCCCGGTTTGCAACCGAACAACCCTCCTCTCCCGCCGGTATTTTTCCACTCTACCCCCCCCCCTCCCGCCCCATCCTTTGTTCTTTGGAAATCCCGATCCGGCCCCCTCCCCGCAGGGGGGTTGCATGCACTCCCCTGGCCTCCCGGGGTTTCACCTCCACGGCGACTCCCCCTGGGGTGTCCCGCTGTCCTCGGCGGGGGCGCGGGTAGGGGGTGCCGGGGGGGGGTGTGTGGAAACTGAGTCCCGGCCCGGGCTCCCCCTCCCGCTTGCCTGGCTGCGGCCGCTGCCTCCTTCGCCGCTGCCCTGCGCCTGAGCCGCCGGAGCCGCCGGGGTGCGGAGCCTCCGTGGGGCGCCGGAGCCTCCCGGGGGTATCGGAGGTACCGACCTGCCCGGGTGCGGAGCGGCCCGGAGGTACCGGAACCGCCGCAGTGCCGGAGCCGCCGGAGCCCCCCGGGTACCCAGCCATCGCCGTGCCGGAGCCAGCCGGGAGCCGGGGCTGCCGGAGCCGGTCTCGGCGCCGCCGCTCTCCGCTCCTCCCCGCCCTGCGCCGCTGCTTCCCGCTCCCCCGGGCCACCGCCGCGGAGCCCGGCCGGGGGGGCTGCGTGCTCCCCGCCCCGCTGCCAGAAGGACGGGGACCGGAACTGCAGCTGGGGAAGGACCCTGATCCCCCTCCACCCACCTAATCCCTGCTGCAGTGGGGGATGTGGTCTCAACCCCCCTCCCCACACATACCCACCCCCCCCGCTGCAATCCTCCCCCACCCGCCTCAAATCTCAGCTCCTGCAAGGTCTGCCCCCCCCCCCCCCCCCGCCCTTTTCTCCCTTCGCAGGGTGCTGCTGTCTGCTCTACCTCCGCTCCCCAGCACCCCCCGCACCTACGCGCACAGCTTGTCTCCCACCTGCCCTTCAATCTCCGTTTCCAGAGAGACTGACCCCCATCTCTCCCCTCTCCGGGGTGTAGGCGACACCCCTCTATCGCCACGGGTGCCCCACCAGCACCATTCAGTGCCACTGCAGAGACACAACCCCATCCATGCCCCCTCCTGGGGAAGGGGGACTCCCCCCCTCCAAAGCAGGCTTCACCCCCTTTCCTATTGCACTAGTGACACGCTGTACCGCCATACCCCCCTCCCTCCCCCCTCCATTCCCCCGTGACCATCTGTGCTTCGGGGAGAGGTGGCTCTGCCTGGGGCTCTGCAGCTGGAGCAAGCAGGACCCCAAGTGTAAAATGAGGCGGGATGCTAATGGGGAACAGAGCAGGGGAGAGGGGCACAGAGCCACCCTCACCCCCTTGTGCAAACCAGCAGGGTCTCCCAGTGTGCAGTAAAGGAGATGCTGGGACTGTCCCGAGGACAAGGGCAAGTAGCCGGTACTTGAGGAGCAGAGGGAAGGTGTGACCAGCCCCTCCTGCTCAGCCTTGGGTGAGTTACTAGTTGCCCAGTGCCATCGTGAGAGTGGTCCCCTGACCCCAAGCTCCCTACACAGGCAGTTGTAGGGAGCAGCTGGATGGTTGGGGAGGGATCACAGCAGAGCCACAGCAGCCCCAGTTTAGGGCTGTGCTGTGCAATCCAAACCTGACCAGATGGGCTCATTGCTCACCTTGGCTGTGCCCCCTGCCTGGCGCTGGCAGCTATGGCCCACTCATAGATCCAACTTGACTCCAGCCACCCACCTCCCAAGACCGGCTCTGGATGGATCATCACTGCTGCTCTGTCCCTGTCCCTGTCCCTGTCCCAGAGCTGCTGAGGACAAGCCACTCCGGTCTGCTCACCATGGTGGAGAAGGACTCCCCAGAAGGATGGAAGGCCAAGCTGCTCTGGCAGGGAAAAGGCAAGTTAAACCTCCCTCCCTGTTTTGATGGGGAAATCTGCACAAATCCTGGTGCTTTGGGGCTGGGCTGTGCCCAGCTGCTGGCAGAGCCCACACAGCCTGGCACAGCCCTCCCCACTGCCTCCCTGGCCATCCAGCCGTTGTGCTGAGACCGCACCAACTCACTTCACCCAGGCTGCTTCACAGCCTCGCTTGCCTTTTGCCTGCTGGAATGAGCAGAGGAGGAGGAGGGCTGGTGCCTTGCCAGGGAGGAGGGACCTTCACTGGTCTCCTGGTGACACTTGGCCAACTCATTGCATCTGGTCTCTGCCCTCCCCTTCCAGCTGCCTGGGCTGGACTTGAGCCGCCTGGATGGAGACTGGAGACGGCCTCCCTGCAAGCCGTGCGTCCCCAGGCACTCGTTAGGAGCCGGGGACGCTGTGGACACGCAGGGGACAAGTGTGGCAGCTCTCGGCCCGTTGTGGGGTGGGGGGAATTGGATGACAGCGGCGGAATGGGAGTGGGACCTCTTCGCAGTGTGCATGAGGGAAACTGAGGCACAGGGGCGGTGGGGGCCGTGCCCGGGGGCAGGTGGAAGGCTCTGCCCTGCTCTCCGGAGGGCAGCGCCCGGGTGGGGTGGGCACAGCGCTTCCCGGGAGGGCGGCAGAGCTGATGGCGGCCGAGATAACGCTAAAAATACGCCAGCCCCTTTGTTGCCGGCGACAATAGCCCGCAGTATTTTTAGCTGCTGTGGCGTTAGCGGCAGAGTGGCTTCTCCGGTCCAGCTGCTGCCCCAATCCCGCCCTCGGTACCGCCGAGCCCCCCGCGGCCCCCCGGGGCTGCTTCCCGGTGCTGTGGAAACGGTAACGTTAGAAACTAAACACAAACACCTCGCCCGTTGCCACCCCCGGCTGAGTCACGGCGCCGCCTGCTCCCCTCGCCCCTGCCTCCCCCTCTCCCACCCCCAGCCCCAAAAGCGGTAGCTGGCATCCCCCGAGCCAGCCCCGCTCCCGCTCAGGGGGGGATTGCCTCCTCCGGGGTCAGCCCGGGGCTGGGCTCTGCTTAACCCCATCCCGGGACTCCGGGAGCTGGGGATTTATGGAGCAAACCCTGCGGGGTGGCGTCACTGTCCTCGGACACATAACACCGGGACGTCCCCTCGCCTCCCCGCTGCGGAGAGCCAGGCCCCGAGAGGTGCCCAGCGCGGCCCCAGCCCTCACCCCCAGCACCCCCACCCCCCACCCCGCCCCCGGAGGCTGCGGTTCCAGCACAGCCCCTGCCCGCTCCCAGGGATAAAAATAGCCAGGCAGGAGCAGGCAGAGGCGGAACGAGCCACATCCCACCCCACGGCGAGGGCCAGGCTGGGGTGCTGTGCTCAGCCCCCTCATCCCACCGAAGGAGAAAGCGTGTATGAGCAGGGGAAGGGTTTTGGGGGGGACAACAGCAGTGGTGGGACATGGAGAAACAAGGCAGCTCTGCTTTGCCCTTGGGAAGGTGTTGGCACCCGGCACCTCCCAGAGCAGGCATCCCACCTTGTGGGAAGACAGGGGACACACGGGACCCCATCCCACCTCCCAGGGGTGTCCCACCACAGCACCACTTCTGTGCCACCCCAATCCCTGCAGGGGGTTTGGAGTGGTTTTATGGAGCTGCCAGGCTGCTGTAGGGCACGCCAGGCTGTAGCCCCCTTGCCAGCGCCATGCAGATGGGGATGGCTGCCCACCCTCCACCACTCTCACCCCAAAGCCCACTGGGAACCTGCCTGGTGGGAAGCAGCAATTTGTGCTGAAGGGCTGGGAGAGCGGCTGCGCCGTCTCCTCCCTAAAATAAAGCAGCGGCCAGCAGCCGGGCTGGGGCGGGCGGCCGTGGCCGTGACTATGTTAGGATGTTCTGAGGCTGAGGGCTGAGCACGTCGCGGGTACGAATTAATTAACACTAAGCAGTTTTGGATGACGTCCCAGGCTTTTTTTTTCCTTCTATTTTCATTTTAGCCAGCTCCAAGCTGCATCTGCCAGGCCCCAGGCCTGGCGTGGGGGGGAGGCTGGACAGGACACACAACAGGAACATCCATGTCACTGTCCCAATGCCCATGGGTGATGGGGATGGGGAGGGGGGCACTGTGGGCACCCCATCAGCCCAGTGCTTCCCTGCTCCCCAAAATGTGGGTGCTCCTGGTGATCTCTGAGCTTACTGGCTTTGGGGCTCAGCGCAGCTGCAGAAGGCTTTGAGGGCTCCATGTAGGCCCCACTTTTTGGCTGTGGGGTTTTTTTAACCCCCCCACCCTGCCTGGAAGGAGCCTGCAAACGTGCTGTGTGCCTGGCTCACCGTCCTGAAAATTATCACGGAAGGGAATTTTTAATTAAAAGTTGTAACCACCCTTAAACAGTACTTCTGTTACCCCAAAACACTGCAGGGGGTGAAGGACCGGGGCTGTGGGGGATGCCGCAGGAGGGAAAGGTGTGCACCCAGTGCCTGGATGGGAGGGGAGCTGGCCCCAAGTGAGAGGCTCTGGTGGGTGTGTGTCCATCTGCGTCCATGTGTCCAACTGTGCACGGGCATGGGTGTCTGGCTGGGGGTGCCTGGCTGGGGTGCATGGTGGGGGTGCTGGGGGGGTGTGAGCATCCATGGGTCGGGCCGTGCAGGAAAAGGGACGTCCCTGCTGGGGCATGTGGCGCCACTCGAGTGGGGCCCCCGGCGTCGCAGTTTCCTGCTGATGAAACAGGCGCTTCTCCCTGCCAGGCCGGTAACTTCCCAGAGTAAAAAAGGGTGCGGCAGCCAAAAACATGCCCACACCCCACACCTCCTGCGCAGGCGGACAGAGAGAAGCCATGTGCCAGCCAGGCCCTCTCCCCGCCCCCCAGGGACCCCCCAGACACTTTTAAACTTAGCTCTTCTTTCTCCAGTTGTGGGAGCCAGGCCAGTGGCCAAAACCTCTGCAGCCACACACATCCCTCAGAGAGCAGCTAGCCACCCTGTGGAGCTTTGGGGTCTTGGGAAGGACCTGTGCCCCCCGGCTGCACCCTCTCCCCGGCATTGTGATACTCGATGTCTGCAGCCAGCAGTGCTCCAGCCTCTGCCCTGGGCAAGCAGGAGGGGACAGGAAGGGCTAAGTGACATGCCCAAGGTCCCCTGAGGGAAGCTGTGGCAGAGCAGAAAATGACCCCAGGCTTTCATGGCCACAGGGAGGGAAGGAGGGAAACCCTTGCCTGAACCCAAGAAATAAAAGCCCGGTCCAGCTTGGCTCTCCAAAAGGAGCCAGGGATTCAGCAGACATGCCGTGCACATGAGCTCGTCCCATCGGCATGGCCCGCCTGGCTGAAAGATCTGAGAATACAGCGCCATGTGTCTGGGCACACAGCATCACCCCACGTGTTTCTGCTCACCCACATGGCACACGTGTGGGTCCGTGTCCCCTGCTGAGCCTCACACTCACTCCATGCCTGTGTGTGCAATTGTGGGCTCCCCTGTGCACGCCCTGCGTGGGCCTGTGTGCACTGTGGGGGTGCCACTGGGCATGTGGACACGGAGGGGAGTATCTACATGTGTTACGTGCGTGTGTGTGTGCTCAGCACATGTCTGTGTGTGCACGTGCACACGCGTGAGCGGGCGCAGGAGGGCTGGCGTGTGCTCTGCCCAGGCGCCACCAGATGGTGCCCTGCCTCCGTGTCACCTTCTGGGGATGCCAACCTGCACCCTGTTGGGGGGCATGGTGGGTGCATGGAGGGGGGGCATTGCCCACTGTGGTGTGATGACATTGGCCTGGTGCTGGCCCATGGGCGCTTGGCCTCTCCAGCCCGGCAGAGTCTCTCACCAGCCCCTCAGCACAGCCAGATGGTGACAGCCATGGCGACACCTGCCAGTGCTGGTGTTGTCTATGGGGGTGGGTCAGTGTGGCAGATCAGCCCCGTGGTGGCACTGGAGAAGGGAGCTCTGCAGCAGTGTCCTCCTTGCAGAAACTTTGGTGTCCATATGGGGTTTGGGTGAGTGGGCTGCAACTCCAAGCTCACCCTGAGCCGGAGATGCTTGGCTCATGCCTGAGCACGTGGGATGGGGGCTACAACCTGACCGCTGTGTCTTCATTTTCATAAGGCTGAAACTGGAACGAACTCTTCACCTGTGGGCACAGCGGAGATGAAGGGAAGGACTACAGAGAGCCAGGGGTGGCGATTCCTGGTCCATCCCCATCCCAGCCCTCTGGGCTTCAGTGCCCACAGCTCCTGCCAGCCTGTCCCCGCACACGTGGGTCAGTCTCACCCCCTCGCCAGCGCCCTGCCCGTGGGTGCCACGGGCCCCAGGGAGCCGCCACCGGGACGGGTAGGAGGCTCGGGGCCGCCCGGGAGCCACCCAAGCCCCGCAGCTTCTCCTAACCGGCCTGACCTGCCGAGGAGGCCAGACCTGCCGGGAAACCCGGGCTTCCCTGCCCGGCGGGTCCCCTCCCTCCCTTCCCGCCGCCAGCCTCTCCCCGGGAAGGGAGCAGCCTCCGCAGCAACACGCGTGCTCCTTACCGGGGCTGGCAGCGCACACGCCGCCCGCGGGTTGTTTCTCGGCCACCCGGGAAGGAGCCCTTGCGCCCCTCAGACAAAGAGCCCCGCACAAAGCCGCTCTGTGCCCGGGCTTTCCCCGCCCGCCGGAGCGCGGCTCTGTCCCGGGCGCGGTCGGGACACGCAGGGGAACGGGAACCAGTGTGTCCCAGCGCTGCCGCGATGCGCCGGGGCTGGGCCCGCAGCCCACCCGGCGGGACGGACCCGCGGGCGCCAGGACGCAGCCCCGGGCACGGGAACCGTGGTGCCCGCCGGGCCGGGCTGCGGGAAAGCGGCCAGACCCCGCTCCCGGCCCTCCCGCCGCACCGGGCACGGGACACCAGCCAGCTCTTCTTCGGGGAGGGGCGGCGCAGGGGATGAGCCCAGGGATAGGGGCTGTGGGGCACCCCCCACCCATCTGCCCCCCCACCCCCCGCCCGAGCCGCCTTGTACCTGCCCCGATTCACACGCATCCATCCCCATTCACCGCTCCATCCTTTACTCGGGGCTGTACCGGAGGGGGGACTCGCCCCCCACGACTGCGTGGCGGCGGGGTTTGGGGGGGGTGTGTGTGTCAGTGTCATAGCTGTGCGGGGAGGTTCTGCCCCACCGCAGGAGTAGGGCGCATCCCCCAGTGCGGGGGAGGTGGGGTAGCCCCATAGGGGGGGGAAGGGGGGGGGGGGGGGCACGGAGGCCGCTCCGCACGGCGCCCCGCTGCCCTCCGTGTTTTCCCTGCAGCCTTTTGTGTGTGCGGGGAGGGCGCCCAGCCTTCCCCTCCTCCTCCGCCTCCTCCTCCTCCTCCTCCCCCCGGTCCCCGCCCCCCCCCCGGCCGCCATTTCGCAGCGCCGGCCTCGCCCGCGCCCTCTCCACATCATGGAGGACCGGCGGCGGGAGGAACAAAGAGCCCCCACCCGCCCGCTGCCCCGCAGCCGGGGGCACGCGTGTCCCCCTCCCGCGCCACGGCCACCCCCCGCCATGCCCGGCTTGTATGTGAGGAGGCGCCTTATTTCAGGCTTGGCTCAATGCCCGCGTGTGATGAGTTTGTTCCGGCCTCAGCCTGGTGGGTGCCGCACCGGGGCCGCGCAGCCGGTCCCATAGTCCCCTCCCCCGTCTCATCCTGATGCCATGGTGGTACCCGGAGGGACACGCGTGGGGAGGTGCTGTTAGTTCGCAGGAGAGAGGTGCACGGGGGATGAGCGTGCACGTGCAGTGGCCCAGTGTATGTGGGACGGTGTGTGCACACGAGAGTTGGGTGTACATGGATGTGGCAGCGGCACGACAGCCTGCACACGCCACCACGTGCTCGTGTGGCTGCGCACACGGCTCGGAGCACATGGCGGGCTGCAGTGTGGCCCTGCACACCCTGCACATGTGGCACTGTGCACACATGTGACACACACACACACACAAAGGCCTGCGCACCCGGCACCGTGTGTGCTGCTGCAGCTGCGGGGCTGCGGCAGCAGGAGCGTGTGAGTGTGCACACGCGTGCACGAGCGTTGGCAGGGGTGTAACACGGGGGTCTCTCTGGCTCGGGGGGGGGGGGGGTGTGGGCGTGCTGCCGGTCACCCACGCTGCCTCTCGAGGCTTTGCACCCCGTTTCCTCCCCAGCTTTGGAGCCAGGGCTCAGCGGGAGGCAGCAAGGGCACGGGTGTGAGGGTGTGGGGGTGCGTGGATGTGATCGCGCGGCCCCGAGGGGAGGCAGCGATGGCCGGACACCCCGGGCACGGCTGGGGACGCTGCAAAGGCTGCTCCTACCCCCAGCCCACCCCCCGGCCCCGCGTCCCCTCCCGCCGTGCAGTGCCGGGGCAGCCGGTGAGGAGCGATGTTTGAGGAGCGCACCCCGCGGGGGGCTATGTGTGTGTCCGTCCCCCCCCCAACACACACCCGCAGGGGCGCGGGGGTAGCGCCGACCTGGGCGGCGGGCGGGCTGGCCCCGTCCCCCCGCGGGACACGGCGGGGTGCCGAGGCGCAGCGTCCTTCCCGCAGCCGTCCCCTTCGGGTGCCGGCAGGGACGGCGCCATCCCGGCGTGCTTTAAAACGGCACCAGGAACGGAGGGGAGGGGGCATCGGGGAGGTTGGGGTCTCCGCTGCCCCGTCCCGCCTTCTGGTCCCCGCAGGGGGGGCGGGCGGCGGGGCCAGGCCGGCGGCGGGTCCCAGCCGCTGCCGGGAAGGGGAAGCGGGGGCGCTGGAGGGCGTGCGAGGCCGGGGAATGCGGGAGCCGGCGGGGATGCTGCTCCCGGCCCCTGCCTGGTCCTCCCCGCCACGGCCCGGGGACCCGCCTGCGGGGGCCTCATCCTGCCCCCGGAACGCTGCTGCAGGCGCTGGTCCCGGCACCGTCGCTTGTCTTCCAGCCGCTTTTGATCCCGTTTCCCCGTTCAGGTTTATCTTGTCCTGGCAATGACAGTTCTGTCTCCTGTGCCTCCCACCGCACAGGAGCTCTCCCAGCTCTCCTTGGCTTCTGCACCATCCAACTTTAAACCAAAACACCTACTCCCTACTCTCCCCCAAGCCTGCAGAGCCTCCCCGTAGCCCCCCAAGGGGGAATCAGGTCGAGCAGCTGTGTGGGGCACAGCTGACCTGCGAATAGTTTGGGGTTGGAGCCCAGTGCCATCCTCAGCCCACAGAGGCTGTAAGACTTTTGCGTGTCATACGTGTGTACAACTTCTGCCCAGCCCCTGTTGTGCCTCCCCCTTCTCTGCCCCACAGTGCCCTTGCTGGGTGCCAAGTGACCCACACCTTCATCAGCAGGGGGGCCAGGCAGCCAGGGCAGAGGACACACTGGGTGCACTGACCATTTCCCTACATAAGCCACCAGCCATGAGCAGTACTCTGCTCACGCCTCCCGTCCCCTCCCTGGTGCCTTCTACCCACCAGCATCAAGGCACTTTGCAGGCATTAAATATTCAGCTCCCTTCTCCACCCCCACCCTGGGAAGGAGTTCAGCATCGCAATGAACCCGCTGGCCTGCCTGTGCCCTGTGCTGGTGGGATGTGTCTGGGAGGATGCTGCCAGCCTCCTGCAGACAGGGCTGGGAGTGGATGAGAGCCACATGCCCCAGCGCACAGATGAGCAACGGCCCTGGAGACCAAGGCCACCTTCCCCTGCCCCCCGCTGCTCTCCTGTGATCCGCCTGCTGCAATGTGGGGTTCAGCTCTCCCCCCATCACACTCAAGCTTGGATCTGGTTAGGAGCTGTTCCCTCTTCCCTTACCCTCATTCCCCTCCAACCCTCAAGTACCAGCTGGCCTGTTCAGTGAGAGGAATCGTCTGTTGAGCTCAGATTAATAACCATCGGGCCCCAAACAAGGTCACACAGGCATGGGTGGGGGCTCCCTGCCTGCCACAGCAGGCTGGGTGCTGGGTGGTTGTCCCCCTGCCGAGATCTTGGGGTGGGGGTGGGGTGGGTGGCAGGCATAGGGAGCAGAGCTAATGCAGTCTGCAAGAAGAGAAATACCCTTTGGGGCGTCAGCCCTAAGTGCTAGACAAGCACTGAGGTTTCAGGTCCCTTCTCTGGTGCAGAGCAGCAGCAAACCCTGACCCAGTGCCAAGGCTGGGGAGAGAAGCAAGGAGTGGGTGCCTGTGGATGGAGGGAGTTGAAGTGTGAGCACTCCTGGCCTCAGGAGCCTGAGCTTAGCAGCCTGGGCTACAAGGAAGGGATGTAGGGCAAGAGACACAATTCCAGCATCCACCAGTGCAACTGGGAGCCCAGGCTATCAGTGCTGAGCAGGGACAGAGGAAGGGTGGTGGGAAGAAATGGCGGTTGAAGTGGGGCAGGGACCACATCCTGCCACCTGGGTGCACAGCGGGGCCAAGGGTGATAAAGGCAGTGAGGGTGTTTTCCAGAGAGAAATAAATGTTGTAGCTGGGGAAACAGAAGTGAATTCTGGTTGAGGAGATTCTGGGATGTGCTGCTCCAGGTCCCACCACCAAAGCTGTCTTCAAACCCCTGAGAGAAAGCACCAGCACAAGGGGTTCCTTTCCTTTTCCCTTTCAGGTCTATTTTCAGGCTTCCCTCAGCAACCACAAAGATCAGAAACATGCCATGTGCTGTCAAAATGAGAGCCCGAATCCCGCTTGTGAGCCCAAAGCACGCCGGGAACCAGGACATCATGGGGATTGTCCCCATGGGGGGCACCCCACATGCCCATTTACCTTCAGACAGAAGCAGCCCATTTGCAGCCAGGCGGGAAAACATCCAGGGCGGCACCAGGCTGAGGGGTCACAGCTGGGAAGATTTGGGACTTCCCATGAGGGCTGGGAGAGAACTGGATGTGGGGCACAGCTGGATGAGCCCCGTCCCAGCCTGGCGGCTCCGGGAGCAGAGGTGAGGCACCCCCCGCCATTCCTGCAGCATGGCATCATCCCTGCACACCATGCTGCTGGAGTAATTGCCACTGGGCTGGGTGCCAGAGCTGCGCCCGCCTTCAGTCCCCCCTGGGAGGGATAAGTCAATATGCCCCCTCTTGCCTCCATGCAGCAGGGGGCCAGAGAGACACCCCATGCTCTGCCCAGGGGACCCCTCTGGCTGGGGTGAGCAGGGAGGGAAGCGATGGGGGGCACCGGGGCGGTCTTGTGGGGCTCAAAGGCCACTCCTCTGCATCCCTAATTTCAGGCGTGTGCGTGGCGAAGCCCTCAGGCTTCCTGCTGCAGAGGCTGCCGGAGCACTTTCAGAAGCGTGCTTCTGCACCGCTTCCTTCCTGGGAATAAACCACCTCCCGGCGACACCGAGCATGAAACAACACCCCCAAAAAGCAGCCTTAACAGCCAGCAGCCCAAGCTGGCAGAGCCACGGCCTGCCCTCCCGCCCCGGCTCAGTGCCTTCCTGCATGGCTGAGGGGGGGGATGGACACACGACCCGCTGGGGCCCCGCGACGGGCACGGCCCCGCCGCCTGTGCAAAACAGGATGCAATAAAACCCCATGTGGGGCCCGTGCGACGGCGGGGCAGGGCGGAGGGACGGGCGGCTCTCACCGGGCAGCTGCCGCCGAGCTGCAGGCAGCGCACGTGGCAGCCATGCAGCAGAGGCAGGCACGGGGCACGGTGGGGTTTGGGGGGGCTGGGGGCACATGGCTGCCGCGTCTCCCCCCGCCCAGCCTTTTAATAATGAAATTCTCAGGCCACGTGGGGCAAAGGAAGCACAGCCCCCCTGCAAGTGACCCTCTCCTCGCCACCAGCCCCCCAAGGCAGCTCTGGCGCTGCCCTGATCTTGGCCCAGCTGGAGCCGCTGGCACCCGCTGCTGAGGCAGCACGGAAACACTGCAGCAATGCCAAGTCTGGAGTGGAAGCTTCTGGAAAACTAGAGGGGATAAGTCACTGCAACCCCTGTGCTCCACCCGACGGGTGGATTTTGCAGCGGGCTTTGGGCAGTTGGGGCTTTTTTTGGGGAAGATGGAGTGAAGAGCTGCAGAACGAGTGCTTTTGGCAGTAGGCTGCTGCCCCTGGGTTGGTGGAGCTTGGCTTGTGCCCAGCAGCATCTCTGGGCTGGGTGGGTGCAGGTCGGTGCTGCCAGGGGGGTAAGGAGTCAGGCTGCAGTGCTTGGGGGCAGAGCCCACACCTCATCACCAGAGTTCAAGGTGGGAACTTTCTAAATCCAGCTGGGCATGGGCACAACCCCAGCACTGCTGCCCTGCCAGCACCTAAAACACATCTGAGGAGACATAGGGAGAGGACAGGCTCTTGGTGAAGGCAGGGAGGGAATAGGCAGTGGCTGGGGCATGAGGAAGGACGCATTCCTGTCCCACACAAAGCAAAACCATTGGGTTTACATACCAGAAGCTGCCCCTCAGATAAAACCCATCTTTTTTACACCCATATCCAGCATCCCAGTTCCCCTCCAGCTGCGGAATGAGTCTGTTGGGGCTCAGCCCAGGTGAGTAGGCTGGCACTCAAGCCATCATCAATCCCCAGGGAGCTCCCACAACAGCCTGCCTCAGGTGCGAACCCAGATCAAAACCCTTCCTGCAGGTGGAATGTGCTGGGTGACCCACATGTGGCTTCTCCCCTGTCTAATAAGGGGTTGAGCTGCAGATCAGCCCACATCTGTGCAAAACAGAAAGAGTCTCTCCCTCCCCCAGCTGCTCATTTTCACTGGCCCCACTGACCCCAGCATGTTTGCAGATTACCGCCCCTCTGTCAACCTGGATGGAAATGTGGTCAAAGTTTATTAGAAGGGCGCCAGCCACACATATGTGTGTGTGCATAGGCAAAGGGTGACAACACAACCTTTGTTTGCTTAGGAAGCCACGCTGAAGAGCAAGGCCAGGAGGGGAGGAGAGGAAGCAAACAGGCAGGAAGAGGGGGAAGCACCCGGTGGGTTTATTTTGAGCTGTACTCTGCCTCCCTGCAGCACGGGAAGGAGGGTACAGGGCAAACAGGCAGAGCTTAGAGAGCAGCACAGGGTTCATCCTGTGCACCCCACTTCAGGGCAGTAAAACCGTCGCCCCAAAGCAACAGTGCCATAGGACCATACGGCACCCAACCTCTGTCACCCAAAGGTGCCTTCAGAACCATCACAGCATGTTTCTTCTGTGATGAACAGCTGTGTGCATCCCATCCTAGTGGGATGCCCATCTTCCCTGGCTCAAGGACACATACCCAATGGTGTTTTGCATGTGCCAGGGTGCTTGTAGCAAGCACTGGGGCAGATTGGGCAGGGATGGAACCTTTAGCTGCTATGAATTAGTTCTCTTTCCCAGGCAAGCTTGTCCCTTTCCAGCATACCAGGGGCTGCTCTGAGGTCTGGGCTCTGTCCCTGCATGCAAGGCATGACATGCCACGTGCTCACCTGTGGCTTGCTCTGCAGGGAGGACAGATGCTGCTGAGCTGGCCACACCAGGGTAGCATGCTTGGTGGTGGCAGTCATTCTGCACCAGGCCACCATGTCCCTCCCATGGGGCAAGGAAGTGGCAGAAGCCTGGGTGTGCTGTTGTGGGCACTGGCCACTCTTGTTTACACACACACACACACACTTCCTCCTTTATGGCAGGCAGTGATGCCTTTTGTATCTGAGGGGAGGCAGCTGCCTCCAGCAGGGACACCACATAAAGCCACAGGGTCCCCAGTATCTAATTCCCAGGGGACATCCAGTGTGCCCATTGCTTGGGCCAGCAGGGTAGAGCATGGCAGTGCTGCTGGGGTGGCACATGGGATGTGCAGGGCTGTGGGGTTTCTCTGGTAAGCCTGGGCAGGCAAGGACATCATCTCCTGCTCTTGCCAAGTGGGCTGTGACAAAGGACACAGTGCAAGATGGCCATCATGGAACAGAGCAGACTGGGGCCAGGCCCTTCCCTGCTGGGGGAGGGGAGCCTCTCCAAACACATTCTGACCCCCAGGAATGTGTCACAAGGAAAGAACTGGGGGGACTTCCAGGAGACCATACCAGGGCCAAACCCTTGGATATTTCATGCCTGCAGCCACCAGTGCCCCTCTTCCAGCCTCTGGTCCCAAAGAGCTTCTCTCTCCAGCCACTGCTCATGGTAAAGGTGCCCCACTCCCCCCACTCCTCCCTAGCCAGTCACCACCCCACATGGCTCCCAGAAGAGCTGTAGCTCCTGGCCATGGGTGCAGCAGTCCTAGAGCCAGCATGGAGACCTCAGGGCCGTGCTGTACCTGTGGACCAACTCTGGGAGCAGGGGGACCCAGCCACAGGGATAAGGACCAGCCAGCACCCAAGCATAAGAGCTATGCCACGCTGGAAGGAGCCCAGTCATGGCTCTGCAGGCACCACCACAGCATCTTGGGCAACAGGGAAATTTGCCCAGTAGCTCAGAGGCAAGAAGGGGAGCTCAGACTCACTTTTCTGCCCTCAGCAGCCCTTTAAACAGCTTCCTGGCTCCTCTTGATTTGTGTAGCAGCCCCCAAGCTGCTCACTGGGGCCACCAGGCCACCAGACACCCCGCCCCCCACCCATCCCAGCTCCCACAGGCTCCTGCAGTCAGCCCCAGCTCTTGCTCATGGAAACAGCCACATCAACAGCTGCCTGCACATGGGGGCTTGCAAGCTCCTGCCCTTGGCCCCCAGCCAAAGCTCATCCCCATCCTAAGTGCAATGAGGGAGACTACAAACCCCACTGGGATGCACTGAGCTGTGTGGGTCCTCAGCCACAGTCCAGCCAGAAATCAAGGTGGTCTCATCCCTGTAAGATAAAGGGATGAGGGGAAGTGTGACAGAGGTCTTCTCAGTCCCCTGCTCACACAAGGTAGGTGGCTTTGCCACAGAAGTACTGCCATGGAATCCAAGTTCACCACAGTTCACTGGGTGACTTCTCACATTGCACAGGTTGTGGTCTCTCGTGCTTCCCAGCCAAGCTTGCTGCTTCCCCCGGAACACCAGGATGGGGGCTGCTTCAGGAGCCACAAGCACACTCAGGTGGGATGGCTAGCCACCACAAATCCATCCCCTCTCCTGTATCTCAGCTCCAGCCTGGGCCACCAGCATGTCCCCTCGCAGCCCAGCAGTCAGGGACATGGAAGGAAGAGACACAGGCTGGAGCCAGTGCCCCAGTGCTCTCACCCAGCCCAGCACAGAGCTTTTCTGCTTTCTAGGACAAAGCACAGCTGTGGGATGGAGCAGGGCTTTGGCCAAAATAAAGGCATGTTCTGTGTGGCCCAGAGGGATGCAAGGAGGTCCCAATGCAGCAGGGGACAGAGCAAGGCTGCTGCCAGCACCCAGGGCACAGTACCTGGTGACAAGGCAGCTGCAGGGACACTCTGGGCCAGGTTTGAGCCCCTCCAAAGCTGGTACCTAGGAAGAGGCAGCGGTGGGCTGATCCCACCCCCACAGACCCTAAAGAGCAGCTCTACACCCACCCCCATCCCCACAAGCAGCCAGTGGCACCAAGCTGCCCCCATCACCTCCCCCAGCAGCCCCCATCACCCCAGCCTGCTCAGCCGCTGCACCCCAGCACAGCACACCCAGCAGACCCCCCCATAGCAAACTGCAGGTGCAAAGGAGGAAGGAAACCAGGCAATTCAAGAAAAAACACCCCCCAGCAAGCCAAACAACCGCCCCCTCCCTCCCAAACCCAGCAAAACGGCGAGCGGGGCGAGCTGGGCTGCCACACGTTTATTTGGGGGGAGGAAGAAATACCTGTCGAGGGGGGAGGCCGGGGTCCGCCGGTGCGGCGCGGTCCAGGGCTCCTCCCGGCGGCGGCTGCAGCTCCTCCCGGCCCCACCGGCTGCCGGTACGGGGCCCCGCCGGGCTCCGGTGCACAAAGGGCTCCGCTTTTAAAGCCCGCGGCCCGATTCCCCCAACCCCACAGGGCCCTGATTGGTCGGGCCGGGGCAGCGATACCGGCGGCCCCCCCCCCCCTCTCCGCGCCGTGGGGGGAGAGTAGGGGGGAAGAATGGGGAGGGGGGATGGAGGGGGGGGGGGGGAGAGGAGAATTTAAGGAAAAGAAAAAAGAAAGAGAAAGGAGCCCCAAAGCAAACACCCGAGGGGAAAGTGCGAACCAACCCCAAGCACCGGAAAAACCACCCCCGGGGATGCCCCAGGCAGGGCACCCCCCCTGCTCGAGGGGCTGGGGTTGGGGGGGGGGGGGGAGGCGCCGCAGGGGGCCCTGCGTGTTGCGTGGAGGGGCCGGCCGGGAAAGGCTGGAAACCGCAAACCTCCTGTGGAAAAAACTTGGTAACGCCGGGCCTGGCGAGACGGGGATGGGCGGGTGTTCGCGCGTGGTGGCGGCGACGCCCGGCCCCGGCCCCCCTGCCTGTGTCCGGCCTCTCTCCAGCCGGGGGGTCTGCGCCACGGGGCTGTCGTGTCCCTCCTCGGGTTTATCCCCGGGTTTGGGTTTGGCATATTTTGGGGGGAGGGGGAGAAGGTGGGGGGGGGAGCTGTCTTGGGAGCTGTGCTTTTCCAGCTCGTCGGCAGGGGGTATGCTTGTACCGAATAATCCAGCCCTTTTGTCCAGGATGCTAGCCCCCATCCCGGTCCCCGGCCCCATCCTGGTCCCCGTCCTCATCCCCGTCCCGGTCCCGGTCCCGTTCCCATCCCGATCCCGTCGCTATCCCGTTCCCGTCCCCGTCCTCATCCCGGACGCGTCCCCTTCCCGGTCCCCGTCCTGCCGGCTCCTCGGGGCTGCGGGCGGCAGGAGCCCTGCGAGCTGCCAGACCCCGGGGCCAGCGGGGACCTGCCCTCCCTGGCAGCCGGCACCCCGGGGGGACAGGGGGACAGAGCGATCCTGCTCAGCCCGCATTACCCGTGGGAAGGTGCCTCTGACCCGGAGAGAGCTGCTGTGAAGGGCATCGGGCAGGAGGGGTGTGTTTTGGGGCTGGCTGGAGCACATGTAGCTTTTGGGATGGCAGGATAGTCCTGCCAGGTGCAGAGGGGCAGAGAATGGTCCTGGTGCCTCACACCTTTTCAGTAGCCGCGTGTTTGGCCAAGGGTTAATTCAGCTTCATAGGCTGTGGGCTTGTGTTTGACTCAGCTGCAGAGAGGGAAACTGAGGCACGGGGAAAATGTTACACAGAGAGAGCCTAGGACAGCCCCAGGTCCCTGTTGCCATCCCTTTCCCCAGCCTGGAGCCCCTTGGAGTAGAGCTGTAGCAGTTGCAGACCCTCCAGGCTGCATTCCCTGCTTTAGCCAACTTCTGAGGCCAGTACACATCCAGTCCCCACCAGTGCTGGCCACCAGCCTGGGCTCTCCAGGGGTGCATCAAAGAGTTTTGGGGTATTCAGCCCAGCAGCCCGGTCCATGTAGATTTTACCCCTCCTGTCCCCTGAACCTCGAGCTGTGTCCATGCAGAAATGAAGAGCAGGGGTGATAAAAACAAACGGGTCTTTTCTGGTGTACAAAGCCTTGCAAAACATCACCCTGATGGGAGAGGTATCTGGTCCTACTGTGCTTCAGCTTGGGTGCTTTAACAGTGCCCCAGGCTTGGGTTTGAAGTGTTCATGACCTGTTTTCTTTTAGCAATTTCTGGGGCTTGTGTGTGAAGCATCACCCCTTGGCACTGGGCACGTCCTGGCAGGAGCAAAGCTCCAGGGGAAGCACCAAACAGTGTCCACGTATGGCTGGGAGGCACAGGCACACTCACCTGCCTGCCTGTGTGCACGTGTGGTACATGCAGGGCAGAGCAACCCCGAGGCCCTGCTCAGGCAGGATGGATGCTCTGGGGATGGCTGCAGGAAGAGGAGGGCTCCCTAGGGAAGCAAGGGGTCCTGGCACAGGCAGGGCAGGCGCCGCGGGGAATGCCAATCGCAAGCCCCGTGTTTGCTTTGAGTTTCTGCAGTGACAGTGCTTGTGTGAGGCTCTATTCACAGGGCAGGGAGCAAAAGCTTCACTGGGCCTCTGACCCATCCTTTTTGCTCTGCTGCTGAGCTCTGCTCACCTCCCAGGGCAGCAACATGCTGGGATGGAGAGCCACGAGCCGTTCAGTTATGAATCCCCTTGTTGTTAATTGGGCAGCCAAATTAACTCAGTGACTCCTCTCTCGATGCCGTGCTGTGTGGCCGTTGTCTAATGTCATCATGAAGAATTCCCCCTAGCAATGCCAGTGGAGGTGGAATTGGAGGCTGTGGCCCCTTCCCCACTCCACGCATCTTCTGTCGGACTCGTGGATAGCTCTGCCTGAGCCACTGGCAGAGGAAACTGAGGCACAGAAGCCAGGCTGGCACCAGCCAACCAAAAAACCCCAAATTTTAATTCCAAGTAGTGACCGGGGAGCCCTCCCACTGCTCTTCCCCTGCAGCCCCTATACTGGTTCCCAAAGCAGGGCTCATCCCCACACTGCAAGGGACCCACACGAAGGGCAAGACTGCTCCTGAAGCTGCTGACCAGGGTGGACCCGTGTGTGGCAAGTCCACCTTGAAGATCAGTGAGGATACAGAAAGGAACATAAGTCCACATCATACCCAGGCTGTATCCAGGCTCTGTTTCCTTCATTTCTTTTTTTTTTTCCCCCTTTTCCTGTAGGGATCCTGACCCCACTCTGGATTTCTGCTGCTGCTTTGCAGGTAGGTAAAACCATAGAGGGATTTTGATCAGGCTGGCTTCTCGGGGACAGGAATTAACCCCGGAGCTGAACTGTCTGTGTTAGCAGTGCTCGGAGCTCCCCGACAGACAGTGCTAATGATGACACAGCATCGCCCTCAAGACTCGTTAAAACCCAGGCTTTAATGAGATGGCCATGTATATAAAACCACACAGGCCTGTGGCGGTGCCCATGTGTGAAACCAGACCTGCTCAGAAGCGCATCTGAAAACGTCCTCAGTGGCTATGGCAGGTCTCCAGGCTGCCAGCACTGGCACAAGTGGGACAAGGCAAGGTGGGTACCAGCAGTTTGAGGGGTCCTGGGCTCTGCTTGGGTAGGGACACAGGCAGGGAAGGGCAATGTGGTGCTTTGGGATTCCCTGTCCGTTCCCAGGACTCACATCGCGGCTTAAACTCTCCTGAGGCTGATGGAAGTCACTGCCCAGCCCAGGCCATGCACACTGAGTTCATCCTCATCCACATGTGGCCCAAAACAGGCTGGAGCCTGGAAGATAGAGTTGCCACCAAACCCAGCTGCCTTTCCTCTCCTGAAGATAAACCTCCCACAATAGCCCAGGCAACAGGGAGAAAACAAACACAAATACGAAGGAAAGGGAGGGAAAGCACAGGGAAAAAATTGGCTGGAACTGTCTAGAGCATCCTGGCAGAGCAAACGCTCCTGCTAGCATTGTTCCAGCTTTCGTGCGAAGCCCCCTCTTTTAATAAATGGGGTCCTGGCAAGTTTGCTTCGCCGCCCATCAGAGCATCCCTGCGGGGCCAGACTGGCTGCAGGAGGGAGATGCGGAGCCAGAAAGGCCTGACCCCACCCAGGACTTTCAGCAAGAAGTGTAAGAGCATTGCGACCATTGGTGACACAGAGGGACCATTTGTCATCAGGAAAGGCGCACGTGATGTCACTGGCAGGAGGCAGGAGGAGAGCCAAAGGCTACAGAAAAGCACGAGGTGGCCAGTCCCACGCTCGGCGGCGAGCAGGCAGGCGTGAGCGCAGGCAGGACGCCAGCAGCCCAGCACCATGTGCTGCCTGTGCCCAGGCTCCTGCCTTCGCTGCTCTCGTGCACTGGGGCGTGCAGGGGGCAAGGCTCTGCCTGCACACGGACACACACACACACAGAGCATCACCTCCATCTGGACACTGTGGGTGAATTCGGCAGCCTGGCCACTTATCTTCATCCAGCCAAGGGCAGGAACTAAACCAGCGCTGATTTGGCCGTGGGAATGCAGTGACCCAGAGAGGAGCGGGGGCTGGCATTAGTTTTTGGGGTAGACTCCTCTGTAATACCAGCTCAGGTCTTCCTCTGCCTTCAGTGACATCTTCCCAAGGACTGGAGCTTCGCAGCCATTGCCCTGATGGAGAAGGATTCCTCCCCTCTCTGGGTAGCTGGGCAGGACAAGCCTGGCTTGCAGCAAATCTGAGTCAAGTGTTCAAAGCTGAAACGGGTCCTTTGAAATCCTCTCAAAGCAATGGGGGGTCAGACTCAGGTCTGCTCAGGGCCAAGACCCAGTTCTACCCACAGCTCTGATGGATTACAAGGCTGAGGCAGCCAGACAATCAGTTTGGAGATGGTCAGTCATGTCTCATGTGCTCCTGGGACTGGGTTCCAGCTAGCCATGATGAAAGTTCAATAGGAAATGGTTGGCTTGAAGTGTGGGGTGGGAGAAAAGCAAGGTGATGCTCCAGCTGGGAGCTGGGAGCCCAGGAAGGAGCCTGCCCACCATCTCTGGACATGCTCATCCCTACTGCGTCACCTCTGGGACAAACCCTCTTCTCTGCTCTTGTTAACCTCATGGCTGCCTTGCAGATAACTTAGGAGCAAGTGTATGTGTGCATCCAGGTCTGGACACTAGGTCTGGTCTCTGCTTCTGCTTCTTCCCTGTGGCATCGCTTGCCTCCGGTTGTTTTTTGAAGCAGCCCGTCTGGATAAGGCTCCTCACCAGCCTCTCCGTAACATGCACACGTGTTCCTGCGCCTTCAGCAGCTTCTCCTGGGTCTTCCTCCTGCTCTATTTAATTAGGCACCGAGGGAGAGGGACAGTAACCAACAATTAGGTGAGACAGAGAAGTGCCCTGGTTTTCTAGCCTCGCTGCTCTGAGCACCTTGGGAACCATTTCCCTCTGAGACAGGAGGAGGAGAGGAAGGGAACCAAGGCGCTCAGAAAGATGGAGCAAAGCAGCGTCAGCTGGGAAAAGCAGGAGGAGGGTCAAATCGCACAAGTGCAGTGGGATGAGGCAGGTTCAATCCCTGGGAAGGGGTGGGCCCACGGGGTTTGGTCCTGGCTCTGAATTGGTGGAGTGTCATCAGACAGCATCATCTGGATGGATGAACATCCTCACGCAACATTCATACCCTGGGAAGCACCCAGGAGGGACAGGCCGGGCTTGGCTCTGTGGGGTTGTGAGGCTTGTCCATTCATCACTGTTTTGTGATTGACAGTGATCTCCTTCCCTGCGGGCGCAGGGTCAGCAGCACCCCTGGGGAGGGATTACCTCCACCGCCGGCTGCGTGCCTGGCCCAGTTGGAAACAGCCCCAAGCAGCCTCTGCCTCTTTCTGTTGCCAACTCAAGGCCTTGGAGTTAATCTCCAGCGTCGCCAAGAGATCAAGACTTGGCCTTGCCAGTAATGGTGTGATCCCAAAACATTTTGGGAACAGAGAACTTGAGATGCTGAGCCAGACACTGGTGGGGGACGGGGGTCTGACTGCATCCAGCGTGGCTGTGATTCATCTGGTGACGGAGGTGACTGGGTGGGTGATGGACAGAGGTGACTCTGACACAAAGCGACTGGGAAATGCAGTGGGAGCCAGCTGAAGCACAGCATTCCGAGGCTTGGGAGAATCCCTCTGTTCTCCTTGCTGGCTGGGAGCTACTGGAGAGGTGCCGGAGAAGCCCCATGAGCAGGCTGCTGCAGGGGAGGAAGATGCTGCTGCAGGGGAGGAGGATGCTTGGCCAGTTCACAGGGATGACTGGAGCCCTGGTACCTGCATCCCACTGGAAGTCTAAGGCAATAGGAGACCTTCTTGGTCCTGGCCTCTCTGAAAGGTTCAGCATTGGTCTTGCCAAGGCCAGAGCTGTCTCTGCATCTGGCCAAGAAATTCCTGCCAAGATGTTATTTGGCCAAAGTCCTGGAGGCAGGATAAATCCGTCTACATTTGCAAACCCCAGGCAAGTGGCTGTGCGTGTGCTCACACGTGCACCCCAGGAGAGGCTATTTCTTCATCTGCATCTGCCTCTTCTGGTGTGCCTTTGCTCAAGTCCTTCCTCTTGCTCCTGCCTGGTGATGGTGTCCAAAGGTGTGTGGTAAAAATCAACCCTTTGACACCATAGGAAACAGCCTGGTGCAAATGGCAGCAAGTGGCTGCTCTCCCATCCATGAAGCATATGCAGCTCCTCAGGGGTTAAGCCTGTCTTCTCTGTCTCCTCATGGAGCTGGTTCTCCATCCCTAAGTCCATGTTCTCCTCTGACTGAAGCCACTGGGTATGAATCTCCTGTCCCTGCTGCTGTGGAGGGGAGAGTTACCTGTTGCTGCTGCTGAGCTCTGCCTCGCAGGGAAACCTCTGCTGGGTGGAAGATCCTGGCTCTGCCAAATTTCCCACTAGAAACAGGGTATCAAATGATATATGGGGCCGGTCCCCTGCTTGGCGGTGGCTGCTGGTGCCTCCATCTCCACCCATCTGTGAGTCCCAGCCATCCTCCCATGATGCCACCAGCAAACAAAGGACAAGTAGCAGTGGGTCCAGCCGTGCAGAATGAGAAAGGTGCTGGGGAAAGGCTGGTGGGGAGGATGCAAGTCCGCCTGGGCGAGGCGCATTGATCCGCGGCGTCTGATACATTATTCATGACCAACCCGGACTGCAGCCAAGGAGAAAGTGGTGAGCACACACTTTTCCTTGGAAATACGCCTGCGAGAGCTGAAGAGCACCCGCCTGAGGCTGGCGGCGTTTTGAGGGAGAAGCCGAGGCGCTGGATGTCTCACTCTTCTGCAACACCTCCTCAGGCCAGCTGCCCAGGGAGAGCTGGGGATGGATGGAGGGTGGTGGCCAGGTCTGTCCGTGGCAAGGAAGGGGAGAGTTTCAGCATGGCAAAGCACTGCAGCCAAGCAGGCTTCCGCTCATCAAACACCCTGGCAGGCAGTCATGATGTACCAACTTCTTTTGGACTTTTCATGCCCAAATCCACTGGTGTTTGTGGCCCCTAATCATCAAATCATAGAATCATCGAATCATCGAATCACAGGCTGGTCTGGGTTGGAAGGGACCCCCAGGATCACAGAATTCCAACCCCCCTGCCACAGGCAGGGCCACCAACCTCCAGGCCTGGTTCTAGACAAGGTTGCCCAGGGCCCCATCCAACCTGGCCTTGAACACCTCCAGGGATGGGGCACCCACCACCTCTCTGAGCAGCCAGTCCCAACACCTCACCACTCTCTGTAAAGAACTTCTCCCTAATATCTAATCTAAGCCTTCCCTCCTTTAGCTTTAGTCCATTAAGACTGGTCAGTGAGTCCCAGCACTCAGCTGTGCGTTGCACTAGGGAGTGTTTCTGTCCCATGTTGCTCTCTCTAAGAGCACAGCAGCTTCTCCTTGCTGGGACACACCAGTCCTTGTCACAAGCACCTGCGGCTCATTTGAAATTGATGGTCCACCTTGACCAGCACATTAAGGACGCTCTGCCTCCCAGCCTGGACACCAGCACAATGCTCAGCAGCAAGGAATATGGGCCACAACAGACTTTCCCAAGAGAAGGGAAGGGTGACAGAGAGGAGGGTAGGGCCCCACAATGAGGGTATCTGCATGGCTTCACATCAGGCATGGGTCAGCCTAGGAGTCACAGCTCAAGATGGGCGCAGTCTCCAGGGCCGATCGCAGCTGGAAGATTTTTCGGGATGATACTAAGAAAGGAACATTTCTTCCCAAAATGTCAATCCAACCAAAGCACCTGGAGAGCCCATCCCTGGCCCAGCTTTCTCTGAGACTCAGGTCCCCTTCTAGTGGGGTGCGACATTCACACCGACTTGAGCCCAGCTGCCCAGGGGAGCCACGGTCAGGGCAGCAAGGGTCAGCAGTTGTGTCAGCAGCATCACCCATGGGACCTGATCGACAAGTGCTGCAGGCAAACCTTGGGACAGGAGGCAGCTGGGTGACCCATGGGACATCTGCTTGCTGTGGCACTTGGCATGATGCCACCACACTGCAGAGGGACCGAGGCTGGGAAGAGATGATGGGCTGGGGCATGTCAGGCTGGAAGTGCTCAAGTGTTGGGGGTGAGGGAGGTCCCAATGGGGGCAAAACTGGGCTGAGAGGGGCACCAAGGATGATATTTTGAGCAGGGCACTTAGAGGTGCCTGGCTCTGGTGGGTTTCACACCTCTCTGCCCACAGCAGCAGCCCCACAGGGCTACCACCCAGCCCTCCGACCCTGCGAGCATCCTCTGTGATGATGCTTCTCTTCCAGAACCCATTTCCTCTCCTTCCCCACACGTGGGGATGAGCTGCCTCTCTGGAGGCTGCAAATAAACCCGCCAGGCCTGGGACACTGGCTTCCTCCCTGGAAACATGGCTGTTGTAATTCCCAGCAGAGCTGAGGTCGGCTCCATATGGCCACGGGCTCCCCTCCGCCCCGCTCGCAGCCTGCCCAGCCCGGCTGCCTCCCAGCTCCTCCCCAGTGCAATATGGTACCTCACTGCCCAGCACCGGCGCTGGGGGATTAGCTCTTGTTGTTGTTGATGATGTTGCTTTATTAGCTAAACCTAACGAGGCAGCGTTTGTGCCGGCCCTGGAGGGCAGGTGGCTGGGATTTATGACTGCAGTGCCGCAGGGTGACCTGGAGTAGAGACGGGCGTTTAGTGCAGGGGAAAAGAGACCGGCACCCGCATCCCTGGGGATGCTGGGAGGACTGGGCAGCTGCGATGATGCCCAGCGACCTTTGCTGGTGCTGTGTTTGCGCCCAGAGAGAGAGAGAGAGTGTGGGGCTCCCGTGGTCTGGGGGTATTCACTGGCATCGCTCACGCCAGTGCTGGCAAGGACGCTGTGCCATGCTGAGAGAGCACCCGCATAGCGAGAGTCACAGCTGGCACGGGCACGGCGCTGCTCTGAAGGGGCATTTCACTGCTCAGACGTCCGCTGTGCATGAAAAGGGCATTGTAGGGGAGCGTGTGTGGCTGGGGAGCAGCTGGCGTTGGCAAAGCATCCCCGCGTCTTAAAGGCACACAAAGACCACCGCCTCCTTCCCCAAAGAGTGGTTTTGGAGCTGGGGTAGTGGTGGGAAGAGGGCAGCACATTGCTGGGGAGGGCGGTGGACATCACTTGGAGGATGTGAGCATGAAGGGAACAGTCACACAGGTCCCACCTACAATTTGGGGGCAGCTGGATCCCTGCCCCAAGCACCCAGTGAGCGGGGTAGTGATGCCCTGTGTCTCCTGCCACTTCCCACTGGGTGCTGCAGGATGCTGTGGGATGCTGTGCCACCAGAGCGGTGCTACTCAGATCTTTCCAGAGGGAGGGGCCTTGGGGACTCAGGAAAAGCCCATTCCCTTTCTTCTAAGCCAGCCACGGGGAGCCCCTGCCCATAGATCCCTGCAGAATCAGGGCATCTGCCCCCGCAGCTGCCTGCATCCCTGCTGCACCCCTGCTGTGAACACCCCACCCATGCCCTGCCCGGGGGGTGCAGTGTGCCCCCGTACCTGTCTGCGTAGGCCTGGTTCACACCACGGAATCACAGAAGTTTGCTCCTGAAACTGGTTTCTGAACGGGCTTGGCTCACCCAGCGTGAAGAGCAGGACGGGCAACGCTTCATTTCAGGCGGCGGCATAAATCAGCCCGTGGCTGGTGTCGGGCTCTGCCAGACGTTCCCCTGGGGAAGCAGAGGCAGCCGCAGGGGATGTTTCTCCGAGCCCGAGTTTGCAGCTCGGGGCCTGAGTACATATCCACGGCCACATTCAGGTTCAAAAAAGGGACTGGGGACATGCAAGGGACACGCAGGGCCCTCCAGCAACGGAGGAGAGGAGCCAGCTGGACGCTGTGATGTCTCAGCTCACCGCTGCCAGCTTTGCTGGAGCCAGTTTGCCAAACCAGGGTGCATAAAGCAGCTTGGGGATGCTCAGAAGGATGCACAGCTCCTCTGAGAAGGGACCCAAGCGAGACTGGGTGTGTGGGGAGGGTCAAGATGCAGTGGGACATGAGGGAAAGAACCACACGAGACAAAAAGCACTTGGAAAAGTCCTCAGTAGCCAAACTCACTAGCCCAGACATGTCACAAAACACCTCTCGCTGGGAGCCGCGGCTTGAAAAGAGTCTTTGAGGAAAAGCTGGGAGCACAAACATGTTTCTCCTCCTTCCCCTGGGGAAAAGGTCCCGCTCCACAGCAGGGTGCTGCTCACCAAGAGGAGGGAGACACTGGTGGGGGGCTTGGCACAGCATCCTTGCTTGGGAATGGCGTCCGGGGGTGGGCATGAGAAGGGGGTCTGAGTGGGATCCAGCCTCTCCAAGTGGTCTCTAAGTGGGAAGGGTAGGATCTGCCTCCTTGCCCACCCTGCCGTCGTAATGGGGCTGCCGGGAGCGGGGCGAGCTGTTTGGGGCTGGGGGGGTCCTGTCCCGCCCCCTCCCCAGACTCAAACCCGCTCGCCCCGCTGCCGGCAGCGCCGCTCTTCCGCGGCAGAGGGCGCCCCGCTCCACGCTTGCGAGTCCCGGCGGGGGCGGGAGGGGGGGTGGCCGGGTCCCGGATCCCCGAGCAAACTGGCTGCCTCACGAAACAGGGACCCCGCCGGACCTCAGCCCCTGCCCTGTGGAGAGTGAGGTGGTTTGCAGCTTCCATCCCCGCATCCCTGCATCCCTATACTGCTGCACCCCCACATCCCTGTACCCCTGCATCCCTACATCCCTGCAGCCTTGCATCCCTGTACCCCTGCATCCTTGCACCCCTGTATCCCTGTACCCCTGCATCCCTACATCCCTGTACCCCTGCATCCCTGCAGCCTTTCATCCCTGTACCCCTGCATCCTTGCATCCCTGTACCCCTGCATCCCTGTATCCCTGTACCCCTGCATCCCTGCACCCCTGCATCCCTACATCCATGTACCCCTGTAGCCCTGCACCCCTGCATCCCTGTACCCCTGCATCCCTGTACACCTGCATTGTTGCATCCCTGCATCCCTGCCTTTTGGAGGACGAGGTGGTTTGCAGCCTGCATCCCTGCCCATGACAGGTCCTGCCCCTGCCACTTTGCCCTCCTGTTTCCTCAGGACTCCCCAGAGCTGGATGAGGCTGGGAATGGTGCTTCAGGGATGTTCCATGCAGGGAACGACTGTGATGCCCACATGGATGAAAAGACACCAAGGGGAGCTGATAGAAGGTTAAGATATCCCAAGTGGCAAGGAAAAGGTAAGGAGGGGGTGACTGTTCCTGACACTTCCAACATAGGAATGACCGGAGTGGCAAATGGAGACTGAGGGTGGAGGTGTGAAATGGGTGGTGTAGGACACACAAGGACTCCCCTGCTGCAGGAGGCCCTGGGTGCTCGGAGGTTTGCACATGGTCGATAAACAAGTGGACAAATCATGGAAGAAAAAACTCATGGAAGTCTGTTGGATACAAAAGTCTCCGACATCCCTGTGCTGTCAGAGGCCAGAGGAGCACCTGGTCAATCCCACCCTGTGGTTCCTGCTCCTGCAGTGCTGCCAGTGCATCTGGGACACATCCAGGCTGGATACTATAGGGCAGTGGTGGGGACAGACCTCTGGGCTGCCCCACTCTACCTCTCTTTCCATCCCGTGCAGTCTGGATTTCGTGCTGCACTGTGTCCTACCAAACTTCCCTCCACATTAAAACCTAACGTGATTTTTGGTGCTTTTTTTTTTTTCCTTTCCTTTTTTCCCCTAAAAGAGGTCAGTTGCTCCTACCTGGGAATACCTGTCCCATCTGGCTTCTGGGTCACTCTTTTTCATTGCATGAGCAAAGGACCAAGAAACAGACCATACAAATAACTGCCTGAGGCTGAACCTCTCTGGAAAGCCGGGATACACAAAGGAGGTGGCTGCAGGGGAAGCCAGTGTCATCAGGTCCAGGCTATAAACCACCTCCTTCCGCTGCAGGGACGGTGGCCTGCATCCATGCAGAGGGAGGATCGGTGCTGGAACTCTGATGCTCTTGCAATTACAGAGTGTGTCAGCACTGGGAAATCCCCGAAGCTCATCGCCAGATTAAGAATCAGCTTTGGATTGTAGTGGGATGGATTGGTGTCCTGGCATGGTACCCTCCAGCAGCCCGTCGCTGCTGCTGCTGCTGCTACGTGATGCAGTTGGTCCCCACTGCCTAAGGGAAGGAAAAGTTGGGGAAGAAGCTGAAACAAGGAGCTGAGGAACCAGCACTGGTGCCCTCGGAGCCTGGCATGGTCCTGGCAGCCTGTTTGCAGGGATGCTGTTGTTCCCAGCTTGGCCTCACCGGCCGTGTGTGACTGTCACTCTCCCCAGCAATGAAGTGCACAGGGCAGAGAGAGTGAAAGCTTCATGCTGAGACACCCTCCCCTGCCAGCCTGTGCTACTCAGACACCCCAGCACGCCTTCAGCCATCAGCCTGGAGGCCAGGAGTTACCAGCACTGCTCAGGAGGGAGAAAGGTCCCCTGGGGACAGGACCAGGGCGACAGAGGACACCACAGGGAAAGCCACTTTGCAGAAGGCAGTGCTGGGGAGGACAGTGGCTGGCCTTGCTGGGGGGGGAGCAGCAGAATTGAACACAGGCTGTGTGTCCCCCCCCTCAGCAAGAGCCCTCTCTGCTCTGAGAACCCCCTGTCCCCCTCCCAGGGACTGGACACACAAAAGATTTGTTGCAGTTTTCCTTGCAGGACTCTTGGCAGAAAATTTTGCCAGGCAGGAAACTGCCACAGCCTGTGGGGACACACCAGAGGGGGCAGGGAGGGGGGAGGGATGTCCCCCCGGGAGTGTTTGGCCCTGAAAAGGAAGGACCCCACAGAGTGCCCAGCAGACCACCCTGTGTGTTGGGCTCTGGTGCACCAAGGCTGCTGTCTCCTGTTTGTAGAATACAGCCCACCATCCCAGTCCCACCAGCCTCTCCCAGAAAGCCAAGGCACAGGGAGCGCAGCCAGGCTAGGGACTCACCTGGCTGCCTGCACAGACAGGGAGTGGAGGACACTGCTCTTCCCTCTTCTGTGCTCCTCTGGTCTCCTCAGGCTTCCAGGAGATGCTCCAGGCTCTTCCTCATCTCTTTACCCCCAGCTGGCTGCTTGCAGCTCCAGGTGAGAGCCCATCACCTTAGCATCTTGACTGCAGGGCTGGGAGGTTCCACACACTCTTTACCATCCTGGGGCTGAGGGATTTGTTCTGGAAATGACCCTCTGCCCTTTTTCTTGCCCCATTTCTAACCCCACCACCTGGTGACATAGCAGTTAACTACCTCCCACAAAGAGCCCAGGAAAAAAGGGGAGAAGCTCCAGACCAGGAGGTACCTGTGCCCCAGCACTGCCCCCACCACAGCAGATACAGCTTCGGGGAGAGGCTGGAGCCACCATGGAGACCCTCTGGGCACCCAGACAAGTGATGAATCAGGCATTTGGAGAAGGATTATACACTGAAGAAGGAGAATTAAAGTCTGGGGCTGAGAGGTGAAAAGTAAACAGAGATGTTTAAATAGCCCAGGAGCTATAGGACATGCTGTGCTTTCTCCCAAAAGAAAGGACGGGAGATGTAGCAGGGAGTCTGGGTGGGATTTTGAAGTCATCTGACATGTCTTTGTTGGTGTTAACACACACCAGTGTGGTGGAAGAAAGTCCAAGGAGGGTTTATAGAGACTTTTCCAGCCCCAGAAGAAAAGGAAGAAGGTCTCAGATGTGACCAGCTGCCTTGGTTTTCTCAGATGAAGCCCTGGGCTGTGCAGGAGGCAGAGCTAAGTGTACATAGACTGGGGGCTCTGCTGGCAACTGCTGTGGTTTGGGACGGGCTGGTGACAGTCTGGAGAAGGACCCGGTTGATGGTGCAAGGCAAAGATGCTGAGGAGATAAAAGCAGTTCAAACACAATGTGTTATCAACAGAATGAGCCCATGTGGCAGAGGACATGGCTGGAAGAGATCTTGGTCACACATACGTTGGGGTTGGATGCGTGCTTACCAAACCAAAGGAATGGGAAGCCCTCCCTGATGAGGAAAAACTTGATGCCATTGGTAGGAACTAAAAGCCACTGGTATGGTTCACGTGAGGGGAACGTGAGAGTTGCGTGGGAGGGAGTGCTTTATGGACAGGCTGTTTCCTCAGCTCAGAATTATTGATATTATTGAGATCTGGGCCGCACATGGAGTGACGACCTAACACCACAGCCCAACAGCGGTGCTGTCTGCTGGGCTCTGCACACAACTCCCGGGGCTGCTGTCAGGGGAACTGGGACAAAACACCGGCTTGTTCAGAGAAGTTGCACCTGGGTGAAGGCTGTCCTGAAGGTCTGACACATCCACCAGTTAAGAAACAAAGAATGAAGCTTGCTGAAGCTGTAGGTAACAATATGACATGAAAGGAACCACATGGGACACAAAATAACATGACTCTGGACCTCACTGTGACAGATACAGATGAATTAATCGCTGGGCTGGAAGACAGTGGTTGCCTGGGGACCAGTCAGCATGACCCGATTCCGCTCGTTCTGGGCGAAAAAACCCAGTTTGGGCTCATTTATGTGTGATGCTCCATAGGGTTAATTTTTCCAAAGCTGAGAGAAAGAAGGAGAGAAGCTGCTTGGGAGGAATAATTTAGAAAAGATGCTAGAAAATATTGTGAGCCCTTCAGAAAGAGTTTGTGATAGCTGGCAGGTCACAGCACAAACGAAGAGAAAATGGGTTTGCCTACGAGCCCATTCTGATCCAGTGGCAAATTGGAAACCAAGGAGTTACCCACCACAGCTGGAGAGAAGGGAGGACACTGAGGACCAGTCAATAAAAGGGAAACTTAAGATATTATTAGGAAAACTAAAAAAAGAGCAAGGAAAAAAATCCATGTTGGGTAGGGGTGGACAACAGGTGAGACTTGTGGGGAGATGGAGAACAAAAGACATGGCAGCATTGATACAGTCTCCACCTAACACCATGGACAGGACAATAGTAACAGTGATACGTAAAAGTTGTTGTGCTTGGTAAGTAATTCCATTTGGAGGGCGTGGAGGGGATATACTCGTGTCAGATGAGACACTGTAGAGACCACTGGAATCTTGGAAAGGTATTAGAGCACATGCAAGAGTAAAATCACAAGCCCAGAAGAGTCTGTGGAGAGCTGGCAGAGGTGCCCTGCCTTACTAATCTTTATTTGCAAGAAGATCAGAGAAATGCTAATGTTTTGCCGGAATTTCTAAAAAAGGCAAATGAGATCAGTGGATAAATCAGGCCTGTTAACCTGGCATCATGCAAAGGACTGGAGGAGAATCCGAGCTTTAACCAGCACAGGACTAGCAGGCGAGAATATAAGCAATTAATCACCCCAGTTTTGTGGCAGCAAGGCTTGGTATACAAAAATGATCCAGGGTTTGGTAAGTGAAGGTCACTGCACGATCCCAACATCAGCTTTGAGAACATCTGGACTGAGGACTCTGCGATACAACATGATAAAGCGTTTCCTACAGGAGCCAGCTGCAGTTGGGCTTTAGAAACAGTTGACCTCTGTTGACACACAGGAATCTTCCCCACAGATTTCCTGTGGAAGGTGGATGCTCCTGAATCCTTCTCACCACTGATAACACTGGCATACAGCAGAAAGATGGGAAAGGAGATCGGGACATCAGTGGTTTGCTCCCTTGGTGAACTCAACCCATTCAAACCAAACATCTTATCAAGTCAAATGCAGGGAGCAGATTGTGGACTTCATGCATCGAGTGGGAGGATGGAAGGGGTCAGAGCAACCAACTCAACCAGAGCTCCTACTGCGATACGGGGCGAAAAGGAGTAGCACAACTATTGGCTGTTTAGAGAGCAATGATGTGGCTGATGTGGTCTTGTTTTGTTTTGTCTTGTTTTTGGTTTTAATGGGGATGAAACATGGGAGAAGATGTAGAAAAGAATCACTGCAAGGAAGCCCAAGCATGGGAGAGAGGACGAGAGCACACATGCCTAGCCTGGTTATCTAAACGAAACGGAGATGAAGAGGTGTGTGAGTGTTTTCCTAAGGCCACGGGAAAGCTAATTTCAGCTGTTGTAGGTAACACAGAACATTTACAGAAGAGAAACCAACAAGATACAAACTCTATAGTCTGTTGCTGAGATGAAGGACGCGTTCTGACAAAGTAAAACCTCCAGCCGTTTCTCATCGTGTTCCCAATCTCTCTGGCTTGGCAGAGGGAAGATGCGCCACAGGTGTCGGAGACCTCACCCTGGGAAACAAAACCCTCAGACACGCCCTTCGATCCCCTACAGCGATCCAAACGTACATATTCATCTCAGCATACCCCAAGCAGGTATCCCACAGCACATACCTGGGATACCTGCCTCTGCTGGCTAACATCACATCCCTATCAGTTCCGCATTAGTTGAAGCGTTAGGGCCTCTTAATGTGTCATTACTGGTGCTCGATCTCACAAGTGTCTTAAAGAAGGGGGTGTTCACACAGCCTGACTTCGTTAATGTCTTATGAGGACAGACAATGCTAAAATATCCTTATTGCTCCATCTACACCCATTTTAATCTACCACCTTTACACATGGGGAGATTTATTGTTTTATTGCTCCATTAACAAAACCATATGACTTAGGACTCTTTTCTCTACACTAACCAACGAAACCCTTAACTAGGAGTTAAATTTTTTTAAGTTACAACTCTCTCAGGAAGCCTAATTGCCTTAATTTCAATGCTAAATGTTTTAATATAGGCAACAAACCGATGGCTAAATTCCAAAGCCAGCTAAACCCACATTAGAAATCATCAGGCTTCCTCAACAAGAAGCGTGATTAATCATCAGAGCCAACCAGCTAACGAAAGACCAAGACTCTATGGGTTTATCTCCAGATCAAGACTTGGTTCCCATCTGGAAGAGGTGTTGCTGTCAAAACTCAGATTTGGCACCTGTTGTAGAAGTGAGTGGGCAAAATACAATGGCCTGTGGTGTAAAAGAAGCCACATGGGAGGGGTGGCCATTCTTTCTGGCCTGGTCCTCCCAAACACGCTCCATCTTCATCTGCTTTGCCAAGACCTGGAGGCAAGAAAATGGGCTTCCAGAAATCAAGGTTGGGGAGACAGTTCATCCAGCTTGCTCTCCTCTCTGCCTTCAAGAGATCCCTTTGTATGCAGTGTAAAAAAGTCAAGGGCAAACAGCCAAAGTGTGGCTAACCCCAGCCCAGAGTCAGAAAAGGCCTGGAAGCCTCTCTGATATGTAAACCTTTGGCACATGTCTGGAGCTGCCACCAACCTGAAAGACCAAACAGAGCCTTCCTTCTGAGGTCTCAACTTGGGGAAATTGTTAATTCTCAAAATCCTGGCCCCCAGCCTGAGGTTGAGCCCCCACACAGACCATGGTGCTCCTGGGAAGTCCCATTAGGGCAAAGCTGCTCATGTACCTTATGGCTTCTATGCCAGGATTGTTTTCTCACAAGTAACCCAACACATTTTCTTGTCACGGCTGTTTAACTGAGAGGTACCTGCAGACAGAGTGCCCTGTCTGGCCTGTTGAAGAGGTGGAAGGACTTTGTTGAAATCGAGCAATCAAAGGAAAAGAGATACAAGGGAGATGAGAGTCAAGCTATTGCAGTTTGTAGTAAAAGCTGCTTCCCAGAGGGAGCATGAAGCAAGGACACATCCCTCAGCCCTGGGAGAAGTGTTTTCCTTGCCTTATTTTGATTGAAGGCCACTAACACGATGGGATGGGTGAAAGGTGGGTGGAAGAGGAGAGCTGTGCACTGAAGGTACTTCCTCACTCCTCTTGATGACCATGGGCATCCCAGTCTTAGATTGCTACATTATGGGTGGTAAAATCTCACCTCCAGATGTTCACCTTGAAGCACCCCTCAGTAAAGCTTTGCTCCATCTGGCAGACTTCATCTTGTCGCTCTGGACATGGCCACATCTCTGTCAGTCCTTCCCTTTCTTGCCACCATTTCTGGCTGCCCTGCAGCAGAACAGTACCATGGCCATGAGGACTTCTGCCCTGAGGAGGCATGCAGATTTGCCACATTCACGACCAGCAGCTCATACAAAGTACATCAAACCTGTCCTAGGCTTTCTGTGCCAGCATCTCAGGGGTGCAGCCCACAGAGGCTGATAAGGCTGAATGCTTTGCCCTCAATGCGGTTATGGAAATCATTGTTGCATCTTTGAAATGGAAGCAAGCCTTTGGTTTCCAAAAGAATGGACTTCTGACATCTTTGCTGAGGTGAGTTTAAGTTCTCCTTGTCTCCAGGTGCTCCTTGGTAGAGCCTGAAAGCCAAGGGTCAGGGCCATTATCTGTCCCAGTGACACAATGCACTCAAGGACAACAGCACTGCTCAGCTGGGATGGGGGCTAGGACCTCCTCAGGTGCCCAAAATGGTGGAACTAACTTCTCCGAAAGGGACAGGGAGTTCCCAGTCTCCCTGCAATCCCCTCTGCTTCCTGGGCCATTCATTTCTTGCCAAGGGAGCTTGGAGTCACTTCCACAGACTCTCTCCTACTTTGGTGAGGGTCTCCCAAGCCCCATTTGGCTGCCAGGAAGGCAAACCTGGGTGGGAGAGGCTGTGTGGGGTGGGGGTGGGTGCATCTTTAGGTGCCTGGGAGCCGAGCTGCCCCATGCCCTCTGAGCTGCAGCCCCACACGCTTAATCAGCACCAAATGTGTGTAAAGCCAGCAGAGGGAAAGCCTTTGTCAGGCAACGGCGACCGCGGCGGCGGAAACAGCCCGAGAACCCTTTTCCCCTTAAAAGTTTACGACTTTTACTACTAGCCCAGCCTGGAAGCCTTTGTTGCTTCCGACAAAGACGGGACTTTGCTCTAGAGCCAACGAACGAGAAGCGCCAGAAAACCTGCGCGGCTCGGTGCAGGCGTGCTCGCACCGCTGTGCACGCATTCCTCCGCGTGTGGGTGCCCGCGTGTGGGGGGTGTGTGTGTGTGTGTGTGTGTGCGAGCACACCGAGGGGCCAGAGCGTGGGTTTGGGTGGAGCAGGAGCACACCTCGCCCTGCCTGGGTGAGGGGAGCCAGGCGGGGGGCTGCGGCTGGCGGCTGTAGGCCTCACTCCTTCCCTCCCTCCCTCTCTCTCCTGCTGTTGGGAGGCTTGGGGGGAGCCGGGGCGGGGAAGTTCGGCGCTTCTGCAAACAGAGGCCTCTCTCAGAAATGCCAGCAGCCACTTCAGGGACAGGTTTGTGAAGGAGCTCCTCCGCGCCCTGTCGCAGAGCTGGAAGGAAGCAGGCGGCTTCCGCAGGGAGTCCTTTGCCCTGAGTTCCTCCCTGAGGTCTTTGGAGGGTCTGCCCTCCTCATGTCCTACACACCCGTGCAACTCGGAAACACATCTGGGAGCTCTTCAGAGAGTCTGAATTGGCTGTCATACCAGCATGCGGAAGCAGATCCTGCGGGCACAGAGCAGCTCAGCACAGCAGGGTCAGCGCTTGAGCAAACGCCTGGCCAAAACATTGCGCTCTCTGTCAGCGTACCCCAGCTAGGATCAGGGTGTCCCAACAACAGAGAGGTATGAAAGGTGTTGAGGCTGCCTGGAAGGGACATTATCTTTGCTGATGCAGGCGGCAAAGCTGCCCCAGGTCCAGAGGAGTGGTCAGCAGCCAGAGCATCATGGCCTTCCTCCTCCCCACTCCAGCTGTCAGCTCTCTGTGAGCAGCAGGACAGGTGCCCAGTGGCTCTTGGATGAAGGGTCAAGACCTCGTTCCTGTCATGCATCCCATGAGCTCAGTGGATGGCCCGAAGCTGGAGCATCCTGCAGCTCTGTGCTGGCCGATGGGCAGTTCTGCATTGCCCGACTCCTGTCCTTGGGTTACTTTTCCTGCAACTGACACCAACGCGCTTGTGCCTGCATCAGGAAAAGGCACCCGCCCACATTTCATCTGCTGGTCCAGACTGGCAGGAGAAGGCTGAAACCTGGTGTCCTCTTCTGCTTTGGTCCTCCCATGGCCCGCAGCATCTGGGAGCCGTGGCAGGCATGCCTGCCGCACCGCGTGACGTTTCTGCAGGCGAGGAGGCCTTTGAGAGGCCGGGATAATGGCTAATAGTGCTGTTTTCCTCTGCTCTGCTTTCCTTCAAGTGAATTACCAGGGTCTTGCTGGGAATTATCCTGCCATTACCCAGCGCTCTGGGGAGCTGCCAGTGATTTACTTAACAGCAAACAACACAAAGAGCCGGACACGGCGGGAGCTACGCAACCGAACAAGCTGGGGAACATGCAAGTGGAAGAAAAATGCTGTAACAGCAGCTGGGGTGCAGGGATCCGGCCGGGGCTGCCGGCCAGAGATGGGCACGAGGATGTCCCCAAGAGTTGCCCTCCGCACGTGGAGTAACAGAGCCGTTCTCCCCCGAGGGCAGAGTTAGTCCCATGTTGTAGCTGAGTGTGATGGAAACATCAAAGGGTTGTGGACCTGTGGTGCTGTGCCCAGTTGGCTGGGGGAGGACCCCAAGGCTGTGGGATGGGAGGAAAATCCAGTCCCCCTGCTCCCAGAGCACTGTGGTGCTCAGGGATGGTCAGGAGCCTGCAAGTGGATCCGCAGCAGAGCCAGGGCTGAGCACCTGCTCTCAGGCTGAGACCCACCCCATGCCTGTACAGGGGATCCTGCAGGGATGAAGAGTCCTGACCTACCCCCTCCCAGTGCCCTGTTAGCTCCTTGCCTCTTTGCACCTTCCAGCCTCTGCCCTTGTCAGCATGTATTATCCCTCAAACACCCCTGACCTGCCTCATGCCAGCCACACTTCTCCTAACAGTCTACGATCTGGGGCAGTGTGAGTCTGCCCAGGGCTGCTCCCTTCTTCCTCCAGGAATTGCTCTCTGGATGCAAAATGGGGTGAACACCCCCCCAACACAGGCAGGTGCCACCCACACGTGTACCCACCACCATGCTGCACCCTCCCCACTGGCTCTCATACTCGCCATGATCCCCCTCTCCTTGCACAGGCTGCCCCTGCGCAGCCACCATGTACCCTCTCCCCATTGCCATGCACCCCCAAACCCCAGAGCATGCACACAGACCCCCCCTGTCCTCCTGCTCTGTGGCCACCCCCACACAGCTCTGCGCGCACACACACACACACACACACACACACACACACACACACACACACACACGCACACTTGACACTTTACAGGCGCCGGGCGAAGGAGGGGCTCAGTCGAGTGTTAGAAAGTTGTTCCTACTCTGCCCTGGGAACAACCACATTACTCACGAGTCCCTTTTTAGTGCGGGTATGTGTTTCCCCCCTTCCATCTCCAGTCCATTAGCTACTATGGAAACAACATGTCATTGCCCGGAGGTGGAGTTCAGCCACAGCCAAAACAGCCACGGATAAATTCCAGCACCCAAATTCACATCCTGGGGCAAAGCCCGTGCAACTCAGTCAGGGAATAGGAGCAGAGTCTCTGCTCTGCTAAGGCAGCAGATCTCAGCCTGGGCTTGCCAGCTGCGGGATGCACGGGTGCGGGAAGCGCTGGAGGGCACCCCACAGTCCCAGCCTGGGTGGAAATGGCGTGGCTGGGGAAGGCCGAGGTGATTTACTCTTCCGGAGCCCGACCGAGGGTGTGTGAGTGGTGTGGAGATGAACAGCAGATCCGCAGGCCCTCGGCTGCCTCATTTCCTCTTCATCCTGCGGCGCCCACTGCCCAGCCTGTGGCTGACATGCCAGGGGCATGTGGAGAGGGGATGGCAGCCCAGCAACTGCACCAGGACCCCACTACTGCTGGCATGGGCAGAGCCTGTTTGATCCGGCAGAAGGATGCAGTGGGAAGCATTCTGCTTCCCTGGCTGCCCCTGTCCCCTCCTCCTGAAGAGACAAGGAGATGCTGGTCCCCGTTGCGCCAGGGCAGCCTGCTTGAGCTAAGCTTCTGCGTCCCACTGCAGGTGAGCAGTTGGAGAGGGGAGCACTGCAGAGCACCCAAACCACGTCCCGATGCCCTGAGTCACCCAGATCTGGGGAGAGACCATGGGTATCCTGACGCCTGCCTGACTCCTTCCAGCCTGGACCACCAGTGAGGTGGCAAGTCCCACCCTGGTGGCTTTGCCACCCTGCAGCGCCAGCACCTGGAGACAGCGGTGTCACAGAGGGTAGGGAAGAACTACCCCAGTGCCAGGCACAGCCAGCTCTGTCCCTAGCTCAGACCACCCCTTCTTTCCCCAGCTTCTCCAGGAGATGGAGCAGGAAAACTTGCTAGTCCCTGGGGCAGCCTGGGAGCGATCCACTGGCTTCCGAGTTGGAGCAGTGACCTGTGTAAGTGCCTGCCTGGATCTGGGCCAGCCGGAGCAAACTCTGGCCATGAGGCTCCCTCCGAGGAGGGAGGGAGAGGCTGGAGCCAAGCAGGGATGCCTTTCCAAAGCAGGCAGAGAAACTGCCCGTCAGCCAGGCTGCTCCAAAAGAGGCGAGTGCCGTCTCGGAGGGAGAACGAAACAAACGTTGGGAGGAGGGAAAAGATAATGCGGGTTTCTAGAGCAGGGATTTTTCAACCTGTTCTGCTTTGCTGATCTCCAAAAATATCCCACCAGAGATGTGAGTTCCTTTGTAGCAAACCGACACCACCTGGCAAGACGCTTGCTGGCCTCAGCTACCCTTCCTTAAAAGCTGTCCACAGAGCCACGGGGATCCCCCAGCACAAAAGCTGCAGCCCTCCAGAGCTCTGAAAACACATAACAGACCAGGCTGGTTTATCCATGCAGGAGCCCCGTGGAGTGGATTGCAGCCCCAAAACCCCAGGCCTGCCAGGGCACAGCCTTTACAAGAGTGATGCTTGCCCAGCATCCACTAAGGGAGGGGCAGGAGGGCACCTGGTGAAGCTGGGAGAAGCTGAGGTGCAACCCTGGGGATGAGGAGAGCTGGGGAAACTGCAGCTTCAAACCCACGCTTCAGACACAGTGCCTGGTGGGGATTCTCTGCCTGAGTTTGCAGCAGACAGTCTCACAGGGTGGCATGGGTGACTGTCCTCCCTCTGCTTAGCCACTTGTTTCTGTAACACTTGTAAGAAGATGTAGGATGTCCCCTCTCACCTCCCCATCAAATTTGTTTAAAATTAGTCCCATGGGTTAGCAGTGATTACAATGGAATGGGCAGTGAAAGCAGGAGGAAGGCTCCTTTGCTTTTGGAAACCAGTGTGGAACATAGCTAGAAAAACAAATGCTGGGGTATGTGGGAGGGTGGAAAGAAGTAGGAAGAGGATGGCCCTGCTCCTAAAAGGGGAGGTTGAAATATCCTTCCTCTCTGAAGGTGTCTCCACTGAAGCAGGATGCCTGAGGTTCCTGGCCCAACAGGGGATAGTCCTGAGATACAGATCATTCCCAATGTCCCAAATCATGTCCTTGTCGTGGATCTGAGAAATGGCACCCAAGAAAACCCCTTCCAGAAAGGGACCTTCCCTGTTTTCCCATCCTGGAGCCAGGGAGCACAGTGTCCCCCTCCAGCTCTGCAGCAGGGTAGTATAACACAGACAACATGCACCCCATCTGTGACCCCGTGGGCATGATATTCTCTCCCCCACATCCCTTCTGCCTCTGCCTTTAGGAGAGGGAAAGCAGCACCTCTGTAACACACCTCTCAGACCAGACAAACCTCCTCGCCAGCCCACACAGCCGTGGGATGAGTTGGCCAACCGATCTGGTTGAAAATCAACCTCCCTCTAAAAAAAACCTCACCAACCCCACTGAGCCATCAGGGTTTGTTTTCAGCCTGATTCGTTCTCTAATCCGACGCTCCTTGCACGAGGAGGGAGGGAGGCCGCTCACCAGGCTGGGCTGGACGGCTCCTTTTGGCAGAGGCGCGGATTTCGATCGGCTTGAAGCAGTCGTGAAACTGCAGCCTGAACTTCCACTGACTCACCCAGAGAAGGGAAACTTCCTGGCTCGTGTGCTCCAGCATTTCTGGAAAAACTGCTATATTTGGCATGGAAAATAGGAAGGATTCCTCCGGCCGCTCGAAATGGGAGCAGCAGAAATGACTCAATGGGCAGTTTATAAGGGATGAACAAGGGGCGCTCTCTAAATTATTCATTGCCATTCTGAACCTCGCGTGTTTTGCCCGCGACAGGCTCAACAGTGTCTGCGCACAGGATGGTCCCAGCTCCGCCAGGAAGATAGGCGATTTATTGCTCCGACGGCAACCCCGCCAGTGCACGTTCGCTGTATGTTATTGACCGCGGACACTGTAGGCTGCTTCCCATCTGTTTACCAACAAATGCTGCTCCTAAAGGTATGGCACTGTGCTTATCGCTGCACGTTGACCCAGCGTGAAAAATCTGCCAATTTATATTTTCATGACATCAGTAGCTGGAAATGCTTTTCTTTGCCAGCTTCAAACACTTTCAACTGTTTCATCTAGTATATTGGGGGGGGGGGGGGGAAGAAAAAAAAAAAGAGGAAAGTGCTTTTCTGCAAATTACTGACTTGGGGGGGCTGTATTTCTGAGGATTTAAAATGGATTCTTTTCCTATCTTCTTTTTATTTTTTTTAATATTTCTCCAAATGGTCCAAATTTTTAGCAGTTGTCCAAATTTGGATAGCTTGTTCATTAAAATCTGCAGCTGGTGAATGAAAAGCATCATTTTCAGATGAAAATAGCATTACCTTATGGAAAAAAAAAAAAAAAAAGAAAGATGTGAGTAAATCCCAAGGGGAAAAAATAAACAACTTTTCCTGAAAAAATCTGTTAGAAAGAGTTTTCGATTGGGTGAAATGCCAACTGGCTCCTGCTTAGTGTATATTAAATGAAATATTCAATTTGGTGGTGCAGCACTTTTATTGGCGGATTAAATATCGACAGCTACGCCTCGCGCAGGGAGATGCTTCACGCCGCAGGCTGGCGAATCCCGTGGTGGTTCTGCACCAGCACTTCGGGTGGGAAAACATCTTCCTCCCACCCCTGAGACCCCACAAGGCTGGTGTCCAGGATCCATACGGCCAGGGCCATTGCATGGGGGGTTCCCCTCTCGCCTTGTGACACCCCCCTGTCCCCAAGGCCTGGCATGCATGACTGGCTCCTCTGTCCCGGTGCTCAGGGCAAGAAGCAGGAAGGGGATCAGGGGCCAGCAACGTTCTCCCAGCTGCCGAGGCATTTTGGAGCTGAGGGACATCCAGAATAGGGCAGCAGGACCATCGGATTTAATTTCTTCCAATTTCTATGCTGAATTTATCCAGTTGCTTTTCTCCTGTAAATTTTTAAGCCATTCTCCATGCTCCCACAGCGAGGAGGCCGCAGCTCAGCTATGGCAGAGGAGCTGTCCTTTTTGCTGACGTGGAGCTTGCTGCTTTCTGGTGGTCCCACGCTCTTGTGCAAGGAAGAACTGAGTACCTGCCTTGATTTTGCAAGGTTTTTTCCTCCCCACTTCTCAGCCTGCTCTATCCGAGGATGTTGCTCAGTGGGAACCATCCCACGCTGAAGGGTTTCATCCTGGAAGTGGCAGCTTCCTTCCCCTAAGCTCCTCCTTGCCTGGCTGGAAGACGGCCAGTTCCTTCAGCTCTCCAGCAGCACTGGGGCCAAGCTGGGAGGTGAGCGGAGGAGCGCTCCCATCCCTAGCATCGCACATCTTCAACCCACCAGAAGCCCCAGGAAGCAGTGAGACACACTGGCATCATATCAGAGAGAAGGGGCTTGTTTGGAGCTCTGCTTTGCCTCTCAGATGCTGCCCCTGGAAATCCAGTAGCAGCTTAAGACCTCTGGCCCATCAATTATTTAATTCTCTCCAGCCATGTGGTCTTCAGCTCCTCTCCTCCAAACACACAAGCCTGTGTGAGGAGGGAGAGGGGTTGGGCAGGGGGATGTGGAGCTGGAGCTGGCAGAGGAGCCTTGCCAGGAGGCCAGGCAGAGGCACGGGGGACAGTGTCAAGACGTGCGCTTTGCCTGGCATCTTCTTGCCCAACCTCACGTCAGCCAGAGGCGTGGGTTCTCCTTCCGATCCCCTGGGATGACCCCGGGGAAATCACCTCCCTGCTCCTCCTGCCTCGCTTTCTCCTCCTGTAAAATGGGGCCAAAGATTTCACAACCGGCGTGAGCTTCGGTGGAATCCACCGCCTGACGTAGCAGCACACAACGCCTGTGCGAGGAAAAGAGCCTGCTCCCAGGAGCTGCTCCCAGGAGCTACACCACCATGGATGTGTCTTCGCTGGATCACTTGGGGCTGGTGGTCCCTGTTTGCTGTTGCCACCCATGCCGTCTGGAGCCGAAGCAGCATGGCACGGCACAGCATGGCACAGCGCGGCACAGCACGGCATGGCGGGCGCTGCTGGGTAGGCAGGACAAGCCGCGACACGCGGGGCAGGCAGGCGGCTGGAGCTGGGTAGGTGTGTCGCTGTTACCCAATAAATAACTCAAGCCCTAAAGCAGCCCATTGTAATTACAGGGGCCCCGCGCAGATTGAAAACGGAGAAGGAGGAAAAAAAGGAAATCAAGGTTCAGTCTTCCCCAGGAGGTAGTGCTCCATGGGGGAAGCAATAGAGGGGAGCGGTGATTTATATCTCTCCAGAGGAATTCTCCTTTCCAGGGCCGCCCCAGGTGCCGAACTGCCGCCAGGTTCAGCTGAGTTTCTCATCTGAATATGCATGAGCCAGTAATTAATTCTCTCTGATACCGATCCAGAGTTGGGGTTGGTGTTGTGAGTGTGCGTCTGCTCACTGTGTGTCTGGCTTCTCCCAGGTATGCCGACACGGCGAGGAGGGGCGAGATGAAGGAGAGGTGGCCCTCCACGTGGCTGTCCCCACAGAGCGATGTCCAACGACTCCCTCTGCACAGCTCAAGGCAGGGGGGTGGCCCTGGTTGGGTGGGGAGCCCCATGGGGTGGCTCTGGGGGTGTTCTGGGGACAGCAGGAGGAAGGGGGATGGAAGCCGGACACAACTGGGCTCATGTGCCCAGGGCTGGCCACACTGCACAGCAATCCCTGTGCCAACACGTGTCCAGCCTCAGAGTTTTCCCTCTTCCAGAGGACATGTCAAAGACCTCGTGTTTGCAAAGCACTGGGAGAGGCAGGGAGGGAAGAGAACCTCTGCCTCCTCCCTCCCACCTTCCTTTCTTGCTCTTCTTTTAAATCTCTTCCATGCATCAGTAAGCAGTGGGATGGGAGCCCCGAGGAGTGAAACCACGTCTCTGGCCCAAGGCCCACACCCAGGGCAGGGTGTGGGTGTGTAATCTCCCTGTGATGGGCCCTTGCCCTGAGTCTGATCCACGGTGTTGTTCACTTGGGCTTGTCATCACAACCAACTTCCAAAACATGGGGAAAATCCCCCCAGAAAGCTCATTAAAAGAAACAACTGTTTTCCAACTTCACCAAGCCTGGGGCACAGGTCTCTTCCCCCTGCCTCTGGGGCAAGTTGCCCAATGTTCTCCTCACCCTTTGCTTCAGAGAAAGGCAATCATCAGCTTTGCTGCCTTTAAACCCAGCCGTGGGGCCCTGCCAGCCTCCTTGGGGCGAGCTGGGGTAGTCCTGGCATGCAGGCAGGGAAGGACAGGGATTTGAGCACTGGCTCCCAGGCCATGGCATTGCTGACTGCCAGTCCTCAGTGGCCAGGGAGATGATGCTGGGTCCCCTCCCATTGTTGCGGGCTCCCTGGAAAAGCCAGTGTCCCAAAACAGAGGCTTCCCTCGTCCCCTGTCACATCCCCACCCTGCCTGTAGGCAGAAGCAGGATTGGCAGCAGTGCTGGGGTGTATTTCTGCTCTCAACCTGACAGAAAAGGGTGCTCCCTTGCCACTGCCTCTCAGCCAGCCAGGGCGGTGGCTCCCCAGAGCCATGGAGAAGTCAGTGAGCATCTTGGACATCAAGGGACCGTGGTGTGATTGCTCACTGGGGTCAGAGCACCCAGAGAGGTCACACTCACTTTCCCATATCCTCCAGACATGGAACTGTCCTTACCCTTGGGCTCTATCAGAGGCCTGGGGGTGATGCCTGCAGGAAGGTGCCATGTCCTGCTTTGGGTGCTGGCAGTGGGGTGTGGAGCAGCCAGACTCTCTATATCCCTCTGAGGGATCCCTGCAAATGTCTCCAGGCTCGGGGAGCAGTGGGCTAGGAAAGGCCGGTGAGTCAGAGCCCTGTTTTGTAACGCAGAGGGCAGAGCGCCTGTCGGAGCAGGGATGGCCGTGAGCTGAAGTGTGGGGCCCGCCTGGGCCTTTTGCAATCCTCTGGGGAAAGGCAAAGTCAGTGTCTCCATCCCTTAATTAAAGTGTGCCACAGGGACCTGCTCCCTCCTGTTTACGTGGTGCGTGGGGACAGCCAGAGGAGCAGCAGCCCGGGACGTGAGGAGCAGGGCGGCCTCTTCTTCCCTTCCCAGGGCTGGGGGGTTGCAGCTGGTGCTCTCTGAGCACCATCTCTCTCCTGCAGCAAGCTCTCTGCCTTGGCCCCATGCTCTCACAAGGATGCTTTTCAGACCTGTGGGCTGGTCCCAGTGCTCTACATGCCTCCATTCCCCTCTGTGAGCGCACATGAAGCTTCTTCCCACCTCCCCATCGCCCTCCAGCCTCCCCCCCCCCCCAAGCAGTACTAACCCAGGCCCCACAGAACAAACATCACTGAAGCCATGGCCCCTGCGTGCAGCCCGTGCCCATCGAGGAACAGAAGGTGACACAGCCAGGATGTCATCTCTGCTGGCTTCACGTCCCGCATCACCAGCCTGACCTAGAAACACTACTACGTCTCGTGCGCCAGAGCCTGGGGATGCTGCAGGCTCATCCCTCTGTTTTTTCCAGAGCAGCTGAGTGACAGTCGCCCCTCCCCTGCCTCTCCAAAGACCGTAATGAGAATTTCCTCGGAGGAGCAGCTTGCCGCGATGAAATAATCGCCGGAGCAGCAGGATCTTCACCGGGGATTAGAGAGGCTGCTACTTGCTGAGCTAGGGAAACGGCCGAAGAGGAGGGAAAACTCCTACCAGTCTCCTCCGGCACTTCGACTCCTTTGCCAAAGTGATCGCTTGCAGAAGGCAGAGAGAGGTCCCAGGCACGGCTCAGCCCTGGAAACTTCTGTTCTCCGTGCTCGGGCACTTTTGCAAAGTCCCCTTCCACCCTCCTCCTCCTCCCGCTGCTCCCTGCGGAGCCGCTGCCCAGCCCCGGCCGGCGGGAGGGGTGGAGAAGAGGTAAAGCAGCAGCTGCCTTTTACAGGCAACAGTTTTTTTTTGTTGTTGTTGTTTCTTTTTGGAGTGCTGAGGCATAAAACGCCGAGCCCAGCCTGTTTCTCTCTGCCCTAAGCGCAGGGGCTATACATGGATTTCCGAGGCAGAGTGGTTTAAGGCAGTTTGGCTTCCACTCCAGGCTGGGTTGGGGCTTTAGCTCCCCACGCTCGCTCTCTCTTGCTTTCTCTCTCTTTTCTGTGGGATCCCGGTGTGACCATCCCTTTAGGATTCCTTACTTTTCTTCCCCGAATATCCCCCAGCTCTTTTTCTGTGCGTGAAACGTGGGAACCCCTAGCCCAAAGGGACACCCCTGGCTTGAGGAGAAGGCACACATTAAAGCCAAGTTATAGCAGAAGTGCTTTATTTTAGGGCTGGGCTTGGGTGGTTTGGGGTTTTTTTTTTTTCTTCTTTCCTCTTTCGGACTCATTCAGAGACTCACCTTCCGCCAGCCCCTGGCTCAGCAGTGCCAGAGGACGCTCCTGTCTGCAACCCCTTTAGCAACGTGCCCCAAACCCCCAGCCGCTGTCGAGTGCCGTCTCTGGGAACAGACAGCAGCTGCCCTTGTCTTGAACGTGCGGAGCAAGAGGCGTAGCCAGCAGCGACCAGAAATCCCGGTTTCCACAGCCCTGTCCTTCTCCCCCAGCGCGTGGAGAGGCTCTCACCCCACTCCTGCCCAGCCCCCGTTGCCAGGTCAGAGTGGGACGTCCAACGTGAAAAATTGGTTGTCCCCAAGAGGCCCCTCCTGACTACACGCCGGTTTGCCGGCAGCGCCCCGAAAGCCGCGAGCGGGGCACCGTTGTGCCGAGAACGGCTCTGACGCAAAGCGAGAGTTTCCCCACAGCAGCGCTCGGCGCGTGGCCGCGCAGAGCGGGAGGTGGTCTCTGGGCTGGGGGACAAACGGCCTCTGGCGCAAGGTCTGCTGGAGGGTCAACGGCCGACACGAAGGCACGGCCACCATGGTGCTCTCACCCTGAGGAGCCATCACCTCAGGGTTGCTCCCAGGAGGGGCAATTCTCCTCCGTGGTGCAACTGGGCACGGAGCTGCCTGTTTGTGGCGCTGCCCCGTTTTGTGGGAAGAGCCATTTTGTGATGGAGGCCCGCGGCTTTGGCGCCCGGCCGCCAGGCGCGTGCAGGGACGGGGCCAGGGAGACCACCGCCATGACACCCCAGGCCACGATGCCTGGTGCCAGGTGGTGTGTGGGCTGCTATGGCTTCCTCACAGCCCTCACGAAGCTCTTGAGTGCCTGTGTGTGTGAGCCCAGGGCCAGCCCGGCTCCCAGCAGTCCGGAAAAGCTCACTCCCTGCCCGCAGCAGCCACCCCGGGGGGTCGTGGACCCCGCAGGGTGCCCCGTACCCCCGGTCGGGTGGCTTCGGTTCCGCTCCAGCGTCCCGTTCGGAGCCCGCTCCGGGTTTTCAAACCTACTCCGCATTAGACAGGCAGGTACTTCAGCCGGTAAGAAGGCGCAAAGCGTCAGCACAGCGTTCGCTCAGCACTGCCGGCCAATCCGTAGGGCTCGATCCCTATATCCCGCCCTCCGAGGACAGGCTCTGCCGATTATTGCCTCGGCCGGGCGGCCATATTGAGTGTGGCAGAGGCGCTGCTCCGTCCGGGGGGGGCTTTTTCTCGTTCTCTTCCCCCTTCCTTCCCGCCTTCCGCACCGGGGAGCGCTTAGGCGCGGCGTTGCCTCTCCAGCGGGGCCTTTGCGGGCTGCGGAGCGGCTGCCCGGAGGTGGCAAAACCGTGTGGTTGCCCCGTGAAGGGCTGTCGGCGCCATCTTGAGTGTGGCAGAACCGACTCACTCGCCGCGCTGGTGCCCCGTTACCCCGCGGCGGCCGAGGGGGCAGGAGGGGTGGCCCCGACGCCCGCGGGCGAGGGGGACTTGATACACGGGCTGGTGGAACGGAGGGCTGAGGGGGAGCAGCGCGGGGAAGCTCCCGCTGCGTGCCCAGCCCTGAGCTCACCACAGGCGCTATGCTTGAGGGGTGGTGAGGCGGCCTGGGTGCGTGTTTTTAACTGTAAAACAAGCAGATGGGTGGGAATCCCTCACGTTCGGCGCGGCCGCCGGCACCCCGGCGGGCTCGGCTGGCCGGTGCCCCCCCAGCCGCTTCTTCCCACCCCCCCGGGGCGGCTGTTGTTGTGGCAAAAGTTTCCGCGGCGCTGAAAAGACGGCGCAGGCTGAGCTGAGGGAGGGGGGTGTGTGTATGTGTGTGTGTGGGGGGGGGACACGGGGGTTACCCCGGCGGCGACCGGGGCTCCCCGGTACCACCCGCCTGCTCCGGCACCGCCGGCCGCCCCGGGCGGTCACCGTTCCCCGGGCGGCCTCGAGGGGACCGGGATGCGGGCGGAGGGGGGTCTAGCGCCGGTTCTCCCGCATTACTACGATTATTATTATTAACTCATTATTTTTCCTCCCCTCCGCAGGCGGGCGCGCACGCCTCCCGCCCCTCCGCAGGCATGCGGACTGGCTGCGGCGAGGCAGGCAGGTTGGGAGGTGGGGGGGCGAGTGTGGGGTGCGGGGGATTGTAAAGTTCCCTCCCGCCCGCTGCCTCACACGGCGGGGCGGAGCTCGGGCAGCGGGGGCGGAGGCAGCGGGAAAGGAGGGGAGGAAAGCAAAGGGGGCGGGGCCCTGCCGTCCGCCGCCCCGCGCCTCGCCCACGCTGAGGCCGGACCCGAACTCATCGCACAGTGTCGGCGGCGCCGGCTCCTGCCGCTTTAAGCGGCCGTGCCCATTGTTTGCGCCGCGGCCAATAGGCGCCGGCGGCCGCGGCGCGCGCGGCCAATGGGCGCGGCGCGGGGCAGCGCGCGCGCCGCCCCCGGCTCTATAAGAGGGCCCGTGGCGCCGCGTGAGTCCCCACTGGCTCGCGCAAAGCCATCTTGGCATTGTTCTGCCCGCGCCGCCGCCCGCCCGCCTCAGCCCCGCCACAGCCCCGCACGCCCCCGCCATGTCCGACACGGCCGTGGACACCAGCGCCGAGATCTCCGCCAAGGTGAGGAGCCGCGCCTCGCCCGCCGCTGCTTTCCCCATGGCTTGTTTTGTGCTTCCCCCGCCCCCCCCCGCTCCTGCTTTCTCCCCGAGCCATTTTTACCCCCCGTTTTCACCATATTTTGGCCTTTTCGGGTTTTTGATTTTTTTTTTTTCCTCTCCTATTCCCACCCCCCCCACCCCCCCCCCCCCCGCGCCTTCCCGCCCGTGCTCCTCTCTCCCGTTGAAGTTGGCTGCGGGGCTCGGTGCGGAGCCGCCGCCGCCGCTCTCGGCGTGCGGAGCCAGCCCTGCGCCGTTTCTTTGTCTACAGCGTGCGGGAAACGTGCTCGCCGCCCTCGCCGGCGTTGCGAGCACCGCCGGGCTCCGCGGCCCGCTCCCTCCCGCCTTCCCGGGGGGCAGCGGCGGTGGCCGCGGGGCCGTCCCGCCGCGGAGGGACTCCGGGAGCGTGTGCGTGTGTGTTGGGAGCGCGGTTGCGCCTTGGTACCCGTCTCCGGTGGGTGGATGGCGGCGGCGGGCAGCGCTCGGCTCATTCAATCCGTTGCGGGAGCTTGACAGCCCCGTCAAACTTGGGTCCCGTTCGGCCCCGGCTCTGCGGGGGGGGTTGGTGTTGGGGGAGCGCTCCGGAACATGCACGGGGGGGGTGGGGTGTGTGTGGGGGGGTAGTGACTGTTGTGGAGTTGAACCCGAAAAGCATGGGGGTGTTTTCTGTCTCGGAGTTGCACACGGCGGACGGCGCGGGGTGGCGGGTGGGGGGGGGGCAATCGCTGTGCCCGTGTTATCCCCGGAGGAAGGGGAGCATAGTTGCTATTCCGGAGTGTCGTTTCGTGTCCCCCCCCCCCCACCCCCGTTCCCCACCCCCCGTCCGTGGGGTTAGGGGAGCAGTTGCTGTTTCGGAGCTGCCCCAGATGGGGGTGGAAGGGGGGGTGTTGCTATTTCGGAGTTGCCCCCGGAGGGGTGGTGGGGGAGGGTTAGAGGGCTGCGCCGGGGCTGCCCCCGGAGCGCCGGAGGGGAAAACAGTTGCTATTTTTGGAGTCGCCCCGGCCCCCACGGTGGGGTTGCCCCGGATGCGCTACAGCCACGGGGCTGGGGGCTCCAGGCTGAGCTCCCCGCAGCGGGATAACTTTGCGAGTCGGTGCCGGGAGTGATGGGGAGCGGTTGGGGAGCGCGGGTACCGGCCGGGAGAGGCTCTCCCGGGAATCCCCGCTGCGGCTCCCGGCGCCCGCCTTTGTCTGTGAGCCGCGGCGGAGCGTTCCCCGGAGGCGCCGGGCACCCGGGCGGGCTGCGCTCCCCTCCGGGCCGTGGGCGGCGATGTGGTCCGTCGAGCTCGGGGTTGCGGCCGGGAAAGTTGCGGTGGGACCCGACCCGGGCGGGTGCGTGGGAAGCGGTGGCGGGGGGGGGGGAGAAGGAGGGGGGGGGGGGCGGGAACGGACGGTCGGTCGTGCCCGGTGGCCTCCTCACCCTGCGCCCTGGCCGCCACCGGGTCGTGCCGCTCCCGGGGGAAGCGGGGCTGGAGGAGAGAGGGGGAGGAGAAAAAAAAAAAAAACCCCGAACCCGGCAGGGAGAAAGATTTGTGAAAAACAACCAAGAAAACGCCGTTTCTGGCAGATTTCGATTTCACTTCTGTTTCCCGCTCCCGCAGCCGTTATCCCCCCCACCTGCCTCCGCTCCGGGGCCGCGGGTCGGTCCCCGCTGCCTCCGGCTCTGACGGAGCCGGGAAGCGGCGAGGCGGGTCGATCCTCATCCCTTCCCGGGGGAACGGGGCCAAGTTTGCCGTTAACCTTCCCCTGCCCTTTATGGCGTGGGGGAAGGGGGCCTCGTCTCCGGCTCGGCCTCTCGGGGGGACGACGAGGGTCCGTGCGGAGGGGCGGGCGAAGGCGCGCACGGCGGCAAGGTGACCCCCCCGCACGCTCGGGAGTGGGGGGGGGGGGGGGGGCGGGGGGAGGGGGAGGCGCGGAGGCACCGGGGCCGTTCTCCCTCATCCCGCCTTGCCGTCCGGAGCGCTCCGGGGAGGCGGCGGAAGGGGGGGGTGGGGGGGTGGGGTGTGCGTGGGGGTGTCCCGCCCCGCCCGGGCGGTGGCTCCGCGCCGAGCACCGCCCCCGGCCGCCGTCGCCGCCGTGCCGCGGGGCGCCCACCACGTGCGGCCCTTCCCGCGCCGCCCCCTGGGAGCGGGAGTCCGCCGCGCCGCCCCCGCCGGGACTACATTTCCCGGCAACCCGCGGGGCGCCGGGCCGGCGCGCTGGCGGGCGGCCAATGAGAGGGGCGCGGAGAGTGGCGCGCGGTTTGAACGGCGGTCGGGCGCGTGGCGGCGCGGGGGGGCCCCCTGCCGGCGGGAGGCGCGGGCAGCGGCGGGGCCTCCGCCGCCCCGGGGGAACGGATGCGGCTCCGTGCCGGAGCGGGGGGGGTGGGTGTGTGTCCTCTGTCCCCGCTGGAGGCCGCAGCCCCACGGGCAGTGGCCGCGCTGGCGGAGCAGCAGCGAAGGTAGATCTCCCCGGGCAGCCGGCGTATGACTAAACCCCGCTGCTATTTCATGGACAAACAGCCTCGCCACACCTATAATTAGAGGCGCTGTCACAGCGCTGGAGCTAAAGCAGCGCTGCTGCGCCGGCTCCTGCTCTGCAGGCTGCTGTGCACATCTGTTTGTGTTGGACTGGGCCTGGGGAAAGGGAGAAGCTGCGGTCCGGTCTGCAGCCCTGGTGCTAGCACAGGCTTCGTGACCTGGAATCCCAGTGGTCCTTAAACTGAGAGCGTCTTCAGCCAGCCGGGAAAGGTCAGGGCTGGAGATGTGTCCAGCTGCAATCCTCAAGAATGAGTTTGTTCCTTCGCCGGGAGAACCACTTACGTTTTGTGAGTGACTCTTTGACGAGGCCCATCGGGCGTGGTGAGGTGTGGAAACTGACTGCTGGGTTTGATCTGCATTGAACTTGAGAGATGCTTTGTTGCCCTCGTGCTCCTTGGCCTGATGGGAGGTGGCAGCTGCTGAAGGCAGCGGCCTGATATGGTGCACAAGAGGTTAGATGGAACAGCGATGATCAGCCCCTGTGGAGTAGGGGAGCGTGGTGGGCTGTTGACGAGTTAAACTGTGGTGGAACAGGGTGGCATAGAGGAGATGGTCTGGGATTTGTGTGTGAGTGGTGAGAGGAGGTGGAGGGAGCTTGTGGCTTTTGCTTCAGCCAGGCTCCTGGGATGCTGGTTTGGTTTGGTGAGGTTCGATCAACAGGTGTTAGATCCACATAGCTTGTTTCCAGAGAAAGTGCACCGGCAGCCTCTGTGTGCCTGTCCGAGTGCTTTAAATGACCCAGTGGCCTAAAACCCCCCCACGCTGTCTCACCTGAGCAGCGTGCAGGGTGTTAAAACCCTCCCAAGACAGAGCAGCAGTCACGCTAGCAGGGCCGAGGCTGTGTGCTCTTACCCACCGGCGTTCCTACAAGGAAGTGATGGTGGCTCTGCATTAGTGAAAGTGCCCACTCGCTGCGGGCTGTGAGGCAGCCGCAAAGGGCAGGCAGGAGGGGGGCAAAGCCGCTCGCTGCTGCAGTGAAGGAGGGAGCTGCCAGCAACTTCTAAACACCTTGTGGTCGCTGCTGAAGCCGGCTGTGTGGCTGTGCCGCTGGCCCCGGGGAAGGGCCTCTCTGCTTTCCTTGGCTGGGGTAATACTCGTTGTGCTGAAGGATCTCGCTCCAGCTGATGGAGGAACAGAAGGGGAGGAGGATGCGAGCGGAGATGCCAGCGTTAAATCCAAGTGTTCTTTATGCAGGAACATAAAGTTGGATCCTCTCAGCCTGTTTGCCAAGACACTTGGCATGACATTTTGACAGTGATCAATAGCAGAAAACACACAAGCTCTCGCTCGGATCATGGTGGAGATTTGAACCAAACTAGCCAGGCACCGCTCTTGGAGCAGTGTAAAAATAGATTTCTTCCCCCACCCCATCCTGTTACTCTCAGAGCTGTGAGCTGGATTCGGGAGTCTCCCCTCTGCCGCCGCGAGAAAAACCAGGCGTGTAATATTTGCTGTATAATTTTCGCCAGGCAGGGCAGAGACCACAGTCTCTGCTAATGAGTCCCTGGGATTTATTCCTGCTGTGGCAGTACCGAGCAGCCGGGGACGTCCGCAGCCCTGGGGCGGCGGAGCCTGGAGGTTGGACGGTGCTGCCGGCTCTCCGTGGCATTGCAGGAGCTTGCGTGGACTGTGCTAAGATGGGCAATCGGCCAGCTCTGCTGCTGTTGAGCATATGCAGATGGCCAGCTCTGTGTGTTTGGGAGCTCAGAGGTGCAACAGAGCAGTCTAATTTTTTTTTAGATAGCTGCTCTCTGGCAAGGCTGACTGGGATTGAGATTCGCCCCCACGCTCTACTGTTCCTAAGGAGGAGCCAAGATGTGGCGACCAAATCACAGAGCAAATCAGTCATGGACTACCTTTTTTTTTTGCCCCACACCTGATCTGCAGTGTTTTTGACCCTCAAGCACTTGGAATTGGGGTGACTTCTCTATTTTTCTACTCCTTCCAGGATCTAAAAGAGAAGAAGGAAGTTGTTGAAGAAACAGAAAATGGCAGAGATGCACCGGCCAATGGCAATGCTGTGAGTATGGCTGTGATCTGTAGGGAGAGGTGGCTCTAACACCAATCCCTTTCTGTTTTCCCCTCCTCCCTTGCTTTGGTTGTGAGCTTGTCCCCAACCCTGCCTGAGAAGGGACCCCTCTGAGTGGCAACGCTGTGCAGAGTCCTCCAGCCTTTCGGGTTCACATCCAACAGACGCTGCCCAGCCTGTGGGCAGTCCCATCTGTGTGCAGGAGGGAAGGGCTAGGCTTGGATATCCTCACTGAAAGCCATGTGAGGCTGCATCTAGTGCCACCACCTTCCTCTGCACTGGAAGAGAGGAAGCAGAGGGTGGGAAAAGAATCTTCCACTAAACACCTGGGCTTACAGCATTACAACTGGTGGAATGGGGAAAACGCATTGTGCACCAAGTGGACTGGTTTCCTATTTTTACTGTGCCGGGGGAAATTTGCTCTGCATTTCAATGTGTCACAAGAGCCTCTTCAGCCTTTGCCTCGGAGGTGCAGCCCCAAGTTACTCTAGACTTGATCCTTGGTGTCTGCGCTGCCCTGTGTGCTGCAGAGGCAAGGCAGGACGCGGGATGCGTGCCTGGGGCTCCGGTGGGCTGGGGCTTTGCTTTAGGCAGGAAAGGTGGGGGCGCGCACTTCTGCTGAACATCTCTTCCCCCTTCTCCCTTCCCCAGTGCATTTTTGTTAAGTGATGTTTTGTCTTGCCAAGGAGAACGAGGAAAATGGAGAGCAGGAGGCGGACAATGAAGTAGACGAAGAGGAAGAGGAAGGTGGCGAGGAAGAGGACGAGGAGGAAGAGGGTGATGGTAACTTTTCTTTGTTCCCCCTGCCCCCATCCCATGGCTGGGTCCTGCCCTGGACGGCAGACTCCTGGGAAGCCATGGAGAGCCGAGAGCAGCATCTCCCCCTCGCGGCTGCAGCCGGGTGGCTCTCGCCAGCCAGGCTCAGTCCTTCCTCACTCGCCCAGGCCATTGGTGCTCCGAGTGAAGTCAGCCTTGAATCCCTTCCAGCAGGTTGAGGGCAGATTCCTTCCTTCCTCTGGGCCAGACGGCCCCGTACTGTGGCGCTGAATAAGCGCATTAGCCCTTTCGTGCGAGTAGTAAAACCTGCCCTTGACTCCTCTGATCGGAACGGCCGCTGCAGACAACGTCTGCCAGCTGGTGGGATGGGACAGGGGCAGCCCTGCGTGGCTGTGCCTTGGCACTGGACAAGGGCAGGCCACCATCCTTGTTCATGGAGCAGCATGCAGGAGGGGCTGATGCGGTCTCCTCTCCCAGCTCTTTCCCAGGCTGGATGCCATGTGGAAGTGGGCAGAGGAACTGGTGGCTCTCCCCCACTTCTCCAGCGGGAGCGGACAGCCTTGCTCTGAACCTTCTCTGCCCTCCCCTGCTCCCTCACCCGACCCAGCCTGAAAGTGGGTTTTGGCAGCAGCCACCAGAAATCCAGCAGTAACTTGCCGAATCACTTCTCACCCTCCCCACTATTATTTTTTTTTCCCCAGATCTGCTTGGATGAATAACATTGTTTATTTTTATCACTCCTTAAGGCTGGGAGAGAACCGTTCTTGCTATGCTGAAATGAACTCAGGCCCTTGATTAGCTGTTACTAGGTTAATCCCTTGTAAATTTTCTGTTTACGTGCTGACCTACTAACCTCTTGGTTAGTTTTAGTGACAAGAACAGGGCTGGAAATTTAAGGACCGTTAATGCCAGTGCCTGTTCTGTGTGAGTAGGAAGAGCTACCTCCTTTGGGATAGTGCTCTGCTCTCAGCAGCCTTCTGTGCCCATTGCTGGGAGCTGGCTTGCTAGGAGAATCTGGGAAATGTGGCCTTGCTCATACTTAATATTTAAACCCTTGGGAACAACACAGCGCTACAGTGTGCTGTCCTGAGCCCAGCTACCTCCAGCCCTGCTACGGGGTTGGAGAGGGGGGAAATAACTCGCCTCTTCCTGCTCCCCTCAGGCAGGAAGGGGCTGCGTGTGCCATGCCGCAGGCGTGTGTGTGCAGGGTGGAAGTGTTGCTTGGATACTGCTGTGACAAGCCTGGGGAGCTTCGGTCCCGCAGTGCCAGCCCTGCACCTCCCAGCTCACTGAGTGCAGGCACAGTTCGGCACACAGCTCTCAGAGGTGTGAGCGCCTCGATGGGATGCTGCATGGCTCTGTCTGTCCGTGCCCAATGCCCTCAGGTGATCCCTGCCAGAAAGCTGCACCTGAGCAGCTGAAGAGAGAGAGATTTAAGGGCAGTGAGTGCAGCTTGCATCAGCTCTTTTCCCCCTGACACTTGTGGCCCAACTCCATCCCAGTTGGACAGCAGAGGGGAGCTTGAGGGTATATTTTTCTCACCCTTCTCCCCATCCCATCTCATTATTTGCTTTGCTTAAAGCAGCTCAAAGAACTAAAAATGCCCCCAATCAGCTTGGCGCTGTCACCTGACCTGCTGGCCGGCCCGGTGCATGTGATGGCTGCCGGGGTGTTGATCCATCGCCGGGAGCTAATCCCGGCCCTTCCCGCCGCATGGGCCACGGCACGGCATGGCTGGGCACGCACCCGGGAGAGGGGCAGGGAGGATGGGCTGACCTTAATCCCCCCGGCTGTCTATTCGTGTGGCTCGTGGCGGTGATTTAAAGCCAGCTTACTGGCCTTAACACTCCTAAGTTTCAGTAGGGTCTCCTGTTACACAAGAGGCTCCTCGTGGCAGCCAAGAAGTTGTTCCTTCTCCGGGGCCTCTGGTCTTGCCCTCGACCCCTCCAAAACTGGCCAAAGGCGACAGACTTGGTTGTTCTGATCCACTGGCCTACTTGAGCTTGAAGTGGGTCAAAGCCCAGAGCTCTCTGCTCATCCTCTCTGGCTGCAAGATAACTTGGTACCATTTGTTTGCTGTTCTGATAATTAGAAAGTGTTCTGACTCAGAACTAATGCGTTCTGGCTCTCTTAACTCATTAAAGATGGACTAATAGCTGCGAAGGGAAGCAGAAGTAATCTGGAGCGGTTAGGTGGAGCAGTCACTAGAAAGAGGATTTTCCTCTCCCTTTTTTTCACCCCCCTTTAGCTGTGATTTAGGTCCTCATGGTAGCTGCTGGTTTTGCTGTCCCATTGCCTGTGGGACAGATGCTGTGTGAGCCAGGCTCAGTGCTGCTCATCTGTCTTTCCCCCTTTGGTGGGTGATGTCAGCAGCTGGCTGTCCTGAGAAGCCCCCGTGTCCTGAGCACTGGCCATCCAGAGACGGGGCTGTGCCAGCTGGGGAGATGCGACCCTGGGCGTTGCAGTGTGGGGCTGAGCCAGAACTAAATCCAGCGGGGCAACACAGGGTGCTGTAACCTCCCATGAGGTCTCACATTCTTCCTTTCTCTCTCTCCTCTGTGTGCAGGTGAGGAAGAGGATGGTGATGAAGATGACGAAGCTGAGGGAGCCACAGGCAAACGGGCAGCTGAGGACGATGAGGTAGGAAGAGCAACCAGCCCCTCTCAGCCACCTGTGTCCCCAGAGGGCTTTGGGGGGAGCATCAGTGGGGCTGGGCACTGGGCCTGGAACACCCTGCTGGTGTGCTCCCTGGGGACATGGTCCAGTTCCCTTCATGCACTGGCCTGGTTAGGGGGTGTCTGCTCTGGCTGTGTGGAGCCGCTGGCCCTGGGTTGGGGAGCCCCAGGGTGCTCAGGGTGGGATGGGGTATGTGTGTGCGCCTGGGGATTCCCTGGCTACAAGAGGGTGCTCATGTTGCTCTGTCCTTCTCCCCAAGGTGGGAGAGGGACCCAAAACCCTCTCCTGCCTCACTGCCAGCCTTGATGTGGCTCTTGCCACCCCCTTGGCAGCTCCCCTCCTCTTCCCCTCTCCTAACAGCTTTGCTTTCCCCTCAGGATGACGACGTCGATCCCAAGAAGCAGAAAACCGATGAAGATGACTAGGCAGCAAATTATTATTATTTTTTTTTTAAAATAAGGAGGAAAACAAACCAACAAAAAAGGCCAGCGCGTCCTCTTCACCCTTGGGACCCTTCCCTGTCAAACCCATCCCCACACACACACACCCCCCCTGCTCCCTCCCCCCTCCGCCATGGTCATCCTCACCAAGTAGAGTGAACCCCGACCCCAGCCCCCCCCCCCCCCCCCCCCCGGCGCGGCGCTGCCACTCAACGAACATACGAAACAATTCGCCCGTTAGCGGGGAGAGAAGAACCCTCCCCATCCCCCACAGACCCCTTCTCCCCCGAGCACCAAAACTTCAAGGCCCTGCTTTCTTTCTTAAAAGTACTTTAAAGGAGAATTTGTTTGTATTTTTTATTTACATTTTATATTTTTGTACATATTGTTAGGAGGTCCGCCATTTTTAAGTGATCTCGGATTGACCAAAAGGGGGGCTTTGAAGTGTATATCTCTCTTGTTACCTATCTCTGACTTTACTTGTGGTGTGACCAGGCCCAAACCATTATCTCAAAGGAGAATAAAACAAAACCTTGTAAAAAAAAAAAATTAAAAAAAAGACAAAAATGCAAAAAAAAAAATTTACAATCTTATTCGAGCATTCCAGTAACTTTTTTTGTGTATGTACTTTAGCTGTACCATAGAATCGTGGTTTGTATGAGGTGGCAAGGCCAAAGATAAAAAGGTTTCTTTTTTTTTCTGTCTATGAAGTTGCTGTTTATTTTTATTTTTTCTTTTTTTTTGGCCTGTTTGATGTATGTGTGAAACAATGTTGTCCAACAATAAACCGGAATTTTATTTTGCTGAGTTGTCCTAACAAGGCTGCCTCCCAACTGCTGCTTTTTGGTTTAGTTTTCATTTGTTTTCGTTTTGCATTTCTTTCTCCCTTCCTTTCTCCCCTTTATTTCTTTCTTTGCTTTGGGAACAGAGTTGGAGAGAGGGCAAGAGGGGTGCAGGGTCTTGATGGGGAAGGGTTTGGGGTGGGGGGTGTCTGTGGTTCCGGTGGGGGGTGTCTGTGGTTCCAGTGGGGGGTGTGAGGCTGCTGTCAGGGCTGGCAGGGCAGCCTCTTCTCATGGCTGTGCTCTGTGCAGAGCTGCACCCCTGTCCCAAGGCAGCCTCTGCACTGTCCTACTGCCTGCAGGGATCCCTGCGTGTGGGTTAGGCTGGGAAGCCAGTGGAGATTGGGGTGGAAAGGGGGGTGAGCTGGGTCTGTCCCTATGGGGTGTACAGTGCTGCTAGGCAGGAGTGCTGGAGGTTGCTTGTCTGGTGCAGGGAGGGTGAGTGGCTTATCCCAAAAGCCTTCCTGGCTGTGAATGGGTGACGTCGTGGGGCTGTGAATGCCTCTTGTTCCTTAGGAGTGCCCCAGCTTGTTTACAGCATTGGAGGCAGTGGGGTGGGATGTGTGTGCTGGAGGAGGCTGCGCTCGCAGGGGTTCAGCTGGAGCCAGTCCCCAGCCTTCCCGGCAGCTCCTGGGATGCTGAGTTAACAGAGGGTTGTGGGGGAGGCAGATTGGGCTCTGTCTGCTGTAGCTTATCCTGGACCTCTGCTGCTTTGCTCCTAACCTTCCTCCAACTAACTTCTGCCTTCCCCAGGGTGCCAGGACTCTGCAGCCTGCCCTGCTCCAGAGACCGGTTACGGGAACTTGCCGTGTGTCTCCTGAACTGCGGCCTGGCTCCGTCAGCCCCTTTCCCTGCTGGAGGCTTGCCAGATGTCTTGTTTCCTCCTCACAGTTACCGTTGGTGTGCTTGGGGGGGGGATGATTTTTATTATTTTCTTTGCCTTTTTTTTTTTAAAAAAAAGAGGAACTGGTGCACTGAGCGTGCTGGGTGTGAGGGTCACGGCTCCGCCTCATCCCAGGAGCAGTTGGGTCCCTTACTCTCTATTTACACCAGGGGCAAGTAAGCTCAAAATCTCACTCCTTGTCCTTAATTATCCAACTAATCGTGGTGCTTGCTGATAGCTTATCAGATTTACTGCCTCGATTCACAGGCCCTATCGCCTGCCGGGTGCTGGTGGCAGGGCTGGAGGCCAGCGCTCGATTCGATTAGCGGCTGCTCTCAGGTCCCTGATGGGATGTGACACCACGGGAGGGGCAAACGGTGCTACCGAGTGTCACCATGATGCTGGGAGGTGCCCGGGAGCCGTGCCGGTGTCACTGCTGTGGTGGCCTTGGGAGCTGTGCCCGTGTCGCTGCTGCAGTGGCCCCGTGTGTGGCTCGTGTGCCATGACGGGCTCTGCCTGACGTGCGATCCAGGTTGGTGCTTCAGCTTTGCAAGGCAAATTATTCAAATCAGCTTGTGCAGCTGAGGAGCTGCTCAGAGCAGGTACCTTGTGGTGCCCAGACATGGACACCCTCCATGTGCAGCTGGCATGAGGCCCCTGGGACCCAAATTAGTTTCCTTGATGGGGGGTTCTGGGAGAGTGGTGGCTTTACTGACACCCATTGCAGGGCAGGGACTGTCCCACTGCTTCCAGCCCCCCAAAACCTGGGGTCATTGGGTCCTCCTCAGCCTGGGAGGTGGGGTAAAACTAGAGGCTGCTCCTGGCTTGTCATGGGTAGGGTATGGAGCAGCTGGGGGTGAGGAGAGGGCAGGCCGGTGGAGCCCCCAGTCCTCACCCAGCAACCGTGAGCCCCTCAGCCACTGTTAACGGAGAGGCTGAGCACTGCTCCCTCTCCAGCTGGGCTGGGCAGCCCTGGTGTCTCTGTGCCCCATCTCTACCCCTCGTGAATGAATCCCAGGGGGTCTGGCAGCCCTCCCACCCCCCAACCCCTGGACATGCTTCTGTGTCTTCGGTGCAGAGAGGGCGGATGCTGCCCTGGGCATGGAGCAGGGAGGGGATGGGCTGGTTGAGCACAAGGGGCTGAGACTGGGCACAGCTCAGTGCATGGGCCCTGCAAGGAGCCCCTCTGCAGCCCCACTGCCCGGCCACCCGACTCCAGCCAATCCCTGTGCCCTGGCACAGCTGAACGGCCAATCCTGTGCTGCCAGCTGTCCCTCCCTTCCCCGCCCTCCATCTCCCCCCCTGCCTCGTGCTGCCTCCACCAACCAGAATCAAGCAGCATCCCGGCCTGGCCAATCCTGGTGTGCCACCTGGCGCTCCCCCCCAGCCAACCACATGCTGCCACCTGTCTCTGCTGCTGGCTCGTCCCTGGCAGCTGCAGCTCACCAATGGCAGGGGGAGGGAGACCCCTTCGAGCCAATCCGGAGCTGCCACCTGTCAGCTGTGCCAGCCAATCAGGGGCAGCCACACCCCACCGAGGGGTATAAGGGCACCTCAGTGCTGGGGCGCTGTCTGAGGGTGGAGGAGCCATGTTTGGCTGAGAGGGCCTCCTGCCTGTGAGGTCTGGAGGAGATGTAGGCTCGGGGGAGGCTCTTCACCTCATCTTGCTGGGTGCAGGTGCTGCTCAGGGCCTTCTGGGTGAATCCAAAATGCTGCCGGGATTCCTTACCTCTGTGATGCCTCGGGATGGGCATCGGGAGCAGCAGGTCCCCCTCAGCAGGAGAGGGCTTGTAGTTGTACCAACTGTGAAGGTACTTCTGAGGATCTCAGAAACAGTCTCTGCAGTAGTCTGCCCTGTGCTGAGGCTGCCTGCTGGGACCTGGGGAGTCCCACCTGCCTCTGGTGTGCAGAAGATGATCTCCACTGCTGCCCAGTGACCAGAGCCAGGTCCTATGGGGGGCTGATGCTGCAGGACTGAAGGTGAAGAGCGTGTGGCTGTTGTGTGCCTTCAGACATGGTGTCACGATGCTGGGTCCCTCACCTAGAGCATCACAGGTCGTGTGTTCATCTGTAACCCGTGGAGCAGAAGCATTGCTCGTGCTGTTCCTTGCCTGCAGATGTGACCCATGTGCCACGGGGGATTTGAATCCTGGTTGGACCACAGATGTGAATGGCTGAAGCTGTTGTGGTGTGTGCAGGCTGGCTTCTGACCACTGAAGATAGCCCAGGATGCTCCCAAACGTAGCTGTTGGGAGAGCTGCAAGGTGCCTCATATGACCTGGGAGGACTTTGTGCCAATGTGTACCGGTGGCAACTTTGACCAAGGGCAGCCCTGCTCAGGGACTCTGCTGTGGCTGGACCTCAACTGGAGCGACTGTGTCCTGTCTGTGCCTGAACAGCCAGGTGAATTGAGAGCAGCTTCCACGAGGTCAGCTTGAAACTCAGCGCACTGGAGGAGCTGTGCTGCCGAAGGTCCCAGCCAGCATAACCAGCGGGGCTGAGCCTGTGCCCTGTGGGCATCTGGGTTGGGTCTGGACCAGCAGGCCTGTCTCTAGTCCTGACCACCTGCACCTAGTAGGGTAGGACCTGCTTCATCAGCTCAGGCTCACCCTGCACCCGCTGTAGCTTTCAGTTAGTTTCATCCCAAACTCTTGTTGCATCTTGACAACCTTCATGAAGCTTGGAGCACCTCGAGGGCTTGGCAGAGAACCTGCCTGTGAGGAGCTGGCAGGAGCTGCCTGGACTCCGAACCAGACACGGGCTGGGTTACTGGTGCACTTTGTGTCTGGGCAAATAATTGGCACCAACTGAAGTCTGAGTGAAACTGCCTTCCAGGCATAACTCCTCAAGATCACAGACACAGAAGCACTTTTGGGGTGTTGCTGTTGAAAACAGGCATGAAGAGCTGTTCCTCTGGCAGAGAATTGCCCCTGGCTCAGGGTACAAAGTGTCCTGGAGGAGCAGACCCCTCAGGAGTGTGCTGGGGAAGCCTGGGGTCCTTGGCTTATCCCACATAGTGGAGGTGCAGCTCCTGCATGGTGTAGGGATGCTGGGGGCGGGGGGTGGGGGGGGGGTGTTGCCCCAAGAGCTGCCTGGTATAGGCAGGAGAGCCTGGCCCAAGCTGAAGAGCAGATGTGGGGCATCTGGTTCTTGTCTGGTCCTTGGCTGTCACGTGCCCCACAGCCTGTTCCCGTCAGCCAGCTGGGGCAGCTCTGGTCCTGGATCCTGACCTGGCAGTCCCCAGTCCAGTGGAGGTCCTCAAGATCTGAAGCCCAGCTGGATGCTAATCCCTGCTGCTACGTCTACTTGGGGCCACCTCCCCAATCTTTACCTTGCTCTGGGGTGCTGGTGGCTCCTCTTGTGCAGACAGTGGGAATCCTCCATCCTTCCCCACTTCCATGGCTGCTCCATCTTGTCTGGCTGAGCTGGTCCCCTCAAAAAGGCAGGAGGAAGGGCTGCAGGGGCCCTCAGCCATGGCTCCTGTTCATGGCTGGCTGGGGAGCCTTGGAGGGGAGGGGAGGGGTGGTGGGCTTGATGCCCCTCTGGTGTTGCACCACACGTGACCCAGGAGGAGACCTGGGAGGAAGCAGCAAGTGCCACAGTTCAGAGCAGACTGGGACCCAGAGAGGATCTTGCATCCCTTTTGTAAGAAGGGCCAGCACAAGGCGAGCAGCTGTGGCTGGGAAACCCCAACCCAGTTAGCCCTTGGAGAATCCCAGGGATGGAGAGCCCAGGCTGTAAATCTCCAGGAATGGGGTCTTCACCTGTGTCCCAGGGGGAGACCTGCAAGAGGCTCTGCTGCTCGCTGCCTGCCAGCTGGGTGTCAGTTGAGGGTCCTCCAGCTAGCTCTGAGCATGGGGATGTCCTGGGATTGGGGAGCACCTCTCTGCCCTCTCTCCTTAGCTGCAGGCAGAGCAGGCTCCTGGCCCTCATCTTCCAGGGAGCTGGACGTCAGCACCCCTCTGATGTCTAAGGGCAGGAGGTGCCAGGGGTGGTGCAGCTTGTGCTCAGAGCTGGAGATCTGGATGCCCAGTTGGTGCCCAACCCATGGGTGATGCTGAGGAGGACAGCCCAGGGCAAGTATGAGCCACCCATTTGCCATCTTGCAGCCTGGGCACTGCCAGCTCCGTGATCCATGGGCAGAGAAGGGATGTGGCCTGGGTGGAGTGGCAAGGGGTGAGTTCTGTATGGGGCTGGGAGCCTGCTGAGCCTGCCTGGGATTGTCTCTGCTCCTGGGTGAGGCCCCACAGGCAGCACCAGGGCTCAGAGCGGCTCCCAAGTGCTGTGGGGGGCACCCACTGCAGGGATGGGTGCAGAGCCAGCCCCCCAGATCCCTGGAGACCCGAAGCCCAGCCAATGCAGGGGCTGATTCCCTCTCTTGGGACAAATTCCTCTCAGCCCTGCTTACCCCCCAAGGTGAGGATGTGCTGCTTCCTTGGGGACACCCCCAGCACAGAGGCCTGTCCCGGGATGGGCCGTGGGAGCTGTGGGCCCCACTGCAGCTCCGGGGCCGTGTCCCAGGGGACGGGAGCAGGAGTGGGGCTGTGGAAGGGACAAGTATGGCTCTGGGTCTGCTGCCCCCTGTGCCCGACCCCTCAGAGCAGGCTGGTCCCCGGCAGAGGCAGGGGGCTGTCTTCGGCTGTGGGGAGCCCCACTGGGCAGCTACCCGCGGCCTCGGGCTCTCGGGGCTTGTCCTGCGAGGGCAGAGCCAAAGCCGGGGTGAAAGCAGGTGCGGGAGGTGCTGGGAGCGCTGGTGTAGCGTGGGGCCCGGCCCGGGGCTCGGCGCCTCTCCCGCTGCCCCGGCGCGGTGCGGGGCCGGGCGCTACCGCTGTACTGCAGCACCATCTAGTGCCGTGCGCTGGGGAAGGCGGCACCCCAACGCTGCCCCCGACTCCCCGCCCCCAGCCATGGCAGCACCGTGGGGCGGCCACACGTGCCCGGCTTCAGCCGCCCTGCCCCAGGCCATCAGGTGCTGCGCTCGCCTCTGGCCGCTCCTGTTTCTCAGCCGGGTGACGCCGGCTCTGTACGTTCTTCACCGTCGGGGTCATCACGTCACTCCCGTGGCTTCCTCCTGCATCCCTGTGGCTTCTTGGTGTCCTCCTTCCATGGCTGGCATGAGCAGATTCCATCACTTGTCACCCTGCCCCACACCTGGGCAGAGCAGCCCTTCCCAGACCAGCTTCCTGGACTCCTGCCCTTGCCTCGTGCCCTCAGCTCACTGCCTCTCACCCTCCTGGGTGCCTGCTGTGCTTTCCACTCCACCTGGCCTGGGGAGAGCTGGTGGGAGTTTGGCACAGGGAATATGCTGGCACAGAGCTGGATCTGAAGGAACAGGATGCTCTGCGAGAGGGGCCATGGTGATGGCTGGCCCTGCTCCCCTCTGTGTTGGGATTGCTGGCAGGCAGCACTGCCAGGGATGTTGTGTGTGCGGTGGGGTGAAGCATGTGCTGAGCCCCAGTGGGGATTGCACCCAGGTCCCACAGCACTGAGGGGCTGGTGGCCAGGGGCTCTCTAGGGTGGGAGGTGTCAGGGTGTCTTCGACTGAAAATGGAGCCCCTGGGTGCTGCCCCAGCTGCCCTCCTGTCTTTGGGGATGGATGGGACTGTGCCAAAGTCACCTGGCAGCCTTGAGGTCCCTGTGTCTGGGCAGTTCAGGGCCCAGCTTGGGCATTGCCTGTGCTGTTCCAGCGGTGCCAGGGCAGGAGCTTTGCCCCCAAAAGGTACAGAGGGTGCTGACCCCGCAGGCTGCCACGCGCCGGGGAAGGTAAGAGTAGCAAAGCAGCAGCGAAGGTAACGTGGCCCTGGGCTGTTTGTGTGCCCTTTGTTTGCTGGTAACCTTCGTGAATCAGCTAATTAACCACATTAGGACAGCTCCGCTTCTCGTCTGAGCGTTATTGGGCAGGGCAGATCTGGGGCAGCGTGCCAGCTGAGCCCCAGTTGCCTTTGCTGGGTGATTTGGGCAGCCCGGAGCCTCCATGGAGGCCTGGAAAGGGTGATGGGTGATGGGTGGTGAGGCTGCGAGAGCCCCGTGCTCGCTGTGTGGTGCGGAGGAGCTGGCTCGGTCCCAGCATCACTGGGTGAGATCCTGATGCAGCCAAGGTTGGGTTCTCACTGCACGGGCAGCACCGAGTCCCATCAGTGGGTGTTTTCCATCATGACATCTGCATCTTGGGGAGCCTCTGTGGAGGGTGGGTGTGATGGACCCCAAAATGAAGCAGAGAGCTCTCCTAAAGCCCAAAGTGTGTTGTTCATCACCCTCCTCTTGTGCTTCCTCCAGCAGCTCTGCAGCACCCCAGCTGGGGGGTCCCAGGCGACGACACAGCTGAAGGGCAATGAGGGTGAAATTTGCTTTTTACAAGCTTTCCCCTAAATCTCTCTGCGCCACACCCCCCTTCCCCCACTCCAGCTCTCACCTGCTTCTTCCTCAGCTTCCTAATGGGCCTCTGTGACATCTGACTGCGTGCCTGGGCTCTGCCGGGCCCACCTGAGATGAAAACTGTCCCTCTTGCCACCATGCAGCCCTCCACTCACGCAGGGCCTGATGCACAGGCCAGGCTGCCAGAGGTTTCCCTTCCCCGACGGCACCTGCCAGGGCTGCGAGGCTCCAGGGGGGACGTTTTTGGTGTAAATCACAGGGGGAATCCCCGTGTCGCTTCCACAGCTCCCCAGAGCAGAGGGGGCACCAGGCTGCCCACAGGCCATGGCCAGAACCAGCCCTGGGCACATGGTGGGTGGTGGCAGAGGTGACAGACGCCCACCCCAGAGCCCCCGCTCTGCTCTCATTCTCCAGCCCCGCTGTTCCCCCTGCTCTGGCCTTGGCTGCCTGGTGCCAATGGCCCCCGGTGCCGAGCCCGGAGCTGCCCTGGGGCCGGGCCAGGCTGAGCGCAGCGCGCTGGGCTCCCAAATCCCCGTGGGGCTCCATGGGAGTGGGACCCTCAGCTCCTGCCCGGGCCAGGCACCGGCTCCTGCCCGAGCACCCGTGGGCCCCTCGCCCGGATTTGGGCTCGGTCACACCGCGCTGTGTCCGTCTGTCCGTCCGTCCGTCCTCCCCTGCCGCCCCGCGGGTTCTTTCTGCCGGGTGGATCCGGCCCCGGCCCCGCCCCCGGCCCTTGCTCCATCGCGCTGTACGGGCGGCTGAGCCCCGTGCCGAGTTGCGGGGCACTGGAGGGGCCGTCCCGGGCCCGGGGCACTGGCGAGCAGCCGCCATTTCCCAGGGAGCCGCTTGAGGGCGGCAGTGACCCGCCGCAGAGCCGCCGCTCCCGCGGGGTAGCCCAGGCCAGGCGGGCAGGGGCTCCGGAGGGTCCCCTCGGTCCGTCTTAGGACCCGCGTCCCTCTGGGACTCTCCCAGGACAGCTCACACCGCGGGAGCCGCAGCCACGCGTGTCCGTGGCCTCTTAAACTCCCGCGGACACCTCCGGCGTGGTGGCCGGTCCCCCAGGAAGGGGATCCCTGCCTCGCCAGCCAGGCGAAGTGGGGCCGGGGGCCCAGTGCTTGTTTGCCATCAGGGCAAAGGCACCAGCAAGATTGGGCCCCTGTGGGAGCATCCCCCTGCCAGGCCGTAGCTCTGCTTGGCCAAGGAGACACCTCCTGTGTGTCTGGCAGCCAGGACACGGAGCCACAGCTTTGTGGACCCTCCACCTTTTATGTTTTCCTCATTTTTAGATGCTTTTTGCTCACCCCTTTGCTAGAGATACCCCCAGTGCAGGGCTGTCCTTCACGCAGGGTGCGGAAGGCGGTTGTGGTTGATCTCCTGGTGTAACGCCTGGCCTAGGACGGGCCACGCTGCTGGGAAAACCCTGCCCTGTGTGTCCATCAGTGGGTTCTCAGGAGAAGCTGCCACAATGGGTAACCGCTCTTCTCATGTGGATTAATGCTCCAACTTTGATTTGCCTGAAAGGAACACGGAGCCCCTCTGATCTGACTCCCTGGAGAACATGGAGCCCGGCCACAGGACAGGCTGGCCAAGGTGCTGAGCAATCATAAAGCTGCCTATGATGTCTAAGAGCAAGAGCCAGAGGTGCCTCCTTCCCAAAATTTACATGTGCTGGAGAGAATTATAAATGACTGGGAGAAAAAGCAGCAGTAGGGCTCGAGAAGCCTGTCATACCCAAACTGCGCAACTGTGGGGATCGCTGGCATCAGCGGCCACAGCCCAGCTGTGCCACAGGGAACACGGGTTTTCCAGAGGGCTTTGAGCATCCCTGGGAACTTAGAAAAGCAGAGCAGTGACTGGGCAAACAGGACAAACTGCCCCGAGGGATTAACAGAGAGAAAAGAGGCCAAGGAGAAACCTTGGTTGGAGCGGTCAGGAAACCTCTTCCGGGCGGTCAGCTAGAGGAGGGGGAATTTAGCTGGGCTCTGGGGGCTGTGGGGGGCCCCGTCCTGCCTCTGGCTCATGACAGGAGTTCGTGCCCGTTGCAAGGCAGTTTTATAACACAAAGGAGAACGCACAGAATGAGTGTTTCTTCCCTTCTTTGGACGGTAGGAATGTTTTAATTGATAAATTTGTTTTAATTACATTAGGTGATATCACAGTCTATTTTACAAGTTCAGGGTAGGAGGACGTGTGGACCAGTTACACAGAAATCCAGTGAAAGGATTAAAACCTACAACATGAGAAAAACGAGGAGGTTAACTTAAATCTCCCCAAAATGAAACGCACCCACAGTTTGGTGTGAGTGGAAGTGGGGGGTTATACCAGGATCCAGAGAAGTACAAAGGATGAGACTAACATAATTTACAGTATCGGCTCTGCATGACCACCGTTTGCCCGTGTTCAGAGACAGCCTCTATTCCGGCAGAGCATCGCTGGGCAGGTCTTGTCTCTGAGGGTTTGGTCTGGTCTTGTCAGAGGAGAAAGTAAAATAACTGATGGGCAAAGGTCACAACCCACGTTGAGCTGGTCCCCAGGGTCACCGCCTACGGGAGTGTCTTCCACTGGATAGTCGGGGGGGTTCTGCACCAAGAACTGTATGGAGGAAAACTAAAACAGCTCCAAAAAGCCCCATCTCAAACGTAGAAAAGTCTCACTCTGGAAGTGCTTACGAGAAGGTCGTCGTCATAGAATTTGGTTTCTATAATAACATTACCGCTGTGGAAGGGAGAGGGGAGAAAAAGAGGGGTTAGAAGAACGTGCAAACAGTAGCAGATTGCTGCCCTCCTCAGTGCCCTCACAGCCTGAGGTCCTACCCCCCACAACAGGAGCTTTGGTTTGGAGCCACATGCACTGAGCACCACCCACGCGGGGCCTTCAGGGCTGCAGGGTCTCCCCACTGCATTCCTACGTGGAGCAGTGTCCCCCCCCCATCCCTCATCACCCCATTTTTGGGCTCAGCTACACGCAGTCTCAGAGTGCTCAAAGCCAGCAAATTTCTGCTTGCTTCTACTGCTAAAAATAGCTGAGCAGTCCCAGCAGCTTCAGGCCCCTTTCTGCTGAGGTGGATTGTGGAAACCGATGGGAATTCTTTTTTCATTCCCCAGCTCTGTCCTCTACTGCTGAACAAGCTGCTGCAACCGACCGCCTGTCATTTCCCTCTAGTAGGGCTTAAATGCAAACACACAGGCAAATGTTATACAAACTGCAGGGGAAATGTAGATTTGGGGGTGACAAAAGCTCTGATGATCTGAGTTGCTGACTCGGAGATTTCAGTAGACTAAAGGAAGAACTTTGGGGCCATCACAAGACTTGGGCACCTAAGTGGTGTGATCTGACCGTGCCCAAATAACTTGGCTCTTGAAAATCAAGGCAGTGGTTTCATCTCCACTGTGGCTCTTCGTATCTGTCACGCTGGTAAAGCTGAACCTGGCAAGAGCATTAGGGTTTTTTCCGTGCTGTGGATAATGCTTAAACTCAAATGCCAGGGAATGTTCTCAGTGCCTTGGTTAGCACCACATACCACATCTCCATTCTCTCCTGCTATGGAGACACCCAGACAAACATGAGGTCTTTGGGAATAGTGAAAAGCAGGGGGCTCTCCAGGTCTTGGCAGCTGAAAAAAACTGGTTTCTTTGCGCTGGTGATTCTACTGAAAAGCCTCAAGAATGACTTTAGGACACCTCTATGAATAGGAGAGAGATGTGGGCTGACAACGACAAGTGGACAGACTCCAGAGGAAAAATGGAATGCAGGAAAATCCTTAAGGTCACTTGAGGCCTGGGCTCCTGCGACTTCCAGTCCTGAAAACACCTTGAGTTCCTGAGATGGTCAAAAGCAACTTGTTTTTGCTTCTTTAGTCCTATTCCCAAATCTGGCTCCTCCTGTACTGACTGAAAGCCACCAGCTCTGGGAGCCAAGGACGTGTGTAGCACCGACGAGGCTCTGAGCAGATTGTGCCAGGGAGCACTAGTGAAACAGTGATGCTCTGAGCCCGCTCTCTCTTTGAAACGTGCTGTGAATAGACATCAGTGATGGCAGTTCCCATCCCGATGCCTCCTCTATGCGACTGGCTTTCCTCCAGACAGGGAACAAGGCTGGAGAGGGAGGTCTTCCAGAGGACACAGTGACCTTGCGGTGAGACTGGCTGCTCCCTGTCGGCAGGAGGATTCCCATACTCCTCTGTCTCTGCTGGCAACGCGCTCCCCATGTGCTTGCCAGCACCCCTGCAGCACTGCAGCGAGGGCGGCTTTCTCTCAGTGCTTACAGCTTCCCAGGGGCCTCCCCCAAGGAGCCCTTTCCATCACCCCACCAAAGCTCCTGCCTTGCTGCCCTCTCAGCGCAACGCCCGGCGTGCGTTGTTGTGACAAGAGTCCCCAGCAATCGCTGACCTGTTCAGAAGTCAGTGGGCAAAGGGTGGCCAGGAGCAGATGTTTCTGAGGGTGCATGAATCCCATCACAGGTCAGGGTAAAGGGACTGGTTCCTACCTGTTGAGGGTGTTTTATCCCCAGATACACCTGCATATGGCTTAATGCGTCATTTATAATCCAATGTAAAAGCCACAAAGCTTGGCAAATGGTATGGTGATGAAACAAGTGCTAGAGCAGCTCCTATGGGTGACAGACTGCATGAAGAACAACCACCTTGGACGAGAGTCTGTGATCGATAGCTGGATTTGAAAATGGCCCAAACACCTCCTTCCCTCACCCTCCCCCCTCCCCACCCCAGATGTGGGGGTATTAAACTGCAAAGCACTTGAAACTCCTTTCATGGTTCACCTTTCACAAAAATTAAGCAACTCTAATAAAGGATCAGTTCCACTTCCTCCAAACTTTCATCGCCATATTAATGCAAATTGGACCTGTGGGAAAGAAGGTAATGAGGTTGGCTTAGCCCCTTTTATCTCCCCACAGCTAGCAGCAGCGAGGGTGATGCAGAGTTGGTAGCAGCTCCCTCGCTTCATTCCCACCGTGGCCCCCACGGAAACGCCGCACGCTGCTTGTTTCTTTTGCCTGCTCTCAGATCCTGCAAGCCCAGGGCACTCACGTTAAAACGTTAGCTGGCATCATCTGTGATTCAGGTGCTGCCTCTATCAAGGACTGCCAAGTGTTTGTGGAGTTAGGAATCACAAAACCGAACTCAAAGAACCATTCTGCAAAGTAAAAAAAACAGAAGATCCAGAGGCATTTGAAAGAAGATGATGAAAATCCACGCACGGCCCTTTTGCTCCTCACCTGACAGGCTGGGGAACTCCCCTAAACCGTCCTGCCAACATTTTACATTTAAATGAGTTTGCACAGCTTAAACTGCACTGAACCCTGCCCTCCCCTTCTAAAATAGCTGATGGCAACGATAAAGTCACCCACTTCCTCAGGGTTCGGTGGAAATTTCATCACACCTGATTAGGGAGGGGGAAACCGCACTGCCCCTCTTGCAGACACCCCCTGGGTTCAGCTGACACCAAGTGTACAACCAGCTGCCCAAAAGACAAGGAGCTCAGTGCTTCATCTCCCCCTCCTCCGCCCCGGATTAACACCACAGTGAGGGAGATCAGAGGTGCAGCTGAGGAGTCACAGGGACAACAAGGTGGCACCCCTGTAACCAAGGTAAACCAGAGGCTCCTTCAGTCAGGCCTCCAGCCTGCCAGTGGCCAGCGCCAGGTGCTGGAGGAAGACTCCTGCATCCCATAATGGGTGGCTCTAAAATAGCCCATTTCCTTGCCCAGCCTGCGGTGGCTTTACGCCCTGGAGCACGATTACCCAGATTTTTTGCTTACGTAACCAAGTGTTAATACACTTATGAAATGCCATCCCTAATGCTGCAGCCTCCAGTCCCCACAACAGGAGCACTTCAGCGCTGCTCTGAAAGCTAAAATCACCACATTCAACCCACCTGAGTTTCTCTCATCCCCCCTGCCGGGGGTCCCTCCCTGCGCTGCTGCAGTGGGACTGCACACACTGCACACACGTACCTTCTAGACACTGTCCTTTGAAATAAACTTTCTGTTCCAGTCGGAATTTTTCCATTTGTTCTGCTGAGGAAAAGTTTAACTCCCGAGACACTGCTTTGCATTTCAGGATTTTTTTAGGAACTCGAGCTGTGAAACACATAAAGAAGCATTATTTGGATGCAATCAAACCAACCCAGCTGCTTCAGGTGCTATTATAACACACTGTGAAATAACGATTAGTGCTCCTACAAGATCACAGTAGCAGGAGAAATGCAAACACAAAGGGCTTTGTTTTGACATTTGTAGGCATGTGATCCAAGATGCAAACAGGCTTTAAGTACCTTGCCAGAGCCAAGAATGAAACCTGTGACAGAACTGGGGACACAACAGTGATCTCTCAGACTCGTGGTCCTTTGCTAAAACCTACAGTTCATCAAGTCAAAACAGGAGATGTAACTTAAATTTTGCCTTTAGGAAATAAGCAACTGAAGGGCTGCTCAGTACACCAAGCGTGTCACCCCTTCTCACTTCTCCTTCCCTTTCAGACCCCGCGTCCCCAGCAAACCACAAACGGCTGTTTCTCACCAGCTGTACTATTTCAGCCAGCTCACACAGCTCTGGGAAGTCATCCTGCTCAGGAACACAGCATTTTAGTTCCCCAAACACTGAGACCCACACGGCCAGCAAAGCCAGTACCGAACTAGAGAGTTTAGGGGAGAGAGTGACTTGGCAATCCAACGTACCTGGGCTCCTGCAATAGGTGAGGCACCAGCTCCAAGGGGGAAAGTACCTGGGAGGTGTTTCCTAAGTTGGGTTTGTTTTTAGAGGTGGAGGAGTAAGCCAAGGGAAGGTTTGGGAGCACTGATTAATATCCTGAAAGGTCCTAACGAGGAGAATATGGGGGGAGTCAACATACTAAAACCCTCCCAAGCCTGTCCTACTTGCGTGGTGTGATTGTACATAACCCTTCCCTTGTAGTAAAAAGTGTTTCATGTAAATTTATTAGGAACAGAGAAGGGAGGGAATACAGCTGGTGTGTGTTTTATGAGCCAAACCGTTCCTAAATGGAAAACGTATCGGAACATCCACGGGCGGACAGCGGGCGGCTGCTGGAATAGGAGAGTCTGCCAAAGCCCAGGCAAATCCATCGCAGGTACAACAGCCTAGTGGGGTAGGACCCTGATATGAAACCAACCTAGAGAGCTGGAGGCTTACAGAAGGTAAGCTACCACCCTATCCCATGGAGAAGTAACACAGCCTGTGGTTTGTTTAAAAACAAAGGGGGGAAAAAAAGAGGTAAACCAGACAGTTCAAAGTGTGAGGGAAGAGTTTTAAATGTAAAAGATCTCTAATTATTTTTAGTCTTTTTTTTTTCTTTCCAGCTAGAAATCTGCATGGCACCATCCTCTGCTGCCCTCACAAGTACAGACTATGGCCTGTTGTGAATAACCACCCCTTTGCAGTTAAGTGTAAAATGACTTGTTAAAACTATTCTGCAATTTAGTAATTATGTTTCTTTCATCCCCAAGACAGACTGCTGAGAATGTTTGCTTTAATATTGTAAAACTACACAATAAAAGGTTACTTTTAATAAAAGTAGGTCTGGGTAGTCATTAAATCCCTGATCTAAGAGATTTTAATTGATATTTATACCATCAAGCAGAAAATTGTAATTGAAATTTGTTTACTTTAAACTCATTTTACTTTTATACCTCTTCTTCTCCATTAGGTAGACAGAAGAGAAAGAAGTTTGATTCTCATCAGTTAAGTCCATTGTAAAACATGCTGAAATGCAGGTAAGCACAGGCTTTGTCCTGAATTTCCTACTGCTTTTTGTTAACTTGAGGATACAACTGCACATTTATTTAAGCACTTATATAGCCAACATGCATTTAGTCAGGTACTTGATTCTGATGAGATTAGAAAGTGATGAGTGACACTTTTCTTATTTACTAAACAATGTAAATTCAATTAAAATATCCACAGCATTATGTTTTCATACAGTTTACTAAAACTACCTTAAATATTTGGGACATGTAAGAAATCAAGCTTTCTCAGCCAAACTTATTTTCTATTTCAAACTCCATCCTTTCCTAGTTAATGAAAGGATTATTTGTTTTTCCTGAGTGAAAGCTGGCTGTGGTGGTGGGAGCAACACTGGGGGTTCTGCAAGTGCTAGACCTCAGCAGCTTACTCCAAGATTTGCTTGTATATTGGAAGAAAGCAAATCTCATGGCTTTGCCTCTCCCAGATCGCCTCCCAGTTCTGAATGTGCTGTCACTGAACTGAGCTGACTGGGGACATGGGAAAGCTCCTGCTGCCAAAAGCTGGTTTAGATGGTTAATTCCAGGTTCAGGTGCCCAGGCAGTGTTCTGCCACTGCTCCCAGCAGTTTAATGGTAAGGCTTTGGCAGCAATCCAATGCCACATTAATATTCTTCTTACTTAATCTAAGTAGTGAGCTTAGGTAGTACTACAGTCTCACAATTTGAAACTGAAGAGGTGATTTTTTACAGAAACCTGTCCTTAAATCACACAGAAGTCCTGCTCAGGCAGCAAATGGAAGCCCTGATTAAAGAAAATACACTTTGTTCACTTTGCTGTTTATTGGGTTCTTTGTTTGCTGTATCTCAACTGTGACTTGCCCTGAGTGGCCACAGAACACACACACACACAAATAGCGTATAATGACTCTGAGACACACACAGCCTTCATTTAAAACCAGTCCTGACTGTTTGCCCTCAGCATTTCTGCTGCAGGACTGTAAGAGCATTTCCTCACACCTTTCACAGTCAGACAAGCATCCTCTGATGGACACCTCTCCCCTTTCTTAGCCTGTTCATTGAGAATAATCTGTGCATCCACCTCAGCCTTGTTTTCCTGCTAAGCCATACAAGAATGGCTTTTTGCCTCTCTTCTCCTAAGGAAGACCATCCTCCCATCTGTAATCTTTTCAGTGGCTTCTCCTAATAGGTCTTCTCTGCACCTGTTCCACTTTGCAGTCATCCATCTTCTAGATGAATGACTGAACTGCACACCAGGTAAGGTCTTAACAATTCCTTGTACAACGGGCATTCATCTCATGCCAGGGTGTGCTTTAATTAATTCCCCAAGCTCCTCTGAGGGTTCCTGGTTTAAATGTGAGGAAAGTCTGAGACACAGTGAGGTGATATGATCTGTCAAAAGGAGAAAGATGGCAGGAGGGAAACGGGGCAACACAGCAACCCTCCTGAGGCACAGCTCCAGCTGTCCACCCCCCCCAAAGCACACCTTTCTGCTGTGAGCACTGACCCACAGCAGCACTACACAGAGGGAGAGAAGAGGATTCAGAGACTAGCCATGTGCCCAAGGAGAAGCTTCTACAGCACAAAACCTTGGAAGATTTGGAATATTTTTAGCTGTTTTTCTTCTGGTTTCTAAAGCCTGATTCCTCATTTCTCCTTGTCTCCCTCTACATGGTTATTTCAAGGCAAAGCATCTCTAACCCACAGCTTAAGAACTTCAGTGTTGAACTGATGAATTACCACACTGGTTTTGAAAGCTGCATTTTGATTGCTTTCTGCAGTTGTATATGAAGGTGCTGGAATGTTTTTCTTTAATACAGGCACCTTGGCTAACAGACATGAGTGACTCTGATAAGGATTATGGGCACTGGTATGAGGATGGGAGGTTATAACAACATAAGGCTGAAGGAGACAAAGCTTGGGGAATGCTGTTAGTAACCATTGAGTTACAGCTTTGCCGCCTTCTAGCTCTGACCTGCAGCCACTATTTTGGCATCAGGCCCCTCTTAAGCTAAGCCAAACTGGTCCCATTAATGAACTTTTGTCATGAAGCAGATGAATGCTGACTGGGGACCAAATGAGGAGAAGGCAGCTTGTTTCTCTTGCACCTTTAGCTGGCTTTGAAACCAGGTATATTGCTAGAAGACTACTGCACTCACAGTGTTTTGCCTCAGACCTTCTGTAGGCTCTCTGGGCAGAGTAGGATCTTTATATGATGGCTGACACTTTCCAGTTTCTGGGAGAGGCAAGTCCTAGCAGTGGCAGGCAGAACTCAGTCCCTGATGTTTAACCAAAAATACATCAATGTCACCAGCATAATGAAATGATCAAGTTCACTCCACTTACTGGAGATCAGCTGTGGTACTCACATAATGGAAAGCATTCAAAATTAATTCAGTGAGGTCAGACTCTTCACAGAGCCAAAGCAAAGCTCTTGGCAAGGGATGTGAGCTATCCAAGGGAAGTCCTCTGCTACTCAGCTGGGACAGAAGTGGAAGGGCAGCAGGCCTTCCTAGCGAGGGCAGAGGGACAGGAGAGTAGAGCAAATGTGCCATTTTAAAGCACAGGTCAAATTTAGTGCAGGAGTATATTGGGACAGTTGTGGCCAGGCAAGGTAATAACTGTGCATGCTTCTTCCTCACTGGCTGTCCATCTGACCTCTACCTCAACTAAACCCTGTTGTTATACCAAGAAAAGGCAGTATATTTTTATACTTTTCATTTTGGAACCAACACTCAGCTGAGCAAAGGTTGGGCACTTACTGCTCACCCAGCTGAGCTCCCTGCTAGCACTGTTTAACTCTTCCCCTTTGCCAGCCACTGATCCACTCCCACCCTTCTCCAAGTGTCCCCAGGTTATTGTGGTGAAACCTCTGAAGCTGTCAAGTCACAGCCTGTCCTTCAAAGACACAGCCTGTCCTTCCAGAAGGACAGTCACATTTGTCCTTCAAAGCAGAGGTACGGTTACAGCTCTGGTGACCCAGCCATACACCACCACCCAGCCCCAAAACACACAGCAAGGCCACACAGTACCTTCATGCTCCACTCCAGGTACAGACAGATCTTCTGTTCCTTGCCAGAGGATTTTCCCTGTTTCTGCATCCCGAAGGTTCATCCAATTTCTGATTGGGAAGCAATTAAGGAAAATAAGCAATCTACATCCCTAAATGCTGTGCCTACTGCTCTTTGCTAAGCCTGAAAGAGGCTACTCCAAATGAGTTTCAATTGTGTTTTCTGATCCTCAGGAGGCCAAGGAAAAGAGATGCTTTTTCCCCAGAAAATAAATGAACAAACCAGCCCCTGCCCAGAACGAATGCAACAAGAGTTGTACAGCTACAGATTTAGTTTTCACTTTGGACTGATGCTTGTTAGCCTCATTTATCATTTTCCATTGCTTCTAGAGGATAAAGGCAATGTCACTGTGCTGCAGAGAAGCAGGAACGTTGCTAACAATAACAGGTAATTCCACACAAAATATTGCTGTTCTCCAGCATCTGAAAAATACTAGAGAAAGAAATGCTTCCTTTATAAGATTAGAAAAAGAATGACACCCCATAGAGCCTGTTTTCCTAGCTTACCAAGTATTAATATCAAGGGCTGTTCTATTGCTGTTGACCTGGTAACTGCCACTCATGGGAATTCTTAGCTGCTGAGTGCTGAGCAGGGATCCTCTCTTTCCCTCTCAGTGAGGTGGTGCCAGCTTTCAGAGAGCCCAGAGCAGTGAATCAGTCACTAAAGTTACAGGCAAGTATGGAACACTCATGTTTTCAAGGGACAACTTATAATGGACTTACACACCCCCCTCTGAAAGGCCTCTCCCATGACAGCACTCAGGCACCCACCCATCAGAAGGAGGCACCTGCTCACCTGCCTGATGCTGTTTTGAACAGGGATACAGCCACCCCTGAGGGCCTGCAGCCTCCTGCTCCACACAGCTCATCGTGGTGACAACCTCAGTCTGGCATGAGCACAAGCTGCCCGACTAGAGCAGGATCTCTGAGATAAGGCCACACAGACTAACACCTCTCCAGGGGTTTCCTTTCACTGGTTTAGGGCAGCAGCCTGTCATACTCCGTGCTTCCTGGAGAAGACACTGGAAACTGTGTGTGAGGAGGGGAGAGCCAACTGCTCAAGGAACTGATGGGGGAGGTGGCCTAACACAAGAGGGACAATATGGACCTTGAAGTAGGTATAAATAGGAGCTGTCAGAGACATGCATCTTGAATTCATCCTCTAACATGCAGTTTCCAGGCAGACTCTCACAAACTCATCGTATCCATCACATTTTTCCAGAGCTCCAGGGAAGAAACAGATGCCTGAGCAAGTTCTGCATTACAGGGTAAGGTTTGTTTGAAACTGACACGTGTGGAGGAGGGAAGGGGAAGGTGGCTGCTTCAGTGCAGATGTGAGGAGCCTTTCCCTTCCTGAAGGCTGGCCAGACTTTCCATGGCCAGAGGGCAAGAGGAAGGTGGGAACGCATGCACAGGGTCCGTGTACACAGACATGGCCTTACGGCTTCCAAAACTTGGGAATAACTTGGAGCACAGGAATAGGGAGCATAGGGCAGACTGCTCATGGCCTTCTAGACTTGTTCTAAACCATATACTATCTACCACTTGTTCTGGGATTAAGTCAGGAGTGAAAAGAGAAGATGGAAAGAATCATCCTTGGAAGGCACCATATGCCGCCTCCAAATCCTGGCAGAAAGCTGGAAGGTGGAGATCTCTCCCAGATCAAGGGAGATGGAAGCTGTAGGCAGGCAAGTCCAAGAGAGAAAACGAGCAGCAGCGTGGCAAGAATCATCCCAGAATCATAGAATCAACCTGGACATTTCTAATCCATGTAAACTCCCTATCAAATGAATAAAGGTTTAGTGTCAGTGTAGTCCAAGGTTTTCTGGCCTAGGAAGGTAACGTGCAGGTTCAGGACATGCTTTTCCAACTTCTGCAAATAAAAGAAAAATTAAATCAAGCTGCTCTTCAGAGTACATGCAAAGAGTTAAAATATGTGGTTCCAGGCATATTTTAAAGGATCAGAACACTCTAGACAGTCAGTTCACAACTTTCTTCCCAGTAACTAAGCACTATTAAAAGGGAAGAACAAATCATCAGATCTTAGAAGTGCACACACACAATCCTCTTCTACTGGGAAACACACTTCATGTTCAAGAGATCAATGATTTTTAAAAAGTTTTTTAAAAAAAGGCATCTGAAAAAAAAAATCCTACATCAAAACTGAGATAATTTATAAAACTCAACTGTAATGGAATAAATACAAAAAGGCAAACCCTGTCACAAGTGATTTTTTTGGCAAGGGAATACCTGACAAAGCAGCAGCTGCACTGCTTACCTAGTTAGCAGCTTATCACACTATTTCTGTCATCTTGGATAGAAAGGCTGGTACCAGGACATACCCCAGAGTGAAGAAAATGGAGATCTTGAACCAAACCCACACACACTGTTATCTTCTAATGTGTTTAATTGGTTTAAGATTCTTCCATCCCAGCATGAGAGATATTGTTACTAAAAATAAACAGTGCTCCATCTTCCGAGCAGCAGCGGAGGCCTGCAGGCAGGATGGAGGGGCACTTTAAGTACTATTGAAAAGGAGAAAGTAAATTAATATAGGTTTAACACAATTACTCTTTTTGAAGAGGCTCTTGTCAAGCCACCTGGCAGGGGTAGCTAAGGAGAGGGAGTAGAAAGCCAGGCAGTTACAGCTTTGTGAAGTTAATATATATGAAAAGAAAAGAACAATAGTATATTCCTAAATCAGCTTCTCATTCTAAAATCACAAGAACACTCTTACACTGGTACACTTCCACTCTCCTGGATTTATTTTTTTTTTGGTAGGAAACAATGTCTGATTTAAGACTCAATAGATCAAATACTCTTCAATCCTGAAGGCTGGGAAGGATTAGGTAGAACACAGCAGAAGGAAGGGTGTAGTGTTGATCTATTTATATTCCACCACCTATTGGGTCAGCAAAGTCTTACATAAAAGCTTTGTAGTAGCTGGAATTTGACTTGCTTTATATACATGACATGAATTAGCTTCCTCACAGACCTACTTTGCTTAGCCTGATGAAGGAAAACGGTCTGTGCACTTCTAAATCCAAGTTTTGTTGTCTTGAAAATCTCTGATCTCAGAACAGAAATTCTTTCTTTTTTATATCTATCAAAGACATCACTTAGTTCAAACAAATCAAAATATACATACTTATCTTTAAGTGCTTTAGCATTGCAAAAGATTCCCATGCATTACTGCACTGGTAATTAAGAATAACCTTGAAGGAAGAGAATGGGTACAAAGAAAATTAATCACTGAAGTAATATGGAGTTAAAGAAGTTCTGCCCCAAGCTCCCTGATTATTATTTGTATGTTGTGATGTTTAGCACTTTCTGAGTATCTCAAAGGCCGCAGCAAACAGTAAGTGCATTTCTTCCATTAAAACAGTCCTTTTTTCATTTTATTCTTGCTGTCTACATCATTCTAAAACCTTAGGAACTGCTGGTCTCTGTATCTTTCATAACAAAAATAAGCCTAATGCTCTCAACAGTCCTGGAAGGGAAGATCTTTCGTCATTTTTGCCAGATTTTTTTCTTTTTGTACATGAAATGCAGCATTAAAAACAGTTCCCTACATGCCAGGTGCAAACAGAATCTCAACAATTATATGTTAAAAAGAATTTTCCTACGGGACAAATGGCAGAGAGAAGGTGGAGCTGAAAGCCCTGAACAATTCAGACTTCCACCTCTGTTGTAGATCCAGGAAAGTTTCTGATCTGGACTGCTCAGCTTTCACTCCTGATTTTTTACATTATCTGTGGGGAAAAGCACACACAGCCAGGCACTCAGGACATGAGGGGGCACGTTACTTTAAAGAATGCTACAGGTAATAAAGATCAATCTTTAGGGATTATGTTTTTATCAGACATATTTTCCCAGAACAATATTTGCATTTCGGTTGTTTCAATCCAGTCTGAGGAGGGACCAAAATAAGTTATGCAAAACAGCTACCAAACTACAGCATTACAAAGCAGACCACCCAAATGGCCTCATGCTTTCACTCTACTCATGCCATTTGTCCTCTAATCTTTCCAATCTCTAATCTCACTTTTTATTGCAACTCCCAAATCCCTGTTCCACAAACTCTTAATCGTGTGCTTAAATTTCAGCATATGCACAGACATTCTGCTGAATCAGGTCCTTGAGTTTACTCTGTGCTCAAGAGAACTGCTGCTGTCTTTGGTGTTTAATAAACCCCCAAGTACACATATGGACAGTGTGCTGAGAGAAGAAGCGAAGAACTTCTTCACAGTGAGGGTGACAGAGCCCTGGGACAGGCTGCCCAGGGGGTGTGGAGTCTCCTTCTCTGGAGATATTCAAGACCTGTCTGGACGCCAACCTGTGCGACCTGTCCTAGGGACCCTGCTTTGGCAGGGGGTTGGACTTGATCTCTGGAGGTCACTTCCAACCCCTACAATTCTGTGTCTCTGTGATTCCTCCCAGCCCAAGGCTGACATTCACTGTAACACCCTATCTGAAGGAACCGAATGAGCGTCCATCCCTTCTGTCTACAAACAGAATCATAGAATCACAGGCTGGTCTGGCTTGGAAGGGACCCCAAGGATCATAGAGCTCCAACCCCCCTGCCACAGGCAGGGCCACCAACCTCCAGGCCTGGATCTACACAAGGTTGCCCAGGACCCCATCCAACCTGGCCTTGAACACCCTCAGGGATGGGGCACCCACCACCTCTCTGGGCAGCCTATTCCAGCACCTCACCACTCTCTCTGTAAAGAACTTCCCCCTAATACCTAATCTAAACCTTCCCTCCTTTAGCTTTAATCCATTCCCCCCCTGTCCTGCCATTGCCTACCCTTTTAAAAAGTTGATTCCCCCCCTGTTTGTATGTTCCCTTCAGGTACTGGCAGGCTGCAATGAGGTCGCCCTGCAGCCTTCTCTTCTCCAGGCTGAACCAGCCCAGCTCCCCCAGCTGGCAGCTATTTCTCAAATGTTCTGGAGCCTTTGGGTACAGCAGTGCCAGCTTCTGCTCTCAGACCACTGCACACCTGCATTCCAGGTTGGTCAGGAAGGGTGCTATGACAGCTCTTATAGCAGTGGGCATCTTTTAAAACTCTGCTATTATAAACCAGCTTTCCTAGAGTGACACACAAGATATGGGTTACTGTGCTCCTCCAAACGATGGGAGGTGCTGGGGACTGGAAAGGTGCTCTGTTCAATCCTTAAATGGAAGGAGGCCAATTATCCCTTCCAAGCCCTCCTGAGACTCCTGCCCTCTCTGTAAGAGAGCCTGCTTTCAGTGTCTCCTGCACAGAACAAACCACGGTGCAACAGAGGCCAGGGAGATCCACAGATTCATGTGAACCACATGACAAAATGCAGCAAAAATCCTCAGCAACCAACCAAGCCATTTCACAGCAAATTATGTAATCAGAGGGATATATTTAACAGCTATAGCATCATAGCAGAAAAATCATCACAGTATCACAGACTTGCATACTTTGCACTTATCCTTTGACTTTCTGCCTTTCACTGTGCTGATGCTGTCTGTAAGGATATCACAACATATTTTCATCTAACATCCATCAAGTGACCCTGGATGAAACTGTTCTTGGCCCATACTCAGAAAGACAGTCCCACGTTACTGAATGCCCTGTCAGCCCTACCTTAATTGTAACAGAAAATTATGCTAATAGGGCAGAAGTTAATACTGCAACATGAGCTGATATTAAGTAGACCACAGATCATTTCTGCTATGCAGTAAGGCTGGTCCTGTTGTTTAGCTCCTGTATTCATTGCTACATGTCCCTGCACCTTGGGTAACCCTTTTGAAGATGAGCTGTGAACCCACCACAGAAGTATTTCCTGCTTGAACCTCTGGGTATCTATGATCTTAGCAGGCCTCGTGCTGAGGCACACTGCAAAAGCCTACAAGAAACATGCAGCATAGGTCAGTCCATAGTCAGATCAGCTGCAAAGAGATTCTAATCAATCTAGAACAACACAGAAGCCATTTACTTCAGCATACTTTGGAAATGCAGTAAAACCACATCCAACGTGCTAATAAAAATCTTATGCAGCCTATCCAGTTTAACATCTTGCCTTTCAAACACTTGGGGTTGAATAATGCAATTATTATTCACTAGTTTCACCAAAGTGAACAATTAATATACATCTCTACTCCACAGCATCCTACTGATGTCTCAGAGCAGACTAAAGCACAGAGTTTGCATTCAGTTAGTTTAGATTTAATTTTCACTCCTGTCAACTGACTGTCACAGAATATTCAGTGTGAAATCTCTCCAAGTCTTACATATTTAACTCAGAATTGGTGACACCTTAGTAGGCTTAAAAAACAGGTATTTGTACAAAACCAAGTGAGAATGGAGAGCTCCTAGACTATAGAAGGAGAGCTGTCCAGTGTGGGCAGGCAAGGTGGGACAATGTGTTTTGTTACTCAGTAACACACAGGAATATTGCAAACTAAGCCAGGCTTCCATTTCACTGGCTTTTCCTCTCTTCCTCAGACCAAAGGAGCAAGAAACAAGTGGATGGACATTTTCAAGGAAAGAGTTACAGACCTATGGAGATGAAGCTAAGGGTCATCAGGAGGAAAAAAAGAAAGGTAAAAAGGTGATTTGCAAACAGATGAACTAGGGACAGATGTAAACACTATTGTTTCAAGATTTACCTCTCTGTCCAGATGAATCTAGTCCTGTAGGAGCTTAACTCTCTTACAAATTCCAGTGATTTTTATCACTGCTGAGCAATAGGAACCAACTTAGGTGTTTGCAAGCAATCTCTGACTTCTTCACACAACAGGAACAGTATGTGACATTCCCCAGCAGCTCCTGCCAGCAGCAGGGAAGAGGACTGCCCCGACGTACCAGCAAAGGCCATGTAGACAAGGCTTCCAGAGCATATGCCAGGCACTTCTCTAGGAACTAAGCCAGCCCAACCTAAAAAGCCTTACCCACTTCTCAGGTCTGAAAGAAAATGCCTCAGATTTGAGACATAACAACAAAAGTTAAAGCGAAAACCAACAGGCACTTGTGGGACATGGAATACAAAGCTGTTTCAAGTGGGAACAAGCTCAAATCTAACACACACAAATCACCAGCTTACAGGGCTGATTCTCCTGTCAGGAGGAGCAAGCTGCTTTCTCTGCCAGATCCCTGGAAGTGCTTTGTTTGCTGCTATTAGAAATGTAACAGATGTTAAAATGGTTCCTAGAACCAGATAATAGTGACAAAATAAAAGTGAGCCGAAGCAGTGTAGTGGTTTGATGCTGCTTGCTGCTGCCTATGTTTTTAGGTTTTTCTGAACAGGCTTGACAGAATTCTTTCATACTAATGCCTCAGCAGGGAAAGCAACATGTGATCACATCTGGAGATTGCTTTACATCCTAGGTAGTAAAACAATCAATAACTTAGGAAAACACATCATTGCTTGCAGGATCATCTCAGAAGCATGAATTGCACAAAGAAAATGACTTTCCCTTTTCCAGTGCAATAACACTCAACTCCTCTCCATCTTCCCATCTCAAAAATTAGCATGTTAGAAAAGCTTGAGCTCATGCTAAGAACCCTATGAATATTAACATAATTAATGTCATCAGTAATACTCTGAGTTTGCAGAAACAGCAGGTGAATCAATGGGAATGATGTATTCATCCAAGTAAAGAATGTGACCTTTAAAATCCATAGGGCTTTATCAGAACACAACTTTAAAGTGGATTGTTTGTAGCTCAGTGGAAAGAACAAAACTGAATGTAACGAAGGGGAAAGCTAACAGAGGCACCACATACACAAGGGAAGCTGAAAATACTATTGAAACACAAAAGACTGGGACTCCCTTCCAGAGGATGCTCCACCTATAACAAGAGGCAAGGCGGCTCGCAGGACAGACTGAGAAACCACTCCAAGGAACACTATGACAAGGGAGAGGCAATTAAAAGAACATCCCTGCAATTCAAATCTGGCTGGATAGAGACTTTTTTTTTCTTAGCCAGAATGCTTAAAAATAAGTTAAATGCTTGAAAGCTCAAAACAATTTGGAATAAACAGACTATACAATTCATTCTGCCCACTTTTTAATTTTAGCACATTTGACAATTTGCCTTTCTGCAAGTGAACAGGGGAAGTGACTCAGTGAGTGAAACAACTTCCCTGTGACTTAACCACTGCAGAACATTCAATCATTTCCACACAGGTGAACTACTACAGTAATATTTCAAGGTTCTCAGCACTAAGTGAACTAGAGGCAGTTTCACAGAAATAATCCATGAAAAGGTTCTGGTGAATAAATTCATTTTCATAGACGAGTTTGTAACCAGAAGGTCCCAGAGGAATTTACCTCTCTGCAATCATTATGGCCTATTGTTCTTTACAGAGTTGAAACAGAAGATGTCATGACAGTCATGCAATGAAATTAGCTTTAATGGAATGAGGTACGATACGCCTCTTTATTTTGTACCATTCTTCAGTTGTTTTAAAATATGCATTATACTGGCTTGCTTATAAAAGAAAGCTTGGCTTGATTTCATGTCATTTTTTCAACACTGTAGGAGAGGATTTTTTTTTTACACATCTAAAAGGATCTTCACACTTCCCTGTAGTGACAGGGCAGGGACCTCAGCTGAGGAACAAAGACTTCTTTGACCAAATTTTTAAATGGGATAAACATGGCTGCTTAGCTGGCGTTTTCATACAGTCTCACTTGAATGGCCCATAGCCTTGTGTGATATGTGGAAAAAAACCCAAACCCTCAAAGGCTTAAAAAAGGCAGTTTTATATAGCACTGTTTGTGGCCAGTCAATTCCTTTGTTCCTCGAAGGCCTCTGCAATTTCTCTATTGAGAGAAGTGATGTTTATTGAGGGCGCCATAGCTGGGCATCAGCAGGTGCCCCCGCTGTTCGGTTTATCTGTCCTCTGAACTCCACACAACATCTCAGGCTGAAAGTGTCCCCCTGGTAAAATAAGCAACTGACAACACAAAAAGCCTAGATGGCTTCCAACTGCCGGTACTTATGCTGTGACTACATGCTTCTCCCCTCATTAATGTTTAATTTCTTTTAATTTTGCTTTCTCCTTTAATTCATGTCTTCTCTTAACAGAGCTCTCTAGCACGCCAGCCTACTGAACTCCAAAGACTGCTTCCAATAATCCACACACTTATCAGATTCATCTATTTGAGAAGAATATATAATTTACTGGAGGTATTAATATATGATGTACTTGCAAGAACAGATCTGCAGATTGGAAACTGATGGGAGACAGGGCTTTGGCACAAACTCACTCACTGTGCTACCAGTTCACACAGCTTCACACTGCCACTTCCATTTACCTTGAGCTACCACACAGGAGATGAATCCTATCATTTAAGCAGAAAGATGGGATGCCCCACTGAAGAGACAACACACTACAGCTCAGTGACAACTTAATTCCTAGTACTTCAAAACCTGTGCTTCAAGTTTTTCAAAGTACTTCTGAACTCGTGCTCCAAACCCTTCAAATAATGCTCTCAGAGTCGCCTTTTAACATGGTAGAGACCAGGCAATAAGCACAAAGACGTGCCCACAGCAACACTATGAATCAGTAAGAGAAGAGGAAGGAAAAAAGACCTTAGGGGGTGTTTGGCTTCAAGTCTCGTGCTTCAATAGACAACACCACCTTCTCTCTGTAGACAGCCACAGACTGTGTTCTCTGGCTAATGGAAACTCTAACTCTGAGTGACTGTGCAGCAGCACAGACTGCTGCAGTCGTGCAAGGGAGGGTGCCAGTGCTTCCCTTCCCTCTGTGTTGTGCTTGCTTTGGGTGGTTTATCCTTCACCCTAACTAGAAAGCAGGGTGGTTCTGAATCACTGCCAAGCATTACTAATGGAAGTGGGGGGCAGGAAGGAAATAAAGATGACTGCTTGCAGAATTAGAAGTACTTTTTAGAGGCTGAAATGGCATATTAAAGCAGGACAAAAAAAAAAAAAAAAAAGATGTATTAGCTCTGACAATAGAAGCAAAAAGCTTTCAGCTAGAAAAATAAGCAAACCTGAGAAACTTATCAAGAATATTCTTGTCCATTAAGACAACTTAAACCCACCAAAAATACAAAATAAGAGAGGCATGGGGGAAAATACCGCATTTGTTCCTTTCCTGGTTCATTTTAATTCAAACAGAGTTCCTGTGAAAATGTTTAATTTCCTTTTCTTTTTCCTTTTTCATACTGGACTCTCAAGCATATTTTGGGTTCAGACAAAGTGCTTCCATGAAGTTCATATATGGGTCATGCTTAATATCACAGGTTCTTTCTTTGTTCCTTTAAGACAAGTAGTCAGCTAGGTTAAAAAAAATCTGCAGCTAAAAATTAGAGATGCCCCTGATAGAATGTTTCTAACATACTTTTATATACCAGGTTTCCTTCCACAAAATTTCATTAGGCATAAAATGGAGCCCAAGGAACGTGTGGAAACACAGCAGTTTCTCACATATTCAGATTGTTCTCAAAATGACCAGCTGGGGAACTGTAGCAATACTTGTGCAAAAGGCAGTCAGCAGCTCATCTGAAAGGACAAAGTCTCAGGACAAATGCAACGGCTGCTGCTGCTGGCAGGGACAGGCACCCACCACAAAGTGACCATCCACACCGTACGGTGACATTCAGAGGTTACTGCCTGAAGTACTCTGGAGAGCCAAACCAATATAAACTTATTTCCTTTAAGTAAGGCTGCACAACCTGGTGACACCTTCACTCCATCAGCACCCTCAAGGTCAGGCTCCTTGAACCTGAGCAGTCAGTGGCTGAGTCAGGAGTCTGAATTTCAGAGAAAAGGCCAAGTCTTTGAAGCTCTTTGGTTAAAATGCTAAAACTGAACTCTCCATGCTTCCAAAATGAATGAATGCCACACAACCAGCCCTATTACAAGGTTCCATGCATGGACCTGTGGCATTGAGATACTACTGCCTTACACTGTTTTGTAAAGGAACTGTATCTGGGGAGTAGTTGTTCCCATATCCAAGGAAACTTCCCAGAGTTGGACTGCAAACAGGCAGCCACTGTGGGGAAGTGCCCACCCTGTCACATCTTGCCTGGTTTCCGTTTTTCATTACATTCCTTCAGAATCTCTTGGGATTAGAGCAGAACAAAGTCTGAGCAGTCCTGGAATAAAAAACTTCTGGAAAAAAACACTAAGTTCCAGCAGCAAGCTTTTCCTAACTTCACTTTGCTTGGAAAAGTTTCCAGTAGTTCCAGCCTCACCAGATCCAGCTGGTAATGGGCAAGTTCTCATTTTTTCACTCATTGTTTTTATGCAAGCTATTAACACATAGAGTTTAACATTTCAGTGAGAAAACTTTCAGATCTTCAGTATCTGCCTGCATATTGCCCTGTCATTCTTCCTTTCACACAAGCCCATGCAGAAACGTTGTGTATTTATCTTGGTGGATCTCCTCTATTTGCAAAGGGTGTCTGAACCTATCTATCCAGATTGCTCCACACAGGATAATTATAAGGAGAAAGAGCAGACCTGTCAGCAGAGGCACACCCTGTGACTCCCTGGCTGGCACCCAGACAGACTTCATCAGCCTGGATGGGTCTGGCAGCCCGAACCCAGAACAACTCTGGTGTTTCAGCACTGGACTAATGACTCAACTACCTCAGCACCATAGGCCAGGAAGGCAGGCTAATAATAACGAGACAGCACACAGCCAGCCCAGATCTAGCAGGCCTTTACCCAACCTCACCTGTGAAATTTTGAGTTTCTTCACACTTTGGGAGCCACTGTCTGTGTTTCTTCTCACTAGGACAGGAATAACTTCCTGTAAAAAGTATTGGCTACTTAATTGCACAAATAGGGACAACATTTCAGAAGAGGTGGCAGGTGTACTTAGAAAAGCCTCAAATGAGCTAGTTAGTTAGTTACCCTGAGAAATGGTAACTGATTCTTACTTGAGGTTAGAAGAAACAAACCTATGGGGAAGCCAGTTGGTGTGAAGTGCATTTTAGTTCAACCAAGATGAGCTGTTTGGCTTCCTAACGCTGGTTCTATTTATTCCTCTACTACAATCTTCTCAGTGTGACGTCTTTAACGAGGAGATCACAACATCCTCTATACTGGGCAGGAAGATTAAGCAACACACACACCCTGAGAAGCCAGAGTGTTTGAGATTTAACTCAAAAGCCTATGCTGGTTTGCCATAAAGATTGAACATTTAACTGACTGAATAATGTTAAGCTCCCACTAATATTAGACTGTAGCTATGAGTAGGTATTACAGGATAAAAGAAAACAATTTCCTTCTGAAATTATATTACTTTATCACTATGTAAAAGATGTCTGGTGATTTTCTGTAGGGTATCTGATGTTTCTGGGAGATTTGAATTTAATGGTGGATTTGCCCACGCCTGGCTGGCCCTTAGACCACAAGCCAGGGAACAAGGGGTTTGCTTTTCATTCTCACAAAGCTCAACAAACACACAACTCCCTACTAGAAAGTCAACTGATATAAAATCAGAGCAAAGTCCACCTATTTTTGAACTGACCAGTAACAGATTTTGTAGTGTTTCCTCACAAGGTTCATTAGTATAACAAGGATCCCAAGTACATAATGGAAGTAATTAACCTCTCATTTCTATGTTCACATTCATAAAAGACTGCTTTGGGGTGAGAAGCGGGAAGAGAGAAAAGAAGATCACAGTTGAAACAAAAAGAGGATTTATCTCTTGTCAGTAGCCTGGCCATACTACAAAGCCAGTATACACAGCAGCAATAAATTAGGGGTTTTTTTCCAATAGAAAAACTAACCAACAATCTTAGCTAGAACTCCATAGCTGAATGCTCAGACATGCAGCATCCAGTCTTTCATTTCAGTATGTCTGCTTTAATTGCTTATTTTCTATCTCTTTCCATTGTATGACAAACAAAGATGCCATTGAGGATGCATCTCCCCTGCTAAGGCAATCAGAGCATGAGGCTGCAACTACAGTAATATTCTGCATAAAGGCTTCCCTTATATTTATTAATCCAAAAGAGCTCTAATTTCAAAACTCACTATTTTACCATCTTCAACAGTGCAAAAATTCTTCTGCTTTCTTGGTGCCTGTACTGCAAGCTGCTCAATTTGGCCTCCTCTCTGTAGATAACCTCTGTTTATTCCATTCCCAAGGATAAAAAAGGCACAGTATGGTAGCATCACCAGGCATCTGGTTCTTCATACTACCATTCCTCCTGACTGCTGCCCATGTCAAAGACCAGCATGACACAGTTCACACATACGGGATGGACGTACTACCCAGACATCTCTGTAAGAAAAGTAAAATACATAAATTCTGTACTGTCATAAATTAACACTAAGTAGGTGATTAGAATGTTCACAAAGGAAACAGTCCTGCTAGCTTGGTTACCTCCCTCAGATAGGTATTGTTTACTCAAAAAATGTATTGTAATCTCTGTTGGCAAAAACATATTCCACACAGAACATGTATGTCAACTTTTAGTGGAATCCTTTTCCTCAGTTTTTATTTAAAACACAAAACCAAACACCTGTAGCAGCTACAGACCCACAAATTCTGCAAAATAAGGGGGAAATGTATGTGAGTCGTCCTAGACTGAACTGTATGCCCCTTAAATTTCCCTTGGAAAAACACTGTTCTGTGGAGGACTCTTGATAAGAGAAGTAAGGTGCCTTCCACAAAAACATTCTCACACAGATGCATACACTAAAAGAGAGAAGAGTTTATTTACCACAGAAGCAGCTGTCTCCCTCCTCTCCACCAAAGTACCCCTATTGACACAGGACAGAGAATAGAAGAGAACATTAACATGTGAGACAGCGGAAATCTGGATAGGAAAATCAGCCTTGTCTGCAATAGTTTAGTCCCAGTATCCTTTTCAGTTCAACTAAATAACTTGGCCATTCAAACTCTAAATCATTAAAAAGAGCTAATTTCAAGACCAAATCTCTTTACAATTCTGCTGCAGCTCAATGATGAAAAAGGTGCAGTGATTATGTCAAGTGAGAGACTCACAACATTTGTTGACACGTTTACACATTGACCATGTCCTAAAGGAGACAGGTATTGAAAACAGAACACTTTGGGGTTCTAACCCCAGTGGAATTAGAGGTGCTTTAAGTTGGAGAGCCTTAGTTTCCAGGGTAATTTTAACCTAGCATTACCTAGAAATTTCATATTGAATTTTGTACTTAATCTTTATTCAAGGTATCAGAGGGAACATTGCTTGCTGTTAATTTTTTTGTGTAATGCAGTAAATTGATTCACCTCATTAAAATGAGGTGAATTCTACTTGTTGGAGCTATAGCTGAAACAATAGGGCCTTAATAGGAAACGATGCTTCCATCTATGAAAGAAAAAAGCAGATCTTGAAAGCAATCTCAGAAGCCTCCTACAGAACTCCTGAGATTCAGAGTTCCTTAAATGTAAATTCCAGAATCTCACAGCTTCACTGATGAGATTATTCTATTTCACCCCTTATAAGTAAAGCTTTCTTCAGCCAACCTCTCTGGACTAAACTTCAAGCACTTCTTCAGACTATAAGAAAAATGAGACTATTGGGGTACTTTCCCTTCTGAAGTTCAGCACTATGTCCACAACATCTGTCTAGCTGATAAAAACTACTATACACAAAATCAGTAATATTAATTTATTGGCAAAACAACCCTAATCAATGTTGCTGAACACTAATTTCTTCTCTCAGCAGCAAGCAGCATGAAGAAATCTGAACCCAGGGCAGTGCATACAGAGGCTCAGAGATCAACTGTATGGGATCAGGTCTATTAAGGCCTCCCTGGGACTTATAAGAACATTTACTCTGCCAGGTCAATCTTCCCTGTGGTTCAGACACTGATTACATCCCAACAGAAAGAGATGAGGAAGTGATATCCACCTGCTTCTGAGCAGTAATTCACTCAACACCTGTGATATTGTTTGGACACAGCAAGGTCTGTTAACTTGATTGCTTATCTATAAAAGATGGCACTGATGATGTTAGCTTGAAGAATCACTTCTGTGGATCCTAAGACCTCTGATAAGCAGGTTTGCCTTCACCTTCTCTTTTAGAGGGTACTAGATGATCTGTTAATGAATGTGGCATACATATAGTTTTGTGTCTTCTTGAAACACATTTGTCTCTTCTCTACATAGTGTGTGGGAAAGGTGCAGCTCGTGGGTACTTCTGACATTGAACAAAAGCTCCATAACTTTGCTCTGACTTCCAAAAGACTCAGACTCCCTGGACTTGCACTCCCAGATACTCCAAAACACCCACCTTGGCAAGGAGAACCCCACACTGAAACAGTGCTATCAGTGGGCAACAAGATATTAGGAGAAAACAGAAGCAAATCAGATTTTGTGTACATGACAAGTCCAGATCTGTAGCCATGTTTGCAAGGACTGTGACACAGGTCCCTGAACATCAAATCCAGCAACTGGGAGGGACTGTCATTTTCTGATACCTTCTACAGAGGAATGACTGGCCAGGGCAGAGCCTAGGAGTACAGATATTGTATGTTTGAAAGATTTCTTACCTCTGGTAAGAAAAGTCCCAAAGACTGGAGGAGGCTACAAGCACACTGCATTATTACTGGGCAGAGATGCTGTTCTGGCCCTTAAAACAATCCTCCATGTGCAGGAGGGCAGATATCCTTAATCCTGGATATCCAAGCAACAGCAGCTACCACAAACGTCTTCATAAGTTTAAAGAACTCTTATGTAGTGGTTTGCTGTTCTCCAGCAATCTTATATAGTTGGTGAATGAAAACAGGCATCTTTCTTATCTAGAGGAGGACAGACAGTTGTCTCTAGAGAACAAAAGTCAAGTCCTGCCCTTGACTTTTTATACTTCTGATAAAGCTGATGCTGCTTAGCCTCTTGCTCGTCCAGGGAATCAGGAAAAAAGCAGAAAAAAACCCTGTGTTCAAGAGCATACTTTAACTTGTGCTGCTGAGAACAGAAACTAGGCCTGGGGAGATTCAGAGTTACTGTCAAGTGAGGTGTCCACCTATACAGAGCAAAGAAAAAACCGCCACTGAGCACAACTCTTCCTAAAAACTCCTTTTAGGGAAAATCTGTAGCACAGTCTTCACAGAGACATGTCTTGATTTCAGAGAAGTCTATAAGAGAGGAAGAATTCATTTGTGCAAAGGACTTCAGGGACTTCGGGATTGTTATTTGGCCATGGAACCTTTAGGCTGTCTGTTAGCACTCCAAATCCCCATCAGATCAATAAAGCCTGCAGTCATTACAACAGATAGCTTCTACCTTCCAGGAAATGAGCTTCTGAGTTTTATTCTAATTGTTAAAAGGCAGGTGTTCACACCACCAAAATCAACAGTAACAGCAGCACTCAGAGATTCTTGTAGGCTCAAGAAGTCTCAGAGAAGGCATGAATAAAAGGTCAAGCACTGAATTTCTCTCGCATTCACACACTGGTTCTGCCTAAACTCCCCCTGCTCTACCAAAGGAGAATTTGCTCCTCAATGTCTTATCAGTACAGTTGATTTCTAAACAATTCAGTTTAAGATATGGAGTGAATTTAGAGTTGAGCTAACTATCCCTTAATTAACCCTTGTCTGGATGTTCTTATGCTGCATCAAGAGAGTCCAATTCCAATGCTCTGATGGGACTTCTATGATTTGGAACCGGACACACTCATCCTGGATGAAGGCATGCACAGTAGGGAAATAAACCAGAAATAGTTAAGCCAGAGTAAATTTTAAGCATATGAATCCTATGGTTTTATGTGGATTAGAGCTTTATGCAACAGCACAGCCACCTCTTCTTTGACACTGGGAAGAGAAGTACAGGCACTGCTTTATCTCAGCACAGTACATTTACGTAGTGTAGCTACATCAGTTCGCAACCTCCTGGCACTGACAAGCTCCATATTGCCCAAGCCAGTTGGCATAAAGATAGTGTGTATTCCCTCAGGGTGGGATTACAGCCCTGTGTGCTATCCAGGAAAATAGGTCAGGCAGCTGAACTTCTCTTCTCTCTCACAAGTAATGCTAACACCCAGCAAAAATGAATGAAGACCTGAAAAGATACCCTTAACACAGCTTTCAAAGCAAACGCCAACTGCAGTCCTCAGGGAGAAGGTGAATCAAATGCTGTTGCTGTGGTACATCTGTTAATTAATCTATGAGGATTTGTGTTTATGGCAAGAGTGAAAACTAAGTATTGCAACAGAAGCAATACCAGCTGAACACAGTCCTGCTGCTTGTTCAACCTCACAGCAGCACTCAGCACACCTCCGCTGGCACGGACGTGACACTGGAGCTGGCAGGGCAGAAGTCACTCAGCTCTGTGGAAGGAGCTTTTCTCAAAGGACTTCAGGCTCTTTTGAACCCCTGCACTTCCAACACTGCCCCACAATCTCTCACACAGAGCGTATCCCTCGCTGTTTGACTCCAGTGTTGCTCTGTAACCAGGGATACATCCAGAGATCACCACAGGTTCTCTGGGAAATCAACTCAGTATCCTTGAAATGTAATTAGAGAATCAGAAGGGGATTTAATCTCACTGAGATTTTATAGTAAAATGGTATATTTAGCCCTGGCACTAATGCACCTCACCATAAACAAAATAAAAATTCAAATCAGCCAGAAAAACAGCTACAACAAGCACTTTCATAAAGTCCACAATGACAAATGCCAATCTCCCATTTGCTGACGTGGCACAGCAGGGGAACAAGCCACCCTCTTGTGGCACTGGCTTCAGTGACTCCTCAGATACACCAACTACGTGGACAGCGCTGGCCCGAATCTCACTGGAGCTACAAACACTTCAGTTATTTTAAGTTGGGCTTTGTGTGTGTGAGAAATGGGCATACTTTAGCCTTGCAAACAGGATATACAGCCAGGGCCTCCGTGACTAAATTGAAAGAACATCTTCACTGCCAGCTACCCTGTTTTTCCAGGGATGAACACTCTCAACATCAAGCCAAAGGAGTAAGTAAGGATGTGATTAATTAGGTGAATGTGAGTGGCCCTCTAAACTCACAGGACAAGAGCAGAGTGAGAATCAGAGGTGGTTCTCCAAGGACAAGAGAAAAATAGGTCATGGATCTGAGCCACTAGAGCAGTTACATCTGTGGAGCACTACACAACTCATTGAAAGAACCATTTCATAGTATCTTTTAGAAAGCTGCCTTCCCTCTGCTGACATGGCACTGTTATTTTTGAGAGCCAGGAGCAATTTCCGCTGACATGACAGGAGGCTGCTGTACAAACAAGAAGTTGACAACTCATTTTAGGCTTTGTGGTATCAAAAACATAGGATATAAAAATCAATAGCTGCTACATGGGACAGGAGTAAGTTGTTTAACAAAGTGAAAGCAGTAAATTAGCTTAATGGGAGGGCCACATGCTGCAATACAGATCAAACAAGTTTTGGTTTTCTACTTACAACTGACAGCACTAAGATTATTCAAAGAAAACAAGTTCATTATCTTGTCTCTTCTGAGGAAGGGAGGAAAACTTAGAGCACACAGACCAAGTGAGAATCAAAACACAATTGAAAATACAGCCAGGAGGGAATGATTGGCAGTTGTATGAGGAAACTAATCTTGTAAATGGACCAGAGGCTCCTGAAAATGGACGCAGAGAAGAGGAATAAAAGGGGATTTACACAGATTGAGGCAGAACTCTCAAAAAACAAGGGCTGCATATCAGAATTACTGTGCTTTTTTAGGAAACTACTAGAATATGAGAAGTGATTAAATCTGCAGTATGGATTAGTGATTTGACAATCTGACCATCCCAGCATTTTACACAGTGTTAGACAGTATGGCAGGCTAAAAAGAGAGTAAGTTGTTTGGAAAATCACTACAGAAACACATTGAATTACAAGGAAAAAGTCAGTTCCAAAAAAGCTCAGGTCAGGTAAAATACTAATATTTGGTTCTGAATGTTGTGCTTTACTCAGCCTCTATGCACATACTAGTGTGAACTGTGTGAACTACTGAGCCTGTCACTTGGGGATGTCTTGAAGATGTCTGTGCCCAAACCAGCAACTTTAACACACACTGGAATTCAGATGAAAACCATTACTGCAGGGATATGATAATGAAATACCCACTGAAATGACAAAAAAGCGACGACGTCTATTACACCCAAGCAGATCCCATAACTTTCACCATCAGTAAAATCTATAGTTATGTTTATACTAAGATTTTAATTTTATTACTTTAATAAGCTTGTAGCTACCTGTTAATTTTCAGGGTATTTGAAATTGTTTTTAAAAAAAGCTGTAATCAAAATTTATTAATAAGTTTTTTTAGCTAGGAATATACTATTCCTGCTGTGAAAAAAGAGCAGCATATATGAATAATACAATCAGCTGCACTTCACAAGTGGATTATTTCAATTTAGTTATTAATAATAACAAAATAATAAGGATTCAGTTATTGAAAAGCCAGGCTTACACTGAACTGATACAAATACTTTGTTTTTAAAATATTATTTTGTTGTTTCAAAGGGTGTATCTTCATGTGTTTATGTTAAGGTGAATGTCAATGCTGTGAAGTTAGTCAAAGTTCACAAAATGCCATAACTGGCATCCTCTGGACACTTTACAGGTGTTCCTACATTAAAATATAGTCTTTATTATTTGAATTTGCACTTTTTCAAACATGCCTCTGCCTCATTCACTACATTTACTATTGGAGAACGGGCAAAACCAGGACTTGCACAGGCAACATTATTAAACAGGAAAACAAGGAGCTACTGTTTTATCAGTGAATCAAATGCAGGAGACCATCATGAACCATTAAAACACTTTCACCTGGTCTCTGGCAGGGCTGTATTTAAAGGTGAAAGAGGGCCCTGGTAAGCTCTTAGAGGAAGGAATAGAGGCTTGTTCTGTATCTGCCTGGTTAATACCCCACCTCTACTTTTTATAGATGGGGAGAAAGAGGTCATGGTGGAGCTGTTGGTGGTGAGAAGGAAACTGAGGAACAGACTGAGACTTGAAGAGGTAAGCTTACAACTCTCCTTAGTGAATTTTTGTTTTGCAAATAGTTCAGCCTGATTTAAAATGCATCTATAGGTTTGTGGGGTTTTGCTTAAAACTCATGAGGAGTTTCATCTAATGGAAGATGCTAGGAGAGCCAGGGCACCAGTGTTTTCTTTCTTTCTATGAAGCTATATGCTTCTCTGCAAAAGCTGAGCTTAAGATCAGTGTTATTTTAGTATAGCATGCTTCCCTTGGAAGGAATTTAAAGGGGGAAGCACATAATTCTTTCCTGAAGCTGTTTAAATACTGCAATTTTATGGCAGTAGTTTAACTGTAACGATTCCTTGTGGATTAATGAGGGTGCCATAAATGAGCAGCCCAAACTAGACTGAGAAATCTCTTGGCTTTTCTCCCTCTTTTTGGAAAGAGCTTTCTATGGCTATGAGTGATGTTCAGCCAATGATTTCCTATGTCTGGGTCATTATGAGAGTTGCAGAAAAATCAAGTCTTTAAAGGTAATTGCTGTGTGGTCCCAGATACTGTTTGACTTTGCCTGGTGGCTGGGCAGCAGTGTGCCACACAGCACATGAATGTTAAAGACTTCTTGCATTGAATAAGGTGAAAGAGAAGATGACAACCTTACCAAAGTAGTATCAAATGTATTTTTCTAAGTAAGAGAAGTTATGTGATCAGAGACTTAGGTTAAAATGCTCAACTAAGAGTGCTAAGCTAGGATTCTAGAACTGGTGCTGAAGGGGTAACTAGAAAGGTGATGGGAGAAACCTCCTCAGGTGAGTTAGTGTTGGCTGCTGGAGAGGGTAAGGTGGGGCTGCACTAATAAGCTCATCAGCTGTAAGGCTGAGGCTGTAGGCATGACATCTGACAGCAGCAGTGGTTGGAGAGGACTGCTGTTCACAGCCCTCCCCAGCTGCTTCTTACTTTCTCCCTCAAATCTAACAGCTGAGCTGTTTGTAAAACTGCTAACCTGATCTACTTGACTAACACAGGTCTCTGCTCCTTAACCTATTGCTTAAGCTCTTTAAGCTACCATGCCTGATTCTGAGTGAAACAGGAGGTTGTAGTGCCCATCTGAGCTGCTCAGCTGGTAAATCTGAAAATGAGGTAACAGGCAGCTGGGGATGGTAACTGCTGCTCTGCCAGCTGCTGTGAGAGAAGCACATAAGAAGAATGTAGGGACAGATACCTTTCAGATGGCCTCTTTCCTCAGAGGCAGCAAACCCATACTGCTTCCTGGATTGAGCTTTTCTAAATGTCACTTACACGCTAATAAAGTGAAATAACAATCAGAAGAACTTTTTCCCTCCTTATCTCAGCTTATGGGAAATAAAGTAAGTTTACTAGAGAAATAACGAACTTTCAAGTTGGACTATGATAGACAAGCAAGCATTCTAATTCACTAGAGTCTATCCTAAAACCAATCTGGAAGTGAAATGTCTAATCTCCTGGAGTTTCCCCTGTATTAAAGGTCAGTAGTATGTCTCTGTGTCCACTTTTGAGGTGGGTTGGTCTATTCCACCACATGCTGGTACCCTAATGGGGACAAGGGTGAGTTTTCTGCCCTCCCTCTGCAACCATCCTCCTTCAAGAGGAGCTGGGAGTGCTGCAGAACTCCCTTTAAGCGCAGAACAGAAGAAAATGGATTCACTGAAATCTTAGGGAGGGTTTCTATAAGCCTTTTCCCATACACACAAAGAATTTTTATCTAAAGAAATGCAAAGAGCCACTTTTTCACTGTCTCCTAAACCAGATTTTCCCCTGACTTCCCAAACCAAAGCAACCTGATGATAACTCTGCCTGCCCAGCAGGCTGTCCCTGATTAGGAGTCTGACAGACAGATTTCTTGGTTCCAAGCACATGTAACCTTCCTTTTGGAAAGAATTAAATGATGTTGTCTGAAGTGAGGGGGGGAAGATGCAGGCAGACAATCTGCTTTGGAGGGGTATGTTCATTGGTGATTGAATTGTAAGATACCTCCTGCTTCCTTTATACAACAAATAGGAAAAGATGCGATATAATTGGCTGTCCCAAGGACCAAATGAGCTTCTGATTCCACAGAATAGACAAAGTTTATGTATGTGGCATAACCTACAGACTGACCCAAAAGAAACCCTCTCTATTGAACTACTAAGTAGTAAAATCCCTTGTTCTCTAATTCTTGTTAGTGGAAGTCAATATTCCTCCTAGTTATTTAAGCAATCTTTTCAGTACAGGAGTGTGTAAATTTATTAACATGATGTTTTTGTTATCCCAAAGGCTGACTGAAAATATTTTTCCTTGCTTTTTACCTAAGCCTGACATTCTTCCAGAATAATGTTGCCTGATACTCTAGTCATGAATGTAATCAACTCAAAGGTTTGTTCATGGCTGAATTAATCTGATACTGTTTTCTTCAGGTCTCTTCTGTACCTAACACTTCTGTCACAGTGAGAACTCTGTTCAGGAGATATCTGACAACAGAATCTCAACTTCCTCTTAACTGCAACTGAAAAGCCTGCCTGTCCATCAGGATTTAGTGATATGCAGCTGAGATGTGGTTCCTACTGCTGTTCATGAGAACCTCAGTTACTGTCAGGTGTCTTCTGGACAGAGCCTTCCCACAGTCCTGCTGTGCCTACCAGGATGTGATGTCAAATGGCTCTGGAAACTTCACAGCGATCGATGCCCACTGCGTGTGTGGGAGTCTGTCCTCAAAACCCACCCTCTGTTCCCTCATGCTGCTCTGGCAGTGATGCTACGTGGGTGCCGAGCCTCTGGTTTCTGTGGGTGCTTCTGAGGAAGCCTCAGGATAAAAAGACAACCCTGAAACTGTTTTTTAGTGTTTAGTGCTCTGTCCTGTAGTTTCTTGCACACGAAGTGTAAACACATGATCTGCTCGTTAGGATGCACAAGCAACAGATGTGCAAAAGTCACCTTTTGGGTGCTTACAGAGCTTTGGATAACATCTGCTATACTAATATGCAAAAAAAGACAAAATTCATTAATGCTAGGTGGACCTTAATACATCATGATGCTTTCTGCTTGTCTCCTGTGCCTGGGAATCTAGCATACCTCCTGCCCCTGCACAGACTTTGACTACCTAGATGTAAACAAAACGTTCCACTATCTTCAATGGAGTTAAAATATGAAGGGGCCTTAATTTCCCAGCTTAGAGATAGGGAAATAGCAGAGACTTATATGCCATAAATTGCAGAAATTGGAGTAATGGTCTGCTATCTTTTGCACATCACAAAATTCTTTTGATGTTCTTTCTAGATCAACTTAAAATCGTAGATAAGCATGTGTAAGATCATGTGAAATCAGCTTTCATGCTGAAACTGCTTTAGCTAACAGAAAACACTTTTAAATGGCAGACACATCAGATGTCTATAAAAAAACCCTACTCTGGGCACTATCTGTTTAATTTGAGAATTTTTAGATGCCTCCCCTTTTTTCTTAGAAAAACTCAAGCTTACCCAGATCTAGACATGTTGGCTGGGAAGATGCATGGGGGTGGAGTGAGGGGTAGGGAATATCTTCTGCTATATAGAAATCCTGTAACAAGGGTTGTGGCATAAGACACCAATGATTCTGATCTCTGCTCAGGATGCAAAGAATAATTGTGATTATTTTCCCTCATTTCCTTTATAGCCTATTAAGATAATTTTGTTTAGGAAACTTCCTAGGTCAGCACTAAGCAAGCAATTAAAAATACTGAAGCCATACTTCCAGTGCCAGGCTGGACAGGTAAGCTTTGAAGAGATGAGAGCACAAATCTTAAGAAATAAAATTGTAACAACAAGGTGTTAAGATAATACTGCTGACTAAAAAGAAACCCCCAGACTTTGGTGTCAACTTACATTCTCAAACCAGTGTTAGATTTATTCTCTGTAGCACCTGGCAATTTGTTTCCTGTGACTGGAGCTCTCAGTGTCCCTTCCACTGTCAAGGGCACAATGCATCGCTGCCAACACTATGGATGGATTGTGTTAAATCTGAAATGAAAACTGAGTGCAACTTGTTCAGATACAATGTTAACACAAATTGTTGTTTAAGCATAATTAAATATTTATCCTTTTTTAATGAAAGCTAAGGGAGGATATGAAGGTTTTGGTGCTCACTGAGGAATGAGGCAGGTAAAGCCACACCTGGTAAGATTGCTCCCACTTGATTTGCATGTATTCCTCATGACTTATGTATAAGAAACATGATGAGTCTGTTTAGCATGCCAGAGCTGCAGAACTTCTGTCAATGCTGGAAACAATTCTGATATGGTAAGGGTACCTTAACCACAGGGACACGCATTTAACACCCAAGTACAAGCTGGCTACAGCTTCTATGTGAAACTGGCTTCTCTGAAACACAGATCTTGTGATGCTGCCAGGGTGGGAACTTGTTCTGCAGTCACACTAACTGGGAATGTGGACAATTCTTGGTTGTAAAATGCTCTAAGGTTTGTAGATAGGAAAGTAGTAATGAAAGCTCAAGAGCAGCAGAGGGACACTTTTTCATATCCTATAAATCATAAAGTCTGTGTATCAGAAGAATGTTCCAGTGTTTACAAACCAGAAATGGATGGGGGAGAACAAACTCGTGTTTTCAATGTTTTCAAACAGCAGTGGTGCAAGCTCCATGCAGGTTCTGCTTTGGCTTTCTACAGAGTGCCCTGCTCAGAGGCTGGGCAGCCCTGTTCCTCCTTTTAGCTGACCAGTGTCTCCTTCCAACCCACGAATTTGGTGATTCATCTTTCTATCCAACTGCAAGAAGTCTAAACAAACCTAGATCTGAGGAAACACGCAGAGGAAGCCTCAAAATAAAGGGGAATTTTAAAGCAAATTAAAGCTGCTACCTTGTTAGTTTTGTAACTAGTACAACAGATCTTTAGCTGCTTACTCACTTAAAACATTTATCAGCCTAACAAATAAATTGGAAACTTGGTTTGATGGACCTTCTGTTTGGATTGCTCAGCTTCTGAACTAGCTTGATACAGCATTCAAAACTTCAGTGACTAATCTAGGAATTGATAGGCAAGGCTGGCACTGAGTACAGTTTCTGTGTGTACAGAAGCAAGGTAGAAGTTGGAAACAGAAGGCTCTCTTTCTGCAGAATAATATAAAGTTCATAGAAGCTTTTAATGGTTTCTGGTATTTTTCATTACAGCTCTAACCCCCTTTCTAGGAGGCTACTGCTCTGCCAGAATGATTTCCTACACAGAAAAACAATGGTGAGAGGAGGACTGGAAGAAGCTCTGGGAGCTACCAGGATGATGCACAGGGAACTTTCAGGATTCCAGAAAGTAGGACAGGCTTTGACATATAAAGTTTTGCCTATAAATGTTTGAGTGCCTGAGCTACAGGTATGTGTTTATACTGACCATAAATATAGTTTCAAAACTCCATAATTATTCTGACCTACAGTTAATATTGTCTCTTCATGCTTATGTTCACCCTATTAACTTGAATCAGGAAACTTCTAAAGTACCATAAGGTATACTGCATAGCCTTAAATGGAAGTCCATGGAGAAACTTGTCTTAAATGGATAAAATTCTATATGGCAACTAACCCTATGGAGATTCAATTCTGAGATTCCTCTGTACAGGAGAAAATAAAATAGGTGATATCTTGTTTGACTTCTGTGATTTAAAATAGAAATGGATGGGCTTACTCCTATGTTGAGAAGACTTAGCACCTTAACTATGCTATGAGACCCACCTGACTTGTTTGGGTTTTCTTTTCCTTGCTGTTCTGGCTGGAACATTACAGGCAGAAGTATAAAGAAGCTGAACTGTGGTCCCTCAAGAGTTGGATGTGAATCTGTTACTGAAAACCACGATTGGCTATTTCTAATCTATGGCATGGATGCTATATAAGAAAGCAAAACACATGTGCTACCCAAATGCTGGCAAGCCAAATTAAATAGGGTAACTCTGAGTGTCCTCATTCTAGTGAACAAGGTACATTCAAAACAAAAAAAGATCTGATGCTAATTTGTCAGAGCAAAGATAAATAAGCAACCCCCAAATTATCAAGAGATCTGGGGGAAAGCCATAAAAAACCCACCCTGGGCCTTGATTATTAAGGGAATACATTATCTGTGTTAGCCCTTTATGAAAAGGGATGTTAAATACCTAGTATTAACAGTACCCAGCAACTCTAAAAACAGAATGACAGAACAAAGCCTGAAGAATGTGTTAAAACGTAAGGTCAAGTAAAATGCTACTCAGTAGCTTGACAGAGTAACTGTCCCATCTTCTGGAGAAAAAGGCATAATCAAATTCCCTGTATTTGAGATTGTAGGACAAGCTGTGCATAAATACTTGCAGAAATAAGACTTGGCTAATACTCCAGAGGAATGATCAATTTGGTTGGTAACTGAAGATTAATTGCTTCTAGTTGAACAACAAGCCTGCATTCTCACAGTATTGGACTACTTGTAGGTATTATGTTAAGTGTAACAATGGATGTTCAGTCAAATGCCTCTGAAAAAGGGAGCTGACAAACAGACTTACAAGCTCTGCTAAGAAACAGGATCTCTGAAGAAGTGACAAGCTATAGAAGTTTTTGATGACTGCTTTCAATATTTTACTGCAACACTCACTGGATTGTCAGTGTTCAATTTTCAACCAGTGCCATAAAAATTCTTTGGACCAGGATAATAGAGTAAAATGTATATCCTCATTTGCCTGCAAGCATCACATATTTCTGCTTTGGTTTTAATATCTTTTAAAATAGCAAAATCCATGAGAAGAGGGAGTGTTTCTGGCTTGACTTTCAGGACACTTGCCACAACATATTTTTGTACTGATGTCATAGAGGAAGGAAAAGAATACCTCTGCATTAAAATTAGAAGGTGAATCTAGGGTATAATTTAATTTCCAGTGGTGTGTCCCAATCAGTTGGAAAGCTTGTAATTAATCTTCCCAGGAACCACAAGTAAACAGAATTTGTTTGAGGAAACTTTGATTACTCAATGTGAACTGGATTTCCAGTTAGAGACCCTGTGTTAAAGCAAGTATTTTGGAAGCTTGCTTCCTCAATGATGCTTTCTACCCTACCAACTGTATCCAATACATACAGACCTTGGGCATAATACTGTGTTTGCTTCTTGTGCTAAAAGCAAGTTCAGTCTGAAGTGCCAAGCTAGCTAGGTGTGCTTAAGGTGATGGAGTTGAACTCACTCCCTCCTGAGAGGTGGAGAAAAAAAGTACTCAAAGTATCAACAGCTTTTCAGAAAATGTTTCTCTTCCTTTCTATTAAGCAAATTAAATTAGCACACAGCAGTGGAGTGGGTGGGGAAAAAAAGCATCTCTTCAAAATGTAATGCTCTCTAGAATCCACGCTTGCTCTCAGGATAGGAAGTGGAAGTCTGAGCTGATGGCTGCCTTAGAGCACGGTTGCATCTGGGCACGAATGCTTTCCTGTGTGGATGGTGCAGTGTCTCAAAGGCTTCCTCGTTAACAAGGAATGTCTGTTCAGCCACTCCTCTGGCTTGCTAAAGGCATACATAGGTGTTCTTTTTGGCTATTTTAACTCTGTGAAAGTTCATTATGAACTTTTCATTATGAAATGTTTGAAGAAACTTTCTGGTTTCTCAGGCTTTATACTACCTGGCCCCTACATGGGACAGTGACCTGAGCTGTCAAAGTAACACATTTTTCAAAAAGCACGGTCAAGGTTTTGCCTAAAACTGTCCTGTCACAAGTAAAATTGATACCAGTTGTTTGGTGGTTGGGTTGTTTTTTTTTCCAAGGACAAGCCAAAAAGAGACTAAACTTTTAAAGTACTTCAACCTGGAACTGTGGAGTATTTAATCTGTGCTATGGCTGCTTGAGATAGACAAACTTAAGGTGAACTTCTAACACCCTCCCTCTTGAAGGGCAAAAAACATTCCCTGCTTAAGCCAAGAAACAACAAAGGGTGTTATTTCATTTAAAGGTGGACAAAGGTCTTGATGTAAATTCTGCTATCCAGCAAAGACTATATACAAACACATGCAAAAAGCACTTCAAAGTTTGTTCCATAGCTTAACTCTCTAAGCATTTCTCACTTCTACCAACAGCTTGGTCTGGTCTTGTCAGATGCTTATTCTTTTTCTAATTGTTAGCACAAAAGGTTCTTAAATCATGTTTTGACATCTAAAATACTACATTACCATAAACAAATAGAACTGACACTAGTGCTAGAGCAGAAGCAAAGGAACCAGATCCAGTGCTAAAAGCTGGGGGGATGTGATAATGGTTCAAAAGTTAAGAAAAGCATCTCCTTATGATTTGATAGCAGCCATCTCTCTAAATCCAACCTAGAAAATCAGATCCTGCTACAGCTGGCACAGAGGATTATGAACATCTCACTGGACCAAAAAAACCCCAAACTGTTTAGAAATAATAGTATTAGATTAAGAGGGTATTCTGTTTCCCTTGTCCTTTTCATTGTTTAGAAAAAAAATCAAACAAACCAATCCTTAACTCTCTTCTGGTGTCGAAAGGTCAAGCTAGCACACTTGCATCTGTCTTCTAATCTTACAAGAATCTGCTATACTAAGATACAGTAGCCTTGTTCTACATGTGGAGTATTTCTCCCACCCTTGGTTTGCACGCAGGCCTTTTGGCTGAGCCTCTCTCTACTTCACTGAAATCCTGAGCTGGCAGGGCGCACACAAGCTCTGGCTTCTCTTCCAACCTCAGGTCTATCTCATTTCATCAGCATTAAATTCTTACTCTGATAACACAGACACAAATGAGGATGGGTTTTGAAAGCCGTGGCATGAAAAGTTTTAAGATGTGCTGTGCAGAAAGGCATCAACACCTCCAGTATGCCAGTGCTAGCAATAACAGACATGGTACGACCAATACAAGGTGTGCTGGTACCTCACAACAGGGAAAGGAACGAGGTACTTCGTTACTTCTGAACCTGGAGACCGGGTGTTTCCCTTCCGAGCAGAGGCGCAGGCCGGAGGGGAGGGATCAGATCCTCCTGGGACCGAGAGCACCGGCCGCCGAGCTGCTTCACCTGCCCTCCGTGAGCTGTCCGGGCTGCCGAGGTGGGGGCTGCCGCTGCTCCCTGTGCTGCACAGCCCCGCTCCTCCGGCCGCCCCCAGCAGCCAGCCGGCGGACAGCTCCGGAGCGGCGGGACGCCGGAGTTGGGGCCGGGAAGGCCACAGCCACCGCCCCGCACGGGACCCAGCCCGCTGCTGACAGCAGCCCACCCGCGGAGCAAGGGCGGGAGCCAGGCCCCGAAGCCACAGGGGCTCCTTCCCCGTGCCCCCTCTCGCCCGGCCGGCTCGGGGCCGGTCCCAGCCCCGCGGGGCTTCAGCCGGTTCTTAGAGGGAGGGACAGGCGTCCCCCGCCACCGGAGAGGGGAGGACGCCATTGGGAACAGCCCAACCGGGGAGGCGTTTCCATGACAACCCCCCTTCCCGCCCCGGGGGTCGCTGTCGCCACAGGGGGGCGACGAACCCCGTAGTCCCGAGTCCCCCCCCACCCCGCCCTTCCCCCCCGCCCTTCTCTCCCAGCCGGGTCCTGCCCGCCCGCCTCACGGCCCCCGTCGGGAGGATACAGCTTGAAGCCCCGGAGGATCTCCTTGGCCCGCTCGTCCGTGGCCGACATGGTCCTGCCGCGCCGCGGGCGGACGGGGCTGGGCCGGGCTGGCCTGGCTGCGTGGGCCTGGGCGGGAAGGCGGCGGTGACAGCAGCGCCTCAGGACCCCCCCACCCCTCCCCCCTCACTCCCTCGCACCCGCCACTGGCCGGCGCAACCAACCCAAGCGTCCTCCCTTCGCCCCGCCCCGCGGCCCGCCGCTCTGACCAATCACCTGTGGTCACTACCTCGACGTCCCGCCTTCCGGAGCAAGAAGGACGGCGAGATTGACCAATCAGATGGCGTGCCCGCTCGTCCGCTTCCCTCCCTCATTCAAGGGCGGCTGCGCCGCGGTCGTTAAGGCGTACGCCCCGGCCGAGCCTGACGTCGCCGGGGGATGGGAGTCGCCGCAGGACAAACCTTTCCTGGTCGCTCTGCTCCGCCGTTGTGAGGCCGGGCCGCGGGGGGGCGCGGGCCGGGGCCGGCAGGCGGTGGCGGCGGCCCGGGCGAGGGGAGGCCGCGGCGGGGTGTCGCCGAGCTGGGGAGAGGCCACCGCGGGCCTGGTCAGCGCCAGCCCGACGGGCGAACGTCCGGCCGCCTGGGCTGTGGCCGGGCTGCTGGAGCTCCCTTGCGCTTCTCCCCAGGCAGCTCTGGCTGCGAGTCCATCCCCCGGGTTGCGAGCCGGCAGCTCGGCCCGGCTCCTGCCGCGAGCCTGGGTAGCGGGGGGCCCGGCTGCTTGCTGTGCCCGGGCCCGGGGCTGCTGCGGTGTGCTGAGGGGCTCGTTCGGGCCGGCGTTAGGGAGGCGGTTTGAAATAAACGGAGTGTTTTTCCCTGGAACAAAAGCCGCCGCCTCTGTACCGCGGGTATTCGGCCTTTGTGCGGCTGAGGAGGGCGTGGGGGAACGGTTGGTGAGCACATCCCAGAAGCCAGGCTGTTCTTTAACGTGCACAGGACAAATTAACTCCTCTGTTAACAAGCCCAGTGCAGCTAATACGAAGCGTTAATAAGTCATGAGGAAAATAAAGGCAGCGGTTGTAACCCAGGCTCAGAACAGGACCAGGGAACAGTCGAGGTGCCATCAATACCCTGGCAGCCCTGCTTGCCTCCAAATCAGCTGCTGAACAAATGAGGAGAAGGTGAACGTTAATAAAGGATGCATTTAATGCTTGAGAACAAGGCCACTGCCAGTATAACCAATAAGAGATCTTAATAATAGAAATAGGAAGCATTTATTCCCCTGATGTATGTGGTCCATGCTCAGTTCCACACCAGCAGTTGAAAAGTGTATGAACAGATCATTTTGAGTCTGGGCAGAGTGCCAGGGGTATGCTGTGCTAATATATATTTTTTATTAAGAGGCCTTCCTGGGTTTTAGATAGACTGTGTAATTGCATGCTATCTAAGGAAGAGGGACTGAAGATCACCAAAGAGGAAAGACTGATGAGGAGAAAAGGCAAGCAAGAAAAAGAACAGCTCTGAAGAAGGCAGAAACAAATGATGGTGTGTAGGGAAAGAGCCTGCCAGGTGGAAGGATGACATGCTGGTTTTCACAAGACAAGGAACTCAATCCTGTCTCTATTCAGGCTCTTCATAGACAAAAGAGCCAGAGACCAAACAGATCTTGCAGTGAGGAACTCTGGTTGTGTTGAAGGGCTTCTCTAATGAGGGCCAAGAGTGTTCAGAATTTTACTTGGGGGCCTTTGTGTTTTCTGGCCCAGAGTTCCCAAATTCACTTTGCTGTGCAGGGAAGCACAGGTTTGGCATCTCTCTTTTTTGAACTCCTGGAAAATTACAAAAGAGCTCATGGCTGAAGTGGGAACTTCTTGTGACTGCTCTGGGTACAACCAGCAGTGGAACATGACACCATAATGCAGAGAGTGACAGAAACCCTGGGATCTGGGAACCTGCAGCTGCATTAACACAAACAATGCTGTTGAGCACACTGTCTTTCCAGTCCACTTGTAAGAAAGCTGCTGCAAGTCTCACTCACTACCCCTTGGTGCCACTTTGTACTGAAAAACCTCACCTTTGCTTTCACATCTCTGGCAGGTGTGATAGTTCCTGCATTGCCAATGCAGGTGAGAAGATGCCTTCAGCTTGCTTTCTCCTTCCCCAGAAGCTGTTCTCTCACAGTGCAGACAAGCTGATGTTTCTCTAGTCTAACTGGGAGATGGTTTCATAAGATGGGGCTTCCATCTCACACTGGATATAAGGGATATAATTGCATATTTATCACCACCCAGACACACATCTCTCCTGACTGGGCCGAGGTGTGAGATGAGAATCCAGTGAGCAGCTTAGTCTCTGTGTCCTGTGAAACGTGGAGAGCTCAGCAGCTTCTTCAGCAGAGCGTGGGAGTTCCCATCACCCTGTGCTCTGGAGATGTGTGCTGGCAGCTGCTGGGGTCAGAAGCCTGGAAGGAGAAAGGATAAATGGCTGAAGCATGGTGAAAGCACACATAGATGAGAAATGAAACTGCATCCAGAATCCTGTTGGCATTTGAGCAGGTCAGTTTACCCCTAGAGCTACTGGCCATTTGGTAATGTGTAGATGCACCTGCTTCTACTCTTGTGTGGCCATGGTGCCAACAGTTGATTTTATTTTGCTTTCAGTTGGCTGGGTAGTAAGATTCTTACAGACACTTTAGGAACCAGATCCCAACCCTGGTAGCTAAATGTAGCCCAGTGGATGATTTCTGAATATAATGTGTATTATGTGGGCTGTTGGTAAGGTCTTGTGTTGTCCTAAAGTACTTTTTTTCAAAAGAGTTTTTGATTTAAACTACCTTATTTATGAAAAGTGAGGAAAAAAAGATACGAAACATGAAGTACGTGCTCCCACTGCCAGCCCTCTCCTTGGTGAGGCCAGGTGGTAATTTTCCTGCCAATGCTACATCAGATTTAGGACTTCAGGAGAGGAAGAACCAGCTCCAGTATCGTGTCCCAGGGCACAGAGAGGTGCACACCTGCAAGGGGCAAAGCTGGTGCCACCAGCCTGGCGTGCAGGAGGCACATGGTGGGATGAGCAGCTGGAGGCACAGGGTGCTGAAGAACGACACACCAAAGCTGGTGTGATGGAAGCTGCAGGGTAGAGGGGTGTCACTCTGCTGGTGTCTGTCCCTTAGGGGTGATTTTGATGCCTCAGCTTCCAACTGAGAGAAACCATGTTCTCAAAGCCTCTCTGGGTCTCCACAGCCCCACTGCCTGGGGGAGTACTCTGGATTTACGGATTCTTTTCTCAGGCACCGCAGGGAAATAATGTGAGTGATCTACTGTCCAGAAGGGACCTGGATGGCAGAATCACAAAGGGAAGAGCTGGAGCGAGTCAAGAGATAACACCAACATTAAAAGATAAAATGGATTAACGTCTCCCTGCACACAGAGAGCTGCGTGGGTGGAGCAAGAGGTTGCAATAGCAGTTTTAAAGGGGATGTGACAGCTGGGCAACCTGGTATTTTTCTTGTTAAAAGAAATCCATCCCAAAAGCTGAGCTTAGCTGACACTACCCTCCAAAGCCCACGTCAGTCAGCCAGGCTGGCTGGCTGCAGTCGGGAGGTGTCAGGACAGACTGACTAGAAGACCCTCTTGGCTGACCTGTGTGGGGCCAACGCAGGTGATTTTTTCCTACAGACTCCAGCAAGGGGTTGCAAAAATGATCCATGTGAAATAGCTCACAAGTATGTGTTTCTATTTCAGCCTGGGACTTCGGCTTTAAGGAGTCTTGAGACAAATGAGGCCACGCACTGCTTGCCCAAGGCAACTGTTCCAGCCTGTCTGCGGGGTGACACGAACCGTGGTGGAGGGCCTGTTTGGGATGTGATTAAAGAGGTAATTCTCCCTCCCAGTGCAGATGAGATCTAAGCGTGGCTTAAGTAAATTACTGAGTGGCTCGTTATAGCCCTGGCCGAGTTCCCTTGCTGCACAGAGCCTAGTTTTTTACATCCAATTTGCTGTGAAGCCCAGAGCGTCGCAACAGCATCCCAACACCTGCATCTCTGTGCTTGTTTGACACCCCTTCACTGGAGGATGGGGACCCTGGGGACCTGCTGCTGATGGCTCTGAGGCGCAGGCTAAGCCCCATCAGTTTTCCTAATAGTTTTTGATGTTCAGTCCCTGAAAGCTCCCTCTTCCTGGCGGAGCCAGACCACAGTTTGATCTTCAGGGACTACCTGACTGAAAGCCAGAAGCCCTTTGCTCTTGGCAAAAGGATTTTTAACAGAAGCACGCTTTATTCACAGCGTGGCACAGTCAGTGTACAGACTATGGGAAGGGTGACAACGCCAAAAGCCCTCTTGTTTCCATCCCCACTCTTCTACCCCTCTTCAAGAGTCTTTTGTCTCCTGATCTGTGTCCTGGAGAGGATCTCAACCCCTTCAGCTCCCTCCTTGCTTCCCCACCCCACAGACTGGTGTCTCATTTCTATGGGCCGTTTTTCTGTGGAGTTTAAAATCACTTTAGCGATCTTTCACCCCATCTCCTGGCGTTTTTCCCTTCGGGCTCTGGGAGGACTCCCCGAGGGGCTCAGCTGGTAGCCTCCATCCCCCTGCCCTGTGCAACTGCCCAGTCCTTCGTGGCCCCACTAAAGCTGCTTGGGCATTGCCCGGTTCGTGCCGTAAAATGGGAGAGTTAATCCCCTCTGAAGGCCGTAGGTTGGAAAGAGGAACGGGACGTGGAGGTGAGAACCCGGCGGCCGCTGCCATGCTGCCGGAACGAAGGACGTGCTGAGGCCTGGCTACAGTCACCCTGGGGCACGTCGGACCGCAAAGCCCCCGCGCCGCGGCCGCGGCCCCCCGTGTGCCCAGAAGAGAGAGGCGGAAACTTCACCCGCTTGCGATCAAACAGCGCCTGGGAGCGGCAGCGGCCCCGTGCCGCCGGCACGGCCGCCCTGCCCTGCCCTGCCCCGCCCTGAGGGCCCGGCCAGCCTCGCCGCCAACGAGCGGGCACCGGCTGTAGCGTCCCGGCTGCCGAGGGATGCCGGGCGCGGTGCTGCGGTCCCGCGGCCGCCCGGGAGCGGAACGTTCCGTTCGCGGCCGCGCGTTCCGGGGGAAGGAGCGGCGCGCGGGACACCGGCGCCGCCATCATGGCGGCCTGAGGCGCGGCGGGCACGGCGCCGGGAGCCGCAAGGCGGGAGGCCGGGCGGAGAGGCTGCGACTGCAGAGGTAACGCCGGGGGAGGGAGCAGCCGCCCGCCCGTTCCTCCGCGCACCAGCCCTTACCCTTCCTCCCTCCGCGGCCGCGTCTCGGCCGCGCCGGGCGTGCGGCTCCCTGAGCCCTGTGAAGCGAGCGGGGACCGGCGTGGCGGCGCGGGGCGAGCGGGCCCCGCGGCGCGACCCTGAGTGCATCGCCCGCTGCGGCGGGGCTCGGCCCGCCCGGTGGGACGCGGCTCTCGGCCCGGCGGGACTGAGAGGGCCGGGGGTGAGGGGGGGGGCTGGTTGCCTCCCCTGGGGCTGTGCGCCGCTTCCTGCCGTGAGACCCCTGGGGTCCCTCAGAAGGGCGGCGGCAAGGCGTGCCGGGGGCGGGAGGGAGCCCGCTGCCTCCCCGGGTGCGGGTTTGGGCAAGCACCGTTACAGCGTCTTCCGTGTGTATTTCAGCCGCTCCACAGCAGGGTTCGTGGGCTGTGGAGGAAGCGGCGGGGTGACGCCAGCGGTTGTACAGGCGCGCTGGAATAGCAGCGCGGCTGTCGGAATGTAAACTCCGGACGGAGCAGAGAATTGGTTTTCCTTTCTTAGCCGGGCGTGCAGAAAGCCCGTCAGCCTCCTGTAACCTCGTACGCCCGGGTGTGTTTTGATTACCTGTGAGGGAGAGCAACGGCTCAGGAGCTGTGAAATCACGATTTCATTCCCAGCTCAGTCACTTCATGCACTCCCCTGAGAAAACTGGCTGCCCTCAGTGTCTGCTCCCTTACCTGTGAGCAGGGAGAGCAGCACCGAGGTACCCTCAGGTGTGTTAGGAAGCTGCATCTGGAGTTATTGTATTGCAGGGATTTCTGGGTCCGAACTGAGGTGGGTGTGAGTCTTTGATGAAAAGAATCCTCAAAGGACTTTACGCTGCGAAGCCAGAAATCTTCGTGTGGAGAGTGCAAAAGGCTGCCTGCTCTGGTTGAGACCGATTGTACCTGCAGGTGGAATGGAGGGGAGTAAAGTGTATTTTTAGCAGCTGAGTAATGAAGGGAGCTGGCTCTGCTGCCTTCGTGAGTCTTAATTTGGTTAGGCATGACCGAACCGCGCAGACACCTGCGTGACTGTACCAGCCCCGGGAGGCAGATGTGGGCCCAGTGTGGTCACACAGAATGAGGCAGGTTCTCTGGTGTCTGTTTTTCTTCACCAGAGTAAAGGTTACGTGCTATACTTTGGAATTATACAATGCAAACATAGCACAAACCCCATCCTCTTCTGCTAATTTCTTTGTTCAGTGTCTGAATAATATGCTTCGGAAGTTTTTTCTTAGTTGTTTGTAAACAAGTAACTTATTTTGTTGAACTTGTTAATAAATAGTGTTTTACATTTCAGAAGCAATGTGTTGGTGCTGGGAGACAACAGGCACACCAGAAATGCCAGGCAGCAGCTGAAGACAAAGACTTCTCTTTCCAGGGACTTAAATAGAGCCTTTGTAGAAAGGGTATTTTTATCACTTCAGCTTTCCAGTTAACCCACACCAGTTTAACTGTGCAGTGCAAACTGCTGAGCTACTTCACAGGCCACAGTTCTTTCTGCCTTTTAGGCTCGGAGGGCAATAGGAACTGTGTTTGCAGGGGTTTTGTATAGCCTGTGTCGAAGGAAAAGGTGGGATGTGCAGCCCTACAAGGTGGATCAGTTCTTAATGGAGAATTAAGTTAGTTGCTGTTTTAAAGTTGGGTAATGAGGAAGGAGGAAATCTTAGCTGGCCTCTAGAAGACATAATAAACGTTTTTGCAATTGGCATTGCATCAGTAGGAGAAGTCTGAAAACAGTATGGAACCTGAACTTCTTTCCTGCTAGCAGGAGTAGGTCTTTTTAGGGAACTGACTGGACAGCCAGTTTTGCTCACATACTGTGTGGATCATTTTTGCTCCCCAGATAAATCAGCATTTGAACCTGCTGGGCTCCTGACACCCTGAGTGCTGAAGAAAAACCCAACTTAGATGACACCTTACTATGCTCAGCGCACCTTCTGATCTGCTGCTAGGTGGAATTCAGCAGAGGAGAAACAATGTCTTAATATCATGTTCTTGTATTGACAGATTGAGAACCTAGAATGGCAGGAGAACAGAAACCGTCCTGCAATCTTCTAGAGCAGTTTATTTTACTAGCCAAAGGTACAAGTGGCTCAGCTCTGACTGCTCTTATAAATCAAGTGCTGGAGGCTCCTGGGGTTTATGTCTTCGGAGAGCTGTTGGAGTTAACAAATGTGAAAGAGGTAGGAGATGAGCTTCTGTCCTAATGACCCTTCTGCACTCCCCGTATAAGGAATCTCCAGAAGCTTCCACAGCCTGTGCATGACATTCATATGCCAAGAAGGGTCTTGGTTCTGAGATCTTTGTGTAAAAGAGATTGACATTGCTTTTGCCTGTACATATTTGATGTTAAAAATACCTGTATAAAGCTTTGCCGTGTTAATGTGATGGCTAATACAGCCAAAGCCTGGCAGCAGTGCAGTAACAATCTTAGGAAGGCAGCTAGCCAGCCAACGATGAAAAAATCTCTACTCCTTCATTGCCCTGGAAAGCATAACTCAATGCTCTCCAAAAGTCTTTGTAAACAGATGTCTAGTGTATCAGGCCTGGGTGGTTACCAAATCCAAACCATTTCAAACCCAGGTGGAAATTAAGTTCCGGAGCTTTTGAGAGTGGCTTAGCCAGCACCACCCCCTGCTACAGTGAGGGAATCTGGGTTGAGTATCTCTGCAGCTGGGGTAGTGTGCCATGCAGCAAGTTTGGCTTTCCATATGGGCTATTAGATATGTCATAAAATGCCTCTATGGTTGTTCAGCATCAAATCACAAGTATGTTTTTTTCCTGGATCTGTGTGCAGCAACTAATATTAAAAAAAACCCAAACCTCCATAAAAACGACTGCTTAGTGCTGTGGTTATTCCAGAGATGTGCTTGCATGTGAGAGGAGTGCTATTACTTTCAAATGCACTCAACTTAAAATGTTCTAGCGTGCTTTGCTTTGAAGTTTTGTGGCTCTGCAGGTAAGCTGTCTTAGCTTTCTCAGTGATAGCAAGGATGCTTAACCAACCAACAGCATTGCCTGGCTGCTTGCCATATGGTGAGAAGAGCTGGCCCTGCGGGATGTCAGCTGAAATTAAGAGTTGCCTCTTTTCTACCTCCTAAGGTGCTGCACAAAGTGATTGACAGCCCAAACTATGGTTAAGCTCTGGGGCATAGAAATGGCTGACTCGTTTTGACTCTGAAACTTGCTACTGCACATGAGGCTTTAGAAAGGGTCCAGCTCTGTAAGATTAGGACATAATTGACTGCTTGTCCTGTGTAGGCTTGAAACATTCTCTGAGAAGTTGCCTTCTGGTGTCATGTTGGCTCTTACCCATGTTACATGAAATTTATCTTGTTTTCTTCCTATCCAGCTTGCTGAAGGGTCTAATGCTGCTTATTTCCAGCTGTTGAACCTGTTTGCATATGGGACATACCCCGATTATGTAGGTAAGAGACTGCTGTCTGTTTCCAGAGTACCAGTCTGGGTTACCCTTCACAGTCTCAGAGGTGGTTCGTTGCTCTCTCTGGTACCTGGTGTAGTGTGGCTGGGTGAAAATGTTCAAACCCAGAATTTTCTTTGGAGGAGAGTTGTTCATAGGGGGTCTCTGGGTCATATGCACGTTTTAATTGCTAAAATGTGAAGGAGGGGCTAGGGACAATGGTGTTCTACTGGTTTGGATTGGTCTGCAGCACTGGATTGAGTTGGTCTGTAGCTGTCCGTACTCATTGACATTCACAGGCCACTTACCTCTGCGGAGTAAAATTTCAGACACCTGTTTTGAAATTTAGATGGCACTGGTTATGGCAGCAGCAGAAGGCTTAGACAAAACTGCTCTGCATTATTTATGTAAACCTATATGGTTTGTGGGGTAACCTTTTACTCTCTGGCAGCACTGCCGAAACAAAACTAAGCAATTCTCAGCTAGAATGTAAATGGAAGTAATGACTTCTGTACAGCTTCAGAAGGACTGTGTGTGAATCCTCTTCGTATCTGTCAGGATGTGCTTTTACCCTCAGTGCTTATGCACTTCCATTCTGCTGGAATTTAGTTCTCCACTTGTGGGTAGCAGCCTAATCCAGGCCGTTAGAGTGTGACGAATAATTCTGTCATAGTGCTGGCTATCACTGCAGTGGATGAGCTATCTAATTCCTGTGAGGAGAAGCGGCATCCACAAGTGCAAGGACTGGAAATTCCAGTAATTGTGGAGCGACAAGAACCTCATGAATTCTGTGACTGCTGAGAGGATGTGTTTGCTGGGCGTGGGTCTTGTGTCCCAGCGTGTGACGGTGCAGTTAGCTCTTCATTTTCTAATGAAGAAAGAGAAAGGGGAGAAAGGAGTCAAAGTGTGGAGAGGATTGAGTGAGGTGGGATGGATAGGAGAACTCCAGTGCCCCTGAAATACTATTTTCCATTAAAGCAGATATTTTAAAGAATTTCTTTGCTTTGGAAAGCCGCCAGTTTCCTTTCTGTTTTTAAATATTCATGAAGCACATGGATGTAATACAATGATAGCGAGGCCATCTAGCTTAATAATTGCTCCTCTCTTCCTTAGACTGGTACTTTACACATTGAATCCTAAATTCAGCAGCTCTTCAGAGAAATAAAGCCAGCTGTATTTACAGCCAGATCAGCAAAGGGGAAAGATTTTATTCTGTCAGCTCGTTAATGAAATCAAAATGACTTGGTGGTAGGAACAAAGCATTGACCAACCGTTATAGCAGGATACCTCTTGTGTAGATGTGAATTACATTCTAATTACCAAACCAGAATTACTGGAGAAGCAGAGAAGAATGGAACTGCCAACTTGGTTTTTAACTTTTCCTGTCTGTCCCTGGATGTGCCAATCTGTCATCGCTGGCAGCTTTCTCTGCTCACCAGCACCCACAGTAGCTGGAGGAGTTCAGCCTTTCAGGGTTTGCTTTTGTGTACCTAGCCTGCAGTTCTGCAGCCTGGATGATGTAATGCTTGAAGGAAAGTCCTGAATCTTGTCTTTTTTACACTAACAGCAAACAAAGATAACCTGCCTGAACTAACAGTGACTCAGAAAAACAAGCTGAAACACTTGACGATTGTGAGCCTGGCTTCCAGAATGAAGGTAAAGTACACTGTGTGTGATAGTAGTTGGCTTTTTGGGTTTGTTTTTGAAAATGGCATCAATTCCACAGCACTGAAGTTGTATCAGACTGCATGAGTAATCACAGAAGATCCTGCAACTAGAAAAGTAACTGTAATGTGCAGTGTTCTCTCATGGTGCATGTGGGATGTTAACTTAGTGGACTTCCATAGATGAGGTGTGGGGGTGTCTGAACTGCCATGCAGTAAGGGCTGAGAAACTTTCTGTGGCTTCTTTCACTGCTGGAGGTGGAGAATCATTCTTAAAAACACTTTTTGTTTGTTTGTTTGTTTGTTTTGTTCTAGAAAAACTTAAGAAGCCCTCTTAATTTCTTGCACAATCCTGTTACCTTTTTCCTCCAGCACATTCTATGCCAAAACTTCAGGAATTACCAAAGCTGTGTCAGAATGTTATGTAGCCCAGTAGCAGGTGTTTGTCCTGCTGTGGTCAGTCACTGCTGTAATTGCAGGCTCAAGTGTAGGGTGGAAATAAACAATTTGGGTTTAGACCTTTTGAGACTTAGCTGTTCATTTTGGCTCTAGGACTGTTAACTTATTCTTGGACTTGCTGTTTTTAGTGCATTCCCTATTCTGTGTTGCTGAAGGACCTGGATATGAGGAACCTGAGAGAGTTGGAAGATCTGATTATTGAAGCTGTTTATACAGATATTATCCAGGGGAAGCTGGATCAGCGAAACCAGGTGTTAGAGGTGGATTTTTGTATCGGCAGAGACATTCAGAAGAAGGACATCAGTAACATTGTCAAAACACTCCAGGAATGGTGAGGCAGTCTCTCCACCTTCCTTGTTCCTTGTACGTAGCTTGTCCTGTCTTTTTTTCTATATTCCTCAAAGTTTCAAGCACTGGCTCAATTTCACCATGTTCTGTTAAGCAGGAATCATATGCTGTAAGGAGGCACTTGGCAGAGGAGACTATGGGCAAGTTTTCCAAGTTCCCATCTAGGATTCAATTTGTGTTATATATCAAGCCAAACTATATATCCTGAGATTCTGCCTCACTGTAGCTTTTATGTAGCAGAATCCCAGCGAGGAGCCAAGGGTCTCTTCAGGCAGACGTGCCAAACTGGACTCATGGTCTTGTGGTGGGAACTATTCCCTTTCTCCTGTTACACTTGATAACAAAACCAGAGCTGTCTGTTACTCTTCAGCCTTTTTCACCGTGGTGAGAACTGCAGAGGCAAATTCTAGAGAATCACAGTTCTCTGGAGAGGATGTCTCTTCAAGTTGGAAGTTGCAGATGCCTTTGTCTTCTCTTTGTTCCTGCAAACACAGGCTGCATGCAGCCATGTGGAAGCTGTGGGACTGTCTCATTGTACCTTTGCCAGGAAGCTGCATCTCATCTTTTTGTAGGATTCTCTTCTCACCCAAAGAAACTGCCCTGTAGGATGTGGAGCCTGTGGCAGGTTCTGAGCTGACTAGGAATTGCATCCTAGTTGCCATGGTAATAAGTGCATGAAAAGTAATTAAACTGCTGTGCAAATTTGCTGTCCTGAAGGTGGAGGCAGGTTTTTCCCTTCTCTGCTCCAACTCCCTCAGTCCCATCTCAGCAGGAGGGCTCTGTCAGCTTCCAGGACTTTACAGCATTGTTTGGAAGGCAAGAAATGAACCCACTGCCAATTCCTTTTGTCCTCTCCTTTACTTACTTCTGAAAAATGTATTGCATCCCTGTTTAAGCAGTAATTCTGATTGAAAGGGAAGTTGGAAGTGACTTTGATGGAAAGGTAAGAGTAACACAGAGTCTCTAAAGAATGCTGTGAAATACATTGAGTAAACAGCAAAGCTTTTTCATGCCAGCTTTTAGGAACTCTGATCTTTAAGGGGGAAGTGTAACTCTAACAATCTCCTAAAGTGTTCACCAGGATGACTTTTCAGGTTGCCTGATTGAGCTGCTCCAGAGAGAACTCAAAACACTGTCATGTGGATTGTGTCTTGCAGGTGTGATGGTTGTGAAGCGGTTCTTTTAGGGATTGAGCAGCAGGTACTTAGAGCCAACCAATACAAAGAGAACCATCACCGAACTCAGCAGCAGGTAGAGGTGGAGGTGGGTGCAGAGTCGCTTCACACTGCTCTATGCTTTTTGATGAATGTTTGTTTACTGAAGAAAGCAATCTGGTAACACCTGGTTAATGGTCCTGGCTTCTCTGAATGAGCTAGCAATCATGCAAATCAGATGTGCTGGTTTGAGGTAGGAAGAAGGCACATCTGCTTCCCTGTGCTTGTAATGCCACAATCGAGTTTTCCCACTCAGAGCAGGTTGGGTTTTTTCTTTATAAAATATGCTAGGTGGGTGTGTAGGTAAGGTTTCCTGAACTCTTGTTAGGACCACTTTTCAGTGGTCTGTGGGGATAGAACAAGGGGCAGTGGCTGCAAGTTGGAGCACAGGAAGTTCTGCACCAACATGCAGAAGAACTTTTACACAGTGAGGGACAGGCTGCCCAGGGGGGTGGTGGAGTCTCCTTCTCTGGAGATATTCAAGACCTGTCTGGACGCCCGTCTGTGCAATATGAGCTGGGGAGCTGCTTTGGCAGGGGGGTTGGACCCGATGATCTGTCGAAGTCCCTTCCAACCCCTACAATTCTGTGATTCTGTGAAAGCCTTTAAAGGCTGAGTGAGCTGGGGCTGTTCAGCCTTCAGAAAAGAAGACTGAAAGGGGATCTTACTAATGTTTATAAATACCTCAAGTGTGTGACAGGGGGAAGTAGCCAGCCTCTTTTTAATTGTCTGTGGAGGCAGAACAAGGGGTAGTGGCCACAAGTTGGAGCATAGGAAGTTTCACAGCAATATGTGGAATAACTTTTTCACAGTGAGGGTGACAGAGCCCTGGGACAGGCTGCCCAGGGGGGTGTGGAGTCTCCTCCTCTGGAGATATTCAGGACCCATCTGGATGCCGACCTGTGCGACCTGTCCTAGGGAACCTGCTTGGGCAGGGGGGTTGGACTCGATATTCTCTGGAGCTCATCCAACCCCTTCCAACCCCTGCAGTTCTTGTGTATCTGTGGGAAGCACGCTTTTAACACAGAGCTTGGATGGGATTCTGTTCCTTCCGTGCAAGGCAGGCAGGAAAAAAACGTTCCCCGTGTTTTAAACCTGAAAGCGTAAATAACAAAAGTCTCCCGAGTCGCGTTGCTTTTGCCAGAAGTGCCCTCAGCAGCTTCCTTCGGGGTGATTTCTCTTGGGGTCGCGGTGAGCACGGCCAGGGCTCTCTGACGCGCTCCCCGGAGGCGCTCCTGCCTCTGTCGCATCTGCAGTTCGGCGGTAGATGGCAGCACGGACACGCGAGTTTTAGCCCCTGCTGATGTGTATTTACTTGTGAGAACAAGTCTTGGCTAACACAGCTGTAAAGGTGAAAATGGTCCTCCCGAGACAGTTGCAGAGGGTTTATTTCTTGCGGAGTGCTGCATCCCTGCAGGTTTAGGTTTGCCTTCTGAAGCAGCGTGTGCTTGGCAGCTTGATTGGCATCCATAGCACATTTATTTTCCCAGATGCCTTTGGCTTGGAGTTGGCACACCTGGCTCCCAAACTTGGTTTTGCCCGTGGGTTTTTTAGGGTTTCCTCACTGTATTTCTGGTGAGCCCTACAGGGTTCCAGGGCATGGAGTATGGTGCCTGGTGCTGTATCTCCTTTTCAGCCAGAGTAGCAGAAGCAGTACCACTGCCTCCCATGAAACCAGTCTGCCTGCATCTAGCAAGTGTCTGTGGCCCAGCCAGCCAGCGAGGCCAAATGGAGTTTTCCTGTTTCCAGTACTATCTGAAGTATAAGTTTGTTTCTTTGACATTCTCCTTTGTCCTTCCTGCTTCTGGCCAACTCAGTGGTAGGATGGCTTCCTTCTGCACTGAGGCAGCTGTAGGTCCCTCCATCCATCCAGAAATATGGTACAATATTATGCCATTGTCTCTTAGGGAATAAAAGCCAAAAGAAATCTCTGGTTATTCCATATTGGACCCAGACTGGAAATATTAACAACTCTGGCTGTAAGTAAGGATGAAATAGTGCTTTTAATAAATGCAATTGCAGAGCGTGTTCCTGGTGGGAGAGTTTATTTTATAATCTCCACTCTGTGCACCACGGGGTTTGCAAGATGTTTATGAACAGAGTTTCTGCTGCGAGGGGAGGAAGAAGCAGGTGCTGATTCATTGTCTCTTCTTGGCCAGGTCACAAACATAAAGAAAACGTTAAAAGCTACGGCCTCGTCGTCGGCACAGGAGATGGAACAGCAGCTGGTAGAGCGAGAGTGCCCTCCACACACAGAACAAAGGCAGCCCACAAAGAAGATGTCCAAAGTCAAAGGGCTGGTTTCCAGCCGTCACTAGAACATACCATCTAAATGTCATTCAGCTAGGAATGACAACAGGAGGAGCAAAAAAGGGCCTGCGTCTCCTTTTGCAGTGGGTTCTGGGCCAGTCTCTTCCAGGCTGGCAAATAAAAGCTCTGTTTGAATACAGCTCCCAGTTAGCAGCACCTGGCTCAGTACTCTGTGCAGCCCCTATTAATTTTCAGGGTGTCCCTGTTGCCCTGTAAAGAGGGACTTATAAAGAACGGGACTAACCAAAAGGGGCAGGGGGGAAAAAAAGTAGAATAAATCTGTGGACAGTTTTGCTCCCTCCCAGCCAGTTTTATTGCTGCTTAACCTTGAGGAAGCTGCTGTATGAAATGAGATCTTGGGAGAGCTTCTGTAACAAGTCCAGGGTTGAAGTGTGGCTACCAAAGCCAGGCTGGGAGCGAGGCAGCCATCAACACAGATATTTTTCATTCCCAGAGGGAGCACAGAAAGGTTTCTAGGCCAGGAACTGCTTTACATGGAAGTCTTCAGCCTTTCCACTACCCCTGTCTATTTTAAACTGGGGTGACATTCACACTACCTCGCTCTGTGAAGATGAGATCCAGTGCTGGGCTGTTTACTTAACTGTCTGTTTACTGCCCTTACTAAGCCCTTTAATCTCTCACAGATTTAAAGCACTGTTCTGCATCTCTGAGGCATCAATACAACAAGGAGGAAGCAGGCTGCTCTTTCAGGCCTTCCTTCTTGCAGGTGGTTAGTTAGGGGCGTACTAGAAACTGTTCCTTCTGAATGTGATGTGACCTCCCAGAGCTGCTTGTGAGTCGTTTCCCCACTGATACCTTCGAAGGGCAATGCGTTCGCTCTTCCTCGGATGCTGGCGACAGAGGTCTGCATGGGAGAAGAGCCCCTTTAGCATCGTCGCAGGCTGGTGGCCCAGGACCCACTGCCAGGGGTCGCAGCAGCATCCCCTTGCTGAAGCAATGGACTTTAGTCTTTCTGAATTTTGAACACTTTCAGGTTGTATTTTCCTCCCTTATTTTTTTTTTCTTTTGTACATTGTTGTGATTCTGAAGCATTTCAGCCTTTGTTCTGTGGTTTTTTATTTGTTATGGACTAACTTCAGGTGATACACACCTATTTGGCAAGGTGTGGGGTGTTTGTTTTTTTTTAAGGGGGACGATGGGGTTGTTGTTGAAACAGCAGTTCACAAAAAATGCTCATTTTAGGAAAAAAAGAAAATGCTGATTTAATATTGGAGTCTGGAGTCTTGGTTTTGAGGCTGCTTTAGGCTTGTAGTCCAGTAGGGCTTGTTCACTTGAGCGTTTACTTGGTTCTTGATGTCATCAGAAGGCCTGACTAAACTTCCTGATGCATCTGGAAGGCAGGAATTGCTCTTCCCTGTTTGTCAGAAGTTCATCTTGGTCCAGATTTGTGCAGAAAGATGCATGGCGAAGCCACAGCCCAGTCTCCTGGGCCTAAACACCTTCGATGCCTGATTGGGGAAGGTTTGTAGTTGTGCTCTGCCTTAGGCTGATGATTCCTTCCTCTGGGTCTAGCAGAGTACCACTTTGTAGTTTGCCCTCCTGCGTTTCACTTCATGCTGTAAAGAGAAGGGCTTTTGGTGAGTGGGCAGGGGAGCTGCTCAAGCAGAGGACTGTGGCAACGCTCACGTCCCGCAGCCAGCCATCACCTGCACTCACTTGTGCAGTGCACGTGCCTTCCTCTTACCAGAATTCTTTGCCATCTGCCTGTTTTCAGTCCTCAGTCACAGGGCTGCTTGTACACTTGTGAAAGTTAATTCCTCTCCTTTTCTTCTCCTGCAGTGCAGGCACACCAGCTTTTAATCTCGAGAGGTAAATCTAAATACATCCTATCCAGCTGCCTTTGGGTCAAGTCCTTTGGTTTCTGGTTTCCTGCCAGCTTGATTTCCCCCTAGAAATGCTGGCCAAAACGTTCCTAGTGAAGGATGTTAAATGAATAAGCCCTGAGCACAAAGCCTTCCCCAGTATCTCAAGGGAACTGCTTCCCAATTGGTGGCAGTATGAGTTTCTGTACGAGCTTCTCCCAGTGTTTAGCTGACGGCTTCTCAGGGAGGTGTAGGTGGACATAGTGTTCCAATGTATAATAGATCCCTGTGATGGAGATGGACTGAGCTTCCTGCGTGGGCAGCTCCAGTGTACTGGTCACCCAGTTCCTCACTGGTGGGGAGAGGTTCTGTCGTCCTCACTCACTGTTTTCTTGCTGTTTTTAAGATCAGTCCTGCATGTAGGCAGGAGGAATACAAATGCCTTTGGAAATCATTTTGTTTAGTTCCTCGGTGAGCCACAGTCTGCTGGGGAAATAGATGTGAATTTGGCATCCTTGGTGTTTATCCCCTGCCAGCTACAGGAGTCACATTAGTTTGCTGAAGCTTCTTTTGTGTGTTGGATGTTATGACTTTGTCCTTATGTTTTTGCTGTTCTCAAAGCCTGGCCAGGGGTGAAGATCTTGTGGTTTGGTACGCCGTTGCCTTTGATCAGCAAAGAATCACAGGAGGACATAGTGCTTTGACTAAAGAGCTGTCCTGTGCTTAATGGCAAGAGAGGACAGAGACAGGGTATGGGAGGGAACGGAGCTGTTTGCCTGTTTGGCTCTCCTGGTGTGCCAGCGATGCGCTTGGTGCCGCAGAAGGAGGGGGGCGTCTTTGCAATGAGCCCGGTCTGAGATGAGTCATTAACAAGTGACATGCACAGCGTACCTGGGGGAGGCAAACAGCTCCACAGCAGCTGGTTAATGAATCTGGCTTGAAGGAAAGAGTTAGAAGCTATTCCAGGAATGAAGCAGAAGGCGTAGTTGTTAACAGGGAAGGATACAGGAGGTGCTGGGCCGTTTGAGAAGGACAGTGGATAAAGCCTGGGTTGGCTCCCTGTGGCTGCAGGGAGGGCAGCTGCTTGGAGTGGAGCTGTGTGAATTAGGGGCTGGCAGGGGCTGAACTGCAGACAGCTTTGAGTGGGGAGTGCCTGGGGAGCTTAACCGTGCTATGGGGACAAGAGGGAGATGGAAGCAGAGGTGGTTTTGATGCAAACTCCCATGGATTGCTTGTGCCTTCTGGAGGCAGCTAACGCAGCTTATCTGAGCGCTGCTGGATGCTGCTCCCTGATGTGGGGAGAGCTTCTCGCCCTGCTTTGTTTTATGGCAGCCAAGGGTTGCTCCAGCTGCAGCTCACTTCGAGATTGCAGCAGGACGGGGTTTGAGCTATTGAACTTCTGTTTGCCTCTTCCACCTGGAGGGAGACAAAGTAGATGGAGCTGCCTTCCCTCTGCTCCTCGGGTCTTTATTGTCTAGCTTCGTGTTCCGCAGCTCCACTTGTACTAGTGCTTGTTTAATATGGAATTGAGCACTGAGCTGGAAAATGGAAGAGAGGATCTCAGCTGATTGCAGTGCTGGTAGACTGCCCTAGCCCTAAAGCTGTGCCTCATGCTAACAAATGTCCCTGGCATTCCTGCTGTGACTCAGTGGATAGCAGCTAACATCAGGCAGTTCTGGAACATGATAAAGCAATGCTGATGTTGATCCTTTTACAGGAGGAAAAAAAAATAAGTTTTGGCTTGAGGTCTATTGTTCTTTTATTTCCTTCCTCACCTCCTTAGGTAAGTTAAGTGCTAACTTCATCTTTGTTGAGAGCAGGAAGGAAAATCGGTGATGCTGTCAGGCCCTTCTGCATCCTGGTTTGAGGCCCATCCTGCAGTCAGTTTTGTGCAGCCTTCTGAAATCCCACGGGTGCTTGTGGAGCTGCTTGCAGGTCTCTGTGGATCAGGTACAGGAGGAGTAGGACCTGCAGAGCTGCTCTCCAGAGCGAAGCTGGAGAAAATGAGGCTTTTGTTCCCATAGAAGAGAGGGGAGGTAAGAGATGGCCGTTTGTTCTCCCACCAGCCCTGCAAAGTGGATGTTGCTGAACAGCTTTCTGTTCCTGGAATGATGGAAAGTGATACAGAACCCAGGGAGTGGTTTTGCTTTTGCTTTTAATGTTTATCCTTTGAGGGGAAAGATGCATCTGTCCATGTGTGTGAAAAGGAGGTTGGGCTGAATAGTGGGGGAGGCAGAAGTGGGAGTGAACTTTGACAGCTGCACTAGGACGTAACGAATCCCATGGGCAAATCGGACTCGTTCTGAGCTGTGGGTTCCATATGGGTTGTATGAGTGCATTCGTGCTCTTTAGAGAGGCCTCCAGCTTCAGAACCAAATAAAGCCCATGTCCTGCTGGGGTCCAGCAGCCAAGGCTCAGGCTCTTCTCAGCCTGTTGGTGCTGCTGTTTGTTACCTCAGTATCTTGGCCTGTTGCAAACTTTGCAATGGAGGGAACTGACTGTGCTCTTTATTATCCTGAATAATGGGGAAGTGGAGAAATTAAAGAATCTGCCCCACAAGACCCAGCTATCCAGATCTCTAGCACCTGCTCCTGTACCATTGCTTTTCCCCCTGCTAAATGATCTACAGCATCTGATCTAATGCAAAGGAACCAAAGAGGGAAAGTGTCTAGCTTATTTTTGTGTAATCTGAGAGACAGTAACCCAGGGGCATCCAGAAAGGTAAATGAAAGTTTAGAGTGATCTCAGTTCCTTCTTGTAACCTCAAACTTGCATTTTTATTATGGAATTTTAACCTGACTGTCCGATTGAATTTCTGGGCAGAGTTTTTAGAGCTGTGTCACTGTTTCACTCTGCTCCATGGTGAAGGTCGGTGTCTCTCAGGGACTGTTGACATTTTGCTGGTATTTCATCAAGTTTGGCCCTACCACAGGTAAGCGACTGAAGCTAGAGGGGTGTGCTGTGAGGAGAGTGTGCATTTCCCTCCTGCCTGATGCCTGTACCCTGCTTCTTTGTGTCTCTGTGATGGCACCCCCGTCTCTGATTAGTGAACCAGGGGAAGGATCAGGCAGAGCAGCACTTTGCTCCCAGTCTCCACATACGTAGGCACACACTCTTCTTTCTGTCCCACAGTGCACAGACCTTGCCAGATGCCCTGACGTGTTTGCTCCGGGCTGCAAACTGCTTCAGTGTGAGAGCTGTGACCGTGGCTTTTTTCTCGTCAAGAAGGTGAGGTGTCCCTGCTGTACCAAATCAACATACACACTGGAAGTTCTGGGCAGTAATGGGATGCCATAAGGTGATTGAATGGTCCTGAAAGGTGTATTTCTCCACAGAGCACCAAAGAATTTGTGTCGGTAGCCCTCACTTGGTGTGGTTTTAGTAGAAGGTAGGACACCCATCCACAGCTCTGGGCCTCTCAGAGGCTTGTGAATCTCTGTATCCTTGAGGCGTTTTTCGGATGCTCATGCACATGATCCCTGTGTTTCCAGAAGAGCTGACTCTGGTGGTAAGCAAAGGCTCCATCAGAGTTTGGCCTTTATGACTGTTCTTTGAGCTCTGACCGTAGGGTTGTAACTTCGTGGGCACAAAGTTTGGAAGAGGTGCTGTCTGGCCCCTCCAGACTCTGCCTGAAGATGCTGTTCAGCTCACCAAGCCCTGATGTTTCAGTTGCTGCCTTGTGATCAGCACAGTCTGAGGCTGCCTTGGGCTGATGCAGTGAGTAACGTCTTGGTGTTTCATTGTCACCTTCGCAGCTGTTAGAGAGCACGAGTTCCTGCTGGATCACCTGCCAGCTGTGTTGCTATTCCTTTTACATCACGACTGAGAGATGACACCTCTCCTTGCTGGCAGACAAGCCAGGTGGATAGGCATAGCTCCTTGGAGCATCTAGGGAGGTGCTGCTGCCTAGTTGAGTGTAGTGGAAACCAAGGACAAGGACAGTGCTACAAGTAAGGGGCAAAGTGCAGAGCTGTGTCCTGTTCCAGTTGTGCCACAGCTGCAGAAAGCAACACTGGGCAAACAGGCTCCTCTGCAGCTGCATTTCCCAGGACAAGCTCTCTGTTGGAGCTGGCTTTGTGACAGAGGTTTGTAAAAAGCTTTGGTCTCATGGCTGGGCAGGAGTGCGGTGCTGGTGGACTTGATATAAGATGCATGAGTACAGGAGAGAGGAATCTTAAAGCTTTTTAAGCTTTTCTTAAGTCATCTTCCATGTACCCATACCCTTCTTCTCCCCTGACACAGATAAGGCAGTCCACTGTGGGAATATCCACCTGGAGTATTATGGGTAACGTGGCAGGTTAATTATGGAGGGGGCAGGAAAAATAGCCTGTGTCGTTTTCGACAATATCAAAGGGATGCTACCTAATGATTTTCCTATTAGTTCTTTTTCCCAGCCTGCCAGAGTCCCTGCAGAAGTGTCATTTACAGCGGCACTTTGCAACTCATTACCCTGGATTTTCACTGTAGTTCTGCTCCAGAGAGCGTGGGCTTTCGCTGTGTGCCCCAACCTAATGAATTGCCTGATTCGGTTAGTGCTGCCATCCCTTCTGACAAGGTTAGTTGCTGACTGACAGGAAGGGGCCTGGATTCAATTCCCTTCTGTTCTTTGACTCATGCTCGTGTCAAGCGCAGGCTCCCTCTGGAAGCTGCGCTGTGATCCCTTCTCTTTTGGTTTTCTGCACTCTGAGGGAAGATGCTCATGCTTGGAGAAGTCCTAGAGCAAGTGGCAGGGGCGTGCGTGCTGCTGCCCCCGGCAGTCCCTGCTCAATGCCTCAAGTCCCTCTCCAGCTGGAAAATTCCACTGCTCTGAGTTTTTCTTTTTCTTCATTGGTTTGGGATTTTCTGTCACCTGAGCTGAGCTTTGTAACCCTTCAGCAATAAACACCTTGGAAAAGCTGTGTTAGTGGTACCAGGGAAAAAAAACATGCAGTGCAGGCTGGGGGAACAGAACTGGTTCCCCACGCATTAGAGGGCAACTGCACCCCTGTTATGGGAGCTCCAAGGTCTGCATCAGCCTGTTTGGGCTTTGCAAGGCATTTGTACGACAGCACTGGAGAAAGCTCTCCTCCTTTCTCACTGGGGAGCAGCGTGCTGTTGCAGGCTGGGGGCATCCAGGGCAGCTCTTGCTGTTCAGTTCCAACTGTTCAGTTCACATTCATGGATGACCTGCAAGATAGTGTCCGTGGCCGTGCAGCTAAATCCACAGGATGCCTCATAGTGTCTGCTTTTCATAAGCTCTCTGGAACAGAGGAAGACTTACTTCTAGTGGCTGAAATAGTAGTCTGTAGAGGTGGGCAGCAGGACATGTCCTCTTTGGGTTGTTGGACCTCTCAAGACAATTTCTCCACAGCTGAGATGAGAGTGGAAGAAAGACTTTCTTCATATTGCTGGAGTCAGACTGACACCTCATCCGTTGTTGGTGTGTCTTCCTTCCCCAGTCTGTTACTGCCAGTGAGTTGGCATATGATGCCAGTGCACTCCACACAAGCTTACACCACATGGGTCAGGAACATTGGACTTCATCATGATCAGTGGGCAGCTGCAAATCATCAGGGTCGTAGTAAATGATCTCTCTCATGGCTAACTCCCCCGAGTACCAGATGCCTCGCTCCATGGTCATCCACTTGCCTGGCTGACACAACATCTTTACTGAACGGGAATGTTTCCCTTACACTTGATAAAAGTGGCCTCCAGAGGCTGAGGGCTTGGGACCTTCTTCCAATCGCCTTGTTGATGCCTCCTCTGGACAGGGATCCCAGCTGCTTGGCCTCCCTGCCTTCTAATTCCAGGCTGCTGGCCCCGTTATCCCAGCATTGGAGTAGCCAGGTGATGATGTGCTCACCTGGAAGGTGGCTGAAATCTTTTCTCCTATCTCTCAGGTTCCTCAAGGGCAGGGATGGGGTGAGGACCTCTGGTACTGCCCCTTCAAGTTGTCACAATGATCCCGCTTCATCATCACCTTTCACAAAGCAGACTGACTTCTTCATGTATTTCTTCTTCTGATTAAGGGGTGACTGATGCTGGCACCTGTTGGCTTTGTGGCTCAGCTACAGGGTTGGTCTCTGAGGGTTGAGTAGCCGCAGTGGCTGCTGTGAGCCTTCTTTCTGGCCTAGGCTGGGATGTGGTGAGGGAGTTTTCCAGTGCCAGCCCCGGATTCTTTTAGTGGATGTCATGAGGGTTTGACCTAGCTGGCCTACAAGAGAGGCAGTAACACGAGATCAGTTTGTTTCTGCTGCATGTGGTGCCTCCTCCCCTCTTAATGAAATTCCTGTGGGCCCCTCTCTTCCCAGCTGGCCTTGTTTCCCACTGAGCTCCCATCAGGGAGACCCAGCTGCGGCCTTGCCGGGTGCTCGCTGTGTTCTGAAGGTGCCTGTGCTCCGAAAACCCACCTCTACTCGCAGCACAGATCCCTGTCTGTCAGACCCACTGGTCTGGCTGTGCTGTGCGGGTGCTGAGGTTGAGTGGATCCCAAAGTTTTCCCAAGTGCTCGTTCACCCCGAGTGCTCCTTCTCTTGCACATCAGCTCACACCCCCATGGGCACAGTGCTGCTGTCCTGCAGGTGGGAAGCCGGCACGTGGAGGGACGGGGTGACTGGCCCTGCTCAGAGCAGAGGCAGAAGAGCCAAGCTGTTATCCCCTCCCTCTGCATGGGGAGTGCTCGCTCTGGTCACTCGCCTTCTGCCAAACCCGTGTCCTTTTGCAAGACAGCTTTGTCCTTTTCCTTGGGCTTGCTCTTTTCCAGGCAGCCCAGTGGATGGAAGGAACCTGTGCTGCGGGGCTGTGCTTTTCCCCTTGGACTACGCTGCAGAGAAGAAACAACAATCCAGACCATACGTGACCTCAGACTGTGATCTCTGAGGTGTACCCCAACCTGAACTCGGGCTGTTCCTCACATCAGTTGTCAAATTTTACGGACTGAATTCTTGAGACAGGGTTTCCTCTGCTCTGTTGAGGAGAAACCCTCTGTCACTGGGCAGATGGTTCCATTCCAGCTCTGGCTTTGCAGCAAAAAAGCCAAAGCTGGAAGGGGAGCTGGCCCTGCCTTAGTCCCTGTTGTGGTCACTACTCCAGCTTCTCGCTCAAGGACCAGGAGCCTGAGGAGGATCTGTAGTACCACCTCTTTGCACCGCTGTTCAGACCTGGCGTGCAGGGTCTGGAGGGTATGTGGTTCCTTATTGACCCCGAGGTTTGCTGGGTGGCAGTGGATGGAATCTCTTTCCTTCACGATGCGCGGTGCCATAGGGTGACTTTTGTGGCTGTTGTATTGCCTTACAGAGCCCTGACAGCGGGTTGTCATTTCCCACAGACATCTCTGGAGGCCTCTAGCTCACCCCAAGGCAGGGCACAAGCTGCCAGCTGCCTGTCCCCCCTCCCTCCCTCCCAGGGTTCCCCATAGGAAACATCTTTTGTGGTCCATCAGCCACTGCTCCCCATCCAGCTGGACTCTGGGCACCACGAGGTGGGTACCTGTCTCTGATGGAGCCTTTGCTCACAGGAGGCTAGAAACATCCTGTGTGTGCTACAAACCCGATGATGGAGCTGTCAGGTGTCTGTAAGAATCCTCTTGTTCTGTAAGCCTAATGTTCTCTAATAGCTGGGGAGAGTTGGGCTGGAGGTTTCCATGGTTTCCTAGTGGTTGCTACGGAAAAGGATCTCTCTGCCTCTAGGTCTTGGTGACTTTCTTTTTGCCCTGTCCTAGGCACCGGAGCCCAGCAGAACATAATGCTCGTTGTTTCCCAGCCCGCTACAATGGTCAGGGTGTAATTTGTGACTCCTGTCACGGCTGGGCTGGGCGCCTGCCACTCTTTTTCTTTGCTCTTTTTTTCTAAGGCCTCTTTGAAGACCGAGACCAAAGAGCCTTCAGGCAGCCGTCTGTGTGTTTGCTGCGCTCCCTGCCCCCTCACTCATGCTCACTTCAACGATTTATTTCATGCACTTTACATAGCAAGAAGCTGCAGCAGCAGCTGTGTCCGTGAATCCTTACCAGGCAGCCCTCAGTGTATTTCTGACCTGTGCATTGTCCCAGGCACAGCTAAATGAATCTCTGCTGGAGGAAGGGACTTTACAGCTTAGTGCCAAAGGTTGGGCGAGTGGGAATATCAGCAAGACCCTCAGTGAGCTGCTGGATCCTGGAATGACAGAATAAAGCTCTGTTCCCACCAGCGCTGGGGGGGTGTGTGTGGATTCAGCGCTGTCTCTTTGTTGCCGTCAGCTGGGACTGCGTGTCCGTACGGCACCCGGTGATCTTTATTTACGGGATGAAGTTTGGACCTGCACCTGCAGCCCGGGAGCGGTTAAAACACGTCTGGGCCCAGCGCTGCTCTCGGACAATCCGGATCGGGGCTGTCGGGCTCGTTTCCACCGGTGCCGCTCCGGATCGGGGCGATAAAGGAGCTGCCCGGGACCGCGTGTCCTGGCTGGGAGCTGAGGTGGGTTCTGCAGAGGCTTCCAGCTGCACGCAGCACCGGGCAGCATTCGGTCCCTCGGAGCATCACAGGATTGGGCACAAGTTTACTTTCGCATATGGGATCAAAGCTTAAAATATCAGCTGGCCTTTCTCTCACTCCTGACTTTCCTAAAGCATCTGAACAATTTCTTCTTGAACTCTGGCAAAATCAATCAATCTGACACTTAAATTGTACGTGAATTTGGTAAATAAAGACAGGTTACACAATGCCACATGGAATGATTTTTTTTTCTTTTAAACTTTTTCAACTACTTAGGACAAAAAAAACCGTTACAATGCTTGACTTTTCATTTAGTTACATAAATAATTTTTTTTTATAAATATCTCTTTATAAACAATATATAAATAGCTTTACAACATAAATACATTTATGCATGACATGAATTTACAAACAGCAACGTTATACAGCTGGCTTCATCAGTCTCTTGGAAAAGCACTGTCCCTTGTCTCGGTGAGTGTTTGTATATATAATATATATAAGATAGAGAGCGCTTTTTAAAAAAATAACAAAACCAAAACAGCTGGTGCCATGACTCCTCGTACCAAAAAAAACAACACAGCCACATCTTTTGTCCGCTCCGGGAGGGGGGTCTCTGCTCTTCTAGGCGTTGCCTGGGGGATGGCCCTGTCTGGCCATGGTAGGAGAAAATGGACTACGGCTTCCAAGCCCTGCAAGGAAGGAGAACAAAGTGTCTGTTAGCACTTGCCATGCAGCAGCCCGTACTCATCCCAAGCTGAAACCCCTGCAAGAATACTCCTGGCACGGGGCCTGGTCAACAGGAGCCTTCTCTGAGCTTTGTGCTCTGGCTGAAGCAAGGAAGAAGCTCACCCTTTGCTTTCTGGCTGTTTGGTATTTAGGGAGGAGGGATGGGAGCTGCTCTTCCTGGGGCTGGGAGAAAGTTTCTTTGTCCTCCAATGAGAATTTAACAAGAGGAGGGTTGTGAGCTGGTGGTGCAGCACATGAGCACCTCGGAGCCCTGAGCTGGGCTGTTCCTTGGGAATGCCAGATTGCTGCCACATGAGGTAGCAGAGGAGCAGCACCCATCCCTCCAGGTAGGGCCATGGATGAGGGTTGGCATCCTGTGGGTGCCATTGGGCCCTGCTCTTCCCCTGGCAGGGCAGCAGGGTGTCTGCATCCTGTCCCTTTCATGCCCAGAGAAGTTACTGAAAGGCCAAGGCACATCCATGCCGTGGGAGGAAGAGTGAGTGGCTGGGGCTGCAGCCAGCAAGCGTTTCCCCAGCTGTGTGTTCATCTGCGTGTGACCTGCTGCAGTGACCAGGCCAGGGTGGTGCCTCACTGCTCCATCACCCTGGGGGAGAGCTGGCAGGGGAGGAGCTGCTGTGCTTCTCCAAACCTATCACTGCGGGGAGGGGATGCTTCTCTTGCCCATCGGCCCCCAAGCACAGTGGCTGTGGGAAGAACCTCTCACAGCTTCCCAGAACTTGCTCAGATGCAAAGCCTGAGTTAGGAAGGTGCTGCCCTTGGCTGTCACCGCAACTAGGAGACACCTGGGGAACTTGTGTATCGTTTTCCTCAAAAGAATTAGAGCGTGGCTGAGGGACGTGACTCTCGTTCTCCCACCGTGGGCACAGGGAGGGTACCCTTCCCTCCTGAGGCACGTCTGTGCGTCACCTGTGCCCACGAAGCAAAGGGTGCTCGGAGCAACCTGGGCTGCACCCAACCTGCCCCCGCAGCCTCCCTGCTCTGGTTCACACGGAGAAGGGAACCTGGCACAGGCTGCTGCGGCAGCGACCGACTGCGGCCGGGGTCCCTCGGGCAAGGCAGCCAGGCAGCTGGGAGGGGGTGTCGTAGGAAGGGTTAAACTAACTTTGGGGTCCTCCTCTTTACCCAGCAGCGACACCGGGATGGCAGAGGGCTCAGCTGGGTAACTAACCGCTCCCGGTGCCGCCCGGGGGCAGCTCCCTCCCCGCAGCATCCCCCGGCGCCCGCCCAGCGCGGCCCGGCCCGGCCCCACTCACCGCCAGAGGTCCCTCAGCAGCCGAGGCCGCTCATGGCGCCGATGCGGTCCAGCTTGAGGCCGAAGCAGCCCTTGCCCAGGCCCTTCTTGTGGAGGCCCTTGTGGCGGCGGCCCGGCGGGTCCTGCAGCAGCCGCGCCCAGCCCGCCCGCGGCCGCGTCTCGGTCCGCGCCTCCCGCGCCTCCCGCGGGCCCGACCCGCCGCCGGCGGTGCTGCCGCCGGTGCTTGTGCTGCTGCTGCTGGTGCTGCCGCTGCGCTCCTTCTCCCGCTCCTTCTCCCGCGCCGCCGCCGCCTCGGGCGGACCCGCTGCCGCTGCCGAGCCGCGGGAAGCCTGCGGAGGGGAGGAGAGGGTCAGAGCGCCGTCGCCCCCCAAGCAACACCCCCCGTCCGCCGCCCGCCTCCGGGCTGCGCTCAGGACAGTCCCCTCCGTATGATGAGGGTCCCTCCGTTAGGGACCGGCAGCGGGGTCGGTGTTTCCCCCCCTCCCCGCGATGCACGCCCGGGATTGGGGTCTGTGCAACTCCCCCCACTCTCCTGCCGGCCCCAGCAATGCAGTTCATCTCCCTGCGACTGTGCCCAGGGCACCCCCACCACCACCACATCCATGCTGCGCGCCCTGGGGCCAGAGCATCCCCTACCCCACACCATAGCGGTGCCTTCCACCCCTCCAGGCACTGCCCCAGCGACTGTGTGCCACCCTGCCATGCTCCTGGCTGGGGTCATTGCATCCCCCCTAAAGAAAAAGTCTCGTGGTGTTGCACCCCCAACTGCTGCCCCTTCTCCTCCCCAGTCTGAATGAGCCTTAAAGCTGGCAGAGGACTCAGGGACCCTTGATGGGTGCCAGCTTTCAGGCCCCTTTGGTCACTGCATGTATGTGTGTCCCTAGCTTTTAGGCCCCTTCAGATTATGGGGGGTATTCCTGCCCCTGTCCAGCTTTGGGGGGCTCACACTACCCTGAGCAGCCCCTCCTGTACCTCCCCACCTTGCAGAGTATCAGCAGCAGCAGGTAGGGAGATCAGGGCCCCCCTTTCCCACTGTCCCCCACTTAGTTAATGCTCTCTGGGTCCTCACACTCCTCTAGTCTGACCCACAATGGCACACCTGCTTCCTTACTGTCCTCCCCCAATCTCCCAGGCCCCCTGCCCCTCTCCCTGCCCAGGGCTGCTGCCCACCAAGCCCTGGGGTTGCTCACCCTCCTTCATCATTCTGTCCCCCCCCATCACCCTCTTTTCGGCAGCCTGCACCCCAGTTCCTTACAGGGACACCCCCAGTCCTGTCCCACCTCTGTCTAGGGGCACCCTTCACTCTGTGTGCCGTGTGTCCCCCCCCATCTCTGTGCCCGGCCCCCAGGGCAGTGCCACCCAGTGTCAGCGGCCTCCAGTGCATCCCGCCTCCTCAGCATCGCAGGACCCAGCTCCCCGGGACACCCCCGTTTGGGAAACCCCTTCCCGGGGCGGGACACACACACACACACACACACACACACACGCTCCCGGTGCCCCTGCCTGCCCGGTTTGGGCAGGGCTGCCGGGAGGGCTCTGGCCTCGCCCCCTGCCCGCTGTGCACCTGCTGCCCGCCCCGCTCCGGGTCTGCTCCCCTTCCCCTGCGCCTGGCACGGAGCGGGGCCCCGGGGTGACAGCGGGGAGCCGACCGCCGCCCTCCCCGGCCCCGATCCTCCAGGGTTACGGGGCACGGAGCGTCCCCCTCCCGCCCGGCTTCGGGGCTGGAGTCCCGGGGCCGCGCACGCCTGGGACAGGCTGGAGCAGCCGGAGCGTCCCGTAGTTCTCAACAAGCCCCTGAGGAAGGAGCACCCCGCTTCGGACTGACTCTGCCACCCCAGCGTCCCCCCCCGTCTTGCCCCCACCCCCCGCTGCGCCCTTGGGACCCTCTGCGGGCCGGGGAGAAGAGGAAGAGCCCGGGGGAGGGGTGGGGGTGCAGCTCCAGCCCTACCTTCTGTGGGAGCGGAGACGCCGGCTTCGCCTCCAGCCTGACGGAGAGCAGAGCGAGTACAAGTCCACCAGCCAGCAAGGGTGAGATCTGCATCCTGCGGGGCCGAGCGAGAGAGAGGGGCCGGGGGGGGCAGGGAGGGGGACAGCGGGGAGCCCAGGGGAGCCCCGGGGAGAGGCTGGGACGGACGGGAGTCAAAGTTCAGAGCGGAGCCCCGAGGTCCCTCCTGCCGCCCGCGAAGTGCCGAGCTAGTGAACTTGGGCTTTCTGCTTCATTCATTTTATAACCCAACCTGCTCGGTGATGTCATCTAAACAACCAGGTCCAACCCGGCCTCCACAATAGCAGGAATTTAAAGGGGGGGTATGTGTGTGTGGGGTGGGGGGGGTGTCCCTCTCCCCTGGCAGGAATAAATGACACATCAGCCCAAGGCAACCGGCTCGAGGAACTGGAGAGCAGAATGGGAAAGTGGGGGGCACTTGGCTTCATGCCCCCCACCAACCGTCCCCAGACCCCCCTGCAAGCTGTCTGCCCTCCCCCTGCACGGCTGCCCTACGGCCCCTGTGCCCCCTCCCCTTCCCCAGTGACTCCCCCATGGAAGAACATGGCCCAGCCTGGGGTGGCTGTTGCAGGCTGGGGGGCGGGGAGGCGGGGGCAGGGGGTCCCGGCAGGGGGTTAAGCACAAAAGCCAGGAATGAACACAAAAAGCACTTTCCCCCCCCCACATCCAGGATTAAATGAGAATCTGTCTGTCCCCCAACTTCTCTCCCAGGTCCCTACTTGGCAGGAGAGGGGGCACTGCCCTCCCTGGCAGGGGCGCTGGGGACACGGAGGATGCAGGAGGCAGTGGTGCTGATTGAGGGCACCTAGGTGGGTCCCTCAGCTTGGACCCCGAGGGGCTGTGCAGCCTGGCCTCCTCCAACCTGCTCCTGGAGGGTGCAGGAGAAGGATGTGATCCCAGGATTAACCGCAGCAGCTCTGAGGGGTTCTAGGGACATGGTGGGGGCTTCCTCCACCCTCACCCTTCCCCCTCAGCAGTGGGGAAGCCAGGTTTTGTGCCACTGCTGCTGGTGTGCCTGGCACCTGGCAGCTCTGAGACTTGGGTTGCTTTTTGCGGATGGAGTTGGGCACCCTCCCTGGCACCCCAGCTGGGGGGATGCTCTTACTGGGATCTGGCCAGAGGAAAGACACCCCCACTTTGCAGAAGCATGCAGGGCTGGGTTGCACCAGGCTGGATTTGCACCCCAAATCCCTTCCCCTGCACCAGGGAAAAGCTCTCTGCTCTTCCTCCTCTCCCTGGGGTCAGCTCCAGTCTGGTCTCTTCCTCTCTCTGGCTTCTTTTGTGGTCTTTCTGGGCTTTGCAGTTCCCCAAACCCCTGGGCAGCTGTCCCTGCCGGGGGGCCAGGGCTCTTTGGGGGTCCGTGGTTTCTCTGCTCGGGAGCAGGGAGATGTTTCCTCCTCGGCAGCCCAGGCTACTGGGCACGGGACACTTCAAAGGAGGTTGGCTTTTCAGCTCCATGAGAACGGGAGCTGGAAGCAGAAGGTCTCGGTGGTTTTTCCATCGTGCCTGCCAGGTGGAGACAACTTGGACTTTTTGGAGTGTAAAGCTGTGCTTGGGCATTTGTCTGCGTGCAGGCAGCGCGAGGCGATGGAGTCGGGATGAGAGCCGACCCCGAGCGCCAGGGAGCCGTGGGTGCAGGCGAGGAGCAGAGAGGGGCCCCTTCTCTTGGGGATTCAGCTCTTGGACCCCCAAAAGCATGCCTAAGGTGTGAGATCCAGCCTCTCCGTGGTGCAAGCAGAGGGGCCAGGGGGGCTCTGCAGCATGAGCCCCTTCAGCAGGGGAGCTGAGCCTCGGGTCTCTGCCATTTGGAGCTGTCAGGGTGTCCAAGGTCACCCACACAGGGTCCTATTGTCCCTGTCCCAGCTGCACTGGCTCCTGCCCTGATGCTGTGGGGCAGTGCTGCCCTGTGGCTTCTCCCGGGGCGGGGTACGGGTGTGTGTGGAGTGTGTGTGTGTGTACCTGGGAAGGAGATGGGGCAGCCAGCTGGGGGGAAATGTCACAGCGTGGGGAGGAAGGGCTGCCTTAGCTTGCCACCAGCCCTCCCCCCCTCTGCGGGACGTGGGTCTGGAGCTGATCGGAGCTTCTCCACCAGCCCTGGAGTGTTAGAGCATGGCCACAAATGCCACAACTTGGTCAGGTCTCAGCCAGAGCCTGCCCACAGGAGGCTCGTCCCGGCCCTCCGCTTCCCCCAGCATGGTTTTCATTAGCGTGTTTTCTTTGTCACACTGTGCAGAGCCTTGGGTTTGGGGTGTGTGTGGGGGGGTGTGTGTGTGTGCGTGTGCTTTATAAATCCAATTAGTCTTGTTATTCAAATTACCCTGAGCTCTCTGCTGAAAGTCGCTGGAGTCAGAGCCGGGCGCACACAAAGCCTTTCCCTTAACTCAAACCAGATCGGATCCACGGGTGGCAAAAACCTCAGAGAGGGGAGAAGGAGCAGGCAGGAAGGGGTTAAGAGCAGGAAACCCTTTTCCTTGGTGGGATGGGGGCCTGAAAGTTTTTAACCCTTGAAGGGATGTACCTGCCTTAGCCCCTCACATGGGCTGAGAACTGGCAGACTTGGGACTTGTGTGGCATGGAGGGGGCTGTGCTCACTGGGGGCTTCTCCTGAGGGCTGGATAGCAAAGGGGATCCTGCACCGTTGGGAAAGGAGGGATGGAGACCCATGGGATGGGCTGGAGTGGGTAATACCCCTCCCTGTCGCACTCAGGAGCCCAAGCAGAGCTGAGGGGGGAGGGAGGGGCTCTGGGGCTGGTGTCCCCCTGAAGAAGGCCAGTGTTGAACCAGGAGCTGTGGGGAGACATGTTTGGTGGGGGGGTGGCTTGGGATGTCCTAAGAAAAGCATGAAAAGCCATATTTGACTGCTCTTCACATCCCACCGTGTCCCCAGCACCCCCTCCCGTGGGACAGCAGAACAAGAGCTCTTCAGGGGTGCCCATATGGCAGCGGCAGCACTGGCTTCTCCAGCCGGGATTCGAGCCTGGCACCCCTTTGGGTCCTGCTGGGCCTCACCCAAAGCCAGGACACGTCCTGCCCTGTAGAAGGCCCTGCTGCCAGCGTGCTGCGGGGCTAAAAATGGGGCGACACTGCCAAGTCACACTGAAGTGGGGGTGACCCCTGAGAAGGGGGGGGCAGCTGGGTGGGTTGGGGTTATCAGTGTGCGGGGAGCAGGGAAGGGAGCGGAGCGGGTGCAAGAGGGCACACGCGTCCCCGTGCCCGAGGATGGAGAGGGATTCATCCGAGTGTGACCGGTGCCAGCATGATTTGGAGGGTGGGAGGAGATGGGTCATGGGGGTACGTGTGACAGCAGCACGGGGTGTCTGGGCCCCATCACAAGGAAGGCGTGAGTGATGCTGGAGGGTGAGGCTGGACCCTGCTGGGCAGCGCCGGCACCCCGGCTCCCTCAGCTAAGTCAGGAGCCAGGGTTCGGGCACCACTCAGAGGATGATAATGAGAAAGTTTCCAGGACAGAAATGTGGCTTCAGCCTGAAAAAAGCTGTGTCATGGCAGCAGTGAGCACCCAGCTGTCTGACCCCTTTTTCTTCCACTCGCTTTTCATCAGAGAGCGTGTTTCTCTATTGATTTGGGGAAATCACTGCCCAGATCTACATCTCTTCCGCTGCCGTGGGCCAGGAAGCTTTTCCAGAGTGATGGATAACCACAGTGTGAGGACTTCCAGATGACGCCATGCAGGGGCCAGTTGTCCCTTTGTGAAAGCAGACATCAGAAACCTGCGTACATACGATGGAGATGCCGGAGCAGCTGACGTTTTCCCACAACCAGTGACCAATCCAATGAGCTGTTGGTCAAGCACCATCCCAAAGCTCCTTGATGGCTTTGGAACAAGCCCCAACACACTGCTGATCTCTGCTCGTCCTGCCCACATTGCTCGATACCCCCTGGGGAATGGCCAGGGGTAGAAGGATGGGGGAGCCAATTCCCTGCCAGTGCAACCACCAAGTACCAGTCCCCAGGAACATGAGGTGTGCTGGTGTTTGCTGCTAAGGGTTTGAGGTGTTACAACAGGAGCTTTTACAGGTTTTACAGTATCTCTTTAGGGGTCTGGTGACTCCAGGCTCATCAAATGGGTTGGGATTTTTTAGGGGGGTTCAATTTTGTCTGGCATCCCGGCAGACATGGTGTGTTTTCTTCCCAGCAGCTTGCTTTGGGGTTTGCTGCTTTGCCTGGGCTCCCCGGGATGCTCCAGCCTCCTCCTGACTTTCTGGGTGTTTCTCTTCTCCGGGGCTGCACTGGGATGACTGTGCTCTGGGGCTGAGCTGCCTCATCGGGCTGGTGGGACTGTAAACACAACATCTCAGACTTCTGCTGAACGCTGAGAAAATGAAGCAATTCCAAGGCATGGGTGAGTCCGTGTTGTGTGTCAGTCCTCAGAGGGCACGAATTGCATCGCCTCCAGCTGCTGGCAGCCTTGGCTCCACAGCTGATGTAAGGGGTAGGTTGTTGGGGTTTTCCAAGCTAAATGCCACGGTCATCTTTGTCCTCCCTTCCTCAGAAGCCTTCTTCCCAGAAATGGGGCTCTGGCAACGCTTCACCTGCAGCCAGGAGGTCCCAATATTAGCTCAGACTCGCTGATTTTGGCACTTAGCATCCTGTTGGGAAGAGCTATTGCCTGGGGAGATGAAGGCCCGGAAAGGCCGAAGGAGAGGTGATTGAACCACACTGGTCCCCACAGGAAGCCGTGACTTGTCCGGATCCTGGGTGGGGATCCAGCAGGCCAGCAGCGACGGATCCCCAGCCTGTACCCAGGGGTGACCCCATCATAGTGCTGGGGCCGGATGCCACCGCTGCAGCACGTCACGCTGCACAGCCGCCCCGGGGAAGGTCTGTGCCCTAACGTGCTACGTGTGCATCCGGGCCAGGCGAGCAGGTCCTCACTAGCCCACAGCTCCAGCAGCAGTGCACGCCCCGGCTTGGCAGGAGCCTCTTCCGCCTGGCTTGGCTGGGTGAAGCCCTGTCGCCCACAGCAGATCCCTTGTGCCCCCACCCCAGCCCCAAGTGTCCCCCCCAGACTGTCTGAGCTGGTTTCTCAGGAACCCAACACCAGGCAGTGGGAAGTCCCTTTTGGCATCAGTTTTTTGGGAGCCTTTAGGCTTCTTGGGCCTTCCGGGAGCATCTTGGATGCAGGAAACCCCAGGAGAGTGCTGGGATACAGGGAGCCAAATCCGTGCTTGTCTCAGAGATGCTGGTGGTCAAGCCCTTGACCTCCTGATGGGAAGGTGATCCTGCTGAAGCCAACCTTGGGCTTTCTGCCCTCTTAGTGTTTAATTTTTAAAAATATTTTTGGAAGGGGGTCTGTCTGGCTCCCACAGGGAGGTTTGTGCTGTCACCAAGCTGAGCAGCACGGCGTTACTCCGGCCAGGGCGAGGGGACAGGGAGGGCAGGGGCACATTTTGGTGCTGCAGGTGGCAGGGCAGCCCTGTGGGGCAGATAACAGCCTGGCTGGGCCTCGGCCATGCCTGGGAACAGCCGGGGCCGTCGCTGCTGTGGCTGGGGAGCGCTGTCGGGGAGCGGGGCGTCACGGTGGCCCCACTGCCACCCCATGGGCAGCCGCTGTGGACGTGCGTGGTTCCACAGCCCTAACCTTTGCAACCAGACAGAATAACAATGCCGGCTGGCCGGGGGATGTATAATGGCCGGTGTTTGCTTGAGATACAAAGGCGCAGGCAGGGCTTTCACATGAGGTAATACTGATAAGTTACGCTCTCATTCACGGCTCTGCCTGCCAGCAGGCAGTGGCACCGGCCACTGCTCGCCTTCACCGAGCTGCCAGGATGTACCCGCTGGCCCCTTGGTCTCTGATGGAGCATCTGCCCCACCCGCCCTCAGCTTGCTCTCCCCACTCGGCTCACAGCTCCAGTGTCCCCACAGGGGCTCTTCAGAACCCATCCTGCACGTGTGAGGTGGGGGACAGGGTGGTAGTGACAGGGGCTGTGGGGTGAGTCCCTAACCCTGGGACTGCGGAGCAGCATGGTCTGTTAGTCCCTGCCTGCCTTGAAGGGGCCTTTTCCACCTCCCTGGGAGCATCAAGACGGGCTTGATCTCACTGCATGTCCCCTGCCCTGTGAGCCCTGTCCCCCTCCTGGGTCCCTGGACCTGCTGCTCAGTAGGTGCAGGGAAGGTCCCTGCCTGGATTTCCCAATGGGAGCCATGGAGCTGTGTCACATCATGTGCCCAGCACTGTGAGACCTCTGGGTTTTATCATCTGAAACCACTTTAAGCACCTTTGGCAGGCTCAGTCCTGCCACTGGCAGGGTGGGACAGTGCAGGGGACCCAAGGGCTGGGTTTTTAAAGAGATTTGGCTATTTATAACTGGAGGGGAAGAGACTTGAGGTTATCCAGAAGACAAATCCAGGAGACCCAGCTAAATCAGGAGCAAGGCACTAACCCTGCTGCTTCAATGTCCCACCCCATCACTCTTTCCCCCCACTGCCTCCTTCACCTCTTTCTTGGCTGTCTGTCCCTTTTTGCTGGACTCTGGTTCTCCCTTTGCTGGGCAGACACAGCCAAACCGGACCTCCCTCTGCCCAGGGGGAGCTGCCGGCGTTCCTCCAGGCACTGCCACATCTGAAGGGGATGGGAACCCATCAGTCCTGATCTTGGGTGGTGTGTTTCCCAACCAGAGGTATGGAGGGCTCAGGAGAAGACTGGAGAAGCTGAAGGACAGGTGGGGCAAGACCACATGTGTTGTGACACATTTAGCAGATGAGTATCTACCGTGGAGACAGATGTGTTTTTACCTTATTTATGGTAATAAATCTGTCTACCTCCTCCTACCCCCCCAGCATGGCTCATGTCCTCGGGTGAAGTGCCCAGACGGCTCCTGGCGACTGAGCAATGTCAAAGCCAGTGAGACTCTGGCCTAACTAGGGGTGCTGCTGCAATCGAGACACTTCCAAGGCAGCTCAGAGGCTCCAGGGCAAACCCATGGCTCCGCTCTGCCTTTGAGCTTATCCTGGTGCCACAGGGGTCTGGACAACAGCAGGGAGGCAGCACCCCACTGCCCTCCATCCCCCCAACCATGGCTTGCCACCTGCAATATTTGGTATCGGAGAGGTGACATTCAGTTGGTGGAGGAGATGTTTCCATCCACGGTGTCTGTTGGCACCGGGTGGGCTGCAGAAGCAGACAGGGTCGGCAGGGAAATTGAGGAATCACTCCACTCTCACCCAGGGTTCCCCTGGTTGAGTCATCTCCGGGTGGCTCCATCCCTTCGGCCAGTCACTCCTGATTAACACTGATGTAAACGAGCGCTGGGCGGGCCCTTGCTCCTTGCTGACTCCTACCACAAGTAGGGGAGCCAAAGCCTTTGTAAGTGGGGTGCTCCTGGCCAAGGAGCCACGCAGTGCTCTCGCCTTGGCCGAGGTGCTGTAACACGTTCCAGCCTCCAACATCGGGGAGCAGCTACCAGTTACTGCCTGGGGGCAGATGGTGAGATAATCCTGCTGTGTGAAAGCAAGCTGGGACACCAGGCTGGGCTTGCTGCTACAGGACCCCAGGAAATGAGAGCGTGGGGGAAAAACCTGCCCGTGGACCCGCTTCCTTTTACAAAGCCCATGAGTTGCCACGGAGGGTCACAGGAACAGCAGTGAAGTGACTGCTCCTTTCTGCTCTGCAGCCACAAGGATGGCGTGGATGGAAGGTGGAGCCAAAGGCAAGACTGAGGTTGTCCAGCCCTTCCCTGGAGGGATCGTGTTTGGTGAGATCCTGCGTGATCTCTTGTCTAGGCCAGTGATAGGGCAGAGCAAAAGGGGGCACAAATTCAGGCTCTACTCCACGGACCAGACCAGATTTCCAGATGCCCGGATGCTGCTGGGACAGGAAGGCTGAGAAATGCCCTATGAACCTGCTGGGGCTTGCAGCCCCTTGTGCAGCTGCAGGCAGCAGGCAAGGAGGGCAGAGGCATCAAGCCGTGGAGCTGTATCCCTCCTGCCATGCATGATATCACTGTGAAACCTCAGGCCCCAACACCAGCGGTGGCACTAACAGACACTGAATCCCTCCAGCTTCCTGCCCCCATCCTTTGTCTCCAGTGGAAGGAACCGGGCACACTGAAGCTGCTGCAGCTGGTGGCACCACCTGGTGCAGGAGGGACCCTGGCCAAGACACGGGCTCGGCTTCATCCCCAGAGAGGTGTAGAACAGCAGAGACATGGCATGACTCAGCAGCACAGTGAAGAGCTGCTGCTCCCACCTGGCTGGCACAGGGAGGGGGATAGGTGGGTTTGGGGGGTCCTGGGTCCCCACTTCCCCATTTCCTGCTCTTTCAGGCCCTGCACAACTGGGGACGTGCCACCACTGTGCCTTAGCAGAGTGAATACCAACTGCCTTGCTTTGGCAGCAGCTGGGGAACAGGAGGAAGCTGGGGTGATGCACCCTTACCCCAAAGGGGTGATCCCACGTGGCTCTGCTCCCCGCAGGGCCAGGGCCAGTGGAAATGTCATCCACCCCTCCATCCTTGGGGCTGGAGGGGGATCAGCTGCTGCACAACTGGTGCCTCTGCTCACACAGGGGAGGGCTGCTCCCTTCCTCGCCATCTGGGCTGTGTGGTGGCTGCATGGCTGGTGTGGGGCACAGCTGCCTCGCTCCCCTCATTGAGGTGGCCAGAGCTGCCAGGGTGGGGGCAGCTGATGAGCTGGCAGCATCGCTGGCAGATCACAGGCAGCACCTCTTGGCTCTGCGTGGTCTGTGTGAACGAGACGCTGCCTTTGCCAGTGGCATCCCAGCGCTGGGGGAGATGTGACTGTCCTTGCACAGGCAGGTCTGTGTGTGCTGTCCTTGGTCTCGTGGAAGAAGCCTGGTGCTTTCTCAGGGAAGCTCCCTCAACCAATCCGAGGGCCAGAGCTGGAGTGGTTTGTGCCTGCCATGGGGCACTTCACCTTCAGCACCTCTGTCTCAGATGGCTCACCACAGCTTTGTGGAGGCTCAGCAGCACTGGCTGGGCCAGTTTGTGTCTGGGAGGGGCTGGCAGCCATGGGTGATGCTGCACACTCAGCAGATGTGGCACCATGGTCTTTGGAGACTTTCTTCACTGTCGGGATGTGGAACAGGCTGTGCAGAAAGGTGGTTGAGTGCCCAACCCTGGATGTGTTTAAAAGACAGGTAGATGAGGTACTTAGGGATATGGTTTAGTAGAGAACAGGAACGGTTGGACTCAATGATCTTAAAGGTCTTTTCCAACCTTGTGATCCTGTAATTCTGTGACTGATTCCAGACACTGTGGACACCGACCTGCCGCATGAGGGATAAGGAACAAGCACCACAGGGCAGTGTCATCCCCATCCTAAGCGAAAGGCAGCGGGGACAGCTTGCTCAGCCTCGTGCTCCTACTGAAGACTGGACAGAGCCTTTCCCCACCAAAGCCACGCTTGGAGACACCAGCTCAGGTCCCTCTGGACCCGTCCTCACGGCTCCCAGGGGCTGCCGCAGGCAGACAGCTCAAATGGGCTTGACTAGGGAACCTGCTCTGGCAGGGGGGTTGGACCCCATGTGCTCTTGGGGCTCCTTCCAACCCTCCGGTTCTGTGAGTCCGTGAGTGGGGGTGCTGTGAGCTCAGGCGATTGCTGGCCGCTTTGCCTTCTGGCCGGAGTTCCCTGACAAACCCAGCCCGAGTCTGCAGGTAACGCTCCGGGCCAGCCAGCCGCGGGATCGGACTCTGCCCTGCAGCCCCGCGGGACAGCTGCCGCCACAGGCAGCGAGCGGAGCCCGGCCACCCCCCTCCGCCGCAGCCCGTTCCCGGGCCGCTGCCGCTACGGGCTGCCCCCGGGCTGCCAGCCCGCCCGTGTCGCTAGAGGCCGCCCGGAGGTCCCTGCCCCGGCCCCCGCCCCGGCCCGGGAGGTGTCAGGGAGAGGAGCGAGCGCTTCGCGCATGAGGCTTTCTGGGCCCCGCCGCGGCTCGTAGGCCGCCTCTGACCCGGAAGTGCACGGTGGGGGCGTCGGGGCATTTAAACGGCGCGTGAGCGGCGCGGTGGGGGGAGCGGTCGGGTCGGTGAGTGACGGGGCCGGGCAGGGTCGGAGCCTCCTCGGCGGGCCCGGGCGACGCGTGCGGGGGGAGGGAGGGACTCCCCGCTCGGTCCCGGCGGCGCTCAGGCCCTGTCAGCCTCGCGGCGCTGCCGCGGCGGGGCCCGGGCCCGGCGGTTTGCTGTCTCGCCCCGGGCCGAGGGAGGGCTCGTCCGGCGGGCGCGGCTCCGTCCGGCGCCGGAGAGGGGCTGTGGCAGCCCCGGCTGCTCTCCCGAGGGGGTCGGGGGCGCGCCGGGAGAGAGCGTTGGCGCCTGGCACGTGAGGCGGCGGGCGAGGGGCTGCCCCTGGTCCCGAGGGTGCCGGGGAGGGGGGAGGCCCCACGGCCCCACTCCCGGTTGAGCTCCGGGCGCTGGAGCAGGTCCTGCCCCGTGCTGGCCGCTGCGCTTGGGCTTCCGTGGGCGGCGTGGTGGCGGGCGGGAGGTGAAGGCCGGTGCTGCTGGGTGGAAATAGCCGGGCCGGCTTTCATCCTGCGCCCAGCCGAGCGAGCGCCTTCCCTCCGTGCTGCCTGCCTGGCGTTTCCCTCGCCCGGCCGGCGGGAAGGCAGGGCGGGCCATACCTGGTACCCGCCTTTACCCTCCCCCCTCCCCCCCAGCGCTGCTCTCCGGATCTCGAGGGGACGGCGATTCCACGTAACGATGGAAATGTAATGCGTGGAGGCTTGTAACTCCTTCATTCTCCTGTGTCTGTGCCCCGGTAGCTAACTGGTGACGTGATTAAAGCTGTCGGGATCACAGCGGAGGTGAGGTGTGAATGCCTGTCCTTTGCTTGTCTGTAAAGATGGTAAATGGCAGCGTCCCGGATCCGGTGTTTGGAGAGCAGGCTCGCTGGCTTTTATAAATGTTATCTGCTTCCATTCACTTGGCAGCGGGGGGAGGTGACGTTGAGAGGAAGCTCTCGCTGTAGACCTACCCGCAGGAGGGTTTTGTAACAGGTCAGTCTATTAGAAAAGTTCAGCCATTGGCCAGCACCAATGGAAAATCTTAGGAGCAAGAATCACAAACCACACAAAGATTTTTTTTTTCCCCCCCTATTTATTCAGGGATTTTTAATTTTTGCTTTGTATTGTGCAGCCTGCTCACGTCTGTGCTCAGTTACTTAAGTAAATCTCGCTGCAACATGTGCTGTTTCTCTGGAAAGGTCAGAGCAGACATGCTGAGGAGGGGTCGGTGCTGCAGTCCTTGCTCCCTGCTGGATGATGCCCTGTTCCCAGCGGTGTGTGTGCAGAGGAAAGGAGGTTGCCTGGGTGCTTATCCTCTGTGCAGCTGCAGGAGAAGGGAGAAGAGGGCTGGGTAAGGGTGAAGAAAAATGCCAGGCATGGGGAAAGTCTCTTCTGCTGAGCTCTGTGTTCTGTGTTGCCAGCACCTTTGCGCTTGGAGAGGTGAAGAGAGAGTTTTAATGGTCAGTAGGCTTTGGTTTAGCTTAGAGACCAATGTCCCTTGGTTTTGGTGTAGCAGATATCAGTGTGACCCCTGAAGCTCTTGATGTATGAGCTGGGGTGAAATTCAGCTGCTCAGCTTCAAACATATCTTGAAGAAAAAAGAGGTGGGTTTTAGGAAAACCCCCAGAAGGCAGCAGTTGGCTCCCTTATAGGTATATTTTTATTTTCCTCTTTGATGCTAGCTACAGCAAAAATCATTGCTGTGTCCTGTCCATACCTATACTGTACTCTAATGGTACCTCAGGACAATTTACGAGACTACTTAGCTCTAAAACCTTAAGAGCTTGAGCAGCTGAAGCAGGATGGAAAGATGCTTGATCTATGTAAGCTCCACACTCATGTCACAAAGGGGTAGGCACAAGACTGTCTACAGAGACTGGCGCTGGGTGAAGTGGCAGCCGGCGTGTCGCAGTTGCAAAGAACCATGAGCTCTTGCAAGCCAGTTAGTTGTGCTAGGGGGGTTTACTGTGTGTTGGTCACACTGGAAGTGGGTTTATGGGCAGATAGACAAGCTGAAATAGTTTTTGTGTTTGAGGCAAATGACCTATATAATCCAGGTGTATCAGTCGCTGTGCGAGGGAGGTAGCAGGCAGTGTGTGCTTTTTATGGCAATGTTCAAGTGCTTCAGTAGGGATGCAGTTATTTTTGAAGACTCTAGGCTGAGTGTAACGTGGTTTCACTTCTGATGATGGCCAAACTCATGCATCTGATACAGTCTGTCAGTTATGGCCTTAATTTGCCTGACTTTTCCAAAGGCAAGGAGGAGCAAGTTAAAGGAGTCCCTTCCGTGTGAGGTGTCAGCATCGGTGTTGGAGGGGGGAAGAGTAATCCTTGCTTTGGGTGGTGTATGGGCAGGCACAGCTCACGGGCTGTGGTCACTGGCAGGGATTTGGTGCGGGGCAGTTGAGCACATCATGACACCCCTTTGCCCAACCCGAGTCTCTGGAAAGGTCAACATGTTCTCATTCAGTGCATTTTGTGTCTTTTAGTGTAATCACTTACTTGACATTTTGTTTTAAGAAAATAACCCTTTTTTTCCCCCCTCCCCGTGTCTGTTTGTAACTCCCTGAAGTCTGTGCCTTTCACTGGCGATGGATCAGCTGGGGTATGCGAGAAGCCCTGCTGCTGCCCATGGTGCCCGAGAGGGGTCGAGCAAGCCCGCGGCTCCCCAGAAGAACGCGTACACCAGCCTGGTACAAAAGCACCACAGCGGCCGGTTCCGCTCCTATCTGAATCACATTGCCCAGAAGATGCAGCTGGAAGATGGCACCTACAACGACCTCAGCCTGGATCTGGACCCACCCCTGAGGAGAGGCCTGGCGAAGGACAACGCGGCCAGGAACGGGTTGAATGTGCGCAGCTATTCACCGGGCAGAGCATCGTACCTGGATCAGCCCGTGCCTGGGGGATTTGAGAATGACAAAGCCCAAACCTCTCTGAACAGGTGTCCTCATAAAAAAAATGCCATTGCTAGTCCAGAGAGAGACTTGGAGGTGGAGGAAGATTATTACGTACATCAGCGTGGAGCTGCAGCTGACTTGTTAAATACGAGCGATGCCCTGGGTGGGAGAGTATCAAACAGCCTGAGGTACCGTGCAGCTCTGCAGAAGTCTTCTGGTTCTGATGAGAAGGACGAGGAGGACACGTGGAGGAAGAAACATAAGAAACAAGGCAGGTGTCCTGCCAACACAGACGCAGCAGCTGGACACTTGTTGACTGAGCAGTTCAGTGAGGATGTGCTGGCAATTAATGCCAGGAAAAACAGTCACTTGTCTCCAGGTCAAGTCCAAGGTGAGTTCACACTAATGAGTTGTTTGGTCCATTTACTGCAATTACTGTGGAATTGGATGTGGTGTCTTAGTCACGAGTGAGTTAATGTGAACCAGTTCTACTCTGTCTGACTTAGTCAGCCCTTAGTTACCTGTGGGTGGCTTTGTCCTGGTTAGCAAGTAAGCCATCCAGCATGTGCACATGGCTTCACATGGAGCCAGCGTGGTGCTGGCAGAACGCGATCCCCTGGCCTGGGCCCTGTGAATGTGGCTGTGCTGCTTCCAGCATCGGCTCAAGACTGAGAACGCCTAATTTCTGTGGCGTAGAGTCCAAATTAAGACATCTGGATCTGAGCTGACTCAGAGCAGAGTCATGCTTTCCTCTGTGTTGCCTCCTCTCTTTGGATCTGGAGGGCCTTTGCGGAGGGTCCAAGCCCATGTGACGCTCAGGGCCTAAGATGCCTGTGTGATATTTAATTCCCAGTTCAGTCTGGACTCCAGTAAATTCTACTGTTAGTAACAGAGACCACATCTTGCAGCACTAAAGCGAGCGTGCCTCTTAAATGCGATGTTTGAGGCAAAAAGCCTGCTTATGGAGATAAATAAAATTCATGACACCTCCACCCTCCCTCCCTGCATCAGCCATCAACAAGCACCCAAAGCAAGGCGGTTTGAATCTCGCAGTGTAATGCGTTAAAACTTCCTCTGAGTGTTATTTATGGTGAAATACTTGGAGAGCCTGAACTTACGAGCTACTACTGGAGGAGCTCATAAATGTCACTGTGTAAAAATGCTCCGTAACAAGTAGGAAAGAGATTGATTTCTCAGCTGGGTAAGGTGGGCCTGAGGCCTATCACAACTTTTGGATTGGAAATCAAGTAAATGTTTAACTAAATCAGTCTTGCAAAACTCTGCTCTGTCACTCCAGAGTGGCGAGTAATGTGCTTTTTATGGGGGTTTGTGGTATTTTTGAAGCTGTGACAGTAGATTATGTGCTAAAGTTGGTAAACTTTCATGAATTTTTACAAGACAGATCAGAATTGGAGATTTAACAGAAGCAGATTATATTAAAATTTGATGAGCTCGATAAATACGGGAGGGTTCTCTTTTGCATTCCTCACTGTAACGCTGTGACTTTGCTGCCTTTCACCCTTCAGCTTTTGGAGAGCAGGGAAAAGCAGCTGACAAGGATGGAGAGTCTAGAAGGCTTACGGTGTGCATTGGTGCCTGCAGGGCTATTAGTCTAAAGTAAAAACACCTGTCTTTCAAAAGTGAGCACCCATAGCTCCCTCCTGTTCTCGCTGGGAGTGGGGTGGCACGAACCCTTTGAAAACTAATTGGTTGTTAAACATAAAGACCGAGAGCAGAGGATGCTGATCCTTGTGTTTGACCTGCCAGGTGGAAAACTCACACTGTGGGGCAAATTATTGAAAGTTATTTGGTTAACAGGGACACCCTTCCTCCTGTTTCCCCCTCCATACCTTCCCAGCCACCCTCCTGTGTTGCTGAGACTGGTTACACTCCAGAACACTTGCAGGGGTATGAAAACAGTTTCTTGGGGAGGAAAGAATTAGGAAAAATAAGAGTCAGATAAATGTCTTTCCTGCTGTTTAGTTTGAGTGCATTTTAGTGCTCTTGTTTAAGTGAACTGAAGATTTTACAGGCTGCAAGTGCTTAGCTATAAGAACTTGCACATCACAGTACCAGATTAGTATTTTCTCACTTCAAAGCTTGTCTTTCTCTCTTGATGCTGATATAAGTCATATTACTTTGCATAGGCAGGTGTCTGGTTTGATCAGTTTAAATCAAGGCCTGTGAAACTGCGATGGCAAGAATGGCTTCTGTCATAGCGGTGTGGCATATCATCTTTTCAGTAGTGACATTTTCTCACAAATTAACTCTCTTCAGGCTGTTGTAGGCTTTCCAAAAGGCTCTTTGAGCTAATCTGAAAGCCAAGCATCTCTCTTTATATCACCTCATTTAATTCTTCTCTTCTTAACAGCTCTTCAGCTCAGGCTTAGCCAGGACCAGGTTTGCAGTGACCCTAAAACTGACAGTCCTAAGGGCAGAGAAAGACCTTTTGAGTGTCCTGGGGCAGTGGTCCTTGTTAATGTCCTTCCAGAGGTGCAGCAGTTCCTGTGTCCTTGGGGGACAGCAGAGTGGTTCAGGGAGCCCCAAGCAGGTGTCACTAACCCTGATGATGTGTTGCTGTCCATGGAGAACACTGAGCATTGCCTTTGACATGCTGTGCTATAAGGCCCCAAGAGGAGGCTTGCAGGATAGAAATAGCTTCATAGCAGATAGTTAGGAGACTGCCCACGGCAGTCTCTTCTGGTCTTCTGTAGAGTCACTGCTTGTCCTAAGTGTTGGTCTCCCTCAGTGACTCACCCAGCTCTTTGCAGTTGAGAACTGCTGTGCCTCCTCTGAAAGGTGTGACACAGCCATGGAACTGCACAGTGGATTCACTCTACTGCATCGTCAGTCTTGGATTTGGGAAGACAAATCTGTGCAAACTCTGCTCAGAGAATTGCCATAAAGCCTCCAGTTCTGAAGGTCCTTCTCAAGCAAACCCTGGTAAATCCAAAAATAATCCTAAAATGCCACTTCAAATTGTGGTGCTTATAGTTTTTCATCTCATACAATTTCCGTGCTGGTAATTTTCCCTAAATCTCCAATCCCCCAGGTTCTTTGGATGCTGAGGTTTGGTTGAACTTCCTTAGAAGAAAGTCTTTTATCAAGTCCTCTGGGTTGGTTTCTGGTTTTGATCAAAGGCTCTAAGGGCTTTCCCACTTCAATCCAGAGTTAGTCATCAAAATCTCTTTTCTGACAAACATCTCTGACTGATGTTTGTCATAAAAGGGCTTAAACCCCCCTTTTTCTTGAGAAGCACCGACTCTCTGCAGCATCTGTCTGTCACATGCTAGTGGTTGAGATTTGCATGGCTGCAAAGTGGAACTTCATCTTAAATATCAGTGATGCATTGCTTTCAGTGAGTAGCTTAGACCAAGCTGTGTGTTTTATTGGGCACAGCAAAGTTTAGGTTGCTTTTTGAGTATGTGCACTTCTCAGCCTGTTTTTGAGGGAATGTTGCTGTTTCATAGCACGTTCCTGAATCGGCTGGAAAGCTTAAACACCAGAGGTGGAGTGCAGCATGGTCTTTGGGAATATCATCTCCTAGTCATGCTTGGTTTTAGAGGATCTCAGGAGCTAGAGTACCTTGGAGTGAGGTGATACTGGAAGCTTGGGTGGAGCAGGGTGCTTGTGAAGGCTGATTGCTATGAAACAGGTTCAGCTTTTGCAGGGCTGGGTATACAGTCTTGGTCTGTGTCTGAAGACAACCTCCTTAGGAAAAACACCAGCACCAGCTTCATTAGGTAGCCTCCTGAGGCTCTTCTCACTGAAAGCTTCACAGGTTTATGGTGTGATGGGGAGGTATCTTGCCCATCTGTCAGGGTCAGCATGCCCCCTGAGCAGAAACAGACAACTCCTGAGTAATAACATGCCTCATCTATAAAGTGGTATAAGATTTCCACGGCCCTTTCTGATTTATCTGTCTGACACTTGGCATTTATTTGCCCAGCCTGTGATACTTGACCGACTTGGGCAGCTTCCACAGAGGAGGGTTCCAAGCAAGCAGGCAGGTGTTCAGCATCGTAGCTTTAAAAACAATTGTTGCTGTTGGATGGCTGGCTTCTGGCCACAACCCTGACATTTAAAAGGGTTGGAACAGGTAAAAGGATTGTCCTGGAGTGGCTTTGCAAGCTCAATGGATATAGCTGGTCAAGAGATACCGGCAAAATGGCTAAATCTTGAGGGTTTTGTCTTGCTGTTGTACACTGCAGGGAATTTTGTCTGTGTTTCTCTGGGAGAGCTTTGGAGGAAGAACCACACCTTGTGCTTTCACCTTCTTGTAAGGCAAATTTAAGATAATGCTGCTTTTTAGTGGTGAGTCTTCCAGTTCTTGTGTGGTGGAATTCAGTGCTGAAGAATGTTGTTATCTCCCTATCTGGCACTGGTAGATAGGAGCCAGCGATCTAGGAAAGGCCACAGCACCAGCTCAATAAATGGAGAATGTTGGTTGCTGTGGAAATCTTTAAAATGTATCTAATCTTGCCAGGTCCAATGTAACGTTCCTTAGATGACGTTAATCACAGTAATAAGATACGGGAGAGGCGGAAAAACTAGATTTACTGTATAGCTCCATCTGAGAAACCCCATGAAAAATAGAAGGCTCCTTCCTCTAACGGTTCAGCAACGTCATCAGAAACATAAATTTCTCCCTTACTTTTGACAGAAAAAAATGTTGCATTCCTCAATCTTGTGCAACTCATGTTTTTGGCTAGCATCAGCTATAGTATGTGAGTTAATATCTGATGTATCCTCTCTTGGGGAGATGAGATCCTGCCCTTGTGAGCACTGGTTTTTTTCTGTTTGTGATCTAATAACTGTCTTCCATGCCCTTTACTGGAGCCCCGAGCATGCCAGGTTGCAGTGGGACTGAATTCTGTAGCAGAAGCCTTGCATTTGGCAGCAAAGCTTTAATTGCTGTGAAGTAGCTCCCTTCACCTACTAGTGCTGATGTGAAAGTGTTCATCAGTGGAAAAGCTTTTTGCTGTTAACCTGTTGGGTGTTTTTTTTTCCCAGTTGTTTGTGTTTAACCTGTTTTTTCTTCTGTTTAGCTCCACTCTGTGAAGTTAGGTCCCCATTACGTAGCTGTCCTGATTCTGGCCAGGCCAGAGTTAACCTCCCCAAGCAGCCAGTGCAGAGGAGCTGAGTTAGCCCGGGCTGCTTTCCTCACCACCTCACTGGGTGCTTTCAGAGCAGTCAGAGTTCAGGGGTTTGGTGGGGTGTTGGGTTGGTCCTCATGTTGTATAGCACTCTCTGAATCCTTGGGTTGGTGAGGTCCTCTGTGTTATCACTGGGTGTGAGTGTAATTGGCTGTTATTGTTTTATTTTCATGGTACTTTTGTCAGTAAACTGTCATCCCAGCCCACGAAGGCTCTGTCTTTCTCCTCTGGGAGTGAGCGGTGTGCGATGCTCAGCTACTGCTTGGGGTTGAACCACTACAGTAGCTCAGGTACCTGTGCCTGTCAGTTTTCTGGTCCTAGGAAAATAATAGGCTAATACAGAATTGAATGAATTTTAATTTAGTCTTAAAACTTTTCTTTAATGTGACTTGTCAGATTATGCACCTAAGGACCTGTTGAGCTCCCTCAGTGTCAGTTCCTTGTGAGATCAGGGATTTGATAAAGGTGTGAGTATGGGTATGTTTGCACAGTAAAATCACAGGAGAATGGTTTAAAAGCTGTTTAGGTGAACTAATTAAATGCAGCAATAAACTGAGAATTGTTACCAACAGGTTTGTCTGGTTCCTGCGGTGTCATGTCCTGCCCCATCCTCTTTAATGCTTTTGTCAGTCACCAGGAAGAAAACATACAAGTAGGATTGAGACTTCTGTTTGGATGACTTGGAGAGTGCAGGGAGTATTAAATAATGGGGGCAGTTACTGGCAGCTGTCCGGATTGCTGGGTGGACTGGGAGCAGGCAAAACATACTCCATGTATTGGGTCAGCGTAGAGCTGCTTCAGCAGTGTGAGGAGCCCAGTGTGGGAAGCAACAGCTTGGAAAAAAGTTTTGAGCTTTTGATGGATTAATCAGCTGAACTTCCCCCTTCTGTGAAATGTGGCCAAAAGGGTAATGTATGAGCATGGGAATTGGAAGATGGAGTATGGACTGCGTGTGTCTGGCACGGCAGCAGCAGCAGCTTCTGGAGTATTGTATCCTGTGGTGGTGCCCTCTGTTCGGGGCGGATGGTGATGAATTGATGAATGCACAGAGGACAGCCAGAAGAAAGATTAAAATGCTGGGATCATGAGTGAATGATTTGAGGAACCCTGCTTTACTTATCAAAGAGATGCTTGGGGGAAGGGAGCTTTCAGTAAATTGCCTACATGGGGAACAGATGTTCAATAATAGGCTACTCAGTTGAGCAGATTATGATATAACACATTTGAGGCTAAACAAATCCAGGCTTGAAATGCAGCACGATTTAGCAGTAAGGGTAAATGACTGCTGGAACAGCTTTACCAAGGTTTGTGGTATCTAGGCTCACTGGCACATTTAAAAGCCCTGATAATAAATTCTACCCCCAAAATATGCTGAAAAAGCCCTCTATTCTATGCTGTCCATGAGGTCTGCCAGCACCCACCACCTGATCAACTTTGGCTTGTTGTTCAGATAATTTCTAAAGCATCTTCACCATTGGTACCAAGGTAGGTGGGACAGATGCTTTGCAGCTGGCTTGAGTGCCTAATTGCAGTTCTTCTCCAGGCCGTGGCTGCTGCAGGGCTTTCACTGCTGTCCCACTCCAGCCTCCACTACTGTCCTATGTGCTGGTGTCCATCTCTTGCCTTCCCACCTCAAGCCCCCTGCTAACTAGCTCCATGAAATGCTGTGGGCTGCATATCCCTAACTCCCTCTTGTGGGGAAATCTGAGTTATGGAGAGTCAAAATTCAGCTGGGATGGGATGGAAAACAAAATGTTGGGATCTAATGCATAAAATAATGCCTTCTATAACAAATTAAAATTTCCAGGGTGCTGAAGGAAAATGTCAGTGCTAGCAGCTGCAGCCCACAGCTGTATGGGGCAGGTCATGCCTTGGAGAGCATTTTAGGCTCTCTACAGACACAAGCCTGTAGCAATAATGCGTTTTTGTTCAGTTTGTAAGTTTTTAGGCATTTTTCTTCCCGCCCTATGGTACCAAGGGCTGTGAATTATGTACCTGCTCCACTGAATGGGTGGTATGGGGAACAGTTCATCAGCAAGTTGTTTTATCGTGCAGCGCATTTGGTAACCTCGGGATATATATGAACCTGAAAGCAGTTCTTTCATTTCTTTAGCTGTTAATGTCTTCTAGTACATTAGCACCTCCTGTCAGGTATTTTTCCTTTCAAAGTCTCTTGACTTACTCTGATCTTCAAGCAACTTGCTTCCCTGAAACTACTGAAGCCCAAAGAAATCAAAGAGGGAACTTCAGGGATATTACGTTTTTAAAATGTCTTTCTTGAAGCCTTGAAGAAGGCGTAGTTACTGGATAAGACAAAGAGCAAAAGGTATTGTGGAAGATGGTTTGGGAGGATGAAAGGATGTGGGGGCAGTGGAAGCAGCCCTGACCCACATCCCACAGGAGTGGAAGCCTGGAGGAGTGCAGTCATCAGGCGGAGTAGGTGGTTAGGAGGTCAGGAGCAGGGTGGAGCAGGTTCACAGAGAGTCCTGAAAACCAAAAGAGCTGTATCCCCTCCCTGACAACGCCGCTGCGCTGCTGCACGCAGCTGGAGCAGAGTAACTATTTTGATAAACTTTTAGTCTATTGCTACTAAATGAGTTTCGTCACCAGCCCTTAGTTGGGAGCCTGGAATGGTGTCTTTGGCTCTTGCGCTCATGTAGTATTCCTACAACGCAAACCCTGCTGAGGAGCTGAATAAAACTGTAATTACTGTCTGAGTTCCTGAAGTCCAAATCCTGCAAGCATCAGGATGCTTGGAAGCGTTTTGGAAGAGGAGCTGTGGTGTTGTGGGCGCGTGATCCTGGCGGTGGGGAGCGGTTTCCACAGCATTGTTTTCCCCAGCAGAAAGAATCCATTGTGCGTTTCTCTTCATCTCAGGATTTGAAAGCACAGGCGCTTTCAGGAAGCCAGCGCCAGCAAGAACATTTTCATTTTCTCTAGTTCCATGCTGAAATCAAGGGGCATGCAGAGTTTTAAATAAATACCTGCAGCTTAAAGCAGGAGAGCAGTGGCAATGTGTGCTTCCCACCTCATTTTCCTGGGTCTGGAAACAGGCATCTGCCTCTGCTCCTGACTCTCCTGAGTATCCATGGACGTGCCACTTCACCTTTTTGCTACCTCCATCTCTAGGAGTGTTTCTACCTCAGCGGCTCGTTGTAGGAATGCTCAATGTCTGAAGCTTTTTACAACCAACTACAGTGGCATGGTCACCTCCAAAAGCAGCTTGTGGTGCTGTGAAGCCCCTCACAAGCCGTGCCAGCCCATATTTCCCCATCCAGGAGTCACCAGCTGAGGGGCTGCCTGCCTTTCTGCAGCTAGCTTGACCCCCATGTGGCAAGGATTCCTTTTGTGCTTTTTTTTCCCCCTTGGATGTTCACCTTTTCTGCACAGATTTTGGCAGACTTTTCTGCCAAAACTGATTAGAGAATCACCTTCTCGAAAGAGGGGGAGGACATTCCCCAGATTTGTTCCCAGATACCTGAGATGCCTCACAGCTGGACTGTCTTGGTGTGTGAACATGGTAGCTCTGGTAGAGGAGCTGTGTTACGTTGTACAGGGTTGCTGGTCACCTGTTGGGCTGTTGCTAGAGGGACCAGTTGCTTTGAATCACTCCTGAAATCCCATTTCAGAGCTGTGCAGACTGTCCTTCATGTTAAGTGCTGTCTTCCCACTTTATTTTGATTTGTCTTGATGGTGGAAAGTTACAGCTCAGATTTACGCTGTGGCTGGGCCCTGGTGGCCTGTCATAATGGGTCAATTAGTGGAGACTGGTGGGCATGGGAGCAGGTTCTGGCAGCTGGATTTCAATACATCATCCGCTCAGTTCGGGATATTTGCATAGAATTTACATTTTGGCTGAGCCCATGCATGTAAATGTAGGTCTGCATTGTTTCTCTTCTTTGAATGACTGTTTAATTAACTTTAAACTTAATTACGCAATCTGCCATCTGCCTAAATCCCTGTAATGTTGTCACATCACCGTCCTTTCCCACTTCCACCAAGATACTCCCTTTCCCTGAAGCTTTCCTTACTTTTCAGTCACAAAAATAATGTCAAGTCGTTCGCAGCCTTGGATTCTCTTGAGGAGGACTCACAGCAGCCTTGTAGGAGCCCCCTTGAGTCTCGTGGTCAGGCTTGGGCTGAGCTCAGGAGTGTAGCACCAAACCTCCAGTTTAGGATTCTTTGAGCTTGTTTCATCATTTGCTTATGATAAGAGAATGAGCTTGCTTATGATATGAGAACGAGCTCTCAGCTGTTCTCTTAGACCCCAGATTGAGCATCTGAGAAACTGCCTTCCAAGTTTATCTCCTGCAAGGCTCCCTGCTGTACTGAAACATCACTGAGCCGATACCATATCTCAGTCTGGCCTTTCCACTCCTACATCTCTAATGAATTCTTTCCCGTGACACCCTCATTTCTCTCTATTGCTTTGTCTTTAATCTTGAGCCATCTACTTTATTTAACCTCTTTCCTTCAGATACGGGCAAACACGCAGCGGTGGGGCTGCTCCAAGGCTCTCAGGGAGCTCTGGCCTCATTTAATTCACGTTGAGCTGTGTTGAAGTGTGGCTGTTCCTAGCACAGGCTGGAGCAGAGCTGAGCTCACGGGGAGCGTGGCGGATGGGTTTTGGTCCTGTTTGTGTTATTGTGGCTCTAGCAGAGTTTTACTTGTATCTTCCAAGGAGTGCTTTTTTCCTTTCTTCTCTTCTCCTCCCTTCCTGGTACAGAACTCTTTCCCCGAGCAGCTATACCAACAGCTGTCTCTGTGTTTTTCCTTCTAAAACAAAATAGAACAAAAAAGTACTTGGCTGTTGCCATTAGTTAAGACATTTAATCTCTTAAATCCGTAAAAATATTTTGCAAAACATAAATAGCTAGTTACTTCTGGCCTGCGTGCACCCAGTGTTTTTGTTGACATAACTTGTATTTGAGATCACTTAAGTGGTGTTTGTTGGATGTGCCTGTTGGTTCTGCCTGTGCGTGGTAATCCGATCCCCCATATTGTAGTAGTCATTTAAGTGCGTGGAGTTTTTGGGTTAGCCGCTTGCATAATGTGGCATATACCGTGTCACCAGTGTGTTAGACATTAAAAACAATCTGACAAGCGTATTTTGGCTTTTAAAATTCGAGAGGAAATTATTTGAGAGGCTTCTTTGAGCAGCAGAAAATATCAAATAGCTTTTAAATTGCCTGTCTAAGCACATGAAAGGCAAAGACGTGGGGATCCTTGCAAAACCTCCCTGATGTTAATGCCGTTTGTACTGGCAAAGCACCCTTTTGCTAGTAGAGTTTATTTGACTTTGGGGAATGAGATGAATAGTTGCCTGGTACAGCAGTGTCAACACCAGGTCTGTGCCTGTTTGGAGCTACTGGCCAGGAACTGTGTCTCCCCAGCTGGTCAAAGCTGGCAGACCTGGAATCACCAAAGTACCTGGAGTGGGTTCTTCAGGGGCTGTGTAGGAATTGGGGTTTTTTTGGACTCTGGGATGTCTTTGCAAAACAAGGTAGAGTTTCCATTGGCTGAACTCTTACATTCAGACTGTTACTGCACTGTTACAATTCAGCATCTGTAGCGGCTCATGCAGTTGCAGGTAGGGCTTCTTGGCAGGTTGTGGAGAGGATCTCTTTGCTAAAAGACCGAATTCGATGGTTTCGGCAATTTACTTTGCCAACTCTGCCAGGAGCTGAGGGCCGACCTGAACGTGCAGATCTATGAGGTGACGCCTTGGGCTGGCACATGGTTGGACCCCTTCAGTCCAAGGTGTGACCAGGAACATGCTTTATGTAGCTTTCTTGCCATGCTTAACCTAATTGGACTTCAGTGGGAGTCTAGCATGGCCAGTGACTGGCATCAGAGCAGTTATTGCTGTCTTTAGTTGGTTCATTCCTGCTTCTGGAGGTAGGGCAGCCTTAGGTGGCTCTCCATTCTCGGTAGATACCTTCCAGCTCATGGGTGTATCCTTGCAGCATTTTACCAAGTGCGTAGCTGGGCTGTCTTGAAGAATTAGACGTCAGGGAATCTCTAGGAGGATTTGAAGGAAATTGGTTTAAGTCACTGAAATGTGTCAGCGATAAGGTGAAACGCAGTAGAAATATGGACAAATATTTAGTAACCATGTGTTGAGACCGTCTCATTAACTGATAACAAATTGTTCTGTTCCATGTTATCAGTGCTGGGGATACGCTTCTGTTTCTTCTCATGCTTATACTAACTGCAGAGTGGGGTATTTGAGAGATTCCTTTGCGTATCTAGAGCATGATCTAATGCTGGGAAGCCATGGAAGAATCTTAGCGATGGCAGAGCTAGTGAAGTGGTGATGCCCAGTCACGGGCTGATACAGGTAAGTGGTAGTAGATGGAAGTATTTTGTGTTGGAAAAGTTTGTAACAATATTGTTCCATCCAACATTTCCAGTGTGATTTTTTTTTTTTTTTTGCTCTTAAATGTAAAAGGAACTGTTACATGTCCAGAGAGCTGTCAGTGGGATAAGAGTCCTGAGCCTGTCGAGGTGTCACCAGCACAATTGTTATGCTGTCACTGTCCTGCCCCCACCCTGGGGAGCCAGGTTAAATGTAAACAGTGTAAATGACACAGGGCTGGAAGTTTAACTTGAGGCAAAAATGCCTAGTGATAGGGATTCCCTTTGACAGGTAAGGGGGAAAGATACACCAAGACACCCACATCTTGAAACTCACTTAGATCTCACAAGTTCTTGCTGGCTCCTGGATGGGAGGTATCCAAGGAAGTCATGGATGTGCTGATGAAAATTTAGTGAGGAATACTTTTCTTCTGTGCTGGTAGTAATCAAATAGCTTGTCAGGTGATAGAGGGCAGTTGTAAGTGTTTTATTGTTGATAAATAAAATGGAGGGTCTTGGTTCTTTCTTGTGTAAAGCAATATGCAAATTTTAATATGAAAATAAAGACTTTCTGGCCTTGCTAATTTCATCTTTGGTTGAATATTTTAGTTGATTTAGTTGACCATCTAGCTGATGGAGCGAGTAATAGATGTAAATTTAATTAAATGCTATACTTTTCAAAACCTAAACTGTAGAATATTTTTGTATAAATTATGTCAAAATAGGGTGATTTAAACATCTAGCCTCCTCTTACTGTAAGCCAGATCAATTATTCTGGGAAACTGCCTGCATGCATTTTTTTTCCAAAATAAGAAAAGATTAATAGGTACTTAAGTTTAAAGACCAAAATGTGCCACTGAGTGATGTCATGGTGGTTGTGACGGAGATGAAGTGTGATGGTTTGGATTCTAGGTTGAGCTTCAGCACTCTTGCTTCCAGCTCAACCAGCCACTGCTGCCTGCACGTGGGATGCTGGCCTGGGCTCCTGGGCTGGAGCCAGCTCCATCCTTTTTGCTGCTTTTCCTGGTATAGCAGATGGGAACAAAAGTGAGTTGCTGATTGTGGACTGTTCTGAAAGCCCACCAATGCTACTTGTGTTTCGTTTCATGCGTCTCCAGCTGTGAAGGTGGTAGTTGAGTGCTTCTACTCCAAGTCCTTCCTGTTGCCTAGTCTGAGGCAGTTTACTGCTGTGGGTGTGGAATTGCTGGTCCTGTTCAGGTGTCCCTCTGTCACCTTTGTAGGCAGATACCTTGATATGGCTGTTGGGGTTGTTTCAGCCAGTCTCCCTGCAGAGGACTTCAGGTCAACCACCTTTCCTCAAGTTCTGTATTATTTCCTACTGGAAATGGCAGAACATCTGGAAATCCTAGGGCAAGTGGTGACCACCAGAGAGAGCAGCTGCTAGGTCATCTGTGTGGCCAGATAGACATGCTGAATGTGTTGTACTGCTGTGTGGTGAGTGCAGGTGTTCCTTGCACTGGAACTGCTCCACGCTCAAGCTTGAGTGGTTCTGCACGTGCACCGTGGTTGCTTCAGGACTCCTGTTAGGAGCAATCAACCACCCCCTGCTCCCAGGCACCGCGCTTTAGTCTCCCTTCTACTAAAGTTGGTTTTAATTTTTAATGCTATTATTCATTTACTCAGTCATTGATTGCTTTAATGCCTTATTAATTTGTGGGGCATCTTACCCTAAGAGATACTGTTGTATGTTACGAGTTGCACAACTGTGACACCGCGGAAGAAGTATGATTTCTGGCACAGTTGGAGTTTGACTACCTTAGTGATAGCAGTTATTTTGGAAAGGGTAGTCCCTGTATATCACACCACCTCTAGCATTGTCATGCCAGAGTTTGCTTTGTGCAATGATGTCTGTTTATCCATCAGAATATTAAAGCCAGGCAGCAGGGACAGCAGGAAAGCCCATCATGAGAAGTATTTCTAACTCCCAGTGTCAGGAGACAGATGTATTACTGCAGCAAATATTGAATCTACTTTGAACAGACAAGCTCTCTTTCTTTGAAAAGAAGTACAAGAAATTAGGGTCACGCAGAATTGGATGTGTTCCATTTGAATGCCAGTTGTGACAGTTGTCTGTGGTGGTTTTGTTTGGCTGTAAACATCACGGTCAAATACCCTCCCAGAGTGGCTGCATGTAAACGGGCTCGCAGGCCAGCTGTGACAAAGCAGAGGTGGTTCCTTTGAGTAATTTCTTTTTTCTTTGAGTTTATGTCCAAGTCTGAGCAGATAAGAGGTCCGTTTGGAGACCAAACCAAAGGCTCAACTGTTGAACGTGTGCATGTGTGTCTGCCTTTCAGCACTGAAAGGAGCTTTTCCACCCTTCACTGTGTGTTATTCTTGGCAGTAGCAGCCCCAAACTTTTTGAACCAGTGACCATAGCAGGTACTGGGGAAGCTCTGCTCTGCAGTGGCTCATCCTGGCTCTCAGCTCACTTCCCAACTCGAAGGACTTTTTTTTTATATTTTCCCCTGCATTTTAATTTTCCGTTCTCCAGCTGCTTCTTAATTACATGTTAAGATTTTTTTTTTATCCTGAGTTCTTTAATTCATAGTAGTATTTTCTGTGACTTGCTGTCATAGAAACAAGGGCTTTAGAGGACCTCACGAGCTCATGTAATCCGTTTCACTACCTCAAGGAAAAAACGACTCTTCCTAGACCAAGCCTGGCAGCCGTCTGTCTCGCCTATTTTTAAGAACCTCCAACGAAGCAGACTGTGTGACCTCCCTGGGTGATCAGCCCAGCACCTCTCTGTTTCAATAGCTTTCTGAAGATCCTGCCTGTTGCAGTTTGTCAGATTACCTCACTGAAGTGTCTCTGAAAACCCTCTCCAGAGCAAACCACGTGTCCAGTTCAAAAGCTGTTCTGCCCAGATCTCTCTAGCCCATGCTTTTTGTTTCAGTGTCTGTTTTCGAATTAAATCTCTTGACCCTTGGGGCATTTGCAAATCAGTTAAGTTTAGCTCCATCTCATCATGTGGTCCTTACAGGTAGCATCGCCTCATTTGCATCGGTTGCAACCTAAATTTGCAGCTGTCTTGCAGCTGTGGCCTCTTGTCTCCTCCCTGAAGGCAAGCGCAGAGCGTGAGAAGCTTGGTCAGGTCGGAAGAGGCCACGCTACATTGCCTTTACCCTTATCACTGAACACAGAGGCCCCCTCTTCATTTCAGCGTGCTGTTTGGAGACACCACAGTGGCACTTAATCCCTTCCTGGGCTGGTCTGAGCCAGCACCTTGACTTCTCCTTTTTTGCCTGTTTTAGTATCTTCTCTCCTGAATTAGGAGGATCCCTCCCTCCTTCCTGCTGATTTGTCGTTATTAGATATGGAAGTTGCTTTTTGTCTGGGTGACTGGCTAAAATAGCAATTTTCTTTCGTTATACCATATTTTTAAAGACATCTGCTTAAGTACAACTCTGTAAGCTTTTTTTCCCCCTCTCCCTGCTTCAGCTTAATTCCACGAAGCAGTCTGCGATTTCGCTTGGGAAGGATACCATATGTAAAAAAATTTGCCTTGTAACTTGGATAGCCCCACAGCAAATAAGTTGGCGTTGCACGTTTTCTGACTTGCAGGTACAAGCTTGGACCCAGGGAGCGTAGCCAGGAGGGGCTGGAAGGCAAAGCTGTGATGACATGTTCAGTATCCAGGTGGAGGGCCAAGAGGGCAGCTGCGCGGCGCTGGGTTGCATTCCAATGTGCTGATCCGTGGAACAGCGTTGGCATACGCGTTGGAAGCTGCTGCTTGCTCTCCTGGCTGTAGGGAAGGGGCTGAGGTGATGGCAGGGAAGGAAAGGGGTGAGTCTTTGCAGAATATTTTTGTACGGTCGTGGCCTGTTCTGAGCAGGCTGGATGGTTGGAGCCTTGGCGTTTCATGGTGGTGGTGTGTGCTGCCTCTGGTAGCTCAGAAGTTAATTACTCCAGGGTGGGTTGTTGAGGTTTGGGGTTTGGGTTGGTTTTTCTCATCCTTTATTCCTGAACTACTTAATTAAGTTGTAAGGAAGTTATATTTTCTCACTACTTGGGGGCTTAATGGGGTGGAGGTAGGGGCTTTGGAAACAGTTTGACAATTTCACTTTTTATATGCTCTAATGAATTTCCCAGGATTTTGGCAGAGTTGTGTCCAACTTCAGTATCGTAATTTCCAGAGTTTTATTTATGCTAAAATAAGCTAATGGTGGGTTAAGAGGCACTAAGAGCCAACAGATTACAAACGAACTAATGAAGGCATCGTTTCTTTTGGATAGAGCATGACTCAGTTGTGAGTTGTACTGGAGTACTGCAGACCATGAGTTTCCCCAGGACTGCAGGCTGGCAATGAGGTTCCTCTGCCCTTCCCTGTTAATTTAAACCTATGTTTGATTTCAGGTGCAGAAAAGAGAGGGTTTGCAAGGACCAGAAACAACTCTGAATCTGCAAGAACTCCTCAGAACTTTGATAGGAAGAGGCAACTCTCCGAATCGCAGACAGAAACAATGAACAATTCAGACAGCAGAATAAATCCCAGACAACTGGGAACTCCCAGAGGTACGGAAGCAGAGTGCGTATACACTTCAGGAATAAGCTGTGTTGAAGCATGTGCTCAGTGCTATTAAAAGATGGGCTGGGATATGAATGCTCTTAGCTCTAAAATGAGCAATGAAAGACCGTTGATTACTTGTAAAATATTATTATTACAGACTTTTTGGTGCTCTGAAGTTGGGTGCCTGTATTCCTCAGGCCGTTCTCAGAAGTTCAGCTTTTAGTGCAAAGCCTCTGTTCAGCTGCTGTTAAGATACACAGACAAGTTTGGTGGGCAAGATAACGCTTACGGATTTCTGTTTGCAGGAGGATCCTATACTGCTGTCCCAACATCAGGTGACAGAAAGAATCGAAACAAACCCACTCGAGGGAGGAAGAAGAGTATATTTGAAGCCTACATGCCAAAAGAAGATGTTTCTGCAGGACTGAAAAGGGGAGAGCTAATTCAGGTGCCTGGAACATACAATGTCCATGCCCTTGTGATAAGTCTGGGGAAATCTCAGACAGTTGTTGGAAGTGAATGTCAGTTGGTTGCATGACAAGGGGTTGATGTACCATTTGCAGTTGTTGGAGGAAGGTTTTTTCTCTTTCTCAGGAGGTTCTAAAAAGTGGAACAAAATGTTTTAAGTTCAGCTGAAGTATAGTTCTTGGTTCGATTGCATGTTCTATAAAATTCCTGATCCACGGTCACGATGAATTGCAGAGTTCTGGTTGGATGGTCTGCTGTCCATGACAGTCATTATTGTGGAGACACTAGCTTTTACAAATGATGCTCAAAGCCACAGCAGTTGCTGCAGCCTCTGTCAGTGTAAGTAAAAATGAATGCCCTTAACAAGGGAATTCTTGCTGAAATTCCTCACAAAGACATTCATTAGGCCTCAGTGATGCAGTGCAGATGCCTCAGCTTCCACGTGTACTCTTTTTCAGTCTATCAACTCTTCCATGAAGTCTTCTGCAACAAAAAGACTGATAGTGTGGGTAATGCTGTGGTCCCTGGGGTCTCATTGGGCTTTGCCTACCAGAGTGTCACAGTAATGTGTTATAGGCTGTGAGGCAGCTGGTTGAATTAATATCAAATGGCCAGGCAGTGATGCTGGACCCTTGATTTACTTTCATAATTGTCTTTGCATTCCCCTAAAGTTGCAGGGCTGACCCAGCCACTGATGGCTGTGTGGTTTATTGAAGCAACACATGGTTAGTGGATGGAGCTGAAGAGCCCATCAAAATACAGAAAATCATTTGCATCTGTGTGTATCATATTTGCCTTGAATGTAAGGCAAGCAAGGCAACAGCAGTAAGCGTGCTTCCAATTTACAGATGCTAAAGATCAAATGTCAGACTTTGCTTCTGTTTGGAGCAGCAAAACTGCAGCCACAATTGGGCAGTGATTCTCTGAATATTTAGCAACATGTGGGGGTGGAGCAGCCATTTGTGTGGGTAGCTGGATCTGAGAAGAAATTTTGTGTAATAGAAGGTGTGGCTGAGGTTCACTGAGGAGTAGCGGAGGAGGTTGTCCTAGAACCACAGCTGTAGTCCAGTCCTCAACATGGTGTATGTTCTTCAGGACTAACTCAGCATCCCAGTGCGGTCATACTGCTGGGGAACAAAGGCAGGTGTCAGTGAGGCCATGATGGACACATATGCTGAGGCATCATTCACCCACACACCCCGGTGCATTGCTGTTTAATTCGTGGTGTTATACTTCAATATGTTGACGTTGTGGTATACTGCAAGGCATGGCTTTGCTTCATAGCCAGTTTGTTATAATACTATAGTAATTCTTGTAGTAGTAGTAATAGTAGTTCTTGTATAATAATATGATGACATAATTTCTGGGGTATGATGAGGATTCCACACACAATATTGCCCGATTCTCTCCTGAAGACCAATCTGATTGCTCTTCACTTTCAGAAAAAGGGCACTTTGCATGTCCCTACTGATGGTCAGACTGTTTCATGGGGCCACCCAGGCCTTAGGCCAGGGCCTTTTAAGAGACCATCGTAGACATCCACATGGGGAAGCACATGGTGAGGGAAGAAATTGGGTTGGACTTGATGATCTCTGGGAGGTCCCTTCCAAACCCCTACAATTCTGTGAAGTGAGATTCTCCAGCTGTGACTTCCCCTCATGGCTGCAGTGGCGTATGGCAGCAACTACAGTTTCCTGCCTTACCTTCAGGAGTGGTTCTGGCAGCCGTTGTTGGTAACGCAGCCTGATAGCAACGTGTGAGTGTAGACTGCCTATGAGGTTGAGTGCAGCTGCAGATGAGGCGCACCAGACTATGACTACTACCTGAGAATCCTGTTGAAATGCTGAGTCCCAGAGGACCTGTGATTGCATGCTCTCTGGCAAAGCATTCTCTAATTCTTGTAAATGCGTAGTGTCTACTCCAGGTCATGTGCTGCGTAACTGGAAGAGTCATATGCGCTTTCTTCAGCTGTATCTGTTTTCCTTTCATCCAGTTCCACATCTCGGGGAAACAGAAGGCTGTAAAAGCAGGATTTAATCATTCAGGGCTGTCAGGTCACAGGCCTCCCAGCTCGGTATCTCCTGCTCATTCATCGTTATGGCCTCAACCAGGATAGGCGAGATCCTGAAAGCAGCTTCAGTGAATGGACAAATACTCAGCACTGCTCTGTGCAGCAGCAAGCGGCGTAGTGAACAAATACATTGTGTTAATCCCCAAAAGCAAGGCATCTGGTGTGGTGACCTGCAAAAAGGCTCCACAGGAGCCTGTAGAAGAGGAGAATGAACCTTCTGGTCTGAATCAGATGGTCCTGAGCAAGCTTCAGTGCTAACCAGACAGAAGCATGACTCAGAGTAGGGACCATCCCCTGGAGCATCCTAGAAACACTAGATTGGTATTTGAGTGAGAACTAAGAGAACTGTTAGAGAGTAGAGACCCTACTGTGAAGTTTGAGAGTGTCACTGGACTCTGGCAATGGAACTCTGCAACTAAATCTTCCAGAAAGCCAAACCCCCAGAAACTACCAGCACATGTGGAGATCACTCAGATAAAACATGAGTGCCACAGAGATTAAGCAGATCTAGATCAGGAAGAACAAGTGTTCTGTCTATGGGTGCTGACGTCTGTCAATAATATTAGTCTTAATGGCTTCTGGTAAGGTATCTGACAGCTCATTTTTAATAAGCAAAGTGGAGAAATGTGCCCTGTGGGATTCCTGGATTCATTTAATCACACGATGCATACGGAAGTGTCCTTCCACAAGAAAGGGCATCTGAGCTCAGGTGCTTAAGAGTCTGTAGACTTCTCACTTCCTTGCCTGTAACGCTGCCTGTGGTGAGCAAACACCAAGTGTATCAGGCTGGTTGGAATCACGTTGGCTGGGCTGAAGGCAAACAAGATTGAATAAGTTCTATGGAGATATGTAAGCGGTTGGTGTTGGCTAAACACAACAGATGAAGTCAGGTTATGTATTAAGGGCCATTGACCCAAAGGACCATAATCATCCTGTGAAACACCAGCCAGAAACTCATGTCTGCTCCACGCCTCCAGCGTCTCCCAGACCCTCCCTGCAGGGCTGCTGGGGTCAGGCGGAGTGAGAGCACACAGCAGATGGAGGTGCAGAGGTTGCTTTGCCATTGAGAGGATGTTTTTCCTTGGAAAGCTGTTCCTTTGTGGGTACAGAGGCTGAGGTTTCCCTGATACTCACAGCTTGTTTTTTCAAAGGTGGCCTTAGTAGCAAGCCTTGAACCCTGATTTTTTTTTTCTGGTGTTTCCTACATACAGACCAATCTAGGCATTTGTGTTATGATAGCTGTTATAAATTGCTTGAAGTTGAGTCTGAGCGTTCCCTGCCCTGGTTCTAGCAGAGCAACTTGAGAAATCATGACCCTTTGGTATCTTGCTGGGGAAGCTCAATAAGGTTAGAAACGTTTTTGGCAAGCGTGTGTGAAGCTGACTTGAATCATCAGAAAGTGTTTTAGAAACCTTCCTGCAAACCTTTCTCTTCCCTTTCAAAACAAAGGCCCTACTGACATAAAAACACCGATAAATATAGCTGCTATTATTTGCAGGCTGTTGTAAAATAATACAACATCAGTGTGACATCATGAGGCTCTGCAGCCAGATCCTCACCCCCTAACACACATATGAGAACAGTTGTTCATTGCAGATGGGGAGAGTTACTGGTTCCAGATATGATATCACAGCGTGAAATGTACAACATTGTAAATAGGATTTTCATAGGCACAGATAATAGGGCCCATCTGCTTTCTAAGATAAATCTTGGGAGTTCCTTGCTTAAAGGAAAGAGCTGAAGTATTTTAATGCTACTTGACGTAAGAATTCAAACACTGATGGTAATTAGGTGGTGCATAAGAAATGCAGAGAAACCTGCTGTGCTGTAAACACAGTAACGCTTTGCTCCTCTCTGTGTTTGCCTGAGCTGGACATCTGTGTGCACAGAGCCCCTCCGGTGCCTTCTGGACACACAACTTGATTTCCCATGCCCATAATGGGCATTTGCACCTGGCTGATTGACAGCTGTCCCAAACTATTCCAGGGGGTTCTATGGGAGTCACACAGGATGTCCCTTCATCATCTTTGTGCTGGTGGGTAGATGCTGGTACTCCAAAGATTACTTTGACTCCTCGTTGAGTGGAGCATCCCTCCCTTTTAATTTTTTCCTTTCTCTCTGTAGCAGCTTCCTTTACTAACAGCGTGTTGTTTGTGATGGCTGATTCTGGGAAATAAAGACCAGTGAGAGTTTTCCATCAGTGGGTACCAGCGTTAATAGAGGCTGCTGACAGCGAGTTAGCTCTCACTTTGCCTGAGCATAAAGTATCCCCAGGGTTGCTCCCAGTGGGTTGTCTTTGTTTTTGTGCCGTTGTCCTGGGTTGTGCCTGCCATGTGGCTAGAGCCCTCGTTAATACTAGTTACATAAGGCACAAAATAAGACATTGCAGTGAAGTATTCAAATAATGCCTAAACAATATAGCGTATCTAGTGCAGGTATTTCCAAATTTAAGCAAATAAAAACAATGGAAAACCTTCATAAATCTGCGAATTCTTCTGCAGGGCAGCAGAACTTTCACATGCAATCAGCTTTATTTTCCTATCGTCTGAGTGTTTCCCAGAATACATAAAAAAATTATATGCAGCAGTAAATTTTTAAGGAAGCAATTCCTGTGAGAGGTTCCTATGATTGCTTAACACAGAAGTGCAAACAGATGGAATCTGTTCGTATAACAAATTGGCCAACGTTACTTCAAATTCACAAGTGGAGAAAGTTTTAAAGTTTCAGCCCAAAGCAGAAGCCTGTCTGAAGGCAGATAGCTAGCTGTATTTCTGGGAGTCAGATGCTGTTGGTTTTAACTGCAGCCACCTGAATCACAATTCCCAGGACCCTCTTGGGATGAGAGCCGCAGTGTTGCGTAGCCTCTAAGTCCTTGGTTGGCTCTCTCTCTTTCTCTTGGATGGGCCTGAGTGCAAAGAGCAAAGCTAGTTGGTTTATTTTGGAGGGGTGATAAGAATTTCTTGAGGGTGACTTGAGCTTGGAGTTGGCTGATAACAAAGCAGAAATAGATAGACCACAGAGCTTCAAATGTATTTAAGATAGCTTGACTTTAAATGGCTTTAACCAGAATTTAATCCTGTAGATTTTAAATGTTTGTTTTTGGAAAACCCTTCTGATTCTTCTTTGGAAATGTTCTTTATCACAGAGCTACTGCTACTGTCTGTTTGCAGGAGCAGCCTGAGCAGCCAGAGTCCTGTAAGGCTGATGCCTGCTGCCATGCAAGCTCAGCAGGTCAGCTTTTCCTCTTTCCTCCTGTCCTCCAAAATAAGCAAAACCAACGTTCTGCTTTTCCAAAACAGAGCAAAACAAATTGTTTTGATTGTCCGTTTGTTAACGGAGTTGGTGGATGCTCAGCAGAAAGTGTGAAGGGAACAGGAGGGCTCGGATCCTCAGTTTACCTGGTAGCAGCAACAGCCAGTGCTTTGACATCTCTTCGATGACAGACTTCAGTAGATCAGCTTAAGCCTATCATGAAACTGCCTCTTGGCTTGAAATTGCTCGGATGCTGAGTTGTCAAGACTTGAAATATATAATGGAAATTTAGATGTATCTCTCAAGTTTCACAGTAGATATATTACCAGCAGCTCCCTAATTTAACTGATGTTATATAAAATTAATAAGATTCAGGCATAATCTTTCTCCTCCTTCTCTTTTTTTTTTAAGGGACCCTTGAGAATAAATCCTAAGAAGTACCATGAAGCCTTCATTCCATCTCCAGTAAGTGTAATTTTATAATGCTTTAAAGTTCATAAGTAAAGGTGCATTAAGATGGGTGTTACGCTGTGCACAAAAGGTCACTCAGAGGTGAATGATTCAGAATGAATGAAAATGATCTGGATTTTCTTTTGAATCGCATAGTCCCAAACAAATCCTGCTTTTTCATACCTCAAAGAGCTGCTTGCTTAGCTTGTGCTGAAACTGGGGGTACCATGGGGTCTCACAGAAGCCAGCTGAAGTCAGGTTTGAGGACCACCAGATAGCGTAATCAGAAACCCTTGTTTTACGGCTGTGGAGGTTTTATAGATTTTCCACTGATTTAAGTTAATCTTCCCTAAACAAATACACTCTCCATTCTCGATCTGTCGCATGAGCTAATTTGAAAACTCATTCCAGAAATAATACGTGCGATTCCTTTTCATGTGCCCGCTCTTGCACGAGCTGTGTCTTGGTTGGCTTGGGATGTGCTGCTGTCACATGGGACTGGCTTGCGCCTTTTCTTTCATCTTTCCTTATTTTGTCAGAAAAGAAGGGCTCTTGCAGTTTCTGGGACTTCCAGTAGGGAAGGTGACCTCACAGCTGGCACAGCCGAGGCTTTTTGTCTGGATCTGACTTGGTCAAAATATTGCTGTCAGTGAGAGAGTTTGATATTGAAATGCTTTGTTGGTGTGGGGGAGAGAAGGCAGAGCCTGCCCTGAAACAGGGAAACACTGAGGGTTGTTGTCTCTGCTGCTGACAGCAGGATTGTTTTGGGGCTTGGATTGAAAGCCTTGAAATTGATGGCATTGTCAGTTCACTTTGTTCAGTTGGGGTAACATTTTGGAGCTCACTTTGTTAGAGAAGGCTGGGCAGGGGTGGAGGAAGGTTGGGGGTGCACAAAGTAGAGGAAGATGTACAGAGCAGCTCTGTGTAAGTGGGAAAGCAACTGGGGTCCTTCCTTTACAGGTGTCCTTCTAGGTGTGGTAAGTATAAGCTGTTAAATGTATTCTCTGAAATTACAAAATGTGAGGTTAAATGGGAAAGCCAGCTACTCACATGAGGTTAATTGGATGCGAAGCGTTGCCCCTAATCGCCGTGGTGCCCAGCTGTTGCCTTGTGCAGTCCATTGTTCGCTGCTCTGCATGCTGGAATACCCCCATGAAGAAGGACTGGCTGGGGTTGTTAGCTGTCTTTCTGCTTTGCTGCCCTTTGAACACAACTGCTTGTTGTCCCTGATAACAAGCAGAATCAACATGTGGATGTAGATGACTGGCTGGAGAGGACACAGCCCTCACTTTAAGACAGATGCTTTAGAAAGCTTTTCCTTTGCATAACATCACTTGCTGTTATGGAGGGTTTGCAGCCTTCATGTTGTGCAGGACTTCCCATCATTGCCAGATGCTGAGAGAGCTGCAGCTGTGAGAAATCACCCTTTCTGCCCTGCTCTTGACTAGGGCACTGTACCCTTTTCTCTTCAGCTCTGGCTTGGCTGTGGCTTCACGGAGTTCAGGCACAACAGCTGTTCACCTTCTAACACCAGAAGTCCCAGGGTGTTTCTTGCTGCTAATGTGTTCTGCCTCCTTGTCTTGTTGTTGCATGAAAAGTTGAGGGGAAGGCCCAGGGCCTTTCTCTTGAAAGTCACACAGAGAATGGCTGTGAGCATTTAAGTCTCTGCCTCATGTTTGTCCCTTCCCTGAACGCAGCAGTGTGGCTTGAAATGACAGTGTTGTCAATATGAAGGGTGATGCTGCTGAGCATGAGTGATGGAGGGACCATGGCTGTGCTGTGCTTGTGGAAGAAGCTTCCAGAGCAGATGAAAGCACTGCAGATCTCCCTCTTTTCAGAGCAGGATAGGGCACGCCGCTGGTGATGGTCATGGCTGACCATAGAGCAGTGAAAGCTCCATGCAGGGGGCTGCAGAAGTCTTGAAGCCATTGAGGCTGACACAGTGTGAGCACCCTGAGGGCAGCTGAAACTTTGCAGGTGGTTATGTTCTGTTGTGATTCAGTGCCGTTTTAATTGCATTAGTAATCTGGAGTGCCAGCTGTGCAGTGTAGGGAATGCTGAAGGAAAAAGTGGGATGCACAAGTGTTCTTGGAAGCATGTAAGTTTGCCCAACAGCCATGAGCCTGGACCTCAAAGTAGAAAAATGTTTCTTTTCGGAGGCAAAACAAAAACTGGTGGTGATTTCCCAGTTCCAGGTTTGTTGTGGGAATAGAAATGAACTGCTGTAAAATAGATGTGCATGCACATCTGTGTGTGTATGTGGGGGGTGGGGTATGTTCTTTGGGATGAGAGTGGCTGCAACTCAAGACAAGATTCCTGCAGAGTATGGAGGTGCAGTTGTGACGGTGTGACACATCAGGCAGCTTTACAGGGGTGGGGGAAAGGGTCTACTTTGTGTTTTCTTGGACACAGGAGAGAGAAAAAAATAGAGAACAAACAAATAATAGCAAATGCCAGCCTGTGTCTTGTGGAGCAGCTGCAGGTACAGACAAAAACCCCAATCCAGGCATTTTCCTTAAAAAGTGACTTTGAACTTTTCTTTTTATGTATGTGCTGGATTTGGGTAACGAGTTGGGGCAGAAGGAAGAGGGTGAGGAGAAACGAGGAATAATAAGACCATGTGTAAAAAATCTGGCTTTTTGAAAAGAACAGTTTCCAATTTGAATTATCTTGGTCCAAGAGGCTTTGCAATTTTTCTGCATCTTGTCATGGGAGGCAGCTTTCACACAGCTGTTGAGCTGCGGCTGCTTTTCTTTCTAAGAGTAATTTGGTCTCTTGGAGGAGAGCCTTAGTTTCACATCATGGCAGGGTTCTGCCGTTTTATTGTTTTGGTATCTAAGCAGAATAAGATATTTATGTGATATTAGGGCTTCATGTTTTCAGGTTATAAAAGAAGTTTTTCTTGGAGGCTGAGCACACTGGTAGTTCTGATTGGATTCACTCAAGCATATGAGACTCAGGAGCATGTATCTGAGAGGCAACTACAGTTGTGATTAAGATTCTAATTCTCATGAGGCTGTTTTTATTCATTGAAAGACAATGAAGCACTAAACTAAAGAAACTCATCCTCTTTTTTTTTGTACCTCAAAACTATGCAAAGATAGTTCTCCTTAAAAAAGCTATTTTGACTGCTCATGTTGATACTGAATGCTCACATTGTTTGACAGGATCACAGTGCTGTAAACAGGCATGTGGAATGCTTCATGTACTGACTTATGGGGAAACAGAACTGAAAGCAGCAAGAGCACTGTCAATAATTAGCCAAAAAAGGACAAAACTGGCAGTCCTTTAAAGCTAAAGCCTTTATGTTGGCATCTTCGGGAAACTTCATCTTTATTCACCTCATGAAGAAAATCTTCCAAACTAAATCTAGATTAGCTGAATGCCAAGCACATCTGGGGTGGGTAATCATAGTGTGTACAATTAGTAGAGGCTCTTGTGCAAGGATGTTAACCCCAAGTATCGAGAGATGTCCTAACATGTCTGCTCCAGTAAAAGATCTTCTGGCTCACAGTTGGCATCTGTAGCCATCACTTTTTTGGAATCTCTTCTAACATTAATTGTGCCAAATCCAGAATGTGTGGTGTTTAACTCTTAAAAGAGACTGCATCCCCAGCCACTCTCCAGGCCACCTTCACAGGTGGACTTGGCTGATCCTGGAGCTGTGTGTTGCTGCCTTCCCATCTCACTAGGAGACCAGCAGGCAGCTCTGCAGAGGCTGTCTTGGAAACGCGTTCTGACCGATAGCTTTGGGTGCTTGAGTTGGGAATGTCGTGTGTGAAGAGCTGTGACAGCAGAAATCTCTCAACCCATTCCCAAGAGTAACTGCAGAAAAACTGAGCAGAGCTTGCAGACAATACATCTTAAGGGCTTGGCTCTTACTTGAATAAATAGTGTGGAACTACTGTGCTGGCACATACCTACGAAGGAGCTTATTTGCTGAAAATACTGCATGTTGAAGGGCATATGGTGAATCCATTTCATTTCTGTGCACGACTGCAGGATGTTTGTCTCACCAGGGTGTGCATCTCTTTCTGATGACAGTGTTTTAAACCTCATAACTGTAACTTAATACGTTTTGCTCTGGAATTTATTTTTCTTTCTCTTTGACCAGGATGGGACTCGCGATATATTTATTGATGGAGTGGTTGCTCGCAACAGAGCCCTGAACGGTGACATCGTGGTAGTGAAGCTGCTTCCCAAGGAGCAATGGAAGGTCAGTTCAGTATATTTTCTTGTGATATATCAGAAAGAGCTTTTTCCTGTTTCCTTCATTAAGCTTAGGGCCTGAGACAAAGAATAGAGAACTTCCTATGAATCAGATTAGCTGAGTTGTGATTTATGCTGCTGTGGATTAAAAAAACCCACTTGATCCATTACAATATTTGGAAGAAGTGATACCTAACATGTTGAAACCTCATTCTTTGCATAGAATGGCCTTTATCACTGTGTGGAGAAGTCTGGTGACAAGGCTGGTTGTCGGAGGCAGCCATGGTATCTCTTATTTAGTGGTCTTCATGCTGTGGTGTTGGATAGCTCTGGGTAGGTGTTTATAATCACTCCTGTATTTGCTAAGTGCTGTTTACAAAACATTAGTAAGGATTTACTCTAATTTGTGGATCCTCAATCTGTGGAAAACATATCTTATCACAGCTCCAGGTTTTGTGGTAATGCCCTTCCTCATGTGAATGCAGAATGTGTGAGGAGGCTGGAGCCATGCAAAGGTGGGGCAATCCAGTTCTCCTTGTCATACCTGAGAAATTCACTAAGATGACTCTGTCTGGTTTTGTTGTATTTTTTTTTCCTTTCAATGGTCAACCCCAGAGTCCTTTCAAGCATCTGGATAGTTCTGTCTTGTTTGCAGCTTTATCTTTTAACGCTGCTGTACAAGGGAAGTTCTTACTCCTGTAGCTGCTGAGAGATGTAAGATGCAGTTACTGATTTTAAGATGGATTTTTCACACGTGAACGTTGCAGAACTGCTACAAATTGTTTTCCAGATAAGTTTGTTTTAATTCTTCTTGAGAATTTGAAGAGTATTATATTTCTTTTGGGCAAAAGTGGTCGTGAGGGTGACTCCAGCAGGGTGGGAACTGGTCTGAACTACTTTGGCCTGGTGCTTTTTACTCAGTCAAGCTGCTGTTTCTGCTCGTCTAATCTGAAGTTAGGTGATTTTAGGCTTGCAAATGCATGGTCTTCAGGGCTGGTGATGTGCTGAACCTTCTACCTCCTCTCTTTAAATCCAGTAGCAACTGAAATGATGGTTGAAGCTGACTAGAACTTGTCCTTCTTTTGAAGTATGCATAAAATGAGTACATAACCTAAGTATGTGTTGACACTTATACATGCAAAACTGTTAGGCAAAAGGCAATCAGAAGTGGGATCTAAGATGTCCCAGGTTTGCCCATATACAAATACAGGAAAGAAGTTGCTGCTATCTGTGTAACTTCTAAAAAACAATTTTGAGGGTCAAAGCAAACCCTCTTTGATAGCTATTCAAGAGTCCAAAGCAGAGTTCACTAAAGCTGTGATGATTACTGATTTTTGGATCACCAAATCCACAGATGTAAATTATCTTTTGTGTTAGACCATTTCATATAATTGGCAAAATGGAATACTTTGGGTGCTTAGATCCTTTGCCAGGGCCTGCCAGTACAAGGGCTTCTTTGTGGGCTTGATAGAGGTTGCCTGAGCTGGAAGCTTCATCTGCAGTTTTCCATTTATATCTGGCTCTAAACAAAGATAATGTCTCTCTCGCTTTCATATATCCTCATACCTTTATATGCTCAACAATAATGGTCTTGTATCGATACAAGAGGAAGGGTTCAGAATATTCCCCTTGTCCTGGGCAAATACTGAAATAAATAGATCTGGTGGAGAAGTGGTGTCTGACTCTGAGGAGGTAATTCAGAGGTAAGACTTCAGGGCTTTGTAGTGTGATTATGGTTCTCCTGTGGCGAATTTAACCTTGGCAAATGAAGTAGCTGGAACATGCCAGTCGTGTTTTTCAGGCACACAGGTGCTGCCCTATGAAGTCTCATTTCTTTTGCTTCTTGCCATCAGGAATTTAATCAGCAATGACATCCTTTTTCCCCTGCTCCCTGAATCTCTTGCTATGCGCTCGTGTTTGTATTAGTTCTTTGGGAAAGGTGCCACTAAGTTGCACTGAAAGATACTGCATTCTGCCAAGTAATTCATACTGATTAATGATAAACTGTCGCAACCTATTTTAGGTTTTTCCATTTGTTTAGTCTCATGTTGCTGCAAAGCTGCCACATAGGTGTCTTGAGGGTTTTCTCCTCCCCCTTAGGCCTTTTGAACAGGCTGAATGGCTTCAGTTATTTCCTTGAAAAAATGTAAATCAGAATGTATGGTATAACTGGTGCTCTCAGAGGATACTTTACAGGCTCTGTACATATTGATTTGTTAGGATTGAGATAGTCATGCTGATCCTTTCTATGGTTTGTTATTCCCACCCATTAGTCACCGAGAACTGAGCTGGGTCTTTTGCTCATAAACCTGTGTCTTGCACAAGATAAGGTTACTGGCAGCTCCATGTCTTCTGTGTTTCCAGCACCTTGGATGGCCCCCAGATGCTCTGGGGGAAGATCTTCCCATTGCTAGTGCAGGTGATTCCTGCCGTGGACCATTTTGTGCAGATTGAGTGTGATGCTGCTGCATCCCACTCACTGTGTGTAAATGGAAAGAAGGGGGAAAACCTGTGACTGATAAAACTGTGGGGTTTGGGTGGGGAAATTCGTGTGTTAGCTTGAAGAACTGAGAAACTTATGTGCTGTGCTGTACCCAGTTGGGTCAGTCTTTGTGGATCAGGTGCTTGTGAGAGAAAAATGCTGGCTATACTGTGTTCTGCTGAGCCCGTAATGGTGAGACCTTCCACACAGGTATGAATGCCACAGTGAAACCCAAGGGAATGCTGAAATATTCTAGATGTGTGGTTATGCTTTATGCAATACCTTCTTGAGAAGGACAGCAGTATTTTCCTCCTCCAGCCCTCCACTGCCTGACTCAGTGATGGGAAATTTATCAGGCTCGAATTTCTCAACATCATGTCCTTCCCAGCGTGTGCATCAAGTGCTTTGGATAGTCCTCCCTGTGCTTATTCTGTCTGGTCTTAAAGCTCTCTTTGTTCATATGTCCTCTGGGAGAGCTGCTTGCTGTTCAGTGATGATCAGTTTGTCAGTTCATATTTCTGTGCTTACTATTAGTTCTGCTCAGGAGCCAGCAACTTTCGTGTGGCACCACTGGCTTAAGGGAGAGATGTTTTGTCCCCAAAATCTGCTATCTTGTGCTCCTGAAGGTAGCCATCAGGTTCCTGCCAGCGTTGAGCGGCGTGCCTTGCGGTGACCACATTTGGAGGCTGTATTTCAGAAGTTTCTCTCCTGTCCTCTTGTGTTACATCTTGGGAATATCGAGGTGCTATGGTAACTTTCAAATATTTAGCTTTTGAAAAGTAAGGTATTTGACTTAGGCTGTTTTTCCAGGTACTTAACCTACTCGTAGCGGATGAAGTCAGAGTATCGTTGCAGTCAGCTGTTCCCATCTTACTTCAAGCCGTAGGGCTTTCCTGAATCTGTGCCTTTATCTCCTGGAAGAACATCATGATAAAAGATAGCTGGTGACAGAGGATTTACCTCAGCCCTTGTCAATTATTCTGATAGAGAAGAAAAATGGTGCTTTATTTCTTGACTGATTTTCACTACTTTAACTCCCACCTGTGGGTACTTATTATATTTTATGGAGTTGTGCTTGCATCAATTTCAGGAGCTTCAATTATACGGTGGCATAATTACTGGAAGGCAAAAAAAAAATGTTGATATGATGATTACAGCAGTATTTCTCTGGCTCATCAAGGAGGGAAACAGCGTGTCAGTATAAAGGATAAACCGAAGTCATCTTAACTCACAGTCGCTTTTTGCTCTTTTACTGTCTGCTTAATTGCCAGCCAGAATCCGTTTAATTTCAGATATCTGCTTTGGTTTTTCTTGCAAGATGTAATTTCTTTGGTGGAAGGAAATAGCATAATAAGTCATTTGATATCACTTGGGGCTTGGATTCCTGGCCCAATCTCTGGTGCTTTTAGAGTAGTAGTTTATAACATGGAATGTTTTTCATGACAACCGTCTCACGCATTGCATGCTATGGCTGAAATTTTAGAGTCTTAGTCTGAAAATAGTACCCAGACGAGGACTTTGCTGCTGCTCAAGACTCCCTGAAAGGAATTTTGGGGTCCAGGCCCCCGTTGCTTACTGTGATATGCAGGAGAGATCTCCGGTTCCGCATTTGCTTGCAGCAGTAGTGTGTTAAAACAGTATCAGTGTATACTGTATATGTATATAAAATAATGGCACGTGAACCTGCTGGTTCCTCAGAAATTAGTGCCTGCAAGTCACACCTTCTGTTGTTGCTGTTCCCTGAATCACTTCCTCCTCAGCTTAAAGTGCTCCTTTGTACTATTTTCAGCTGGTTCTTGTGGTCGTGTCAGAAGGTCTCCAAGGCCAAGGGTGTAGGACTGCTCATTTATATACAGTGCGTTCTGCTGGGTAACAGGATAATGGGTCCAGCGTCTTAGCTGTGAAGTGTCCAAAAGTCATACAAATAGTAATTCTTTATAGCTCGTGAAAAAGCATGTTCTGTTCAGCACTGAGGTGTTGGATACAATACACAGTGCAGCAGGAGATCTTAGAGCTGCCTCTTCTACAGCCCTACTCGAGAGATAAATATTTAAACACTTTCTGTACAGAAGATGTAAACTGCAATTCACCCATCCCAGCTGTGACTTGTTGGCCTAAAGGAGCACAGAGAAGGAACAATTTGATTCAAGGAGACCTCGCAAGTATTACCACATACAGTTTAAGTGGGGCTACATATCCTGGCAAGTCACCTCCTCCAGCTGTTGGTGAAAACCTACAAACCATTAGTTGTGCAGAGGTGATGCAGAGGTGTGCAGGGTTTGTCCTGGCAAATAATGATTCGTTTCAACCAGATTCTTCCCAGAGTCGGTTTCTTCTCAAAATCTCCCAGCTAATGTAAGGATAACAGTAACTCAGGAGGAGATGGGGTTCTTAGAGGGTTATCACAGCAGTACTGTTTGAGCCTAACAATCAAGAATGTTGTTTGGAAACATTACATTCATAATAAAAAAAAAAGTTCTGGAGAAGTCATTATTGAAATAGTAAGTGTTCTGGCACACTGAAAGCATTCAAGTGTAATTCATGATATCCAGGAGTAAAGCGGGAAGCCTAAGAAGCCAGCTAGGAAGATGTCCAGAAAAGCAGAGCTCTAGCAAATCTGAAGGGTTGATGGATGCTGTAGGGAGGAAGGGTAGTAGTTTCTTTTAATTTGTTTTGCTGTAGACTTTACAGTGAGGGCTGTAAGTTGATGGTTGCACACATGTGTGTGCGCTCCCCTCCCCATCTCGGAAAATTCCCAGACCACAAATTGGTGGAATCTGAAGAAGCTTCATTACATGCCTGCTTTCTGCTTGTGCCATTCTCTGAATTGCCACATGTTGTTCCACACTGCTGGGCCTGATGGACCTTTGCTGTGAGCTGGCACGGCTCTTTCCAGTCTTTGTTTAGCTCCAAACTGGCTGGGAGTGGAATAGCAGTGATACAGTAGATTGATGGCAAAAAAGCTGAGATGATAGGAAGTCTTGCTCACTGAGATGTATGTGGCATTAAACTTGCTCCTCTTGCAGATGTTGTTTTCACATTTTGTTAATCAAATATCACTTGAAGTGACTCTGCTGATGTCTTAGTGCAGGGCCTTAATAGCAAGATCTGGCTTGCTTTTTATGGTGTATAATAATAAACTGACTAAGCGGCCTGGGTTGTGCAAGATTGCCATGACCCAGTGCTGCATTCATCCCTTGCTGCCTCCTGGATGTGCAAAACAAGGAGGGAGAAATACCAGCTTTTTGAATGTGGCAAGGAACCTCACCTTCCTGAGAAGGACCTTTCCTGTCAGTACCTGCCCCTCTGTCTCTGGGAGAGGCAAAACCAGGATCCCAAAGGAAAGGTACAGAGTTTTTGATCAATCTAATGTCCTTCTCATTTTTCTTCCTTCTGTGGTGGGTAAGAGTGATATTCAAAGGCAGATTGCTCTGTTAGGTAGGAAGACAAACTTTTTTATTGACTACCAGCGCAGAATTACGTTGTAGATGTGGTTTGGCTGCACAGCACCAGAGCAAGATAAAAACATTACCCTTAGGTGAACAGTCAAGCCTAGATAATGACTCATCTCACATGTGGCAGTTGTTACATCCCTGGTGGAATAATGACAGATAAACCCCTTGTGATGGGGGTGACTGGGCTGTGAGATACAACTAAATTTCAGTGTGTGTCTCTGGAAGAGCTTCATCTTGAATGGCAGGAAGTGCTTGTGGGGGCATCTGATTTTACTTTATAACAGGAGACAATGTTTAATACCTGATCTCTGTTCCTGCTCACTTTTTTTTCCTTCCCTTGGTCACATGAATGCAATCTAGTACAGCAAATTGTTTCCTTTAACAACTAACTTTACTTCAAGTTATTGTTTTAAACTCTATTCTTCCAAGTCTTCTGTAAATACACACACATCACAGTAGATTATTCTTAATCCAATCTCTTACATAACCACTATCATTTTGGACTTTTCTTAGCTCTTGGTTCCTGTGGAATTAGTATTTCTTAGAACTGTTTGGGTTTTGCCAGTTTGGAGGCTTATTTGATGATATCACATAAGTATTTGGAGCCTGCACCTTATAAGAGAAGGTCAGGATACCTGTTATTGTGATGGGATTGGTTTTTGGAATGCCACACACATAAAACTCACTTAACTTCTTATATGTGCTTTCTTGAAAGATTGTCCAGGTCTTCAATAGCCAGTTGGGTTTTTTCAGACCCACGTAATTGGGAATAAGTTTTAAATCAAGTGTACCGGTGATGAAAGTCCCATCTGGCCTAAAATTTGTATGATGAATTATACACTGTTATTTTAAAGAGGTGGTACCCCTAATTTAGCTTGATAGCTGGAGAACCAAAGAACTACCATAACCCTAAAATGCTGTTAATCTTTAGAGTTGCTAGGTGAGGTGGGTTTGGATTGTATCCCAAGTTCTGAAGAAAAGAAGTGCTATGAGTCTGTTTGCATGTTTGTTCTTGTTATCAGGTGGTGGGGAAACAACAATTGGCCACACTATTTACATGTGGTCAAAACTACCAAGGTTGGCTCATTACCTCTTTTCCCTTATTTCCTTAACTCGTGTTTATTTTTCTTAAAGCCATAAATCAGAGGGACAAGGAGTCTAAAATAGAGGCAATTTATGTAAATGAAGAATTGCAGCAGCTGGAAGAGTGACAGATTTTTCTACAACAGGTTCTTTGGGGCGAGATGTGGAACCTCATCTATAACCATGTGGTTCTTACAGATAAGGAAGATATTTGTCATCGGGGCAGGGATGCCTTAAATTTGTTGTTGGCACAAGGTAATTTGTAACCATCTAAGATAAAGTCTTAATAGTTAGGGTTTGGATCAGCATGCTGTTAGCTTCAAAGGGCTGGGGTGGTTGTGCCTGCTCCCAAACACTGTTCTTGTGTCTTCCTCTGGATGAGGTAGCATTGCCTCCTGGTCTCTGGCTGCCTCCTCTACTCCTGCTCCCTCCTCTCCTTGATTTGTGGCATGATTGGCTGTGGCAGGATTGTCATCTCACACTTGTGAAGCTCATGTCCTAACCCTAAGGCACACCACAAGACCTGGGAAGGAGTCTGTTACTGGTCTGCTATCATGCAGTGGCAGGTGGCCAGTGATTTGTGTGCAGCACCAAGCAGTTTTCTCAGCACTGCTGACATAAGTAGTCCTGCTCGGTGTTATCCTTCACCCAGTCAATGTACGAAGCAATGCCCTGGAACCTGTAACTGCAGCAGCATCTCTTTCAGCAACACCTCAAAGAACTGCAAGCCATGCTTTCCGTGCAGCTCCTTTGTTTTGGAGGCGCCACTCAAAATGCTGAAAGATAAATTAAAATTCTTCCTGATCATCTTTTCCAACAAATTCCTCCCTGCTTCAGTAGTTGCGTGCTTGACAACATTTCTCAGCGTGTGCACACTGATAAGACAACTGGTGCGTGGTTTTGACAGTCCCAGCTCCCAGTTTTAACTACCTTAACTACCTGGAGGCTTTTTACTAGGTAATGACTCTAGAATACCACAGGACAGACTGCTGCTTTACTAACTGTGCTGAGAAAACAGCCGCTCCTCTTTCCGTGCTTCCTCGCTGTTTCTGTGAGTTTATTTTTGTTTTCTGTGTTCTGTCATGTTAGGCAATGAGTGTTTTGTGAAAGTGAGTCTATCTTTATCTCTTACGAGTATGCTAATGATTCATCCATCCTCAGCTGTATCATCCCCTGGGGTTGAAGCATTCCTTTGTTTTTTAGTTTGATGTAAATGATTTTAAAACAGAGCGGTGCCAAAACACATACTTTTTAATTGAGCAGCTTCTGGAAGTGTGAAAATGAAGACTTGGCATGATCTAATTAGCACTTGTGTATTTTGGTTGCAAAAAGTGACTGGTGAAGAATTCCCCAGGCATCCTTCTCTGCATAAAGGTGTATACATCCTGTTTAGTTCCTGTTGGTGCTTGGAAGTCCCAGCTGTTTGGAACTTTAGCTACCTGCTGCTGCCAGGACACCCTTCTGTCCTTGTTCTTCTTGCTTTTTACTTGTTGGAATGAGTGTCGGGCACTTCTGTTTATAAGGTCTATAGAAATTGGCATCTCTTTTACCCATGGTTTTCTTGGCATCATGTTTGCCAGGTTGTGGGTGTCTGGGGAAAGTCCCAGGGAGCTGTGTGGCGTGGGAGGGTTGTCTGAGCACCTTCTTTTCTTGAGCTAAGGGGAGTGGGGTGGGGCGTTCTGGGAAAAGTCTTTATTACAGTATCTAGGTAACTCACCTCTATGCCCTCCTTGACTTTTTTTTTCCTGTAAAGTGAATTTCCTCCAGGGTTTTATCACCCCTTTGGGTGTCAGATGGCCTGACTTTTATTTCTTTTTTTTTCCTTCCTTTTCTGTGCAAACCAGATCTGGAGCTGTAGCCCCTTAAAGCAACTGCAACTGCTGTGATGGTCTGGCTTAGGTTTGGACTGGTAGCTCTCCTCCCTTTTCATGTGAGGATAAGAGCTTGTCTAGCAACAAGCATTCTCTCTGAAGGGTCTCATCCAGAGCAAATCCAGGCAGAGCTCAGCTGCCTCAGACGATGCCAGAAGGGGGATGCCTGGGTGATGCTGTGGGACTGGGGCGGATCCATGCCTGCACAGCCCGATTGCCTTGGGCACAGCTCGCTGCCCATTTCAGTGCAGTCTCTTTCTATCCGAGCACCATCCCCTGACCTTTAGGCTCACGCTCTTGGCAAAGCAGCCGGCCAACTGCGGAGCTTCGCGGATGCCTCTCCGGTCAGCCATTGCCTCGCAGTTGTCCCTTAAATGTATAATTGGCCGCTGGTGTTAGAGAGGGGGCGTATGGGCTCCCTCCCAATTTCTTTCAGTATCTCCATATTAGAGCAGTACCCAGAGGGAACGTACCAACGATCCTTTCCAGTGACTGTGCCCGGCTGCGTCACCCGCCCAGGAGCAGCGCCGCCGCCTCCTGTACCGAAGAGCTGCGCAGCATCACCACCGCCGCTGCCCCTGGGTGAGAATAAATGGCCCGTCGGGCTCTAGTTTATTTGTCAGGCTGAGCAGGGGGTCTAATGCCGTGAGTGAGTGCTGTGTTGGCAAGCCGTCCGGTGCTTGAGCTCACCTCTTCGGGTCTGTGTTGTACCATGTAGACGTACCCAAGGCTAATGGCTGGCCATTAGTTTAATCTGATTGAGTTTGGTAGCTTTTGCTCTAGTCAGAGCAGTGTTTTGACAGCACAGCATTACTTTATCTACTTTTCCTGTTCCCCACCTCCCATATTCCCAAAGCTTTCCCTAAAACAGTTTGTTCTTTTTTTTCCCTTCTCTGCACAGTTGTTGAGCTGTGGATGTAATATGTTTATCAGCTCAGATTCACGTCTTGGAAACTTAATTTACCTTTTTATGTAACGCTTTATCACTACTGCATGGTAACGCTTCCTGGCAGGATATGCATTGTTACAATTCGTTTGGAGGGGAAAAAGAAAAAAAAAAAGATGAGATAGAAGTGGATGGCTCCCCTTCTGTAGGGTTCAAAAGTTTGTCAAGCAAAAGAGGAAAATGTGCTTCATGCCACCTGACATCATTCAGTCCAACCATCCTACTTTCCCATGGCGTGACTCCTATCAGCAGCTGAGATATAACGGAGCCCGAAGACTAGGTGTGGTGGTAGCTGTCACTGTCAAGTAAAGGAAAGGCTGGGAGGGGAAGGCTGGCCTTGTCAGGGCAGCGTCTCCGTCTGTACTGTCATTTCCTATGAGCTGACTGAGACCTTGGGCAGAGTTTTTGTTAACAAAACCACTACCATTTATCAAAATTGATGATTTTGTTCCCCCCACCCCCATTGTCTTTTTGTCACCGAAGGAGTTGGTGTTACTCAGTGGTCTGTTATTTAGCTGTCCACCTTCCTGCACCAGTGAAGCCACTTAAGCAAGTAATAGCGCTGGTTTCTTGGGGATGAGTGGCACTTCACTGGAGGAGCAAACTTCAGTGACATGGGAGTGGTCCTGGCGCCTGAGAGTTGTGTCTTTGCGTAATTAGTTGCTATGAACTGTTAGTGTGTGCTTCAGAGGTCTGGCTCCTGAGCACCGACTTCCCTGAATGTGTTTTGTTGAAAGAAAAATTAAAATCTGCAGTTAAACTAATTTCTAACAACGTATAAAGTGGTCTGAGGACCAGTGCTTGAGGGAGGGGCAGACCACAAAATGTACCTAACTCTTTGTACAGGGCTTTTTTGGCATTAGGGGACAGAGTTCCCATTGCTGCCCTATCACCCTCTCTGGTTAAACACTGTGGTTTCCTCAGTGAAGGATCGATGGCTTTCAAAAGGATGTGAAATCCTCTTCCTTCGGATATTTCGCATCCGGATTCTTTACTTTTCATTGACCTGCCTCCACACCTCTGCTGCTCAGCAGGCTGGGTGTGCTCCCTCCTACCCCTGCTCGTGGCCCAAAGGCCATGCTCAGCACCTTGCCTCTGCCTTACCTTGGTGTATCAAAGTAGCTGGCTGCGTAGGTTGATCCATGTGACCTGCGTGAAGTGAGAGACCAGGGTGAGAGTAAACATTTGCCTCTGCTGAGCAGGTCCTTGCCCTGGTGTCTGTTAAAGAAAATCACTTCCCTTTGACAGATGTGAGGAGGTGTAGAGCACAGGTCCTGTATCCAGGCCAGCAAGAAAGCCATGGAAATGCCCTTTGTTTTGCTTCCATCAGCCATTCTTAGTGTCAGATTTTTTCCAGCTGAGTCTGTGGCTGGGCATGCTGCATGCTATAGGTTTATGATATATAAAAAAGCGATTAAACCCATCAAATTCTAAATTTGCTACAGGTGATGCTTTATTAGTTGCTGCCACCTATAAAATTTTTTTGAGCCTCTTTATTTTCCAGGATTAGTCAGAACAGCATTGGAATAAACATTTTCCTGCCTGTGTAGCTGTGAAATGAAAAATAACATGGGCTTAGGAAAGCCTTCACTCTTTCCTAAGATATACCAGGGGAAGTTTGTTTTGATTCTTTACCAGGTATACGGAACCTTTTCTTCAAGATTAAAATATCTCCTCCCCCAGCATTATTTTTGATATGTGGTTGTGGGGAAAAAAAACCCTGAAAACTCTACTCAAACCCTGCTGTATTTTTTCAGCACAGTTTTCCTGATATTCTCACTGTGCAGAAGCAAATGTAGAATAAACGAGTGAGCTGAGAATGGAGAATCCCAGGTCATATGTCTTTGACAAATGACAGTGAATACAGACAGACAAGGAAGACTTAAATTTCACTGAGAAAGGTTTAAATCATGCCCCAGTATGTTGCATGGTATGGGATATTTCTCCTCCTGTGGGCACTGTAGTTAAAGTTGAGGTTAGGCAACCGTTTGGTATTACAAGCTTAGACAACTGAGTGCAAGTCTGCAGTAAAACTGCTGCTGGGCAGAAAACGAGCTTTAGGGGTTTGTTTTGAAGTTGGTGTATTATGGACAAAATTTGGTAAGTCTGTTCAATGGTTCTTTTCAAACCAAAGCAAAACGCTCTGTGCTGCAGTGGTTTCACTTCGTGTTGTGGTACCAGTGGAAGGACTTACCTGAAGAATTTTCTCTTAGGATGAAGCTTCACTGCTGATGACTCCAGGATGAAAACGTGACACTCGTGCTTCTGCTTGGCTATGAGAGGAGTTGGGGGGGGTGGGGGAAAGTAAAGGTCTTTAGGATGTGTTTAAACTTTGTGGGGTGACTTTGGAAAAGCTAATATTTATTAGAAGTGAATTACCTTTAGAATCTCATGAATCATCCCAGTGCACGTGGAAGTTGTGATTTGATAGATGTGTTAGGCCAGTGATGGGGAAACTTCATCTTACGTGGTTGTTGGCATGTTGGGCAGGAACAGGCCGCTCCCTGGAGAGGTCAAGAGTACGTTGGTATTTGTGTGGTGATTTTTGACTGTTGGAAAGGAACAAGAAGGGTTTAAGTTCCCAAGTAGTGCATAGCTACATGAGCTGTAGCTTGCAAGGTTTTGAGCTAATAATTCTGCAAGTTCTGTGTTTTATTATTAAGGAAGAATAAGACTGACTACTCCTTGTACTGGGGGGGCTGTACCATGCTTGTTTCACTGTACCTCTCTTGCAATATCCATATGGGGTTTCTTTGTGACTTGCTGTGAAACCTTTGTGTAGATGAGAACAGTGTCTGTAGTGAGGCTGGTTTGTGTATTAATTTATTTTGATCCCCAATTTCAAACCAAAATACCAAATTTGGGGATTTCTTTTAGGTTAGGTCTCTGTGCCTGTAGAGCTTGTGGATCCTGGCTCATTGTTTTATATCTCTGGCATTTTTCAAGCTATTAAATGTTTAAGTTGTATCTTTAAATTACAAATTCATAGCCTGCTTTGGCGTGAAGTGGAATTTGGTGGGAGCAGTTTTCAAAGTCATGATGAGAGAGTGAAATAACAGGCATGCGGTTGAAAGGTGTGAGAAGTACAGCTGGTTGTCATCCAGTTTTTAAGCATTAGATTTATCTTTAAATAACCTAGACTAAGGGTTTGGTAAGTTTGAGGGTGTATGGGCTGTGCTGGGGGAAGAAAACAGCATTCTGTTAAGAAATTATGAAAACCATTCATGTTGGAGACCCTGGGCTGAGCATTTTAATTGTACTCATAGGACTGTGCATAATACAGTAAAATAACTTCTGGGAGGTTTTAAGACAACTTTACAACGTGGTCAAATTCGAAAGAAAATTATTAGTTAAGAATTGAATAACTTGGGTTTATTATGGTGGAGTCCTATAAAGATTTTACAAGGAAGCAGGTTTGATCTTGTAGTTGGTTTGAAGTCAAGTTTGCCTTGCAGATAGCCTTTGTTCCTCAGAAGCCTTGCTCAGTTGGTGTGAGTGTGCTCTGTAGAGGAAGGATGCCTTCCGTGGAGGTGAGTGGCCGTGTCCACCGATGGCAGGGGGCACAGGTGCCTTATCATGGAGCGGGAACCAGTCCCTCCCTGGAGCTGGAAGACATGGTGTGAACTGGTAGGTTATTGATAACCTTTTGTATGCTTAACAAGACAAAGCCTTCCGGTTAATTGTTTCACTGTGAACCAACGCTTATCACCGGATATTTTTGGGTTGTATCCCTCTTAATTTGTTTTGGATCAGGGTCTGTGAAAGCCTTTTAATCATCTGCAACTTTTAGCAAAAGCATTAACTTCTGAGAACGGCAGTGGGAGGGAGCTGGGCTTTCTGGGGATGCTGCTGATCCCACTGAGCAGTGGGTGTGCACAGGGGGTGTGTTGCAGGGTACAGAGCAAGTATTCCCTGGGTGATTATCACTGCTTAATCAAGAACTGCAGCTATTCCCAGTGCTGAATGGGCAGCCTCCTGGTGTCACTTGATTTCTTCCAGTGCTGTATCTTTATATTTGCCCCAGTGTAGCCCAGCTGGAGGGAGGTGCAAGTGGTGCCTTTGGGTCCCAAAAGGAGAAGCGGGATTTGAATTTGGATCTCCAGCAGCCCGAGGACAAGCTGCTGTGTGAAAGTGGTTTCTTCTTATGATAATGGTGTTACAGCATAGCCACAGTGTGGTATGCGGTGAACCAGCATATTTGCTTGAAGGGTGAACAAACATTTAGAAACAAGGCAGTGAATTTAAGGAGAAGCAAGCAAAAAGAAAGCGAGGATTGTAGTGTTTTACTTGAGGGGGTGTTAACTTGCTTTTCTCGTGTCCCCAGCTCTCTAGGGAACGTAGGAACTAAGAGACTAGACTACAGGTCTTTGGAGTGGAAGCTGTCATGAGAACAGGTGAAGGGGGGGATGTTTGCTATGTTGAAGCCCACCAGTACACTGGGTTTGCTGGTGAGAAACCAAATGGAAGGAGTTTCCTAAAGCTGTGGGCTGCCTGGGTAGGATCTGAGAACTTGTCCGTCTTCCTTTTCTGTTTTATCAGCTTAGGCTGAATGGTGAGTCATTGTGAGCTGCTTGGCATGTTTCGTTATTGGAGACCTGTCAGAAGGGGTGATTAATAATCCAGAACATTTGGATTCAATGTGATAAAACTAATCATAACAAAGTACTTCAGTGCCTAACTTGAAGCTGTGAAGAAAATCCTGTTATCTTAACAGTGTGTGTATATCAGAGGGCTCACTCTTTTTTTTCTTTTACAATATAAACACAAACTCGGTGAGTTGTAGAGTGCCAGTGCTGTTTCCAGACGCTGCTTTCCAAACTTCCCTGCGATGAAGTGGAGCTGAGATTTAGTCCTGTCACTTGTGTTTCAAAAATATACTTCTCACGATCTCTTAAGTTAGATGACAGAAGTTGTTATGGAAACAGCTTAATTAAATGATACACAAATAATTGTAGTGAACCCAAATTTACTTTCTTCTTGGTTTGCCAAAATAGCCTGTGCTTTTGCTGGGTGTTAGTTTGCCTTTTGTCATCCTTTTTCCAAGTTGCTTAAACAATTTATTATTAACACATTTACTGCATTACAGTTTTTGTTGATGTCACCCTGTACTGACTTTTACCCAGAGAGGCAGATTGAACAAGTGAAGGTTGCTTTGGGTTCAGCAGATCTGAACGCAGTGGCTTTGAATTTACTGGGTTTAACAAGCATATTGAAAGTGTCCGTGTCTGAGTCCAGTAACTGTACCCAGCATGCTGCAGGGGTGAGATGGTGAGATACTCCCTTCCTTTCTGGTAAAAAGGACTAACAATCTGTAAGTTTTAGTAATGAATGTTCGCAGGTAGCACAGTCCAGACTTAGTGTTTGAGCTGGCTACCTTGTAATAGTTTGATTTGATTTCCTCGTTCTGTAATTTCCAGTGTTGGAGCGCGAGTTCTTTTTGGATGACTAACACATTTCAGCACCGGTTAAGGCACTTCTGGAGACCCAGTGTTCTTCATATATTAAATATTTTATTAATGACATAAGCGGGTGTCAAGGCTAGTTCAGTGTCACATGTTGTTGAGCTGTGCTTCTGAACGTTGCTGGTCTCAGATTCGTTTTGCAAGAGTGGTGAATGGGGTTAACGCTTGACGCTACAGTGCTTCCCCCCACGGCTTTCTACCTCGTAACACAACCAAGCACATCATTTTTCCTGGATTTCTACTTTGCATTACAGTCTTTACTGAGTAATTAAGAGAATTGGAAGTGTGTTCAGAATATCAAGCAGAATATACTGCTAGAAGTGGGCACCGATTCTTTCTACGTGGGGTATAATCCTTCCAGGCAATGTCACAGGTTCCTTGGTACTGCTTGTGGCACAGCCTGTGAGATTGTTTGTTGTGGTGTGCTGCTGTCTGTTCCTCAGTGGCACAGGGAGCTGATCCTGAGGCAAAGGGGAGAGCTCACAGTAAGTTGTAGGGCAGAGCTGTAGTCTGTCGGCAGGAATAGCTGGCTCTCGTGTGACTGAGCTGCATGTGTGAGAGGTGGGCTTCATCAGTCTAAGCCAAGAGATGATATTCACAAAGCTAAAGGTAAATCAGAATATTAATCATTTCTGGGAATGGCCCAGCTACTTGGGTTTGGAAGCATGATTGCCAAGTTAGCCTGTGATGACCATGAGGAGAAATTAGCCTAGGAGAAATTAATTACAAAATAATTCAAGACTTTCTAAAAAAAAAACCCCTCTTGCACAATCAGGATTTAATGACTGAGGTGATGGCTTTATGCTGCCATCATCAGTGCTTAGATCCCCAGTATTTTTTGTTTGCACCTGTTTTACTGATCTCATAACTGGCCGTTGTTACGAAACAAGAGTGGAATTTGGTTGAGACCAACTTTTATTTTTTGGATGGGATAGGCACTACCTATCTCAGTAATGTTTCTGTACTTGTGATTATGGGCACTGTCAGTATTTCCATTATAAATTTCTGAATTTGATTTTTAAAGGAGCTTATAACTCAGTTGTAAAAATTTGTTCTTGGCAGAAAACTTGTATACAAAAATCTCAGCTCAAATAAGGCTTTTTAATGAATTTTGAGAGAGGGAAAGAACCTGGACTGCTCTGTAAGTTGAGGTTACAGAGGAGAAGTAAAGACTGAAATCTCATTAGCGGTACTCAGCTTGTAGAGAACTGGTGCAAAAGAAATCCTCCCATGTTAGTCCCTTGCCCTGCATTAATTTTTAAACTGAATTATAACAATTGAGCTTAACTCTTGCTTCATTCTGTACAAAAGCTTCTGAAAAACAGCATCCATCACCAGGCAGGGAAAACAGACTGGGGGGGTACCTGGCATCAGGAAGCAGGGAGCTCTGTGGTGGCTGGTTCTCCCTGGGGCTCAGTGCAGGGAGAGGCTGCTTAAATTCCTGGCTGCAAAGGTGAGAGATACACCTTACTTGTGGTAATAGTAAATCTTATTCTGAAGGAAAGAAGTAAAAATATGCTATGCTAATTTACTGCGTTTTTCAGTGCTGCAGAAGATGTTCTGAGACCATGGTTAATTAATGTATATTTTCACTGGATTAAATAAACCTGAATACTGACGTCATGACCATAAGCTGAGAAGCCTGGTGGAGGATGCTGTTGCATTTTATTCTTCCCATAAACACTGTTTAGAAATGTAATGAAGCATAGCTTGCTGCTGAAGGTAAACGCGAGCGAACTCAGCTATAGACATTTCTCTTGAGATGCTTCCCTTGTAATAAGATTCGTCACTAAGTAATGTGAGCAGATCCGTGTGACGCAGATGCCAGCAGTCATTTCCCTGCCACCATTTCAAGAGGAAACCTGGTGAGAGTGATGGTTTTCAGTAGACAGAAAGCAATATGTGTCCTGTGACATGCTGAGCATCACCCATCTGTTTCAAGAAGTGTCCGTACCACACCTTGGGCCATTTGTTTTAACTTCCATCAAGGTGGGCTCCTTTCAAAGGCAATCTGTGTGCAACCTTCTTGTTCTCATCTACTCACTTCTGTTAGTTTGTTTTATCTTTAATAAAAAACTTTCTGTAAGTTCCATGGGGCAATAAAAATGTTAAATAGGTTTTGGTACAGCCCTTGGTGCCTGTGTCCCTGGTTCTGACTGGGACACCTGAACACGATTAGAAAACAAGTAACCCTGGGAAGGGGGTGCTTTGCCAGCGATAGTGATGTGTAGGATGGGCATTTCCTATTACAGATGTACCCATTCCCTGGGGACAGACCGGTTGCTCTGCCCTTGTGCTTTTTCTTCCAGCACATCTTCTGTTGTGGCAAGTTTGTGACTGGCTTTTTAAGAGATTAGTTCTTTGGTACTGTTGCTGTTGGCGTGTGTATAGATGAAGCTATGGGTAGGAAGAAGTCACAGCAGTATGGTAGTTATGGAGAGCTCCTGGGTGAGCTGGTTTGGTGCTGGAGGTGAGCTCAGTGAGGAAGCTTTTAATAAAAGAATTATTTTTCTGTTACTGTAATAGACAATTACCTCAACAATTCAGAATCGGATAATTTGGTTCTAAATTAGTTGACACATAGCTTTTAAATGTTTTGATCAAGCTATGAACTAATTCTGAGTAGGCATGGATAATCAAGTTGCTAAAAATTCTTATTGCAAACAGGTAGCGATGCTTTGGTTGTAACGGTGGCTTCTGCTGCTCTAATGATATTCCCAAGTGTGATACAGCAGAATGATGTCTCAGGTCATCTTTAAATAGGAATACAATAATTGCTGTGATTAGCAGCAAAAAGCCTCTTAGCTTTGTACGTAGAGGTAAGATTTTAATTTCTCCCAGTGAGGAAAAAAAAGAGAGGCTTTGTTTTTTTTAGAACAGTGGGATGTTTGTTTCCACCCTGTCTTAATTTCAACTAGCAGCTGTAAATAAACTAACGCCGCCCTTTGGTTACGTGAGTACCTGCTGGGAAAGTCTGATCTGCAGTTGTGAAACCCCGAGCGTGGTTTGTGTGGTTAAGCTGCAGTCCCCAGGAGGGAAGCTGAGAGAAAGCCTCCCTCTGCTCCTTGAGAGCTCACCAGCTTGTTAGCGTTTCTGATAAGCCCCCAAGAGTCAAGTAATGCTTTGAACCTAGGGTGAAGTATTTGGTGAAGTTAATCCTCACATCTCCCTGTAAACCAAGTATCATCCCCGTTTTCCAAGGGGAGAAATGCCCCCCCTCCTCACTTTCTCCTGGGACACCTGCCTCCCCAGCCACAGTTGTGTTTTCCTTCGGCAGGCTCTTGCTTTCATACCCACGAAGCAGAGCAACCCAAATATACTTAATTTATAAAAACTTCAGGTATCTGTGTGTGGCTTCCCCACAGCTGCTTCAGTCTCTTCACACTCGGACTCTGCCTTGCTGGCTGCAGCGCCCTCAGGACAGACCATGTGGATCTGCCTAGTGCACGGTGTGGAGTCGTGCAAGCTGGGTGAGAGGGTTTGAATGACTTGCCAAAAGTCATGGGTGATTGAGAGCAGGATTATTTTCCTTATGCACTCAGTAATGAACGTGTTGAGAGTCTAAGATAGATATGGAAGCCTGGGATTTCCTGGCTGTAATAGCAGTCCCACCTGTGCTTTCTAACCAGGCGTTGAAGGGCTCCTCTGTGCCTTTGAGCATGAAACGATCTCTAAGTCAAGAAGCCCAAATAAATGGATCTGTGGCCGGTTTAGGTCACAGGAGGGGAACGTTCCCTGTTTGAAAAGACAGACTCCGCATTTGTGGGAATCTCAGAGCTAACTGTACTGCTGTCATTCACCTCCCTTCTCTCTTCCACAGGCACTTGGTGCTGTGTGTTGCAGCGAGATGCTGTCCGGAATCAGAATTTGCTGACACCAAGTGTGAAGTAGTATGGTTGGCTCACAGCTTGTTGTCTTTTCAGGAATGACTTTAAGGGACACAGAAAGCTCTCAACAATAGAGGAAACTCTTACCTTTTATCCCCACTGAATCAGAGACTTACTTTTCCCTGATTTACTATGCTTGCAGGGATTCTCTCCTCCAATTTCTTTCCTCTGCAGGTGGTTGTCTTCAGCTGTGGCTGTTTCTGTTCTGTCACAGCTTCCCCTGAGGGTGCTTGTCCCCTTTACAGTGCCTGTCCCATGGTGATGGGGAAGGTACTAAATTTACAGTGCTCTTGATGTGCCTGACTGGACCTGGCAGCAGTGCAGTATGCCAAAATACAGCTAACCTGATGATCAGGTCATGTCTCAACCCATTTCCTAGAGGATGGAGCTGCTCATAGTGAGAAACCCCTCTGACACACTCCTGCTGGCTCCTGTATGGAAAATGTAGTGGCAAAGTAGGCTTCCAGTCTTCTATTGCTAAAAGTCTCTAAGTTTCCTGGGATGTGTCTCCAGCCCCTGTCACGAAATCCCTTGACTTTCACACCAAAGCACAACCCTGCAGAAGGAAGCACTAGCTGGTTTCGTGCTGTTGACTAATGGTATCATGCACTGGGGGAGGTTGTCCTTGGTTGGAGCCGTATTTGAATACAATTGAAATCTGATTTATTTGGGAATTAATGTAGGTGCCAGTTCTGGTGTGACAGAGTGGAGGCTGCAGGAGTAGGGTCTAATTTTGCCGAACTCATTTAACAGGGTTGAGGCAGTCACAGTGGGAGTCGTGCAGCAGCGTTTTGCCTTCTGTGTCCTCGGAGGAGTGGCTGGTCACAGTGTAAGTGCAAGAATGCTTCTGCAGAAAATAAAATGAAATAAAGATCGGGCAGCCCAGCTGTTGACTGAATGCAGCTGTAAAGACAGATGACTGGAAAGACAAAGGAGCTCAGAACTATTTGAAGCACTCCTGGAGTGGGAGTCACGGTGACGTTTCAGCAATGACTTGTTTAGGTTCCTGATGCTCTTCTCCCACTGTGTGGATAAATAAGCAGACCTGGGCTGATGGAACACACCAGTCAAAGGAAGTCCCCGCTGGGCCATATATACTCTGAAAACTTCCATAAATTGTTCTGTAACACGACGGTTTCCAATTATGGGTTTTCATAATAAGAGGCTTATTGGCAACCGGCAATGCAAGTTAACTGTGGAAATTTCTATTGCTTTTCTTGGCCCCCGTGCGCTTCCTGAGCCGAGTGTGCTTTGTCCCAGGTGTACCATGCTGGGCTTTGAAAGTGTGTCAAAACATGCATGGGGCTGAGACCCCTGGGAACTGGCACTCAGAGCCCGATCTACAAGAACAAAACCCAAAGGTGAGGGGCTTAAGGCACGAGTCCCAGCCTGCTAACTGGGTTGATTTGTTTGTTTCTTGCCTTGATGAGTTAAAGTGCTGATCACCTGTAAGAGATTTTCTTGGACACATGGGAAATGGCTTTTTTTTTTTTACACAGTTCTGAACAAAGTTTCAAACCTGTGATAGCCTTGGGGAGGTACAGGTATGCAAATATCTTGGGTAGCCCTTCCAGCACATTTCCATTAGTTTGCATTGTCGAGCCGCTTTCCTCTTACGGGCACGTGCGGGTGCAGGCTTGTTCGGTTTATGAAATGTTGAATGAGTCTTCAAAGCCCATCATTGTTTCCAGGAAATATGTTTTTCATACATACTTGTATTGTTTTAAGAAAGAAAAAAAAAAAGAAAAAGAAAAAAGGCTGTAATGGATAATACTTTGGGTTTGTGTGAGCCAATGGTGTGGATTTACTTGGCATCACAGCTCTCAAATGCTACACACTCAGCACAAGTAGATTCTTTTCTGATTACATGCAAGCACTGTGTAATAATTACATCTTTAAAAATATATATTGATTCATGGTATTGTCTTGAAGCTGCAAATAATCCAAAAGCCCGTCTGCTTGTTTAGATCAGATACAAACTGAATAGCTTTTTGCAGTAGGTTGCTGAAAATGCAACAATTTCAGAGAATCATACCTTTGAAGATGTAACCTTACGTTGCTCTCTTCCCCTAATCCACCCCTCTTGAGTGATTTATTCTAGGGGCTGTGCATCATAGGTTTTGTCCTGGCACCCGTTCCCAGAGTGTTGCAGTGCCTGTCCACATTACCAGAAAAAGATGGCTGGGAGACAGTTTTAAAAGAAAAAAAAAGAGAAGAAAAGAAAGAAGTCTAACCAAAAAGAAAAGAACACACACACAAAGAAAAGAAAACCAGTTCCAGTTAGCAGAAAGGGTTTTGCTGCCAGTGTGGATGGGGCATAATTTGATTTAAATGACTTTTGAAAAACAGTTCTCAAAATTGTTCCATGCATTTTCTTCCTGGCTACTGTTGAAAATATGGAGCTGAATATTTTCTGTGATGTTTCAAACCAATATATTCTGGCAACCTCATAGCTGGGCCCTGTGCGTTACACTCTTGTTTCCAGTTCACTGTGGCCTGGAGTGCAACGCGGAGCTCATGAGATGCACCAAAGTGGGAGGTCTTGCGAGGAGCAGGCAACACAAAGACCCAAGGTACAAGGAACATTTTGCTGGGGTCCAGCAGGGAGGCTGCCAGCTTCCAGGGCCTCTTTTTTTTTTGAAAAAGAGTTTGCTGGTAGGAGATGGAGGAACAGTGCGTGCCTCATTGGATTTTGTGAGCGTGTAGAAGGTTGACTCCTGTGTGGTGTTAAAGGTTGGATGCTGAACTTAGATCTTTTGTACCTCCCCGGGGCTTAGGGTTTTTCAGTGGAGAGATTTGCTGTACAGATGATGGGCTGTGGCTGAGTCTTCATCACTGCTTTAAGTGTGACTACGTATAGCTGTGTGAAAGAGCAGTGTGTGGGCTGGGGAGCTGGGGCATGAGGTGTTGCTGTATCCCTTTTGCTCCAGGGACTCCCTGTTTAGGGGAAGTTGTGTGGGAAGGTCAGTGTGGTAGCAGTAGGTATCCTGAAAATAGAGGCTGTTTGTTTAGTGCCAAATCAAATCCTGGGGGTGGCAGCAGGAGTGGGAAGCGTGGAACAAGTTTGTTGATCTGGCTATAATAATAGACAGCTCTTTGTACTGCTGCTGGGAGTCCCTACTAGGTTGGCTTGTCTACAAAGAAGATTGTACTCCTGCTGTGTTCCCTGCAAGTGGGCACAGGACGCTGCACTTCCCCACATCATCTGGATGCTGTTACCCTCACCATGTCTGAAGAAGTGTCAATCTCCTCAAGCCCAGATATATTCCTCATGGATATCCCGGAGTCAATTCTTGGGAAGGGCTGTACAGACCTACTGTGGTTATTACGAGCCTTTATCAGCTCTTCTTTCAAAGCAGCTTATGGTAGGGACTCTCATTAAGCTCAGTATTTGCTCTGCAAACTGCAGAGCGGCTCCTTTGTGCAGTTTGAGTGGTGTGACCCATGCCTCTGGTGCTATGGTGGCACGAGGTACCTGTGCTGAGCAGGCAGCAGCTGCCTCTGACAACTTGTTCAGTTCCAGCTCCTCAGTGGTTGTTAGAAGGTACAAGAGGCAGGGGTGCACAGCTGGAGCTGTTTAATTTATCCTGTAAGAACAGGATGAAATGAACCCGAGGGAAGGTGGTCCTGATCCTAGGACTCTGTCCTACAGACAGCAGTGTGAGAGCCAGACTTAGGAGAGATGAGTCCAGGTAGACCACAGAGAGATGGCAGGAAGGGAGTGAAGGCAGGAGTAGACTTGAGGAGAGACGGGGGCAGAAGCAACTGTCTCCTGCTTGGTGATAATGAAGTGTTGATAAACATGTTTGGAAGTAGAATGTAGGTGTGGGATGAGGGCCAGGGCAACGTGAGCGGGGAGCTTGCAGAGACAAATGATAGGGCAGAGACCAGATAGGGAGAGGAGATGGATGGTGAGGAGACAGCTCTTGTTTTGCCTTTAGGATTCAGAAAGGTCAGTCTTGAGAATTTTCCCTGTTGATGCTTTTCCACTTGTTATTTTGGTTATTTGTGCAAGGTGGTAGGAGAAGGACTTGAGCTGGACTTGGAGGGAGCAGGCTGTAACCTGTGGTGTTTAAGTACAGCCTGAAGCATGGAGAGAAGATGAGTGAACTGTTTAGGAATGAGGTTTGTTGGTGGAAACAGGACAAAGGAGTGTGAAAAGGTGGATGTTTGGAGAATATGTTTCTCCTGCAGTTAATGCTCTGCAGTTAATGCTCTGTGTGCCTGGGCTGGACTGAACCTGGATGCTCAGCCTGATGACCAACTCTGCAGTAAAAGCTGCTGCTGGTTAGTCTGAGCAGAGAAGATGCAGGATGCTGGGGAGGGCAGGGGAGGTGGCTTTGAGGATTCAGTAGGTTTGGGTGCATTGCAGAGGTGTCTCTGTAGTTTGCTTTGAAAACACATGTGTTACATTTCATTTGTTTCTCTCACACCTTTCACCTCCTGAGCACTGAAAAGTCCCTGTTTCCAAGAAGCTTTAGCATGCTCAGCTTGTTTTCACCCTTTTGAATCCACGGGCAGAATGGTGTTCCTGTGACTGCCGTGAGAAATATGTGTGTGACATCTGGGAACAGCAGAGCCCACTGGGGAGGAGCAAGTACCCTTTTCCTAGTCAAGAGGAAGAGATTTTAGTTTGGATGGTTGTGTGATTATTGCATCCAATGTGATGCCTGGAATGTAAACTCTGATGTGCTGTTTAATATAAGATAGCTATCCTGTGGGTTGTTAGCAAGTGTTTCCAGTGATTTAGAATTAAAAGATTGTAAAAGAAAAAAAATCCAACTGCAAACCACAACAAACCCCCCACTCTAACCTCGTGGCTATTTAAACAGTGATGTTCTGCTGCTCCTACTGAGACCGGTCGCTTCTACAGAACTGTTGTCTTTGCCAGAGCTGTTTGGTGTACGTGGGATTACAAAGAGTAGGAAGGGTGACTAGGACAGGTGGTTTTTCTCTTATTGGAAGTACCGTCCTTTCTTTAGCCAAGAAGGAGCTAGAGCAAGCCAGGCTTTGTTTGGTTGCTCTTTTCAGAAAAGCAAAGCTCTTCCTTGTAATATTTATGGTAGCTTGGCTCTAGCATGTATGTATGAGCTGTGACAGCATCCTCATGTGAGCCAGGCTCCGTTCCTACTCCCTCGTGAGTGCACATTAGGGAACCAGCTTTTAAGTGGAGCCTGTTTAATATGGCAAAAGCTGGGAGACTAACAGATGCAGGTGTTCGCAGTATCGGTGTGAAGTGCGGTGTTTGTATCAGCGTTGTGGTGGCAACGGTCTTTTTAACGCTGAGATGGTAATTTGGTCCAAAGCCCCTGTTTTCAGACGTCTTCCCTTTGAAATAACCACTCTCAACCTGTTTCTGTTTCTCAAACTTGTTCCTTAACTAAAGCTCAACTGCAGAGAGGACCAACATCTCCAACCTGAACTTTGTCTCTCTACCCAGTACTGAGATTAACTCATTCTTAGCTAAAGCAGAACTCGTGTTTAACCGAAATATTTCTTGGAAGGCATCTTACCTTGGTTTGCAGACCTCAGGTAGCCTTGACCTGAATACATCATCCTCCTTACAGCTGTTCCTACGTTTGGTCCTCGCTGTTTAATGTCAGCTCCTGGCCAGCCATCAATCTGTCTTAAGCTTCTGTGTGCTGGCAAAACTACAGCACCATTCTGGAGCCTCTTCATGCATCATCTCTTTGTACCAGTGAAGAGAGTTACTGTTAATGGCATATCACTGCTGAAATCTTTTGGATAAATTGCACAGTTTGGGTTTGATTACTCATTATCACAGAATGGTCAGAGTTGGAAGGGACCTTAAAGATCATCAAGTTCCAACCCCCTTTCGTGGACAGGGACACCTCTCACCAGACCAGGCTGCCTGATGCCCCATCCAACCCAGCCTTGAACACCTTCAAGGAGGGGGCAGCCACCACCTTTCTGAGCAACCTGCATGAGGCATTTTGCTGCGTTTTGACTGACTTAGGGAGAAGAGGTGTTGTGTGAGATCATCTCCATTCTTCCCTAGTATTCTTATGAAAATATACATTGCAGGAGTCTGGCATGTCTCACCAGTGCAGGATTACAGAGCTAAGATTGCTTTTACTGTTTGTAATAATAAAGATCCCATTGCTGAGCTTTTTGTTCATTAGTAATCTTTCACTTTCTTTTCAGAGTCAGCGATTCCAGGGCAGACCCATTCACCAGCGTGTGTTGCGTATTCTTAGATATTTTAATTTACTTTTGGCTGTCCTCAGATATTCTGGACTCAGGTCAGCCTTGTTCACCAATTGGATTTGACTGCTCTGCAAGTCTTTGTCATCCATGAGTTTTATTACCAGTGACTTAATATTTAGTTTCAGATTATTGGGAATGCTTGGCCTACTGCAGACCTCTGTGGAATCCCACCAAAACCTGAATTCCCAGTGGATTATTCTGCGTACTTGTGGGTTTCCTACTGCGTGTTTGTTGCAAGATCTTTGGGGGCTTTGGTGAATTCTGGAGTGGCAAGAACGATACCTCCCAAGGGCTCCAGCTGACCAAGTTTGGCTAATGTGATAAATGTCTTAAGCCTACTCCTTCATTATCAAATCTAAAAGTGCTTTTTAAAAAGAATGAGTCATGTATCTATTTGTTGTTTCTTTTTTAAGTGAAATCAAATGCTGTCGTTGAATTTCTGAAGCAGTTCTGCTGTGGGAAAAGGACAGCGAAAACTTCACAAGTGGTTGGATTTTTAAAGAAGAATTTAAGATGCTCTCTGCTTGGAGCAGTAGTGATATTCTGGACTGTGGTGGGTAACTCTGGCTTGAAGAATTAAAAGAATAGTATCCTCTAGTGGAAATGGCTGCTAGTCAGTATTGCAATCCCTCATTTTAATACCAGTGTTTTCATTGAGGTGAAGAATTTCACTTCTCTTGAATCTGTGTCCAAAACAGCTGTAGGGAAGATGATCCTGCTTCCTTACCTGCACGATGCTCTCTGAAGGAGGTTTCTTCACAAGCTTCTGTCGTTGATGACAGTGACCTTTGTCATGCAAGGTCCATCCCTCCAACTGTATGTAGTCCAGCAATCATCCTTGTCTCACCTTCAGGCCTGTGGGGATTCACGGATTGCTTGTAAGGATCAGAGGTGACTAAGGAAGAAAAGCAAACCTGTTAGTATCAGGCTTAAACGCTTTGGGGGCTTGGTGCATTTGCTGGAAAAAGCCCTGGGGGCTAATAGCTCAAAGATGATTGGAAATCACTGATCTGGTTCAGTAGTTTGAGATTATAGACTAATGTGTGAGTTAAGTGTTGCCATTGAGGAGGCAGCAACAAACCCCCCTGTACCGGATCCGAGAGTAAACAGGCCTGGGCTTTATCCATGTGTAGATGTGAGGCTTAGGTGGAAAGTCTGTGAAAAGCTTGGAACTAACGGGACAGGTATAAGATTGCTTCTGGCAGAGAAAGCAGTTTCTGCTGCAGCTCAGGAGGTAACCCTTGTGCTTTCAGATGCACAGGCTCCCGGTTCAGTTTTCTGTTGGAACAAATTCCTCCCGAGTAAGGACAATTGTTCGTTTGATGGCTACTTCAAGACTGGGCTGGATGCAGCGAGGTAATCGCTCTGCTGTCCAGATTGTACGTATCCATGCCAGGATGTACTTGCCCACTGGCTGTTTTTTATTACGTTTATGGTTGAAATGGGATTTTCATTCAAAGATCTTGTGTTCAGTCAGCTATGACTTTACAAACTAATCACTGTGGGGCAGAAACTTGATGCTTGTTCAGTGATGGATGTTTGCTTAAAGTTGGAAGAAAATGATTGCAGCCACTTATCTAAAGGATCAGACATTCAAATAAGCAACTGACTTTCATAAAAATTATTACAGTATTTTTAAGTTTTAAAAAATTAAAAAGCATATGAAAAATAATGTATTCATAAGGTTTGCATGTGACTTGCCAGGTCAGGAAGTTAAGGGCCTTTGAAGGGCTATAACCCTGTATCCTGGGATGTTTGCATTGCAGTAGGGTCGTGCATTTCACGTGTATGCAGCACGGGGGAATCCCTTCCTTCTGCATCCATGCAGAGTCAGCTTCTTTGGCAAAGGTCGCTGCTCTGTACCGCATGTATGGCTCCATGGTAGGAGGAGCCAGTTGTGTATTTGATTTATTCTGCAGCTCTGATAACATACACAGAACATATCAGTACTTATGTCCTGCATGAGCTTCAGTAGCCTCATAGAATGTGTTAGGTTGGAAGGGACCTTTAGAGGTCATCTATTCCAACCTCCAGTAACATAACAAGAAATAGGAGAGTGCATTATCACCAGTTGGTTTCCCGAGATGCTGCATGTAAGGAATGCTTATTCAGTCATGGTCAGATTTGCTGCTGCTCGTGTACAGAAGGATCCTGCCTTTTGGAATCTGTGTGATGAGCTCATGTTGGCCAGTGGCTCTGATCATCTTAAATGGAGTAATTGTATCCATAGAGTGCCTGATTTTGTAAAGTCTTATGCAGCTTTCCAGTCTTGTGATGTACAGCTTCCTTAAATTTTTGGTGTGATATAAGAAATCTTGGGTGAAATTTCCCCCTCTGTTATGTATGAGGTCAGCCTAAATGATCTGTCTTGGCCTTAAAAAGAAAACAAATCCAATCACCCATGCTTGCCAGCAGCTGGACATCTCGCAGCGCTACGCTGTGTGAAGGCCGCGATTCTGCGGACTCTGGAAAACTTTACTTAAAAATCCATTTGCAAATCCGTAAGGGAACGTGTGTCTGAGGGCTTGGGTAGTCCCAGCTGGAGTATCAAGCTGGCGACAGCAGCGTGTGTCCTTTAGCCTGGGGGAAGCATGGTAACTTTAATGTGTAGCATTTAAAAAGAAACCCAGATCTCCTGCCTCCTTTAATGCAACATAAACTCTTTAAGCGTAAGCTGCTCAGTGTTGTGCCTTCAGAGAGGTGTATCTCTTGGTGTTTGCTGCATTACCTATAGAAAGCTCTGTAGTTTAGCACCCGAAACGCTCTTCAAAGAACGACTTGGGGAGAGGGGAATTCAGGCAAAGCCTGGAGGGGTTGAGGAAAACGAACTCCTGCTGCGGTTGCACACTTGCACACATCTGGTGCAATCGAAATTTAAGAGCTGAATACATCCACATCTGACCACGGTAGGGTCCAAACATTACTGTTGACACTGGTTTTCTTTTTGGATAGGCACACTGGCAGAGTCACTAGCATGTGGAGCCTTGTCAGCTCTCTAATCTAATAGACTGTTCTTGCCCAGACCATTGTGTGTCAGTATTTTATGTACCAAGCGTAGCCAGGTTTAATAATCAGCCATTTTCCCACCTTCTGCCAAACTTTGTGCAAAATCTGCTATGGTAACAAATTATATACATATTAAAAAATGAAAATAAAGATGGAAAGCAGAGTCACAAAAGGTAACAAGAGTTCAAAGTAATGTCATCTGAGGCTTGGGGTTTTTTTTTGCTAAAGACTTGAATTCAACCCCATTTTAAAATTGACTTTATTTCTGTTTGTGTTGTGAAAAGGTTACAAAGAAGTGGGTACTGCTTGAAAGCACAGCTGTAGCTCTGTGTGTGTAAAACTCTGAAAGTCTTCCCTGTACAGGTCTGATTTGACATACTTGCTTTTTAGTTAACTAAACAATAATTTGAGGAGCTTCTTGGATTGTATTTTTCTTACTTGGAATGCTTTTCCTCAGCTAGGACCTGTTGTGACTGTTTATGCTCGTTTCTAGTGACTCGGAAGTTACCAGAAAGGGGGTTTTTACAGCATTTTTTAAAGGGCCCTTCACTTTACCTGTGGTGTGACTTGCTGCTGTTGCGTCCTGGGTTAGTGATGCTGAGGACTGGGAACCTTGGAGGAGCATCTCCAGGGAGTTACCTGCCAGGTGGACACCAGCACCAGCTGGAGGGGAGCTCAGTTGCTTGGGGGACACTGGAATGGGGTCACCTGGTTTCTTTGCGGTTTTAATGTTTAGTAGGTTATTTCTTATTCCACACTGATTTGAATCCTGCACTTAAGTACTGCAGCTTGAGTGAAACTTAAACACTTTTTTTGAAACTAAAACCTGGATCCAGGTTCTAGGGCCAGGTAGGTGCTTGCAACTGGCTGTTGGTTGCATACAGGATGGTGATACAGGCTTGTGTATCTGAGGTGTGAGCCCTTTTGATCGTTATAACCTCATATGGAGCAGTTCCTGCCTCTCTCTCATGCAGTGCAGGTCTAGTGCCAACTGCAACAAGTGCTCTTCAGGATTTTTTTGGGACGTGATCGGTTTCTCTAGTCCAGTCACATACAGTTTCTCCTCCCCATGTGCAGTTGCTGCACTGAAGTGGGGACAAATCTGTAGCAACGGTCAGAGTTACTTACCAGAATTATCAGTTAGTTAATGGTTAAGTAATTTTGTACTCTAATTGAGTTCATCCCTCTTGGAAATTTAATTAGGAGATTTGTATAAGTAACAGCAATAATTGAGTGCCTCTAGGAAAAAGGCTGGAGCAGAAAATGAATGTAAAGCGTGTTGCCTTACAGTCCAGTTCCTCTGCAGGTCGCAGGGCACAGTGTTCTCTGGTCTGTACTTTTTCAGTCTGTTCCTAATTGTGTGTTGGGGAGCTCTCCCAGAGATGTGTTCTGCTGTGATCCCAGCATTCACTGGAACTGTTTGAGCTCTGGGACTTCCCAGGATGATTAGTGTATCTTGGTGAACAATGGTCTAAGCAACTCATTAAATGGTAGCGTATCCTCCTCCCTCTCTGTGCTTACTCCCAACTTCTGGAGAGCCGATTAGATGCTTGGCAGGAACTGTATGGTTATGCTCTAGATACGCTTTGGATACATTATTGTCACAGTTGAGGTATTGCAAAAGCCATGCCGTTCCCAGCTTTATCCTAGTGAGGTACCTCTTCTGATTGTGTAATATCCACGGCTAATTACACGGCAATTGCAGTGTGCCACCAGCCACCCACAATTCATTGTCAGCTCCTTGGGGACGTGGATGAAAAAGGAAAGATAATGTTGTGGGTTTTTTTTTTTTTTCTTCAGCCCAGTCACTTAGCTTGACTCTTTCTTCTCTCCTTATGTGTTTTTTTTTTTTAAATCCCCTGCTCCTTCAGGTAATAAAGCCAGATGGTGGTGACAAAGAAACAGAAGCCACACATGAATCAGATGTCCCCAAGGATATGCTGGGGACTGGCATTCCTCAAGAGACAGCGAAAGGCGATGCTCAAAGTCCGGATGTCATTATAGAGGCTCAGTTTGATGATAATGATGCTGAGCATGGGCAAGACCACTTGCAGGATACGTTGGCTGATGACATTAAGAAACTTTCCCTGGATACCACTGAAAAGGGTGAGTAGATCAGATTGCTGATTTAAACCTTTATTTGATCAAACTGGTGAAGTGTTACTTTGCTGCCTTGCTTTGTTGCAGGATATAAAATCCAGGCATAAAAGCTTAATGCCTTATCACTTCTATCCCTTTCCACTAAACTGCCTTCCTAGTTTTGAATGGATATTAAGGACTGGCTTTTATGTAGTTTTGATTGATGCAAAGTAAATCCATGGAACAGAAGTCACACCTTTGGATTTGCGATTCTCCGGGCTGTCTGGGGACTGCTGGCTGCTGCTTAATTCAAGATGCTGCTGTAGCACTTCCCTTCATGGCAGTTTGGTTGGCCAACCTACGTGTCTCAGTTTGGGGATAAGAATATATTTCCTTGGGGGCAGTTAGTTTTGTTGCTGTTTTCAAACAGTTGAGTTATGAGCAACTTAAAGATTTGGTCCATTTAAAAAGAAAATTGCACTAAAACCTAAAGCCAATTATGCGATCGGTTTTGAAGGCAAACCTGTTTTATTCTGAATCTGAATTCCATCCAAACTATCAAGTGTTGCTTAGGGCAAAATAAAATAGGCTCCCCTGTCCCAAACTCTGCTTATGCTGCTCTTTGCATGTCCTTTCTAGTACTAAATCCCTTCCCGAAGAGCTGTGTGTTGAAAGGATTCCGACAATTGGCACATTTAACACGTGCTTTCTGCTGCTGGTATAAAATTTGCCAGGACAGATATTCTGATGTGTTCCTGACACATGCCCTGGTTGTCCAGAAAAGATGGTGGTGGTCTAGGATGTAAATGGCTGTTGGTCTCCGACAGGCCTTGGGGGTGGTTGTGAAGCTGTTGTATTTAATACCTGGTGTTTTCCTGAGAGATTGCTTTTGAAGAAGCACAGAGCTCTGCCTATACTGTTGGTAGGCTTCCATTTTTCACACCCATCTGTAATTAAAAACTGGAAGTAACAGAAGTGAGCGGAAGTGTTGTAGTTTTTATGACAAAACATTGGTTTCAGCTCATGAAAGGAGCTGCCACCTCACCGGCTCGTGATGCTATTTCCTTCTGGGTACCTCCACTGTCTTTGAGTTACTGCCAAGGTGTGTAAACCAACTTCCACCTTGTTCCTTTCCAGCACAGGGCTTCACTTGGGAGTTGCTCGTCTCGTCTGCAGATGTTCTATGCAACTAGTTATTAACCCCATCCTTTCTGCAGTCCTGGACACTGTGTCATAGCCACATGCTGTCAAGCTGCCACCTTGACACAACAGTGTGCTCCTAATGTGCTCCTGAGTCACATCTTGTGTCTGTTTTATCTCTGGTTTTGCTTCTGATAGGAAGGCCAAATGAAAATTCAGAGAAATACTTAATGGTTTGACACTGGTATCTGAAATAAATGCAGTCCTGAGCCAGTATTTTACTTCACCTGTATAATTGTGCTTGATGAACGTGACTTTTCTTGCTGCATCACAGTCCTTGAGGTGCTCTGGAATTGACCTGTGTTGGAGGTTATCAAGTCATCTCTTAAAATCAATGCCATCTGAGTGTTTTTTTGCCATTTAATTCTGTCTTTGGAGAATGTTTATAGGACAGATGTTAGATCTGCTTATTGTCCACACAGTTGAAATCCAACCTACTTTTCCATTGCAGTTGCGTAAGCCAACTGTTTGCTTTTGTTTTCAAGGCCTTTCCATGTTCATCCTTAACAAGCCTTGTGGCTGGTGTGAATGTGCCAGTTAGATTTCTGCTGAGTATGTATTTTGCTATCACCTCTCTTAATAGTTGCTTCAGCTTCTTTGGCCATATAACCCATACGGATTTTTCTCTAGTTTCTTCTTGTTCTGCTTTTTTTAATGCCCTCCTTTTTTTTTATACATATAAAGTTTATGATGCTGCATTTTCTGAAGGTGTTTTTGAGCAGTTGATGATTGCTTTGGCTTGTTTCCTGTCTTTCATGCAATTTCTCATATCATCACTTATCCAGGTTTTAAGCCTTGCCTGGAAATGAGCTGTAGTTATTCTAGCATCGGTGATAATTGTCATGAAAAAAAGAAAAGATCCTGCCAAATTCGGTCTGCACAGGTGTGGCTGGAAATGCTTTTTTGAAAGCACCAAATACATACTTTTTGAAGCCAGAATTTGGCTGTGCCATTCCCTGGGACCTGGTACTGGCATTGGAGGCAGAGTGCTTTTCAGGGTTGGACTGTGGTGAGCAGAAGGCACCCTTCCCCATGTAACATGGGCCTCCCCTGGGAGGGCATCTCGGGCTGATGTTGAGCTCTCCTTTCAAGCTAACTGCCTGTGAGTCGTTTCTTTTACATCACTTCCCTTCTGCTTGAAACAACTACTGCAACAGAGAGATGGATGGGAGATGAGGTCCTGTGGGAGGATTTCTTGCTGACCCACCAAACCCAGTGCTTTTTCTTCCTCTCCCTGAGAGCGTGGCTTCGTAAGGGTTATTGCACGGACTCATCGCACAGCGTTACGAGCAGAGGGGAGCGGCAGAAAGCATTTGTGGCTGGTGCAGTTCTTCAGTGAACACTTGCAGTGGGGGTTTTTCCCCTGTCAGGGAAGTTCAAAGGTTTTGAGATGGACAAAGATGCTATCAAGGGCATCGTGCTTAATAAAACTAAGAAACAGCCTATCATGTTCTCATGTGCACTTTGTACATATGTGCATATACAGTCTGTGTGTATGTGCATATATGTACCTCTGTGGACATATTGAAAGCTCTCTATAAATAATCTAAAAAGATCTTTTATATATTAAACATATATTTAAACAAAATCCAAACTGAACACACACCGTTCTCTAGGGGTGAAAAACACCTGTAGCTGCTCTACTTGAATGAAAAGGAAGTTTTACTCCTCCTGGGCCATAAAACCAGAGCCAGGCTGTTCTAGATGCTGCTAGACAGCACTCAAATCTCTGTGTGTGTATGTAGGCTCTCCAGATTGCAAGGTGGCTTTTGTCCTTGTCTGACAGAGGAGTGGGATTGCACAACATCTTCATTGCTGGCTCATTTGTTCTGCTGCTGGTGGTCAGAATGAACCATGAAGAATAAAAGTAGACGTGCCATTCGCGTAAGAGCGCTCCGGGTCACGCCGGGAGTGCAGGCTGTTTTGATATGTTTTCTACCCTGGCCCGTGTCCCATCCCTTGTAGCTTTGTTCCTTTTCAGAGCACCAGTCACCCCCTCCACCTCTAGTTACACACTGGGGTGAAGAATTTCGTGTTGGCCCTTGCTGTCAGAAGCTCTGAAGCACGAAACATCGTGTACGCTGATTACGACCCAGAGCGGAGCGGACCGAATTTCCCTGAAGTCATTGTGCTTTGGGTTCTCTAAGCCTCTGCAGGGCTTGAAGTGAACTGAGATTGTTACACATGGGGCTGCAGGCTGAGACTCAGATGTTGGATTTGTGCTTGCTAAGTGCTGCAGATAGGAGATCCATGCTTCCAGCCCTTCCCTTTCTGGGACACCAGAAAGGATGGGGTGAGCAAGAGGGAAGTCCACAGAAATGAGGAGACCATCACTTTCAGCCTAATTCTCAGCCCATGCACATTCTTGTGCTCATAAAAGTACGTCAGTCTTGCTTTCCTCAAAGATACTTAAATAAAAGTTCATAACTGGTGTCACTATGCCAGAAGCTGTCCTGGTCAAACAAGTTTGCTCTGCTTTTCTGACCTGTTCTTGCAGAGAACCTGGGTTAAAGATGACCTTCAGAGAAGTCTCAGACCTAGGAAGCGATGAGACCTGTTCCTCTCCAGCATGCTGTTCTACACAAAGGAATATATTTTCCTGTTCCAGAGTTGGACTTTCTTAATGTTAAGTTTAGGTCATTGGAGGAAGGTCTCTTTAGCAAAGTTGGACATCTCTTTCCTCTTGCGTTTTCAGCTGTATCGCCAAGGTGTAAATATCTCTACATGCTGAACAAACTTTCTGTCTGTGGTTTTTTTTTTTTACAAATACAGTAAAAATGAGCAGCCTGAAGACAGTCTCTCAGGTCCTTTACTAGTGTCCTTCAAACCCTCTCTGCGGTTTCCGTGCCCTGTGGAAATGCAGGGAAATTCCAAAGTGCTAGCATCCCAGCACTGGTCTGAGCAACACGGTGTACACAGCAAAGACTAATTCTCTGTAGTGCTTGGTATTGCCATGCAAGTCCTCTGAGTTTCACCCAGAGACCTCCAACTTACTCTGTGTCACTGCTACCCAGAGAAGTCACCTTTTCAGGTCTGTAATTCTTTTCCTTACTCCTCATTCATGTTGACCACTGTGAAGGAGTAAGAGGTAAAGTAACTTTTATCGCTTGGTGCTGAGCTGAAACATGTTGTTTCTGGGACTGGTCACTGCAGTAGAAGGATTTTTCCTTATATACATTATATTCAATATGTAATAAAAAAATAGAAACTTCTGTGTCCTCCTGACCCAGGAAAAGTGCAAAATGTTCCCTACAGGATACTTTAGGCTGCTGTATCCCCATGCAGAGTTGTGTGCCACGTGAGTTTCGTACAACTGTGAGCTGTCTCCTGTTAAATATTGGGATCAGATTACTCTGATAAAGGAACACCAGCGATTGAGCGGTAGCAGCTCCTTGTGCTCCCTGCGAATGGCAGCTGGGCTCGTAAAAGTGCCTCAGCCTTTCTTTGCAAAAGGATATTAAAATCAAGGTTTGTAAAAGTGTGTCACCATGCCAAGAACTATCCTCGTCAAACTAGTTTGCTCAGCTTTTTTTGACTCTTCTCAGGAGAGAACTTACTTTGCCAGATACGCCAAGTATCCTGCTTCTCAGGGGGTGGCTCTTAGAAGTAATCGAGTCGGTGGACTGGCTGCCCTGGCAGCAATCAGAGTTGTGTTTGTTCAGGACTTCCACTTACACCTACACTTCAGCAAGTCAGTGTCTGTGTGAACATCTGAGGCTCACTCACTGCCCTGATGTACTGATGTTTGAGTAGAAATCACTCATTTACAGGCAGGGTGAACTGACAGCGAACTCAGCCAGTTGTGTGGTGGGAAGTTGAATCGGATAGTGGATGGTCAAAAGGTAAAGTCAATGGAATTTGGGTTGGAGCTGCTGTAGACCTTGCTCCTGTCTGGTCAGCGCTGGCCAGGTGGATGCTGGTTGGCCTCTTTTCAAGGCAGATGTGACTGTCGGTCTCTAGCCCTGGTAAAGTCAGAAATTATAATCTAAAATTGCTTGGTGTCCTTCCTCAGTACTACTGACTGGAGGCTGTTACTGGGTATTTCAGGATTACTTGGCCCAGCAGAACTGGTGCCATTTGGTACCTTCACAGTATGGTTGTGTGGTAATGTATTAAGCCATTCTTTTGTCAGGATGATGCTCTGGAGTCTGTCCTTGGAAAGGTTTGTGGTTCCTTCTAGTAAAGGAGAAAGGTGTATTTATAATCACAGAATCACAGAATCTTAGGGGTTGGAAGGGACCTCAAGAGATCATCGGGTCCAACCCCCCTGCCAAAGCAGGCTCCCTATCTCATATTACACAGATAATGTAGAGTTTAATCTCTGATCTGTGCTTCTGTGCCTGCTTTTGTGTGTACTTCCTTTTCTTTTAAGCTTGGGTAGGTGCTTGTCTGACTTTTGTGTCTTCCTCTGGCAGCTGAAGCCCTTCTGTAGTTAGCAGTGTCTTGTACTGGCATAGGCACAGTTTATGGAGACTCTACTTGTGCCTCTCCTTGGCTGAGGCTGGTAGGGAAAGGATGATGGTGATGTGTATCTGGACTGTATGCTGTCTCTCTGCTCAGGTCCCCCCCCCCCTTTCAGTTTATCTGCCATGAAATCTGTGACAAATTTGGATCCCTCCAAAGTCACTGGCTGCTGGAAGAAATAAATGTTCTTCTCCCTCCTCTTCAGAGGCTCCCGTTCACTCTGAGTGCTTTTAAGGAGTCTTCATGCTTCTTTCCTAGCCTGCAGCTTTCTGGAGATGGATCGTCTCCACTGCATAGCTCTTAACATTTCTAGGCCACAGCAGAGTGAAAGCTCACCAGGAAATCTTCTCAGTTACACGGCTTTTAATAGAAATCCTTGAGGTGGAACTGTCAAAAATCAGATCGGTTTCACTCTGCTGAAGGCTGGAAAACCAGCAGAGAAGCTGGAGCAGTTTCAGCTGCTTGAGACAGCTATTAGTTTATCCCAAGTTCATGTTTGCAAGTCTCAGGATCTAGCTCTTTAGTTGTTGCTATAACTTTTCTTAAATGAGAGCATGGATTTCTTGAGGAATAAACAGTATAGCAACTTCAAGAGAAGCGTCCTACTGGTATTGGACAAATTGGGCTTTATGGTTGCATTGATTAAATGCTACAGGCTGAATAAGCTCCAGTTATTCTTTCCCTGCACAGCTGAAGCCTGCCATGGAAGTTAATATTGGGAAAGCTTCTTATGCTGTTCTTCCCTTGTAAGTTATCTTGACTCCCAAATGACTTCTTTAAATAAGGCAAAAAAAGCCCAAAACCCAACACAACTGTGGTTGGGTAACAGGAGTTACATTAAGCTCAGCATATTGCTGCATGTTCCTGAATTCACCTGTGTTTCTTCTCTGAGTTACAAGTTTAGGTCAAGCCAGTGAAAGGGGATGAACCTGAGAATGAATGGTGGGTATGAAGATAAACATGTCAGAGGATGGCCATTGTTAGCAGCAAGGTTTCCAGGGTGAATCAGATTAGGATTCATTCAGCTAGCATATTTTCCATGCAGTAGTAAAATTGGACACACATGCACTTTAGGAACAAATGCACATGCAGGAAGGAAGAACATCAGGTACGTGGGCAAAATGCTCAATGGAAATGTTTTCATAACATTTTCACTTTGTTTGCCATGAATGTAATTAAACTGTATTTATCTACACTGCAACACTACGTGATGGGGTATTTTTTGAGGTGTAATTCTGTTGTGATAAAGCTAACAACCCCTCTGACTGGTAGCTTCTCAAGGATGTGAGAGGGCCAGGAGGCTTGAGTACCTGTGCTGTGGTCATGGTGATGTTATGTGGCTACTGAGAGGACTATGATTTGATCTGTTAGACTACACTGCAGCTTCCTAAAATGACGTTGAATCTTTGTTGTGGATCATGCTTGGATGTTTCTAAGGATAAGTGATGCTCCTATGTGGCATCATTTTGCCATCTCTTCCATCCTTCCTTTTGCAGGTAGCTAAATTTAAGTAAATAATTACATGCTGGGCCATGTTGCATGTGTAAGGAAGCCAGCTATGCAGAATCACTAGGTTGGAAAAGACATTTGAGATCATAGTCCAACCATACCTGTCTTCTTCTAAACCATATCCCTGAGCTTCTCATTTACCTGTCTTTTAAATACACTCAGGATCAGTGACTCAACTGCCTCCCTGGGCAGCCTGTTCCAGTGCATGGTAACCCTTTTGGTGAAGAATTTTTTCCTAATGTCTAACCTGAACCTGTCCTGGCACAGCTCCAGCCCATTCCTCCTTGTCCTATCACTCTTCATTTGGGTGAAGAGACCATCACCCATCTCTCTACAACCTCCTTTCAGGTAAGTGTAGGTAGCAATAAGGTGCCCCCTCAGCTTCCTCTTCTCCAGACTAAACAACCCCAGCTCCCTCAGCCACTCTAGCCCCTTCCCCAGCCTCCTTTGCCCTTCTCTGGACACACCTCATACTGCCTTTGCTCTGCCTGTCTCTGCTATACCCCTCCATCACTATGCCTTTCCTCTTCCTCTCAGAGGGTATCCTCCAGCCCATGCATCTTCAAAAATCATCTGAGTATGCTGGTTGAGCCTGTGGGTACGTGAGTTCAGGTGTTTGGACACAAGCAGCTGTGGCAGGGACAATCTGCTTAAATGAGCATTCAAGATATACATCTCTAAGGAGGTTGGTCCTGTTTATTAGACACACAGCTCTGTGGTGACACCACTCAGGAGTGCTGCGTGGTTTGGAGTAGCTTTGCTGCAGAGCTCTCTTGCATTGCTCATGGGAGCTGTTAGGCTGATTTTGGGCAAGCTGCATGTGTTAAGTACTGAAGCTGTTGGCTTAACAGTCTCATCACAGTGAGCTACCTGTCTTCCCTCCATCACAGGTGGAAAGCTCTATGTGTGGAGGCATAAATGCTTTCAAAATACTGTTATTTTCCCAGGTGATCCTTCTTGCAGCCTGTTTAAAATCAATTCCAGTTTTGAGTAGTACATGGTACCAAGTAAAAAGGTGCTTTCATAGAATCATAGAATGGTTTGGGTTAGGAAGGGACCTTAAAGATCATAAAGTTCCAACCCCGCTGCCATGGGCAGGGACACCTCTCTTTAGACCAGGCTGCTCAAGGCCCCATCCAGCCTGGCCTTGAACACTGTCAGGGAGGGGGCAGCCACTGCCTCCCTGGGCAACCTGTTCAAGTGCCTCACCACACTCATAGTGAAGAATTTCTTCATAATATCCAATCTAAATCTACCCCCTTCCATTTTAAAACCATTTTCTCCCAAGTCCTTTCCTTTCTCCCTACCTTTTGGGTAGGCAGAGGATGTTCTTCAGCCTGACAGATGAGACTTCAGAGAGACCTCACTTGGACCTCTGTCCTGTAGACTCCATGGGGGAGAAGTCTGCTAAGGTCAAGAGAAGCTCAGAGTTCCTACCAAAATAACTTTGTAGGAGCTGACATTACCCAGCTGGGACAGCAAAGATCCCTTTGCTTTTGATCCTCAAAAAGCCTGTGTTTTGGTTTACATGGCAAAGAGGATCGAGTATGATGTGAACCACTGGTTCCTACCATCAGTTTCATGTTCTGGAGGGAAAGCCTGGTCTGTACCAGCAAACACTGGTGATGGAACGTGAAGAGCCCTTGTATGGTTTTCTAAACAGCAACATGTTTCCTTCTCATTGTCCCTAAAAAGAAGATTGTGGCAGAATAGTGTAATCCAGGGCGATCTGTGTGTGCGTTTGTGTCCTGTTTTTGGTTGAAGAGGAGTTTTTCTTTCCACATCTCCAGCGTTGATCCAGACAGAACTTCCAAAAACACATCTTTTGGCACACATTCCTTAAGATACTTACAATAAATTGGTTTGGTTTACTCCACTTTCCTTATGCATTTCAGGCTAAAACACAGTGATGCTGCCAACCGCTTACTGAAGCAGACACACACCAGAAGCCGAAGTGGTGTTAGGTCATTAGGAAGGTCTACAGGTGTGTTGGTACCCAAGCACTGAGCTGAAGAGCAGTATTTTCTTTTTTAACCTTCATATCAATACTGACTTCTGAGGGGATTCTTAGATATGCCCACATAGAGTGAGCCAAATGACTTCTAAAGTAGATTTTTTTTCTTTCTAGCTGAAGTAGCAAACACTGAACTGTTGGGTTGTTTTTTTTTTTTTAAAAAAAAAACCAACCTTATTTCTTTCCATCCAGGGAAGGAGATTGTTTTTTTTTTTTTTCCCAGTGAGTTGTTTTTGAGATCTGAAACAGCGATATATTTTCATTTGCAAGTGGATATTGCATCTTTAATTGTATTCTTCTTGGAGAGAATTGCAAATTTCCACAGTGACCAATGCAAACCTAGTGAGAATAATTTTGGACCTGTCACAAGTAATCAGAATTCAAGTCTGATGACTTTTGGTCCACTTTGGCCACCTTTTAATGTCATGGTAATTCAATTGTAAAAGGAAATTGGGGGGGAGGGGACTTAAAAAAACCCAAGTTTGACCTAGGAATGCCTGTCAGGCAAATGGAAGTGTGTATTGAAGCTGCCTGAACTGATCCCTTACGGAGGGAGGCAAATTCCAAGTGTCCTGGATCTACTTTGTTGGTAATAACATAACTAATTGGAGTTGCTTTTTGTATCTAGTGCCTGATATTTTTTTTCAAGTAAGACTATTACAGTTTTGGTTTGTCGGATAATCACTGCAAGGAAAACATTGAGATTATAATGCAGTTTCACTGGATCCTTGTTGCTGAAGTGTGTTTTCACTGTAAGATAAGCTTATGAAGTATTGCCCAAGCTAACATAGTAAATCTTTCTCAGAAAACATGTCTTTGCCCAGGGTGGAAATATTGAATGGTCATTGGATAACCACCACAGTAAAGGGTCAGAATAATTCATTTTTACTTTGGCAAAATGCAAGGAATTTCTTCCCACCTCCCCTGCTTAAAATCCTGCTCCTCTCACAAGTTAACTCTCCCTTTAGGATCGCCTCTGTGGCTCTGCCATTTGTGGGAGATGTTCTTGTCTCCCAGCCTTGATCTTCTGGACCACCAGTCTCCAGTGGAGCCCCGATACCTCTCCACCCACCAAGTTCCAGTTTCACTGGAGGGGAGAGAGCTGTGCAGCGCAAGGCAGGGGCTGTCAGATTTATTTTGGGGACTCAGATACCAGACTGTCATTGCACTTTGTTGCTGACTTGATACTTCAGTTGAGACTGAGGTTTTTGTGCAGAAGTTTCACAGCTGAGCAAGGTGGGCATTGGATCTGGGTAGCTGTTTGTCCTTCCTGAGCAGAGGGGTTTGTCACAGGGAGCCCTCATTGCTGGTGCTCTGCACTTGTAGACCTCCAAGAATTAGATCCAGCCCTGGCACTGACAGAATTTTGACTTCAAAAGTAGCAGGTACAACCTACAGAGAGGTACACCTCTCTTGGCTCCAAAAGGACAGAGTTCCTCATGTGTCTTCTTCCCTGTCCCTTGCTTCAGAAGCATTCCCCATCAGTAAATGTATATGATAATCAACTTCATTATCTAGAAGATCAAGAATGATGGGTAGGAATAAGTGGTGGCTGGAATTTGCTTCTTTCTTTCTGCTGATGGTAGAGTTGTAGATCCCAGCCTCTGTCTCTCTGATAATGCGACAGAATTTTTTGGGAGTGATGCTGAAATTGGAGATACCTGAGGAAAAAGAAACTCTCCAGCTAGCTCTGGTAGGTTGGTGTTGAGTGTGAAGGAAGAAGGCAGGTTCTACCATGTACCACAGTGAGATTTTTAGATGTTTTCTGGTACCTGTACTGGGTTTGCATGTGGCTCAGCTTCAGCAAGGTGAGAAGTGCCCTGACCCAGAGTGTTCTTCATCCCAGGGAAAGGAAACCCTGGTGACCCATGTGTAGTCTCCCCGTGACAGCTCCCTCCTGGTGCTTTGGTGCTTTTCTGAGTGTGTGATACCTCCCAAGGACACCACTGATGGCTCCTTTTTTGACAGGGAAAGCTGTTTCTGGGAAAAAATACAAGTGACTTTTTGGAGAATTGGGAGCTGGAAGGAGAAGTGACGAGGCAGCAGTGCTCACAGGGGCATGTTCCTCACCTGGCTCCCGGTGCTTTCCTCGGTCTTGCCTGCTGTGCCGTGAGTCAGTGCTGGCATTGTGCTGTGCTGGGAAAGCAGCAAGTGCAGCTCTTGGGGTTTCTTTTTTTTCCCCAAACACATTTAGATCTGGTTTCTCTTCCAACCAGCATGTGCCACTTAGTGGAGTGGAGTTCACTCCAGGAAAGCCCTGGGCTTGTGGCAGGTGTGCCCGGGCAAATGGCTTTTGGAAGGCTACCAACCTCCCCTCTGCCCCTGCCAGTGTTTCTTTGTTCCAGATCATCCTGTTCTTTGTCCTAACTGTCTTTATTGTTGGCACACCATAAACCCATGGCTATTAACCGATGGCTTGAAAATTTATAAGACAACAAGATGGCTCCTTGCTTTTATCCTTTAATTACTGGTTGCCTGGTATGACCTTCAGCTGGCAAAAATCTTAGAGGAGGTAAGAAAATGAGGTGTCTAACTTGGGTATCCCCTCTTTTGAAACTATTTATAATTATTGGAGCTATTTTTTCCCCCAAATTGCTTGTCACCATGAAACTCTGGGTGGTTTTATCATCTAGTAACCCTGGTTGTGGCAAATCTGAGTTCATTTTAGTAGGTAAAGTACAAGAGAAATGGTTTTGCTGTTGCTACCGCCGCTGCTGCTTCTTTTTAAAGAAAGTAAATTTTTATTTAAACCCTTGAATATCTGACTGTTCTCCTCAGCCTTGCTAGCAAGTCAGTTAAGATAAAATAAAATTGAAGTCACTTAGATTCTTCTGAAAAAGATGATCTCTGGGGAGAGGTGAAGTCTGAAGAGCTTTGTATCAGAAGGCAAAGCTGGGGATAATTAGTGGCATATGAGAACCAGGAGTTCGTCATTAGAGCGATAGCTGTCATTGTCAGGCGACTGCTGGGGTAACATTGCCTGAAGGCAGCCCAGGCTGACCATGGTGGCACGACCATCTGTGAGTGTGCCCTTGTGATGGTGGTGCACAGCCGTACCCCTCGGGGCAAGCTGCTCCCCCACTGCCACACCGGCTCCCCCCGCACGCCTCTCCCGGTGCCCCGGCACAGCTCCGCGCGGCCGGCAGCTGCAGCCTCCCCTCCTGCAGCCCAGCCCCCTTCATTTGTCATGTCACCAGCAGCTTCCATCGAGGGTCCCTGCGGGACAGATGGGTGTCATCTGCAGGCCGAGGTCTGTGTGTCACCACTGTGTTCCTGGAGGCTTTCTGGCACGCGTGAGCGCTGTTGGCCTGTTGGGGCACAGTCTTCAGTGAAATGTTGCTTTATCTCACGTCTTCTAAGGGAAGCAGTGACAGCTCTGTCCCTTGAAACCTGCAGGCAGTGCCACAATCTCTCTTTAAGAAAGAAAAATTTCCTTTGAACGCTCGGGGCCGGATTTTAACACGTGCTTGAGATGGATGCGATTGCCATGCAAGTGGAAAAAGGCATCCATCCTCCATGAGCCCTCTGGAGAAGAGCGTGTAGATGTTTCCATCTGAAAAACACTGTCAGAGCAGAAACCGTGGCCTCTCAGCATGGATGCAGCTCAAGAAGGGACCAGTCCCAGCCTTCTCCATTGCCAAGATTGCTTTGGATGTTTGTAAATACTAAATCTCTTTGGTGTGCCAGCCACCTGTAGCAGATACTTTCAAACTCAGATACGTGGATATTTGAAAATCACAAGCTAGAAATGACTTGTCTGTTGATTTAAATATTATGGGTATCTGGTGAAGAGATTTCAGGGGGCGGGAGCTGTTTGTCATCTATAGCAATTACTTTCATAATCCTGGTCCACAGCCGAAGATAGTTGGCTTAGTAGATATGGTTTCAAAGATAAATACGCATTTTATAACCTTGCATAATGTTTTTAAAGGAAATTAAATATTAAATGAATGTATGTACTTAAAGGACTACTTATATAAAGTTAATGACTTCAGCTAAGAGATGCCAGGAAATTAATGTAGTTCTTAGTATTTAAAAAACAGAATGTGTTTTCCACCATTATATTTATTATGGCTGTCATAGTTCTACTTGTAAAGTTGGGATTTACTTTGATTTTTGTTGTTTTTCAGCTGATCCGCACAGTAAGTGAACATATATCTGTTCTCTGTGGTAGTCTGGAGAAACAATAATCGCTTTATGCTTGGCTGTTCTAACACTTGAGAGGTCTTTTTCCTTTCAGATAAGTCTGCTATGGTCACTTTGTATTGTAGTTTACAGCAAAGGCCCAGTAGGAATTGGGCATGGAATTGTGCTACAGTAACTGTTGTGTGTGTTTGATGCAGCCAAGGCTGGTGGGATCGCTGGTGTGCACAGTACAAAGCAAGATGATGGACCCAAGGTGAATGATCCCAGGCTCCTCCCAGAGAAGTGTCTTCAAAGGACAGCCAAGGTAACTCCATGGAGAGTGACAAGTGAGCACGTGTGCCCTCCCAAAGGCTGAAGGAGACCAGCCCTGGCCTCCCTACAGCCTCCATCTGTTGATCTTTGAATTTCATTCCCCATTTCAAAGAGAGTGATTGTCCGATCTGATAAAAATCAAGTGTCTTGTTATTTTTACCTATTAGCCTAGTTTAAATTCCCTTTGTTTGTTATGCAAAATTACTTACCAAGATTCAGAAAAAAGATTGGATGCTAATAGGAATGTCAGGATATCCAAAGTTGTCAGAATTAATTCTTGCAGACTTTGGAAAAACTGCTAGTACTGTTGGTTCAAGTTTTGAGCGAATCTCTGAATGTTAAGAGACCAGAGAAGGAGTACTGGGTCAGGTCTCTTCCACATCTCGTGCTTTTCCCTCGCAGCCTCTGATTCTGGTCCCTCTTTGGGCAGGGCTGCCATCTGGTCCTATCCAGCGTGGCAATTCAGTGCTCAGAATCGCACAGAGGTGCAGCTCCCAAAACCTTCTGGAAGGACTCTTCTGTATAAGCTTAGGAAATCGGCTATAATATTTCTGTTATCCAGTGATTTATTATGGTCTACAAAAATATAGCCTGGATGAACACCTCTCTGGAACAATTATTTAGTGATATTGTAATTTATTATTCTTTTCAAAGCCATCTTGTATAAAGGTAAAATAACCCCTAACTTCAGAGAGCACAGAGAGGAGGAGAGGACTGCCAAATTCCCCACAGCACATCCTTTCCTGTGGTTAGTGTTGGATCCACCAGCGGCACCGTTTTTGGACGGGCCTGCTCTGCGCTGAATGTCGAAATCACAGGCCGAGGATACAAATGAAAGATTTTACAGGAGTTGCTTGTATGTTGTGGCTAATTCCCTGCATTTGGAAGCATCTGCTTCTTGTCTGGTTTTGTTCTGTAATCAAGAAAATTGCTGTAGAGCTAGCACTTGGAAGGCACTTAGCTCTTCTATAGCCATGAGCAAGATGGCAAGGAAAATACGTTGTAACTAGGTACTTGGTTAAAAAATGCACACACACACACACACACACGTGGGGAAAACACGATATAGGCCTTGTGATTTTTCCAGATATCCTGCTAATCCTCTGCGTGTCCCTATTCTGTTAAAGAAAGTAAGTTTCTCTGAAGGTATTAACTGTGGAAACCTTTGCCTCTTCCAGGTGGTCTATATTTTGGAAAAGAAGCACTCCCGAGCAGCTACGGGCTTCATCAAGCTTCTGGCCGACAAGAACAGCGAACTCTACAGGAGGTGTGCCATGTTCTCACCTGTGGACCACAGAGTGCCCAGGGCCTATGTGTCCTTGGCTGATTGCCCTCCAGACTTTGTGACCAGGCCTGAGGACTATTCAAATACGCTCTTCATCTGTCGCATAGTGGACTGGAAAGAAGACAGCAACTTTGCAACAGGGTACGTGGCTGCCATTGGAATTGGAGGTGACTGGGATTTCTAGTCCCAGTTCTTGATTTCACATCAATACATATAGTAAACACAGGCCTCTGTTAATAAGATACCTGTATCCCTCTGGTATTTGGTGGATAAACTGTGCCGAGGTTAAGGATAGCTCATCCCTAGCTAATCTCACGGGTGCACAATGCTAGTTTCTTTGCTTGCTTCAGTGTGCTGGCACATGGCAGCATTAATGAGCCTACAGTCTTTGCTCAAAAGAGCTTGCAGTCCAGAGGGAACACGCATGGGTACTTAGCCTGACCAGCACGAGCACTGTCAGGTGCTGGCAGTGTTTCGATCCTTCCTCCCTTTGTGTACAAGTACAAAGTGCGTAGGCACTTCTGCTAGAGGAAGAAGATCAGTAGCTGTGCGGCTCGTATTTGATTTTTAAACCTTTTACTGATAAGAAGTACAAAAAAGCCACAGATTTTTGTGGTTTTAAATTTGCATTGCTTCAAGGAAGGACACTAGAAATCAAGGGAAGATTCATACGCTTCTGAAACAGATGAGAAGGGTGTTGCACTTGACGTTTTTCAGGAGGCAATGTAAAGTCATTGCTGTCCAGAGTTCAAACTGCAGGCGCTGCCATAGAGGAGATTTTAATCCTACTCAAATGGCCTATGCTGAGCTGGATTCAGATTGCAAGTTTGGTTTGCCTTTCCTTGAGGAAAATCCTGGGGGTTTCTGCATGTTTTACTTTTTTGAGGGGGAATAGCTGTCCCAAGAGCCTACCTGGAGTGGCCGCATTGCTTCCTGTTGAGTGGGTCTCAATAAGAAAAGGTGGACATTGATACTTCTATTCAGTTATCTTGACAAAAACTGAGTAGTCCTGATTTAGTTAGAGATCCAGTGTAGGTAACTCTGACCTATGGCAATGCTGTGGTCAGATTTTGCAGATGATGGAGACTTTCCCCTGAGAGAGCTATTCTGATGGGGTAGCGCGACAGATGTGCGGTCTCAGCACCATAGTTTTTGGAGTCCTCAGCTCAAACTCCTGGTAAACTGTAAAATTTGCATAATTTAACTTTTTTTTTCCAAAGAGTAAGTATGCTGGCACAGATCTATCAGCCCTAGAACTAAAAGTAAACTAAACTGAAGTCCCTGTTTCCCTGAGTTTAAGTTCGTTATCAGTTGTGGCTGCTTTGTGTGCCCAGTAATAGCAAACTTCACGTGTACTCCTTGAGAACCGCATGAGATGTGAAGTCACTGAGTATTTCCTAGCTAAACTGCAGTGCATGAACTGAAGTGGCCTCCCTTTGAGCCCCACTTAACTCGGGGCTGGCTGTGTGCTGAACTTCACTGTGACTAAGTTTCATATTGGCAGAGGTTTTCCTCTTTGTCGTCTTTGACTCCAACAGAGAAAAGACTGGAGGGTGATTGTACTGCTTGGCTTCTTGTCAGAGACAATCCCCCTTTCCAGCAGAAATGGGGGAAATTAAGAGGATGGGCTAACGTCTTTTTTCGTTGGCTAGTGTGTGTGTTTCTAATCTGTGCTTCTGACAACATTGTATATTCTCATCTGGCTCTTTCGGTACTTTCCAAGATGTAAAGGGTGTTGTCAGGAAAAAAACCGTCCATGATTGTCTTTAGACAGAGCCGTTTCCTCTGGGGCTTGGTTGCACTTTGGTAAGTGCCTTGTGGAGATGGGAGTGTGAAACCTTAGTGACCCATTTTGTTTTTCACTGTAAACACGTGGTTGTTTAAACACTGAAAGACAAGGAAACCTCTTGAAGGCCCCAAAAAGTCCTGTTTGCTTTTCAGCTGGTTTATAAGCTTGTTTCTAAACTATATGGCTAGTTGTGGCCCACCTGAAAGAGGAATGGGTCATCTGCAGCTCAATGCATACTTCTAAACTTTCTTGTGTGCCCCTTAGTTCTGCCCACAGACTTCATGATGCCCCTTTGGCAGCACCACTGTGGTTTTGAAAGTGTCTGGACTAGAGAGACTATAGGTCATCACTCTGCACCATCACAGTCTGCTGGAAGTACGACAAGGAAAACTCCCTCCCTAGTTGGCAGTTGCTGCCATGGGTGTTTCCAGGTACTCTCCATCCTGCAGCTGAACTCCCGTGGGCTGGTCATGCACCTTCCTCAGCTTTCCTTGTCCCTTGGGAAGTTCAGTGCTCTGTTTCCAAGGACAATTCTCAGCATATTCTGCTCTTTGCAGAGACTGCCTGTGGCTGGAGCACTGGGATGCTTTGGCCAGGAGTTTGACAGTGACACTGGTCACCCAGGGTGGTCACCTGCACCGGGGCAACCTGACAGTCCCTGGAGGTCCCCTTGGAGATGGGGGTGCGTTTCTGTGTCATGATTGCCACCTGGTGGTCACCAATGAGATGCTGTCCCCTCTGAAGGCCACCCTGTCACCCCAACTGCACTGGGAATGAGCAGGGAGGAACTAACGGCTCCACGGAGCTGGGGATGCCCTGAGTGCTGCTCAGCTCCCTCCTGCCTGCCAAATGGATTTGCCATGGCAGTGAAATGCCATTTAGTTGCACCTGCATCAGGTAACAGATAAAACAACTCCGAAATATTCTCCTTTTCCAGACAAATATTACAAGTACTGTCACGTACAATTATTTTCTTGGGACCTTTTCTCAATATTGGAGTCCAAGACTGCTTGGAAAGTTAGTGCAGATGTCTCTGTGCTGTTTGGATGGTTATGGCAGAGTCTTTTCTTCTTGTCCCCACATATGATGATGGATTGAACTATTTAAAAAAATGTAGTAGTAAAACATCAAATCACTGACTCCCTCTGTGTCATGCGGGGCTTGGGGCTTTTCTAGCTCAGGGCCTTAGATACTGGTCTGTCAAGGTGACAAGATTTTTGATGGCATTTGCAATAAAATGGAACACTGTGGGACGTTCCTTCACTTGATGCCCTTTCCAAAGCCATCCAAGTGGCTTGAATTCCATTCATCTCTGGCATTTTATTCTGTTTGCTTGGGTTTTTTAATTCACAGATGCGTTTGGTGTGACAGCAAATGACTAGATACCATGAGTAGCTCACTGTAAGGCTTGAGGGAAGGTCTGATCCCCAAGCAGCACAGTTCTGTTGGAATAACACCTCCTTGTAGATGATTGTATCTTGGGAAAGCTGTATTCCCTTGGCACTGCTCATTACCACACAGCTTTGAAGTGTGAGATGCCCCTACCTTCTCCTGCGTTTCGATGGTGGGTGGCAGGAGGAGATAGCTCTGTGACTGGAGTGGGGCTGAACTAGGGTGCTTGGGCATTCCCATGACACAGCTCTCTGTGATGCTCAGCCCTGTATCTCTCACATCTTTCCATCTCCACTGGGACCTTTGGGCTTCATCACATCTGTGCAGCTGTGCCCCCAAGCTCCAAGCATTGGGGGTGGCTGGGTGGCCTTCCTTCCTGTCCCTTCTGCTGCTGTACAAGCTTTGCTCTAAGAGTGGTTGTTGTTGTAGAGACAGACACAACACACCATTCAGTGATCAATGTATTTTAGAATGTTTCAGCCCCTTTACTGCAACTGCACAAACTCTTTATAGTATTAACCAAACAACACATAAGAATGCTATGGGCTGAAGGGTCGTTTTACACTTTTTCCATTGGTCATCTTTTTCTGCCTTCTACTTGGCTCTGGGCAGTCTGCACCCTGTCTTCATCCTCACCCTGTTCTGTCAACTTGTTACAAAGTGAGTGATTTCTCTATCTCAGGGGAATGCAAGGATGTTGTCAAGGTAAATTTCTTCAGCTATCAGGGCCAGGTTGCTAGCAAACCTGCTGCTGCCTCCCCGTGACAAGTGGTGGCTTATTGATGCATAGAATGGTCTGCTGTTGAAAGAAACCCTCCATGTAGGATGACCATGGGCCAGTCTGCTCCAGGACAGACTGAGTAAGGTTGTTAGGTCCCCGTGGAAGTTATTACTCCAATTTGGGAGCCTGACCGGCTTTCCAAGGGAAACGAGCCTTATGTACTTATGCTTTGTCTTTTTGGAGGGTTCTTATCATGTAACCTTTGAATGTGTTGGCCGGTTTCAGTTGAGCCTGGGGAATGGAGAGGGCTCAAATATTTCTGGGAATGGGTGGCCAGTGAGATGTGATCAGTGTCACCATGCAGGGGGAGACAGCAGCAGGAGTGTGACTCTGCCCCGGGCACCCTTGCATGGGAGGCCGAGCTCCAGTGAGTCTGCAGCTCGGAGCAGTTCAGTGATCGTGCAGCTGTGGCTGTTTTGGAGAAATACCCTGTGCTCACGTTGCCCAATGCCCTGACCATGGCACATTCCCATCAGCACATACTGCCACTGCCTCTGACATCTGCCCGGGGGTATTGAAGGAACCCTCTGGCATGCTCTAATGCTCCATCAGCGTCACAGAAGAGAGGTGTTTACGTCTGTAACCATTACAATTTTTGTAACCTATTAATATTTAAAAAATCCGAAAGAGATGCACGCAAGCTTGGGGTGTCACACACACCGTGACTCCCTGGGAGTGAACGTCTGACTGCTGCTGGGCCCTGTGCCTGTTGTTGTTTATAAGCCTCTTGAACTATTCTTGCTACCCTCGGTGGCCGCAGAGTCCCCCGAGTGATCGTTACAGCCTGGCTGTTACTCTGGGGCCATCGGTGATCCTATATGTGTTACCTTTGATCACATGCTGTCCTGTCAGATTCTGCTCTGATGCAAGTCATCATGTCTGCCTGACTGTAGCATGGCCCCAATTAAAGTCAGTTGTACACTTTTTAATTCAAGGTACTTGGGAAATGTTCCCTGGAACACTGTAAATCAAATGTTAATTACTATTAAAAAAAAATATTAGTCCTATATCAAACCTCTGGGTAAACTCCTTACAGTTCATAATCTAATTTCAGTAAACGGATCAAGAGAACATGGGTTTCAAGACTGAGCTGGAAAGCGCTCTGGCATTCAGAGGTGCTTTCCATGACTGGTGGTGCAGACGTCCAGCTGCCCTCCTGGTGCACTTCCCAGCTCTGCCCTTCCAAGAGAAGGGACACCTGAGACCGGAGCCCTTGCTGGTTCTTCTTGGTAGGGCAACATGTCCTCTCTTTTCCTTTCCATTTTCCAGTCCAGGCTTGGTGGTGCTGCTGGGCCTGCAGACCCATGTGCTCATCTTTGCTCAGTCTCACGAGGCGTTGGAAATAAAGTGATGATTTCTCTGGTTTATTGTTACTGCTTAGAGAGAGGGAGATAAAACTGATGCCTCGTTTATTTACATTAAAATAAGGACCAGGCTGGGACCAAGCTGCAGGAAATTGGCCTCCATGCCAAACGCGCCCGTATTTCTGCCGTACAGTTTGTACATAAAAGTGAAACAATGGAGGGAGATACCTTCTATCCTTGTTTTCATTTTTATTTTAAAGCCAGGCGATGTGAGCTCCACAATTTACCACACCATGAAGTGCCCCATCCTTTCCAGCGCGCTGCGCTGCGTGACAGGTTCATTACCCGGCCCTTCTCGTTGTGAGGAGAGAGAGCTTGGCTCCCATAAAGGAGATGGGCTCGCTTGTGCCGTGTGGATGGGGTTTGTTTGCTGGCTTTATGGCACATTTGAAGCCCTGAGAGCATCTTGCTCGTCCAAATGACAAGTGCGCTGTTTTGGCCCCAATTTAGGAAAGTAATTAGTGCCTGTTCTCACTCATTGGAATTAAAGCAGAAGGATCAATATAATGATTGTGTATTTTATACAGTGGAAAAACACTTATTAGAGTGGCTGGTTTTGCCCTCGTTATTACCCATCTCTTTTGTGTCATATTTTGATGGATTTGCCGTAATTTCAGGCAGGAGCATTCTCTCCACTGGCTGTAATGTCCCATTTTCCCTGAATGGCAGTATATTAAACAAAATAAAATAACTTATTGCTGTACTGTAGAGCAATCTGGGAGTGAGAGAAGGGACAAGGGGAGCCACTGTGGGACATAGGTTCTCATGAAGTAGTTGTAAGCAGGTAGGGAGGGGACAAACGTCCTCCTCCTTTGGAGTCCTGGCTTGCCTGCTCTGTCCAGAACTGAACTTGTTTGACCCCAAAGTGTTCAGACAAACGCATGCTGGGGTTTGCACTGGAGCAGATGGAAGCTTTCCCGAAGCACAATAGAGCAGCAGCCTCATCCACACATGTGCAGAATACTTCACCAAAGAAGTTAGCATGTGGGGGACAATTTCCCCTGTCTATGACTTTTTTCTAGATCATTGGATCCTCTCCAGTTGGCTCCTGGTTCTGAGGCTTCTGCTTAGCTAGGAAAGGAGGGATAAACTACTGGAAATGTTTAGGTCCTAGAAAGTGCCTGGAGTGCCTGGAAAATGGTTGGAAAGATGATCTGTAGGCGTGTGTCTGTGCTGCTTCTCTGAGGAAGTCAGTGAAGGCTCCTCACACCCTGTGATGTATTCACAGGGCACCAGTTTGCCCAGGCAGTGTTTTGTATGCTTTGGGATGGAGAGCAGTATGCTGAGCTCCCCAGGAGCTGTTTCCTGCAGAGCTGTCTGGGATCTGGTGGGAACCTGTTTGCCATTTCAGATCGTGGGCAGTGAGTCATGCTTTTCAGCAGTGAGGAGAGGAAGGGGGATCTCAGGGGAACCAGCCATGTGTAAAGCTAGAGCTGCCTGTGTGGAGGGCTGTGCTTTTCTTATCTCTGTTGGATGTATTTTCTTTTTTCCCTACAGTTTGACACTTCCTTACCTCCACAAAAACCTAATAATACAAAACATCTCCTTAAAAATCAGATAAAAAAACCCTAATAGTATAAAATGTCTCCATAAAATCAGATACACAAGACAGTCCCAAGTACTGTCTGGCTAGTGTTTTGCATCTCCAGCAGACGTAAGTCACGGTATGGTCTGAATTCCTGCTAAGTCCTTTGCCAAAACCAAGGGAGAAGCGAATGAGTATGTTTGAGGGCTCAGCAGCCTCTCTGCAGGGTTGGTAACAACGTGACAGTAGTAATTATACACTTGAAAAAAAAAGCATCTCTTTCTTCTGCAGGCAGTTGGCCAAAAGTCTTGGACAGGCTGGGGAGATTGAGCCGGAAACAGAAGGGATCCTGATGGAGTACGGTGTGGATTTCTCTGACTTTTCCCCTGAAGCCCTGGAATGTCTTCCCCAGAGCCTGCCCTGGGTCATCTCACCGGGAGAGCTGGCCAAAAGAAGAGATTTAAGGTACCTACCAAAACGGGGTCTGACACTCGTTCCCGGGGTGGTGCAGGGTTGTCATGTTCTGTTTTGCTTTCGTCACGCGTTGGAAAGGCTCTGGCTTCATCAGGCCTGCTGTGTTACACGTTACCTGTGCTAGCGTGGACATAAAATGCTTTTGAAAGTCCCTACAAACCCAGAAGATGGGTTATTTGGAGAAGTATTTTGCGAGGCAGAGAGTCTTTTTCTCAAAAGGACTATTGAAAACTGAAAATTTGGTGTTTGGCACCTAATCTGAAAGCTTTATGTTTTTGTCTGGAATGCATTACGTATTTTAGTGGTAGTTTTATAGCAGAGATTTTCTGAATGCCTGGCAGATCAAATGATCTTGGACATTGTTACTCTGAAACTTAAGTGCAGGTAGAGACTGTCCTGTGTTTTCCTGTCTAGTCTCGACATTTTTCCCTGCTTTGAAGAACTGGTGTCGTAAGGAGTTTATGACGCCTCATGATCGGGTCAGCAGCTGGTAATTGCAATCCCTCCCTGCGGCCTGGCAACTCTGTGCTGTCCCCCTGCTTAACTGTAACTTAGTGATGCTCCCACCACCTTTTGAGAGCTCCCTAGTTGGGTGGTAGACACTCTCATGCTACTGGTCTGCCCAAAAGAGCTCCCTGTTCTGGTGGTAGACACTGACACTGGTGGTCTGCCCAGAAACAGTGGATTTGCTGTTCTCCAAAGTGCCAGATCTCGGTGATGTCTTTACCAGAAAAGACTGAAAGACAAAAGTAACTTGTTTAGAATCTCACTTTGCAATAAAGGCAAAGGAATCGGGACAATAAATGCATTACTGACATGATACAGTGTGTTCCACTCCCATCCTTGCTTATGCTAGAGTGTCCTGTCCCAGTTGGCAGATCTGTTGCTTGTGTATTGCTGAGGTGAAACACCTCAAGTGCTGTGTCCTGTTCTGGGCCCCTCACTGCAAGAAGGACATCAAGGTCCTCGAGCGAGTCCAGAGAAGGACAACCAGGCTGGGGAAGGGGCTGGAGGGCAAATCCTGTGAGGAGCAGCTGAGGGAGCTGGGGGTGTTTAGCCTTGAGAAGAGGAGGCTGAGGGGAGACCTTATCACCACCTACAGTTACCTGAAAGGAGGTTGCAGAGAGGTGGGCAATGGTCTCTTCAGCCAGGTGACAGGACAAGGGCAAATGGCACGAAGCTGCACCAGGGCAGGGTCAGATTAGATGTTGGGAAAAAAATTTTCACTGAAGGAGTTGTCAGGGCCTGGAACAGGCTGCCCAGGGAGGTGGTTGAGTCACCATTCCTGGATGTGTTTAAAAGACGGGCAGATGAGGTACGTAGAGTTATGGTTTAGCATAGGACAGGAACACTTGGACTTGATCTTAAAGGTCTTTTCCAACCTTGTAATTCTGTGATTCTGTAACAGCCCTGTGAGCCCGATTCCTCGAGGCTCTGCACTGGGACAAGCACTTGCATGTATGTAGCAAGCTCCCCTCCCTCTGTTTGTCTCTGTTATTGGCATTGGTGTTAGCAGTCTGAGTGTATGAACTTGTATCTGTACCTGGACTCCAGATGTTACTCTGGGCCTAATCCTGCCCTGTAGCCTGACCCCCCCACTTACTGCTTCAGCTTTACTGGATTGCCATTGCTGTACAGTGAGGTAAATCAGGGGAGAGTCACAGTCCTGACTGACAAGTGGTAACGCTCAGATAGCAGATCCAGACTAGACTTTGAGTAGCTTTAAAAACCCAACTAAACAGGCCCCCAACCCCAAAACCCTGCAGTTCAGAAAGAAGTCACTGGAAACTGCTTATTTTCATGTTCTTGACCACATTTCAATAGCATTCTCTGTTTCTTCTGACCAAGTTCTTTCAAGCAAATAAAGAGCTTGACTTGTCTCCAGTCAGACAATCAGTTTTGGAAACAAATTCCAAGTGTATTTCTTGTTTTTATTGCTGAATTATTACACTGGGACTTATCAAGGTGATAACAGTTTTGCAGTTAAGCCATTTAAATCCCTCTCTGCCCCTTCTCGACCACAGCGCACACTACAAAGTAGATTTCCTTTTGATCCTCTCAAATATAAACATTTAACAGTCAAGATTTTTAAGACAATTATTTGAGCTTAATTTACTAATCCTTTTAATGTCAGCTGCCACACCACTGACTAACTGGTCTGTGGTCTAAAAACATATGGAGATAACATGAAACTTCAAGTTATGGAAAGTAAAATACAGGTGAATCTTCTTTTTTGTTTCCTCAGAGCTGAGAGATTTGTCTACCCAGGAAAACATGAGTTTTATTAGTAAACGTAGCATGAATTGTGGCTGAGTGGAGGGTCTGTGGTTGGAGACCTGGCCACCATCTCTTCTGGTCTTGCCCATCAGACCTTGAGAGACTCAAGGTGGCTTGGCTTTATCATGATATTCAATATTAGCTTTTGTATTGTCAGCAATAAGTGTGTTGTGGTGTGTGGTGTGGTACAAACAGCTGATACTTGCTGGCACAGGCCCTGTCAGAGGAATACACCCAAACTTTGGGGTCTGGTCTGAGTGCACGTGGGAGTCGTGCCTTGTTGTCCAGAGGATCTCACGCTGTGTTTGATGGCACCTGCTTCCACAAGTGCCCATCTTTGGTGCACCTCATGCCTGTAGATCTGTCAGGCTCCCCAGACACCGTGCAGTACTCTGAGAGTACAATGCAAGATAAATGACATGACATAAAGGCTCAGCTTTCCTCCTGAAACAGCCATGTTAACACTTCTAAAGAGCTCATCCTAATTCAGTTTACAGGTTGCTCATATGACTAGAGTAAACACAAATCAGAGCTTGGCTTGAGAACACTTTCAGCTGCAGTACATCCTCTCCAGTCTGTAACACCGAGCTGTAAATTTTATAGGGCCCGTGCATTAAGCCTTTGGATTTTGGAACTGAGACTGGAGCAAACCTTGGGTTTCCTCTTCCTGAGAGAACTTTTCCTTGTTTCCTTTCACCATGGGAAACGACCCTTTCCTCCTGAAAGGGTAACCCATGTTCTCCTAACCAGTGTCCCAAGTGTGGTCGGGTCTATTGATGAGTCAGTGCACAGAGCACGGAGGTAGAGGTTCTGCACCGGAGGCATTTGTGAGTGTGGTTTGAGTTGAAAGTGAGACAATGTGTTTCACCAAGCTGCTGAGGCTGGGCAAGAGGAGGGAAGGATATTTTGTCCATGCCATCTTGTAAATATGTTCCTTGATCTTCCTGCAAGTCTTTCAGTTTTACAGGAAGCCTGTTCTTGCCATGCATAGTCTGTTTGGATAGCAACTGTGATCTCACCTACATAGCCTGTGCAGAACTGCTTCCAAGAGATCTTTTTTTCCCCTCCTTGTTTCTCCAGTGATGGCTCACAAAGAAAGGTTTACATAATATTTTAATATTACTTAAGGCAGAAAAGATCCAAACCTCGTGGATGGCTTTGAAATCTTTTAGCTGATTTAACCCTCTGCTCTGCCACCAGTGCATGGGTTTGCCGTGGACACCTGCTTGTTACCTGTGTGGGTTTATCTGTTTGCAAAATTAGGCAAGTATTGTGTTTCCAGCTTGACTGATTTGAAGTGCACTCAAAACTTCTATTGGAAAGCAGTAGGCAGGTGTCAGGCACTGGTGTTGTGTACCAAGAGCATGAAGTTTCCTAAGATATCAGGACAGCTTGGGTGAGGAAACTTCCCCTCCAGAGACTTTAGATGTGACAATACAGGTAGGAGCAGAGTTCTCATTTTACAATTCAGGTTGACTGGAACTGGTATTTTTTTTGTTAGAAGTTGGAGAGGGGTTTGGTTTCTGCTTTTGGAGAAACACTGGAGGATTTGTGTCACAGACAAATTTCGGTGGGTGCAAAGTTTCAACCCTTTTCCAGTCTTTTCCAGTGTTTCACCATGTAATTTTCATTTCCTTGTTTGCTTTGCATTGCACTTAATGTTTCAGTGGTGTGGGACAAAATGCAGTCCCTGAACAGCAGAGGGGTCGGTATGAAGGAGGAAACATGGGTTTCAGAGGTGGGTGTGGGTGACGGGGGCCAGAGGAGGAGACCACTTAAAGAGGTGCCGCCAGGAATCTGAGGAACCCAACAGCTATTTCTAAGACTCATTCCAAATGTTTCTAATTTCATTCATATCTCTTTTTTTTTTTTGTTTTGTTTCCTTTACTCCTTAACTGGGACAAGAAATTAAAGCCAGGAAAGTCCGATCATAGTGGGAAACAAAAACCTAAATATTGGAGAGAGAAAAAAGGCCGCTCCTTGCAAAGCCGTTCTGCCTTTTGCTGGTCTCCCATTGTTGGTGTTACTGTGGAAAATGTATAACATCACTCTCTTGGAAAGCACTAGAGCCTGTTCAAGTAGAGATGGTTTATATAGTCTAACATGGAAGAACTTGAGGATAGCTATTTCTTTACCATTTGCCTAATAATAAGTGAGCCTGTTGACCTCCGCTAGACTATTACAAATGTGAAACTTGGCACTCAAAATTGCTTGCTCTAAATTTTCCAGTTGCTTTCTCTTTTTCCATTTGATGTCACCCTGCCAACTAGTGATTTTATTATTATAAACAGGACATTGTATTCACTTTTAAGAAGAAATATGAAGCTGAAGGTAAAATTACAAACTGCAGTTTCTCAGCTGGCAAAACACAAAACAATGAGCTAAAAATACTGAGCAGAGAAAGGGTGCTGTGGCAAAAAACCCTGAAATATCTACAAGATGAATGTGATCTGAGGACCAGAAACTGACTTCAACTGAGCAGAAATGCTGCAAATCACCAAATGGTTGAGGTTGGAAGGCAACTCTAGGGATCATCTCCTCCGAATCCCTTGCTCAAAGCAGGGTCAACTAGACCAGGCTGCTCAGGGCTGTGGCTGTTTGGAGTTTGGATATCTTCAGAGATGGAGATTCCACAGCCCCTCTGAGGAACACGCTCTGAGGTTCAGTTCCCCTCACAGTAAAAATATGGGCAGGGTTTTTTACCTTTAAATGGAATCTCCTGTACTTTGTGCCCATTGCTTCTTGGCCTCTTGCTGGATCCCACTGAGAAGAGTCTGGTTCTGACTTTTGTTCCCGTCATCAGGTATGTTTTCACATTGATAAGGTCTCCCTGCCTGAGCTGAACAGTCCAGGCTCTCTCAGCTTCTCCTTGTCACTTGGATGCTCCAATTCTTTAATCATCATCAAGGCTCTTCAGTGAACTTGCACCAGTGTGTTGATGTCTTCCTGGTACTGGGGAACCCAGAACTGGAGACAACACTCCAGCTGTGGATTCACCAGTGCCAAGTAGAGAAGGTTTGACTGCATCTCTTGACCTTCCAGCAACACTCTCCCTAATGCAGTGCAGGAGACAGTTGGCTGCCTGGCTACAAGGTCACATTGTTGGTTCATGTTCAAGTTGTTCATATAGGACTCCAGGTCCTTTTCTGCCAAGCTGCTTTCCAGGTGGTTACTCCCCAGCAGATACTGGTGCATTCTTCCCCACTTACAGAAATTTGCTTTTCCCTTTTTTTTTTCTTGAGATTTCCATCAGCCCATTTCCCTGCTGAGGTCCCTCCAAATGGCAGCACAACTGCCTGTTCCTCCCTTGAGGCCAAAAGGCCTGGAGTGTGTCAGACTGGGGGACAGCAAGGGTCCACAGCATCAGCAGGAGACAATTAATGCTCATTTGCTTCCCTTGCAAGGCACAGTTAATGAGTTAATGAACTTTGCTCATGCAGGCAAAGAGCTCTAGGAGTGCAATGAAGCTTTCAGCTAAAATTTGCATCTTGGTATTTCAGCATCTGACCTCAATTGCAACTGGCCTAAAGCTACGCAGGTTATTAAAGGCTAAACTGTAATCTTGGCTGATCATTCTGAGATGTAGCATCCTTCTTTTGGTTGATAAGGGAGGAAGGGGTGGAGGTGCTCTGCTCTGTGTCTGCTGTGGAGGAAAGCTCTGGTCCCAGCACTGTTAGCACCTTGAAAGCACTGACAGCAGTGCAGGTACTGTCCTGCCCACTGTTTCTTCCTTGGTGACTGTTACAGCTGGTAACAAGGAACAATATGACAGTGTGGTTTTTGTTGCAGATGCCCCAGGGGGTTATTGGCTGATAAAATTAGAGGCTGATGGTAAAAATGGCAGCCCTGAGCTGTGCAAGGGATGTTGGAGAAAGCAGTCAGCCTCTGAAACAGATGTCTTTTCAAGGCAGGTGGATGACTTTAGTTAGAAGTGAGTGCAAGTCAGATAAAACATCGTTAAACAGCTTGTTTCCTGGAGATTTTCCACTACAAAAAGCTAGTGTTAAGTAGAGCAAGACTTACTCAGCTATAATAGGATATGTGAAAATGCTCTGGTTTCTGATGGAAACTGAGAAACGACTTGTTTAGCAAATGTATAAGCAACATTGCTACAGACCTGACTGTTATCTTGGCGTGGAGCAGAGACACAAACAGGGCCAGATTATGATCTCTGCCCTCTTGCTGAGCTGTTCTGTGACTAATTTAATGTTCTCCACGAGGAGACACAAGACATACAAAGGATTACTCAGTGGTGTCTAAGGATATCAGATCTAGTCCCTCTCTAACGGGATTGATTCCAGAAGGTGGTGGTGATGATGGTTGTACCTGCTCCGGGTACTTCTGCTGTCTGGGCACTTCTGCTGTCTGGGCAGCCTGGGGAACAGTACCTCTCTTGGATCGGTGAGGAGAGCTTGCATTAGCTCCATCCTCACCCATTAGCTGAGTAAGTAAAACTGACAGTGCTCCTGTCAGGGTGATGTGATTCAGCTCCTCGCTTCTGGTTGGCTTCTTCAGGTCCTCCTCTCTGTTTTCATAACATTTTCTACTACACTATAGCTACGGCAATTATGGTGACACTGTTTTGTGCAAAATGATGCATGGTCTTTGCTCTCGGATGCTGTTGCTACCAGTGGCTGGTGTACACAGACACACTGGCAACTTCACTGGAGTTTTTCCTTACAGGAAGACACGTGTGGTCACTGGAACTGCAGCTTCAAGCAGAGTCGGTGGCATGTGGTTGGATGGGATTATTGCGTTCTGATCTTGTAGGCCAGCAGGACTAAGCTTGCTCAGTTAAGAGCTAAGCTTGCTCTGTTTAGCTGTGGAAAACTGAAATAACTTTTGTGACTGGGTTGTTAGACACTCTTGTTCCTGTCCTGCCCGGCTGCTTGTTTTCTGAAGAGAATAACAGAGGGAGAATGTGCCCGTTCTTACTGGATTCTGCTGGGTCACAAAGTGGGCTTTTGATGAGCAGAAGGAAGTGCCCTATTCTCCCGTGTTTGCATATGTTGAGTGTCCTGGTTCAGGTGTGCTACATACAGCTGCTTTCCTTGACATCACTGTGCTTTCCTGGTGCCATTCTCTGGCTACAGGTCAGACGGCTCAGGGTTGGGCAGGAGGCAAAGGATCTAAGTGTCAATCCAGGTCCCCATCTCTAATGTTGTAGATGAAGAAACCCAGAACTTCTTCAGTAGGAGAGGCAGCATATCCCCACTGTGACATTTCAGGGCTGATTGCTCTCCAGCGGGACAGGCTGGTTGTTACAAGGAACAACATTTTCCTTCTGGCTCCATTCTGATCCTGAACGCTGGGAGCAGAGTGGTCCAAAGCATGCTGGGACCAGAAGATTCTGGGTGCTTGGATCTTTGTTTCCAGGTTTTTCTCAGACCCACACTTTCTAAAAATGAAAATAATAATTTTTTAAAAATTAATTGTGGTATGGATGGTGTGCATGCAGGAGGTGTTCTGTATGAGGCAGAGTGGTACTGGAGGTATCATGGCATAGGTAAGAAGTGAAGCAGACTGGAAAAGACTAAGAAAAATTAGCCTGGGAGACGAGGGATTGATTTACAAGGAAGGATTAACTGTTCAATGTGTATTTGCCAGCAGACAAACTAGAAGTTTGTGAGGGACGTAGTAGTTGATAGTTAAAATATGCAGCCTAAAATGAAAAAACGAGAATCACTTAAGGTGGTGGGAGGATAGGGAGGGGTGTTATGAGGACAAGTAAGGTAAAACGTAGAGGACACCTTTCCTGTCCTACCTAAAATAGACTGTAGCTCAGGCTGCTAAAGAAAGCACTGGAAACTCCATCACTAAAGATGCTTAATACTATGCTGGAGAAACTCCTTGCGAATGTATTGTCATGGGTAGTCCGGCTCTGACCTATGGGGGTTGGATGACCTAATGTCTCTTCCATTTCTAGCTCTGTGCATCTATGATTAAAGTAGTTTATATAATGCAAGTGCATTTTCAATTACACTCCACCTTCTTGCGTGGGATAGTGGTGGTGCAGAGACCTCATTATATTTGTGGCACAATTACAGCTTGACTTGTAGGAAATAGTGTTGGTACCTGGTGTCTCAGAGACTCTGATCTTGGTTTTTTTATATATATGTGTTGGATTTTCAAGCCATTTATGTATGTTACAAGGCTGCAATGCTCTTTTCTGCCTTCCTCCTTTCTTGGAGGCCATAAATATATAGAAGGGATAATTGATTCCGGTTCGGCAATCCAGTTGAGCAGTCCTTGGTGAAAATATAAATGTTTACTGTTGGAGATGTGTAATACATGAGGAGTCATTGTCAGCCGCTCTCTTGGACCAAGGTCTGTTTTCTGAACCAGAACAGGACATTAGCTATAACATAAACACAGAGAAATTAAAAAGAACAGTACTGACTTGATGTAGAAAGCTGGGCTTTCAGTGCATTTTCTGCTGTGCTGGAGTTTTGTGGGGTTTATGACAATTAGTGTTGGGGGGGGGGGAGGGCATAGTTTTTGCTTCCAATTATTTCATAATTTCCTTTCATTTTGAGATTTATGCACCGTGCAAAAGGGTTTTGTGATGCGTTGAGCGTCTCTTTCAGCGTGTCACAGGGCATTCCGAGTGCCTTCAGAGATTTTTTTCTGGGTACTGCATGGGTTTTTTTTTTTTAAATATATTCCTTTTATGAATCTGCCTTGGAAGCCGCCACTCTGGGGTGTTAACTAAAATCTGCCAGCATCAAGTGTGACAAATGTAGTAGACACTACACGTAATAGATGTTTTTAGGAGCGGGATGTTAAAGCCTCTAAGATGTTCAGGTACGGATTGTTCCCTGAAATTTCGCTCGGAAAAAGCGTACTTCATCCCCATGTGAGTGATGAGCATGGGTGGAATTGGTCCCATGCTTATTGGCACGTTAGAACGAACCTGCGCAGACACCGTGGTCGAGTTGGGTTTACTTGTGATTGAAGAAGGAGATTGATTTTTGTGGTTGCCATAACAATTGGACTGTTGTGTGAAAAAATGTTAGTAGCGTTCACCGGGGTGAGTTGACAGCTCTAGGATGCCTGTTCCCAAATTAAAACAACTGTTTCCAGCTCTCAGAAATTATGTCTGTTTAACTTTTCCAAGATGAAGCTCAGCAGGGTCTTAGAAATGACCTGAAGAGCTTAGATTCTAAAAGTGCTTTTGCTGGGCTTAATTTTAAAACGCCAGCTCTGAGCTGAAGTTAATACGGGTAAACGAGGAGGCTGAGCTTTCACTCCCACCAGGCTATTGTGTGTACTCACAAAGTGGAGAGAACAGGGCAATCTAAAGCGTCCCTAGAAGAATGTAAATGCATTGTAAGTGTCTAGACATGCAGTCACTCGTACTGTAAAAGTCTTAGTGTTGACATACTTGAGTTTAAAGAAGGCTTGCACTGCCTAAAATTAATAAACAAAATAATGGTCACTATTGTCTCACCTCCAGCTGTAGCAGTCTGGTCTTTGGCAATAGGCTAATGCTGCTGCAGAAGATTTATCTTGGTGCTTCAGGAGCTGCTGGATGACTGGATGGGCTGTGAGCACAGAGCCTGGGGCAGGGTGGGATGGCCCACATGTGGGTATCCCTCAAGCTGCTTGAATCTTCACTTGTGTGGTGTCTGTGTGCTGGGAATTCACAGGCAAGTGGGCTTCAGCCACCTTCTCCATGCTAGTGAGTGCTGTGGCTCCTGGTGAGCTCTTTGTTCTCTTCTGTAGTTGTTTTGGATGTGTCTGTTTCCATGAATGACCAGTAAACTTTGCGGGAGATGAAGATTGTTCTTGGGAAAGGGTCAGGATGGGAGGAGGTAAGCACGGTAATTAAGTTCAGGTACCTGAATTCTGTCAGCTTCCTGAGAAGGGGAAGTGGAGAGGGAGGTGCCGATCTCTCCTCTGTGTTATCCAGTGACACATGGGAATGGTTCAAAGCTGTGCCAGGGGAGGTTTAGACTGGACAGGAGGGAGTATTTCTTTTCCGAGGGACTGGTCAGACACTGGAACAGGCTTCCAAAAGAGATGCCCCAAGCCTGCCAGCATTTGAGGCATCTGGCCAGTGCCCGTAAGAACATGGTTATCTTGGTCAGCCCTGAATTGATTGAGCAGTTGGACTTATATGATCATTGCTGGTCCCTTCCAGCTGCAATTCTCTGTTCGGTTCCATTCATCCCTGTGTCTGGGTCTCCTGTTGGGAGACCTTTGGTGGTTCCCTGCTGAGCTCTGCAGAGGCTCCCAGCTTGTTCCTTCTCTCTGGTGAGACTTGGCAGCCATGAGCTGTCCGGGTTGAAGCAAAAGGCAAAGTTGGGCCTTTGATCTGACTTGAGTTGGTGGTGGGTGCAGCCTGGGCTGGTGGTGGGGGCTGGTGTGATTTACAGCATGCAGGAGTGAGGATGGTTAAGGCGCCCAGCTGACTTGTGCTCTCAGATCTCCTTCCTCCATCCTCCGCTTTCCCTGGCTCCCGAACAGCCGGTTCATACTTCTTTAGGACTTTGCCTCCCACGAATGGTCACTTCAGCTGGTGAGGACATCTTGGGTACATGCCGTTCTCTGAGCTGTTCTGTCATGGTTGTCGGCATTTGTCAGGGTGGAGAGGATCTGTGCCAACCCTCCGCACCGCCCGAGCGGTGTTTCCCTCGCCTGGAGCTTCCGAATGCCTTTGCATAGATGGACATGTTTGCACAAAGAAAAACAAACTGCTCTTGCAGTCCTGTGATCTGTGACTGTTTAATTACCATGACAGTAATTCCAGCTCACCAACAGGCCACTTATCTTACCTCCACCGCTGCACTAGCCATTCATTTCAGGTCCTGTTCAAGGCAAAAGGACTAACTGCCCTACAGGTAATGCTTGTCCACTTTAATTAGGCTTTCTTAAGCTGTGCAAAGAAAAACTGCACTTAATTAGCTTTGCTTAAATTAGGATTGATACACCAGCCTGTGTACGTGCACACTTTTGCTGCTATCTAATAAGCTAAGCACTCTATGCTGCAATCTTTTTCCCCAGATGGTTGACTTGCAAGATGGCCCATGGAGCCAGTGTGCAAGCCTTGTGTTTGGCAGTGCTTTTCTGGCTGCCTCGGGGCTAGAAGTGCTTGGTCAGTGGTGCCAGGTGCTGCCTGGGGCTGCCAGGGTCTGGGCAGTGTCCGTGGCACGTGCTCTCCTGACTCTTGCTTGCAGGTCCACGACACTGGGTGCGAGAGCCCGACTCACTCCACTGCATAAAATGTCTGGTGAGGAGAAGGGATAAAAGACTTTTATTCTTCCACTGGCAAAAGCTCCATGCCAGAGCCAGTCCACCTCTGCAAACCTGCGTTGAACGTATGTTTTGGACATAGTGGCTCCTGTAAAAAGGAGAAGTTTCCACACTGAAATGTTTGGTTTCAGTTGGTGCTGGAGGGTTCTTAAAGGCACATGTTTATCTCTAGTCCTTTCCAGCACAAAGGCCAGAAAATCTCTTAACTCTGTGTGTGTGTCTATCTCCTGAACTGGTTTCATTTAACTAACCAAGTTGTGTGTATGTTGGAACGAGTGGGCTTGGAACATCTCATTACTTTTACAAAGTATGTTTTGACAATTTGAAATGAATAAAACAGATTTTTATTAGGTGTAATGACAGTGAGACATGGCTCCTTCAAGACTTTTAAAGAAGGGGGAAAGGTGATCGAGCTCCTTAACCCACAAGGACACCTTGGTGGCCCTCCAGAAGCTGGAGACGGCTGCCAATTTGTATTTACCTGTGGTCAGTGTAAATGTGCATGTGTAGCCTGCACTTAAACAACATCTTTGTTAGCAGGTGCATAAAAAGTACCATTGCTATGAGGGCTAGTCATACAGCCTGCTGCAGGTTGGTTTTTATTGTAGATTATGGTCAGAAATGTGGTCTGATCTCTCTGAGATCCCTTGTACCGCAGCCTTTGAGGCACTGTACAGCCAGACAGTATGGTCAGGGGAGGAATTTGAATGGCTCCTTCCTCTTTGCAGAGCGGACTTTGCCACATAGCTGGGAGCAATGTTATTTCTTCACCCAGATGTTTGTTGTCAGCTGCCTCCTGGGTCCCCCCTGGGGCTTTGTACAGGAGTGGCTGGAGATGCCAAGGGAGGGGACACCTTGCAGAGCATCAGGCAGACCGTGCCGCCCACACCCAGCCTTTCCCTCTTGCTCCTCACACTGACTCTCTCTGGGCTGCGAGGTGGCTCTCTGCAGTGTGCTGGAGATGAAAGGTGATACCCGTGGGGCTGGAGGAAAAGCAGGAGGAGATAGCTGAGAACATGCCTTCTGTGGAGACCTTGCCCTGGAGGGGCACGTGTACAGGGTGCTGCCGTTGGGCTCAGTGCTGCCATCCCATCGCTTGGAGGAACGCTTTCTCTCCCACGTGCCAGCCCCAGTTCCTGTAGCCATCTGAATCTTCTCCAGTAATAAAACTTGAAAACCAGAAATATAATCATCACACCTAATATTGCAGCTACTGGTGAGCGGAATTCGCTTAGCAAACTTCAGCCAGGTGTGCTCCTGTGTGCCAGGATCGTCTCGTTGCCGTGAACTTTGTGCTCTGCTTGCACATCAGCTTCTCTTGTCCCACTGACTACCTGGCCATCGGCTCTGCAACAATCCTGCGGAGTCCTGATGCCAGGGAGTATCATTTCCTGGTGTTACTTGCTCAGTGACTTTCTTACCTCACCTCGCAGTCTGTGCCCAGAACAAACTGCCTGTGACAAGCTACAAGGCCAAGTCCCTTGAGTAGTTTTAAAGGAGAAGCGGATCTGAGCCTGGGGGTAAAACATATCCCAGTTGTGCTGCTCACAGAAATGCTGGTGAGAAATATGGGGTCAGTATTTGTCTGGACCCTGTTTCAACGTTGCTTCTGGGAGTTTAAGCACCTCAGCCGGCGAGCTGTGTCTGTGCCTGCAGTTTGCATGCTGAGAGGCTGCTCGGAGCCTGGCTGGCATGTCCAGAAGGACAGTGGGTTGTGCACGAAGCGCTGCTGGGCTGGGGTCTGCCCTGTGACCCCGCAGGTTTGGGCTCTCTGAACCACAGCCGGTGCTTGACCTCTGCAGAAGGTTTGACTGGCTGAATACACCTCAGCAAAGCAGCCCGTTCATTGCTGCCATTGCAGACATGTATGTGCTCAGAGCTTGGCACCCGCGTATTTACACTCACTCCTTTCCAGGGCAGGCTGCGAATATGCACTTCGTTGAAACCAATCTGCTAATTTTTGAACTGCCTGGAGCTGCAGTTCACGATGGGTGGCAGATGCTTGTGGTTGCAGGCCCTGAACATCTGGGAGAAGCTATCTATTCCCCTGACATGGGAGCCCAGGTTCTCTTTGAAGAAGCATTTCAAGCTTTTCCTTGCTCCCTTGTCAGATAAAGCAAACCATTAGTGTCCGTTCAGTCCCAGTTACTCTTTTAAGTAACTTAAAGGAAGGTTTACTAGATGGGGGGGTCACAGTGCCTGGATGCTGTTGCCTTTATGCTCTGTGAGTTAGTGGGACCTGGTGTATCACTACTTGCAGGTTGGCACACGTGCCTGCCCCACACTGCTTGTAGCAAAGGTGTCTGTGTATCTGCATACACACAGCTTCCTAAAGAAAGGTGTGCAGCACCTTGGGGTGGAGGTATCCTGAAATTCCATGCTTAGAGGCGATTTTAAGGAATGTGTACGTATGGAGGTGTGGAGTTGTTTGCAAGCCTTGAAAAATCGGTTGATCCCTGGTGCTGGGTAGCTAAGCAGCAATAGATCGAAGTCCTGGTGTGGTTGAAAAGATTTTATATCTTTCAGTGTCACAAACTCTAATTTGTTTAGATGCATGTGAAGGATCAGAAACTAACGTGCATCTGGGGATTAAGGCAGCTTTGCTGTCCAATCTGAAAGCTAGTGCAGCCTGAAAGATTTTCAAAGTCTCAGAAGGCAGCGAAGTGCTTTACTGATTTTTATGTCTTTGAAAATGTCTGTTGAGTGTGCCGGGTGGAATTATTTAAATACATGCTGCCAGCTGTCTGACACCAACAGATACCACCCAGAGCATTTAAGTACTGAAGTGATGGGCCTGTGAACGTTGAGATGTTGCTCTCACTGTGTAGGCACCCATGCAAAAAGACTAAGACTTGTTAATTCCATGTGACACTTGCTCCTTTAAAAGTTCAGCCTCCCACCTCTCCTGCCCCAGGAGTATATTGGTATAAGAAAAGTAATATGTGTTTTCATTATACATCTCTGCAAGGGAGTTGCCCTCGTGAGATGAGCTTTTCTGCGGCAAAGGGAAAGGAAGAAAAGCGGTCTGATCAGCAGCCTCAGCCTCTATACCCTGGTGCTTGGGGATCTTTTAACTAGGGAGGGGCCGATCTTATTCTCAAGGTTAAGATAAAAGCAAAGGAAAACAGCAAACCCATTCCTTTACTGTCTTCCACATGCTGCTTGGGTGAACGCTGTTGCAGTCCAGGGTCCCAGACAAGGATCCAGGGTAACCCAGGATGAAGGGAGAAGTTTGGGAAGTTTTATTTGCTGAGTGCTTTGGGTCTCACTGGTGCCAGGGTCTGCTCCATTAAACATCATGATTCCCGAGTCAGATGCTTTATTTTATCTCATCTGCATGGCCCTAGGCCATATCTGTGGTCCATCTTGGTGTGTTCCTGCCACCCACTGCTACAGGATGTACACATGTAAGCCTTCCAGGGCAGGGCTGTGTATCCCACATGCTGCACATGTGGAAGGGTGTTCGGTTTTTCCCCAACACCCACTTGATTTCCTAGATCTAATTAGCTGATTTGAAGGTCTTTTATTCTGCAACTTTCATAGCGTTTCCTATTGAATTTGCTTTTTGCTTTGGTGCACAAGAGGCAATGCAGGTGTTGCAAAGTGCTGCACCCCTTGGGTGTCTTCACTGAGACCAAAACTCTCACTCATTTTTGTTACCATTCAGCTTGGTTTGTATGTGTTCCACTGCCTCTGCTCTGTGCTGGCAGTGTCTGTGGAGCTTCAGATGCTGAGATATCTGGTCTTATGCATGGGCATGGGGGTTGTTTGTGTTCCATTTAGCTTTGCAATTAGGAACAATCTATTTTTACTCTAGCTGCAAGGCATCAAGGCTTTTTCCTGCTTGTTCCTTTGGAGTGAACTTGATGGGCTAAATTGTTTAGCTTTTGCAGAGGAAAATCAGTAATGAGATGAAAGCTGTTAAGAGCAAGCAGGTAAACCAAAAAGAAAAATTACAACCCTCCCCCCCACCAAACAAAAACCCCAAACAAAACCCAACAAGGAGAGTCTAATGTCTAAAGGTCTAAATCTTGTTTGTTGTTGTTTTTTTAATAGATTAGATTTAGACTTTCAGATGAGATTGGAAGATGTTTCAACAGAGTCTTCTGAAAGCGTGGTGGTGGTTGTCTGGTTGTCTTGGACGGTCTCTGTGTTTTGGTCTGTTCTTCATGACTGGAAGATACATTTTTCTTTTCTTTTTATTTCCTTGGATAGGAAAGAATGCATTTTCACCATCGACCCATCAACTGCCAAGGATCTTGATGATGCTTTGTCCTGTAAACAGCTCCCTGACGGTATGAGATATATCTTACAAAATATTTCTCAGTGTTTGTATTGAGCTGTTGACACATTTGTATATATAATTTGTCACAAAGTGTTCTTTACCAGATACAAGTAGAGTCATAAACTAGTTTTTCTCTTGTTTTAATTGCCTGTTTTGAGAAATCTTAGAGTGGATCTCTTCAAGCTGCACTCTGAAGTAGTCTTAGTGTCAGGAAATGCAGAACCACAGCGTTTTGCATAATCAGAGCTGTAATTTGATTTGAGCAGATCTCAGCTGTCTCCTGTCATTATAGGAGTTACAGCTGAATAGCTAATATGCCACCCTGGCATACCGAAGTCTGGTGGAACTTTGACCTTGAATACGCAGTCCCTGGGTAAAGGAATCCAGTTCCCTGAAGGTCACTGGCTGAATTGCTTTTTGGTGTTTATGGGATGCTGGGAATTGTCAGATGAGCGGAGCGTGCCTTATAAGTTGTGTTATTCTCCCCATTGCCTTTTAAGCTTTGTATTCTGCCTTATTTGTGCTCTTATTTTGCTGTTAAGCCAATGGAACAGAAAGTAAAGCTCCAGAAGCCAGATCTTGATGATTCTGACTTAAGGAACTTCCCTTTTGTAAGCTTACTTTGCCATCCAAGTTCTACTCATTTAGTTTGATGAGATCCAGTGACTGGCTTGGTTGGAAACATTGCATGATTTGCGTAGCCCACCCAATGCTAATAAAGAAGATAAAGTGATTATTTTTTTTTGCTTTATGTTGTTTTTGTTTGCTTAGTTTTTCCTGCTCTTGTTAATCATCACAATACGATGATAACAAAGGCTTCGCTCCTTGGGTTTGGGGTTGATTTCAGTCTGCAATGTGGCCAATGAATTCTCATGTCATTTAGACCCAGGCACAGAATAATATTTACAGGGCTATAAGACTGATTTAGAAAAAATAATGAAAGAAATTTTGAGGCCAGTAAAATTATTTCTAATTATATTCTAGGATAGAAGTTTTGAGGCAAGATTAAGGAAAAATTGCTGTTCTAGTTCACAGAATGCTTAAACAGTCTTCCTGAGAGATCCTAAGCTGAACTCGGTTTTCCTTCTTTGACATTTGAACTGTCCATAGATCTATGGCAGCATTATGATCCCACAGCCCCTAGGTTCTGAGGTGTGGAATCTCTGGCTTCTGAGCCTCTGCTGCTCACATACGTGTGGGCTTCAGATGCTGCATGAAACCCTTCACTGAGCAGGTTTGCAGTGCCTACATCTACGTGCTCTTCATAACCATAAGCCGTTTGGAGGGAGCATTAAAGGAAAATACCTGTTTGAACAAGAGTTGGTCTTTCCCAGAAAGCCTATGCTGGCCTCCTGGTGCCTTCAGATGAAGGTTCTCCCTGCCTTTCCCTGATCATCTGTGAAGGCCAAAGAATATGGGAAAGGAACGTGTCAAATCCATGCATTCGGGGATGTCTTTACCTGTACATAGCATAGGAGCAGGCACGGTTCTCTCCCAGGGCACCCAGTTATTTCATCTCAGATGTGCTTACCTGAATGGACAGAGGATGCTCTGCAGTCAAAGAAAAAGCAGGCAGATGGGAAAGAAAGGTAAAATGGATCAGACTGCGGGGTTGCTCTGCATAAGGAAAGTTTGCAAAGCTCTTTTTTTTTTTTCGAGTAAAACAGAAGTGGAACGTGCAGGAACCTTTCTGCTCTTTCAGCACCTTAAAACAGAGGAGATAGGAAGAAACCAGAAGAGAGTAGGGGACAGGGCAGGACTGTCTTTTGAGAGTAAAAGTAAAGATTTGCTTGGCTTGTATCCAAAAACTTATAGGATGGGAAATCCAGTGTGGATTTAGTGCTTTTGAAAGCTTTGCCTCCACCTCAGGATCGTTATACACACCCCATTTCCCTCCAGACAAGCCTTGGAGAAAATCCAAGAGGCAGAGGCACCCCGTTGGGGTGTCCCAGCCCAAAGGTCTTTGTTTGCCCCTGTGTCCCACTTTCCATGAACCATTAAGAGGGAGGAAGCCCTTCGCGTGCCAGATCTCTGCCTTTTGGCTTGAGCCATGAATCCTCCAACGGGCTTGTTCTGCCCTGGGCTCCTCTCACTGAGGACGTGCTCTGAGCTGGAGCCTTTTTTAAGAGTGATCTCACCTGTGCTGATCTTGGGCATTGGAACCTCTGCCTCTCCTTTCAGCCTCCGATCCAATCGGCCCGGGAGTGGTGCCCACACTCCATCACGGCCCTGCCTCAGCCTCAGGCCAGGGAAAGTCATGCCCAGGAAAAGCCGGTTTTGATACTGGTGGATGTCCCAGGGCCCAAGTTTTAAATCAGTGTGGAAAGAACCACTGTGGAAATACCCTTTCTTTTATTTTGAAGTCTGTGGTGTTTATTGTGAGGAGACCTTGTGGCTCAGAAGGAAGCACAGACAGGAAGACAGTCCTTAATGGTCTTTGATGCAGCTGTGGTCAGTTAGGGAGGGAGCAGAGGAGCATAAAAAGATTGCAGGAAACCTTTTGCATCCTTGGAGCAGGCACGGCCAGCTCAGCGTGAGTCCTAGGCAGGCAGAGGAAGGAAATCTTGGTGGTGTATCTGTGCTGCAGTGCTTGTTTAAAACACAAGATATCTATCTCTGAAGCAGGGATGTCCAGTCTGGACATTCCAGCTGGAATCTTGTCTGTCTCCATTTTAAGGTTCCTGATGTCATGGAAGCTGTTTGCAGAATCTTTTTTAATGAAGATGAGCAATGAAAGCAACTAAGAACCACACTGATGGGGTCTGTTATCCTCCCAATGTGCTGCTGTTTGAGGTGTGAACCTGATTCAGCATTTGATGAGCCTTTTCCTCAGCTAGCTATGCTGTAGTGTTGAAATGCTGAATTCCAAAAGTCAAACTTCTCTCATACTTCCTGAAGAACCCAATCTAAACATTGTTTTGAGAGCCTCCTGTAAATGCTGTTTCACACACAGTTAGCAGCGTAAGCTATGTCCTGTGCCCCTTTCAAATGTATCCCTTAAAAATACAGCTCCAGAGCTTGCTGCCCACGAGACAAGGTGCTAGATCCTCAAGCAGGGTATGAACATCACTTAATCTCTGTTCTTAGCAGGAAAAAAGTAACAGAAATCTGTGTGTTTATATTACCTGACATGCACTGCACTCTCTTCACTGCAGTCCTTATTTTGCCTCTTGATGGGAATTAGCATTTAGAGCTGATTCATTACCATCAATTTGCCCCTGGGCGGGATTGGGAAGAGCCTCTTCAGCTTCCAGCACTGGGGGCTTCGTCCCTCAGACCTGTCCTTTGCAGTTGGCAGGAGACATCCAGATGTCCCCTGTACCACCGGTTCTTCATGGCCCCTGTACCACAGGGACTTAATCTCTGTGAATTTGTTACTTTTTTGGCCTGCTGTGAGCCAATAGCCTTTCTTGGTCATTGTCAGCCTGTGCTCCACTAACTACTGTAGCCCATGAAATGTGGCTGGCAAAAGCAGGGGGTATAAATCCATCAGCATATGTGAAAGTTTAAGATATCTGTACGTGGAGTTATTTTTTTTTCAGGTATTTGCAAATTTAGAGAGGTCTGCTGGGAGTCCTGGGGGTTCGCTGCTTTGTTTGCAGAGCTCCAGCCGTTCCCAACTGCTTGGTGTTAAGGAGAGCCCCTATGGGAACCTCAATCTTGTGCTTAATAGAGCCTCTTGATATGTTTTGGAGGTACCCTGAGGATTTTTGGCTTTAAAAGTTGCTATGCTAGCTGCAATTATTATGACAAAGAGTTGTTTTAGAGGTTAAGAGCTTATCCAGGGCTGGCAAGGCTGCACCTCTCATGAGGGCAAAGTTGTGTTAAGAGTTAATATGGCTTTTATTCCAAATGTAAATGTGGTTACAGGAAATTATTATTTTTTCCATCTTTTTTGCCCATATGTAAAACACTTTAAAAAAAACCCAACAAAACCCAACAAACCCAACCCACCAAAAAAACCCCAACATGAGCAAACCACATATCTGGCATCCTCATGATGTCAGGAGATCTCCAAAAATCATCAGAAAATTCAGAACCCAGCTCAGAAAATGTCTCACTCTCTTGGTGTATAACACCCTGAATACCTACAGGAAAAAAGAAACCCCTCGCTGCCCTCACCTCCTCTATCAGACAGCCACATGGGTGCGTTTCAGGAGGTTTTGAAGAAGGAAATTGTCTTTGTCCTCAAGCATTTGTTGCTAATTTCTTCAAGACTGAGGCGTTTTCTTTGCCTTAAAGGACCCTCGGCAGCAAGCAGAGAGATAAGGGACTGGTTTTGCACCTTTGCTTAGTTTTAGAACTTCTCAGTCTCACCCTTATCAATCCCAGTTGCTGTCTGGAGGGCTTGCCCATGCTACTGATTTAGGAAGAGAAGGGAATGAAGTTTTATGCAGAAGGGATCCACAAATCTCTCCTTGAAGAACTACCTGGTAGCAGAGCGTCACTAGCAGAGGAAGCGCGGGGTGGTTGTGGGAATAGCTGTATTTTTAATGGACCTCGCAGCAGAGTCTTGCAGCAGTTGGAATCTTTTCAGGGCTATACATCTGAAGTGGGCCAGTCTGGTTTTGAGAGGCTTTTATATTGGAGTCTGCTTTTGATTAACAGTCGCGCTCCTCGTTATTGTTTAATGATAGCGGTAGGGAGGTGAGCTTGCCGGTCGCATTGGTGAGTGTGTGTTTTAAGAGATCAGCTCCAATAAAGAAGGAAAATAGGGTGATTTATGTAACAGCTTTAGAAGTCTGAGCGAACTGTGCTGCATTTAGATGACTCGGCATAATCTTGGAGTAAAAGATGGCTCTGGACTGCACCTCGTTTCTGCAGCCTTTGTGGGGCTGTTTCAGGATAGCTTGAGGTTTTGAGAAAGTTCATTTCAGTCGATACTCTTTTGTGATCCTTTTCTGCACGTCTCCCAGCGAGTTGCTGCAGCCAGGAGCACACAGCAGAGGAGTTCTTGGTTTATATGGAGGATGCAGAGTATTCACAGGAAAAAACCCACCCCATACAATGTTCAAGCTTGAATGTTTTCACCAGGGGGGCCAATGTTTCAGGATTTATTCTGGTCTTATCACATAAGAGCGTGCTGGGTGACCTGCGTGTCCCAGTGGAGCCAGGCAAGTTTCCCACTCTGGCCAAACCTCTTCTGGGAATTGCCTGCAAGCAGGGTTTGTATTTCTGGTAATGTATACATCTGATGCTGTTGTGTGTGAAGGCTGCTTACTGGCAGGAAAAGAAATGAAATTTGACAGATTTCAAGACAAAGGATTCCCTCCAGTGAAATGCCGGGCTGTGACGGGAAAGGATGGAGCAGATGGGGTTGGGGTACCTTTCTGAGGGGTTGTCCTACCTGTGTGCAGGGCTTGTGGCTCTCATTTCAAAGCAGTACTTTGGGCCATACTGACAGAGCTTCCATACATCATCTTGTGTGTTTATTGATGACTGATGTGATTCCCACTGCTGTTCTTTCAAAATCTCCTAAAATCTTTCAAAAAGTAATTCAAGTTTAAGTAATTTAAATAATTTTCTAGGTAGAATTGTTGTACTACAGAATAGAAGCATGTTCTACTTGCCCTGGATGTTGTCCTTGGTGACATTGGCTGTCTCTATTTTGGAGTGAGGTTGTATATAGATACGTTAATTGAATCGTCCTAGTATTTACGTGATGACCTGAGCAAATGTGACCTCTGCAGTGTTCTGTGCTCTGTGTTTCTCTTCTGTTTCAATCTGTTCACCCTGTTAGTAAATTTAAGTCAAACATACGTAAGGGGAGTGGGATAAAACCCTTGAGCACCATGTGCTTCTCTAACTGTCATGAAAAATGGTGTATAAGCAAAGAAAATACCTTCTCTAGGTGACCCAAACCTGGGAAGAGTGCAGTGTGACCTTTCTCCTTAGCAGACACCAGGCCATACAGGGTGCTACAATTTTTGGAAGCAGATCTGCAGAGAGCCAGGGCTTACATCTCTGCTCAGGGATCCTATTTCACACATTTTGGGTGAAACTGAGGGATGTTTTGCCAATTGTTGGTAAACTTATTCCTTGTCTACTACAAGCTTACAGATACCGGAGCTGGCTTTCTTACACTTCATGGCTTACAGTAAATATCCCTGGTGTGTGAGCTCCAGTGTCTTGTGCCTGAAACTGCCTGTAAGCCCTGCTTACCCTGAGATGTCCTCTGCTATATCAAGTGACTGCCCATTCTTCTTTCCTTCCATCCTTGTTCTTTCTTGATATAAGTTGTGATTGTTTGGGTTGTCTTAATTTTGCCAAGATGAGTGGACTTATATTCTGCTTTTTAAGACACAAAGATTCCCTCTTCTATTCAGCTTTGTCCCGCTGGCCTCAGAAGGAGTGTGGGGTGAAATTTGCTCTAGCAACACACGGTACAGACCTTTCAGCTAATTCGTTTGGTTTCTGCAGCACAGGGTATAGGAAGAGTTTGTAATTGGAGTCACACAGGGCTGGCTTGCTTAAGGTAAACACTGAAGAACAGACTAGTGTTGAATCAGAAGTTACCTTATGGAATCACTGTGCTTCGTTCTTTGCATGATGTTTAAGATGAACGGATACCTGACTCAGCTGAGAACATGACAGAAACCCCACACTGATATATGAGTCAAATGTAAAATGACCATAAACTGTAATTTTCTTAAACTTATTGCAGGAGCCAAATATGGGAAAAAATAAAGACAACGTACAAGGAGTGGGATTGTTTGGTCAGGTTTTCCTTTGGTATCAGACATAATTAGCTCAGCTCTCCTGTTACCTGCTGATTAGTCTGGTGGGGTTTTGTCGTGTCACTGGGAAAGTGAGAGAGACGTATTGCAGTGATTAGAAGCAGGTACAGGTCCTTTCTGTTGAGGGTTTGTGGTTGCAGACTCTTTGCAATAGGCAAAATACACTGAGGTTGGTGCCAAATCCGGATCCCTGCTGTGTCCCATACTGCAATCCCAGGTAACACTGGGCAACTGCAGCATGTACAGTATATTTTATGTTGTCTTTTAAGGTAACGTGGGGTTGTGTGTGGAAACACACATCGCTTCCAATTTCCAAGTGCAGGGTTGAGTGAAATCAGAGGGCTGGATCATGTCACATTTCCTCCACCAAACATCCATCTTGCAAGCAGTGAGACAACCTGACAGCACAGGGCTCCCCTCAGCTTGAGTGGAAATAGGGCAGCTTGCTCCAAAGTGATGGTGGTTGAGAGGGAAATAGGCTGAGCCTAATCTCTGGATGGATGCGTTAAACTGGGTGATAAGGTATTGGGGTGGAGATTAAGAAAGTTTGAATTTGGTTGGAGTGTTGATTGCTGGAATATAATTTGTTAAAATATTTTTTTTTTGCATGTATCTGAAAGCTACTTGTGAGAAGATGGGCTAAGTGCTTGGGTAAGGAAAAATGGGCAGGGTTTCCTATGGGTAATTCATATTTATTCCACTGGATTTTTGTATCAGGTATAGATACTTTGTATAGTCCATCCTTATCCCAAAGGCTTTTTGTTGACTGTACACAGAGCAAGCTGTAGAGGAAGAAGACATAGGATTAAAACAAAATAAGAAGTAGAATTTCTGTCAAGGACTAAGCCGGTGAAGACCGTGGCTGCAGAACATGCAAACAGATGTGCAAATACCAGTAGAATTACTCACAGAAGTGAATTTACTTTCTGGCAGGAAGGAGAGATGCTCTGGGTGAAGTCGCCTTCTGGATCATTTCAACTCATAAATTCAGGACCTGGGACAATTCCCCAAAGATTTAGAGGCGCAGGAGGATCCCAGCAGATATTGCTGGCATTTGTGGATGCAGACTTATAACCAATAGTGTCTGATAGTATATTGAAGGGGAAAAAACCTCACAAATGCCTTCAGGGAGCTGGGTCATGGGGAGATGATCCAGAAATTCCTGTACAAAGAGATCTAAAAGCACTCTGTATAGGATTTCTGTTCACTGAAGAGGACCTAAGGAGTCCTAGGGGGACCTGAGGGACCAGGAGAATATTTGTAGAAGAACTGTGAATGATAAGTGATGACCAGACAGAGCTAGAGAAAACAAGATTTTCCAGCAAATGTAGCAGACAAGAATCAGAAGTTATATGAGGAAGGAAGGCACACCTTAACAGGGTACGAGCAGCTAGGAATAAATTCCCACCTGGTTAACTTCAGTTATATGTCCTGTTGCACAGAGGCAGCAAAGAAGTTACTGCTGCTCTGCTATAAGCTCTAAGTGGCAGGAACCAGCAGAATCACTGAGCTGCTGTTTTCACTTGGTTGCAGGGCTTTCAGAAGAGAGCTGAACAGGAGGAATCTTCTTACAGTCAAACCCACGACAGTATTTCTTGGGTTTTGACTATTAATGCTAGTTTCACAGAAAAACTAGGTACAGATGGAAATATTTTGGACATCTTTCCAAAAATAAACAATAAAGTCAGATGGGTAAAAGTGAAATCTCAGCCTTCTGTTCCCAAAAAAGTTGAAATGTCAAGGCTGTTCAGTGGAAGTACCACCTTGTACGTGTTTGGCCTAGGATGAAGTCCCAAGGTCTCTTTGAATGGCTGGGAACAGGCTCTCAGCCTTGGATTATTGTGTTCAGTAGAGAGATCACAAAAGGGTCTCTCTTAGCGGCAGAGGCAGGCTGGTCCCTCCCCATTCTAAACCTTCATGGTAGGAACCGGATGACATCCTACACTCAAAATGATCATAATTCATCTTGAAAGCTGCTGGGTGCCACTTCCCATCTCATAACTCAGAGGCAACTGATTTCCTGGTAGAGTTAGCCTCTTGAATGGGTCTTGGAATAGCAATAAGAACAATTCATGATGTGAATATCAGAAATGGTTCCTTTTGCCTTTATCATGCTGGGTGGCAACCTCACTGTTAAGAGACTGCTGGGAGACTCCCTTGGGAACTTTTCCCTAGCAGAAAGGAGTGCTTTCTGAGCTGGAATCTGAGTTCACAGCAGCTCAGTCATTGCCTCAACGTCCTGCTTCACACCTTGTCTTAGTGGAGGGTTGAAGATTGATCTGCCAAGTGCTTGGCATAGACTTTGAGTAGCAAAGATTTATGTTGGGTCTAAGTCATAAGTAGCCATCTAGAAGCTCTCCCAGAGGTCACTGTATAGCAAATACTGGCGTTCAGTGGATACATCTGATTTATTTGAAGATTGTAACTCCTCTTCATTTTGCTCATTGCACTTGAAACTCTCAAGGAAATCAATACAATTTATAAAACCTCTAAGTGGAACTTGCTGTTTGGCATTTCACAAAGTTTCCTAGGCACTTGTGCAGGCACAGAGGAAACCAGCTCACCCATGGCCCTCTGCAGTGTGAACAGCTACCAGCGTGGGAATGGGGAGGAAACTCACAGGTGGAACACAGGCATCGCTGTGTAAGGAACCATCATGTCTGGTCAGTCTGCCAGTGATACCACAGGAATGGCACATTCTCTTCACTTCCTGTCACTTACACTATCTGTCCCCAACTGTCCTGTGCTCTGTCCTGATGTTTACTATTGAAATACTCATGCCCTGCTTTCACCTGTATATTCTTGGTTGTATCTTGCTCATCAGTGTGAACAATTCTTTATGCAGCGGGCTTGTTCTGTGGGATATTGTTCCCCGTGTCCTTCAGTTTGTGATTAAATGTTTTATCTTGTGCATGCTGTGTAAATTCTGTCCTTCTGAGCATTTAGAGTCTTTCCCTCAGGAGAATTCCTTCCTTGTATAAGTATCCAGCTTAATGGTGCAGTGATACCACTTGCACAGAAGAGCTCTTTTATTCTTCTCTGGAGTTATTACATCAGGTTTGAAGGTAGTTTTCGGGGTTGGTTCAGGCAGTAGGTGCATTCTGGATGACAGCATCTCCTGTCACAAGGTGATGAAGAGCTGACCAGAGTTCACTGGCAACCCACAGCTTAGGACACTTGTGCCTCAGTAATGTGATGTGATCTGTGAGGTCTGGAAACCTGACTTCTGTTTGATCACCAGCTTAGATGCTTCCAGCTCATGTGAGTTGGAAATTGAACACCACCAACACAAAGAACACCTCGTGCTGACCAAGACCATTGTCTGACCATACCCTTCAGAGCTGGGGATTGTTGGGAGTGCCTTCCTTGCAGGAGCTTTAAACGTTAACCCTAGCCAAAGTATTTAAAATAGTGCTCAGCTGATTTGACTTGTGCTGCTTTGTGTGTAGAACTCCCGGCTCTGTAGTGCAGGACATGGGAAGTGGCACGTTATGGTTTGTGTTGAGGGATAAAATGTAACTCTTCAGTTCTGTTAAGCAGGTTTAGGACCTTGCTGAATTTGTGAACTGCTGTGGACAAAAAACTGTATGAAGTTCACATGGGAGACCTGCTCCCAAGCATTTAGGTTAGTGACCGATAAAGTCTCCTCATAATTCTGAAACTATTTAAAGGATTGCTGGTGGCTGGTGGAAAACTCTGGAAACTGTTCTGCTTAGGAAAGGTTTCTCTTTTCTGCTTTTCCTCTTCACTTGTCTTTCATTGAACTTAATGAACACATGGGTTTGGGTGTGTAACATTTTACTTGTCTCCATAACGTAGACAAAATGGCCAAAGGTCAGGGTGGTGGAGGCTCGAGTAAACCAGTGCTTTGAAAGTCAACACAAAGCAGGTAGGGGTTATTCTGGAGTTTGGGCTCATTGATGTCCCACGTGGACCTTTTAACTTAAAGAAGAAAAAAAGAAAACAGAAACCTGTTGCACTTTTTCTGTGAAATGCCTTGGATATTTCCTGGCACTCTCAGGACTGCTGGAAGCACGACTTCGCAACATCACCATTCCTACAGTGGTTCCTCAGATGCTTCCAGTAATCCAGGAAATGCCAAGGTTTTCAGTGTGGTAAGAGTTAACATTTGAAGATGAATCTCTTTATTTTTTTCCTTTCCCCTGTGATCTCACCCTATTTCTCACTTTGGTCTCACCCTTGTCTCACTGGAGCCAGTCTCAGTTCTAGTAACATGGGGGGTTCAGACCGTCTCTCGCAGCTCCTGAGGTTGTGCAGTTCAGTAAGAGTCCCAGCTTATTGTCCCTACCTCAGCCCAGCTCCTGAAGGAAAGGATGTAAATGGGATCTGTAAAGCCTAAAGAGTTAAAAGGTCGAAAGGAAAGTTTTAATTGTGATTTAAGAAGCAAAGCAAAAGCCCTGAACCACCCCCAGCCCTTTTGCTGTTTCCAATCTGATGCAGGCACTTGGAGGGACTGCACTGCCATGCTGTCCTGACCTTGGCCATGCCTCCAGGTGCTACAAACCCAGAAAAAAGTGACTGAGCATAATGCAGAAAAGAGCTCAAATACCTTGAGACCTTGCTCAGGCTGTTTCTGATGATCTCAAAGTCTTTCTGTGGGTGGAGGGTTAAGGGGGATCTTCCTCTGGAACATTTCTCATGCAAACTGGTGGCTGATGGGCTTGGATAGGGGCATCTCCTGGAGGCACTATTTGGTAGTACATATTGTTTTGTGGCTCCTTACCCTTTAGAGGTGCTTGTTGTTTGGGCAGACAGTTTTTCCTCTTTTGAAGTTATTGCAACATTTACTAAACTCATATTTGTGCTTGGATGGAAAAGTTGCTGCTGCGTGCCCTGGGGACTTGTCCCACACTCTTGAGATACAGGATGCTGGCTCCTTATGCCAGCGTCTTTTCGTGAGGTTATGTCAAGGAAGAGACCTTTGGTGAAGGAAAAAGCTATTACTTGCTTTTTAAAAAGGTGTAATTAGTTGCATTTCGGTTGGCTAAAGGACCATCATGTGATAACTTACAAAATTTGGTTTCCTGGTAAACAAGTTAATGGGTTTATGCTCAGTTGCACTTCACTTTCAAAAAACAAAATGGCCCTGGGGCACACAGGCACTTTCCTTGTTATTTTAAAATAAGTAAAATAAAGCACACTGTCTGATTTTCTGAACAATAGCCTGGCTTCCTGCGGTGGAAAAGTAACCTCAGCTGAGAATTAAAGCCACCCACCTTTGTCTTCAGGCTACAGAGCAGACAAATAACTCGCTCTTTCCATGGTTCCATTTTTATTTTTCTATTAAAGTCTTCTCTTCCTCTTCTCCATCTTGCTCTTTTTTTGCTTTCACACTTTCTCTTTCCTCCCACTCAGTCATTCTCTTTTCTCTCTTTGCTTCTGTCTCTGTCCCAAGAGGGACACTTCTCTAACACTTAAGCCATGGATGTGCATACATGTGGTAAAGAGAGGCAGATAAGTTTGGGCTTGGATCAGGTCCTTCATTTAAAGGCACATCACAGAACTGTAGGGGTTGGAAGGGACCTCAAGAAATCATTGGGTCCAACCCCCCTGCCAAAGCAGGTTCCCTAGGACAGGTTGCACAGGGAGGCATCCAGACAGGTCTTGACTGTCTCCAGAGAAGGAGACTCCACACCCCCCTGGGCAGCCTGTCCCAGGGCTCTGTCACCCTCACTGTGGAGAAGTTCTACCACATATTGGTGCAGAACTTCTCTGCTCCAACTTGAGGCCATTGCCCCTCATCCTGTCCCCACAGACCACTGAAAAGAGGTTGGCCATTTCCCTCTGTCTCCCACATGTTAAAGATTTGCGACTGTCCACAGCAACTTCCAGTTGATGTTGCTACTTCTGTAGCTTCCCAGAGTCTTACTTGGTGCCATTTTCCACCTTGGTGCAACCTACATTTGTTTTGTCTACCCCTGTGGCTGTATGTGGCCCCTCTGCCTATCCCTTCTGTACCTAAACACCATCCTCACCTATTTGCCCACGATCCCACATGAGAATCTCAGCCTTGATGGAGACCCATGCTCTACTGCAGCACTACTAACTCTGCATGTAGGTGAAGGGCCTCATTTGTCTCTCTTTATGCAACTTCTGTATACTTTCACAAGGCACTAACTATCACTTTGCAGATAAGAGCAGCGGCACGGTACCCCCGGGGCAGGGGGATGGGGAAGAGCTGTAATTATTTGCTGCAAGAGTTTGGTCCAGCCAGGGAACAGGCTTTTGGTTGCTGGCAGCGGGCAGGTCGCTGGTTTTTTTTCTGGCTAGAGCAAACACTTTGCAATCTGCTTTGAACTCTTATGTTTCCCCATAACTGAGGAGCAAAGACAGCGTGAGAAATAGTGGTTAATGCAAAATAACCTTGGTTAACTTTTAAGTTGACTTAACACTCTGCTAGTGTGTGTCTTCCCTCCTGAGGAGCATACTGCTTGAAGGCCAGATGAAAAGGAAGGAGAATGTCTGCACACTAGAGAATTACCTTCTGCTGCTTTATTCTGGAGAAGTTGTGTCTTTAACTTGCACGGTCCTAAAATGTGTGTATGTGAAGTTAGGAAGTGAGCTGGCTTGGTCTTTCTCTCTGCATTTGGGCTAAGTAGAGTTGCTGAAGACAGAGAAGAGGGAATGTGCTGTCAGTGTGTTCCCTTGCATATACTGCTCAAATACATTCAAGTTCCTAATTCCTGGGGCAAATACTTGATAGGACTTGCTGGCTTGGCTGGTTTTAGGGAGCATACACAGACTACAAGGGCTTTTTCCTTCTTGTCCAGCTTTTTCTTGCTAATCCTTTTTTTGTTTATAGTTTTCCTCAATAAAGAAGGAGAAAAAGTTCTTTGAACTGTTTTGTCATAGAGGATGAGATCATCAGTGAAAAAAATGTTAAAAAGGAACAGCTTGTTCTTTGTTCCTCTGTGAGGTGCCACCAATTCTCCTTTGATTTTAGTGTTGTATCAGTGCTACCCACACAAGGTTTCAGCGTGGGTTCAAACAAACTGGGTTCTTAGACCAAGGAGCCAAACCTTCTCCAGTGGTCCCTATGGGGAGACCTGCTGCTTGTAGCTCTGTCACTTGATAAGTTTTGAAGGGAACCAGGATTCTAGAAACTTGGAGAAATACAGGTCCATCATATATTCTACCATTCCAGCAGCTTAGATGATGGTAGAGAAAAAGGGAAACCATCTTCTCTGTATGCAGTGCTGCAAGGGCATTGGAACTCTTGTGTGCAGTAAGGTGGCAAAAAATCCTGTCCCTCTTGCACAGACCATTGGCCCAGGAGGAGCTTTGGAGTACCCAAGCCTTTCCCTATTTCTACTCGCAGACCTCAGGAGGTGAGCTCTTTTTGCAGAGGGCCTCATTACTGGGTTTTGCAATGCCATAGCATAATTACAAATAGAGCTCCCATCTCCATTGCCTTGTCTCTGTATTTGTGAAGAGGCTAGTAGGGTACAGCTGGTTAATAAAACATGGTGCTTGATTCTTAACTGCATTCTCTGTTGCTAAATGTCTTCCATGTAGCAGCTTTGTAGTGGTGGTGTTTAACTGGGATGACACTTTTGCATCCTCTTTTAGATGAAATGATTTTAAATAAAAAAAAATCTGAGATCCTGAGGGGAAGAAGCCATCCAAGTGCCTTCAGCATTTTTCATTGCAATAGATACTTCCTTCAGCTCTTGCTTTAATATCAGCATATGAAGTGTCTGGCTTAATCTCCTGTATGTAAATTCCTTTTGGGAAAAAAGACTTCTTAAGCTGGTAGTGTGTACCTAGCTTTAGGGTTTGTTGAGCAGCTTTAGCTTCATTGTAGGAGAAACTTAAATTTGGGATGAAGCAAGTCTGTGGTTTGTATAGGACTTGTTTCTGTAAGAAATTTAGGATATGAAGTCTATCGCAGATTGCTACATGCAACACTTGAAGCCTGTTTGCTGGAAAAGTTAATTTCTTCATCAAAATGAAGGTGGAGTAGGCTGTGTGTAGCAGCCTGTGGTGTGTGGTCCATGCGGTGTCCACCCTTTCCCCCTCTTCTCTGTTCTCTGACAAGACCTTTTCAATAAACAAGTGCTGGTTTAACTCTCTTTTCCTTTCATTCAGGCCACATTTTCTTTTTTCCTTGGGAAATAACACCAGACTTACAATGTGTGACTTTGTCATAAAAATTAATGAGACTAGAAAAACTGTTTGTGGACCTGGAAGAGAATCCTGGTGAACAGTATTTCTCTATCCACAAAGCTCTTTCATTTTAATTAGCAAATAAACCAGGAAAAAGTGGTAGGCAGGTATTTCTGTGCAGGCTTAGGCTGGTGTCTTATCCAACATGTTCAGAAGCAGTGAAATCAGATTGGTTGATCGCTGGGCTGTATCTTCAAGTTCTCTTGGTCTGAATTTTTTGGGGGTGAGGGAGATAGGGTGATTCATACTTGAGCAAGACAAACCCAAGACCTGCCAGTTTGCATTATGTCAATGTATGTAAGAAAATATTTAGATAGAATTTCTATTAAAAGTTCAAAAGCAGGGGGCTCATGCTGACCCCGGCTTTTAGAAGCTCTGGTGGGAAACCTGAATGAAATTTAACTCTGCTCAGTGTGTTTTCGTTGGCTAGCTCCATGTTTTATTATCTCATGCAATGAGATCTTTCTTAGTTTGTCGATTTTCTACCGAGGACAAAAAGTTCATGTATGTAACAGTGCACATATTGAATTAAAGTGCGATTAAAGGCATGATGTAATGACCCCCTCTCCTTTTCCTTTCGTCAATATTTGCCTGCAGGGTCAATACATTACAATATTGACTTCAAAGTGTTCAATATTTTTTTACCTTCTGAGTGTGCTGGCTTTTAGTTCGTGTAATATTAAACCTGTTGGTTGAACTGTTGGTCTAAGACTTACTGTCTAAGTAGTTTTAGGCTTGGATGCCTAATCCGTGTAGAGCGGCTTTGAAGGCATGTGATAGTATCACAACACAGCTGTAGGCAGCTTTCCGAGGTGAACCACTTCATCCTCAGTCTTTTCTCCCAGCTTCCTAACGAGTGGTGGGATTTGTCCCTTGGTGGGCGATGGGATTGTTGCCCTCTCCCCCTGCTGCTGTCATATTTACTCTCTGCAGGACCTTCCAGTGACTCCAGGTTATGTGGACAGATCTAAAGCCCAGCGTTCCCACCTTCCCTGAGCTGCCTTTACATCCCCGCTCTGTCGAGCGTACAGAAGCGGCACAAGGAGCAAGATGACGCTTCCACATTCAAAGTGCTGCACAAACGTGTCAGTGCTCACTTACCTGAACCCCCAGCTGGGGATGCCATGGGCTGGGTGGCTTTCCTAATAGGAGCTTGAACCTCCTCACGCTTCCTCTTTGCCTGTGTACATTTCCATTGCCACCCTGCTGCAGTCTAGCAGCAGTACCCATGGGAAGGGCACAGGGGCAGATGCATTGCGTAACGACGGCAGCTACGAACCGTTTAACCTTCAAAAACGTGACACTCCAGAGAAAGGCTTTGATAATATTCTTTGCAAGGTGTATAAGCAAACAGCTTTGTCACCAGCATGGTATCTTATTACATTGTCTTTAAAAAAACATAAGGAAAGAAACAATATTTAGAGATACCAAGAAGTTAGTGAATTCCTCTGAAGAACCAACTGTTATAATTAGGAACCCGCAGCACTTAGAAGTATTCTACAAATAAGCACCTCAGATCTAGCCCAGTCCTTCCAGAGAAAACAAAGGTCAACAGGCTCCTTTGAGGATTATCAAACCAGAATTTCTTGGACCAAGGTACTAATTACTTCCAAAGCTGAGGGTGATGACTACTTCCAAACACGAATTATTGCCAAAATTTCGTGATAAACTTGATAGTACGCCTTTCTAGCCTAACTTTTAAGATCCTTCTGGACTGGACTCTAATTAAAGGATAAAAAGCCTAATCTGAAGGGAAGGCAGGGTAACAGTGGGAATATTATGCTTGTGGACAGCTGCGCTTCTGCATAGCCTGATCCAAAGTCACTGAAGACTTCCTAGGTCACCAGCAGCAATTTGGGCTCAACCCAGGTGAAGTGGAAACAAGTGCAGCTCTGAGAACCCAAAAGTATGTGTGACCCACTGCTCTGTACCTGGGGAACTGTGCCCTGCGTTGCCAGGTGCTTGTAAGGGGGGCTCCCTTGCTGTTGTCTGCCAGCAAAGGGATGAGAACTGGGCTCACTGTTACAAGCTCCTGGTTTGAAAGGTGTGGGGTTTAAGGGTTTTCACACATCCACTGCTGTGCTTGAGGATTCACTCGTGTGTATTCGCTCGTATGGTGTGGCCACAGTGGCTGTGAATTCGAGCATGTCAGCAGTTTGTTTCCACCTGCAGCCTGCTGACTTCCTTCTGCCATTGCAGGGAACTTCGAGGTGGGCGTTCACATCGCCGATGTGAGCTACTTCGTGCTGGAAGAAACGGCGCTGGATAAAGTCGCGAGCGAAAGAGCAACTAGTGTCTACCTGGTGCAAAAGGTAAGGACAGCTTTTCCTTCTCCTGTCTGACACCTCTGTCTTCCCCTTACCATAAACTCATTTTAAAGGCTCATCTTCAGATGGTCATGATCAAAACCTGGTTATTGTTGGAACAAACCTACAAAAACGAGTGTACTTGATGCAAACACAAGAGCTAATGTAGCTGCTGCCTACCCTGGGTTCATCTGGCTCATGAGCAGCTCCCTGAGAGCAGGATGCTGCTGATCTGGAGCTAGTTCAGGGCCCAGAGCTGCACATAGCTATGTGTGCGCTGTGTTCACCCAAGATATGCCTGACGAACCCAAACTGGCTTGTCTGCTTTGCTACTGGGAACTTGAAATTTGCAGATGTGGTGGTGGAGTTTTGTCTTTGTCTTCAGTGCAGCAGTACTAGCTTATCCCTCTGAGAAGTGAATGCACAGCAGAGTAGGGTCTAAACCATCCTGTGCAATTTCACAGCTCGAGGTACAACAGCATTGCAGAGACTTTTATCTGGGTATCCCAAATACTGGAGGAATTATATTTTTCCCTCAAGCAGTGAAAAGATACTTGAAATTGTACAGATTTTGGTGTAACAGAATCAAACGTTCCAGTCAAGTTTAAAGTTGACTGCTTTAAAAACAATCAGATTCAAAGTGGGCATTATTGGGAAGGAAACATCCAGGTTTTGTTGGTGCCTGTCTCATTTCCAGTTGAATGTGCAGAAACACTTCCTAGCTCATCAGATGCTGCTGGCACTGTGTGTGCGGGGGGGTTGGGAAGTTTTGCTGCTAGCATCCTGTGTTGGCTTGAGGCATTGGCTGCATGAAAAGGAGTGTCAAGGCAATCTCATAGGAGCAGATTATTTTGCCTCTCCCCATGCTCTCATTCAGTCAGGCTGAAGTCCTTGTCTCCGCAGCCCTTTCCTGGATGGCGGGGCATCTTTTGTATAATAAACAAACATATCCGACTTGCTACTTAAGGTTAGGAGTGATTCTTCCCCTCCCTTCCTGGATGTTTCCAGGTTGCTATCTGGGAAGGGTTCCCTTCCTGGATGTTTCCAGGTTGCTATCTGGGAAGGGTTCCCTTCCTGGATGTTCTCAGGTTGCTATCTGGGAAGGGTCTGGTAACAATGCTAGTTCCAGAGGCTTACTGTGTCCTCTCTGCACTTTCCATATGATAAAGTGATATATTTTACACTATTGAAATCAAATTAGCAGTCTGATATCAAGCTGTTAACCTTGAGTAGCTGTTCCATAACTTCCTTAGGTAGAAACAGCGAGGCATAGCAGCAGGGGGGCTCAGTGAGTCTGGTGGGTTTTAGGTCTCTGTGGGTATGGGTTGTGTGGAGTAACCACAATAGCAATGCCAAAGTGCCCAAGCTGGGTGGGTGGTAGTGAGCCCAACAGCACAACAGTGCTGCAGTGTGGGACCGAGGAGTGTCTGCGCTGGAAGACACCGGTTACCGGTGACTTACTGTTCTCCAGGAGTGGGAAGCAACGTGTATCTCATGGAAACAGCAGTTCTGCCACCAGAGCCTTCCCAGTCCTACAGCCTCTGCGGTGATAAGCCCTTGGCTTCCCTCTCTGATAGATGACTCAATGGCTGTAGCTCGCTATGGGAAATGTGGGCTGGCTCAGGGGGAAAATCACTGCAGGGCAGCAAAGCTGCAGTCCAGGAAGATGTTGTAGCAGTATTTCCAAGTCATAAAATACTGTTCGAAGGCATGTGATTTCTTTCTTTTGTTTTTTTAAGGGAGAAGCAAGCATTCTCCCTGGAAATCTTGTTCATTCAAGAGCTAATTGAGTTTACTTTCAAAGTGCTTTCCCCCCACCAGCACTAGTAATGAGTGGGGTGTGTGATGCCAACATTGTTATCTACTGCCTGTAATTTCAATCGCTCCTCAACTACCCTTGCCCATCAGTCAGGATTAGTGTTTTATCCACACTTCTGCCCTGCATAAAATGTATTTTGGAAGCACAAACTAGGTTAGATGGTGGATGGTCAATATTTTAATTGCAAGAGATGAAAAGGAGGGGAGGGGGGTGAGCAAAGGAAAGCAGCCAGGCTGTCTGAAACAAGATGGTAGCATGACTCTTGTAGAAAGTATGCTTTCCTTTGATGGAACTGTTTCCTAAGACAGCTGTGATTCTGCTAGAGGTTAGCACCATGCTAATCCTCCCAGAGAAGTTAAATAAAGCCACATATTTAATTTGCCTGAACCATGTATCCAGAAGGGCAGTTATTGTGTAATTGCTAGCAGTCTATTTAATAAAAGTCAAAAGTATTTGAAATAAGAGTGTATCGGGTGTTAAGAAGCAAGAAAACCTAAACAGTTTCCTCTTTTTTGGCACATCCCACGGTGTTATTTTAGGTGTGAAGCAGCTCGAGTGAGAGGTCAGCTGTAAATCCCTATAATATTTTATCGGCCCTATTTTATACTGGAGATCAAAGATTGGAACTGTAAGCCTATCTTCACACCGAGTCCAAGGACTTCGAGACATTCACTTTTGACACCAGCAGGTTGTCAGGGTGTTGATATTTTGATAATCTCAGGCTGAGTAACAGAGTTGCTCGAAATCTGAATTCATGGAAGTGTTGATACAAGCCTTGAGCAGAAATCTTGGCTCATAAACAAATTGCCTACTTCCTTTCAGTGTCTTTTGGTGTGTAAGCAAAGAAGCTTGCTGAGCCCACCCCACCGTGGGACCTTGGTGTCCTCCTCCCAGCTCTGGAGAGCAGCTGATGGAAACTCTCAGTTAATACAGTTCCTCCTTGTTGGACTGGTGGTGGGAGAAGGGCTCACCCCGGGTGTCAGTGGTGGTTGTAACCAACTGAACCAAGCCAGAGCTGGCAGCCTGTCATGGTTTAGCCCCAGCCGGCAGCTGAGCACCATGCCGGGGTGTCAAGCAAAGCGCCAGCAGAAGGGGGTTGTTGGAAGGGTGCAAAGCTGTCCATGCAACTTTGGGAAAATAGGAAGTTTTCCTAACCAGGGTTTGTTCCCTTTTCCCTTTGGTTAATTGATGGATTTTCCCTGTACATTCCTTGAAAAGCTGCAAGTCCATTGATGGGAGCTGCCCTGGCTACCCGGCTCTGAACCTGGCCAGTGAGTCAGTCCTGGATGAGCAGATGTTTCTGATTTTAAAGTGAACGGGGAGTTTTATCATCCCAATATGGATGTGCTCCCTCCCACTGCCCGGCTCCCTAGGAACAAGTCTGAGGCTGGAAACTTGCATTTGGTTTCTGGAAGCACTTTATTAGCCAAAGAGGCAAACCAGAAGAAAACCAAGGCCTTTGACAAGCAAGAGGTTAGATCTTCCACGTCCAAAGTGATTCCACCATTCAGAGGAGCCAGCTGCTAAGCACCGTGGCCAGCCACAGTTACAGATCCCCATGTTTTATAACCCCAAGGACAATCATACACAGGAAACCCCCTAGGCCCAGTGTGAGCTTCTCCTTGGCTTTCCCTTGCTGGCCGCTGCTCCGGGTGGCTGCCCGCGGGGATGCCTGGTAGTGGAGGGAGGGGGCTGCTGGGCAGTGCTGGAGATTTTGCCTGGGGATTGGACCCGATGATCTCTCGAGGTCCCTTCCAACCCCTATGATTCTGTGATTCTGTGTGACTTGGAAATAGGGAGGGAGAAATTCTCTTTTCTGTAGCTTGATTTGAAATGCAGGCCCACAGCTGTGAGTGTTGTGGATAGCAGCCTCTCACTCAAAGTGCCCTTTCCAGAATCTCCTGGGCCCTGCTGGGTTTGTGGGGAGAGACGATGTCTTTTATTAGTCTGACTGATAGAGAGGGATGAAAAGCAGGCAAGCTCTCTCCACCCGAGCCTTTCTCCACCCCTCGTTTCTATCATACATTCATTAGGAAAGATTTCCTGAGGGCTGTAGGTCCTTTTTTTTTTTTTTTTCATTGTGAAAGTTTTTCTCTGGCCCCGCTGGATCTTTCCAACTGCATTTCTAGATTCAATTACGTTTATACACCCCTCTGTTCCACCTGTATGATCCCTGTATGTTGGGGTTTAGCCCCAGCTGGCAGCTTAGCCCCGGGCAGCCGCTCACTCATGCCTCCCCCCCAGCAGGATGGAAGGGTAAAAGTGAGAACTTGTGGGTTGAAATAAAAGCAGTTTAATAGGTAAAGCAAAAGCTGCACACGCCAGCAAAGACAAGGAATTCCTTCCCTGCTTCCCATGGGCAGGGCGGGTTCAGCCGTGTCCAGCAAAGCAGGGCTCCGCCACGCTGACAGTGACTCGGAAAGACAAACGCCATCACTCCCAACATCCCCCTCTTCCTCCTTCCCCAGCTTTACACACTGAGTGTGATGCCATACAGTATGGAATATCCCTTTAAACATTGGGGTCAGCTGTCCTGGCTGTGTCCCCTCCAACTCCTTGTGCACCCCCAGCCTGCTGCTGGTGGGGTGGGGTGAGGAGCAGCAGAGGCCTTGGCTCTGTGTGAGCGCTGCTCAGCAGGAATGAAAACGTCTCTGTGTCACCAACGCTGCTCTCAGCACAAACCCAAAGCCCAGCCCCATACCAGCTGCTGTGGAGAGAAGGAGCTCTGCCCAGCCAAAGCCAGCGTGCTGTATAAGTTCAGGTGACTTTATTCCCACCTGCAGTAAAATCAAGCTGAATGATGCGATCCCCAGCATAGGCAAATCTTTAGCAATTTGCTGAGGAAGCTGCTCCATGCTGGAGGTGATGTCCCTCGGCAGTGTTTCAGCTAGCCGGATTTCTGTGTGCCGTGGCACTCACTGCAGGGCAGCTGGCAGACGCTGCTGTCTCTTGGCAGACAGTCACGGGAAGGGCAAAGTGTTTAAAAGATGCTGGGCAACCTCTGGATTATTTGAGGCGACGCTATGCAACCCTGATATTTTGCAAATCTGGACATTAAAGAAGTACTTAGGGAAATCTCCTTTCATCCTGCGTCTCCTTCAGAAAGGGATGGAGATAATCCTATTGCAAACGTTCCTCCTGGTCAGCCCCTGGGATAACTCCCAAAACATCTCACTCTCCAAGTGTGACACAATTGTGGCACCTTTGTATGTTAAATGCTGGGCTTGCAACTGCTAAGAATCCTTTCAGCCCGTGACCGTATCGTGTTAAGGAAAAAAGGACAAGTGTATTTATAACCTAAACTTCTGTGCTTTGTGCCAGTGGGTTTATTATCCGTTAGAGTGCAAAGAGGAATCGGGATGTTAAAGCAGAGGGAGGCAGTTAGCCAAGGCTGTCATGGTGCTGAAAACAGGTTTCTTCTTTTAATTCAGTGAGGTAGATAAAATTGAAATACCTTCAACACAAGGTCACATTGTCTTATGGTCTGTATGTATTTCTGAGCCTGGGATGAAGTTGGTTGAGTTCTTGCTCTGCTGTGAAGCTTCCTCCACAGGCTGGGTTAAGTTACTTTGCCTGAAGTTTCTCTCCTGTAAAGCAAGGGTAACGTGTGTTGATGCTTCCCTGTTTAACAGTAGGTTTGCTACAGCTAATTGCTTGGTGAGAGTTTAGTGCTGTAATTATAATCTGAGTGAAAGCTTTGCTTGTGTTTCACATCATTGAAAGCCCTTCCATAGAATTATAGCCTCTCGAATCGGATATTAATCCTGCTCAAGTACACTTAAAGCGAGTATCCTGTTGTTTTGTCTGGGCCATTCTTCCTGGATGGGCTTTCATGTTTCACACAGGCATTTTTCTAGCAGACTGGTACTGCTTCAGGAGATGGGAAGGGAAAGAGGATGTGCAAAGGCGGAGAGATATGCAGTAAGCACAGGCACAGACCATTATCAGGTAATCAATCGCAGAAGGGGGCAGAGAGAGAAAAGCCAGTAACTGCAGCTTTTAATTTGCGTGGAAAAGGGCATGGGAGCTGTTATTAAATTACCAGTGCTTTGTTCACTCTGACCCAAACCTCGGGGTCTCACAGGGCGGTCTGAGGCAGGCAGGGATTTCCGATAGTCTCTAAAAGCTATTTTCTCTCCTTTCTGCTCTGGGTTGGCACCGCTCATGCTAAATTTACAACCCTGCGGTGCGGGTCCTTCCAGGCAGCATGGCAGAGCTCACGTACTGGACCTGTGAGTTATGAATGTACCGGTATTGTTAATGTACTGCTCACAAAGGGAATAACAGAGCTGACGGCCTTTGTGTTGCGGGAAACAGCTTATCATGATCTGCGCCCTTGTGACCTTCCAGTTGAACCAGTGCTGCTGATTCATGTTGCAAGCGACTCCTTGACGGTCAGAGACCGCACAGTTAACCTTTTGGCGTTAATATGCGCTGCAATTAGAATGGATTTATAGCCATCGCCTGGTGCCAAACCACAAATGTGATTAAATGTTTTACGAGCCTGTCCCTCAAAGCAGAAGGTAAATAAGAAGTGTGTATGCTTGAGGCACACATGAGACTTCCCCTTCCATACTGTTTTGAAGAACAGTTGTTTCCCTGGCTGCCAGGTAGAAAGTCTTGTCTCGGAAATCATCAAATCAGTGTCAAATCATTAAATCGGTGTCGATTCGGAGTTTGGGAGAGCAGGGTTTGCATGCTGCTGGTCCTGGACTTAGAGGGTGGTGCAGCAGAGCAATAAAAATGGAAACCAAGTTAAATAGCTAACATACTTTATGGCTACCAAGTAGAGCATTTCTATGTTTTTCTGGGATACACCAGCCCACACTGCCACGCAGAATAAACCAGGAGAGGAACGTGGTTCTCCTTTGAGGGCAGTTACTGCTTCTTCACAAAAGTAAATAATGGGAAGGGAAATAAGAATGTGAAACTCTAGTAATTAGGTTTGCTTCGTTAAACAGCTGCTAAATATTATCTTCACTGCAGATTTCACCTGGAAAATAATTCAGGGGTGGTAGAAACATTTGGAGCTGCTCAGATTTGCTCTAGTGTGAGTGAATATGCTCCAAAGCTTTTGCTTTGTTGCTGTAGTCAGGTGAGTAATTTGTGGTTTGGTAATTCGGTGTTCAGCAGCAGAAATATTGATTAGTTGTAAGGAATTAACACAGGTTTAAAAAAAAAAAAAAAAGCCCTGCCAGAATTTCCTACTGGCTGACATTTTTCTGCAAACAGAGTTGAGTTTAGTAAAATAGTAATTTTTCTCTCTGTTTGTAAACACTGTTCAACAGTCACCAAACAGATGTTCGTGTTTATCTCACCAACATCTACATGGGCCTGGCTGTGCTGCAAAGCGTGGCTCAGTCTTTATTAAAGCCATGCACTGCTCCTGCAATGCATGGGAGAAGTTTCCTCTGGGCTTTGCGGGGAGCAGACTTGCAGTACTTCCCTGGTTAGAGAGTCTTCAGTGGAAAGCAGGAAACAGTTCCCAAATCCAAGCTTTTCAGCTCCTGACTGCCAGGACCATGTTTCTTCAATGTCAAGTTTCCTGATGTGCTGAGCCTTCCTCATTCTTCCCTGTGTCAAAATGGCAATGGGAAAGAAATGGAAAACAGACCAAAACTGGTCACCTTAAAAGCTGCAGAGTGAAGTGTTTGCATAACTGAGGATGCAGGATGCAGGGTACTCCAGGGTGGTTACTGCATTCCTGTAACCATCGCTGGGTTACAGTGCTGGGAATGATTCCCAGGTTGGAGACTTGACAGCTCCCTCTGGTCTCATTGAGGGATGGGGCTGATGTGTGTGTCGGTGGCCTTAGCTGTGTCTCACTTCCTCTCATTTCGCAGGGTTTGGGTTATTACTCATTCCATGCCAGCATGCTGTTCCCCATGTGACGTAGCTCTGTCATGGGTGATGCATCCCAGAGCTGTGACGTAGCCATGGAGAATGTGAGCCCGAAGGTTTAATGCATTTTGTCCTTTTGTGCATTGTTGAGCCTGTCTCTTACCAACCGGTCAGGGAAGCTTGGCCACAGACAGGTCCCTGCTAAAAGCCTGTATCTTTCCTCTCTTCCAGGTGATCCCGATGCTTCCCAGGCTGCTCTGTGAGGAGTTGTGCAGTCTCAATCCCATGCAAGATAGGTTGACTTTCTCTGTGATGTGGAAGGTGACTCCAGAAGGCAAGGTACCTCAAGTAGCAGGCACTCATCCTGCTTTGGACTAGATGATCTTTTGAGGTCCCTTCCAACCCCTAACATTCTGTAACTCTGTAATCAGTCCCCCCTCGGTGGCCAGCCCCAACTCTTCCAGACAGGGTGGTACAAACGCCATCCCCTGACACACAGGCGCACAGCAAAGGACATGTCGGTGAACAATACTGGAGGGTGTAGGACTGTCCCTGTATCTTGTCTTACTGATGTGATACCATGGGAGCTTCCAATTGGGATAATCTCACAGCATGGTGAGGAAAGGAAGAATATCTCAGGAACAGAGAATTTCCTGCTCCTTGCCAGGTCACCCACCCATTTTAATGTCTTACCTCCAGCAGCAATCCAAGGCTAATGCTTTGGGTGGCACAAGATGTTCCCCCCCCCCCCGCCCCGGTTCCAGCCCTGCCTGTGCAATGCAGAGGATGTGGAAAGTATCCCTTTGTGGCCTCCCTGGTAAACAGACTATTTCATTCTTATTCAGAGCCACAAATTACATCGATTCAAATAAAGCGTGATAGCTCTTCAGCAAGGGCACAGCTCCATCCTCTGCATGTCTTATTTCCAGGGAGCAGTTGTGGAAGTTGCCTATCAGTGCTGCAAGCTGCCTTCAGCTGTCTCCCAGCTCTCCCCAGGTCTCCATTTCTCTCCTCCCACATGCTTTATAACCGTAGCAATCTCCATTTTGGCCATCACAGGGTCCCCATGCTAATCGGGGAGGGGTAAAGCCTGCCCCTACCAGAGGACTCTCTGATCTATGCAACATACGCTTTCCATACCCAGAAATACTCCTTTCCTTTCCTGCACTCTCCGTGCAGGGTATTCCTTATGCCAGTTTAGTAGCTTTCCACAAAGATTAACTTTACTTCCTAATGATGATCCATGCCTCTCCTGAGGATATTGAATCTTGTGTTGCGCTGTGGTGAGGTGTAGCTGCAGCCTGACACCTGCATTTCTCCAGCCAGTCCTGGCTCTGGCACCAAGGTGGCTTTTATTTGGTCGCTGTGACAAGCGTTTGACTTCCTGTAGCGACAGCACCATTACTCATGAGGCCTTCTAATAGTAGCTACTTGGCGGGCCTTTTATTGACTGAGTGGTCTTTGAACAGCTAATGGTCAAGTCTTGATTAAAATAAGCTTTTAATTAAATCTTGTCTCTTGTCCCCTGCAATATATTCGTTACTTGCTTTTCAGACAGTGTTCAGCCCTGTCTGACCAGCAGGAAAATGGAGCTGTGGCATCTGCCTCGCTCATCAGCTGAGAGCTGATCTCTGATGGAGCCCAGTCTGGGCCATGGCCATGCTGTCCCTCAGAGAGCAGTAGCACTGCAATCTCCTCAGACTGGTTTCTCCTAGGAGGCTTTTCAGGACAGCACCCTTAGTCACTTGATTTGAATATCAGGTGAAGACCTTGGCTAGTGGTGGAGAGTCCTGAAGACACTGACACTGGGGACAGGACATTCCTCAGCGAGGGACCCATGAGGCTGAAGAGCCCTTGGTTGCACCCCATGTGCACAGCAGTGTCAGAGCCTTGAGCCTGCAGAGCAGAGCTCACAGCACAGCTGGAGGTGTGAGCTGCGCTGAGCTGCTGCTACTGTTCCAAAGCACATCTCCCAAGGAAAACCCACACAGATTCCTCCTTTGTGACCATTGACAGGTCGTTGGGGTTTTTAATTCTTGTTTCTTTTAGAACAGTAATGCCAGGCTCAGCCCTTTCTGGGAGACAGGAACTTTCTTGTTTCAGCTGCTTTTGGGTTCTGGAGGTTTTATCTTCTAGTTTTCCATAAGCGAAACAAAATGTTGCCTGAGGAGCACTCCACATAGCTCCATGGACTCCAGTGGGATAGCATGACATGATGTATCCGAGAGGACTTTCCAAGGGCAGAGGCGTTGCCCATATTGTTGCATCTGTGCTGTTCTTCAGAAGCAGAGCTGGGCGTTTATAGGAACAACGCGGCACGTTCGTGTTGGGATGCAGTCAACAGAAAGATATTTGAAAACAAGCGATGCAACTCTCCTTTTAAAGTTATTCCTGCTGGTTTGAAGCACAGCCCTGCTTGTTCCTTCTTCCAGTGAGGAAGAGAAATTGCTTCAGTGTGAAGCAACCTACACAAACAATGTGTCTTCCAGGCTCAGAACTGTTGTCATCAGCCAGGACGTGACATGGACACTTCCTTGTGCAGAGAAATTCTTCAACCTCCTGCACAGCGATGTCACACCCTCAGGGAGACCTGTACCACTGGGGACTGACCTGACTGGGAGGGTTTCAGCTGAGCCACGTTGCCTGCCATCACAAAATGTGCTGGGCACTGCAGCTTTTTCTCAAAAGCAGCCAGAGCTGGGGGAAGCCTTAACATAACCCTAAAAATGTCTCAGATTGGTACTCTGCCTGGAGTCTGGGTGCACCAGGTTTGCTGTGCTGGGGGAGATCTTACAGACGTGTCTTTGTGGGCTGCTTGTAATCTCTGAGTCCCAGCTCACATCCCCCAAATGTTCCTCCTCCAAACTGCTTTCCTGTCCATCAGGCACTGGTACGTGGGCCAGCCGGCCTTTAGCAGCTTTCCCCACAGAAAAAGGAACTTGCCTGTTCCTCTGGTGGGGTTTCCAAACCAGGGATGCAAGGCTGTAGTTACCCTCGGTCTGCTTGGATGGCTGCTGAAGGCAGAGATGAAGGGCATTTCCAGGAAATATTTGGACAGTGGGTAGAGTTAAGTTTGCTTGCTGCAGCAAGGCTGAGTCTGGCAGCTCTGCTTTTACACACAGGGTTTACACTGAAATAGAAGTAGTGTCTGAAAATGTTTGAATGGCAAGATGGAAGAGCTGCCTTTTGCAAACAGAAGGTCTGTAGAAGTGGTCAGCTGAAGTGGAGGCTGCTCAGCCTTTCTCCCAGGTCATCTCAACATGGAACAACACTGTTTTGGTGCCTGAGAATCATCCATGCCTTCCTGAAGTCTGACATGTCTCTATTGCTAACCAGCTAATAGTCTTCATCTTACTAGAAGTGGATCATTTAAAGAGCAGTGGAGCCTCTTCCACACCAGACATCATGCATGCTTATTATCAGAAAGGTTTTTCTGAGTCCAGTGGGTTTCATCAGATGTCAGTGACCCACAGGATGCGGGTGCCCCATCACCACAAGCAGCTGGACCACATCTAACAGGATGCAGCAGAGCACAGAGCAGGTGCAGCCAGCACTTTTGCAGCATCTCTGTCCAGCTTTATGTCTTTCTCTTCCTGTCTTTCTTCTTGACATAGAGAAAGGGGCACACAGAATAACCATGGGGGTCAGAGGACTTTCCATTGCAAGGCATCACTTCCTGCATTTCAGCTATAAGGACAATTTCTCCTTAGAAATGGGCTTAAATGCCTTGCAACTTTCAGAGCTCTGAGCCGCTGAATTCTACTACATATATGTCTGGTGGGGCACAGAGGAGGGTGTCAGCAGAGGTATTTTAGGGATCAGTCTCCTCCTGTTAACAGGGTTTGCCTTTGTGAAGCAATGTCCTTGATGAGTGTCTTTGAGAGACCCAGCTGTTCTTCCTGGACACTGTCACTTGCAGAATTTACCTTGTCCTGTTGTGCTGATGAAGGTGTAAGGTGGGACTGGCAGCTAAAGCAGAATTTCAATTCTCCATTCATTCTCTGAGCACTTGTGCTCTGAATGGTTTATCAGAGGCTACGTCCGTCTCCAGAGCCCTCATGCCAATGCTCTTGACTTCTCTGAAGAGCCTTCTGCCCTTTGTCCCTCTGTGCTTTCTTGCTGGCTCAATGAGCTTTTGGATTCTCCTATAGATCTCAGCTGATCTATATATTTCCTTTCTGCTTTAAGAAATAATTCTTAATTGCTACTTCTACATTGGTATTCTGTTATGGACTTTAAAATGGGAGTGGCTTCTGTTTAAAAATAAAATTATTTTATAGACAGTTTCTGGATTATTTTCCTCTAGATTCGAATATGGTTTGCAAGCTCAGAAAGATTCCTGGCTTGAGTTTGGGTCTAGGACCATAGGCATGATGAGAGGAACAAGGGGCCATCTCTCCTCCAGACCCACCAAAGTCCTAGTCAGGTACTTCACAAGTGCTAGGCAGACACTGGGGTCCCTGCAGTACTCCTGAAAATGGAGTGTTTTAGGGCCAGCCCCCAGCATCCTGCCCTAAGAGGTGGGATGCAGTCTGCTGTGTTTCAGATGCACACATGCAAAGAAGGATCTCTTGTCTGCCTATTGCCATCCCTGCTCCTGGTTACCTTTGAGTCAACTGATTTCAACTCCCAGCTGGGCTGTAGCTCTTACAAGCTGTATGAAAGAGGGAAATCAGATAAAGGAGGAGAGGCCAAGGCATTTCCTATACAATGGAAAGACTTTATGATGCACATGTGCATTATTAGACACTGGAGAAAGCCTTCTGGTGGCCTCAGTATGAGAAGATCTTCACTTGAAGTTCAGTCAGTGATGAGATCTAGTGTCATTTCTTTCAGTGTTTGTACCACTTCCTGAGCTTTTGTGCACTGGAAGAATAAGCCCTCAGGTCTATTTGTGCTTTCCAATCTTGCAGATCCTTGATGAATGGTTTGGGCGGACGGTCATCTGCTCCTGTGTGAAGCTAAGCTACGACCATGCCCAGGGTATGATTGAAAACCCCGGGAAGGTGTTTTCACCTGAAGAACTTCCTCCTGTCTCCCCTCAGCACTCAGTAGCCGAGATCCATCAAGCTGTGCTGAACCTGCATCGAATCGCCCAGCACCTCCGCAAGCAGCGCTTCATCGATGGTGCTCTGCGCTTAGACCAGGTGGGTAAACCCAGCCCCTCTAAGGGTCTCCTGCCTCAGCAAAGCAATTGCACCTTGTGCTCCCTGAGGATCTCCTGGTCAGTCTAAAATCTCCAAGGGAAAAGGCAGATTTGTGTGCTGGTGTCTTCTTAAAAGCAGCATCGAATTATGTACCAAAAGCAGTAAGTAAAAAGTAGGGTGAAAAGAAAAACCTTGGGTTTTTGAGGAATTCTCTGTCTTCCAACGTTTTTCGAAACCTAAAACCTTGGTGGGCTGGGTAAGTAACTTAATGAAACCAATCATGATGCTGTCATTCACTGTCAGGCAGCTCAGATATCCTTAGTGCTCATTGCGCTGGGAAAGGCTCATCCTCTGCATTTATTTCCATGCTTGCAATACTCAGGTTTTCCACAGCTCTCATAGCACTTCTCCAGGCAGGGAAAATGCCTAAATGTTGTCTAAGCTAATGCTTGTAACGGTGGGTGTGTTTCAGAGACAGAAACACTGGTGAGGAGGTTTTCTGTGTGGGGTGATTTAAATAATCTCGTATCAGTTGTGACACGTGTCACTGCTGTTTTACAAATAGATCCGGATATTTTCGACTATCACAGCAAAAACACTTCTGTGTTTGAGGTTCAGCTGCTCTGAGGTGGCTTCTGACAGTTTTTGTAGGAGGTTCCAGTAATTGATAGAACCCAGAGGCCTTCCTGAGCAGCAGAAAAAATAATCTCTTAATATAAGGAAGCTCTATTGTTTCAGTTTGCAAAACGAGCGTGAGTCAGCGTAGGGACAGTGCTGTGAAATAAGCTAAACGTACCGAGGCGCGTAACGGGGCTATTGTAAGAGGGGTGTTGTAACCCTGCCGTTTTACACGGCGTTGTGGTGTTGCAGGGAAGTCTAATTTTAGAGGAGCCATTGCAGAGCAACAAGTGTCGGTCATCTGCAACCTTTCCCAACAGAGTATGTGGCTCAATCTGGCCCAGCTGTCAGGAGAAGGCAACGTTCTGTTCCCCTTCTCTGAGGTAGATGGGGTGGGACATCTGTATCTTGAATTTCAGCAGAGGAGGTTGGGGTTATATGTTAGAATACAGTTTCTGGTGTCTAAGGCTGTCTTGCCTAAATTTGTTGCAGGGGGACTTAGAGGACTGCTTGGGCACACACAAGTGAGCCTGGAGCAAGGGCATTTTCTCAAGGTCCCTGCTTGCTCAAATGAAGTAATAATTCCCACAATTGTATTCAGATAACTTGGGGAATCAGCCTTCCCGCTGAGGTTTGCTGTACAGTGGCTAATAAGCTGGGGCTTTGCTCCCAAGCACACTCTGAATGCTAGAGAAACAAAAAAGAAAGCAGTCTTTGCACATGAAGTGCTGGCTAGAAAGCCTTGGAGATGTCTGGGTCGGAACGACAGTCTGCAGGGGACCGGGAGCTGTGGCCCAGAAAGGTGACCACCTGCATTCCACAAGGCAGTGTAGGGCTGAGCAGTCCCCACACGTGCCTGAGCTGAGTGCCAGTTATTGAACCAACCTCAAACAGTTGTGACATTTTCAATGGGAGGACTCGGCCAGGGCAGCGTCCTGTTCCAGGGATGCCCTGTAAAAGTTCAGTGGCGGTTTGTTTTGCTCTGTGCTGTTACAGAGGAGCTGTTAAAGAGAACGTATTGGAGCATCGTTTGTGAGGTCAGGGTTAAAAGCCACTACTAAGGGCTGATTCCTACTCAGCCGAGTTCCTGATCGATGCAATAAACTGAATTGTATCTCACAAGTGGCATTTTATGGTGAACCCTGGCAAGAGAATCAGAGAGAAAGTAACGGTCTGTGAGAAGGAAGGGTGTTGTAGTTCAAGGGACACCTTCACCATACTTACTCTTTCCAAATACTACCTTGATAGTTACGTTCTGATGAGCTACTGCTTCCCCAGTGCATGAAGAAAGCAGTTACTGTGAGGCCTGAGTAAGAACAGTATGTGAGGGAGGGGTGGGGGGACCTGGCCTGCGGTGTATGGCTGCACAAAGCAACCTCCAGCCTTTCCTAGAAGGAGAGGAGTCCCTCTGCCTTTGCTCCCCCCGAATTCCCATGGACACAGTTGTGTTTGGGGTCCGGCCTCCAGCCCTGAGCGAGCAAGGGAGGGTGGGTCGAAATGGGAAACACACCTTTCTAATCGCTAGACCTCTCACTGATTTCCTGGTGAGTAATGTAAATCCCGAACAATGGAAGACAAACTCCAGCAGGAAACGAGGGGCAATGAATTATCAGATTCCAAATAAATATGTGAGCAAAGGAAATGATCATCTCATGGTCTTACGGGAGGGGGTGGCTGGTCATAGATGACTCCTGTACTTTTTTTTCCAAGGGATGTGGGCCCTCTTCCTATACGTTCCCTTCTGTTGGAGAGGTTCTACTTTGGGGTCATGCCTGATGAAAGAGTGATGACTTTTTGCCTACTCCCACCCTGCTGTTCTTCAGTGTGACGTGCTCTGGTGCTTTCCGTTGGCACTAAGAAAATCATTGGTGGAAGAATCTCCCGCAGGCTGTGGTGGCCTTGGGCTGGTGCTCTCCCTGCGTGCCTCAGTTTCCTTTCTGGAATGGTATTGATCTCCCTTGCAGTATCAGTATCATTTTGGATTTATTCCTAGAAACTAAGAACATCTCTCACATGAAGCCTTTCATGGGTGTATCTTTATAATAGCAGAAGTGCTGGCTGGTGTGGGAACCCTGTGTGCCTGACCAGGGTGGCACCAGTAGGATGCAGCAGTGTCAGGCTGGCTGTGCTGTGGTGAGGGGAGTGTTTCCTGTTCGAATGTCGCTGCTGAATTCCTGTGACCTGTTCTGAGAGCAGGATCTGTTTTGGCAGTAATTTTAAAAGCAGAAATATCTGTAGCTCTCAGTGGCTGAAGATTTTAAAGGTCTTTGTAATACTTTGGGAGTTACAGATCTGGGTCACAAAGACCTTGAGACAAATGCGGCAGGTAATACGTGGTCTCGAAAGCTAAGGATCTGTGGATTGAGTATGACTCTCTCTGAGTCTCTCTGGGGCTGTGTCAGTCTGAATTTCTCAGTTCAGTCCTGGCCATGGTGACCTACATACCTGCCACTCTTTTTCCTCCCAGCTCCTTTCGTGCCTCTGCAGAGGTCTGTAGGGGAATCCTGCTGCATTGGCCCTTGGTTCTGAGGCCCATCTTTGCAACCAGAGCCACACATCTGTCATTCTGTGGGCTCTTGCTGTCCCCACAGGCCCCTTCTGGGGCCTTTTCCCTAGAATATGGTTTCCTGTGCTGCCTGCCAGCTTTCCTAGCTCCAGGAGGCAGCTGAGCTCTGAGTTTGAGAGGTTTAAAGTCTTTGCACCTTCAGCAGCTAAGGAGCTTATGAAACTTTGTCCACACAGACAGAGATTAATGTATTTCTTTTCCTTGTTTGGAGCTGCAGCTTTTAGATGTAAAGGCAAGAAGTGTCTTTGTGGCTTCAACAAAAAATGTTTGGTTATTTACAGTGTTGTCTTCCCCCCACCCTACCCCCTTCCTGCCCAGGTCTGTGAAATGCCACCCCTGTGCTGTCCTCTCACAGCTCTCGGGGCACCCGCAATGTAAACTGGAGCAGGGATCTGACCTGGTTTAAAAACCAAAGTGAGCACAACCCACAACTTTCCTTTTCTTTCCTGGCCAGGTTACTCTGAAGCTGGATCGCTTCCCCAAACCACAGCTTTTAGAAACACCAGCCAGAGAATCAGATAGAAACTTGCTTTCAACAAAAACCATCAAGTTTGCAGAAAAGCTCCTTAGCTCAAGCCTGCCTAGAGGAGACCTGCTGATAAATAGTTCTCCTCTTGGCCTCAGCAGTTTATAAATGAATCACGAGGACAGATGCCTGCAAGAAGACAGGTTAAAAAGGATTTCTGTGCGTATTTAAAATGAGAATACCCCAGGATGCAGATCTGTCTCTATGACAACTGTCTGTGAGCTGAGCAGTGGCTTTTGTTGTGCCAGTGAGTGTGCCTTTGCCAGCCTGCTTACACCTGGGTGCTCAGAGAGTTGGCATTGAGCAGAGCTCGTTGTGAGAACATCCCAAAGTGCGTTTGCATTACACTGGTTAGTGGCATTGAATTATTGGCTGGAATAGCTCCCCTCCTTGTTCTCTGTGCAACAGACACTCCAGCTTTGCTGTTTTTTGTGAGAAGGGAGGGGAGAAAAGGATCAAGATGGCAAAGATGAGAATGTGATGCAGATTTAAGGGTTGAATTGGTGGTGAAATGGTCTCACTTCTGCTTGTTCCCAGCCTGTGTGCCGTGCCACTGTCCTGTCATCTGAGCAAGGGCGGCCTTTCCCTCCAGGTCTTCATTGTTTTGAGTAACTTAAAGAGAGTGAAAACTGTATTGTTGTAGCTCTGTACCACACTGGAGACCTTACCTATGGTCCTATCAACTGCTGCTGGAGCTAAGGAGATAAGTGATCTTTGGAAATAGCTTTGTTTAATTAAGGTTGGTGGGACTTCTGAAATAATAGAGTATTTCTGCTGTGGGAAACAAGCATGGGGAGCCCAGACACCAGAATGTGTGCAGAATGTGAGCTCCCAGCACGCAGGTATGTGGTGTACTGGACATACAAACCAGCTCTGCATAGGTTTTGAAGCTCAGACCTGACTCTGCCTACTTGGTGCAGAGAGTTTTGAGAAGTTGTCTCCAGCCCTTCACACGCAGAAAAGGAGGAGGGAGGAGGACACTGTATGTGTGGGACGTGACATGGGATGTTGGGAAATGCTGTATTTAGTTGTGGCTACTCAGATAGGACAGAAACATATTTTTAGACAGTAGCTCCTCCTAATGCTGTTTAATTGGAAGTCTCAAGAGCCAGAGATTAATTACAATTGCCAATATGAATGACTGCTGGAAATAATTATGGGGAATTGTTTTGTCATGTTTCCTGCTTCGTATCTGGGTAGTAAACATTTAGGTCTTTTCCTCTTCCTGCTATGTGGAAGTAGTAAATGTTTCTACCCCAGTTAAACAGTCATTGTGCGCAGAATACAATATGTTGTGTTGTACTTTGGTTGCCACTCGCCTGAACGTGAGCCAGCAGTGTGCCCAGGTGGCCAAGAAGGCCAATGGCATCCTGGCTTGTATCAGAACAGTGTAGTCAGCAGGACCAGGAAGGTGATCATCCCCCTGTGCTCAGCTCTGGTGAGGCCACCCCTTGAATACTGGGTTCAGTTTTGGGTCCCTCTCTGTAGGAAAGACATCGAGGCCCTGGAGCTTGTCCAGAGAAGGGTATCGAAGTTGGTGAAAGGCCTGGAACACAAGTCTTGCCAGGAGTGGCTGAGAGAGTTGGGACTGTTTAGCCTGGAGAAGAGGAAGTTCAGGGACACCTTCTTGCTCTCAGCTGGTGGTTGTGGTGAGCTGGGGGTCAGCCTCTTCTCACAGATAAGTAGCTATAGGACAAAAGGGAATGGCTGGAAGTTGTGCCAAGGGAGGTTCAGGTTAGAAATGAAGAGAAATTTCTTACCACAAAGAGTGGTTGGGCATTGGAGCAGGTTGCCCAGGGAGGTGTTGGAGTCACCATTCCTTGGGGTGTTCAAGGAGAGGTTGGATGAGGTACCTAGGGACATGGTTTAGTGAGTAACGTAGGTAGTAGGGGGAAGATTGGACTAGATGATCTTGGAGGTCTTTTCAAACTTTAATGTTTCTGGTATATTAATAAAAATCGTGGAAGGCATTTTGAGTTGGAAAAACTGTTTAGATGGGATAGCAAAGGGCTATAATATTCTATAGGCCTCAGTTAACTGAATGTGCCTGTGTCTTCTGTTCTAGCACGATCTGAATTTGTCTTAAAACGCTGCTGGGGCAGGAAGGCCATCCTGGCTTGAGTGCTCCCTGTGTGACACTTAGGTTTTCTAAGCACAGTTGCTGTGCATGCTACCTCTGCACACTCAATGCATGCACCTTGCTAGGGAGGAGTAAATGCCTCTGCCCCAGCCCCTGACTCTTGGCTGGCCCTGCATCTCTCTGGGGAATGCTGCTTTGCTGGGTTTTTGGCTAGTCTCAAAGAGAAGGTCCTGGTGCTCATTGCCTAGGATGGGACATTTGTACCAGATTCATCTCAGAGTTGGTTCCCTCGGGGTAGATGCAGGTGTGTTCCCAGACACTTGCTTTGGTCCAGGAGAAAACCCAAAAGACCTATTTATAAAATCCTGAAAACTGCCATGATACCTCCTGAAAGAGGCCGGTACAGTAGCAGTGTGTAGACGTGGCAGCAGAGGCAGGGTGGGCTGTATGGATGGTGCTGTAAGATAAATGGAAATGCAGACTGACAAGGAGCTTTCACTATTCACTTCCTATCACAATTCCACCATTGTCTGCTCCTTCTCTTTGATGTCTGGTTCAAGAGACATCACTGATACCCAGAATGGGGACAGCAGGTGCTACACGGTCATTATGGGGAGTTGCTTATACTGTGTGATACATAAGGCAGCTGGGGGGATGTTGGGTGTATCTGGAGATTAATTTCCTCTGGGGATTTTGTCTTTTGCACAGCTTCAGTTAATACATCAAAATGAGCATCTCAGGCCGCAGCTTTCTACCGGGCGATACTGCTCTTCCCCGCAGGAGTCATCGAAATGCATTTGCAAAGGTGTGTTAGGGGAGTAGGGATGCTTTTGGAAACGCCGTTCCTAACAGTTCCACAAGGGAACGTGGTACTTTGCAGGCAAATATGAAATCGCATCGTTGTGAGGAGCAGTAACAGCTCAGGTCAGGCAGTTTCCATGCGCACGGGAAGGAAGCGTTGCGGGTCCATGTTATGGAGGGTGTCTGTTGGCTGAGCATCTTTCTGCTGCCATGGAGATATTTTCCCTGCCAGTAGGTTTTTAAAAATTTTTTTGATTAAATTAGGATGTTGAGTGGAATCTAATCTTTTGCCCTGGGTTTTTAATGAAGTCCTCCCAGGGGTGTGAGTAGGATTGATGTCCTCGCACATGTCCCACCGTTCCCCAATCGTTCTTTTAGAGCTGAGCAGCTGTGTCCCAGCAGGAGCAGGTGGTGAAGTGGTCGAGCTGGCTCTGGCGGGAGGGGGGAGTCGGATGCTGGAGCGCAGGGCTCGGCTGTACAGCGTCGTGCTGGGAGCCACTGCAGCCAGATGTCTGGGCAAACGCAGCCAGGAAGGAGCTCCCCACACAGTGGTGCTCTGGCATTAATTTACCATCAGTAACGCAAGAGCGGGTTATGACTTTATTCTTCCTAGAGTAAGTATTCCAACCGCTAGCTCAGATATTCAAGCTCTCCCATCACGTACAGGTGGTTCTCTTCCAAACAAACACAGGTTAACCCTTGATTTTTACTAAATCTGCTGTAGACCTGCGAGCTTGGAAACTTCCTCTTATGCTTTAGCCCAGAAAAGGGCTCTTAAAGCTTTGATTTTGAGATCCTGCCACAGCAATAGCTTCTTTCATCTGCCAGCTTCAGCGCACGTATCAGAGGGACATCTTGTCTCCATCCTTCCAGGCGATGGGAACAGCATGAAGAGGTGAAGCTGTTGCCTGAGCTCACACAGTGAGTCAGTGGCAGAGCTGGCAGGACAAGCCTTTTCCTGATTCCCAGGCCAAATCCAGCGCCTTAGGCCAACACTGACCGTTCTCTTCCTCTCACGTTTTTTACCAGTGGCTTTTGAATAAGAACTGAGGCCTTTTTGTTTCTGCTGTTTATTTCTGGCCCAGTTACGGTCAGGTTTTTTTTATCCTGGTTCCCCAGCAGGTGCTTCTCACAGTGCAGAGAAACAAACCCCATCAGCAGGAAGGGCTGAGCTGTGGCCAGCACTTCTCTGCAGCACGGAAGCAATCAGTGTGTTTCACACTTGGTCTCTCACTCCCTTCACTTCTCAGGCTTTGCCTACGTGTGCCATGGGCCATGCCTGTGTTCTGCTCTCCTGTGGAAGGCTTTCTTCCTTGCACAGGGCAGGGTTGCAGTGGGCAGTGCTTCATCATACCTTCCACACTGCTTGGCTTTTTCATCTCGATTGAATCCAGCTGATGATCAGCTGTTGTGCAAGGGGGGTGAGCTGACAGTCATCACACGCTGACCTGCAAGTAGAGTTGAAGGTGTTCACAGGTACTCCAGATTCACACATGAAGTAGACATCTCTTGGTTTCCTGGACTAGCTGGACACAGATGAGTCTTCCCCATGCTTGTGTGATAGGCAGCATTGGGGCCACATGCTCACAGGGACCTCAGGCACTGCCAAATAACATCTCTAGGGGAAAGACAGGGCATCTGTGGCAGGTGGTGGCTTAGCGTGGTGGAAGATGTCCCAGACGTGAAGCTGGTAGCCAAGATGAACAGAGAATGCAGTGCTTGATCCAGCTGAGCAAGCTGCTCACTGGTATTTTTGAGTCTGGTAGGGAGAGAAGTATTGGCTTCTGCTGGTTACATTGAAAGAGGTTCAGGATGGAAAAACTGGTTCTCAAGGAAGCAGAAGCAAACTGGTTCTTCAGTATCTCTGATAGCAAAGCAGATAAAACCCAAGAAAACATGTTTGTGTAGAGGTGCATTGGGGTGAGGGCTGGAAGGAAGTTCCTATTTCATGTATTCTAATTGAGGAAAAAATCCTCACGCTGAGAGTCTTGCCCTCCAGTTGATGGTGTTTTTCTTCCCCAGCAATGAACAGACGTCATCAGAAAGTCTCTTCTTGTTTCAGATGGCGTTTCTCACATATTTGAACAGAGGTTTGACAAGGGGTTTTTTTCAGGTATTAATTATAGCTGACTGCATGGCTAATCCATCATTCTCTTTAGATGGAGCCACTGGGTGTTGAGTGATGTAACTTCAAATGTGATCAGTCTGCCATAGGTGAAGATGTAGCAGGTCTCTGTCAGAGCCAGTTCTGTTCCACCTAACAGTAACTGGAAGAAAGGCTAATTGTGTAATGACAAAAGACAACGTTTGGAAGGAGATGAAAGATTCAGAGTTTGCAGTTCTGTGATTTCTCATTTCAATTCCAAAGTGAGAGCAGGGGAAAAAAGTCTGTCTTTCCATGACCACAGCTGATTTTATCAGGTGTCTCTGGGCATGATGATTTTGAGTCCTGGGATGTTTTATCTTTTCTCATCCATAGCATGCAGATGCTGAAGGACAAAGAAGAAGCTCAGAGAGCACCTGTGGTTTTCACAGCCCTCTGAAATGAGGCTGTGAGAGTCTTAGCCAAAACCCCAGGAGCTGACCTGAGGATGGAGCTGATCATGCCCTATCTGAGGAAGCCAGCACCTGCTGAAATCTGCCTTTGAGTTGATTTTTAAGCCTTCCAAGTCCAAGCCCACATCTTCTGATGTGCCTTGCTAAAGTTTGCAGTGATTCATTTGGAATACATTTTGTTGAGCAACCTCTTGGTTTTGTTTTGAAATCAAGTGGCTTTGACTCTTTAGTTGTCTAGATTGTTTATCTTGCCCTTTTCTACATCTTCATATGGTAATAAGGAAGTTGTTGAAGCATATGAGCATAATTCAGAGCGGTGATTTCCCCAGAATACTTAATTGTGTAAAATGGGGGCACGAAGCATGACATCTCAGATAACGTCGTTGGTCCGTGTTGCACTTTGTTTCTGAGATTTCTTCATACTTGAGATTTGAGAAAGACCTTCTGCTTGAACTTGCTCCTTTTTGCAGCGCTGTGTTCGGTTGTGGGAGATAGTTCCCTTGTTTCTTCCTGCTCCTGTCCTGAGTCACAGATACTCATCACTCCCCAGAGATACCAGTTCATGACTTGTTGCTTTGTTGGTGCCTTAAAACCTGACAGTAGTGTTAAGCTCTGCCCTCTGAAGGGGGTGCATTGTCCAGCTTGGATCTAGGCTGGTAGTGGTAGCAGATAGGTTGCATTTCTGCTCATTAGTTACCAACCAAGCTGGTGACCGGCTGTTGCCCGTCCGTGATGCAATGCCATTAAATTGCTGGTCACCTGAAAACTGAGCAAAAGGCAGTGAGAAGGTAGCCTCAGGAGTTCATTGGACTAGAGCAGTTTGGGAGACTTGAGAGGTGGAAGAAACCAGCCATGCAAAATCTCTGTGGAGGGGTTTTGTGGGTGATTCCTTTAACACCACTCGAAAAAGGCATTTCACCCACGTGAATACCAACCGGCTGAGCAGTCACTGCCTTTTGTTTAGCCTGGATACAGGAAGGTTTGATTTGTGCTTTCCTTGACCGTTGAAGCAAACCGGCCGCATCACAGGCGCGATCCCCCGGATCCTGCTTACCTGGGTGCTGCGGAGCTCCGGCTCATTGGGTGTCCCGCGGCAGCACTGAGCTCAGCCTCCAAAGGAGGAATTCTCAGTCCCATGAGTCGACAGCAGGTTTTGCATTGGCTTTAAGGCTGCAATTTCACCCCAATTTCAAGGTCTCTGTTTTAATCTCGAGACTCTCCTTTCTTTTCTGAGAAGGAAGCTCATTGACTGAGCTAGTGCTTTGCTTCTGATTAGCATGTTAGAGGAGAACCTGACCCACAATACTAGGAAATAAAATGCTTGAATAGCTAAAACGGGATTTTAAAAAGAAATGCCATTTATTAAATGATTTGTCTCTCATTGATGTGTTTAGCAGGTATAGAAGACAGAATGAACTAAACCAGGCTTTGGCATTTCAGAAAGTGAGTCATTTTTTCTGTTGCATCATGTATAAACTTTTCCCTTCTCATGTATGTATGGTTGAAATTACTTTGAGGTTTTGAATTTTCACTTCAGCTCTCTGGTTTTTATTATTTTCAAACATTACTGAAAGTGATGGTTGGTAGTTTTTAATACTGTGCTTGCATTGTCCTGCTCTTCAGTTGTGTTTTTTTTAGTAAGCCAGTGAGCAACATATAGGTGGTTAAATGATGTTGGTGGGTTACTGTTTTCTCATGTTTAGGTAGGAGCAAGAGGTTGGTGTATCAATGGATCCATAACATGGCGCCAAGGGGTGCTGCTGTCAGAGGACCAACCTTGAAATCCTTGTGCAGTGTGGTCATCTCTCTCCAAATTTTACAGGTTCCTTGAAATCAGCTTAGAGACTATGAACATGGTGCTGGGGTGGCCAGCTGAGACAGCAGACGGATGACAGCCTGTTTTAAAAGAGCACAAAGCAGTATAAAACCCTGTGGGATGAACATCCCGTTCACAGGGTGATCTTGCTCTTGGGTTTGTTTAGCCCTCTTCTCACCTGAGTTCTGATATTCTCTGTACTGGAGTTATGCTATTGCTCAGTGTCCCAGGAGTTCTAAGACAAAGCCTAGAGCAGACAATGAATACTGAGAGGCGTCAGGTAGAAATATGGCATCTAAACAAAGTTTCCATAGGTTGGGCCCAGCACAAAAGCCAGTTGGTCTCCATATACCAGGACCAACAAATGATGTATGTGCATCTTGGGATGAAGAAATCCAACAGATGGGGATGTATTAAACCTGCCCTTGTGTGCCCACTTTGTAGGGAGAAAGTGGATACTCCTAAGGATGAACTTGGTGTTCCTTTTGAGTGCATAGCTACTGTCTGCAGCTGGACACTGCAGGAAAGAGAGGAACTTGTCCTAATCCCCAGCAGTTGGGCAAAGTAACATCAAATGGGCTTCATCCCTTCAGGAAAATTGTTGAAAGGCAGGAAACTTCTGCAGCCAGCTTCTTTGGGTTGGTGAGTTTTTTGCAGAGCTTTGGCTCAGTATGTTGCCTGGTTCATCCTTTTTGGTAGGTCTGTATTTTGCTTCAAACCCAGCACTGAGGATCAGTGACTTTGCTACAAGTAGCCTTTATCATACTGGTAGCATCCTTCCCTGTTCCTGGCAATAGCAGGGGCTCAGCTGGCAGCAGTGCCATGCCATGTTTGTTGTTGCTTTGGCACTAAGCCTTTGTAGCTCCTGGAACCTGTGGAGCCAGAGCAAGCTCCTCCTGGGGTTGTCTCCATGACTTTCACCCACCCAGCCATGCAGATACAAAGCATGTGGAAGAACGTGCCTTGTGCCTGTTCCTCACGTGTCTCTGATTAGTCATTACCTGGAATCTGAAATACTAAAGGCCGGCAGAAACCTTGAAAGGAACCCAGCCAAGCGTGCCGAGGTCCTCTGGGGTAAAGTTCAGCAGTCTGAAGTGCTCACCTGATTACAGCAAGGTAGTCATGCCAGGTGACTCACACAAGATTATCTTGAATGTCATCGAGCGTTTCTTCTCATTAGAGGTGACCAGACACCCTCCTGGCTGCTGTTGTAGCGGGGGTTTTGCTTGACATAGCTGCAGCGGTGCGGTGCAATGCCGGGGTGCGAGATGCCCTCTAGTGCAGTCTGGGCAGAACAGCTCGGCTCTCCCACGGCTGGTGGCATCCCTGCCACGCCAGGACGAGTGGCACAGCTGGACTGTAACCTGAGTGGGCACAGCTGAACAGGGACCTTTGCTCCTCAGCGTTAAGTGGGGATTTCAGCCTTAGGTTGGGTTTATGGAAAGTGGTGCGAGGTTGGTTTAGAAGGGGGAAAAAAATAATTCAAACAATAGTCCTTTCGAAAAGCGATTTGTTCCTGCTCACAAGGCTTCCAAAGGGACTCGGTCAGTTCTGCAGTGTGATCAACAGCACTGGAAAAAAATACCAAGTGAAGTAACACAGTGGCTGTGGTAAACATGAACTGAGGCCTTGGAAATAGCTAATGGCATACCACAAAAGAGTCTCCTTTCACCCACCGCCGGCCGTGCCAGCAGCAAGTGCTGCCAGCGCTGGCGTCTAGCAGAGGAAAGCATCATTTGGCTCCCTTTTGGATTTCATTACTCTTCCTGCACTCCCTCCTGCTCACAGCAAAGGCCTTTCCAGTTGTAAAGAAGTGAATTAACTCCCGTCGTGTCAGTGATGGATGAGGCGCTTTCTCCCCCTTCAAAGCGGCGAGCCGTGCCGGTGAATGCGGCCCGGCGGAGTTGAAAAGTCCAAGCGGAACAGGGGAGCCCGTGGGGTGACCCAGCTGTCAGGCAGGACACCCTGGGGACGGCTCCTGCCGGTGCCCCGCGAGCTGGGAACAAAAGCTGCTCTCAGTGTGCTCGCCTGGCTTCCAGGCGCTTGTTAAACAAAATGCCTGTGTGGGTCCCCCCTGTTTTCAATGGACTTGGGCACATCCCTTAGCGCACAGCGGCCGTTTGTGCGGGGTTCAGGGAGCCTCAAAGGCTTTCAGAGGGCGCTTCTCTGCCCTGCACAAAGGAGGGTTAGCACGCCGGTACTTGGGAGATCTCCTTTCAGGCGGCCATGGCTAATCATATTAAAGGTGACCTCGTGGGCAGTGCTTTCCATTGTTGCCATATGTTTTGTCCAGTGCTTGAGTGATGTTGCGCATTGGAATGTATTCATGCGTCGCCTAATTTAATCACCAGGCTTAATCCCGTCTCCTGTTCTACATCCTTAGAATTTACTGGCTCCTTTCTAGCCTCCCGAGCATTGTCTGGGTCTCCTTCACAAGCTAATACCGATGCCTGGAGATTTTTTTTTTTTTATTTATTTACTTCCAGAGTGTATTTAAAAAAGAGACAAATCTCAGCAGCAAACCCAGCAACCTCCCCAAAGGGTGAGCGAGCTCAGTGGATTCTCTAGGAGGCTGATCCTTCGTCCCTGTGATCTTTTTCTTCCAGCTTTTCCATAGAGAAATTAAGGATTAGGCTCATGGGTTTAAAAAAACAAGACAAAATACTACGAATGGAAAAATGACTGAGAGAGTGGTGTATGTCCTTTTAATATTGTTGGAATAAATAACTAATTTTAAGACCTTGACTGTCTCTGTAAAATATGGTGTTGGTTTTTGCCTTTAACACTTACCAGTTTGGTATGGACAGCTTCAATTCCAGGACTGACCAGAGAAAATTAACCCAGCAAAACCCCGAGTCCATCAAGCTGGGACAAGAGAAAGTCTGATTTCTGCAAAACTACTGCAAAAACCAGAGAGCTTTTCAAGAGCTGCCATGCTCTGGAGGAGCCAGGCATTCCTAGGGAGTGGTGCTTTTACTGACTGGCTTTTAAAGATGATTTCTAAAGATTTTTCTAAGACTTCCCTGCCTGAGCCAACTCTGCCATGTGAGGGGGGATGTTAAAAATGGGAACTCAGACCTGTTGTGACTTGATTTAGGAGCAAGGGGTCCATCCCATCAAGGGAAGACAGCGATGAGATTTTAGGATGATATATGATCGAGTTACCAGTATGATGAACTCCAGGGGCAGGAAACCTTTTAATTTCCTTACACTTGCTGAGGCAGGTTGTTCAATATTAATACCTCATGCTCTGGTTGAGCTCTTAGCTTCTCCTTTTCCACACACGGCGTGCTGGTACCCACAACTCTAAACAGTGAACTACATCCCGGATGTCTTTGAAACCTTAAACATAGCTTGTACCAATTAAACTGAATTGCAGCTTTGGGTTTAACTCTGTGTGTGTGTGTATGCACACACATGTTTCTTGCAGCCGAGTTCCCACACGTGAGCTTGCTGGTCTTCTGTGACTGCGTGTTGTGGCTTGGGTTTGATGGGGGGAAGGAGGAACAACGTCAGAGATTGCGGGTGTGTGACTGGTTTTATAAATAGTTTAAAAATATTGTGTATCTTCAAGAAAGGCAATACTGCTTGGAAACCACAGCTACTGAACATAAACCATGTCGAGCCCCTTACATATGTTAAATAGCAGTGTGGAACAGAGGGTTCTAAACAGCCTGCTGTGTGCAGATGCTGGAAGAAGATCACTGATCCTACTGCTCGGGCTCCAACCCAGGGATCAACAGCAGCGTCATGGGCTCTGACATCAACTTGGCCCTAGAAAAATAGGTTTTACACCGCACCTTTGCAGAGTGAACCTTGCCAGGGCCCTACATGCAGAAATCGCTTCCCTGCTCAAGCGCAGCCGTGTCTGTCGGTGCCGGAGGAAGACGCCTGGCCGTGTGTTAACTGGAGGGCAGGGTGCCCGTCCCGCTGCCAGCGGGCTTTGGGCTCGCTGGGACAAGTCGCCTGGCCCCCATCCAATCCTGTTTCCTTCTCTGCCTGTGACAGAGGAGCTGTGAGGTCCTTAGGAAAGTGTGAGCAAGGAGCAGGTTGCTGCCAGAGGAATTCAACCGAACCACAGCCAGCCCCTTCCCGGGGGAGCCCGGCAGTTGTGCTGACAGCAGCAGCTCTTGCTGTCCATGGGAATGGGCAGGGATGTCCTTGGAAAGCTTTGGATCTCCTGCAGTAGCAGTGCTAGGGCTGGACTTGGCGACTGCCGGGTATTTTACAGCAGCACCCCAAAGGATGAAGGAGAATGGTGTGGCTGTCAAACTGAAATGAGCTTGGTGTGATCAGGGCATTGAGCATCTTCATAGTCCCAGCTCCAGTTTAATTGCTTGCAGATATAACTAAAGCTAGAAATCCTGTTGTGATCTCTCTTATTACCTGGCAGAGCTCTTATCGTGTCGGCACAGGGGTTGTTCATATTTTAATGGGTTTATCTCTTGTATGGAGGGTATTACAAGCTTTCGTCTGTCTTCCAGTGCAATTCTATGGAAATCCCTCCAGGCATGAGGCAGTACCTGGGCACTGAATTAATCTGTGCTCCTGGGTCCTCACCGCTCCATTAGTGGCTTAGCAGGGGAAGCAGTTAGCATTAACAAACTTAAGAAAATAGGATTTGCTGTGTTTGATCTGCCCTCAGCTCCTTGTATCCTCCCCACAGCAATGACAAAGACAGGGCACGTTCCGGGAAGACAAAAAATAGTCATAGGGAAGACACAAAACAGACTGGTTGGTAAAATGCGTATCAGTGTCCTCCAAGGCTCTTGGGGGAAAAGAAAAGCTGTGCTAGAGTGGGTGCAGTAAGAGACACTGAATCAGTTTCCCTCCTGCCATATGCACAGTCACATCAGCACCCACAGCTCTTACCTTGCCTTTCCCTGGGGCTCGAGCCGTGTGAAGACAGTGAGTGCGCTGTCCTGTTCTCCTTCGGGTGACCACTGCTTTGGGATCTGCGCTGGTGTGTGACACCAGGACATCTCTTGGAAACCATCCAGCGTTTTCCAAAGGGCTGCTTGTCCCCTTGCTTTTCATCATATGAACAGTTACTGTAGCTGGTGTTCTTGGTGTGTTTTGTGTTAAAGAAACCGTCTGCGAGCTGTGTGCTGTGTTTCCCTCATGCTACATTCCATAGCAGAGCCGTGCATCCATCAGTGGCTGGGTCCGACGTCTGGGAGCCGCTGACTCCTGCAGCGCTGCTGTCTAACGACCGCGGGCTCTCATGGAATAGGAGTGCCAAGCACGAAGCTCAATTTCAGGCTGCTTAAACATAGGGGCAGTAAGTTGAGACCTGTTTTCAGACACGACTCTCAGGTATCTGAAATAACAGCAGCTGGGTATAATGACCTGTTACCTGTAGTACCCACTAATAACGACATACCAAGCCGGGACTTTAGAGGGATTTTCTGCTCGGCTCTGTCATTTTCCGTCTAAAGTAAAGGTGTAACACACTGATTGCTGTTCTTCAGGTACTCCTGTATCGCTCTGGGACAGAAGCACCATCAGGGATCTCTTTCTGACCAGGCTTTGCTTTTCTTCATTAGATCAAGACTTCCATAGCAGCCACGCTGGTGCGGGTCCCACAGGCCCTCAGGCCCCGGGTATGGCCGGCCAGCAGGCCGCCTCTCTGTTCTGTGCTGACGCTTGTTGGCTTTGGAGATACTTTACGTCAGCTGTACGCTTGAACTTTCTCTCCCTGCTAACAGTAAGAAATATTTTGGGTTTTTTCATGGTTCCTTTAACTCGGTGTGTTTGCTCCAGGATTTTCAGAGCGGTGGGTGTGTTTGCTGCTCTGCCAGCTCCTGTCACACAGTGAGCTTTCCAAAGAGACGGGGATTATGAGGCCCTGAGCCTCTCTCAGTCCTGGGTGTCGGCAGTAGGTGCTGCTGGAGTTGTGCTCCCCTTGTCCAGGCTCTGCACCAGGTGCTGGTGCCTGTGGGCTCGGGCAGTGTGGCATCAGCAGCTGCATTTCCCATCTCTCTTATCATGCAGCAGGCCCTGGTCCTGCCTGTTCCCATCCACACCAGTTACAGGTCCCTGTGCTGCTCTCCTGGCCTCTGACTGTTGGCTTCTGGTCTCTCCTAGGGACTTTTCACTCTCTGATAAGGTATGTAGTGTCCAAGTGCTGCCCTCCAGCCATCGGCTTCTTCATGGACAGAGAGATTTGACTTGCAGGCAGCTCTAGTGGTTTTGAGAAGGGTCACTGCTGCCTCTCTGGGGTTGTTTCAAATTCCTGATTGCAATCTAACCTCAATCATCCTCCTCTCCCAAATTCCGGCTTTCCCAAATGAGTTTCCATATCTCCCAGGTGAAGAAGATGCTGTTGAGAGTGGGCAGGACCTATCTGTTCCCCTGTGGCCCCATACAGCCTGTAAGTCATCATCAGTCTTCAAAATGCAGGAGTTTTCTGCAGTCCCAAACCTCCTGTCTCTACTGAGGTTGGTAAATCCCAGCTTGTGAATGCTTCATTACTGCACGAGCTGAAATCAGTGGAATTGTCTGTTGTCAGAGCACTGGCGGGGCTGGGAGAAGCTCAAGAGCCGGGAGAGAGAGGCTGAGAGACGGGCTCTGAGTAACATAAAACGGCCAAGCAGTGAAATTTGGCACACATCTTGTTAGTGTCACAGTTTTTTTATGTGGCATTTCCTAGGGATGTTTTGCTTTTATTTTAAAATGGATGTGTGTGTAGAAAATACTTTTAACTTCATTGACGGTTCCCCAGTGATCTAGAGCATGCGGTGTGGTGTCACAACTCGTTAGCTTCTGAAGAAGGGATTTTTAATCCACCAACGTAAACCATTTGCAATTGTATAATCTGTACTTTAGTCCTGTGGTTTCCTAATCATGCATCTAGAGAATGAGCTCATCCAGTTTAGAAATTACAAGGCAAGCGGAAGCATTCAGCTCTTCTCTCTAAATTAACCTGGATCCATTTCTTTGTGGATTGCATACTGGGTTTGAAACCTCTGTTGCCGGCAAGTGTGAATGTTTAAAAATAACCTCATGTGCTGTTTATATTTTTGCCAAGTGGGGAAAGTTGTCTCCTGCCCTGTCTTTCCAGAAGGGCTCTTCAGCTTTGACTTGCAGCTGTGAAATAAAAGCCGAGGGTAGGGTGCCAGCTTGTCGTTTTGATGACGGCATCAGCGTGTCTTCGCAAAGCATCTGGCCACGCTGCTTTCTGGTTTTGCTGGACTGCACATAGTGGAGGTTTTGGGGGCCACTAGACAACAACAGAGCAGCAGCCTTTGCATGAGCTAGGGAACATGCACTGGTGACTTTGCTCCCATGTTGAGAAGACCCCAGGGTCTTCTCTGCTTGCTGGAGGAGATTTTTAGAGAGCCAGACCTCCTGCAGCCTGTGGAATAATTTAGTAATAGCTCATTGTGGCTTTGGTTCCCAGCTTGGGAACCTCTGGCCTGGGAGGTTAGTTTAAGAAGGGGGGAAGAGATACCTGCTATCTTCCTTCTCCCCACTTCAGGGAGTCACTGTTTTCTGCAGTTGTAAAATGCAGGCAGCAGCGGAGAGGAATAATGTCTGAGTAAAGTATGGGATCATAAACCATGAGCAAGCAGAGGGGTTCAGCCAGAGTAATGCCTCAGAGGAGTTTCAGCTCCTTTTCCTAGGTGGAATTGGGTTTTGGGTTGGCATTGTCCTTTAGCCACATTCATGGATCTTGTAGCCTGTTAAGAGGTAGTTTGTTGACTCATGTCCTGAGAGGAAAGAGACATTAGAGATGTACAACTTGGGCGGTGCAGAATTGAGTAAAACTCAAGGTGATGTGTTGTGCTGTTGCAAGTAAGAGAGAACTATTCTGCACAGGAGCCCTCAAAAGTGGAAAGTAAAGCAGGATTGGAGAGGAGGTCTCACCCCTAGAAGTAAGTCACCCTTTGCTGCCCATCTGCACCCAGTTCTTCAGCTCTGTGGGAGGGGGCAAGGATGGCAAGGAGGTTCTGTCAGACACAGCACCATCATCTCACCTTCCTGTGCTGGCTCTGCGTTTCAGTTTGGGTGGAGATGTCTCAGGAGTGGTGACAGTGAGGCAGGAAGAGGGGGGAAGAGCAGCTGCCATGAGAGCCCCTTCAGAGCACCCTTTCCCTGAGGAGCAGACTTATGGGACAGCTGATTTTACCTCTGCTCTTCTCTGTCTGCTGGGGGTTGGCCGTGCTGAGGACACAGGGCATCAGGGATAGCTTCAGGAGCCTGCTGGAGAATTTACACCTTCACCTGGAAAATGTGCTTTTAGGGGTGGGGAGAAGCAGTCTCACTGAGGAAGCAGTGGATGAGACGGGACCAGGTTAGGACCAGTTCAGGACTTCCAAATGGTAGCAACAGCAGTCCCATATCCAGGTACTGAGACTGGCCAAACATTTGTTGTCTGCAGAGCCAAAAGGGAAGGACCATCCCAACCCAATGCAACAGGTAATGAGTTGAGCTGGTACCAAACTTCCTAGACTTTCCTCTTTTTCCACTGTAGGACTTCTGGTTTCTCCTTTATTGCCTCCATCCTGCCCCTACCATGTGTTCTTTAGCCTTTACCCGGGTCTTTCTCCAGAAATACAGAACTGCAGCCCAAATAGGAGAGCTCGTGGAAAGAGAAGTGCTTCGGTCTCAAGAGCAGCTTCTTTAAGTGAAAACACAGCTGAGAGGTTTGCAGGCTGCACTTCTGAAAGGGCTCGTCCAGCTGACCCAGCCAGCACCGCTGCAGTCCTTCCAGCACGCAGGAATTGGGAAATCCATTGTGAACAAGATTGAGTTTGATGGCCTGTGTGGAGGCAGATGGATGTATTTTTAAGGGACAAGGTGCCAGAAAACTCGGTGATTACGTTACTGGAGCACGGCTCATTTTTTGTGGTTTTAAAAGTGAGTGTCAGGACTTCAGGGCTATTTTTTTTTTTCGGGTCAAAGCCGAAGTTTGGGCGGGGCATAAAAACCTGCGTGGTGACTAAGTTTGTTCTTGAAAAGCTTTCTAGAGCTTGCTGGAGAGGGGAGCCTTTGTTCCGAGAGGGAGCTGCTCCCGGTCTTTATGGACTTCCGTGCAAATGGAGTTCAAATTGAGTGAGTGCCAAGAGGACAAAAGAACCCCTGCCCCTGAGGAGAGTGCTCTCAGTATAACCTTTAGATCCGGTCTCCTGGTTTTGGTCTTGGAGGCTCGTGTTTTGCCTTTCCTCCTTTGCCCTGGGTGAACTCCTTCTGCTTGAATAACCCACCGCATCGGTGGAATTACCCTGAGCGCTTAAACCCAAAGCTGGCCGAAGCGTGGCCTCACACTGCCCCAGAACTGGGACATCTGAAGGCTCTGACCTGGTTACTCAGCTGAACCGATAAAGCCTCTCTGATGCAGTGCATGTGGAGGGAAAACTTTTCTTCTAATGACAGAGGTTTGCTGCTCGGAGCCAAGGCTGGGAACAGGGGGGGATCCAAGCCAAACCTTTTACTCAAGGGGCATGCAGAATTTGCCCAGTCAAGTCAATATAGGTCCTGGAAGCATTTCAGCAGCCAGAAGGCCGCTCCTCACGCTCTCTCCTTGTTGGAGCTATCAGGCTTTATCGCATGACTGGGCCCCTAATTGCTGCAGGTCTGAAACTTTCTTTAGAAGGAGGACGGCCGCTGGCTGCACCAAAGCCCAGGCTCACTGGAGGTCCCTGACAGCATTAAGCACTGATCCTCCTTTCTGAAAAGTGTTTTCCTGACCTTGTTGGAGGAAGGCCCAAGGTGTAGGCACCTTCCCTTACAGCCCCCACCAAGGGCTGTCCACATGGAGCAGGGCACTGGGTCTCTGCGGGCATCAAGCAGCACAGAGCTGCTGGCATAGCAAAGGGCAGCTGCCCTGAACCATTCTCTTTTTGCTGGTGTCTCGTGTCTGTCCATGTCCGTGTGCTGGTTTGGTGTCTCCTCACCACTGTCAGGGGAGTGTGTAGGAGCCCTTGGGTGCAGATGAAGTACATTGATGTCTGGTGGATGGAGGAACAAGGAGGAGCAAGGAGACATCCTGCCGTCAGCCAGCTGCATCTTTGGCTGGATTTAAGGATCTAGGGAGTGGGGAGTATGTTGCCAATCTAGAGAGTGGAGCCATTGCATGAACAAATGTTATGAGGACACAGTCCTGTGTGCCCAGTGACCACACTGGGCTGATGACTTCTGCAAGGAGGTGGCATCACCTTCACAATAAGTCTGCATTACCTTCCATCAAGAATTCATTATCAGTGATCAGCCATATACTGTAAGCACATCCTCTTGCTCTGTCTACCAGTCACCAGACAGCATGCCCACATCTCCTTGCCACCTTCAGTGTGATGCTCTCCACAGAGGCAACAATGTCCTGTCCATCAAACAGCCTGTTCCAGCCCCTTTGAATTTCAGCACCCTGCTCCTCTCCTGTTTGGGTGTATTGCAGTTGTGTCTGGTGGCAAGCGAGCCTATCCATCACTGTATCCACACAGATCCCAATTACTCCTTTTGACAGCTCTTATTCACACACCTCCCTGTGCCACTGACATCTCAATTATTGATGGGGCTCGCCTGGTAGGCAGCACTGTGTTCTCAGCATGGCTACGTTCCAGCTCCCTTTCCCATTGAGTTCACGCACGGACCATGCCGAGCGTTTCTTTATGTGCAAAGCTATTGAAGTGGAAAGGGATCTTTATCAGCATGTGGGCTCCAGGGCTGCGCTGCCAGAGGGGGCAGTGCAAGCCAGATCGCACCGCAGCACTGCGCTGGGAAAATTCCTCTCCCCCTCCTCTCTCCGTGAAGCCCAGCAGCATCTTGTAAAATGAAATGATCTCATATGTTTAACGCCAAAGATCCCTTGATCTCATGAGCAGCCTTCCTTGTGGTGGGGTCGCAGTTCTGTAAGAAACCTCAGTCCCACGCTGACCCCGCAGGTAGAAAATCTGGTATTTTGAAAAGCTGTGCCCTTTCCTTTGTCCTGGTATCAGTTTGCTGGGTTTACAGCAAGCCTTTGTGTTCTGGTGGGGAGCACTGACACAACAGGAAAAGGAGCTTCAAAGCAACACAGAGTGTTAGAGCAATGTTGTCGAATTGTTTAAGAGTTAAAGCCGTGCCAGAGGGAGGATTGCAAAAGCCTGCTTGCTTTGTAGGGTTTCTCATATCTGGAGGCTCTGGATGTCTCATGACATTGGTGTGGTCAGGTAGCAGGAATGGTGAAGTGGTCGATCAGCTCCTGACATCTTTCCTGCCCTCAGCCTTGCCCTGCAACCTTCTTTAGTTTGGAGGTAACCAGAGACTTTGTGCTTAGTGAAGGAAGGCAAAGGGCTGCTGGAGTAGATGGGATGAGAGAGAAGGAGCAGTGTTGGGTGTGCAGAGAGCTGGGAAGGGCATTTGAGTTTTGTTCTGGGACATCAGTGGCAGCAGGCACCTCATATGTTTAGCTTTAGCATGAGAGGAAACATCTGCGGAGCAGACGTTCCAAAGCACTGAGGCACTGGGGACCGTAAGCACCTTTGCAGCTGAGCATGGTTGTGCAGAAGCAAGTGTGTGTCTGAGGGTGGTCAGTGGAGCACTCCCATGTCCAACAGCAGAGTGGACCCAACTACATGATATTGAGTGGGTGTAGACTGCTTTTTCAAGCTTAGTAGGAAGCTTACAGTCTGTGCATCCCAGTTTGTCTCCTGGCAGCACTCAGCTAGTCCTTCTCCCCCTGCTGTATCTGCCCTGCAGTGAGTTTTGCCATGCTCCCTGCAGAGATCAAATGAGCTAAAGGTTTGTTCAGAGTCTATAAGGACTCCTGGCCTGGGTGACAAGCAGAGGTCCTCTCTTTTCCCCTCCTGGCTGGCCATGACTGCATCAGCAGGGCAGAAGAGCAGGGGTTTGTGCATCGGTGACAGCATGGCTGCCTTGAGCTACAGTTGTTGGGACAGACCTTTAGTTACATGTCTCTCCGTGTGACAGCCCGACCCTGACATTTCCCTGAGTAGAGTCCTCTTGTCATTGTGGGTGACTGCAGCATCTTCCTGCCTGACACGGATGGCCAAGCCGTGTGCAGGCCCCGTTACATTGCTGACACCGCGGGTCAGCAGAGGCGGCTGAGCCTGCCAAACAGGGTGTGGTTTATTTGTCGGGAATACCATGAGCAGACACAGAAGGGTTAAAATAACAGAAAGTTGAAAACCTCGTTATCTCCTGGAATTGTGATCTTTCCTTTTTTTTGGGTAGGCGGGTTCCATGGGACCCCATCCCCCCAGATAGCGGAAAGGTCACCCTCCCATACCTGATTGCCCCACAGCTTTCCCTGGCAGCCTGTCCAAACAAAGCTGTTTTCCTTCCAAACCCTTTTCCTTCCTTCCCTTCCCTGGACTTGTCTCCTCATAGAGAGTTGGTTCCAGCCCAGGGCAGAGACAGGCCCCAGGGACCAGGTGAGCTGTAACCATCAATGGTTGGTTACTGCAAGCCCAAAGCCTGCTAAGCTGAGAGCTGCAGACCGGAGGCTCAGGCATTCCTGAGTTGGTCCTGATCAGAAACATTGTTGCAAGTGGCCATTTTCCGCTTTAGTTCGTCTTTCTTCTCTAGTGACTCTGCAGAGCGGTGCCCTTTCCTTAAAGCACAGGACCAGGTGGGGCTGTGCCAGAGGCACCCACTGGCCCTTTGGCCTCAGGGGTGCTTTCCTATACTCTGTCAGGAAATCTCTGGAAAACCTAGCCCAGAAAAATGGCTTTGGGCAGTTCCCCCTTCCTCCTTCAGTTCCCCCTTCCTCCTTCAGTTCCCCAAACCAGGACAGCTCACTTGGGGGGGTTCTGGTTGGGGACAAGTGACCTTTGCCTGTGGCACAGCAAGGTGATCGTTTGCCTCCCTTGTGGAGGTGCCTTGTTTCTTACTGACCTCCTGCTTCCATGGGGTAGCGGCTGTGTGCCACGATAGCATTTGGAAAGGCTGGAGCTGCAGCCTGGCTTCGTGCATCTCGTCAAGAAGAAACATCCCCAGCTGGCCCTGCTGGTCCTGCCTTTGGCAGTGGTCTCCAAAATGGATCTGAGAAACCTGCTAAGCAATGGGGAGATCAGAGCTTGCAAGAAGGCATGGTGGTGGAGAACATAAGAGGTTGCCATCTGATCTGGTGGTACCAGAGACACGCGCAAAGCACGGACACGAGTGATGTGTTCTGTCACGGGAGCGTGTGTTTCAGAATGGCTTACAGAGTTGGGGGCATGGAAGTCAGGGGAGATCAGCTGGACTTGGCCCCAGCTTGGCACTCGGGTCTTCACTTTTTCTGTGATTTCATGGTGTGCAGTTTTATTTGGGTCAGTGAGAGCACAGTGAATGACTTTGCTGCCCTTTTGGGAAGGGAAAGCCAGCGCACCATCTAATGGTTCAGCACACGGGGTTTCTTAACAGCCTACGGGAGAAAGATGTTTTAATTCTGTGTTCATTCCTAAATAAGCCGGTAATTTGAGATAACAATTTCCTTGGAGCCCAGAGGAGAGGAGTCTGGTCAAATGGAGTGGCTCGGTGCTGCTCCTTCCTCCTTTCCCTGTTTAAAAAGTTTGGGCTCATCATAACACACCCCCTTCAACTTTTAGCAACTTGTGAAGGTCTTCCCAGACCATTTCAGGAGCCCAGCAGTGGTAACAGCCCTGTTGTTGGCAATCTGTGACCCAAAAAAGGCCGAAATGCTCAGCACATGAAGACCACAGCTGCTTCCTCTGAAGGGTGCTGCCTCTCTTACCCAGCCTGCTGGCTCCCGGTTGGCATCTGCAGCCCTTTGGCAGAGTGAGGGGGCTGCATCCCATGGTTGTGGGATCTTGTGGGGGACAGCTCTGGGGGCCGGCAGCCTTCCCCTGCAGAATGAGGAGCTGCTCAGTTGTGCCGAGCTGATGCAGGGCTCAGCCCTCTGCTGTTTTCTAGGCAGTTCAGTGTATAAAATCACTGGAGACGTTTTCAGCAAAAAAGTCTCCCCACAGGACCATGCTGTTGCTCGTTGAAAGAGGATTAAGTTTTCCCCCTTAAATAAAATGAGCCGTGTTTGAAATCTGAAAGCCCTTGCCGAACGCCTTCTTGGAGCTGCAAAGGCAGCAGCTTCCAGGTCACATCATAGCCTCCTGCCGGACACGGATCCAAACTGCAAACCCTTCTAACAGCTCTTTAATAACTCTGCACAGAAGGAAAAATCTGTCACCTTTCCCTCTGTGGTTTCTCCTCTGTTCTAATGCTCTGGAGGAACGAGATGGAGCTGGGAAAGTTTTCAGAGAAAGACTCGTGGGAACTGCAGCTGCCGATGGAGAAGACTCATTTCTTTAGTGTCTGAGGGGAACCGCAATCGTTTTGGTGAAGGGTGGTGTGCGTGGGTGGGTTTGGAGGGGTGAGCCGTTATGACCCATGCATTTCAGAAGAACCACAAACACTTTATAGTAACAAAGTGTGGAAAAAGCGAGAGGTTTCTGCAATGCATGTGACTTTTCCCTGAGGTTTGGAACCCCGCGCGATGTTCCAGGCCACGGTGTTTGCGTGTCAGTCTCGGGGAGTTAAGCTTTCTCCCACAAGCCTCACTTGAAGTTGCTGTGATGACTGAGAGCCTAAAATGTTGCTTTTTCTTTTTTTTTTTTTTTTCCCTCTCTCTCTCTTTTCTCTTTTCGTTCTCCCCCACCCCCTCTCCTCTCTGCAGCTGAAGCTCTCGTTTACCTTGGACCAGGAGAGTGGGATGCCTCAAGGCTGTTATATCTATCAGTACCGGGACAGCAACAAGTAAGTCCCGCAGAAGATTGCATGCAGCAGACAGGGGAAGGTGCATTGAAAGGAGGCTGCCCAGCCTTCTGGCAGAGGGATCGCCACTGCTTGTACCACTTAAAAGTAGATTAAAGCAGGCTTCAGGCTTGACCTGAAACTGGGAACAGCTCCTGTAAGGCCAGAGCCTTTAAAATGCACGAGGCCCTGCCACCCCCTTTTTTTCTGCAGTGTTTAAAAGCTGCTTTTATGTGGCTAAAAGGCCAACTCTTGGGTACGAGGGACTGGCAGAACTTGCCCAGGCTTTGCCCAGGAGTGTTTGCAATGCAGACCATGCACTGGTTTGTGTTAGGGTGACTGGGAGCATGGCCTGGGGGTAAGCATCCAAAGGCTGCAGAGCACTGAAGAGGGCAGCCCTTACCTCTGCACATTGAGAGACACAGCAGCCCGTTCTCCCTGCTAAAGCTCAGGCATGGGTTCCCTGCCTGGCCCTTCATGTGGCACTGCAGCCCCGGCGCAGCCACACACTCTGCTTTTGTAAGGTACCATATGATATTCAAGCTTTGGATGTGTTTGGAGCACAGAGTCCTCAATTTCTAGGTATTCTGCCTATTTTTACTAGCTGCCGTAGCGAATTGGCACCCGTGATGTTTTTATTTCAAATCACATTCTCATTATCAAATTGACGGCAGCAGCAGCACAGTTCAGGATATTTCTGTGTTCGCACTGGGTTACTCTGCCTGAATACCAGCATGTCATAAATCCATAGCCTGTTGCCTCCACCCATATAGCTCTGCTTCTTGCCAGTTACTGAAGGTTAACCTGAAAACAGAGGGTCTGTGGAATTGTAAATGAGAGGAACAGCCTGCAATTAGATCTGCTCCGCAACACTGGCAAGAACGGTCTCGACAAGGAAGAGGGACATCCGCAGACAGCACCTGCTCCCTTTTTGCTGAGAAATCTCGGTCTTTAAACAAGTGGGGAGATGATTTCTGGGAGAATCCTTCCCATCAGTGGATGGTACAAGGTCCCATCCCAACTATCCTGGCCCCAGAGGCATGGGTGAGGAGAGCTGATACCTCCAGCACCCCCAAGCTAGCAGGGAGACGTGTGGTTCAGCGCAAAAGCATAAAATCACAAGGGAAGGGGGTTTGTTTTTGAGGTTTTAAAAGGCGGTGGCACACAATGCACACAGCGAGGAAAAGAAAACCCCCGGACCTAGTGGGGTTTGTTAAGGATGTTTACAGATCCAGTGTTTCTAATTGTGTGGCCTGTATCTCAAAAATCAGCAGCCGCAGCTTTTTCTGCCATAGGCCCTCCTCTCCCCGGGCTCCAGCGGGTGTTTTCTGCCATTGTTTGAGGAAACTCCGGGGACGGGAGTGGAGCTGTTTTCTTTAAGCACTAAGGCCAATAGCAATTCCTCTTGGAAACCTTGCTTTTAGCCCTTGAGTGGACAAAGTAGCTGCGGCATGTTGTCAGCTGTTGATTTAGAGATGGATGGCTGTGACCTGCGTTTCTGGCAAGCGTGGGAGCTGAGCCACCGCGAGCCATGCCAGCCGGGATGATGGGCTGGGAAAACACGGTGCGGGCAGGATGAGTGGGACTGCATGTAAACCCACACAGACTTCATGTGTGTCTGCTGAACCCATGCTGCAGTTACACCTGCCTGTGGGGCCTGTGCTTTGTATGGTATAGCTTGCTTGACCATCCTGGGGGGGTGAGCAGGATCCCATTGTCCTGGGAGAGCCTCGCTAAATTTGCACACACACTCATCCCCCTAAGCCCTGTGCATGCAGCCCGGTGCCTCTGTCAGTCCTTGGCTGGTGAACTGAAGCGTGAAGGTCTGTGCTACGGCTGACGTATTCTTGCAGGTAAATTGCCCTTGAGCCGAACGTGCACTTCGGTCTGGTTGTACCCTGGGTGATTTTTGGAAGGAGCCCACGTGCGCTGCAGCTTTATTGGCAAGAGCATTGCATTTGAGTGGTGTAGGGCAGCACTGGGTGCAGCTCCTGCTCAGCCAAGCAGAGGCCATGCTTCCCAAGCACCGTGCTTCTTATAGGGTTAATCTGTTACCTGTACAGCGGCATGACAGTTGTCCTGATCATTTTTCCTTAGCAGTTTCCCAGGGTAGGGTGTGAGGCTGTGTGTTCTTTCAAGCCTTGTCAGGCATTGATGGTACTCATCAGCACCCAAAGGGTAACAGCTCTTCTGTGTCCCTCTAAAGATGTTTCTGGAAGTTAAAGCACCATAACATTTGTGTGTGCACCATCTTTTGGAGCTGTTTTCTCCCAAAGGAGAAATGCCAGTGGCACACTGCAAGCTCATGCATGGGAAAGACTGGAACTGTGCACCCCAGAGCTCAGTGTCCCTGGCAGAGTGCTGAAGCTGGGACCCATGCTGGGGACAGACTCATGGTGGGCACACGGGTATGTGAAACCCTTGAGCAGCAGCTTCAGCTGGAGGAAGCAGAGGTGGTCCCGGTCAACAGGAACCCATCCTGGTCTGGGGAGTGTGCCTGGTGCCCCAGAGGTGTGCGAGATGGAGTGTGTGTGGCAAGGCGCAGTCCCACCCTGGTCACCAGAGGAGTGTGTCCCTTCCCCTTCAAGTGGCAAATGCTGTTCCAAGCTGCAGCCAGACGGGGCCACCGGAGAACAGTGGATATTGGCCTCCCACTTGCAGAACAAAGGACCGCAGCGTTGCCGAAAGTGTAATTACCAGAGCAATTAAAATTTCTATTGCTTAGGCTAGAAGTGCAAGTACCATGCAGGCTCTTACAAGGGCAATAATTTGGAATTTGTTCCCTTGAAAATGATAAAACCCCGCCAAGGAATTTCTGCCCTCTCCCAGCAGCTTCCCATTGCCGGCCTGCCTGCGGCTGCGTTCATGGGCACTTGATCAGCCCAGTAGCGACCCAAGTGCTATACTTGGAGCCCTATGATGCTCACAGGGGTGAGACCAGGGACATCACTTCTCCCCTTTTTCCCCTGCTCAGACCTGGACACTTTCCTTCCCCTTGCCTACCAGTCCTTCCCAGCCCTTCTGTCCTTCCTAGCCCCAGAGGAAATGCACTCACCAGGCCCTAATCTAGGAATATGATACCAGCAGTGCTGAAGAAGCACTGGCTTCCCGCTCCGAAGCCTGCCTGCACAGTGCTGCTGGTCCTACTCTTGGGGGCTGCCAGGCACTGGAAGGATGAGATTGATAAGGATTACAGATGATCGTGGAAGACTTCTTCCACCCCAAGTGCAGGAAGAGCCAAAGCCAACTTGAGATCCCCTAGAAGAAATGAATTGTGGGAAGTTTAGTGTCTTTTTGCTGAAATAGATGATTCGATCTCTTTTTCCGAGTTTGCTGTTGCTATCACATGCTTCTCTAGGACCCTCCCAGGCTCTGCTCACCCACCCACAGCAAGTCTGACCCTTCACATGTCTTTCTCTGAAGACTATCTGATCACTGTCAATTTTCTCAGATGATGCACTGCTCAGGGGCCCTGCCATCCCAGACCCACCAATGAGCTACAAATCCCTGTCAAGATTCATCCTGTTATGTGGGCTGTATTTGTAGGGCATTATGAGGCTTCCTTGTCCCCAGCTGGTTCTGCTCTTACACAGTTTCCCTGCTCCCCTTGCCTCCAGGTATTGATGTCTTTTGTAGGTCTCCTCCTCACATCGCAGGCACCGCCTTTGCTGATAAACCAGCTCGCCAATGAATTTCATTTTCATTCCTTTCTGCAGCTGGGGTTTGTGTCAGGATTACGAATTTGCAGGGGAGGTGGGGGGCTTTCACATTCTCTTCAGAGTAATTTCTAAACCCAGAGGAGCAGCATCTCACATGGAAGCACTTAGAGACCTCTTAGAAAAGCAGCGTTGGAGTATTGATCATTTTTTTTCTCTGGGGACCCGGAGCGCTACAGATAGAGCTGCTGTGCAGTGTAGCCACTTGCGGGCAGCACCACACAACTCTTCAGGATGAGAAGTGAAAAATAGCTCCAGTTGAAAGGAAAAGTGGTGCCCCCTTTTATATAGAGATCAATGATGCCTGGTACATTGGATTATCACTTAAAACACCAGGACTTCAAATGCCAGGGTGCATGCACTCCTGCTGCTGACAGGCTACTGATATATAATGCTGTTTGGGTTACCAACCGAGCTCCTCTGTGCAATCTTTTCATAAGGTGAATGTAATATCTGCAGTGATGTACTCAACGTTACGTGGGGAGAGCCAGCCTATAATTATGCTTGAATTGTTTGAACGGGTTATTTGTCACAAACACATTAGCTCACTCCATTTATTGCTACCATTCAGGGCTGCAGCAGGTTTGGTGTAAACAGAGCTGGGGTGGAGGTTTTGGGGAGGGAGGGGAGGGTTATTTTTCTGAATAAGAGCAAAGCTGAATTGTTTAGGGTTTGTTCTTTTTTGCTATGGAGAGCTGTTGACTGGGAGTGCACAGAACAAAATATGTAAAGCAGCTGACACAGCATAGCTGATTTGTTTTCAGGTGTACTTCCCAGGTGTACAGCTCATGTGTTGGACTTTAGCATGGACCTGGTTGCTTTGCAATGAGCTGGCAGGTTTACCATAGTATGTTTTGTTCCTAAGGAGGATCCAAGGCTTTGTGGAGTGGTTGGCTGGGCAAAGAGCTGCTGCACAGCTCAGGCGCTCGCTGCGTGCCTGACCTGCCCTGTTACATGGCTGTTTCATGGCAAAGCAGCCCTGCTTGTGTTGGTGTAAAGGGAGTGATCGTCTGCCCTGATGATATCTGGTTGTCTTGTAGAGTCATCAGCAAATAAGTGCTCTGCCCTACTCTGACCTGCATGGCCAGGGAAGCCTCTGAAGGTGACGTTTCCTTGTCTTGCCTGGCAGACTGGGATTTTGTGGGGGAAATCCATGTAACCCCTTGACATCCCAGGTTTGGCTGGACTCTGTCTAGTAGCAGCTATTCAACTGCAGCGTATGAAACGCCTTGTTTAGATTTCAGATTGAAATTAAATTCATTCCATGGGCTGCCAGCCAATATCATATTCTCCAAGGTGGGATTTTCACATGAGGTGGCCCGTTGGACAAGCTGGCTTAGCTGGGACAAGGCATGTCCTGCTGCACCACAGCTTGGTGGGCTCCCCTCTGCACATCGCTAGGTTTCTGCAAGTGTTGCCCAGGTCTTGTTGGTTTGCAGGTAGTTGAGCTGCTGTGTGACTCTTTCCTGGTGACCTCCATGTGGGAGGGTTGAGCTGTCTTTGGAGGCCATGGAAAAACATCAGAAGCTGTTGAGGTAAGTCAGTCTGTATTTTCATTAGGAATGCCACTACTTAGATTGTAACCATCCCCTGGGTCTGAGACTAAGTCAGCCTCCCCTTGGCTTAAAACACTGCCAAGCTCTGGTGGAAGGGATATCTGTGTGAATGAGGATGGGATTGGAAACAAACTGCAAGCCAGGGCATGAGTTAGCACTGCAGAGAAGATATATTGTGCAGAGAAGATATTGGAGGATGAAGGGATTGAGAGCAGACTTGCTGGAAAGGACTTGGTAGTGCTGGTGTCAGAAAGCTTGACATGAGCTGGTGATGTGTGCTCCCAGCCCAGAGTCAGCCATGTCCTGGGCTGCATCACAAGAACTGTGACCAGCAAGTCAAGGGGGGGATTCTCCCCCTCTGCTCTGCTTTGGTGAGACCCTACCTGAGTACTGCATGCAGCTCTGGGGTCCTCAGCACAAGAATGGCATGGACCTGTTGCACTGAGTCCAGAGGAGGAGCATGACAATGGTCAGAGGGCTGGACCACCTCTGCTATGAAGACAGGTTGAGAGAGTTGGGCTTGTTCACCCTGGAGCAGAGAAGGCTCTGGGGAGACCTTAATAGCACCTTCCAGTACCCAAAGGGCACTTACAAGAAAGATGGGGACAAACCCTTTAGCAGGGTGTGTTGGGTAATGGGTAAGGTTTTTAAATTAAAGGGAGTAGACTTAGACTAGATATAAGGAAGAATTTTTTACAGTGAGGCTGGTGAAACACTGGAACAGGTTGCCCAAAGAAGTGGTAGATGTCCCATCCCTGAAAACATTCAAGGTCAGGTTGGACAGGGCTCTGAGCACCCTCATCTAGTTGAAGACGTCCTTGCTCATTGCAGGAGTTGGACTGGGTGACCTTTAAAGGTCTCTTCCAACCCAAACTGTTCCATGACATTCAATAGAAGACTAAGCAGGTTGGAGTTTTTCTTATGATTTCATGTCTTGTTTTCTGTTTGACTTATTTGCACTAAACTTTACCTAAGTTATCAGGTGATGCACATATCCTTCACCTGCCAAAGGGTAAGCATCAGAGCTGGCCAGGCAAGGCTGGTGAATTATTCTGTCACTGTGTGGGGAGATAAACCAGTCCTCTTGGTTTTGACATTGGCTCAGTGTAGGGTAAATTGTCCAGGAGAGCAAGTCTGGAGGTTGACCTTTAAAACTTCAAAAGATAATGTAATCCTTCCTGCTTAAGGTATGAGCTTAGTTTTCTGTGTGCCACATCCAAAGTCTGCTGGGACATATGCTGCAAAATAGTCTGTTCCTTGAGGCTTTGAGTTGTTCTTCCCTCTCAGAAGGGACCCTGTGGCCATTTCTAGGTGTTGAAGGGCTCTTGCAAAAGGCTCTACCCAGGTACTCCTTAGCTGCTTTTCTTGACACAGACCTGCCTCCTCCTGCCACCCCGCTGCTTAATAACAGGTTTCTAATCCATCAGTGATGTAGAAATAGTAACTGCCAACTCCTTGGAGTGTCAGTGTGACGTGGGGGCTGCAAATGGAAAAGGTGATCAAGGAAACCTGCCTTTCCATTGAACAAGGAGATGGGATTTGAAGATAACCTGAGTCTTTCCAAATGAACATTTGAAGCTGTCTTTGTTGGCCTGCACAATACCCCTGCTGACTGACAGGTCTCTCTCTAAACCCTCAACAGGGTACCAGAGCAGTCAGGGTGTGCTCCCTCACTAGTGGGGAGGGAGGACTGGGCTCTTAGACCCACCTGAATGTGCAACCGACCTGCTCCCCCTGGGTTGAATCAGGGGAGTTTGTGGTTTTATCTCTTTCTGAGTGTTTGCTTGGCAACAAGCTGTAAAACCTCCTTGTGTCAGTGTTAGATGTCTGGGTATTTGGTGGCAGTCAAGGAGGTGAGAAAATAGTTGTAATTGAGTCAGAGATGCTGTCTCTATGTGTCATCCCTGGAGATCTGTTTACATATCCATTTGCTTAACAATATGTTTGGAAGCCTTCAGGAGCATTGCAGCATCATTTCCCTGGCCTGTATATGCCTGACTAATGCCCAAGGCAGTGAGCTATATCTGGACTAGAATTACTAACCTATGGATCTGGGTTTTCTTAGTGGCCCTGAATCAGTCTCTGATTAGTTCTCGGGTACATGGGAGAGGACAGGTCTGACGTGGGAAAGAGTGAGTAATCCTCCTTCCATAAGAAGCACCTCTCAATTTCACCTTGAACCCAAGTCACTGGATTGATTTTTTCTGTCCAGTAAGACCCGCTCCTGAGCTGAGATCTGGCTAGAAAATCAGCAGATCCCCCTAGCCATCCCTCTTCCAGCAGGATTTCTATGCACACTTTTCCATAACAAATATGGAAGGTGAGTCCTTGTTCTGGCTTAGCCTCTGCATCCTTGAACACATGGTCATAGTGCAGAGTGACTGCTCTGCTGGGTATAGGTTTTGCTGTCCACGCTGTGACGTTAGAAGCAGGGAACACTGGGACCAGCAGGCAAGTGCATCTGCAGCCACCTTCTGCTTCGTTAGGATGTGCTGTAGCTACAGACTCAGAGTGGAAGGGCCCGTGCAGCAACAGACAGTGGAGTAAGACCAAAGGTGATGAGGCGGCTGCTGAGTACTCAGAGCATGTGTTGTGCTGGCAGTGATGAAGGATGCTCTGCTTGGAGATAGACCCTCCAGCCCTGCTTGCCAACCTGCTGTTTGATCTGTGCTTTCTGCCCAGAAAGCACGAGGACTTTGTTTGCCGTGGGCAGGACCTCTGTGCTCTGTTTGGCACTAAGTACCTTCATTCCCCAGGGGATTGGCAGTGTAAACTGGAGTAACCGGGTGGATTATAGGCCAGCTGGGGTTGCTCTCTCCTAAAGAGCTACTGGCTGAAAGCTGAAGCATTCAGACTAGAAGTAAAGCATGCATTTGAAAGGCAAGAGAGATCAACCACTGACAAAATGTTTCAAGAGAAGACCAGGGAATTATCCATCTCTCAAGGACAAGTGCACTTCTGGAAGTGTTTTAGACCCTGTGAGTTGATGGATGTAAGGGAGCAGTAGCTACCTGAAATCTTCCAGGCACAGGAGGCCAGTTACTGGAATAATCCTCCCAGTCTCAAATTCTGGGCACACTGCTCTGTGTAAAAGGATCAGCTTTGGACTGACACCACTCGCTTCTCTGCAGAGCTGGGTTTTGTCAGCCACCAGACCGGGGAGAGTAAGGCATTTGCTTTGAGTCCCTCCTCTCCCCACGTACTCTGCCCATCTGGGCAGTCAGCATAGCTTATTGTTTGAAATGACATCCTTAGAAATCGGAGGGTGAGAGGGGAAGCATCTCTCCTTGCCCCCTCCCAGGCAGCAAGGGCGAGCAGTTCTACTTGTCAGGCTACTGCCGCGCTTCGCTCTCGTCCTGCTGCTTTTCCAGAGCTTTTTCCACAGTTCAGACCAGCAGAATGAGCCTGGCAACGGACTCTCTTCCCTCCACACCTCCCTGCTTCTTCTCCATTGAAAAAATGAGCTCTGAATCACAGGCATGGATTTGGAGCTTCTTTTTGTGTGCTCAGCTCCTCACTGTGTCAAGGTCACCCTGAGCGGGGTTCCTGTTACAGTTTAGCACTTTCACCTCTCTCAATTTGCCAGGCATTATTCAATCTGGAGCCTAATGGATTTGTAACCTGGCTTTGCCTGTACCTTCTGAGATGTTCCCAGCAATGTAAGAGGATTTGGGCACAACTTCCTTTCAAGTTAATGGAAAGATCTTGCTTGGAAAGAACCTGCTTGAGGAGCTGAGTGTACTTTGCATTAATGTCTCCATTAATTTTAATCGGAGATGGTTCTAAATTCCTCAGATCAGCTTTGAACATCTTAAATTTTCTGTCCTTCATCTGCCTCATCTAAAATGGGGCTGATGAGCAGAGACACCCTTAAATGAGCTGTATCATTATTGGCCAAGATGCCCTCAAGTTTTTCTGCCTGTGTTGATATCTCTGGAAATGTCCTGTTCCCTGGTGATCCCAATGGACCCTTCCTCAGCTCACCACATGCACGGCAGGAGGTCCAGGGCCAGCTCCCAACTGAGAGGCTGGCCCTTGCATGGTTCCTGACATGTCACATCGTCTGTCTCTACTCCACCACTCTCCGTAAAGCAGAAAAGAGCAGGAGTCCTCTGGGGGTTTTTTATTAGCATTTATAAAGCGTTTTGTGATCGTCAAACGGGAGGGAGTAGAGGAAAGTGAAGTTTTATTGTTGCCACTCCAGCCTCAGTTCCTGCAAGGAGGGGAGGTTCAGCTCTGCTGCCTTGGGCGCCGTTTCCTGCCGCACTCCATCCCGCTGGTACGGCAGCCCGGCCTGCCCACAGCCGTGTGGAGCCCGGCCTGGGTGAGGTCTTGTGTGGCTTTACTGCTTCTGTGGGGCTATGCTGCTCTCAGCAGCAGTCTTGTGAGCTGAGCAGCTCAGCAACCCCCTGTTTCCCTTCCCTCTTTCCCTGCCCTCCTGCTCCTCCGCTAACTTTTGGCGCTGGAACGCAGCAGTGATCTCACAGATCGGATTGCTGCTCACTCCTGCCTGGGTCAGCAGAGCTCTTCTTGCCTCCTCCTGAGCTGTTGGTAGACATTTCTTTCCATCTGGGAAAGAGCTGGGCAGACTGCTCGTCTCACGCCCTGGTGAAAGCCAGCCCTGGAGAGCTCCTGTACTTGTTCCATCTCTGGCATTACCTCATTTTGCTCGGACAGTCCAGGTTGAACAGCCTGATTTAGTAAAGGAGTTGATGCAAACCCCACTCAATCAGGTTAGCAAGCAGTTGCCCTGGCAGATAACAAGGGCTGCACAGGCTTGTCCCCACTGGAAGTCCCCCTGGGAAAGATTTTGTGGTCAGTTAGGACCTAGAGAGATGGCAAGACAGCTCTGTTGCTGTACAACAAGGCACCTGTTGGAGAAGTCATCTTATTAATGAGGGTTTTGTGCTTTATTTATGCTCAGTGCTCATTTGCAGTCTCACTGCCAGACAAACACTGTCTGGTGTGATGCCATCTGCCTGCCCATTTGGGGCTGGGCACAAGTGTCCAGGTTAGAGGGGACAGGGTCCACCGTCCTCAAAGGGATCTGGTGTGACTTGTTTGCAGCATAAAGCAGGAGAGCCTGGGAGCAGGCTGCCCGTGCTGGCACACTCGCTCCCAGCCAGGCCAGCCTGGGGTCAGTTCCAGCCCCCAACAATTAGCGAGACAGATTGAATCTAGATTGATCTGTCTAGTTGTGCAGGGTGAGATGATTCCAGCAAAAAAACCCTTTCCTTTCCCTCTTTGTGTTAAAAGGAAGGAGACCTTGTCACATTTCTGGATAAGTGGGAAGTACAGGGCAAGGTAGAAAATAAAACGTTGTGCTAATGCGTAGGAAGAATCATTAGGACAGAAAGACATCATCAGTGCGTCCGGGCTGCAGCAGATCTGCATTGCTGTGCTGAAGCTCTGCTCGTGGCACAGCTACTGCAAAAGGCAGAATGTAACCAGGGCCCTGCTATTTACTGCAGGTTTGCAGCATGTTGCAGGGGAATGCAGAGACTCAGAGGATAGTTCAGAGCAAGAGCTTTCGGTGCTGATAACATCATGGTGATATTTGCTGCAGGGAATTCACAGGAATTGCCTCCTGGTGTAGTTATGTGACAGATGTGCTCGGGTCTCTGAGATCTTTGCAGTCCTGGCCCCATCAAGAGGAAGCCAAGGCTTTGGGAGAGCCCAGGAGAAGGGGCATGTTGCTTCGGTGAATGTACTGAGGCATGAGTATGGTACAGAACTGAGCTGGGGTTTGTGGGTCTCTTTGGGTATGACTATTTGGGAGGGTGAATGGGACAGTGAGGAGCAGGGGATCAGTACCAGGTAGAAGCCAGTAGAGGAAGGTGAAATATCTGCTTCATGCCATGTGTCACACCAGCCATGCCCAGACTGCACAGCCAGAGTCTGACAGCACCAGCGGTGACATGTAGCTGAACCAGTGCTGGCCTGCCCTCTGTCAGCTTCATCCTCAGGCTGCACTGTACAGCAAAGTCATCGGAAAATCGGGCAGGGTGTTTCCAAGGAGGGCAGGGAACCCTGAAGGGTTCAGGGCTGTGATTCCTGGCACGGCTCCGTAAGTTGTTTTGCCCACACAGCCAAGTAGGGGACCTTTGCAGTGACGGGCTCTCTCTGTTGCACCCAGAGCACTCAGCTTTTCAAGGACACCATAGAAAGCAACCTGAGAAGTAAGACAGCACAGCAGCCAAACCAGCTTGGCTTTGCACCACTGCAGAGAGAAGCACACAGGCCTGGAGCTAACAGCTTGCAAGCTGCCTGGCCGCTCTGGAAAGCGGAGAGAGATAAAAGATGCTTGTCCTAAGATCCATGGAGAGTGCAGCCATTCCTGAGCTCCCAAAGTGCGAAGGGATGCTCTCGGGGTGGCTTTGTGCATGTTTATCCAGGGCTTTCGCCCGCATGGTGCCAGCGCGAGAGCTGCTTGTACTTGACAGCTCAGCTATTGTTGCAAAGTATGATTTAATAGCAAGACTTGATTACAACATGCAAATGTAGCTGCTGGGGGACTATCTCAGAGGTTTGTGGAGATTAGCTGTTAAATTGGCCAGTGCAAAAACATTATTAAGCAGAGAACATAATTACTCATCTTGTGCTTCTGTAGTGTATGGAAGAGACAGATTTGTTTAAAAGCCAGCAAGTCCCATATAGAGAAAAGACTGGTGTAAATGCCACATCGTGTACTACTGTATGTTGCAGCATATTTTATTAGAGAAGCAATACTTAATAACAACATTTGGGAACTTGTGGAAGGAATCCATTACATTATTCTGCATCGTAAAAGCAACCCTAATGCCTAGTCCGTGTGAAGGCTGTGCAGATATTGAAACATCTCCTTTCGGTGGTGGTTGATTGCTTTTATGGAGATTGTATCATATGGATATAAACAAATCCAGCACTTGATGTGAAATCTGGGAGCAGGGTTTTAGACTCAGGCATCTATCTTCTCTCTGTGCGCGTTCCCTCTGAAATGCATCAAGGTTCCCATTAACGCCTTCAGCGTGGAAAGTGGGATTAAAGCGAGACTCTGAGCACATACAAAATGAACATCCAGGCATGCACTCGCCGGTCTGCTTTCCCTCTCGCTCCTAGGGTAGTCTGTGGGGTTGCTAGAATAAAAAGCTCATGCGTGTGCAAGGGTGCAGGGGGAAGCATCAAGGTGTGGGGAGCTGTTTAGTGCTACTGACCTGGTTTTTGGAGCAAGTTTGGGTTCAGGGGTTTCCTCTTACACTGTGCCCCTCCGTAGCACAGGCTGGACATGCAGGGAACAGTATGGTGACAGCTAGAGGACTGAAGTAGGATTTAAAGGTGCTTTTGGCTGGTTAAAGCTCCAGACAATTTCAGGGAAATCTTCTTTAACAGAGCAATCCAGAGGGCTGAATTAGAGGAACAGCTTGTAGGTAACAGTTCCTGCAGTCACAAGTGAGTGCTGGCAGGGGAGCAGGATGACGCTGGCATGGGCGAACCTTGCTGTACCACCCCTGGTTAATGTTCCCCTGCTGCATCTCAGGCCCCCCAGCAGATGCTCTGCTGAGACTTTGCTTGTCTAAGCAGGACAAAATATCCTGTAAGTGAGGGAATGTATAAAGACTTGAAGGGTTTTTGAGGGGAATCTCCTTGCTGTCCTTTTGTTGTGGCAAAAAGTGTTTGTACACCAGTGATTGCTCCCCAGGCAGCTTCCTGTGTGACTCAGAGCTCAACATGGAGCTGCCAAAGGCTCTGATCACTGCTGCTGTGTGAACCTCAGCGTCCTGGGACTCAGCATCCCGGCACAGTGTGTCCCAGTCACTCGGAATTTGCATTTGCAGCCAGTCCTGCTCCCTTCTTCCCTACGTGCCTGTGCACACGCAGGCACCTCACCTCGCTCCTTACCTGCTGCATACAGTACATTGGCTGTAGTTGGAGCTGTTGGCTGTTCCAGGCAGTGAAGGTGAGGAAACGGCTGGCTGGCTTGTGGCTGGACCCTGTTTTCAGTTCAGAGCCACCATGCACCTGAATCCTGAGCACCTGCTCACCAGCATCGCTCAGTGTGACTGCGGGGCAGCTGGCAGGAGCTCTGGCTGCATCCAGCAGCAGCATCGCTGTGCTTTTATTATCCAGTACCAAAGGGTAATCTGAAAAAAAAAACCTTGAGAGGCTTGCAAGCCATGGTGTCAGAGTGGGATGGCTCTGCAAAGGTCTTGTGCCACTGTGGAAGGGAGAATGGCACATCTTGGCATCACATAGCATGAAGGGATGGTACCTGCAGCCTGGTGTTGGGAGTGGGTGGGAGCAGGGGCCAGCTCTTGGCAGGAGAGGCCAGCTGAGGGTGGATTAGCCCCATCAGCAGTGGAGCAGGAAGGGACACGGGGCGGCGTGGGCTGAGCTAGGGCACGCTTAGTCCCTGTGCAGGCACATCTCCGTTACGGCTATTTTTTTATAATGATCTTTGATAGTTTGTAATGAAGCCAAGCAGTGGGAGAAACCACAGAGCAATATTTCATAATAGTTTTTCCCCAATTATGTGAGGGCTGTGTGTGTTCAAGCTGCCCGTGTCTCCCAGAGCACCACATGCACACGTGTTCAAGCTGCACAGCCAATGGTCAGTGCTGATGAATGCAATAAGCTTCACGTGGTGGCAGTTACAGGAGGAGTCTCTGATAGCCAGAGAGAAGGCAGAAGTGTTCTTCTGCTGAGCTCCTTTGTTTGTGTATGTACATCTGGGTTGTACAGCAGGTCTGCCTGTTAGATGGCTCTTAACCTGTCATGAGTCTGGAGTACAAGAAGTTGCTCGTGTGATCTTTGTCCCTGGCAGCAATGGTGCTGCCCAGGGGAGATGCTCTTAGTTGCAAACCAAGGTACTACAGGGAGAGTCGCAGTAGCTCTCGCTTCCATGAGTGACAGTGTTACTGCACTGAGCTGAAGAGCACGATTTGAGGCAGGACCTACTCCTAACTGGTCCTAAGTTTGCCACTGCTGCTCTGAAACCCTGGGCTGGAAGAAGGCTATGATGATAATTAATGGGGGTTAAAGTGCTCCTTCTGTCTGCGAGCTGGTTGGAAATGGAAAAGAAGAACCTGTCACAGTTGTGACTGGCTCTAAACTGCTGTCAGGCTCTCCTCCTTCCCTTCCCCTGCCCCAAGTGGAAAATTGTATTGGAAAGCAGCAGTTATAGCACTTAAATCTTTCCACAGTTCATTTCAAGCTCCCTTTCTTCTTCCCAGCCATTCCCAGGCCAGTTCGCGGCGCGGATGGGAGACTTCGTCTCTGGCTGAAACTTGCAGGATGTTAAATAACAATGGGAGAGTGGCTTTCAAAGAGGGTATAATGTGCCTAGATTGCACGTACCATGAGCTGTATTCCCCATGTTTTGACATTCAGCCCATCCATACATCGCTCCTGAATTGTTTCCTTTCTGCATGGGATCCGCCTTGGTGTGTGATGCAGCAAGCTCAGGCTGCAGTGGGATTGGTACCTCTCCTGCTGCAGAGGGACATGCTCCCACAGGCGTTCCACAGGTTGCTGATGCCTGTCATGTCTGGACAGCAGTAAGTGAGTGTGGAAATGTGGGCAATAAGAGAAGCTGCTGTAACTCCTGTGGTGGGTTACCAGATCCACACAATCCCTGCTCTCTCCTGGGTACTTAGATTATTAGTTTTAATTAGTGTGTGCATCCCCTTTCTCTTAACACCTCTTGGCACGGGGGCATCTCTGCTGCAGGCAGTGGGTCTGAGTGGTTTGTCCCCTGCTGAAACTGGTCAGTGAAGGGCATCTGATGGAGCTTTACTGGCCTTCTCCTCAGCTGTTTGAGTTTAACAGGTAGATCAGTTGGAAGAAGCTCCCAAAGCTTTTACTCTGATGTTGCTGAGTAACTCTTGGTAGAGAGCCAGGAAGCTGTTTTGGTGTCAGACTCCAGGAAAGACATGGCACTGCATTTGCCTTCCCCAGGTGACTTTGATGTGCTCCCACCTGTGTGATTAGCACATCTGACCTACTGGGAGGCAGCGGTCATCACGGCCGCTTGCGCTTCTCCCACCTCACAGTATTTTCGGAGCTAGGGAAGGACAAGGGAGCTCCCTGCTCAGTCTGAGCTCGGAGGTTGCAGAGTACCCCAGCCACATGGGCTGTTTCAGGCTGGCGCTCTCAGATTTGCAAGTGGTTGACCCAGCATGTAGATCAAGTGGCCAAACAGAGGTCTAGGACCCAAGTCATTCACACTTGACTGCCAAGTGTGAAGGCATGACAGATTGGGTTACCTGCGAGGAGTATGGCTGGTTGGGGTCCAACCACCATAAGGCATCCAACCACTGAGGTCCTCCTGTGTCAGGGTTGGAGCCACCATGGTGCTTCCAACAGCTGGGTCCTTGCAAGTGGTGACTTGCGCTGGTGATCTCCAAAGGGGGACTCACAGATTTGGGCACTGGGAAAGGGGGTGGGCATTGCTATGCAGTCCAGGATGGTGATTTAGCCACAAAAGGCAGATTTAATGTTGTGCTTCCTTCTAAATGTTCAGAGCTACCCTGTTCATTCAAGGGTTAAGCAGTCTGAGAGATGCAGTGCACAGAGCCAGGTATCTGTCAGCCCTGGAATGGAGGCTGACCAAAACATGAGGATATATGGGTTTATTTCTGTTTTGTCATTTGGAGATTACTACCCAATGTCTGTAGGACAAGAAAGCTCCAGGGCATCTTAGGATATGCCCTGTGCTCCAAGAGAGGTTGTTGTCTTGGCTTTGCAATGCTCATATGCAAAGGCAAGAATTGATGCCTGAAATGCTTCTTTTCCAAGGATTAAAAGGCACTGCCAAGGCTCTGCAAGATGACAGTGTTGCAAATCTTATCATGTCCACTGCTGAGATCTGTTGGTTTTAGCAGCACAAATATGCTGACAGATCTGTGTGTCTGCTCTTTGGTGAGGGTAGATTTTTTTCAGAAGGTTGTGGCTCCTAGTTCAGAGCCTTCAAGGCAGCACTGCACAAGCTCTTCTTCATCACTCCTGGGTCTTCATTTTAACCAAACTTCCTTTGATCCAACAGAACTCTGGCCCAAAGGAGCAGTTTCAGGGTATCATGCTAGATTTAGCTTTGATTCCTCTGCTCTTAGATGTAGCTGAGGGAGCTATGAAAGTCAGTGGAGGAACTAGCAGGAGGAACCAGGGTAGCTTGCTGCCACTGACACCCAGTGACTGAGACATTTGGTACCTTCACCCAGCAGCATGTGAGGTTTTACAGACTTGAGTGTGAACAGAGCTTGTTCTCCCTTTTGTATGATATCAGGAGAAAGGACCATGACATGAAACAAAGTCCTTTATTTACTAATCCATCTCTGGAGAATTGTCATAACCATCTCTGGGCTTTGGGGATGTGCTTCCTCCTTGCTTACACCAATAGGTCCTGTGCCACCCATCCTTACCTGTTACAGTCTTATTGAAACCACCTCACATATCCCCATCTACCATCTGTAAGTAGCTCCAGCTGGAGACAAACATCCCTCTGTCACCGCAGCCGTGCGCCCTCCTCTCTGACAGCACGTGTGCCGTTCCACACCTGCTCCCATGCTGCTCGGCTTTCTCTGTTGTGCACCGAGCTCTGGTAGGATGTTCAGCCCTTTCTCCTCAATCCCATTGCATAAATGAGGCTAATTTCAGCCTGCCATGATGTGTGGGCTCGCTGGAACGTGCCTATAAATCCAGACCTGAACATCTTCTTGTAATGGATGGGGTGGTGAAATTGCATTGCTGCCTTTAACCTCAGGCTGTCCTTAGACCAAACCAGACTCTTCACAACCCCTACACCAGTAAATCAAATAGCTTTTGAATCGATGCACATAAAAGTCGAGAGGGAGAAGTTACAGATGGAAAAGACCTATTGTACCTCGAGTCTGTCCTGCTGCAGAGGGGGGTAAGGCTTTCGCAGGAATTTACAGCATAGCTCCAAGCCTGCCCGCTGGGGCCAGGCAGGGTCAGAGTCATGCCCAGGGGGAGAAGTGGGGTGGGGAGAGACTGCCTAAATTTTCTGCAGCTTTTCCACCCTTCTCATCTCTGCATTTCATTCCCTTGGCTTTATTTTTGGGACAGCAAGCTGTTGTTGATAGTATATTCAACAAATCTGATATCTTAGTTCTCCTGCTCATTGTTTTTCACTCAGGACTATGCCTGACTTTTCTTTAGAAGCATGTTTTTCTCACCTAATATTTAGTTTAAGATTGTAGACATTTTAATCTGCCAAGAGGCTGCCTGAAAACAGAAGTTATCCAGAGTATTTCAGTGGTCTCCATTTAGAAAACATCACCCCCGAGTCCTGTGTTACCCGTTTTTCTTTGATCTCCTTGCCAACTTTTACTGGTTGTTTTAACCCCGATCTGCTGTCCATGTCCCCCATACTTTGCTCCCCTCCCCCTAGGGTTTCCATGTCTTTGGAAGTCCTGGTAACCAGAAGGTTCATGTGTTGTGCTTCACAATCATTTCTGACCAAGAATAATACAGCCGGAGCCAGCTGGATCCCTCACTCTGTATTGATACAACTGTTCCCCTTAACCTACCCGCACTCTGTGCTACAACTGCAAATCTGAGGTTGAACCGGAGCAGCGATGGGCAGTGCTGTGAGCCCCACTCCCCAGCCAGAGCCCTGCCTGGAAAGCACCCACAGCAGAGGTCCCACAGCCAGGGAGCAGCTATGTTTGTGCCTTGTCCACTGTGGACTTTGCTAAGTTGAACGTGTTCTCCTGACACGGATCTTCTCAGAACCAACGGTCCTGGTGTGTGCTCTTAATTCCCTTGATCTGCAGCCAGTTTCTCCTGAGTGATCCTCCTCCTGTGGGGCCACTGCTAAAGGCTGGCCAGTCCGGGTGATTGCTCCTCCTGGAGATCTCTTCTGATGAGCCTAAACAACACTTATGAGTGTGGTTAAGCACTCATAATGGGAACCCAGAGGGGCAGTGGGGTAGTTGACATTAGATTACTAAAACTCAACTAGAAAAGTGAACCAGATCAAACTTCAAAGTTACCCCATGTTGAGCAGGAGGTTGGACCAGAGACCTGCAGCAAAAGAGCTGCAGATGTAGCAAGTCACTGCCTGCCTTACATTTTGTGAACATCGGCAGGTACAAAGTGGGTTGTTGTGCCACTGCTGCCTTTGACTGCCAGATTATTTAGATTACTTTCCATGGGTTTTCTCTTTTAGTCTTTTTTGGCCAGCTTTTCTTACTCATCTCTTCACAAGCTTCTGCAGGCTCCTGCTTGTTTGTCCCTGGGTTGCATCCTGGTGGTAGATGCTTCCATAGTCCTTGACCATGTCAAAGTAAGCTTCCAGTCTGGGATATGCATCCCTTCTTTATTTCCCCCATGTCCATCCTTTTGTCTCTTGCTTTGGGAGTAATCAAGTCTTGAGTGCCAGGTGAGCTGGGGAAAAGCAGAGCCAAAGACTGAAGGGAGAAATGCACACAAGGCATGAACATCTCCTCAGTGGAAGCATCTGGGAGAGCATTAGCTGGTGGGGAATGTGGCACAGGAGGGGCCATTCTAGCAGTCTGTGACTCCCTATGGCACTATCAGTTCTCCGGGTGATTAAATGTTTGTTTCTCCCTTACTGAAAACTTGTCTCAGATTAAACCACCGTAATAGAAAGCTCAGGTTCTGGAGCGGTCCCAAGTGTAGGTTAATATTTACAAGCTCTCAGCTTCAGGTTTTAACGCCATCCCTTGCTAGCACAGAGATGAAATCCCTTTAAAAACCCCTTTTGATCTTTCTGGTTCATGACATGGCTTTAGGAAGACACTTCCCATATGAAACTGGCAGATGTCTAAATGGAAACGTACATTTTTCTCCTCCTTTCAGGGACTGGTAACAGACGAGGAGCCCCCTATGTACAAGGGTCCATGGCTTTATAATGAAGCAGAAGTGACGGACAGTATCTCTGCAGGATGCTCGTGCTAGGAAATGTCAGGATGTTATTTCTGCCTCAGTGGCTTAAGATCATCTGTTTACCTAATGGACTTACATTTGCATTTTGCAGGTGTTGTGTTAGTATTAATGTGTTGTCTGAATTGTTAATATCCCTCCACTTCAGTGTTACATTAATGAAGGCTGCAGGGGATGGAAAAAAGACCTGACTAATTAATGGGCAAAAAGCATCTTTAACTTTCCATCGTGCTGCCCTTTGCTTCCACCTAATGGGTCTTGGCATTTCTGGTCAGCAGCCATGTAACACACGCTGCTGTATGGAACACTCAGAGACAGACTTGCTAATTTTTCTGACCTATAAATCACTTGTGTAAACTTTTAACGGCACAGAAAAGTGCCTTTCATTCCTGCTTCCTCCTTTCGGCGGGAAATGCGGCCTGATAACAGGCAGCGCTGGCCTGATGTGTGGGGCCGGAGGCTGTCCCGTCAGGAGAGGGGCTGTCTGCATTTCTTCAGGAATTCTTTCCATTCCCCTCTTTGCTGGACGCTGGATGACATTAAAATTACGTGTCTTGTCATAAGCTCTGCATTTGGAGCCAGTGGCGTATCAGGCTACACGTCCCAGGAATGTGGACTGCCAGTCCGGCTTTGGGCGCTGGTTGTGAGGCATCTGTACTCTCCTCTGCACCATCTCAGACCCAGCTTGGGCTCTTTCACCTACCAGGAATTCCCAGGGGCTGGAGAAAACTCCTGGGGGGCCTGCTCTGGCCATGGGTGGCTGGGCAACACCCCTTCTTGGGAGCATCCTCATGTATTTCTGAAAGTAAGGCTCGCCAGCTCAAGCGCTGATTGCTTTCGTAAGGCCTGTTAGCTGAACACGGCATTGAGTTGTGTGTGTTAGTGGTCACTGCCTATCCCTTCCCCTATGGCTGTGTGAGAGGGAGCAGGCCTGGGCCATCGTAGCTTCCTCTGAGAGATGGGACCTCACTGAGTCAGTGATTCCCAGGAAAGTCAAACCTGATCTGATATGGGATCTGGGCTGGGATTCCCAGCCACACAGCTCCACAGGGACTGTGGTCTTCCTTGTGGAGAAGACCTTTCCAGTGCTGCTGTGGTCTTACTCGTGGAGAAGTGCTTAGACAGGGTGAAGATGATTGTGTTTTAAAGGAGGGCTTTTGAACAGAACCATCACTTTGATGCTGACATCCAGCATGGGTGGGGAGGTCTGTACAGCAGCGGCAGCACAGGAGGCATTTCTAGTAGGGGGGTCGGTGTGGGGCCATGGGCCTGTGCTGGGCAAATGGCACTCTGCAGGCTTCTTTGGGGACTGTTGGAAAAGAGGGAATCTTGACCCAGGAAGGACGTTCCTGGAGCTTCCTCTGTCTGCGATGCTGAGGGTGAAGTCCATGGACCTGGGCTCAAAAATGGGATAGTTCTGAGAAAAGCATGGAGAATGCTGGAGCTGGAACTGGAGGAGTCTGCTGCAGTCGTCCTTGTGTGTCCTGTGTGGCCCAGCACGTGGGTGCAGGTCTAAGCTTCTGTCCCTGGCCCGTGGCAGCTGAAGACACTGTTTTGGCACAGAGGGACGCTTCATCTTCGTGCCAGGAGTCTGAAGGTTGTTGCCAATTTGCATGAAAAGGAGCAGACTGCAGTCATATTAACATTTAATGAAGAGGCGCAGCCCGCGGAGACTCCGTCCTCTGCAACACTCACTCTTCAGTTCGATGAGGTTTTCTTTGCCACTTGGATTAAGACAGGATGGAAGGTGGTGGGATGGGCAGGCATTGCCTTTATCCCTTCCATACAAACCACACAGGGGGTTGAGAGGCTCCAGGCTAGGCAGGGAGTATTTGCCAGCAATGCAGCCAAGCACTGAGAGGTGCCAGAGGCCTGGTGACCGGCTTGTGCCATCCTTGGCACACTGGCGTCTGGCCTGACGTCATGCTGCCAGATTAAGTCAGCTCTCACATGTAATGGGGCTGCAAAGTGATGCTGATATTTTCAAAGCAACTTAGGCAAATGGTTGAGGTTTTTCTAGCGGTCCAAATCCCTGTGTGCAAACCCACATTGGGCTTTAAGCAATTAATTCCTAATCATGCTGAATGCCTTCAGTAGCCTGGCTTTAGTATTGAGAGCTTAAAATGGTTTTCCATTGTACCACAGTTAGTTTGGATAAAGCAAAGAGAGTGGTCTTATGGCATTTCCAGCCTCAAGGTGCGAGAGTGGCCAGTAAGTGATATTTGCATTCAGAAAACCCTCCCATGCATTTGCGTTGTAGGCATCTATTACTGGGAAAGCACCATAGCTAATAAAAAGGGCATTCATTATACCCCAGAAAGGGAGTTCATTAGAAGGAAGAGCCATTTTAGCTTGGTAAGAAATGAATCTAAAACTGCCTCAGAGCTGCTATACTCATCAAGTTTCGATGTTAACAGTTTTAACCAAGAGCTAATTGAGCAATCTCAGAAAGTGGAGTAATTCCATTATTCAGCTCTGCTTTGTTCAAGGCTACTGCTAGCTGCAAAAGGAGCACAAATGACTTTCATCAAGCCAGAAACCACCAGTGTTCTTGCCTTTTGCTACTTTTTCTTTAAAAAAAAAAAAAAGTAGGGCTTCTGGGCTTTTGGCAACTGTCATTGGCAAGGGCAGCTCCACACCAGCATTGCAAGGCTCATATATAACCTTACGGTCCAAGTTTTTGGATAATGGGATTTGATGTTCATAACTCTTCAGGCAGCGGTGGTGTTCTGCAGTGAATGGCTGAAGATGTTCCTGTTCATTGGATAGGCAGTGTCACCAGGAAGACAGTACACCGTTCTTGCAGGATTTTGCATGGAAAAGAGCCATTGCAAGCACCGATCCAGCCACTCGCCAAAGAGCATGATTCTGTCATTGGCTGTGCTCTCAGGAGATGCGGGATTAGCTAATGTTGCTTTTAGAAGAGCTTTTATAGAAACCTCTCAAGTTCCTTTGCTTCATGGAAGAGCTGTAATCAAAAATAAACGTACATGATTTCAAGAAAAGAAGAAAAAGTCAAACGGCATCCAGCGTCTTTGGACTTGCTGCTTTGGAGGGACACTGTTGGTTGAACTGTGGGGCTGTTTCTTTACCGTTTTCCTTCAGCTGCTGCTGCTGTTCTCAGATGTGCACAGGACTGTTAGCAGGCTTTTGTGGAAGGTGACTTTCTCTTGGTGCATGCAGCAGGATTTAGAGTCACATTCCCAGGAGGTGGCTGTAGATCTCTTGTTTGTTATGAGACTGTGCTGCAGCAGTAATCCTCTTGAAGCCAGCAGAGAGTGAGGGCTCTCAGCGACGCACTGCCCTTAGCAAAGGGTCATCCATCCATCCATCCATCCATCCATCCATCCATCCATCCATCCATCCATCCATCCATCCATCCATCCATGTCTTTACAGCCTTCCCAGATGCACACGAGCAGGCCATGGCTTCCTTTCCACAGCTCTAGCCTCCCAGGGCACTGCTTGGTTCGCACGCAAACCAAGTGTGATGCTTTCAAAGCTCCACAGTCCTTATCCCTATTTGGACCCAGCACGGAGGTGGACAACTGAGGCAGACACGTAGCTATGGGTTGAGAAACCAGAAACTTTGACTGCTGCTCAAAGACAGGCTCACACTGAGCTGGGAGAGTAAACCCATCTGGAGGTGGGAAGGAGTGCAGACAGCAACAGCCTTGTTGTCTGTGCAGGAGGCAGCAAGTGCTGCAGGAAGACAAGATGGGGAGAGGCAGACATGTTTTTGTCATGGGGTAAAGAAGTTTGGTAACCTGTGCAGAAATGCATTGGTCACATTTGGCTCCAGTCTGATATGCTGGAAGGATGCTGGGATTTACCTGGTGGCAGCTTGCCCAGTGACAGGGACCAGACTCCAGCTCAGGATGGTTCAATTCTGTCCCTCTGGGAGCAGGTTTCCTCAATGAGCTACATGTGCAGAAAAGACCAACTTCTCCAGTCTGTCAGTAGCAGTTAAAAACCCCTGCCATGGGAGGGTTTCAAACACCCACACTCGAAATGTGGCATTTTGAGTTCATTTCTGAGCCTGCACCTCAGCAGTGAGGACATTTCCAACGCCTGGATACCCTCAGCTCTCTTGTCTTGCAGGAGGGGATGGAGGTGAAGAAGTTGGCTTGAGGGGGAAGCCGTGCCCCTCTGTCCAGCCCTACCTCGCTGCCGTTTGCTCTGAAGCCTACGGCTCTGTTACACTGGGGGAACAGCAGGTGGTTTTACGTTGCTCTGCTTCAACCAAGCCGCCTGCCTCCTTCCTGCTCCTACTGGATTGCAGACAATGTACTCCTTGTCTCTCCCTTGCAGCAAACCTTGCTTGGCTGATGTCATTTGTTAAGTTAATCAGGGAGAGTGGGCACTTCAGTGGCTGTTGTATAGCCCGGCGGCATTGCCATGGAGACGAGCAGCCAAACAGCCATTTTACTTGCCCTGCTTCACTCTGCAGAGATTTGGCACCAAAAACCAATATTTTACTTGCCATCAACCAACTGACTGGCTGAGGGTGTGAGTAGTTTTTCAAGGTTGCTCTCTAGAGATTGGGAAGTGTCTAGCTAACCTGTTACGGAACAAATAGTAAGGCTGCTACTAAAGCAATTGCAGGGTTCTGAATATGCAGCTTCTCTTCTCCTGTCCCTCAGATGTTTGGCTCTGATGGGAGCTGTGAAAGAAGAGTTACAGTAGCGTAGGTTTGGGGCTGCCATCAAGGCACCACCAGTCCTCTTCACCTGGATGGTTAGTTACATAGGTAGTATTTGCCTGCAGGAGCCATGACCATCATTTAAGGTAGTCTGAAGTGCACCAAGTTCTGTGCTTAAGAGCATCTCAGGAGCCTGAAATCTCCCCAGCAGTCGGTGGGATTTAGGAGCCGGGATGCCTCAATCACGTTTGAAACTCAGAGGCAAACGCTTTTGAGAACTGCACACTCCGTCTGACCTCTTGCATAAGGCAGGCTATAGAGTTTCACCCGCTGCCTCCCGCACCAAGCCCATAACTCATAAGCAAAATCTGGGTATTGAAAGAGCCGGCAGAAGATGCTTACGCATGTTAACAGCCCTCGCAGGCCGGCCCGCCTCTCCCTCTCCTTCCTCTCCTTAAATGATGTACACGTTAAATGGTGCGTTGAACAGGTTTGGAAACGCTCCCTCCTGCAGCCCCGGTGTAGCGGGACAGCCGGGATCTGCCGGCACCTACAGGAGGGACAACCACCTGCTAACCCCCAGCCCTCTCCACAGGACAGCGGAGGAAACCTCGCATCAGCACAGAAAGGGCAAAAGTTCAGGTCAGATTGTTTATGGGATTTTAGGGAGCCGGGAGCCAAGGATAGCTCAGCTAATCCAGAGGAAACTGTAGCGATGGCGTTAGGCTGCGTTTCACATGGGATTCATTCAGCGCGCGTTCAGATGGACCAGTCTTTCTGTCTCCATTTTTTTAGCCATGAAATATTTTTCTTTGCGCTCCCATCTGCCAGCTGCCCCGAGCCAAACTCCGAGCTGGGCTGTTTTAAGAAAAAAGAAGGGGAAAAAAAACCCCAAACCCACTTGTCATTTGACCTGCCGACGAGTTAACAGAGCTTCAGCGCTGCTCCCAGTAACACCAGTGCCAGGTGCTGGTCTGGCCCCCAGCCACTACCAGCCAGCATCCATTCCCGCCTGCCTCAGTCAGCATCCATTGCTTTTTTCCAAGCCCTGGCATAGTGCTTGTGGAGCCAAAGCCCTGGTGAGGACACTAGCTAAAAGGCCACGTGGGAGAGGAGGAAGGCAGCGGTTTTGTGGTGCCCTCCTGTTCCTCAGCACCTGAGGCCAGTGGTTGGTCTGTCCCAGCCCTGGCTTGTCCTCTGAGTCTTTAACATCCCATGCAGTCTCAGCGTAAGCCCCTCCTGGGAACGTGGTTTTCCTTTCAGGTGCAGTGAGACCACCACATTAAGCTGTTTGTTGCAGATCTTGGCTCCCTCCTCATGTCCTGAGCCACAGACCCTGTTCTTCTGCAGAAGTGGTGACCTGTCTTAACTCTGGGTGCAGGTGCCAGTTCTTCTGCTGTCCTCTGACCCTGGCAGGCTCTCATGGGCTCTGGATTAGCCCAGCTGTCACCTGTCCCTTCTGGAAGCTGCTTTCCTCTCCCTGGGGACTCAATCTCAACATTTGAAACAAACCTGCCTAGGAGTTAGCGTGGAGCAGCCCCACTTTCACACTTGCAGGGCTGCTGCAGTGGGGTGTGTGTGGGGAGCAGCTCTGTGACCCCAGGGTGATCCAGAGGTGGGAAGGACCCTCCATCCCCACAGGGTGTTTTGGTGTCAGCCCACAGGGCAGCGAGCCTTCCTGGCCCACCATGGCTCATTCACCCAAGTAGCCTGAACTGACCCCTTGGGTCCCTGGGGCTTCTCTTCCCCCGGGATACAGGGTAGTGCCCAACCTCATCTGTGTTTCCTGCTCCTTGGGAGCCCAAACTACAGCTATGTCTCCCAAAACCTGTCCCTGCCTTTGGTCAAGGGAGCAAGACAAGTAGCTTTTCAACTCCGAATATCTGTGATCATATCCTGTACATCCTGGAAAACTCCTGGGTGCATCCTGATAAGATGTTCCTGCCCGTGTGAGCAGCCCAACTGTGTGCCTTCTCTTGACACGGGCTGTCTTGGATGCTGTCTGGGGGTGGTGCTCCAGGTGTGGATGTGTTGAAGGGCAAGAAGGTGGAGTCTTGCAGAGCAGAGTAGCAAGTATATATTCTTGGTTTTTCTTTGGCTGGAAAGGCATCCCTGGCAGGAGGGTGCTCAGGTATTACCTTCACCTCTGTGCTACTTGTAATATCAGAGCAAGGATATCCCCAGGAAGATTTAAAAACCTCATGCTCCAAAATACTAAAACAAAGTACAAAATTGATAATCAGGTGGAAAGGGCATCCAGCCCAGAGTGTCAGTGGAGGTCAGAGGTAAAGGCTTCATGCTCCAGCATGCAATGGGAGCAAGAATAACATGGGCTGCTTGAGCAGTGGCTCACACTGCTCCTCTGTAGGACATGAGATAAGTATGTTGCATTGCGCCTGTGACACAGAAGAGATGCTGTTCACTGGTGTTCATTGACTTGTCTTTAAAACCAGCTTTGTGCCTCACTCCTCAGAGCCCACATTTTGGGGGAGGTGGAAGCCTCGCCGTGTCCTCAGGCCGCCATTCCCCACATGCCGTCTGCCGCCACGGCATCTGGGTGAGAGCGGGTGGCTGCGCCCACACCCAGGAGATGGGGATGGCCGTGCCATAACCCACTGGGTGCAGCTCCCAGGCTCCTGCCCCTGGGTGCCTCACGGCCGGGGTGCCCAGCACCCTTGGGCCATGCTGTCCCGCAGCCCCCCAGTGCCGTGGCCATAGAGGGACCGATGTTGCCATCTGCTGGCTTAGCTGCACAGGAGCAGCAAGAGCTTGGCTCTCAACCCTCCTGGAAGACACGGAGGTGTAGAGACCATGCTCCCACGCTGTGCTGCGGGCGCATTGCCCACCCTCTGACCCAACCCTTGGCCTTCTGGTAGCATCTGGCGTTTCAGGGACAGGGTGGGTGGCCCCATCCCATTTAGGTTGTGCTGCTTCCCACCCCTTCCTGCATTGCCCACGTGTGAAGGTGTCCCTCCTGGCCTCCCTGCCTCTGGCACAAGGTGCTCTGGGAGGACTCACAAGGCTCTCATGAAGGGAGCTCTTTCCCATTAAAGATCAACATTTCCACTGCTGGTTATCGCAGTCAGGTGCTTACTCCTCCTCTGGGCTTGTCTTTATTTCCTCTTTTGAGTTCTTGGCAAGTACTCCCAGACTGGGAGCGTATTGCTGCTGTAGCAAGTACCCAGGAGCACATCACCCTACACATCTTGCCCAGAGATGGCCGGAGATGCAGGACCACCAGCTCCAGCCCAGGTCCCCCAGCCAGCCCTGCAAAATCGCTGCTTTGCCTGCAGGAGCAGCAGGGCTGAGCTGTAATCAGTGACAGCTCCTTGGGCATTGCTCAGAGGATGAGGTTACTTCTGTAAATCTATTATCTTTTTTGGCAATTAGCGCCAGTTAGGAGCCTTGGGAATACATGCAGCAAATATCAGGAAGCCCAGTTAAGCACATCTCTCTGCTTATCTAAGACCAGTTAAACAAGTCTCCTGAGGCACAGCCCTACAGCTGGTAGCACAACCCCCCGTGCTCCAAAGATGATCTCTAGTGCTGGGATCTGCTTTTCTTTGCGGTGTGTAGCCCCAGAGATTTCCATTCAGTGCACGTACATTCAGAGGGGGGTGAAGGGGAAATCACCCCACCCTGGGGTACCCCCAGCAGTCTGCAGGTTGCATGGAGGACTCCCAGGTCCTGGCATTGCCCGGATGCCAGAGGCAGCCCCTCTGAGCTGTGCCCATGGCTTGCCCTGCCCCAGCGCTGGGTGGAAGCCCGGCATGAAGGCGGGCGGCGGGGCTTGACCACACATGTCGAGCTCAGGATGGGGGAGCAACCGAGACGCTGTTTGCTCTGGCCCCAGAAGACAGCGGTGTGTGTTTGTTTTCCAGGCTATCTCTTGCACGGCGTTTGTTTTGCTTGTCGAGCGTTTCAGGAGATAAAATGACCTAAAGGGAGATTATTTTATCCTAATTTAAGCTGTCAATTTATCACTGACTTCTACTTGTCTGCGCCAGCAGGACAGGCTGCTCTGAATCCCCAGGGAAACCTCAGCTAGAAAGTGAGAATTTGGGGGGGGATTTGCTGCAGTCTCACATCTAATCTGTGCTTATAACAGCAACCGTGAGCTGCTCCCCCGTCCCCCCATGTCATATTAGTTCCCTTTGCTATGGACTGGCCTGGTTTCCCAGGGGACTCCCCTCTCTAACTGGGGCTCGGGGTTGTTTTTCTCGTGCTGCAGGCTGGTGGAAGAGTTCATGCTGCTCGCGAACATGGCCGTGGCCCATCAGATCTACCACTCCTTTCCCGAGCAGGCCCTGCTCCGCCGCCACCCGCCACCCCAGACCAAGCTGCTGAAAGACCTCATGGACTTTTGCAACCAAGTTGGCCTTGACATCGACTTCAGCAGTGCAGGGACCCTGCATGTGAGTGCACTGGCCTGGCCAGAATTGGGGCCAGGGGTGTGAAGGCAGCTACGTGGTGACATGTCTGTGGCAGCACGTGTTTTATTCCCTGTCCCCCTCTGCCCAAGCAGAGCTGATGAGTGTCCTGTGCCAAAATAAAACATCTCATTCGCTCCTGACCCCAACAGCACTGGGTGAGCGTGGCCTGGCCTGTCCCAGTCAGCCAGCGTTGTGCACAAAGCTCAGACCAGGGTGATGAGGGCCTTGCAGGTGACCCCAGTGGCATTCTCTCCACAATGGGTAGGATATTTTGGCACAGGGGCACTCTCTGGGACACCCCCATTTCCTTACTTGGCAGGTCCTGGGCAGGATTCTTGCTCTGTCGTGTAGGAAATGCTCTTCAAAGGGGTGTTTCTGTCTGGGCTGCAGAAGGTCTCAGGGAGGGCAGGGTGGGGAGCAAGCTGACTGGGAAGGACTGGAAAGGGGTGCTGGGAAAGGTCAGACACAGCCAGCACGGAAGGTATCTGACCGCTCCTCTGCTGAGTGTGTCCTGAGGCTGAACTCCAGCTGAACAGCACAGGGCAGGTTCCAGGATTTTCTTTACTTGCCACAACTGGACTGTGGATAATCCTCCATTAATCCCATCCCTGCTGGCCTCCTGCACACCCCTCCGTCGGCTGGGGCTGCTTTCCCCGCTTGCTGGCTGTGCCGAGGCTCTGTCAGCAGGCATGGGGCTGCGCACTCAGCTCCTCTCCTGCACTTTGAACCCCCCAGCCCTTCCTCTGTGCTGGCCCCAGGCAGTGACCTCCGATATCCAGCTCTCCCCAGAGTCCCATTAGTCCGTGTGCCGGAGCCCTCAGTAGTTGGATGGGAGTCAGGCAGGGGTCGGGAGAGGGGCTACGGGTGCTCTCACGTGCTGCATGTGTGGGGACAGAGCCAGTGGTCCCTGTGCCCTGAGTGCTCCCTGCCACTGACCCCGGGGGGTGGGTCAGTGCTCAGGACTGTGTGTATAGTCCTGTTGGGGCTGCTGGGACCAGAGTAAAGCCCAATTTCGTGTGCACTTCTTGGCTTATGAGGGGATTTGCAGGGGAAAAAAAAGGAATTGGCTCTGATGAGCTGCTGTTTGTCCCAGTAAGGTCTGCCTGGGTCCCCTACCACCAGAGCTTGCAAACACTGAATGAACTGTCTCTTTTCTCCTCCAGAAAAGCTTGAATGAAACATTTGGGACTGACAAATACTCCGAAGCCAGGAAAGAAGTGCTGACCAACATGTTCTCCAGGCCCATGCGGGTAAGAACAGCACTGTGGTGTTGAACACATCCAGCTGTAGCTGTGTGCTGTGGCTCCATCTTCAACCCTTGTCCCTTGTGCATTAGCAAACAGGCACTGAACATAGTGCTGTGGGGCTGACAGCAGCTTCCCCCAGTGCCTGCAGCACCATGCAGAGCTGCTCTAGGTGGCAAGGTCAGGCTGAGCCTCTCCTCAGCCCTCGTAGCTTGGGATGTTACACCCTTGAAGTTGCATGTGGGATGTTAACAGACTCATAGGGACCTGGCAAGCTCCATGAAGAGCTAGTGTTGGGCTCCATGGCTCGTGTTTGTGTCATTGCCTTGTATCGTGGCGTCCAAACTGGTCCAAAGAAGGAATCAAGAGTGAAGATGCTGTAAGGGTGTGTGACTGGCCCTAAGTGCAGTCTGGTATTCAGACACATGCTCTTAGAAGCAGGGAACCCTTTAGTCTCCATCCAGACCAAGAGATAATCTGTGAAAGTCTCTGCGATAGGGGCTGATTGTTGTGTTTGGTGCATCTGCAGCTCAGGATACTTAGTAGGGTGCTTATCACCATCAAAAGACATTTTTGTGAAGCACCTGCCTTTCTAGTTTGCAGCTGGGCGTAGCACAGCCTTTTCTGAAGAAAGCCCTACCCCACAGGGAGAAGGGGCACGTTCCTGAAATGGTCTCTCTACTGCAGCCTGCTTATCGCTGCAGGAATGAATCATCATCCCAACATCTCTCATTTGACTGTCATTCTTGTAATTAGCTTATTTGCTCCATTTACTCATTAGCAGTTGCCTGAAGTCCTGCTGTACTTTGGTGACCTACTGCATGCTTGGAAGTGGGATTTGGGGACTGAAGCCATTCAGTAAATCACCCACTGATATGTGTGTCCAGCTCAGGAGTGCTGCTTTGAAAAGCGCAGGGAGTGTCCTCTGGAGCTGGCTGTGTTGTCCCAGATCCCAGGTCCTGCTTTGGCTTGTTGTTTCCTTCTGTCACATCTTCCTTTTCTGGTGGAAGGTGCTAACAGTGATCACATGGGTGACATGTATTCCCTGAGGTCCCTCTCCGGTCCCACTGACGGTGGTGCCAGCCTGGGCTTTGCCAGCAGCACCTGGATCAAGCCCAGCTGTGGGCCAGGAGGGATAAGTAAGGAGAAGACAACTTGGTTCTGCAGTAGCACCCAGGAAGAATTGAGCTTTTTGGGATCCACTGATGTGCTGGGATACCTCTGTGGTATCCTGATGCTGTGGTCTGAGAAGTGGTGGGTGCGCTTTGAGATCCCTCCCAGCGGCTCTTGTGAAGATTTAGCACTGTGAATACACGTTAGATTTGTACGTGGAAGAGAGATCAAGTTTTGCAGGGTGAAGTCTTCTGCAGAGCAGATACCAGGCAGTTTGGGGAAGAAGAAAGAGGAAGTTTTAAAGGAGACATGATTTTGGCAGGACCTAGACTCGTTTCATTGTCAGAAGACCAAGGTGCCTGTGTGTTCAGGGGTGCTGTGCAGTCCCCTGACACCTGGCATGCCTGCTGACCGGCACGCTCCCATCACAGGCAAAACCCAGTTTCCAGCTGAGCCTATTGTCCCTGCAGCCCAGCCTGTCTTTGGGTGGTGAACAGCATTCCCATCCACTGGCATTCCCAACAGTTGGTGTTCCCCAGCATGATGGTATTGCTGGGTGTCATGGGAGAGGCAGCAATCTGTCTGTAGCCTGGGGCTGGCTTACACCACTGGCCAGTTGCTGCATTGTTGATTAGCTTGTAAGTGGATTCTTAGACTTGCCCAAAGCCATTGGCTGCGTAAAGAGATGCTCCCCTCCTGCTTTAGGGCCTCTTCCAGGAGTGACCCAGGATGTGCTCCCAGCATTGGATCTGTATGACCTCAGTCCAATCCATAAGGAAGGACCATGGTGCTGTGGGGGCAAGAGACATCAGCCTTGCCCTCTTGTGTTCTCTGGTCCCTGACCACACTCACTGAGGGAGGACTCACAACCCCCCAAAGTCCTGAGCAACTCAGATTTCCACTGGTACTGAACGTGGAGGGCGGGTAGTGCAAAGCCGAGCCAGCGCCCCTTGGGAAGGCAGGCAGCTCCTTTCCCTGGGAGGAGGAATTCTGCTGTCAGCCACCAGTCTTGGAGCAGATGGGAGAATCGGCCCCATCCCATCCTGCCAGCATCCTCAGACCCCACAGCCCCTCCCTGGGCAGAGGGCAGGTCTGAGCGTTGGCAGCTGCAGAGCTGGTGTCAGGGGCTGAGCATCGCTCTGACAGATGGTGTGGCGAGACCATCTGGGCCCAGGGCGCTGAGTCACCTGTATCCCTGTGTCTCAGTGCCCAGTGAGGAAGCTGGTGTTTCTGGGACATGGCTGCAGGTAAATCGGCCAAAACGAGCTCCCCACAGGTTTAGCCCATGGTCACACCGAGCCTGAGTCTTCTATCTTTGCTCCACGCTGGTCGTTGAGACATCGGACTCTTGGAGGAGGAGGGAGATAGGAGGCAACTGGTGACATGTGTGTCTGGGGGAGCGCCTGGGTTGCCGTGCCAGGAGCCTCGTAACAGCTGGAGGAGCAGCGACACACCATTTTTCAGGGGCTCAGTCACTCGGGAATTCAATCTGTCCGTAAGAGCGAAAGCTGCCCCTGGTTGACTGGGGCTGATTTATTTCCAAGCTTCTCACAGTTCTCCGGGGATTGCGGCAAATCCTGGGGATTTGAGACCACTTGTGAGTCAAATCTGTTAATGAGCAAACATCTGCTTTATGCCAGGCTGATGTCACTGAGTAGCGCTGTCATGGCAGTGAGGACAGGTACCAGATGCGTGTCAGACTGGGCTCTCTGCGGCGCGTAACCTTAGAGGGGTATTTCTGCTGCGATGCCCAAGCTGATGCCAACCTCACTGAGGGTCATGAGCTGCCAAGAGGGTGTCAGAAATGGTGCCAGACCCAGCAGCCACTGGGTTTGCCCAGCACATCCATCAGGAGGAAGCACCTCAGACACCACCAGGCCATGTGGGACCCTCAGCATCTTTTCTGACTTAAAACAAGGCCAGGATTGCCCAAAACTGTTTCCCCTTCTGCCCAGGAACCTGGCCTAGGTGCTGTAAACCCCCTGTAACTCCACACTGGCTGTCTGCTCAAGAACACTTGTCCTCTCCGGCATCAGCCTCCAGCACTCAGCATGTCTCCCTGCCCGACCGCGCAGAGCCGTGTTCGGTGGGAGCCGAGCTAATTGAGTGGAGACCGTACTTCTCAGAGTCCATCAGAAACAATTTAATTCTGGGTTGTGGAAATTGGCAGCCGCCACAGCTCCTATCCCAGCTCTTGGGTCTCATAATAAGGCTGGGACCGATGCTGCTTTTTTTAACCTGCTCTATTTACTTGCCCGGATCAGTGCGCTGCTGCTCAGCAGGAGCTGGCTGTGCCGCTGGGCTGGGGAACGGAGGATACAGCTGCCCAAACCGTGGATCCCAGGACAGCTCTGTAACCAGAGCTGGCTACTCCTGTTTTTTTAAAATCACTTGCTCTTATTTTTAAATGGGTTCATTCAATCGCCACTGTGCCATGACCCCGTCGCAACCCCCCTGACCTGCACAGCCTCCCCTCCCCGCCTGGGCTCAGGCCCTCTTGTTTTCCCAGCCCCAAGGGCTGGTGTTTCACAGATGTAAAAATAAAAGCTGTAACATGTGGGATAACAGGGGCGGAGCGGCCAGGAGAGCCCTGCCAGACAGGCTGCTGGGCAGCACAGGGCCCAACATTGGTTTAGCCCAGCTGCTCGGCTTCCCAGCCGTCATCTTGGGGTGAAGCAGGGGGATCGCAGCAGGGCTGTCGTCTCCTCCTCAGTGAACAGAGGAGCTGAACACCCCTGCTGTTGGTGCTCTCCCAGCAAGGGTGCTGGGTGTACAGAGCCTGTGGCTGGACCCAGAACCAAAGAGCACAGTACAGGAGCTGCTCTGAGAGACCCCTTGTTTGGAGAGCTTCCACAGCAGGCACGGGACAGGCTGGGCTCTCCACTGGAGGACAAGGGGATGGTGGATGAGCCCTGAGGCTGGATGGGAAGCAGGAGGCTTAAATCCAAGTGTGACATGGAAATGGGTGCGATCCTTGGGGCCAGCCAGGGTTGGTTGACAGCGCAGTGCCCTTTTCCCCTTTGCTCTGTGCCAAGTCCCTGCAGCACCCACCTTGGCCCTGCACAGCCCAGTGAAGGACAGTTGGCTGCTGGAGCTCAGGCACAGACCCCTCCGGCCCCATGCAGGGTCCTTCCCACTCTTCTCCCCCCTTTTCAGATGGCTCTCTACTTCTGCACCGGTGTCCTGGAGGATGAGACCCTCTTTCGCCACTACGCCCTGAACGTGCCCTTCTACACACACTTCACCTCGCCCATCCGCCGCTACGCAGACATCATCGTGCACCGTCTCCTCTCCGCCTCACTCGGTGGGTGCCACCCATCCGCTTGCAGAGCAGCTGTGGGTGCTGTGAGGGTGGGGGGGTGGTTGTGCCCAGCATGGGCAGGACTCCCAGGTTCCTGTCTTGCCTGCTGCGGGTGATGGGTACTTGGAGTCGGTGTCCCATGAGGAAGCTCCCTGGCATATGAGTACCCTCAAATGACAGGGACGTGTCGGTGAGCTGGGTCTCTGGAGTAGGAGGGAGCGCGAGCATGTCATTGTCACCTGTGTCCTTCCCAGGTGCCAGCTCCCCCATCAAGATGGAGAAAGAGGCCATCCAGAGACAGGCAGATCACTGCAACGACCGGAAGATGGCTTCCAAGAGGGTGCAGGAACTCAGTGCCGACCTCTTCTTTGCCATCTTCGTCAGGGTAAGAGCCGAGGCTGTCTTCCCCCTGACTGTCTTTGGCTTTCCCCGTGAAGGCTCAGCCTAGATGCCACCGAGCAGGGGGCTGTGTGGCTGCCACTGCCCCACCAGCCTGGGCGTAGGTAGAGAGGGGACACACTGAGTGACTGTCACACAGGAGCTCCAGGGCCTGGAGACACTGGCAGTCACTGGGAATGGCTGGATGGGGGACGCTGGTGTAGTGACAGCCCTGTCTCTTGGCAGGAGTGTGGTCCTCTGGAGTCAGAGGCCATGGTGATGGGTGTCCTGAACGAGGCCTTTGATGTCCTGGTGCTGAAGTTTGGAGTCCAGAAGCGCATCTATTGCAATGTGAGTACCTCGCACCCATAGTGCTGCCTCCCTGGAGAGGGCTGCAGCAACCTGGCATCACTGGAGGCTGTGGCTGTCCTGTGACCTCCTGTGCCAGTCCCACAGCCAGCAGAGATGCTCCCATGGCTGAAGGGGAGCCTTCCTGGGGTTCTCTGGAAAGGCTTTCTTTCCTCTTCATGGCCCAGTCTCAGAGGACCAGCTTCACCCCGCTGTGTGCTGGCAGTGATCTTTCCTGGTTGAAAGGGAATAAAGGCAGATTTGGGGGGACAGAGATGAATGTGGGGCTGAGGTGAGGGAAGGAATGAGGCTGGCTTTCCTTTCATTTCAGTCAGACGGTATATCTGGGGCTGTGACAGCACCACTGTGGGCCAGCACCTGTGGTTAGTGACAGCATCTTCTCTTAATAACCTGGTTATATGGCTGGCAATGACACCTTTAAACAGGACATATAGTGTGATATATGAGCTGTTTGTGTTTCACGGCAGCCCCTGATTTACGTGCTCAGCTCAGGCTCACGGGCTGCTGCATCCTGGCTGTTAAAGACCTGCAGAGGCAGTGTGCTGGGCAGGAGCAGCCTCCTCCCCATCCCCAGGCAAAGCGGAGGGGGAAAGCTGGGTGGGGGGATGTTCTTGGGGGCCACAGGCTGTTGCCAACGCTCTCCCTGCCCGCAGGCGCTGCCCTTGCTGGGCTTCCACTTCCAGAAGGTGGGAAAGAAACCGGAGCTGACACTCATGTGGGAGCCAGAGAAGCTGGAGCAGGAATCGGTGCCCCAGGTAAGATCCCCCAGTGCAGGACAGGCTCATGACACCATGGGGCTGGCATGGAGGCTGTGTGCACTGTGTGGATCCCACAGCTTCCGCAGGGTCAGGCCCAGGAGGCAGGACTGCCTCGCAGACTGTCAGGTCCTGCCGTCCTTCCATGTTTGCTCCCCAGTGAGCCCAAGCTCAGCCTCAGCCTCTTCTCTCCAGCCCTGCTCCATCCTATCACTGCCCTTACCTCTGACCTCTCCACGGCCTTCAGACTCTGCCCTGCCTGCTGTGTGCCCTGCCTCCCAATTCAGTCTCCTCCAGAAATTGAATTAACGTGCTGTTTACTTCCTTCTTCCAGATCATCAATTAAGATGTTAAGTAAGATCAGGCCTAAGGCAGCTCCCATATAGACCCTTCCTCCCATCCTGGCATTCTTTGCTCCCTCACTGGCACAGCCTTTCCTTCGAGTTTCCTTCTCGTGACAGGGTTGAGACCCAATTAGGAGGAATTTTTTAAGTCAGACTTCCTGAGATGCAGTGTCAAATGGTTTAACAGCACTGGAAATCTCTCTCTTGTGTCCCTGTCATCTATTAACTTGGTAACTCAATCAAAGGGAGCAATCGCATTTGTCTGCCTTGATTAAGTGGTGCTTCTTTGCCAACTTCTGTCTGGCATGGCTATAAAATCACAGCTGTGTTGACTGCTGTGATTCCTGCCTGTGGAGGGGTGGGAGGGCTGAATCTTCCCCGCCCCCCCTCCCTGCACAGCTCCAGGGCTGGGGGGGCTCTGCCCTGGAGCCCCGTTCCCAACGAAGCCCAGCACAACCCATCTTTGTCCTCCTGGGGCTGGATGAAGAGGACTCCTGAGGCAAGGCCGGGATGACCCTTCCAGCTGGTACAATTGACATCTTGAGGGGTCCTTCCCTTCCCCAGGGAGATGGTGAGGGGTCAGATGAGCTCCCCAGCTGCTGCAGGCGTTTCTGCAGACCTCCCTCCCTTTGACACTGAGCTTTCCCTGGGTACAGCCTGAAGCGGCCTCAGTCCCTCCTTACAGGAGCGAGTATCACTTACACCCTAGCAGGGACCTGCATGAAAAATGATGCCCCAGCATGAGCAGGGCCCGTTTTGGTTAAGCAAACACTTAAGTGATAGAAGAAACCCCTCCATGAACCCTCCACGCCTCCTAAGTAAGCACCAGAGCCCTCCCCAGGGGAGCAGGCTGTAATCTGTCCTCCAAGACAGCAGATCCCTAAATTGATAAATCTCCATCCCCAGCATAAGCCAGATCCTCTGGGAGCCAAGCGGAACCACGGGAGGTGTCACCTGGACGCCCTGCTGCCCCATGCCAGCTGGGGGGCAGGGGATGGGTGCTGGCTGGCAGGCAGCAGCCTGTGCAGCCACCTGCAAAAGGATTTCCCTGGTTTGCTCCTCGCTGGCTGCTTCGATACGTTGAAGTCTCAATGAGATTTTCCTGCTCTGAATGATGATAAATCTGGAGCAGCCAGGGCTGGATGAGCTGGGAAGGTTTGACAAGGTTACGCCGGTGGTTCTGTGCCGGCTCCTCCTGCAGACCAGCCCCGAGCAGATGGCCCCATGGAGCCGCACAGGGCTCAGGGACAAGCAAAACCCCCAAATTCCTGGCCACAGCCCAGGGCAGCCCCTTCCTGCTGTCCCAGCCAGCCCGTTATCTGTGCCAGACCTGGTCGATGCTTTATGTGTGTGATCCACATGACTGCACAAAGAGATGAAGTCAGGATGGGGGGGAGGAGGCAGCATGTTCCTGGACAGGGGGATTGATTTTCTGGGGTCTCCATTCTCTTGCGTCTCTCCTGTCCACTGTGCTGCCTTCCCGTGTCTCCTTTCGCTCTGTGGGCACCAGGGGGTTGTTCCCTCCCTGTGGGATGCTGAGGAAATGCTCGGCTCATGTGGAAAACCCTTCTTGCTGCAGCTCGCCGTTGGTGCTTTGCCAAGTCACTTCATTAAGGGACGGTGCCTGTTCTCTGGCTGGGGAAGGGAGACAGGGTTTGGGGGGAGACTGGGACCCAAAGCCGAGGGCACACTGCCCCCACCCCCTGACTACCTCCTGGCCTGTGCAGAGGACAGTATTGGGGCCCAATTGGGCTGGAATAAGTGAGGACGTTTTGGGAGGCTTATTGAAGTCCCTTGGGGCTCGCTGGCCGGCTCTGCAGTTGAGGATGCTGCATCCAGCCCCAGCCAGTTCCTGCCCCATCCCTGGCTCCCCACGGGAGCTGCAGAGGAGTCAGCAAAGTCAGTGCAGCTCAAAGTAAATCCCGATCTGAGGCCAAGGCACCGGGAAAACCCTCCTCTCTGTCTCTTTCTCCCCTGCTGAAGGTGATCACCATTTTCACGCTGGTGGAGGTGGTGCTGACGTCGGACGGTGTCCCGCTCAAGTACAGCGCCCTGCTCAAGAGGCCGAGTTCGGAGAAGTGAGCACCCTGCGCTGCACCTGCTCCCCACTGCTGACCCTTGCTCACCTCCCAGGCCCTGCACCAGCTCCCACTGGGGACAGAGAGGACCCACGAAGAGTCTGGGGTTTTGAGTTTTAAGACTGATGCCGTTTTATTTCTGGTTGGGATTTTAACTCTGGGAGTGGGGCTCGGGGATGGAGCCTGCCCAAGCAGAGCATTTCTAGCTATTTTTAGCTTGATGTTTTTTTCTTCCTTTTTTTTTTTTTGTTTTAAGGCTGTCCCCAGCCACCTTGGGTGCCCGTGGTGAGGGCCAAGCAGGGACACGGGTCCTTGGGAGCAGCAGGGGCCAGCTCCACCGTCCTGGGTGGGACGCAGGGGGGTGCGGCTGCGGGGCCGTGCGGGAAGGTTTCTTGCAGGGTTGTGTGTGGTGTAATAAAAGCCAGGTCAGCAGGCACATGGGGGCTTGTGCAGGTTTTATTGAGTCCCCCGTGTTCCCCCAGACAGGAATCCCAGCAGTAACCCAGCTCTGTGCCTTCCCCTGCCACTTCCCAGGCCTTTTGTGAAATCCAGGCGGCCTCGTGCCTCCCCCAGCCCCAGGATCTGCTCGGCTGTTGGTGTGAGGGATCGGGTGGATGTGAGATCCCAGCTCTGATCCCTCAGTCTGAGCCTTCACAGGGTGTCTGCTCCAGGGCCTTGCACCCCGGCCTCCAGCCTCCCCCTGCTCAGGGACTCTGCAGCACCATGTTCCTGCTCCTCCCTGATACTCGAGAAAGGACCAGCCATCCTCGTAGACCATCCAGCTCCTGTGCAGACTCCAGGCATTTCTACCTGCTCCTCATCCCCGTCTCCCACCTGTGCAATACAGGATGTCCACGGTGGCACAGGCTGCTCCAGCAGTCCTGGCTTCACCACCTCCATGGGGACAGGCAGCTACAAGCAAGGGCTGCTGAAGGAATTCACAGCTGGTGAGGAGTGGATCCATGCTGCCTGCCTCACTCTGCCTCATGGGTGGTGGCAAATGTGGCCTCAGCACGGACAGTCTGCCCTTGGCAGGAGCCAGGAGCTGGGCAAACCTGGCTCAGGATGGGGGATGGATTGAAGGTGAAGGAGGGAAGGTTTAGATTAGATATTATGGGGAAGTTCTTTACAGAGAGAGTGGTGAGGTGCTGGAACGGGCTGCCCAGAGAGGCGATGGATGCCCCATCCCTGGGGGTGTCCAGGCTCAGGTTGGATGGGGCCCTGGGAAACCTTATGTAGACCCAGGCCTGGAGGTTGGTGGCCCTGCCTGTGGCAGGGGGTTGGAACTCTGTGATCCTCAGGGTCCCTCCCAACTCAGACCAGTCTGTGATTCTACGGAGCCCTGGGGTGGGCCAGGGCCGGGTACAACGTGCTTCTGGAGCTGGCAAGCCACGAAAGCCATCAGGATCACCTGCAGTCCCCAGGGGTTGGTTACACCTCTGGCAGTGTCTGTCCGGGTGGATGTCACCTTCGGATGTGGGAGAGGGTGGGAGCAGCCTGTTCCTCCCTGCGTCTCCTGCTCCGGGGGGTGCTGGTGGTGCAGGGCTGTTCCACTGTTCCCTGCCCACAGCAGGTACCTCACTGCTCAGACGCGCTGGCGTGGGCTGACATGGGAGCACAGGCTGCCTGGCAGGCAGAGGGGACCTGAGGACACTGACACCGAAGGCCAGATGCACCCCCAACCACCCCTCAGCCTGGTGTCCCCCTCCTTGGGTTTGTCTCTGGGGAAGCAAAGCCCAGCCCAGCCCCTCCTGGCTCAGCCTGTCTGCGAAAACAGCACTTTGCCCTGCGCCCTCCCTGCCGCTCCCTGGGGTCCCGCACGCAGCCACCACTGTGGGAGCTGGGCCCCCCCCTGCTGAGGTGCCCTGATCCCCAGGGAGGGGCTGGAGGTCCTCCCTCACTGGTGGGGGGTAGGGATGGCCCCAGGGAAGGCTGGGGGCACTGGGAGGACCCTGGGCAGGGCTGGGAGATAGTCCCTGAATGTTATCAGCCCATCGTCTCGCGTCTCACCCGCTGTGGGGCTCAGCCCTCCTGTGGGACAGGGAAGAGCCATAAAGGGCTGGCCCCCCACCCTGGACCCAGGCGGCATTCGGGAAGGAAGCTGGGGTGGGCAGCATGGGACATCTGCTCTCCCCTGGGACCTGCCTTCTCCTCTGCCTCCTCACCCGGCTTTCTGCTGCAACCTCAGGTGAGAGGGAACATGCAGGACAGGGAGGGTAGGAGCTCTTGGGTGGGGGGGGGGCTGTGGCTGGGGCCACTTCCCTGGGGGGTTTCCAGGGACCCTGTCCCCTCCCCATGGGATACCAGCAAAAACAAAGGCTCCCAGCCACAGCAAACTGGTCTGAGACCTCAACCTTTGAATGGGTTTTCTAGTCTCAGCCCCCACCAAAGCAGACCCTGTTCCCTGAGCCCTGCTGCCCCCACTCCCCCCTTTGCAGTAGTTTTGGGTCAAGTAGCTCAATAGCCACAGCCAGCCACAGCTGCCTGGACATGGAACACTCAGAGCTGGGGCTGATGCTCGGACACCTCATCCTCTTTGCCAAAAGGCATGAGGAACTTCCCTGTGTGCCTCAGTTTCCCCCTCTTCAGTCAAGCTCTGGGTAATTCTGGAGTTGCCAAGACCAGGCCAGTCCCCAAAGGGCTTCTGGCCCCTCCAAGGCATCAGGAAGGGGTATCAGATCAGCTAAATTTACCTTGGGTGGAGATACCCACTCTGGTCCTGGAGGTGGGGGGTGTTATCTCCAAATACACTGAAGGTGCCCGGTGCTCCCACATGCCCCCAGCTCTGCTCTTGCATCCAGATGCCGAGAAGACCCTGGATTACTGGAATGAAGGAGCCAGGAGGAAGCTGGAATCAGCCCTGGCCTTGCAGCCAGTGGCACAACGGGCCAAGAACATCATCCTCTTCATAGGTGACGGTGAGTCCCCTGGGTCCCACCCTGGCCATATGGCTCCACAGCTTGGCAACAGCTGGAGGACGTGGCTGGAGAGAGGATGGGGCTGGTGCCGGTCCCCTTCCCGCTGGCTGGCCCCAGGCAATGCCCGCTCCTGGCCCCTTCCTACCCCAAGCTCTGCCGTGCCACAGGCATGGGGCTGTCCACCATGTCGGCAGCTCGGATCTACAAGGGGCAGTTGGCCGGCAGCTCGGGCGAGGAGAGCCTCTTGGCCATGGAGACCTTTCCCCATGTGGCCCTGGCCAAGGTGAGTGGAGCAATGCTGGGGGGTGTCCACCCCACCCCTGCCGAGCCCCTCACTGACCCCACTTGCTTCCAGACGTACACCATTGACAGGCAGGTGCCCGACAGCGCCGGCACGGGCACCGCCTACCTCTGCGGGGTGAAGGCCAACGCCAAGACGCTGGGGCTGAGCGGGGCTGCCGACTATGGCAAATGCCGCACCGGCTTCGGCAACGAGGTGGACTCCATCCTGCACCGGGCCAGGCTGATGGGTACGGGGCAGCAGGCACCCCTGGGCAAGAGCCTGGCACGGTGTGGCCATCCCGCTCCGTGCAGGGCTGGACGAACCCCCCGGTAGACCCTTGCCCGCCCCGCAGGCAAGTCGGTGGGCATCGTGACGACCACGCGGGTGCAGCACGCGTCCCCGGGGGCGGCCTATGCCCACTCGGTCAGCCGGAGCTGGTACGCCGACGCCAACATGCCCAAGGAGGCACTGCGGGACGGCTGCAAGGACATCGCCTACCAGCTGGTGCACAACACGGACATCAACGTGAGCCGGGAAGCGGGCGTGGGAGGGAAGGGACACCAGGGACATTGGGAGGGTCTGCTGAGCTCCCCGGCAGGTGATCCTGGGAGGTGGCCGGATGTACATGACTCCCAAGCGGACCCCGGATCCTGAGTACCCAGAGGACCCGGCTCAGAATGGCACCAGGAAGGACGGCGTCGACTTGATTGCCGAATGGCTGCGTGCCAAGCAGGTACACGCCGGGGTGGAGGGGACCTGATGTGAGGCACGGGGCACGTGCTGTTGGCACCGACTCCGTTCTCACTGTCAGGGTGCCCGCTATGTCTGGGACAAGAAGGGCCTGGATGCAGTTGAAGATGACTCTGTGAGCCACCTGATGGGTAAGAGCATCACTGACTGTGCCACTGGCAACACCTCCTTCTCTTCCTCCCTGCTCAGTGTTGGTGGGGGCGTGAAATGTCCCTGACGTGGACACCTCCACCCCGCTCCCTCAGGCCTCTTTGAGCCCAAGGACATGAAGTACGAGCTGAACCGCAACACCTCCACGGACCCCTCCATCGTGGAGATGACAGAAAAGGCCATTCGCATCCTGCGCAGGAACCCCAACGGCTTCTTCCTCTTCGTGGAAGATGAGTAGCCCCAGGCGGGCAGCATGGCTGGGGGTGGGATGTGGATCCTAGGACAAGGTGTTCCAGGGGACCAGGGAGGGGGTAACAGATGCATTCCCTATGCAGGTGGCAGGATCGACCATGGCCACCACAGCGGCCGTGCCAAGCAGGCGCTGATGGAGACTGTCATGCTGGACCGGGCGGTGGCGCGGGCAGGTGAGCTCACCTCCCTCTCTGACACACTGACTGTGGTGACAGCTGATCACTCCCACGTCTTCACCTTTGGGGGCAACACGCTGCGCGGCACCTCCATCTTTGGTGAGTCCTGGGGAGGGGTGGCAAGTGTCCCTGTTCCCACCTCTCTCTCTTGCTCCCACTGGCAAAGGCTGAGCTGGCCAAGGCAGGGAGCTGGAGGGAGGTGCCTGGGTGGGCCACGGGGCAATGGTGCCTTTCCCTGGGGCAGGGCTAGCCCCCAAGAAAGCCAAGGACAAGCGAGCCTACACCAGCATCCTCTACGGCAACGGGCCTGGCTACAGCATCCGTGATGGGGGACGCCCAGCCGCCAGCCTCCCCGCTGCAGGTAGGACCCTGCTGGGAATGGGGCAGGACACAGGGGGATGGAGGTGGCATCCCATGGGCATGGCCACTGTGGCTACACAAGGTCCCAGTGCCTCTGCCTGGCTCTGGTGTCACTTGGACAGATATTGCCCTGACACCAGGGTGATGGGAGCAGCCCTCCAGTCTCTGATGGCAGGGGAGCCTGCTGTCTCCAGCCCCATATCTCCTGCCCCCCTCTGCAGAGGACAAGGACTACAGGCAGCAGGCAGCTGTACCCCTGGAGACAGAGACCCACAGCGGGGAGGATGTGATGGTGCTGGCCCAGGGCCCCATGGCTCACCTCTTCCACGGGGTGCAGGAGCAGCACTACATCGCCCATGCCATGGCCTACGCTGCCTGCATCGAGCCCTACGCCGCCAGGCCTCAGTGCGGGACAGCACGCAGGGCCTCTTCCCATAGCCCCCAGTGCTCCCCCAAACCCCTGCTCACCCTCCTGGCCCTCTGTGTGGCTGTCTACGTGGTGGGGGAGTGAGAGGCCCCGGTGAGCCCTACTTCAACCCAGTCTGCCCAGCGTCACACCCCCCTGAACCCATCAAGGAGGTCAACAACCAGGTCCCCACTGTTGCCAGGACCAAAGGAAGCAATAAAACACAGGTTGTTTGTCTCCATCTGCCATGTGAGCATTTACAGTAGCGGTCACTCTTAGATTGCTGCCCTGTGTCTCAGTTTCCCCAGGTAGTCATGGGCCCTATTCCTCCCCCAGGACCAGCACCGGAGTCACTGGGGTAAAGGAGATGATGAAATGAGGGTGAGAAGAGGTCGTGTTCCCCACAACTCTGTCAGGCTGGGACACAGCACACAAGGGTTGGTACCTTCCCAGCCCGGGCTGAGCAGGGAGCAGAGCTTTCATCCAGATTTATTGTTCAATAAAGTGCTGGGCAGACAGCAGGGCTGCTCGGTGAGTGACCCCAGATCCTCCTGATACCCCTGTTGCCCCAGGTCTGATGCTCAGCACTGCCTGTGGCGCCCCAGGCCAGGCATCCCCCCACCAGGCACTGCAGCCCAGGCAAGCAACACTGCCAAACAGGCATGGCCCCTGCCTCACCCCCTGTATCTGTGCCCTACGTCCATCCATCCCCCAGGATGGTGGGTGGTGTACCAAGGAGGTGCCTGTGGCCCAGCCCCGTGGCCTTTGTGCCGGCTGCCCTGCAGGACACCACGGAATCAGAGCTCTGCTGAACCCCTCCACACACGCCCCACAGGGCTGATCCTGGTCCAAAGTTCCTGCCCAGGTCTGCTGGAGGCACAGACGCTGCCAGCAATATTGAGCTACCGGATCTCACCATGCAGCTCCTGGCACCTCTCACCCTCTGCCTGAGCCTCTGGGCAGGGCTCAGCACCGCTGTCATCCCAGGTGGGGACAAGGATGGGGACAGGTGCCCAGCTGGCTGTGGCGGGGGCCTGGGAAAGTGGGGCTTCCAGCAGGGTGCCAGCCTGGCTGGCCACAGGGAGGGGTTTGGGGAGGGAAGAAGGGGCTACCTGGCTCAGAAAGGGTTAATGGGGGGGTTACCCCTGCTGTTCTGGGGATGTCAGCCAGCTTTCCCCAGAGGGGTCAGGTTCCTGGTTGCTTCTGAGCATGGGGGTTGGGAGAGGTGCTCATAACTTCCCCCGTCCATGGATGTGGTTCCATCTCACCTGCCAGATAGTTCCCCCCATCATATCCTGTTCTGCTGTCCACTCCTTCTCTGCCCCAGGACCCTCAAGCTGGGTGCAAGCCCGTTGTGGCCTTTTCCCACCCCAAACAGCACCCTGACTCACTCCCCCATGTTAGAGAAGGCCCCAGCATGGGGATGGCCAGGGATGCAGGTACCCCAGGGATGCAGGTACCCCAGGGATGTTGGTGCCCCAGGAATGTGGGTACCCCAGGGATGTTGGTGCCACAAGGATGCGGGTGCTGGTGAGCCGGGACTGATGGGTGCTGCTCTGTCTCAGTGGAGGAGGAGGATCCATCCTTCTGGAACAAGCAGGCGGCCGCAGCCATCGAGGCCTCCTTCCAGATCCAGCCCAAGATAAGCCAAGCCAAAAACCTCATCCTCTTCCTCGGGGATGGTGAGTCCTGCTGGCACACCAGCAGGCAGACTGGCATCACCGCTGCCCCACGGAGCTGGGTGCGGGGAGGGCACGCAGTCCGGAGGGTGACTGGGACTCTCTCCTTGCCCAGGATTCGGGATCCCCACCATCACGGCCACTCGCATCCTAAAGGGGCAGCAGCAGGGGAAGCTGGGCCCCGAGACTCCCCTTGCCCTGGATGCTTTCCCCTACGTGGCTCTTTCCAAGGTAAATCTCCACCATGCTGGGCTTGGGGCCAGGTTGATGATGTCCATGGAGCTGCTGGCACAGAAGCACTCCAGGAATGTGTGTATGGGGTGTTATGGGGTCTTTGCCTGCCCCACACGTGTCCTTGGGCATGAGTGAATGTGGCGAGGGGTGCTGGGGGGTGGGGGTGGGGGTAGGGGAGGTGGTCACCCCCCCAGCTGCCTCCTGCCCTGAGCCTGACGTGTGTCCTCGGCAGACGTACAACGTGGACCGGCAGGTCCCTGACAGCGCGGGGACGGCCACGGCCTACCTCTGCGGGGTGAAGGGCAACTACCAGACGGTGGGGGTGAGCGCGGCTGCCCGCCACTCGCAGTGCAACACCACGGCCGGCAACGAGGTGATCTCAGTGCTGCAGCGAGCCCGCAAAGCAGGTAACGGGGGGAAATGGGCTGGCAGGGCTGGGGTGGGGACCCTGCGGGGACAAGCTGGGGGCTCCCCCTCCACGAGCATCCCGGGGCTCGGTGGAGGGGGGGGCCCCATGTTAACCTGTGCGGGACTTGGTGGTGGGGACGGCAGGGAAGGTGGTGGGCATCGTGACCACCACGCGGGTGCAGCACGCGTCGCCCTCGGGGACCTACGCCCACGTGGTCAACCGCGACTGGTACGCGGATTCCAGCATGCCCGCGGACGCCCTCCAGCAGGGCTGCAAGGACATCGCCTGGCAGCTGGTCCACAACGTTGACATCAACGTGAGTGCCCATCGTGGGAGGGGGAAACAGGCAGAGGCAGACACACCCCCTCCCCCCAACACTGCACTGGGCACCCATGCTAATGCTGCACCCATCTCTTCCAGGTGATCCTGGGGGGTGGTCGGAAATACATGACCCCCAAGGGTACACCAGACCCCGAGTATCCCACCACTGGGACAGCGAATGGGACACGTGAGGATGAGCTTAACCTCATCGACATGTGGCTGGAGGCACGGCCGGTGGGTGACACCAGGATGGGTGGGTGTCTGCCCACCGTCCGCACGCATGGCACTGGGCACTGAGCACTCATTGACACCCCCCCCATGGGATTTTTCCCACAGGGAGCCCGCTACGTCTGGAACAAGACAGAGATGCTGGAGGCTGCTGCCAACCCTGAAGTGAACTATCTGATGGGTAACAAGCACCCCATGTGCCAAGACCCCACAGCCACTGGAATGCAGGCAGGTGCTGAGGCTGTCCCCAATGTGTCCCCTCCCAGGTCTCTTTGAACCCATGGACATGAAGTACGACATGGTGCGCAACACCACCCTGGACCCGTCGCTCACCGAGATGACAGAGGCTGCCATCACCATCCTGAGCAGGAACCCCAACGGCTTCTACCTCTTCGTGGAAGGTAAGTCGGGGCCAGTGCCCCTGGGGCAGGCAAGAGGGGACTCCCGCGTCCTGGGGTGATGGTAAGGGTTAGGGGAGCTGCCGCCAGTTCCCAGCCCACCACAGGCATCCATCTGCAGGTGGCAGAATCGACCACGGCCACCATGATGGTGTAGCCCAGAAAGCGCTGACGGAGGCGGTGGAGTTCGACCGGGCCATCGAGCGGGCGGGCGCCCTGACAGATGAGGCACAGACCCTCACTGTCGTCACCGCCGACCACTCCCACGTCTTCTCCTTTGGTGGCTACACCCTGCGTGGCTCCTCCATCTTCGGTAGGGCTCTGCCTGGCCACCAGGAGTGGGGCACGGCCCTGTGCTGGGTGCTGCTGGCTCCAGGGCGCCCCGGCAGCAGCCAGAGGGATGATATGGGCATTTCTTGGCTGATCTCCCCTCTCCATCACCCTCTCCCCAGGTCTGGCCCCCCAAAAAGCCATGGATGGGAAGAACTACACATCCATTCTCTACGGGAACGGACCAGGCTACCGATATGGCAACCGGCCAGATGTAAACACTGACACAGCCAGTGAGGACCTGGGGACCGTGGCCAGGTGGTGGGATGGGGCTGGGTGTTACCACCCCGCCCCTTAACCCTCTCTCCCCCCTTCCCCAGGTCAGTACGGATACCTGCAGCAGGCAGCTGTGCCCCTCATCTCAGAGACCCACGGCGGCGAGGATGTGGCCATCCTGGCCAAGGGCCCTATGGCTCACCTCTTCCACGGGGTGCAGGAGCAGACCTACGTGGCCCACGTCATGGCGTATGCGGCCTGCCTGGAGCCCTACACCTCCTGCCTCCAACGGAGCTCTGCCCCCACTGCCCACATCACCCCCCTGGCCCTGCTTCTGCCCACCCTCCTCCTGCCCCTCTTCCACTGACCCAACGGCCCCAGGGCACCCCACAGGAACCCACACCCCCCCTCCCATTCCCCGTGGCTGTGGCACCTGTAGGTCTGGATGTTGGAGCTGTGGGGCACCGAATCCTGGACATGGGGGGGGGGGGGGGGGGGAGTGGTCCCTACACCACCCCCACAGGGTTAATAAATGTGGGGGGTAGGACGTGTGTCAGTGGTGTGTGGGTTCCTGTAGCAGGTCTGGGGGGGCTGCCGCTGCTGCCCACCCCCGACTATGGCACCCGCCCAGCATATCCAGCGCTTTATTGACCAGAAGCAGCAGCAAAGAATACAGCAGGTGCCCGTGTCCCTGTGCCCCTGGAGCAGGCTGGCATCGCCCGGCCCCACACCCTTCCCGCTGTGCTCACCTGCTGGCAGGCCTGCTGGGGGGGGGGGGGCGGGGCTGGCATGGGGGGGGTGCTGGGGAGGGCATCAGGCAGGAGGGCTTTTGGTGTGGGGTAGGCCCACAGCATGACTGGGTCACTCTCCCTGCTCCGACTGGTGCTGGGCTGGATGTGGGACGGCTGGGGGAATGTGGTATGGGTAGGTGGGCAGAAGGGGCTGCACATGGGTGCCTGGGGGGGAGAGGGGGGGGGGTGTGTCCTGCATCACTTCATTCCTCCATGGGGACTCAGGGCCACCCTGGTTCACAGGGCAGGGGGTAGGAAGGGGATGGGTGGGAGGCAGCTCAAGCCCACCCCAAGCATCCCTGCACCATCTCCACCTGTGGGGTGGGTGCCTGACTTTGGGGCAGCAACCGCCTGCGTTACCCAGGTGTGGCCCCTTTGCCTGGGGAGTAGGAGGGGGAGAGGGGAGGAGGTGGGGAGCGGGCATGGGGCAGAGCGTGGGCAGGGATGGGGACAGGGGGTGCCAGCCTGCTGCAGGGGGAGGGGGGGTCGGCCTCACCACACTGAGCACTTGTGCACCGGGTTCATGGGCGAGTTCTTGGGGCAGTGGAAAACCCGTCCGAACTCCTCGAACTGCGAGACGCTGCCCAGGACCCTGCCAGGAGAGGGGGCAACTCAGAGGCTGGGCATTCTGTGCCCCCCACCACCACCATTGCCATGCACCCTGCTCAAGGCTCTGGCACACCTCAGTCCCACCCCATCCCCTGCCCCAGCGATGCCCACCCAGACCCTTATGATGCCATGCTGGTGCCTGCTCTATTTCACACGGCACTACCAGACATGGGGAAAGCTGGCACCTGCTGTACCCACCCCCACCACCCCCTCCCCCAAATTTGGGGCCAGGCAGTACCTGTAGTGCTCTGGGGCGTGCTTGTCTGTCAGCACCTGCAGGTAGATGGACTGGGATCGCCGCTTGATGCACCAGTTCTGCAGGGGACAAAGATTCCCATGGGGGAGCTAGATGGGGCACCCCAGGTCCTGGCACCCACCAAGACATGAGGCCCTTCCTATTGCTGGGGACTAGGACAGGGATACCCTGGTTGAGCTTCTTACTGTAGGGTCTCCTGGGAGTATGGGGTATGGATGGGTTGGGAAGGGTGTTTGTTATTGTAGAGTCTCCTAAGGGAGGGGGCTGCCTGGCTGTAGGGTCACATGCATTTGTTACTGTGGGGTCTCTGGAGGTGATCAGGCTGGGAGGGAGCACAAGTTTGTTATTGTAGGGTCCCCAGGAACAGGGGGGCCATGTGGGATGCTCCACAGCTGAGACCAGGACCTGTGGATGGAGCCAAGCCCAGCACCAGGTCCAGCACGGCTCTTGCCCTGTCCCTTGGAGCCACTGGCCCCACACTGGGTGACCCCTCACCCCAGTATGTGCCACATATGGGGCGGGCAGGAGCTCACCTGTGCAAAGGCGATGAAGAAGAGCTGGTCATGGGTGTACTTCAGGTGGTGCAGGGGGTGCTCGGGGCCATGCTCCCGCACCCACTTCTGGTAGGCCTGGAGAATAAAGGTGTGTGCTTGGCATGGCCTGGGTGCCCCCAAACCAGCCCCGAGCCTCCCTCTAGAGCCCCTCAGCAACCAGCAGGCTGGATCAGGCCCGCTGCCTGCTGCAGGGAGCCAGGTGGGTCTGGGGGGACTCATGCCACCCCCCCCAGTCCCACCAGGTGGGGATGGCATCAGCCACCCGTGACACCCCAGGGTGGGGGGACACTTACGTAGTAGGCAAGTTTGAGGCCCCCCATATCAGCGATGTTCTCTCCCAGGGTGTGTTTGCCATTCACCTGCCAAGAGACACCTGGAGTGAACAGAGATGCTCCCCAACCTGAGACAAGCACCACCTCATCCCCCCACCCTGGCACCAAGGTCATGCCTCAGTTTCCTCCAGCCAGTGCCCTGCGGAATTTCCCCACTGAGGTGTGATGAGTTGTCAGGTCTCAGGCCCGGGCAGGGACCTTTGGGGAATCTCCCCACAGGGCAATGTGTTGGGCAAGGGCAGGGGGGTCTCACCCGCTGGTTGTAGACTGTAAAGTTGTCGTAGAGGTTGACAATACACTGTGCCTTCTTCAGGAACTTGCTGTACGAGCGCTCCGTCCACCAGTGCACCAGGTTCCCATGCCGGTCATACTGTCCCCCTGCCAAGGACACCACCACCACCAGTAGTCCCAAGAGACCCAGGTACCAGCTCCCCCCAGAGCCTGGCTGCCCCCTGCCCACCTATCTCCTGCCCTGGCATGGAGTGTGGCATCACTCACCCCAGTCATCGTAGCCGTGGGTCAGCTCGTGCCCGATGATAGTGCCGATCCCCCCATAGTTCAGGGACCTGTTGTGGGGGGCGGAGGTGGAAGAATGGAGGGCACCATGCTGTTGGTGACAGCAGTGACCCCAGGACCTGGCATCCCCATACACTACCCTGGCACCGCCCCCCCCCCCCCCCCCCCCCCCCCCCCCCCCATGCCCCAGCCCCACACTCACTGTGGGAACTCGGGGTCATAGAGGGTGGGCTGCAGGATGCCAGCAGGGAACACTGGGGACACAAAAGAGTATTACAGTTTGGGGGGGACACCCTGTCACCAGGGGACGGTGCCTCCCACCTCAGGCCCTCCCCACACCTCCCACCCCGGGGGGGGTGAGCCAGGGTGGGGGCAGGCAGTGCCTCACCCATCTGGTTCTTGTTGGGCAGGTAGTAGGCATTCAGTGCCTGGGGGGGCAGCAGCCACCTGCAAGGAGAGACAGTGATGCCAGGCTGGGGGGGGCACAGGGGGCATGGGAATACCCCCCCCCTTCCTATGCCCCACGGGTATAACCAGCCATGGGGATAGGGGGCATTGGTGGGGCTGTGCTGTGCCCCCCAAAGCCCCCCAGGACAAGGGGATACCCACGCGGACTTGTCCACCTCCTGCCGGATCTTCTTCACCGAGAGCCTGATGCCGAAGGCAATGCTGTTCAGGATGTTCTTGAAGTAGGTCTTTTCATCCACTTCAAACTGGGGGGGGAGGAGGGGGGCACAGCCACATCAGGGAGGGTTGACAGGCCCAAATGCCAGCCCCAAGTACAGGGAGCAGGGTTGGGGTGTCCTGCCACCCCTTGTGAGCCTTAGGGACAGATGGTGCACAGGGATGTGGCCACAGGCTGGATGAGGCACAAATGTGTCCTCGTGTCCCATGCTGTGTGCCCACGTGGGCAGCTGCTATTGCATCAACCTCTGTAGGGCCCCTGGATCATGCTGGCACCCCTGGCCCTGGCTGAGGATGGGGGTCATCTCTAGGGGTGCAATATGGGGAAGGAGACATCATCCCAGGCCCCAGGGATGTCATGGCACTGCCCCTGTGGCTGAGGCCATAAGAGTGGTGGGCACAATGAGCTACCAGGAAGTGGCTGGTTTTGGTTTAGCATCTCCCCATCCCAGCCTCTGCAGACCCTGAGGCAGATGTGTGGACCATCTCCCCCCTCCCCATGCCCATGGTCCCACGTGGCCCTGGGTGGTCCCTTGCCTCATACTCCTTGTCGATGGCCTCTGGCTTCAGCAGGAAATCAGGGTACCCAATCATCACCATCATGTACCGGAGCTGTGGGCAAAGTGAGTGGTGAGGTCAGGCCCCCGTCCCACACGCCCCAAGGCTGTGGGGCAAGGACGGGGTCCATGCTGGGGGCCCCTACCTTGGCCCTGGCCGCTCTCCGTGTCTCCTCATCCATCCAGTCCAGCTCATCCAGGCGCTGATCCAGGATGTATTTGATGTCCTCCACCAGTTGCTGCACCTATGGTGGGTCACCACAGGCACTGACACAAGCATCCTCACCACCCGTAACCCACCAGAGAGCTCTTGGTGGGCTGCTGTGTGGCATTAGGCACCTTGGCAAGCTGACAGGAGGGACACAGTGTCTTTGTGCCCACAGACAGCACAACCTACCTTGGCTTTGCTGGCAGAGGAGAAGTGCTCCTCCACGAAGAGGGCACCCAGGGCCATGCCAAAGTGCTTGTTGGCCTGGCTCAGGCAGACCTTGCCTGGCTCCAGCTGCTTCTCGTTGCCCTCCATCTCCTTGGAGAGCTCATGGATGGCATCACGAAAGGGGGTGGAGAGGTGCTCACTCAGCACCACCACGATGCGCCACAGCATGTAGTTGTGAAGGATCCTGGTGACAGGGGAGAGGATCAGGTCCCCCCCCTCCGTTGGCACATGGAGAAGCAGCACCAGAGCGCGGACACCCCTGCCTGGGGACCAGGCAGACCATGGGGATGGCCATGGCCTGTGGGGACACAGGGACAGGCTGGCACTGTGTCCGTCCCTGCTGTGTGGTGAGTCTGGTGACCTCTACATGGAGGGGCCTGGTGGGTGCCTGGGCATGACAAGGGTACTGCAGAGATCATGACCATGCCTTCTCCCAGGGGCTTTCCCAGGCTCCCTGTGCCCAGCCTGGCATGCTGATGTGCCCATCCCCATCACCAATCCTGCCAGGCAGGAGAAGGTGCCAGGGGCACAGGGGCACCAGCCCCCCTCACCTGCTGGGTGTCACACGGATGAGGTCAGACACCTTGTGCATGTAGTCGGTGGCCAGCAGCACCACCTCCTCCTCCTCTGAGAAGTTGTCGTGGAATATGCGGTCCAGCAAGCGCTTCCACTTGAGCTGCCAAGGTGAGCACCATCAGGGTGGGCACAGGGAACACCCCCCCACCCCTCTTCCATGCCACCCTGGAGAGAATTCCCTCCAGGCTTTCCAGCCTCCCACCTCCCCTTCCCACTCGGAAAAGCGCAGGGTGGATCCATCACCCTCAAGCAGACTTACCTGGGGAGGGCAGCGAGCACATGGAGCAGGGGGACAGGGACAAGTGTGGGGCACACAACAGATGGGGCACGTTGGGGTGGCAGGTTGGGGGCTGGGGTACTCACTGTGGGGGTGATGCGCTGCAGCTCGCCCAGGGTGACTTTGTGGTACATGCTGCTGACATCCCGCCGCACGTCGTCGTACTCGGACACTGTGATCTGGGCAGGGTGGGCACGGCTGTCACCACTGCACTGCCTGCTGGGGGGGGCCAGGGCCGGGGCAAGAGGGACTGCTGACCCACACCCCTCCCAGCTCCCTGCACTGGGAACCTTCTGGTGCCAGTGGGGCTCTAAGGGCTGAGCATGGTGTCCCCAGGAAGTTGGGATATCTGAGAGTTTGGCATGGGGTTTCCCCCCAGGGCAGAGACTGTGGTCCCCAAGAGCTGGGCATGGAGTCCTCAAGGACCTGGAGTGGGTTCATGACGACTGGACATGGTGGGTCCCCAAGGGCTAGAGTAGTTGTTCTGAGGGCTGGGACTGGGGGTTCTCAAGATGTTGGGGTTGGGTCCCTAAGGATCTGCCATAGGGTTCTCAAGGGGCTGGGATACACAAGGGCCAGGCATGAAGATCCCCAAGGGCTGGAAGTGGAGATTCCAAAAGGGATTCGGATGGGGGCTCTTAGGACCAGACATGGAAGCCCCCAAAGATCTGCAACTGGGGTAACTAAGGGTTGACCAAGGGATCCTAAATCCCAGAACAAGCACCCCCCTCACATTGGCAAGGTGCTGCTCCAGCTGCAGGATCTCCTGGGCCTTCTGCTCCACATGCTCGGCCCCCAGGAGGGTGAGCAGCCGCTCCATGAACACCCGGTATGCAGCCAGGATCTGTGCGGAGGGAAGGGATGCTCAGTGCCACCCCACACTGCCCTGCAGGCACCCCAGCCCCTGGCACCAGTGGCAGTAGGGTGCCCTCTGTCTTCCACCCGATGCTGGGTGCTGGTTCCTCTCCTGGTGTCCGTCCCCATGACAGTGACAGTGTGGCCCCTCCTCACCTTCTCACTCTCCTCATCCTGTCCTAAGTAGAGGGTCCGTTCGGGCAGAGTCAGCCCATCCTGGTCGATCTGTGGGGGAAACGATGGGGCAGCAGGTGAGCAGTGGGAAGGGAGCTGGGCTGGGCAGGTGCCCCTTGCCTGCCTCCATGGTGCAGGGTGCTGCTGGTGCCCTGGGAGCCCCAGATGGGTGAGCCCCAGGTGTAAGTGTGTCCTGTGCCTTGGCTTCTCTACTGCCAGAGGGTGCTGGGATTGCTGGGCACAAGGAAGAGGTTGCCCAGGGGTGTGTGGAGTCACCTTCTCTGAGATATTCAAGACCTGTCTGGATGCCTCCCTCTGCGACCTGTCCTAGGGACCCTGCTTTGGCAGGGGGGTTGGACTCGATGATCTCTGGAGGTCCCTTCCAACCCCTATGATTCTGTGACTCTGTGATCCTCTGAAGGCAGGTAGGTCACTGCTCCATGGCCTGACTCTATGACCCCACAGACTGCCCCATAGCTGGCCCCACTCCTGCGCTGCAGCCTGCTCCGTGGGGAACTGCAGGGGTGACCCACACTGCATGGGCCTCCCCCTCCTCACACACAGACACCCCACTGCCCTGTAACGCAGGCGCAGCCTCCAAAACACCCATCCTGAGCACACTTAGACATCTGTGTAACACAGATCCGTGTAACACCCCTCACTACACACCCCCGTGCATGCTCACCCCTCACCCCCATGCAGGCACCAGCCGGTTTGCCCCCTCCACGCACGTGTGTGCGCACCCCCGACCCACCCACCCCCCCCCCATCTCCCCCCGCTCACCCCCGTGTCCCACCCAACAGCCCCCCGAGAACGCAGCCGCAGCGCTGCCCCGCGCACCCGCGGGCACCCCCAGCCTTTCTCCACCCCCCCTCCCTCATCACCTCCCTTTCGGCTTCCCCACACAGCACAGCATCCAACCCCCGCACCCCCGCTCTCACCCCTCCCCGTCGCGCCCGGACACCCAAGCCCTGGCAGGCAGCCCTGGCTGTCACCCGCACCCCCCGCACGCCCACCCCGTCACAGCCCGCGCACTCCCGCACCCTCCCGCGGCCCCGCCAGCCGCCCGCCCTTTCGCCGTGACTCTCGCTCCCTCTAGCGTACACACGCGCGGCCCGGCAGCGCCGCCCCGCACCTCGCTGGCCCCGCACACCCACTCACACCCACCCCCCCCGCACGCCCACCCCCCCCCCTCCAACCCCCCGCATCGCACAGGGAACGGGGCAGCTCCTCCTAAGCGCTGTACCCTCACCCCCAGCACCCCACCCACACCGCTCGGCAGCATGCCCGCACCACCATGCCCAGCATGTCCCTGCTGCACTCACCTTCCCAGTCCCCCCCGTGCCCACCACCACACCCCCACTGGGCCATTGCTGTGCCCCCAGCGCTGTGCCACCACCGCGGCCCTCTGCACCCATCACCATGCCCCATATGGCATCCCCAGCATGTCAGTGCTGTGCCCCCACTGTGCCCACCACCCCACTCCCGTGCCCACCACCTCACTCCTGTGCCCACCACCTCACTCCCACACCCACCGAGGGTGCCTGAGTGTTGGCCACCCAGACAAAGGCCACCCATGCCCCACAGGGTGGGGCACGGGCTGGCAGGGGTGGGGAAGGCCGACAAAGCCACGGGCAAACACATTGGCATCCCAGCGCAGTGCTGGGGGGCTGGGGGACATCCCCCTGTCACTGCCTAGGGTTTGTCCCTTAGTACTGATGGCACCCAGAAGGCCAAGGTGGGGGGCTTGGACGCCAGCTCGTTGGAGACCCCAGTGCCTTTCGGGCTGTCCCCACCTCCCTGGTGAGCAGCAGTGGCTCGCTCTGTACATCCCCCTGCCCACATCCCCAACTCTGTGCTGGAGGTGCCACCTCAGGGCAGCCTGACACAAGGGTCCCACAGCAGGGGGTACATGGGGGGAGTCCCCAGGGATGGGGGCTGTCTCCAACCCAGCCACCTGCTGCAACCAAGACCACACACTGGGCAGGTGCCCAGTGCCACCGCAATGAGCACAGTGGCACCAGGGGGGTCTCACTGGTGCAGACGGGTGTCTGGGATGGGGGGCAGCCCCAGGGGCAGGGTGCCCTCACCCGTATGACGTAGCGGGAGGTGTTCCTCTCATCCAGGCTGACAGTGAGGGAGAAGAGCACAGCGGCGCTGTAGACCCCCTGCGTCTTGTAGAGGAGCTCGTTGAGGTCCCCGCGGCCTGGGGGGGCATCCCAGCCACCACACTCCCCGATGACCTCCAGCATTGGCCGTGGGCCCAGCCGGTCGATCTCAGCCCGGTCCAGGCAGGAGCGGAAAAAGTCCTTGACCTTCCTCTCAGCCGAGGCGGGGGCTCGGCGCCGCACGGGGCGGCTCAGCAGCGCCCGCAGCTTGGCCTCGTTCTGCTCGGCGATGGCCCCGATGGTGCCGTACACCAGCTTGTCCTCGGGAATGCCATGGCGGCGGAGCCAGCCACCGCAGGCGAAGGAATAGAAGTCCTGGCAGGGATCGATGGTGGCATCCATATTGGCGCTGAGGAAGCGGGATGCCCGCAGGAAGGCCTTCTTCTCCTGGCACCCCTCCAGGCAGTAGCTGTCCCCTTCAGCTGCCAGGTATTTGAGGACCAACATGCACGTCAAGATGACGCAGAGCCCCGCGGCGAACACCAGCCCCGAGAGCAGGCAGACCTCCCGGCGGCTCCAGCGCGGCAGCCCCCCGCGGCGCTTCTTGGCCCCAGCACCCAGCTGGAGGGCGAAGCCATTGGGCAGGGTGCCGCTCTGGTACTTGCTCACGTACTTCACCTCCTGAAACTCGTCGTAGTGAGCCGTCAACGAGTAGGTCTTCTCCATGGTAAGGGATGGGCGTCCCTGCAGGCAGCGTGGGCTCAGGAGGCTCAGGGCAGGTGGGGGGCAGGCTCGGGCACCCCACGGTTCATGCTGGAGCTGAGGGGAGGTGGTGGAGGGTGCCCAAGTGAGCCAGGAAGGTTCTGAAAAAGGCAGAGGAGGTGGTTGAGGGGGGGAGGGTTGGGAGGAGCAAGGAGGGGGGATTGATTCGTGCCGTCATTGCTGCCTGTTACACTGTCCCTGCCTGTGTGCCTGGCTGGTGGTTCTGAGACTGGCTCTGGCATCAGGAGCTTGGAGGCAGCTCTAACCCATAGCTGTCCACTCTTCCCAGCCCCTCTGGTGACAAGGCAGGGTCCTGTCTGCATGATCCCAGGCAGGTTGCAGCCTCAGCACAGCTCCATCCCACACACTTACACACCCACACCCCTCCCCATGCCCACCCAGTGCACCAAGGAGACCATCCATGCAGGGTCCAGGGTGGTCCAGTGAGCCCATCCTCACACCTCATCACACGAGCCCTTCCTGGCCTGGGGAGGGCACAGGGCTGCCCATCCCTCTGGGCAGAGGATGGGAAGAGAGGGAGGTGAGCAGGTTGGAGAAGGGGGTTGGGGGAGGTTTGCAGGGAAGGTTTTGGGTTGGGGTGTTGCGGGTTGGGTCCGGCTGTGTGGCCCTGAGGCGGGTTGCATGGCGGTGTGCTGTGCTGTGGCGTTGCACTGTGTTGGTTGGGTTGTGGTGCGCTGTGTTGCATTGCGTTGTGGCAAATCGCCGTGCGGTGCGTGATGTGTGCGCAAAGTTAATTCCAGTCCGGGGGTGTGTGGGGGGGAGCCTTCGACCCCATGGACACCCCACAGCATTCCTCCCCCTGCCCCCAAAAACCCCGTCATCCACCCAAACCCTCTCTGCTGCCCAGTGCCGGCTGGGCAGGTGTGTCTGGCTGGGGTGCTGTGCTGGGCAGGAGGTGATCTGCCCAGGGGGAGAAGAAGGTGGGGGCATAGATGGGGGGCGGGGGGGGCTTCAAAAGGGAGCCCAATACTTGCTCTGTGCAGAAGGGCATCCGGATTTGCAGGTGGGGGAGGACAGGCTGGGGACAAAGAGCCGCTTGGGAGGTGGCCGGTAACCCCGTAGCTCCCCGCCCCCGCCGCAAGCCCCGCAGCCCCCCTCTCTCTGCAACTTGGGCAAAGTTGTGCCCCGGCGCCGTAGCCCGGCGCCGCCGGTGCCGGGAAGCTGCCGCCGCCGCCACCGGAAAGTTTGCGTGGCCGGCGGTGGGCACAGCGCGGCGCGGCGCGGCGCGGGGGGGGGCTGGGGGTGCCGGGGATGCTCCAGGTATGCTACCCGGGATGTTACCCGGGGTGGTCGGGAGCACCCAGGGGGATGCAGCCCAGGATTTACGGGGGGGTGCTGCCCCGGAAGCTTGGAGCACGCTGCCCAGGATGCTCGGGAGCTGCTTGCCGGGATGCTCGGGAGATGCTCGGGAGATGCTCGGGAGGTGCTCGGGAGGTGCTCTCTGGGTTGGTGCCTGTGGTGCTCAGGGGATGCTCGAGGGATGCTCGCGAAGCGGTCCCCGGGATGGTGCCCGGGATATTCGGAGGATGCTCGCGGGGTGCTCGCCGGCAGGCTCGGGGGTTGCGCGCCGGGCTGCTCGGGGGATGCTCACCGGGGCTGCTCACCGAGGTACTCGGGAGATGCTCGAGGGATGATCCCTGGGTTGCCGCCCGGGATGTCCGCGGGTGCTGGAGGGTGGCTCACCGCTTGCTCACCGAGACACTTGGGGGATGCTCCCAGGATGCTCGAGGGACGCTGCCCGGGATGCTCGGGATGCTCGAGGATGCTGCCCGGGATTCTTGGGGGTTGCTCGGGGGTGCTCACCGGCTTGCTCGGGGGATGTCAGCCGGCTGCCCGGGGCTGCCGGCTGCCCGGGGCTGCTGGCTGGCCGGCCCGGCGCTGCCCGTCCGGCTGCGCGCCCCGCGCTCCGCTCCGCGCCCCGCGCCGCGGCTGGCGGAGCGGCGGGGCCGGAGGGAGGCAGCGGGGCGGGGAGGGGGTGGCGTCTCCAGCCCGGCTCTCCCGCAGGCCAGGCTCCATTAACGAGATTATTATGCAAATAGAGCAGCCCTGTGCCACCCGCCAGCCTTACCTCATCCCCGCCGGCGGGGAGGCAAGGCAGAGGGGTCCCCGGGCCCCTCGCTCCGGGGGGCTGGTACGGGGCTGGCAGTGCTGCTCTGCCCGGCATCCCCCGTTCGGGGACCCTGCTGCCACCGCCCGGCAGCCCGGCACCCACGAGGGGCACCGGGTGGGCCCGGCCGGCCGTCTGTGCCAGGAGCATCGCGGCGGCTCGGCACCCCCCGCCTTGCCCGGGGCAGCCTGTGGGGGGGGGGGAGGGGGTCCGTCCCGTCCTGCCAGGGTGGGTGCAAAGGGGAAGAGCTGTGGGTGGGCAGGAGAAAGAGCCCGGGAAGCTCCGAGTGAGAGGGTGGGCACGGGGGTGGCACGGGGTGGCATGGGGAGGGGACCGTGCACTCACACACACTCACGCACACACGCGAAGGTCCAGGAATATTAAACTGCATTGCAGATAAATCCCCAACATAAATATCGTGAGCCGCTCTGCCACGGGGGGGCCCAGCAAGGAGATTTATCGCCCAGCGATCCCCACCGCCCGCGCTGGCCCCCCGCAGCAGCCACAGACCCCGGCCCTGCCCGGCCGTCCTGCCTGCCATGCTCGGTGTCCTGCCACCCTCGCCTGATGCGCTTGCGCAGCCCTTGGTGCTCAGAGGGGGCCCTGGGTCTTCCTGGGTGCTGGAGGGTGGGAGCCCCAGGCAACATGTACTGAGTGCTGTGCCACAGACAGCATAGGCACTCTGCTTGGTATGGGGCGGGGGGCTCAGCGGTGTGGGACACAGTAGGCACAGTGGACCAGCCCCTGGCACAGCCCTAGGTGGCTGAGGCTGCACCCTCCTGTGCTGGGGTGCTGGGCACAGCCTGGGCAAGGTGCCCACTGCAGCAGCAAGACATGCAACAGCACACGCACAGGCAGAGGTACACGTGTACAGCACATGTACACCCATGCACGCTGACATGCACCAGTACAGACACACATGCTATGCCCCCCCCTTACACACACAGACATGCACTGCCCATTACAGGCACACGTACCTTGGCACACTCATGCACGCTGACACACACACTCAGGTTCCTGGAGCACACACCAGGGCAGAGGGGCTCCATGAATCCCACCAGAGAGATGTCCCTGGCTTGGGCACCATGACCAGCTGGGCACCACCAACCCACCCCAGTGCGGTGCAAGGGCACCTGGACCTGGGCTGCTTTGTGGGTGGGCATGGGGTGACTGGCCCTGCTGCAGAGGGGGGAGTGCTGGCTGCAGGGTGGGGGCACAGGGCTGGGTGCCATCACACCAACCTTCTCATGCCTGCACTTACCCAGCCCAAAGGCCTGCTTGACACCTTGGTGGGAGCATGATGGATGCAGACGGGAGGCGGAGGGGGGGCTGGCGTTATTAACAGCCCTGCGTATTGCTCCAACAGGGCTGTAAAAATTAAAGGCGTGTGGATATAAAATAATGGATAAATCTGAGCCGGCCGCAGAGCGCTGCAGCACCCCGCAGGAGTTGGCATCTTGAGAAGCCGGGGTACAGCAGGCACAGGACAGGCACATGCATGTAGATATGTCCAGGGCAGGCGGTGCCTACACCTGCCTCCAAGTGCCCTTTCTTTCCCCAAAAACTCCTCTGAGTGCCCCGAGGGGCTGCGCAGGCAGTGCCAACCTGCCTGGCTGGCACTGCGAGGCAAGTGGCTGCTCCTGAAGCCGGGACAGAAGGAAAAGAAGTTGTGCCTTTGCAGACAACCACGGGCGCACACGGCGCTTGCTCTGGGATGTCCACAAGCGCACCCCAGCCCAGGCACCCCAGCAGCAGGCAGGATCTGCGCCCCAGTGCCGATACACCCAGCCATGAGCAGGCTGGTGGGACCCCGGGGGGGTCCTGCAGCCCACAGCTCGGAGCCGGAGCAGGGACCGGGGCAGCACCCGCCTCGCCAGCCCCGCTCCTCCCTGCCTGTCCCGTGGGCCACCCCGCCGGCATCCTCATTTTCCCCGAGATTAGCCGCGGCGCGGGAGCCTCCGCACACCGCCAGCAGGTGACAAATAAGATTTTTCCACTCTCCCGAGCACCCGGCATGGGTCTGTCATTGAAAATGCAAAGCAGCGCGGTGCCAACCTCTGCCGCCCGCCCTCCCCTCCGCCAGCCCCTCGGTACCGGCACAACTCCCCCCACCATCATTGCCGGACCCCTCACTGCACCCGTTGCCTCCCCTTGGCGGTGCTGAGGTGCTGGGGACAGGGTCCTTGGGGGTTCTTAGAGGGATGCTGGTCTGGGGATGGGCAGCATAGCCTCGCAGCGCCCTTTGGGTGCATCCACTTGCTTGGCACTACAGGTGGGACAGGGGGGTGCATGGGGGTCCCCGGCATGCTGGGTGTGTGTGAACCCCACCAGGGCCGGCCTGCCTGCAGGGAGCATGGCAGGCTCTGGGGTGGGCACACGGCAGGCTCACCCCGGTGATAGGAGGTAAGGGTTTATCCCTCGTAAGAAATACTTGGCCTGAGACGTGCCTGTTGGAGTGACCATCACCCCCCCAAACCCCACCCCAACAGACCCCATTGCCAGCACCCAAGGCAGGAGCACCCCTCCACCCCACAGTTGGGCACATACCCCCATCACCCACAGCTCTCACCCACAAACCCAACTCTCCCAAACCCTCTGGTGCCCCTCAACCCTTAATCACCCCATTGCCCACGGCACCCTGAGCCCGGAGCCAGGTGCCTCCAAGCAGCCCCCAGCCCCGCTCCCCCCGCCGCCACCGCGTCTCCTCTCCGCTGTTGTCAGAGGGTTGCCTCTGCCTCTGTCTGCGAAATTAATTCGGAGGTGGAGAGGGAGAATTATGTAAAGTGTGGTTATTCTGGAGCGGCGGGGGAAGCGCGGCTGATGGCAAAGTGCCTTTTTGTGTGTTTAATATGCATTTTTTTCCAGCGGTGCATTTTCAGGCGGGTAATTTGCTGTCTTTTCAGACCCCGATCAGTATCATTTCTCCGGCAATGACAGCTTTTATTTGCACTGAAATGAATGCTGCGAAATTTCCAAGAAATAGCCGAGGCCCCGTTGGCTGCCCACCCCCACGGGGCTGGGGCATGGGCACCCGCCACCCCCTGCACCCCACAGCCCCCCCTCCCTCAGCTGACTCCTGCCCACAGCCCCACGCACAGTAGTGCTTGAGGGTGCTGGGCACATGTATGTGCTGCCTTGCACACCCTGTGTGCATAGGTGTGTGCTCCCCTGGCTCACCCCCCCAGAGCCCTGTGTGCACATCAATGTACCACATACAGGGATGTATATGCACTCCAATGCATGTGCATGTACAGACACCCTTTGTGTGCACACGCACACACACATACATACATACACCCCTGCCAGCACAGCAACCCCCTTTCTAAAGACACACACACACACACACGTTTCTAGTCCATGCATCTCCCCCTTAATGCATACACACCCCCACAGCAGTGCATATGTGCCCCTCGTGTCCTGGGAGGGCTCCCCCACTTTAATTCTCCCAAGGCTTCAATGCAGCATCCCTGACTCTGGGCACCCACACCCCCCCCCAGGAGAATTACCCTCCCTCGTACCCTTCTCCCACCCTAGCACCACCCAACCCTTGGGGAAACTGAGGCACAGAAGGGCTATCCACCGATGGGTGCTCTCTCCCCTACCCTCATCACCTCTCCAAGCACCAGCAGCAGTGGGTGGGAGCTTGGAGGAAACAGGGGGTGTGTGTCTGTGTATATCTGTGTGTCAGGAGGGAGAAAGCAATGCTGTTTGTGTAGGTGTGTGCTGCGTGGGCGTTGTGCGCTGGAGCCAGCGTGCCGGAGCTGCTGTGCAGCTGCCTTGGCAGTGGCCACACACGCTGTGTGTGCACATCTGGGTGTGCGTGTGTGTGCCCGTGTCACCCCCCTGCCCGGCGCGTGTGACGGTGGCCTCTGTGGGCACCACTGTGTGCGTGACGCTGTGCGTGCTCCCCATGTGTGCCCAGACTCCTGCAACCATGGGGTGACGAATGGTGTTGGGGGGACGCCCGTGTGTGTGTGTGCAGTGCTGCACCCCCAGATCCCCAGCTGTGGCGGAGCCAGCGCCTGGCACGGCCAAGGTTAACTCTGCCGGAGCCCATCGGCACTGTGTAGGGAAGCTTTAATTTAATGAAGTGTGAGGCTTTTTATGGGCTTTTAATTACGTGGTGATAATTAACATTATAGGCCGCCGGGTCCCGCTGGTGCCCGGCTGCCCTGTGCCAGCTCCCGCCTGTTTGTAAATAAACCCTGTAGGCTGTGCAGTGCCCACCCAGGGGCAACCCCTCCCACGGTGGGGAGCACAGCCAGGCTCAGGCACCAGCACCCCCACTGGGGTGGGGATCTGAGGACAAAACCAGGCAACAATGTGGGGAGCAAGGGTCCCCCCCCCATTTCCCCCCTCAGCAGCACCCAGCTGCTTAGGTTTTTCCAGCCCTCCGGCTGAGCAGAGCTACCAGCTGGCAGTGCCAGGCTTGGCGAGAGCAGGCGCCGGTGGCAGTGCCATGCTAGTGTGTGTCCCAGAGCCCGGCCTGGCCTGGCGCAGCCCCCCTGTGCCAGGACTAATAGGAAGCAATCCATCAGGCCGTGCCCTGGCACGCTGCCCCTCTGCCAGACACCCTCTGGATTTATCACCCAGGCAATTTCCTGCCCTCCTTTAATCGATAAGGGGGGCCAGGGGGCAATGTCAGCTCCCCCATGCAAGTCCTGAGGGGCACAGGGAGGTAGCAATGCCCCACGACACAGGGCTCATAGCAAGGCCAAGGTACACAGGTGTCTGGACTAAGCCACCCCCCCTCCCTCTCACCTTCTCTCTCTCTGGCAGGACTAGGGGCTCAGACCCCCTGGTGGGAGGTGGGCTAGAGATTACAGCAGCTAGGTGCCCCCCCCACAGCAGATCTGGGGGTACCATAGCCTGCAGCCATTAGGACCGGCACCCAGCTGCTACCCACCCCCCACCCAGCCTCATGCAGGGAACCCAGGCGGCCGGGCTCCCCTCCCCCACCCTTTCCCATTTAATTTTTCCTAATGAAAGGCAGGGAGGATGGCGGGGAGCCGGGGCACCAAGGTCGAGGCTGACTTTAATCAATCCCCGCTGCTGGCTGGGTGCCCGGAGGAGCCGGCGGAGGAGAGGCTGGGGGCTGCAGGAGGGGAAGAAGCACAGGGAGGGGGAGGGTGCAGGGTGCGAGCAAGGGGCTCCCAGCAGCAGACAGGGGCACGTGGTGCTCAGCCCCCTCCCCGACCACACTATCCCCCACCACCCACCCAAAGAAAAGGCACCATGAATGCACCTGTGCTGCCCCAATGGAGCCAGGGCTGTGCCCAGATCCTGCCAGGGCAGCTTTAATCCTCTGCAGGAGAGACACCCCTGCCCCCACCCCCCTTCCCAAAATAAAACCCCACTCCCCTGCACCCAGCTCCTGCTGCCTCCCTGAGCAGGGTTGGGAACAGCCTCAGGTGTGGGCTGCTAAAGGCACTGGGCGAAGGAGGGCACAGGGAGCTGGGGAGAGCCGGGGGAGTGACCTAGAGTTGGGTGCTGGTGACGGCACTCACCCCGTGCACCAGCACGGTGGGGCCCAGCCCGCGGGTGAGCAGCTCCAGCTGGTGCAGGTAGAGCGGGTAGAGGCTGGTGTTGGCCGGCGGCCGCGGCAAGTAGAGGAAGCGCACGGCTGGCGCAGGGCTCTGCTCCAGGACGAGTTTGTTGGCAGCGCAGACATACTCATCCGACACTTGGGTGGCGTTGGCCGGGAAGTTCACAGCCCCTTCTTCCTCCTCCTCCTCCTCCTCCGCTGCCCCACCAGGCGCTGGCCCCCCCGGAGGTCCCTGGCGGGTTTGCCAGTGCAGGCGGGTGACGGCGTCCCAGGGCACCAGCTGGATCTGGGCCTGGATGCGCAAGTCCTTGAGGAGCTGGCGCAGCTTCTCCTCCTGGGCATGGGGCATGGCCCCCGCCTCCACGCAGAGGAAGAGGCGCAGACGGGCCCGGCGCCAGGCCCGCGCCATGTTGAGGACACAGGCCATCTGCAGCAGGAAGAGGCTGCAGGTGTCGGCATAGCGGGCGCTGTCGGGCCGTAGCAGGTTGACGGGCCAGACGTGGATGGTGGGTGGGGGGCTGGCGGCCCGCCGCAGCTCCCAGGCCTTGTCCAGACTCTCCAGCTGCCGGGCCAGCAGGACATTGCGAAGCATCTTTAGGGCGTCAGCCACGATGCCCACGTATTCCCGGGCCGAGAGCAGCTTGGGGGCAGCAGGCGCCCGCAGCGGGGGGAAGCCCAGGGGGACCTCGTCACGGGCACTGGTGAAGGCAGGGTGCCGGGCCAGACCGTCCTGCGGCTCTGCATCGTCGTAGAAGCCCAGCACCAGGGTGTTGGGGCGCATCCCGCCTGCCAGAGAGACCAGGCCAGCCCGCTGAGCAGAAGTGGAGTTTCCCAGCAGCCCTCCGGGCACTGCAGGTGCCAACAAGCCCCAGCTTGGCTTCGGCATTGCTCACCAGACCCGCAGCATCACACACCCTGACCCACCCAAGCCCCAACTTGGTTTTGGCATCACCCATCCAACAGCTCTCCAAGCTCCAATTTAGCTTTGGTACTGCCCACACCGGGTGTTCCTACCACCCCCTTGGCATTGCCCATCCAGGTGTCTTCATGCCCCTCAACATTGCCAAGACCAATGCTTCCAAGACCCAACCTGGCTTTGGAATCACCTACCCAGGTGCCTCCAAACCCCTTGGCATTCCTCACCCCCGGTGTAGACCCTCACCCTCCTGGGTGCCACTCACCAAGGCCAGAGGTGAAGAGGAGCTGCCGGACGCCATGCCGCACTGAGGGTGCAAGGGTGAGGCTGACAAAGGCCTTGACATTCAGCTTGTCCACCAAGCTCAGCCACGAGTCCTGCTGGGGCTGCAACGGGTCCGAGGGCAGCATGTCTGTGGGGGAGAGCGAGAACAGCATCAGGGGGCCAGGTACCTTGTACCAGGGGATCCCACTGGTGTCCCCACAGCACACCCACTGCAAAATCAGTGCCAAAGCCTGTGGCCACCTCAGCAGGCACAAGATGGGGAGGGTGGAAGCAGGTGCTTCCAGCCAGAGATATGAAATTACATATAAATATATAAAAAATACCCAGGCAGCCCCATCCCCCCCTCCCCAATTTCAGGCCATTAGTCACCACGGCAACGATGAGGGGGGAGCAGAGCCCATGAATCTACTCAGGCGGGGATGGGGATGGCCACAGCATGTGCCAGGGAGCACATGTGTACAAACCAACATGCATGAGGGTGCAAACGCACCTGAAGCACAGGGACATGCAGTAGTAGGCATGAGGTGAGGATGGGCACAGGCACACGTGTGTGCAAAGCTGTGCAGAGTGTGTGCCCAGACACAAGCCACCCGCATCCTTCACATCAAGCCAAGCCCAAGGTGCCACACATGTGCCCAAAATACTGACATTCCCCTTGCTGTGCCCACCCTTCCCAGTTGGGAACTGGGCAGCAGTGTCACCCCAAGAGCTCCGGGGGCCCCCATGGCACCACAGCAAGGGGCAAAGGCCACCAGTACCAGGGACAGTGCAGATTCTCACCCAAGTCCTGCAGCTCCACGTGGCCTAGGACGTAGAGGCCGCTCTTCTTTAGGTCATTGACGAAGTCGATGAGGCGGGCGCTGCCTCGTGGGTTCTGCACCATCAGCAGCATCTGTGGGCGCCAGAACTTGACGTGGTCCTTCCGTACATCCAGCATCAGCAGGTACTTCCTCACCTGGAGTGAGGAAGGTCATCAGGTCTTCTTTCAACAACCCCACCACAACCACGGGGATGCCAGCCCCAGCACACACTGCCCAGGACAGCGCTGCCATGGGGACACCAGCCCGGGGACAGCAGAGGACAGGGCTTACCTGGTGGAAGATGAGGGCCTGGCTTATGTAGCCCCACGTGCTGCTGGGCGAGAGGTAGTGGAGGGCAAGGAGGAGGAGGAGGAGGAAGCCCAGGCTCGCAGATGCTGACACAGGGCTGATGAGGAACATCATGACACAGCAGCCCGCAATGCCCAGCAGGCACGTGTGCCAGGTAAAGTACCGGAAGGTGGGCCTGGAGCAGAGAGAAAGGGTTACTCACTATCACCCAGCTGCAGGGTGGGCATGGCAAGGGGGGCTGTGCCATGGTGCCACACCAGCCTCCCCCCCCCCACCTCAGTGACCCCCGTTGTGACAGCCCAGGGCATGCCAGGGACCCCAGATGCCTGCAGGAGAGGGCACAGAGAGGAGATGGTACCTCCCAGGGCACCAAGCACTCCTTTGCTGCCAGCCCCTGGCAAAAGGGGTAATGCTGGTTATGGGGCTGGCACTGCCCTGGCACAGCCGGGGGTCAGGCAGTGTCAGGCAGCCTGTGGCAGTGCCGGCAGCCACGGTACCCGCTCAGCCTGGCGCGGGGAGGCGGAGGCGGGAGGCGAGAAGCTGTTATTTTCTCTAATTGTTGTTTTTCCTGAAAGGTAATTAAAATCCTTTTCCGCTGCGCTTGATAGAGACCTCAGTATGGGGAAGGGGGGGCACCAGATGTGGGGTAGGCGAAGGGCAGCCTCTCATCAACTGCCACCCCAGCCACTGTTCCTGCCCTGTCCATGACTGGGCAAAGGAGGGTCTGGGGGGTGTGGGGGGCAAACCCCCAGCCTGGAACACTCAGCTTTGTAATGGGGTGCTCTGGGGGACCCCCAGGCAGCACCATCCAGCCCCGCTTGGGCTTGCCTCCGCCCCAGCTGTGGGGCTCCTTGCTTCAGAGGGACAGAACCCTACACTGAGGGTGACGAGCATCATACAGGAGGGAAATGAGCCCCCCCAACCCACCCAATTTGGGCAGTCCTGTCAGGGCACCCCAGTACCTCCTGCCTGAGGCTGTCCGCCACATGCACTCCTCCTTCCTGGAAGATCTTCTCCTTCCCCCACCCAGGATCCCCCTCCCTCCCTCCCCCTTCCCCGTTAGTTTAATTAGCACTAATGGAAAGTGGGCTCCATCACCGCTTGGCAGGCTGCCCGGGGGAAGCCGGGTGGGCACAGGCTATAAATTACCTCTGGAAAGCCTTCGGGGAGGGGGTGGTTGGTGCTCAGGGCCACTGGATTTATCTGTACCGGCCCAGCAAAGAGGTGCCAGGGCATGGGGACTGTGACAGGCCAGTGCCACACCAGGACCCGGCCCCTTCTCCTTCCCCAGGGATAGGGATGTCTCTGCCACCCCCAAATGCCCAGGAGAGGGGTGCTCAGCATCTCTGCCCTGCAGAGGGGCAGCGGGTACAGGGATAATGGGGGAAGTGCTGGAACTGAGTGCAGCCTCCCTCCCTCCCCTGTGCCAGTGGGTACCTGAAGTTGGGGGCCGATGCCCACTCCAGTGCCAGGCAGGCCAGGTTGACGGTGGCATAAACCAGGAGGAAGAAGGTGGTCACAACCCCTGCAATGGTGTTGAGCTTCCCAGAAAAGAGCACCAGCTGCAGAGAGCATGGGGAAGGGTGTGTGTTTGTGTGCACAGGGTGAATGCACCCCCCAGGGACTGTACTGCTGGCATGTGCCTGAGCCAGCCCTGCCGAACCTGGGGCATGCCAGGGTGGCATGCCAGGAAAGGGTACAGGCAGTGCCTGTACACAGGCACAAATCCCTCCCTCCCTGTGATTTGTCCTTCATTTACAGGCTCAGGGAGGTAAAGCCATGGCTGCAGCAGGAAACCCAGGGTGGGGGGATACCCAGGGGCAAAGGGATGTGCCAGGCTCCACAGCACTCAGCCCAGGTGCCAACCCCTCTTTCACATGGCAGGGCTAGGAAAGGAGCATCACTGGTAAACTCACCTGCACCACCAGCCAGGAGAGGATCACTGCCATCACAGGGTTCCCATTTGCAGATGTCTTCTTGGCCAGCGCCAGCACCCGGCCTGCAGGCAGAGGGGCAAAGTTTGGGAACCCCAGAGGCACCAACATGTTTGGCCACCGGTCAGGAGTCCTGTCCTGGCATGCTGGGTGCTGGGGCACGGGTAGGGTGACCAGGGTACACAGGTGACCCAATCAGGCATGTGTGAACCCCAAAAACATCACCCCCACCCCAGGAAGGGGGTTCCCTGGTGCCAGGGCTGGTCCCTGGCATCAACAACATGGGCAATGTGGGCTTGGGCACGCTCAAGGCACTCACCAAAGAGATCATCCCGGGCCAGGGCGTAGAGGATGCGGGATGCCCCAATGAGGTTGCTCATGGCTGCGGACAGGGTGGCAGCGTAGATGCCCACTGTGACCAGGGGTGGGAAGATACTGATGTCACGCAGGAAACCATAGTCTTTCTGCAACAGAGTCCTGGAGAGGGACACGGACATGCTGGCACCTGCCTCACCTGTGCCAGCATGCCCTGGTACTGGGCACACTCTCGCACTAATGGCCCCAGAGGGGGAACAGGGAGCTGTACCTGTCGCAGGTGGCACACATGAGGAATGCCAGCAAGTTGTAGACGAGGTAGGTGAAAAGCACAGCGGAGATGGTGCCCCGTGGGATGGAGTAGCTCGGGCGCTTCAGGTCCCCTGTGGGCAAGAGTGAACAACATTAGTGCCTGCAGGCACAGCACACCTCTGCTCTCTTCCAGCCTCGGCTCCCACTCCTGGTGCCACTCAGGCTGGCATCCCCTGCCTGTACCTGACATGTTGGAGCCTGCCATGATGCCAGTGCAGCCATTGAACATCACTGCGAAGACGGAGCTGAAACTCATCATCTGCCCGGTGGTGTAGTCCACCCCGTACCCACCTGCAGGACACACAGGCACAGGCTGTAACAGGCTGTGTGACACCCTCTCCTTGGTGTCCCCACAACCTGAAGACTGGGATAAACTTCCCCATGGCACCTGCTTTGTGCCCATGAACCATGGGATAAACTACCCCATGGCACCCTTTGTCCCCCCATCCTTCAGCAAGCCTCTGCTGACGCAGAAGTGCCAGTGTCACCCCTTCCCAGGACACGGGAGCTACAGTGGGCAGGGTGGAGAGAGCTCCTCACCACCCAGGTTGTCTCGAAGGGTGGCGAGTGAGAAGCCAGTGAAGGAGCCGTTCTCGGTCTCAGAGCCGTTGACTTGGGGCAGGCGGATGGGCACCCCGATGGGCCGCGTCGCAAAAAAGCTGACAAGGATGGTGCCCAGCACGCCCGCAACGATGAGGAAGATGAGGAAGGTGGCCTTGGCATAGATGGAGGCACCCACGAGGCACACGAGGAGACAGAGGGCCAGCAGCACAGTGCCGTAGAGCAGCTCGTACCAGTAGCTCTGAGGCAGGACGTGGACGCCTGTGCCCACTTCTTGTCCTGAGCAGAGAAAAGCCAGGATCAGTGGGAATCAGAGCAGGCATCACTGGGAGTTGAGACAACCGGCACTGTGCCAGGCATGACAGACACCAAGTCACCAGCCAGAGGGCTGGCAGAGCTGTTCCAGCTATGCCAGACATGGTGCTTGGCATGCCGGGTGGGGGACTAGGGCTACTCAGTTAAGGGACTACCACTGTCCCCTGCCACCACACACAGAGGTACATACTTACCAGGTGGGATCCCAAAGCTGTCCACCACAGCCTCTACCAGCCCCAGCACATAGAGGGCACTGCCACACACGTTGGCCAGGAAAAACATGATCCCGATGCTGCCCCCAAACTCTGGGCCCAAGGCACGGCTGATCATATCTTACTCAAGTCAAGGGAAAACACCAGCAGCCCAAACCACCATCAGGTGCTCCCACCCTGTCCTCCCAGGCCGAGGGGGTCCCAGCCCCAGTGTGGCACCCCGAGGCCGCTGGGCCATGACTTGATTTTGGCCCACACACCCTGCCTTGGCATCACCCACAGCAAAGGATACAGTAGGCTCCTCCGGCATCCAACGCCCCGTTGGTGGCGATGGCACACACGGACAGCACCGTCATGCCGATGATGAAGTATGCCACCGCAAACATGGCCAGGGCTTGGTACAATCCGGCATGGCCAACCACAAACCCTGCCAAGGACATGGGAGAGGCCAGTGTGACCATTAGCTGGGCACGGACCACCCCCCAGACAGGACCCCCGGGCACAGCCATTGCCCAGAGCATGTCCCCATGGAGGCAGGCAGGATGCTCCCATCCCCCTGCCCACAGATCCCCCTCCCAGCCGAGCCACTAATTTTCCTGACAGGGTAGGGACATCCCCACCCCATGGTGCCACCACCGCCCACCCACAGCAGCACTGGGGCCACCTCAAGACATCTCTGTCCTCCTGCCATGCCAGGATCAGGCCCAGGTGCACCCTGGGCATGGGTGGCTCAGAAGGGCACACCCAAAAAGCAAGCAGGCAAACACGGCAGGGGCACTGTTGCCCCCGCCCCCCCCCCGCCCCAGGGCACTGCATGGGGGTCCCGGGACCCCGTGCCCTGCTGCTACCCTCAGTGGGAGGGGTGGGAGACTTGCACCCCAACTCGGGCACCAGGAGTTGATGACCTCCCCGTGTGTTTGCGTGTCAGCCCTGCTGGCTCGATGCAAAGCAGGAAGCAAAGGCAGCCCCAGGGCGTCCCCGGCAGCCGCAGCACCGCTTTCCGGGCCCTCCCCTCCGGGACAGGGGACCCAGAGCCCCCCCGCGGCCCTGCCCGGGGTGACGGCAGGCGAACCCGGCCGGCGGCGCCGCGGGCAGGAAGGGGCTGCCCATGGCTGCAGGGAGATGCCCTATCTCAGCCGCAAGCCAGGCCGCAGCCGTGTCTGTGGGCACCGAGTTGGGGTGACGAGGCACAGCCGGGGCACCAGCATCGCAAAGAGCCCTCGGGGAGGAGGGCTGGGTTTGGGGGCACCCCCTGCCATCCGTGGAAGGCCAGAGGGTGCCCAAGTGCCAAAAGCAGGGAGGAGGGAGAGGAAATAAAGGGGTGCCCTAAAAGCAGTGTGGGGGTAAGAAGGAGAGGCTGCTCCTCCTGGGGATTTGGGGGGTGTTAGAGGAGCGAGGGAAGCAGGGGGCTGTGAGGGATGCCATGCCCCTCCCATGGTGGGATGGTTCCTCTTCCCAGCAGCTCCCCTCCCCCTGCACTTCCCATCCAGCCCCACAGCCCCTGTGGTAACGGGCAGGGGGTCCCGGGTGGATGGGGGGCACCCCAGTGATCGCCGCAGGGTAGGGGCTGGCATTGGGACGTGCAGAGCCTGTGTGAGGACCTCAAGCTGGGGGCGGCGGGGGGGGAAGGGCTGAGTGATGGTAGGGCAGAGCTGTGCCCCCAGTCCCCAATTTCAAGGGGTCCCTTGGAGAGAGGAAGGAGTTCACAGCCCACTGGACCAGGCCGGTTCCCCCAGGCATGCAGCCAACTCCCGCCCTGGACTTTTCATGGGTGAAAAGTGAAAGAGGAAAAGGCTTCCCCATTCCTGGACCCTGGGCAGACACTTCCTGCCCTGGGCTGTGGCATCTCATCCCCCAGCCAGGCTGCCACCTCCCCCGGTCCATGCCCAGCCTGTCCTCTTAGTTCTCCCAGGCTGCCCAGAAACAGCTCATAACCCAAACTGGGAGTAGACAGGGACCAAATCTGTGCGCTCTGAACAACAGGCAGGCCTGGGGGTTGTGTGTGTGGGGGTGGCAGAAGCAGGGAGGGGTCCTGCCCTGGGAACAGGGAGAGAACTGGGGTGCTGTACTGGGGTGTTGTAGCCCAGCACTAGGGGTGCCTGGGCACCAGTGAGATCCTAATCCTGGGTGATGGGGGGAACACAAGGACAAAGGGATCCCACTTAGGGAAGGCATTGGAAAGGCACAGGGGTCAGCAGGGCTTGAGACTGGGATCCCTTTCTGAGGGTACAGAGGTCCCTAACTGCGTTCCTGTCCAGCAGAAGCCCCGGGGCCCCAGGCTGGAGGGGTCAGGAGGGGACACATAGCACCTGGACACCAGCCTGGGGGAGATATGATGGGGCACTGAGAAACCACTGGGACTCCAGATTGGGGGCCTTGGAAGGCTGCTGGGAAGGCACTGGGGCCTCAGACTGGTAGCACTGGGGGGAGCACTGGAGGGGAGCACTGGACTCCAGAAAGAGAAGTGCAGGGGAGGGCACTGGGAGGACACTGGGGACCCAGACTGTGAGAACTCAGGGGGGAGCACTGGGATGTCAGTCTGGGAGGCTAGTGGGGAGCACTGGGAGGACAAAGGGAGGTCATTTGTGCTCTGGACTGGGAGGCTCAGAGTAAAGGGGGAGGGGGGGGGGGGGGGGGATGGTCCGGACATGGGGGGCTTCGGGCATGGAGGCTTCGGGAGAACCCAGGGCCCGGGGATGACACGGGGCCCAGACTGGGGGTACTCTGCGGGGCTGCTGAGTCTCGGGAGCCCCGGACCGCGGGGGAGGGGAGGAGGGGGGGGAGTGGGGGCGGCGCAGGGGCTCCGGGGGGGCGACGGCGGCACTCACCGAGACGCAGGAAGAGGACAACGCTGAACATGGAGAGCAGCGTGGGCACCACGACGCCCAGGAAGGTGGGCAGCTTGCGGGGGGCGGCCGCCGCGGCAGCGGCCCGACCGCGGGCGCGCTCCCGGCCCCGCTCTTCCTCAACCGAGCCGCCGCACAGGCGGTACGTGAGCAGCGCGCTCCGCTCCGAGCTCGCCATGGCCCGGCACGGCCCCGGCCCCCGCCGGCCCAAAACGCGCCCGGTCGCGGCCCCGGTCCCGGTCCCGGCACCCCCCCGCCGGCCCCGCCCCCCGACCCGGGCCCGACCCGCCGTGCCCCGCCCCCAGACCCGCCCGTGTAGCCCCGCCCACGACCCTCAGCACAGGCCCCGCCCCGCTGCGGAGGCCCCGCCCCGCTGTATAGGCCCCGCCCCGGGGGCGCCCAACCACGTAGGTCCCGCCCCAGCTCGCCGGTTGGCCACGCCCCGTTATTGACCCTGCCTGTCCCCCCCACCCCCTTCCCGTCCCACCTCACCCTCATCGCGGTCCCGGCCCCCGGATGTTCGCCCCCGTAGTGGGGACCCCGGACCCCGCGCCGCCCCCAGCCCCAGAGGTGTCCCACCCCAACACCCCCACAATGATGCCTCAGCGTCACCCCACACCCCAAATCCTCCCAATCCCCGGCCTTCCCGGGGCTTCCTCAGTCCCGGTACCGGGCACTGACCCCCCACCCCACACGCCACACTCGCCCCACTCCTCCCGGCACCTCATAAACCGAGCCGGGCACCCTCCAGCTGCCCCCGCCCCTACGCACCCCCGGGGACCCAGCACCGCCCCCCTCGGGTGCCCGCTCTCTGCGCCCAACCCCTCCCCGCCGGTGCCGGCCGGGCTCTGTTGCCCGCGCCAATTACCGGACAATCGGGGCCCTCGGGGGCGCCGTCCCTCCCTCCTTCCCTCCCTCCCTCCCCGTCGTCGGGGCTGGGATCTGCCCGGGCCCCGGGGTCCCACTGCCGTCGCCGCCCGGGGCGGCCGAGCGCCTCGCCAATTAGGTTAATGGGGTTGGCACCGGCACCGGGGCTGGGAAGGGGGAGCACGGTGGGGCCGGGGGCGAACCCCACGCGGGCCTTGAGTACCCGCGTGGACGCCGGCTGCGGTCAGCGGTGCCGTCGAGCCCCACGGCGTGGGGGGGGGGGGGGGGGGGGGGGCACCCGTACGGGGACACCGGGGCGGAGCGCGGGACCGCTCCCCGGGGCGCGATGGCGCTGCCCCCCCCGCCGCGTCCGCGCTGTCTCCCGTGGGGCGGAGGCGCTGCGTGCCCCCGCGGCCGAGGTGGGAGCCCGGCGGGGCCGCGGCTTTCATGTGCAGCGGGGCTGTCGCCGTGCCAGCCGCGGGCAGCGCCGCGCCTTTGATGTGCTACTGAAGCGGCATTGTCCGTGCCCCGCTGGCACCAGCAGGGTTGGGGGTACCGGGGGGGGGGAGCGCGGCAAAGCGCCGTGCTGCGCTCCCCGCTCGCTGTCCCCCCTCCCAAGCCCTGACGGTGCCCATAATGGGGACGTGGGTGGCGATGCAGAACCCTAAATGTGGATGGGGACGCGGGTACCCCTTGCCCGTAGCACGGACAGAGGTCTGGACATGGGCAGCGCTGACCCCTAACAGCGATAAGAGGTGGGGGCGCGGGCAACCCCTGCGCCCCAAAGAGGTGACGAGGATGAGGCCGCATCCTGTGCTGCCGAAGATGCTGAGGCCGGGCCCATGGGCACAGGAGGATGGCAATGGGGGCAGGGGGGTGCTGTGGGCACCCCAAAAGTGTAAGGCTAACGACGAGCTAAACAGGGTGGGGGCCCTCCAGCTGAGCGGGCGAGTGTGGTACCCCATCCCCACGGACAAAGCTGCCCCCTCTTGGTGCCTGCCGCTGCCGAAAAGGCGGCTGGTGCCCCGGCCCCACCTACACCCTCCCCGCATCCCTCCGGGCCGCGCCCGGCATCCCAGGTGAGAAACAGTCCTCAGTGCGGACACGGGCTGCTGGGGGGGACACACACCGTGGGGGAGGGGTCCTCAGGGGCAGCCGGTGCTCCGCACTGGGGATACAGTGCCCATGCACGGGACAGCCCGTTCAGCCAGGGTTGAGCTGGCACAGAGGGAGGACCCCCCTCCCAACTCGCCCCACGTGTCCCCCTTCGCCCCCCCACCCCCTTCCCGGCCGCTCCCGGTCCGCTGCCCGCCTTTGAAGCCCCCGAAGGGTCTCCCACGCCCGGCTCGGGCCCCCCGCGCCCCGCTACCGCCGGTGCGTTCCCACCCGCCCTCTGTCGTGTCCCCCGTGTCGTGCCCCCCCCCCGCTCCCCCTCCCGGGGCCCGCAGGAGGGAGGGTGGCGCGGTCGGGGCTTGGAGTGAAAATGATCAAGGGCCGCGGGCAGCGCCGGAGCGCAGCGCCCGTCTGATGCTGCCCGCCCGGAGGCCCCGTCGAACAAAGGCGGCATTGAGGCTCCGGCTGCGCCCCCCCCCGCGCCCCCCGCCCCGAGCTGGCATCTTGGCGCGACATTAATGAACTCGCCTGTTTGTGCTCCCCCGGCCCCTCTCTCCTCCCACTGCCCGGGGGGCACCGTATATATCCATCCCTCCTCGCCCGCCTCGGGCATTTCGGGGGCTCCCCCCTCCTGCCCCCTTTTGCCCGTCCAGGGATGGAGAGAATAGGGAAGAGGATGCGGGGAGCTCTCCTCGGAGTCCACCTGGTCCCCCTCATGCTGCTGCCGCTGCTGCTGCTGCAGCTGGTTGGCGGGGCCCCCCTGGGCCAGGGGCTGTACCCCATGCCAGCCGGCGTCCTGCAAGGTCAGTGGGGCATTGGGGGTGGGGGCTGGAGAGGTTGGTTGTGAAGGGGGCGGCTGTAGGAGCCCGGACTTCTGTGTTCATTCTCGGGAAGGGGGGAAGCACAAGCAGGGTGCCTGGGTCCCTGGCAAAGCCCTCCACAGTCACACTGCCTGGCATGTGTGGCAAATACTGCCCGTGGCACTTGGGGACACCAGGGTTGCAGGGAGCAGTGGTTCACATTCTGCAGCCACCTGCTCTTCTTTTCACCTGGGTACCTGTGCCCACCCTGGGGGACCCTTTGGCCAGGGCACAGCCAGCCGGGAGGGGGGCTGTGGGCGGGTACTGATGGGTGCAGGTATGGGAACGCGTGGGGATGCACACACGGGTCACACACAGGGACACGCAGACATGGGCACACCGACCCTGGCACACATCAGGGCATAGGCAGAGGTGTGTACACAGGTGCACATACACTGACATGCGGGGGCACACCTGCCCGGGCCCACTTTTGCACCTGTGTATTCACAGCTTGTCCATGTGCAGCAGGCCCCAGGCAAACACCCTCCCCACACACCATGTGCCCGAGTGCCAGCCCCGCCAGGGAGGTGACAGTCGTGCCTGCCTCTCTAGACAATGCCAAGAGCTGACAAGTCATGCCCAGCCTGACTGGGGCATTGGGTGGACTGGGGGCACCTTGTGGCCGCAGTGGGGGTCAGTGGTGGGTGCAGGGGAGGGATCTGAGTGCCTTGCATGTGCCCAGCAGCGCTGTCGAGCCGAGGGACGCTGGTGCTGGAGGCGGCACTGAGGAGTGCGCTGCTGGCGCTGGAGCGGGCGCTGGCCGAGCAGCAGCGGCAGCGGGGTGCCTGTGGGCTCTGTGCCCCCTGCCTCTTCCCCCCCTGTGCCAACATCACCCACCACTGTTCACGTGAGTCATGGCACCCTGACCCCTCAGCCCCATGCCCAGGAGACCCTACCCAAACAGACCCTGGGTCCCCACCAAATACTGCCTGGGGTCCCTAGCCAAATACCACCCCATGTCCAGGAGACCCTACCCACACATGGACCTATGCCTGGAGACCCTACCCAAATATTGCTTTGGATTCCTATCAAAGCACCACCCCATCCCCTAGAAACCCTAAAATGACACCCCAAGCCCCCACCCAAACAGTACTCCCTTCCCTGTAGGCTTTACCAAAAGAGCACCCAGACTCCTAAAACAGGTGCCTAGCTGCTAGAGACCCTCCCAAAACACTACCCAAAGACCCTACCCAAGCCGTTCCCTGCTCTAGATTCTACCCAAACATCACCTGGAACCCTACCCAAACTGTTGCCCAATCCCTTACCTCCTTCCCACAGATCCACCCTAAAACATATCCCAGTATCCAGGAGACCCTACCAAAACATGCCAACACTGCAGCCCTATCACACCCATTTCCCACCCACCCCAACGGGGTGTCCAGTGTGGCCTGAGCAAAGGTGGGCAGGAGGCTGGGAGGACATGGCAGTGCCCATTGCCCTGTTGTCCTCGCAGCGCCAGCCGTGCCCCACACCGTGCCCCCAGGCTGCCAGGCCTTGATGGATGCCCAGGTGCTGCCTGAGCTGCCCCAACGCAACTGGGCGCTGAGCCAGGCCTGTGCCCCCTACCAGCGCCTGTGCCCACCCGAGGGGTCACAGCATGCCTGCACCCTGGTCAGCGCCCGGCTATGCCGCCATCGTCTCCAGGAGTGCCGTGAGTGGACACCCACATCGCCCCTGGCTCCTCCCAGAGAAGGAAGACCCTACAATAACAAACAGGGCACCCCAGGGAATGTCTGGGATTGCCTGGAAGGGATATGGGGCATTGGGGGTTCTGGGGTGGGGAGACTGGGTAGGTGGGGGTATGGTAGGGTGATGGGGGATCTCTGGTGGGATGGGAAATTGGGGGGAATGGAGGGATCTGGGGTGAGAGGCGGAGATTTGGGGGATGGAGAAATGAGTGGATGGCAGGGAATGGAGCACCGAGGGGTGATGGAGAATCTGGGGTGGGAGAGGAGAGTGTGGAGGAGTGGAACAACGGGGGTGACAGATTGGGGACACTGGGTCACTGGTGTGACAAGCACTCCTGGGGTGGTACACGGTGCTTGTTTAGGGTGGTGGGGACCTGGGGTACACTGAAAAGAGCTGAGGGATTTGAGGATTGAAGGGACATGATGGTGACACTGGGAGCGGGGAGGGGGGAAGAGTGTCCCCATTTGCCATGACAGCCTGTCCCTGCAGGGATGGCAGCTGCAGCTCCAGGCCCTGATGCACAGGCAGAGGCAGCGATGCCAGGTGAGCTGAGGGGGCCCTGTGGTGCCCACACCACCCCCCACCACTCCGGCGGGTGCCCCCCGCCCCCCGGCTGCCCGCTGGGCTGCAGGGCAGAGGTTAGCGTCGGCAGCTGCCGGGCCGCGGGGTGCCCCCAGCCCGCCGCCCGCTCGCCTCTCTGAGCACAATGAGGCTTGACAGCGCGCCCGGTGCAGCCTGACCCCCCCGGGGCTGCCTGCCACCCCCTCCGCCCACCACAGCTGTCCCAGCACCACCATGCCCTGGCCACCCTCTGCCCACCTGGGAGAGGGGGAGTCCCAGCAGCAGGGCTGCGGGAACTCCCCATCTCACCCCAGCTTTGTCCCCCAGGGAGCTGCGGGCGCCGCGGGGGTCCCCAAGGCAACACCACGGCCCCTCGAGGACGGATCATGGGCGGCAGCGTGGCTCCACGAGGAGCCTGGCCCTGGCTGGTGTCCGTGCGGCTCCATGGGGAGCTGATGTGCGGGGGGGTGCTGGTGGGGAGCTCCTGGGTCCTCACTGCAGCCCACTGCTTTGCTGGGTACGATGGGGGGCACAGCAACGTAGGGATGATGTCCCTGCAGAGGGACACGGGGTGACACCACTGCCACCCCTGTAACTGCTGCCCCCCACCCTGCCAGGAACCGGAATGAGCTGGCATGGACGGTGGTGGTGGGTGACCACGAGCTGGGCAAGCCAGACACGGGCGAGCGGGCAGTGCCCGTTCGGCGCATACTGCCTCATCCCAAGGTCAGTGGAGGTGGGCACCACCCTGACCTCCCTGTGAAGGCCCCGGCACCCACCACTGACACCCCCCATCTCGTTCCAGTTTAACCCCAAGACGTTTCACGGGGACCTGGCACTGCTGGAGCTGGCAGTGCCACTGGCCCTGTCACCCACTGTCAGCCCCGTGTGCCTTCCCAGCAGCCCTGCAGAGCCCAGCCCCGGCACCCCCTGCTACATCGCTGGCTGGGGCTCCCTCTATGAAGGTAAGTGCCACCCTGACACCCATGGCATCTGTGGGGTGCCCCCCTCAGTGCCCTCTCCGGTGCCCAGTGCCAATGCACTGAGCAGGGGCAGGGACGATCTGGGCAGAGGGGACCCCATAATGGGTGCCTTGCCTGGCAGAGGGGCCAGCAGCTGAAGTGGTGATGGAGGCACGGGTGCCACTGCTCAGCCAGGAGACGTGCCGAGGTGCCTTGGGCAGGGACCTGCTCACCAGCGCCATGTTCTGTGCCGGGTACTTGTCTGGGGGCATCGACTCCTGTCAGGTAAATGCCCTGGGCTGGGGGCAGCCAGCCCCCCACAACTCAAAAATCCCTTGTGGCACACGGCACAGGGCATGTGCCGCAGCCCAGCCGTGCAGCCGGGGTCCTGGCCCAGACCAGTGCCTGGATATTCTCCCTGCCCAGGGTGATTCAGGGGGCCCACTGGCATGCCAGGACCCCTCCTCACACCGCTTCATCCTCTATGGCATCACCTCATGGGGCGACGGCTGCGGTGAGCGGGGCAAACCAGGCGTCTACACCCGTGTCACTGCCTTTGCCGACTGGCTCAGCCTCCAGATGGACCGTGAGTGCCACCGGCCACGCCGGGGAATGGGGTGCCCAGGGTGCTGCGGGGATACATCACTCTGGGGAGGGATTCAGCATCTCATGGCAGCCCTGGTGCCCTCACAGCCGCCCCTGGCAGCCAGGAACCGAGCTGCTTTGACCTGCTGGCACTGGCCCAGCTGCCCCCCGAGCAGCAGCTGCCCGAGCGCACCCGCCTCTGTGCTTTCTACACCGGGTCCTGCCGGGCCCCGCAGGGCCAGGCCGCCTGCGCCCGCCTGGCCGAGGAGACCTGCCGTGCCAGGACAAGACGATGCGGTGAGCCAGGGGGTCGTGCTGGGGATAGGATGTGGGGAGGGATCCTGTTTCTGGCAGTGTGGGGATGGTGTGGTGCCAGGGCCATGGCTCTCCCACTGTGCCCACAGAGCTGCACTCCTACGCCCAGACCTTGGTGGATCTTCTGCGCCGGGCTGGAGACTTCATCCGAAACCAGTTTGACTTCTCCTTCCTCACCCGGGCCCTGCCCCAGCTCTTGGGCAAGATCTATGGGCACCTCTTCCCCCACCGAGTCCGCAGGGATGTCAGAGGTACCCTCCCAGGATGGAACACCCCATGCCTGCTTGGTGTCCCATCAATGCCCCCTGTGCTGTTGGCCAGGGCACCATCAGCCTGCCCTGGCACCCCAAAGGTGCTCATCTACCCCTTGTCCCTCCTGTCCTCTTCTTGTCCCCACAGGTCCGGCTGTGGCAGGGGGCCAGACCAGCCCCATGGTGGAGGGACCGCAGTCAGGTGCCACCAGGTAAGGCATGGTGGGCCACAGGGCACAGGGGGTAAAGGATTTGGGGACAAGATGCCCGTGGGCACTGACATAGCCTTTTGAGGACAACCTAAAGCACTGGGGTCCTGCTCTTCCTGCAACCAGGGCACATCCAGAGGGAGGTGGGCATGCCCCCCTGCCCTGAGAGCCCAGGGCCACCCAGACCCCCCCAGGCACGCGCAGGGTGGGGGTGGCACTGCCTAGGGATGGGTGTCGCCGGGCACCTGCCTAAGCTTGCCTTGCTGTGCTTGCAGGCGGCCACCCCCCTTCGCAGGGCTCTTCAGGGCCGTGGGGCCCCGGCTGCAGGACTGGGTGGAGGCACTGAGGGCCATGGCAGGGGACAGCCCCCCAGCACCTGACCCGGATGGGGGGCAGCTCCCTGGGGAGATGTGGCTGTTCTCACAGGTATTTCAGGTGGAATGGGCTGGGGGGAGCCCCTGTCCCTCTGGTGACAGTGCCACCAGGGACCACAGCCCAGCAGTCCCCCCATGTCCCCTCCTGACATCCTTTGGGCCCACTGTCCCCTGTGCAGCCAGGAAGGTGGCGCCTCCTACTCTGCCACCACAGAGGGAGCATTTCACCCTCCTCAGCTGAAACCAGTGCTCCCAGTACAACCAGTGCAGTGCCAGACGTGGGTCTGACCCCACAACTTAGGATCTGGCCCAAGACACCCATAAAGATATCGCGTGTCCCCAGTGCCCCATTGGGTGCCAGCCCAGATGTGGCCTGTGCTCTGCCACTGTGCACCAGGCCATGGCCACAGTGGGTGCCCCACCACTCACTCTGTCTTCCCTTCAGCAGGGTGAGGAGGTGGTGGAGGAGCTGGTGGGACAAGGACGAGCCTTCCTTGCCCAACTGCGGGCAGAGATGGACCTTGGCACCCCTCTTGAAGCCACAGAGAGATGGGCACCTGGAGAGCTATTGGGGACCCCTGTGCCAAGCCGTGAGCTCTGGGACCTGTGGGGGATGTGGGGCCAACAGAGCAGATGGTGTGTCCATCCACTGGCTGGCTCGGTGCCTGGGCAGTGCCCACTGGTTGTGTCCCCATTGGGGTTTTCTTACCTCTCTTGGTAGCAGGGTCTGTACCGAGGGAGAAACGTGAGCTGGTGTCCACAGAGCTGCCGGGGGTGGAGGAGGAGGAGGAGGAGGAAGAACAGGCAGGCATGGGCAGAGGTAAGTGCCCCACTGCACCAGCCACTGTGGGATGCCATGTGCCACCAAGGGGATGGTGGCAAGCCTGGCTTCAGCTTTGCATCCCGGTCCCAGGGCTGACTGTCCCATGTTGGTGTGACAGTCCTCAGCCATATCACCCTGGCAAGGTCCCTCTGCCCCTGCTGCCCTGGCATCCCCACGGCATGAGTGCTCCTCCCTGGGGTGGGCAGCAGCACAGTGCCCCCATGATTCATCCCTGATGTTCCCCCTCCATCTCTCTCCTGCCCATCCCTGGGGCTGCAGCCTGCCCTGGCCTCAATGAGTCGGCAGTGCGGGTGGGTGCGGTGCGGGACCTGTACGCCTGGGTGCTGCGGGTGCCTGAGCCAGACCTGACCATGACCTTCCAGGAGGTGAGTGCCCTGTCCAGCTTCTCTGAGCCCACCACCCTGGTAGCCAGACAGTGCCACCCCCATCACCATCCCACCGTGCCTCTGGCTCCCCTGGAACTCATGGTCACGTTGTCTCCCCACAGATCCTGGTGGACTTGGGCTCCAAAAACACCAAGGGGCTGTACCGGGCACAGGTGCGGGTCATGGTGGGGGGCCGTGCCATGGCCTTCGCTGGCCTGGTGGGGCTGGAGAGCGACTCGCTGGCCCGCAGCATGCCCGGCCTCATCGCGCTGGCGCTCGAGGCACTGAAATCCTGACGGTGCCCCGGGGTGCCATGCCAGCATGGGGACAAGGTGCTGGGGCAGGGATCTCTCGTGTCCTTCAAACACAACCCCAAACCCAGCTTAGACTCTCCCACCCTTTTGTTCCCCATTGTGCCTCAGTTTCCCTCTTCCCACCAGCAGTGCCTGAGCTCCTGGGGGCACCTGGAGCATCTCAGCAGGGGATTATGGCCCTCCTCTCCCCTGGGAACTCCTCCTTGGCAAGCCCACCCCCACCCCATGTCCCCAGAGGCACCTGGGCTGTTATTTATTTGTACAGAGAAGGGTTTATTTTTCAATAAAGAAGGGCTCTATTTTCTGGTACCTGGAGACTGTGAAGTGAGTGCTGTGCCACACAGTGAGGTGCTGTGCCATGCTGTGCCACATGGTGCCAGTGAGGTGCATGCTGCTGGGCCGACTTTCCCTGGGGAATATGACATCCCATTGCATCCTCTGTCCCATCCCCCTGCTCCCTGAAGTGATACCCCCAGCCTCAGTGCTGTGCCCAGCCTGGCACAGACTCCCCAGCACCCCCCTCCAAGGGTCAGCCACCCCTCCTGCCCACCACAGCACCCACAGCACAGAGATAGTGCCCACCCCTCACGTCCCCCCCCACCAGGGACCCACACAGAACCTTGTGTCGGTGCAAGGCTGAGCATGTCCTGGGCCGGGGGTGAACGCTGGGGTAGTGCCACTCCGTGCTTGGGCATCGGTGGGTACCAACCCCTCCTGCTCGTGGGGAGCCTCCTGTCCCTGAGCAACACCCCTGGGGCAGCAGGGAAGGGGCCACTCCTCCCATGCCTCACAATGTCTGTGCTGAAACGCCCAGATGCAGGGTGAGGGGCTGACAAAGGTGGGGCTGGTGAGACCAGCTGTGCCTGCCCGTCTCCCCTTCTCCAGGCTCGGGGGTGCTGGAAGAGAGGGGTGGGAGTGGGTATCCGGTGCCGACACCCTTCCCCCTCGGCACCTGGCACCATCCATCTCCCGCTCCGGCCGACAGCCGGACATCCGCTGGGCCGGGCCAGGCGGGGAGGCGGCCAGAACCTGGCATGGCGCGAGGGCACCGCGGGCATCGCATGGGGGACCTGCCCGCATGGCTGGCCCTGCTCGGGGTGCTGACGCTGTCAGGTGAGCCGGGACCCGGGGCCTTGGGCTGCCCCATTGCTGGGAGGCTCTGGGACCCCTTGATGGGGTTGGTGGGGGCTGGTGTTGGAAGGGTCCAAGTGTCCCCAGGGCTTCCTTTTTGGGTATTGCCTGGCAGAGTCCCATCCCTGAGTATCCCCCACAGAGGTGGAGGAGAGCTGTGTCCCTGCCTGGGCTCTGTGTGTGTGTGTGGTGTGGGGGGAGTCCCCACAAATAGCGTGTCCATGTGTGTCTCTGTGTGTGTGTGTGTGCTGCCACTGTGTCTGCGCCCGAGTGTCTCACGTCTGTGTGTCCCTGACTATGTTGGGGCTGTGTGTCCCTCTGTGTCTGTGTCACGTCCTTGTCCCATGCCCGTGTGCACCCCACACGTCTGTCATTCCCACACATCCCATTTCCATGCCGTGTGCAGCACAGAGACCCAGTGTCCTGCCCTGCTCCTGTGCCCTCCATCATTAGACCACCCTGCCCTCACCAAGCATCTCTGCAGGGTGGGACTGGGCCCAGTAACCCCCAAGTCCCACCTGGTCTGCCTGGCCCCACACCCCCAGGTGTGCTCTGCGTGAACCAGGAGGAGCGGCTCATCCACCACCTTTTCGAGGAGAGGGACTATGACAAGGAGATGCGCCCTGTTGTCTCCACTGACCAGGTCGTGGACGTCTACCTGGCCCTCACCCTCTCCAACCTCATCTCACTGGTGAGCCCGAGGGCAATGACAGCTGTGGGGTGCTCCCCAGCCATGCATCACCCCTAGAATGGCTGGGGGGAGCCCTGAGGCTGCTGTCCTGACCCCTGGCTGGTGAGGGTTGGGGGTCCTGGCCTGAGGGGATGGGTATGGCTGCTGGGCATGGCCCTGACATCTCACTGTCCCATGTTGTCACTGCAGAAAGAGGTGGACGAAACCCTCACCACCAATCTATGGCTCGAGCACGTGAGTAGGGACACGGTCACAGCGCCAGCTGCACCTCGAGGCATGGGCAAAGGGGTGGGTGGCCCTGTGTGGTGAGAGGTGACCTGAGGCTCGCCCCTCCAGGGCTGGACCGATTACCGCCTGCAGTGGAACAAGTCTGAGTTTGGGGACATCGAGGTGCTCCGCCTGCCAGCAGACATGCTGTGGCTGCCTGAGATAGTCCTGGAGAACAAGTGCGCCGTGCCTCAGTTTCCCCTCCTGACCCCCCCAAGCTGTGCCCAATGCATGCCCAGGGCTCCCCCTGCCCCTCACTGGCCCCGCCATCACCTCAGCTCTCTCCCAGCGCAGCAATGACGGGCTTTTCGAGGTCGCCTACTACTGCAACGTCCTCATCTACAACACAGGCTACGTCTACTGGCTGCCACCCGCCATCTTCCGCAGCACCTGTTCCATCAACGTTGACTTCTTCCCCTTCGACTGGCAGAACTGCACCCTCAAATTCAGGTACTGGGGGGCTGGCTGGGGCAGGGCAGGGGTGGGTGGCAGGATAGGCATCCTGGCCTCCAACACCTTGCTGCTGGGGTGCAGCAAGGTGGGGGTTTGCAGGTGACTCGGTGGCCAAAGTCCATCATGCTGGAGGTCAGGGTGGGTGCCAAGCAGCAGGTACAGCCCCTCACCCCCTGCACCCCTCCTTCCTGGATACACCCAGCTCCCTGGCATACAATGCGCTGGAGATCAGCATGCACTTGAGAACGGATAGTGACCCAGAGACAGGCAAGAGTTATCCAGTGGAGTGGATCATAATTGACCCTGAAGGCTTCACAGGTAATGCTTGTGCTCTCTGCCACATTCTGTGGCAGCGAGACATCCTGTACGGGGCTTAGGAGCACCCTGGTATGGAGACACCCCAGTACCCAGGGCTCTGGCACCCTGGCACCCATCCCACCAGTCTTGCACCTACCCACACTGAAGACAGGAAGACTAGGTGCTGATGGGTCTGGTGAGGATGGGCCTGGTGTGGGTCCCCATGCCATGTGCCGCCCCATATGTCCCGGCAGAGAATGGGGAATGGGAAATCATCCACCGCCCAGCCCGCAAGAACATCCACCATGAGAACCCCCCTGAGAGCAGCAAGCACCAGGACATCACCTTCTACCTCATCATCAAGCGCAAGCCGCTCTTCTATGTCATCAACATTGTCACACCCTGCATCCTCATCGCCTTCATGGCCATCCTTGTCTTCTACCTGCCTGCTGATAGTGAGTGAGCCTTGCAGCACCTACACCAGGCACAGGGAGTCGCCCCATGGAGCACCTCCAAGTCCCACAACTGCATCAGGTCGTGGGACATGGGTACATCCCAGTACCCAAAACAGGGACATGCTGGTACTGGCACATCACCACATAGGACACCTTCACTATTGCCCAGCCACGCACCTTGGCAGGGGCACGCAATACCCCATGTGGGACCCTGGGGTACCTCCATAATAGAAAGCCCAATATGGGGCACTGTATGGTGGGATGCTGGGAGGGCAACCCTGGTACAGGGGGCACTGGGAAGAGACCCTGGAGCAGGAGTTCCCTTGAGCTCACCTGCTTTCCAGGTGGTGAGAAGATGACCCTGGTGATCTCAGTGCTCCTGGCCCAGTCCGTCTTCCTCCTGCTCATCTCCCAGCGCCTGCCTGCCACCTCCCACGCCATCCCTCTCATCGGCAAGTGAGTCCTGGGTGCCACTGGGTGCATGAGGGACATCATGGGGTCCCTGGGCTGCCAGAGGGCAGTTCTGCCTGTGCCCAGCCCCTGCAGCAATGCCAGACCCAGGTCCGTTTCCCCCCCACAGGTACCTGCTTTTCATCATGCTGCTGGTGACGGCTGTGGTGGTGATCTGCGTCGTGGTCCTCAACCTCCATTTCCGCACCCCCAGCACTCATGTCATGTCTGACTGGGTCAAAGAGGTGAGCGGGGCGCAGGGCTGGGTGACCTGATGGGTGCAAGGGTGGCACCATGGCCCACAGAGAGTATGGGACAGCTCAGCCCCAGCATTGCATCGGGGTGTGCCATCTGTGCCACTCCAAGGGGGTTACACACTCAAGTTGGGGGCAGAAAGTGCAACAAGGTGTCGTTGCACCAGGGAGGTTGCCAAGGGTCCTGAACACCCCCTCCTGTGTGCCCCAGGTCTTCCTGGAGACCCTGCCTCGCCTGCTGCGCATGTCGCAGCCGGCCGAGAGCCCCGCAGGTGCCCCGTGCGTCCGGCGCTGCAGCTCGGCTGGCTACATCGCCAAGGCAGAGGAGTACTTCAGCGTCAAGTCCCGCAGCGAGCTCATGTTTGAGAAGCAGTCGGAGCGGCACGGGCTGGCCAGCCGCATCACCCCTGCCCGTGAGCCCTGCATTCTCAGCGGGGAAACGGGGAAGGGCGGTAGAGTTGGGGGGTCTCTGGGCATGGCAGCCCTTCAGACCCCATCTCACCGCCGCCTTCGTCCCCAGGTTTGGCACCACTTGGTGCAGATGCGGGTGAGGAGCAGCTCTACGAGCACCTGAAGCCTGTCATTGACAGCGCCAACTTCATCGTCAAGCACATGAAAGAGAAAAACAGCTACAACGAGGTGAGAACCACGGGCAGAGGGAGGGCAGAGGGGGCTTTCTACGCCCACCATGCTCCCCACTGCCCAGGTCCTGGCTTCTTCCCCAGGAGACAGACAACTGGAGCCGTGTGGCCAGGACCCTGGACCGCCTCTGCCTCTTCCTCATCACCCCCTTGCTGGTGGTGGGCACCCTCTGGATCTTCCTCATGGGCATCTACAACCACCCCCCACCACTGCCCTTCGCTGGAGACCCCTTTGACTACCGGGAGGAGAACAAGCGCTTCATCTAAAGGGGTGGGGGGGTCCCATGTGCCAGCCTCCCACCACGCATCTTACCTTGAGAAAATAAAGCTGGGTCCTTGTCAGTGCAGGGTGCTGAGCCAGGGGCTGCTTCTGGGGTCTCTCCCGCACGGTGCTGACCTGAGCGCTGAGTGTGCTGGGGAGGGTGACGCCTATCCAGGGAACCGGTGCTGTGGGGTGTCCTGAGCACAGCGGTCCTCAGCTGCGGCTGGATGGGGATGTGATGGGACCAGCCCTGCTATGGCTGCTGGGATGGGCACGCTGAACAGGGTGGGCTGGGGAAGGGGATGGACCGCTGAGCATGGCACCATCCCCAGGGAACCCACTGCAGTGGGCAGAGATGCCACTGGTGTCCACATCCCCCCCTGTCCCCATGACCTCCCAGCAAGACCCATGAGTGTGTGTCGTGCCCCCCCCAAACAAACCCCATTCTGCAGCACCTGGCAGGGGGCCATGGGGGGTGTCTCCTTCCCCAGCACAGCAACAGGATGCCAGGGCTCCAATTTCAAGGGGCACAGCTGATGTCCCCCCACCAGCAGTGGCCAAGGACAGCTGTCACATCCTCTCCACTAAGCCAGGAATGTCACCACACCCCCTTGGCCCCCCTGCACAGAGCTTGGCAGGATTTGGACCCTCAAGGCAGGCATCACTCTCCAAGCTGATACGCCTGGACTTGTCTGCCCCCCTCTCCCCCCGCCCCCCAACCTGAAGGCAGCCACCACCACGGTGGGGACAGGGCACTGCCGGGGGTGCTTGCAGGGGGGGCACCCCTTTCCCATAACCCATGGGTGCACGGGCTTCTGCTGCAGGGAGATGCATCCTTCTGTGGGGAACATGGGGAAACTGAGGCACTGAGCTCACTTTCCCCTAGACCCAATTCCCAACCCCACCCCTTCCCTCCCGAGAGAAGCTTCCCAGAGAACTGGCATCATCGTGCTGGCTGGGGGGAGTGGGTGGTCACCCGTCCCTCCCCATCCCCCATGGCTGTTGGGAACAGCTGATGGCAGGGGACAGCTGTCCTGTCCCACCGGGAGCCAGGCCCAGAACGTCGCTGTGCGGGTGGCTGAGTGGAGCCCCAGCCCCTGCGCCGCTGCCATGCGCTGCCATGGCTGCCTCCTCTTCCTCACCCTCTGTGCCCTGGCAGGTAAGGGGTGCTTGGTCTGGGGGGAGGCCTGGGGGGTCACCCCCTGCCTTTGCCCTTGGGAGTTTGTCACCCATGGGCATACAGTCCCACCGGGGTGTCCCCATGCTTGGCCCTGGAGGGGTCCTGGGGGGCGAGTGGGGTGGGGCAGGTGGAGGGGGTGTGTAAACCCCCGCGCTGGCACTCCAGGACATGGATGTACCCCCATCAGGCACGGTCATCTGTGTGTGTACCCACAGGAACACACACATGGGCATCCCCTCCCCACACACATCCTGCACCACACCCGCCCCCCCCTCCACCCCCCCCCAGCCACACCAGCAGCTCCCGGGGCAGTGGTAGCCCCCCCATCCCCACCCCAGGGTGCTCCCATGGCACATGCCCTCCCCAGGCGTGGACTGCAGGAACCAGGAGGAGAAGCTGCTCCAGGACCTGATGACCAACTACAACCGGCATCTGCGCCCAGCCGTGCGTGGGGACCAAGTCATCGACGTCACCCTCAAGCTCACCCTCACCAACCTCATCTCTCTGGTGAGAGACACCCCCCGACTCCCATAGCAGGATGGGATTTGGGGCAGCAGTGGGGCAGAGGCAGGAAGGGTGCTGAAGCTGTTTACCCCCTTCCTTCCTTCCTTCTTTCCATGCCAGAATGAGCGGGAGGAGACCCTCACCACCAACGTCTGGATTGAGATGGTGAGACCCTGCCCCCCTCCAGGCAGACACCCCTCCCTGCCCCGCCACATCTGCATCTCAGGGAGACACCCCATAGAGGACTGGCACCAAAACCTGCACCCCCTTTCGTGGGTGCCCCCACTTGTGCCCATTTTGGGGACACCATGGACAGGCAACTCCCAGGCTCCCATGCCTTGGGGAGCACTGTGACCCCCTCTTCACTCCCTCCCTCCCAGCAATGGTCCGACTACCGCCTGCGGTGGGACCCTGAGAATTACGACAACATCCAGCTGCTGCGGGTGCCCTCCACCATGGTCTGGCTGCCTGACATCGTCCTGGAGAACAAGTAGGTTGTGGGACAAAGGGGACATATCCACACACAGGGGGTGGCTGCTGCCTCTTGGTCACAGTTTGGGGCTGAACTCACCCTTTTTCCTCACCCAGCATCGACGGGACATTCGAAATCACCCTCTACACCAACGTGCTGGTGTCCCCTGATGGCAGCATTTACTGGCTGCCCCCGGCCATCTACCGCAGCACCTGCTCCATCCACGTCACCTATTTCCCCTTTGACTGGCAGAACTGCACCCTGGTCTTCCAGTGAGCACCAGATGGGCACGTATGGGCACTAGTTGGGCAGGCACAGGCACCAGTTGGGCACGCATGGGCACCAGGGCCATCCAGCAAGTCCTGATGGGACACAACACATTGGTGCATCGGCATGGGATGTCCTGGCACCCCATCAGTGGCTGGAGGCACCTTGGCCAAGCCAAGCACTCCAAAGCAGGGTGGGAGGCAGCAGGCATGACCAGGTACCTACCAGCCTGTGCCACCACCCCTCGTCCTTTCCTAGGTCCCAGACCTACAGCGCCAATGAAATCAACCTGCTGCTGACGGTGGAGGAAGGACAGACTGTGGAGTGGATCTCCATCGACCCTGAGGCTTTCACAGGTAACAGCGTGGCACAAGAACACCCCAACATGGGGATGGGGTGGGGGGGACACCCAGCAGGCCCAGTGCCTCACCGGTGGCTGCCAAAAGCAGGGCTGTGGGGGCTACTAACAGCTCCCATCACAGCACGGACACTGAGGTTATTAGTGGAAGTGGGAGTGTGGGGGAGATTTGTTTTTCTAACCCCCCTGACTCGGGGCTCTCACCGCCTGGCAGCCGCTCCCGGAGAACACGGCTCCTGGGAGCGTGATTGATGCTGGGAACATAGCTGTCACGGCCAAACGATGACGTTTTCCATCACATTTTAATTGCATATTGAAGGAACAAAATGCTTTTCGGGCAGCGAGATTTATTTTTTCATTACTGGCCCGAGCTGAGATCCTGATTGGGAAAAATCCATCGCCCCGCAGACGGCGGGGGAAGCAGCACCCGTCACCCCGCGTCACGCTCGGCTTCCCCCTGCAGTGCCCTGGGGACAGCGAGATGGGGGGGACCCCAGCCCCATGCATAACTCACCCTGGGTGCTCCTGAAGAGCTCAAGGTGTCCCACAGGTGCCCAGCTCGCCCCTCCAACAACTTCTTGGGGGATTTTATGCAGGCACCCTGGCACCCTTGGCAATGCTCATCTTGCTCCTCAGCAGCTTAGCACCTTTCCCCACACTGTGCCCATTGTGGGTGCTGCGTGGGGCCCACACTGAGCAGCAGCTTTCCCCTTGCTCCCACACTGGGCCGGGGGCTGGCAGCCCTGGGGTCCCCAGTGGGGCAGTGGGACTCACAGGGTGCTATGTCACGGCAGAGAATGGTGAATGGGCCATCAAGCACCGCCCTGCCCGGAAGATCATCAACTCAGAGCGCTTCACCCCAGATGACACCCAGTACCAGCAGGTCATCTTCTACCTCATCATCCAGCGCAAGCCGCTCTTCTACATCATCAACATCATTGTGCCCTGTGTCCTCATCTCTGCCATGGGTGTGCTCGTGTACTTTCTGCCTGCCAAAGGTATGTGCTGGTGACAGGTGAGGAAGGGGTCATCAATCATCCCCTCTGTGTTTGGGGTCCATCTGTGACACCTCTCACCCACTCCAGTGATACCGGGGGGAATGGATTTCCATGTACCCCAGGGTTAAAGCCTCATGGCAGGGTTTGGCTGGTTCAGCTCTGGGGTGGGTGCCCTTTGCCCCATGCCAACCTCTACCTTCCCCACTCCTGAGCAGCGGGTGGGCAGAAATGCACCGTCTCCATTAACGTCCTCCTGGCTCAGACCGTCTTCCTCTTCCTCATTGCCCAGAAGGTGCCCGAGACCTCCCAGGCTGTGCCTCTCATCGGGAAGTAAGTGATGCGTGTGGCACACTGTGCCAGCGGGGTCTCTGGGTGCCAGGACAGGACCCTGGCACAGAAATAACCCCCAGCCCAGCCAGGACTGACATGGGGCTACCATGTGTCCCTGTCCCCCCAGCTTCCAGCCCAGGAGGGCACCAAGAGGGACCTTACATGCACACAGCTTGTGACTTGGTTAGACTACATGAGGTCCCATGTCCCCTCCCCAGGTACCTGACCTTCCTCATGGTGGTGACAGTGATGATCGTGGTGAACGCTGTCATCGTCCTCAACATCTCGCTCAGGACACCCAACACTCACTCCATGTCTCAGAGGGTGCGCCAGGTACCTGATGTTCCCCTCTACCCCTTATACATGGGGAATTGGGTGGTATTTGGGGACCGATGCCACGACCCTTGCATAGTGGGGTGGCAGGCATGCCTTAATTTGACTGCAAGTCCTGGCACAAGAGGCACCTCCCCAAATGTCCCTAGGGGACCACAATGTGCCACCAACCCCCTGCAAGTCACTACTGAGGGCTGGGGAACAGCGGGTGCCTACACACCCAGCATCCCAGTGGCATAAAGGTACCCCGTGGGGATGCTTCAGGAGACACAAGGGAACCCATCACACTCATGGGGTGCCCTAGGCAGTGTGTGGTGGGTCAAGTCCCCACGGGTGACACTGTGCCCAGATATGCCTGCACCTCCTGCCCCGCTACCTTGGCATGCACATGCCAGAGGAGGCGCCAGGGCCGCCGCGAGCTGCCCGGAGACGCAGCTCCCTGGGGCTCATGGTGAAAGCTGATGAGTACATGCTCTGGAAAGCCCGGACCGAGCTGCTCTTTGAGAAGCAGAAGGAGAGGGACGGGCTGATGAAAACTGTGCTGGAGAAGATCGGTGAGTAGCCCTGGGGTGTTTGGCAACCCCTGCAAGGCTGGGCAATGTGTCAGGCAGCCAGCTGCTCACTGGTACCCACTGTGCTGTCCCACTGTCCATAGGGCATAGCCTGGACAGTGATAGAGCCCAGGACTTCTGTCAGAGCCTGGAGGAGGCCAGCCCTGAGATCCGTGCCTGTGTGGATGCCTGCAACTACATCGCCAATGCTACACGGGAGCAGAATGACTTCAACAGTGTGAGTTGGGGCAGGGGGAGATAGACATGCATGGGAGGCAGCAGGGGCAGCCCTCACCCACCTCCCCATCCTGCTGGCAGGAGAGCGAAGAGTGGATCCTGGTGGGACAGGTGATTGACCGTGTCTGCTTCTTCATCATGGCCTCCCTCTTTGTGTGTGGCACCATCGGCATCTTCCTCATGGCTCACTTCAACCAGGCACCCGCCCTGCCCTTCCCAGGGGACCCCAAGCAGTACCTGCCACAGTGATGTCCACAGGTGCTGGGGCTGGGTGCCCCCGAATCAACCTGCCCAGCTGAGATCCCTGTGGGCACAGCAGCTCCTGGTGCCAAGTACAGCTCCTGGTGCCAAGTACAGTGCTGGAGGAGGACTGGGGGAGACAGCCTCCCCCAGCGCTGTGCTTGGCTCTGCCACCCCCCGGCAGTGGTGGTGATGTGGAAGGGGGGAGCATGGGCTGACTGCATTTGTGCCGAATGTGGAAGTAAAGCCTGTGGCAGTCTCATGAGCCTCCATGGCATCATTGCTGCGTGCACACTGATGGGGTTACTCCTCTCAGATGGATGGATGTGCCACCCATGCAGCTTGGCCACAGAGCTCCAAGCCTGTCCCAACACCCCACAAGGGTGCTGAGAGGTGACAAGGGAGAACTAGAGCCAAGTCAGGCATCTAATGGGCTGACAACAGCCATGTCACCCCACTGCGAATTCACAGCTTCAAGCCCCGTGCAAATGGGCCACTGGCATCCCTTGCCATGGCAACAGTGGCAACAGAGCAGGATACACAGACAGAGCCCCCCAATCTGGGGCAGCAATGGAGCGACACATAGGATAGGACCCCTCAAGGATGGGGGCCTCTTGGCACCCACCCTGTTACAAGCATCATTAAATGAGTCCCTTCCCCCCAACCCTCCTTGCCCCACCAGATCATCTCTACCAAGCGTTCCCCTCCCCCCATCCCAGCGACACCGCGTCCCCTGTGCCCCTCACTGACCTCTGGGGCCCTCATGGCTTTGTCTCTGCTGGCGGGGGAGATGCGGCAGGTCAGCCCGGGAACAGCCCGGGCAGCGTCTGCTCCTCCATGGTCCAGCTCACGCCACCTGCGCCCGACTCCGGGACGTGCTGTGTCTCCTCTGGCCTTGCTGAGCCAGCACCGGCTGCTTCTGCTGTTGCTGGGAGAAAACCAGCTGGTTACTGCCTGTAACTGAGTGCTGGCATGGCCTGCCAGAGGTGTGGGCACTGCTGGGGTGGGTGGAGGAGGGAGGTGAACACCCAGCAGTTGAGACATCCCTCTTGGACACCTGTAGCATGGTCATGGCCCAGAGCCACCCTCCAGCTGTGCCAGGCTGTCCGTGCTCTCTACAAGGTGGCTTTTCCTGCCCCATCCCCAGGAGCTGCATGATGCCAGCAGCACACAGACCTGTTAGATCCATCACTCGAGGCTGGCATGGGCAGGGAAGGTACCCACCGGTGCAGTCAGGGGTGCCCAGAGGAGCTCACCCAGCACTCTGCCTGGGCCATCTTCCACAGGGACAGCGCTGTGGCCGTGATCTGGGTGAGCTGACCAGGTCCTGAAGCACCACGTTCCTCCTGGCCACAGCATTCTTGCTGTGATGGCATTGCCCAGAACTCCTGTCCCAACAGCGATGTCCTCTCTCCAGCCCCACAGTGGCTGAAGGGAGCAGCTGCTCTGCCCAAGCATCCTGAGCCCTGTGAGAGCTGCTGTAAGCTGCCCAAATCATCGCACCCAGCACGTCCCCCAGCCCTGGGCTCTCCCTCCCTCCCTAAAAGTCAGAGTGAATGAGCCCCAGTCTGTCTTTGCATGGTCATTTCCCACTGGTGCCCAGTGCCTTGCTCCCGGTCTCCAGGGTGAGGGCAGTCTGACAAGGGCCAGGGCCTGTCACCCACCTCTCCCTGCTCTGCAGAGCTGCTGCTTCGTCCAGGTGAGCTCAGCTCCCGGCCTGTCCACAGGGCACAAGAAAGGGCTGAGCTCTGCCAGGAGCACGTGGCAGACCCTGCTCTCCACCACCCCAGGCAGTGGTTTTACTGCCCGCCGGGGCTCCCTGGGGTTTATCACCACACTGGAGACATGGACAAAACCAAAAGCAGTAGTGGGGTGCCACAGGCCTCAGGCAGAAGATGTGTCTTGCAGGAACCAGTGGGAGAACACCTTGCAGGGCACCCTGATGGGAATACAGTGGGAGACAAAATGCCCCTTCCCCAGCCCAGCATCAGCCCTACATGCTCAGGCCCCATCAACAAGTGCTAAGAAGGGGCAACAACTACCTCCAAGCATCCATGTCCTCCCCTCCAAAACTGGGGACTCCTTTCCATCTGTGGGCTGGGAAGAAAATGCCCTCCTTAGTTCCAGCTCAGAAACATCCAGTGGATCCCCACCATGGCTCCCTGAAGCCCCAGCATAGCCTACCCCGGCCATCAGAACACATTTGACCACTTGTAGCCAAAGATACAGGGGGCCCAAGAGTTTGTCACAGCCCAGCAGCCCCTGGGGTGGGACTCCAGGGCCCAAAGGTGTTCAAAACCCAAAATTTTTGGTTTTCCCAAAAATTGCTGCCCAGGATCTGAACGAGTTTAAGGACAGGTGAAGCCTGAAGGATGAGGAGAGCAGGGAAGGTCACAACTCACCGCAGATTTGGGGCTCTCACGGGTCCAATCTTGCTTCCTGTACAAAGAGGATCTGAAACCTTCTTCTGGAGCATGACACAGGCTCCTTCCCCTCCCAATCTTTTCACCACTCCTATTTGCGGGACAGAACCAGACCGCAACCCAAAAGTCTTGCTCAAAACCCAGCATGGCTCCATCCCCCTCCATGCCAAAGGAGGCACCAAAGCCGCTTGGCATGGATTGAACGCTTTTCTCCTGATTTCAGGCAAAGTTGTAGCCTTAAAAGTGGCCAAACCCCACACCCCAGCCAGCTAACTTCCTTTAAGGCCGGGCAAGAGGAACCGAGCTCCTCCAAATCTCAACCACAGCAGCAATGGGAGGAGAGGAACAGCCCCCCCAGGGAAGGGCTCTTCCGCAGCTTACTTGCAAAGCGTATTTAAGGGCGAGCTCAGCAGGACTGCAGCATTTTCAGATTTAATAGCAAGGCTGCGCTCATCAGCACCAGCTTAGACGCAGGGCATCAGAGGCAAGGAGTGGGCAAGCACACGAAATAGCAGAGGTGGATGCGACGCGCAGCTGGGCACAACAACAGGACTAAAGCCCTAAGTGATGTCATCTGCAAGAAGTTAAATGCGCTGTGGATAAAAGGAGCCTGCAGCTAGTATTTCAGCGTTGCCTTGCAAGGCTATTTTTTGCTTAGATTGCCAAAATGTAATTACAACTAAATCCCCCCTAACAAATACTGGAGAGCAGCAGGGGAGAGTTGTATTTAAAAGGAATTTTAAGTAGCAGCCGTAGTGGTACCTGATCGCAGTGGGGAAAACAAACTGCGCCTGGGAAAGAGCATTTGGTTGAGAGACGGTGACAAACAAGTGGCAATAGCAGGAAAAGGACCGTGGGGTCTTGAGAAACACAGAGAGATGCCACAGCCTGGGGAAGTGCCCTGTTCCCCACCCAGCCAGGTGCCAGCCAGCACAAACTGCCGACCACAGGGAGCACTTAGTCATCACCATCAGTGTGCTGAAGGGTTCCTGAGACAGCCCACAACTGACACCCTCCGTGTGGAAAACAAACCCTTCAGAAGATGGAATTATTTTAGACCGTTTTCTCTGCCAGTCCTGGCTGCTTTCAGTCTAGACTGGAGTAATAGCACAAGGAATTTGCAAATGGAATCATGAGGCTGAAGGTGTCCTGGTGCCCAAGGCTGGGAATTGTCCCAGACACGGGCCGCTAGCTCCATGGTCACAACCAATATGGTGCCAGCAGCCCCCTCTCCTCGGGGTGCACGGAGCACATAGGGCAGATGTGTGCCCCATCACTGGCCACAGCCTCCCCTCCCCACACAAATGCTCTATTAGAAGTGAAAGGCAATTGTGCAATTCCCCAAGGAAAGAGCTGTTAATGAGTACAATTAGCATTGTGGTCAAGCAGAATGAGAAGAAATAATTAGCTGCTATTGTTTGCGTGGCATCCGGGTTGGAGCCATGGTGGCTTTTCAGGCAACAACCCTTCAGTCCAGCCTCACCCCAAGGAGAGGTCGCTGGCAGCCCCTCTCCTGGTCACAGCTTTCATGCACTGTAAGCAGCAGCCTGGGCCATCACTTTCTTCTCCTGCACCAACTGGGGCCCAGTTTTCCATGTGACTGGAGACTTACAAACCTCAGTGCACCCCAGAAGCATGCACAGCCCTCCATCCAGCCTTTCCTTGGATCCAACACAGGCAGCACTGCTGGCTCTCCACGGAGACAGACCAAGTCACAGCAACCAAGCAACACCAAACACCTTTGTCATAGTTTAAGGGAACCTCACATCCTGCCCCCTCCCCACCCAACAGCGCTGGGTGCAGGGCACTGCTAACCAGGTGTACAAAGAAAAGGCAAAACCAAAGCAACCATCTCTTCTTTTAAGCAGGATGTTACATCTCTTAATTCCTCTGCCCATGTAACTCCACAAGTTATGGTGAAGTTTTAGCACCACTGGCACTCGGGGGGGCTTTGCTGCTTCATGTTAGGTGGGCAGTTCAGGGGAAGATGCTTTAAGGAACTGGCAGCAGCAGGTCTGGGACCATCCCACAGCCTAGAGAAATACCATCCCACCGATTTCTAGACAGATCAAAAAAAGAGAAAGACTGAAAGAAACAAAGAGACCCAATAATTTATTGGCAGAGCTGAAAGGGGGTGTTTGAAAACCATAGGGCTGACTGTCAACTGGGAAGCTCCTCCCAGCCGCAGAGAGATGTATAATACTGGTATCCCTCAGCCAAAGGCTCTGACGTCGAGGCAGAATCCCAGAGATCCTGCGTGCCATGTAGAGAAAGAGAGGAAAGTGTTGCAAGATGTGGCCCCAGAGGCACGCTGCTAATTGAAAGGTTGGCCTGCCGCCCCACAGCTAAAAAAAGTTTGTATGACAAAATCAGCCTCAGTCACCGCTGCTGGAGGGCTTCAGATGGATCCTTCCTCCAAGAAGGAGTGCGAGAGAGTGGCCCATGAGTCCCTTCAGAGGTCGGAGGGCACTGGTGGAGAGACCTCTCAGTGCTTTCAACATGGAGAGAGGAGCTTAGTGCCAGCTCTTGTTCTCACAATGTGATTTTTGTGTTTCGAAAGCTTGAATTATCCCTGGAAAACAGAGGGAAGAAAGAGGTTAAAGGGTGCAGTCCTTCAGATCACAGCACCCCCTGTTCCACCCAACACGGCTACCAGTGTTGCCATCCTAGTGTGTGACCCAAATCAATGCTCATTAAACCTCCTAAGCAGATCTGATTTCTAACTAGAAGCTTTTCATGTAAGTCAACCTACTGCTCCAGAACACCTGGAACACAGGGAGATCCTGGTTCACCCCCACTCATCAGGAATTAAAAAACATCATCTCCCATTAGCAGAGCATATGGTAAACTCTGGAAACCTCCCTGCTAAGATTCTGGTGTTTAAGCAATGTGCAAGATCTCTTCTTTCCCAAACATTTTCCCTCGGGAATTCTGCTTGGAGCAGAAATATACTGTCAGTCCAACCTTTTCCTGTCTCCGTCCCTCGTATTTAGGGTGCTTCTGTCATGCTGTCAACAGGTTTAGCTCTCTGGTCTCCTACCTTAAGAGAGTATCTGATCTGAAAAGGATGTTTCCTTCACATTAAAACAGAAGAGCTTGTTCAGCAGCTTTTACTCACATGAGTAGAGTCACGTGAGCCTGGGGGCTACTGACAAAGACCTGGCTGCTGGCCCGCTCCCTTCGTCTGTACAGTCTGGCGGCACGTGGCAGCGACTGAAGATGGGGCAGGTTACAGGAGCCTGTGTCAGAGCTCGCCACGAGCCTGCCAGCAGCACCAATAGGTAAAACACACTCTTAAGGGAGTTAAACAAGTTACTCTGCTATGACATGACAGCAAAAACCATGCTAGAGTCCATCAGCAGAATTCTGGGGTTCACCTTTGCACCTGCCAGCAATGCAGGCTGTGCTGTCATTTGGGAACATGATTTGGGATTTATTAACTGGATTCTGGTTAATTTGAAACAGTGGTTTAGCATTCCATACTGTACTTTCACCTGTTTCATCTGCCTCAGGAGGCCAGCACAATTTGGCTACCTCTTTCTCAGGCAGGCTTCTACATTTCTCCTCCTTCTGCCTTTTTTGGGCTGCCCAAGCCCTCTGCTCACTACTCCTCTGCTCAGCGTAGGTAATCCAATACAGCCAAGAGCTCAATCAACTCTGTCAGTTTCCCTATGCACTTGGCACATTCTCTGCCTTCCAAGACTGGTATTTCATGAAGTGAGCTGGTTTCCTCTTCCAGAAGGTCACATGAATGTCACCTAACAGTAACAACACTACCAGGTGCCTGGGTAACATTTTGTAACCACTGATCCTCACAAAAAGCCAAATCTGTGAGGAAAGATAGGTACTATTTTCACCCATGCCTTCAGAGTAAGATATGAGAACACTGCTTGCCCAAAGCTGTGGAGGGAGGTTTGGGGCTCCCCAGTGGCTCCTCAGAGTCTGGCCATGTTGGAGCAGCTACATACCACCATGTATGGGTGGGAGCCAGGCAAGGTAATGCTTCCTTCCAACGGGCTCCTCCGCTCTGGCACTTGCAGTGCAGCAACAACGAAACGCACCTCTCATCGCCAGGCCTCCTGCTAGCCCTTCTCAAGGAGAGGGCCTGCCATCGGGGAAGTGGGCACTGGAGGGGAAACACAATCTGAGCTGTGAGGCTCACAACAGCCCTGAGCTCACCTTGGCTACTGTGTCTGCACGTGGTCAGTGGCCACTACCAGCAGCAGGTGGTTTCATCTCATTAGCCACAGCATTATTATTTCTAAATACAGTAGCTCCTGCGTGTCCTTCCTGAACAAGCTTTTATTGACAGACTAATTTATTCTGCTCCAGCCCACTGTCAAGTGCAGAGGCACGTATGCCAAGCTCCAGGCGCCTCTCACAGTATCCATCACATGGATGTGCCTAGCATTCATTTACCACTCCTTATCTGCTTACAGGCAACCCTAGGCAACAGACCCAAGCTGAAGACATACCTCTCAGCCTCCTGGGACCAGGTCTGGGATACAAGTGCCTTGCCCAGAGGAAGGACACATTAGCAAAATAGCACACAGCACCACAACAGAAAACGCTGTGTGAACACAGACCACAGTGAATGTGGGTGTCTTCAGTAAAAAAAAAATAAATTTAATTATTTTGACCTTTAGGAAAGAGCCAGTAGCAGAATGGACCCCACCACCAGGCCCACACGGCAAGAGGAGAACATGCCAGCCCACGGGAAAGGAGTTGGAAGCTGAGAGGTATGCCATGAAGTCACATAGGAAGAAAGATGAGGCCCTACCCTGTGTGACAGAGGGAGGGGGAGCGTTCGATCAGCGGCCACTGCTGTTCACCAGGCCATGAAACTCCTCCCAGGCCCTGGCAAGCCAGAGGGGAAAAAAAAAAAAAAAAAGAAACAAAAAACAAAAAAACAGCACTTCAGATCAAAGGCTTCTTAACTTTTAACGAGAGCAAAAACATTCAATGGCGTTTGAAAGGCACTTGTCTTCAGAGAGCAAGGCAATATTCTCTGATAGCCCTGGTGGATAGAAGCATCCTTAAAACCCAGCCAAACATCTGACAGCGCGAGGCAGCTGTAACGTTCTGCACAGGCATGAAGCGTTCCCACTGGCTGCTGGTGATATAGCCACATTAATACCCAAAGACAGGTATGACCTTCCCAGTCACAATGGAATATCCATGTCCTATCGCTAACGACGTAGCCGATGGTACATCTTTCCGGAGGATGATCACGTTCCTTGGCTGGTTAAACTCAGCCAGTCTCTGGCCTCATGCTTCACCGGGTACCTGCAGCAATACCCCCAAAAGAGGATTCTTTTCCTGCCACACAGTTTAGTTAGCACAAAATTATTCGATTAGGTGGCAGAATCCAATTGTTATTTGGAAGTCTCGTTCCCTATTGTAAACCTGCATTGCTAACGATGTCCCAGTAAGAACACTACAGCTATGTGAAATGAAAATGTTTTTTGGGTAAGTTAGAGGGACAGGCCTAACACTGCAGTCCCCAGTGGAGGATGTTACTGACGGGCGAAGCTAGCAGACTGAAAAATTGCTGTCTGTTTTGCGAAAGCAGCATACTGAAAGCCCTCTCAGGGAAAAGATGCTGAGGTTAATGTGAGCATGGCTATTATCTTCTGGGATCAGGGACATCAAAGAACCTCATAGTTCTCCATGCCCAGCAAAACAGTGCTGGTGCCTACAGCTCATGCCAAGCCATTTACTGAGCCCAGAGTGTCCCGCGGAGCTGGAAGGGCCTTAAAGGGACCCCCGGTCAGTCATAAACCCAGACTGTCCTGCAGATTTTGTTGCTGGTACTTAGAAGCTATCTCACTTCTTGTTTTCTACATTGCCACATCAGACCACTGCAACATGACAGCAGTCTGGAAATGGAAATCCTGCATTAGTCACCATCTGAGCCAGAAATGGAGCCCCAGGCTGGCTCTTACCTGAGCCTCACAGAGTCAAGCGCCTCGTCACCATTCACGAAAGCAGCTCAGTTGTCATATGCTCTTTCCTAGCAAAGCCATAGCCCACATAAACACAGAGCACACTGGCAGAGTGCCTGGCACGTACCCTGCAAGACTCCACACCACACACAGGCAGCCTTGCTGGGAGCTGAACAGAGAGAGCACAAATGAGATGCTTGCCCCAGCGGTGTGCAGCTTGCTGTTTGTGACGCTGCATTCCCAGGCCACGGACAGGACAGCAAACCCATTCTCAGAAGCACTGAAGGTGAAATCCTGAAGATCACTCACTGACTTCAGCTCCACCAGTAAGAACCAAGTGGCAAAACCCCCTCCAGTTCTTCCCGGTTCAAAACAGCTCTAACAAAACTTCCAAGATGCAACTACATCTCCACAGCTCCCCGAGTCACAGGCTTCTGTGAACTACTAAGGTGATCAGCTGGTCTAAGAGAGTTCTTCTCTACAGCTGCCTAGGTTTTCTCCTCAGTCTCCCTCCATTCATGGTAGCTCAAAATCCTCATGATCTTGACTATGATAGACAAGTGAAGTCATCCACAGGAGTCTCAAAGCTACACCAGCCCTCCCTCAACACTCAGTTGGGAAGGGTGAATGGATCTGCAGAAGGACTAGGTGATTGCTGAGGTTAGATCTGCAATTCAGGGTAACATTGTACATGGAGGACAGACAAACCCACAAGTGGCTAATTCTAAGCAAGGCAGCAGTACAGAGGCTTCTATAAATGGGAAACATTACCCCCAACTCTCCCCAGACACAATCTTCCCAAGAAAGGAAAACTATGTCAGCACATGGTACCAGACACAGTGGGTACAACTGCCTCCCCTCCAGAAGTTAGGGGGATGAGAAAATCCATCTGAAGCCCCCTTAGCTGCTGAATACGGGTTGGAAAGCTATGTACATCTCCAGCCTTGCTGAAGTCTCTACCTTCATGCCTTCCCTCCATCCTCCCATGCCTTGTACTTCTACATTTCCATCACCCAAGTGCTCTCTCTTTCTTCTCCCACAGTTCTCCCCAAACTCATGACTTCTGTTCTCTGCAGAAAGGACATAAGGGCAGATTATTTGTCAACATAATCGGTAATTTATTACCCCTTTCAAACCAAGGAGTTCCCTGTTCCAACATCCCAATAACATCATGCACACAGCCCTTCAAGCTGCCAAGTCCTTCTCACAGACATAGAGAAAAAGCTCTTCCAGCCAAGAATTTTTAAGCCAAGACCCTTATACATATTATAGTACTAATTACTCCAACTATCTGCTGACTTGACTGAAAAAAATCCACCAGGATGTGTCTGCCCTAATGTACCTAAACTCTGCTAGCAGAGCAAACTGCTCTCCACTCCATACTGAGCAAGGCTGCCAGTTAATTTTGTCTGGCAGAATCTTTACGACCTGTGACGTGCCAAAGGCACAGTGCCAGAGAATCTAAGAGGTTATTTTTATGTATAGACATTTTTAGTACCTTATTGCTATACTGTCTGCGTGGCAATCAGATACTCAGTGAATTGATCCCCAACACTTAGGTTATTCCCATTGAACAGATGGGAAATGGAAACACTAGCAAGCTAAATAAAGCCAGCCAGAGCTGAGCTTCCACACTCACTCCTGACCCACAACTGTTGAAATAACCCACTTTCTGCCCCACTGCCCAGGGTCAGGACCCAGACTGAGCTCCATTCATCCCCATCAAGTAAGTTGGGGTGATAAAATAAAAGCAAAGAAGGTGTCACCATTGGAGATCCCAGGAAAAAGAGGAAGAGCAGCCACAGCAGCTTCAAGGGACTTTCCAAGTCACCACTATGCAAGAAGTACTAGCTGTTTTCTCCAACCATCCCTGATCTTGACATCTCAGCAGTTCCCTTTCAGTATTTCCCTGCACAGCCCTCTCTCCTTACCATCTTCTTCCCCAGCTAAAAAAGGAGACAGAGCTACCCTCACATGTCACCAAGGTCTGTCCCATCTGCTCACCCACACACAACCTCCCAGCACGCTGACTACTTGTTACACCCTGCAGGTATGGTGTTCAGAGTAACACAGCCTCTTCCCAGGTGCTCCCCATGTTCTATCAGAGTGGTTGGGATTTGCTCAAAGCCAGTCAAGAAATTCATGACAGGCCTGAAAACCAGTAATTAAACCCCCCCCCCCCCCAATCTAGTGTATTCTTCTAGCCTGAAATAAGGCTCTCTGTAGCAAAGGCAAACAGGGGAGCCATGATGACTTTGAAATGAACACATCTGAACCGACCTCCTTGAAATGAAACATGAAATAAATAGGGTATAATCACTTCTTTGGTATGAGACAGGCCACCAAGACAAGGGAGCCTTTTACAAAGCCATGGACGTTTCTGAATAAAGCATACTGCAGTGACAGAGAACGGATCAATGAATCCATCACTTCGAAGCCCAGGCCTACGGAAGTGCTCTTAAGACTTGCAGCACCTGGAAATATTACTGGAATTGGAGAATGGAGTGATAAATGAATTAAGCCAGCATTGCAGAGATTTACAGGAGAAGAGGACAGCTATCAGATCTGGAACCTCACCACTCTCCTCTAGCTATTCCTGCTCTCAAACTGGAAGGACTAAGGGTGAAACAACGCAGGTCTCTAAAGCTGACAAGATCCAAAGCAACCTGCCTGCTACTGACTGGCATCAGACAGTGTGTATGGATCCCATCTGCAAACCATCTGACTTTAGACAAGGTCATGCTTGCCCACACCATTTAAGATACAGTGAAAGACAACTAGGATAGCAGCACTGAGTTTTTCTAAGGTCTTGGAAATTAGCAAGCAAATGGGAAACAGCACTATAAAACCACGGCAGAGTTACAGAATTAGCTGAACTCTGATGTAAGAGCAAGGGAGGCTTCTCACAGAGACCCCACCACCAGTTTACTGTCTCACAAACATGGATCTTGCCAAACACCTGCCACTTCCAGAGGTTCTTCTTACTCATTGCTCTTTCTTGTCATTCCTCACTTTTTGTGCTCAGAACCTTGCCCCTGCACTCTTCTTACAGTGCATACCCTTATCCCCTCCATAGGGCAGCTGCTTGTTTCCTAGATAAAATACAGCCCAAGGCCATTTCCTCCAGCTGCCTGCAGTGAAACAAACCCAGTACCAGCCCTATTAAGATCAACTATTCTTCTCATTTACTCGAGCCGTCCCATTAGTTATCAGTGGTGACTTTGAAAGGGAAGCAGAGTTTTATACCCTGCTCAGCTCTCACTGCAGCAGGCACTTACAAATAACTGAAGCTTTGTTTTTGGAAAAAGCAGCCTTGCTTCAGAGCTGACAGGACGATCCATAAAGTCACAGAGTAACCAAAGTATTTCCAGTCCAGCCAGCTCAGCGGCACCCTGCTATCCAGCCACAGGTCTGGTCTCTCCTGGTGCTGAATTTGCCTGGGATTCCTGGATGGTTCTGCAGGTGAGAGCTCTCCACACAGGAGTTGTTCATGAACCATATGCTTATCAGAGCAGAAAAGAAAGGCTGATAACCCCAGGTAGAGCAGAGGTGTATGCAAGACAGTCAGGCACTTCAGGCTGCAATGCTCAAACATCAAACTTCAGCAATCGCTTCCCCTCCAGCCCTCTCCCAACTGCTCACCCACCACAGACGCCTGAGTATTTTCAGTGGCTTCACTGAGACATGGCCAGGCTGTGGTCAGCAATATTATGCTTTCCAAAAGAGCACAGTGCACCTCCTAGGGCAGCAAAAGTAAGAGGTCATTCTTTTTTTCCCCGTAATTCCAAACCACAGGGAATGCCACTGTCCACAGTGCACTGTTCGCTCAACCATGTCACCTCCAAGGTTAATGATGCTGATGAGGAGAACCTATGAAGTGGTTCTGGTACTACATCTAAGTACACCTCTCCGTCCACCTCTGAGGGAACAAAGAGAAGCGATTTCTCTCCAGCTACTGAAACGAGGTAGCCCACAAAATGTCACATATGTTCTTTTCAGGTGCTCAGCACTGTAACATCTAAGGTACTATAAATCCCCTGGAATTAAGCAGAGTCCAAGAGATTGCTCTGGCTCTTCTAGCAAGATTGGAAATTAATACAGACTAGGCTGACCCTTCCACTCGCTGGGATTTAGGCAGCTTGTCAATATCACGAGCAAGAGAAAGGACAAACACAGGAAAATTGCAATGAAAGATCTGCTTATCTAGCTAAATGCACAAGCCCCACCACTGAGAGCAAAAAGGACAGAATGCAGAATAGCTCCTTGGAATAGCTGTGAAGCAACAGATACTTTTGAAACGCAGCTTGGCAGCACCACCGCTTTCTGAAACAAAGGGGGCTGCAGCCTCACTGACAACTCATGAAAAATGGTGCCTAAAAATGAGTTAATGTGAAATGCATCATCACAAAGGGAATATATAAAACCTGAAACACAGGGCTCAGGTTCCACAGTGAGGGGCATGCTAGCAATTTCCAGAGAAGTGTTCATTTACAGTGTGTCAAAAGCTAATCCAGGTCAATTCACTACCTAAAAGTCAAGGTTTTGAGAAACGCCTGTTCTTTTCTTGCTAAACGTGCTCCCTTCCCCGAAGCACAATCAATGCCAATCAAACCCTGCACATGAGCAGAGCTCTAGTGGAGAGATGCAGCCCATACAAATGAAAAATGCCACGAGCCCCCCTAGAAAGGCAGCCCTGACAAAGCCTACAGCACTGCTCTTCCATTAGAGCCTTTCATAAAACACAGCCAGAGTGTGAATATAGAGTGCTGGCTAGAAAGCACTCCCGAGTCATAAATCACATGGTACATGCGCAGCATAAGTGGAGTTTATTCATGACGGACAGTATTTCAACAGGGCTTGATAGATGGGTGAGGAAAAGCAGCCAGACTTTATGGAGGATAGAACCAGTTACACAAGAGATTCTTCATTAGTGAGAGAACCTTAATGATATGAAGCATAGCCAAGCAGAGTCAGATTGAAAGCTGGGGCTGTCCCTGCTCTCCTCTGTCAACAAAGCAGGCACCGTCACCTTCCTGCAGCTGCTGCTGCTTGCTGCCTGCTGTACCAGGCGAGAAAGGCACAAGGAGTCGGTCCACATGTCACTACACAAACTCCAGTGACAAGCAGTTCCACTCTGAATTTACACCAGTGCCATTAGAAGGAGGTGTTGGACAGCACTGCAATCAGACTGCTGCAGCTCAAGCGAGGCGATGGGGGAAGAAAAAGAGCTCTCACAATCCCCTTCGTGGCAGAAGGTTAATTGCTTAGATCTACCTCACTAGAACGCCATCAAACCAACTCCTGACTGTCCCTCCTCACACAGAAGAGTAAGTGGGAGACAAGCCAGTCTGCCCTTACCTAAGAACTGCTCCCAGTTGTAATCTGAGCTCCTGAACACGGTTCCTCCAACACCTGTTATTCTTGGACAAGCTCAGTGCACACCATACTCAGCAGCACAAAATGAAACTCTGATGCTGTGCAGGAAGAGAGGGCAGCAAGAATGGCCTGTTACATTGTTGTAGGGCAGTAGGTGGTCTTACTTCCATATCATCACCACTCAAGGTGCCAGAGCAAGAACAGTTACAAACATTGCTACAGCAGCATTCTCTGTCCTGGGGAGCACCGGTGGCAGGTGCTTGTCAGGGAAAGGCCACACCAATTCCAGTCTAAACTCGCTACGTGAACCACCAGCACCGCAGCTTCGGACAGGTGGCTCAGGACACAGATTTCCCTACAGAGACTGAGAGAAGTCAAACATCTCCCTCCTCACGCCACAAAGCTGCCTCACCACAGCCTGCAGTCTGCTACAGTTGAGCAGGAGTAAAATATCCCGTTGTCTATCCACACAAGCGTTTTGCCATCTCAGAGCTCGGACAGAGTCGATAGTGCCCTCTCCTGGCAACACGTGCATCAGAAACGTCACCGGCAAAAGCGGGGGAATACGGAATTTCACCAGAAGTGGGAACTTTCAGAAACCAAAGCTGCCTGGAAAAGATTCAGTTTAATAACAATAATTTCTCCTTCCCTTCTTTTTCCCACGCACACAGGAAGGAGGGCCACATAGAACACTAGATGCCTATAGGCAATTTAAACGAGACCTCTGTATTATTGCTAGTGACCCACACTCAAAATTGGCCACAACTGGAAGCTAGCTGTCTGCTAAAAACAGGATTGATCTCAGCGAACTGTATGACAGCACGCTGATGACAGGGTGATTATGCAGAAAGGACAGGCTCCCATAATGAAAGGAAGTCATGAAATGTACCTGCACCTTGATTACAGGCTAGATTAGAAAGCTCACTGCTCTATCCATGTCTTATTAATTTGTTTCACTTCTTTTTCTGTGTACACCTTTTCAAGTGTTAATTTAACCAATACGACCTAATCACTGTATTGGTTTAAAATAAGCTTAAGGAAAAAAAAAAAGACCCAAAAATGGCATGATTAACCTCTAGCTAATATCTATATATGCAATTTTTCGTCACTTTGTGGGAAATAAAAGTCACCCTGAATGGCCTGGCATGGTAGGCTATAATAGGTTTATTTAAAAATACAGCTGTCCTCTCTGTGTACCATGATCTTCTAGTCTTGTTAAAGAGCCTCTGTCACCAGGGCCTGGAAGACTTAATATACGACGTTTATTATGATTAGAAATCATTTGTACAGCACTGTAAATTCACACAGCACTTTCCCAAGACCATTTATAAGTCTAATGGCACTATAAATCCCCGTTAGCTTCCGCACTTTATTCCACAGAATCTCTATTTATTCAAATGATCTTGTCGTGTCGTTCCCCCCCCCCCTCACCACCACCACGCTGCAATCTTGTCTTTGAATACAGCAAGCCACAGTCCCACACCAGGCTGCCCATCTCCCAGGTGACAGGCTGGGTGGATTCCTAACAAAGCCCAGGACCCTACACTTACTCAAAGGAAAAGAAAGAAAGGTTGTACTATGAGAACCCAACGTCCCTAACAGCAGCACAGTAATGACACAGACATTTGGCTTTCAAAGCCACACTGGCAAGGATGGCTGCTGTTTGTATTCCTGCTCGCAGCGAACAGCCCCAGCGCACACCAGCGCTCCTCTCCATTCTTGCAACCGGCATTAAATTGCTCAAGCACGCATGCAGCCAGCAGCAGGCCCTCCCCCTGCCACCGCACGTACTTGATGCTGTCGGTGTGTGTTTTATATTCCATGATGGTGTTGGGAGGTAGGTTGAGCACTCTTCGTAACGTGTCGCGTATCCGGGCTGTCGTGGCCTGGTCGCTGGCTGTCTTGTTCCATATCGAGATAATATCCTCCTACAGAAAGGCAGGGGAGGGGTGAACAGATGGTACTTTCTGCAGCCCTGCCAAACGCAAGTACGTGCCCGTTCTCAGAAGCGCTTACCTGGAATCGGACAGAGACAACTGCCCCACAGATTTCTTCCCCCACCATAAACTGTTCTCCCAACATTGCCAGAATGAGATTCTCCCAGCATCGTGATGCTAAGCCCTTTCGCAGACGGATAATCCATTTACCACCATTTTTGTTGGCATCATCCTAGGAAGAGGGGCAAGAAATCGATTTGTTTCCTTCTAGCTGTTTTTCTGCTTCCCACAAGACAGCAGAGCCACAGACAGGAGCAGATATTGATTGGGTGGGGCAAGGGACAGAATGGAGGTATTTTCAAGCAAGAGCACTTCGCTTCTCCCCCATACAAGCAGAGACAGAGGTATACCACTTACTTTGAACAAAAGGAATTTGAAACAATGACTCTCAGCATCCCAGACGAAGCTCTATGCACTGAAGACCTGAGCTCTAGCATTTTGATCCCACCAGCAAAGCGTAACACCAGCCTACTAACCTGTACACAGAACCAGAGACAAGCTGGACGCTAAAACTCTTCCAAAACCCGAGACTGATTTCCCCTTTGTCTGATCCCCTGTGTGTGTAGTTCTGCTTGTAACACAGGAAAAATCGCTCATGACAGAACATGGAAGGCAGGGAAAGGGTTTGCAAAGTGGTATTTCAAAGCAAGTGAAAAGTCAGTAAGCACATTCCTTACACGTTTCCAAGAATGGGCTAAGTTGTGTTACCACAAAAAGGACCAGTCTGTTCTCTGGGAACCACTGACAGCTGAATGTTTGTTCCAGACTGCAGTGACCCAGGGAAATGACAAAAAATTAGGCAAAAGAATAAAGATTCATGCTGAGCACCGAGTCTATCACCTCCGTATTGTGATGGTGTTTGTTGCACCTGAAAAAGAGCCAAAACCTGCTACAGACTCCCCAGGTTCACAGAACGCACACCTATGTCAAACAGCAGCTCCTCCTCTGCAGAAGGCTGTGGCATTCTCCTGTACGATACTGTAGCTGGGAAATCTTACAAGGTGAGATGGAAACAAATTCCATCCAAAACCAGAGAGAGGGAGGTAGGAGCAAGCCAAAGAGGTGGCAGTTAGAAAGGGAAAGGGAAGACAAATCTAGGACAGAATCACAGAACAAAGGGTAACTCAGAGGGGACTGCACAACACAGGACATCCCTGTCCAAATCACCAGCAATCCTCTCTGCCAAGCCAGGACATGCCTTAAAGATGCTAGGAAAGGCAGCACAACCCTTCTTAATGAACCATAACAGACTTTATTTTATCATTAAAGCTTCTCTAGGGATCAGGTAACATGAAACATTTGTGTGCTCTCAGAGACAGCAGGTGCTAAGGAAGCAATTCTGAGCAAACATGGAAGTGCCAGCAGCATTCAACAGACTCCTAGTTTCCAGGTATGTGCTAAAGCCTGTACTGAACAGAGAGTGCGCTGGGCGAACCTCAAAGCACAACAGCAGCCACATGCACGGTGAAGAATCCAAATCCACACAAGTTCTAGGAATGTGCTATACTCCCATGAGATGCAAACTACTTTCTGATTAAGTGTCCTTGTTTTCCAAGCTGTGAACATCACACTCTGAGTTACGCCATCTAAGGCTTCAGCCTTTCCGCAGGGAGTTGGGTTTAACTCCTCAAGCTTCCCACAAAAATTAACAGGGGTCAGAAAATGGTATTGCTCAAAGTATTTCAAAGGTGCCTTAAGCAGGTTCAAGGCTAGAAAGAGAACAGTGATTGGGAGGTGGATGCTGTATTGTGTGTTTTATGGTTATTGTTAGTTTTCTTTCAGGTTACACAAGCTTTGGTTCAGTCAAGCATTTGATTTCCCTTTACCAGAATAATAATGATATGCAGACCAGTAAATCACCAGGGAACATTATGCTCAGTGCTTCCAACTTTACCCAGAAAAGGCACAGATGGATCCAGAAAGAGACCAGAGCTACACACAGGCATACATGTGCCTACAAGAATGACAGCAAGTAAGGATTAGTCTGGAAGAGAAAGGCACATAAAGAAAAGCCCTACAAAGCGAGCAGCAAAGGGAAGGCCAGCGGCAAGATCCCAGGTCCTCTTCTACAAAAACAAGGAGGGAGCGGGGTGAGAAGTTAAAAAGCAAAGAATCTCTCCACCTCCATCTTCAAACAGCTACAGGGAAGTGTTCTACAGAAATTCTGGCATCACTAACTCGTGTACTCTTTGGTTGACACATTATCAGAGCAGCTAGCTCACGAGGAGTCCGAAGAGGGTTAAACATTTTATATGAATTGTATTTGCAATAACTGGCTATAAAACACCTTGCTTAAAATAACTGCCAACTAGGGTCACATATAAATTTCTCAGGACCAAGCAGCATAATTAGGTACTTCAGAGCAACACATAAAATCCTCATATTGCGGATGGCACCGGTCATTGCTGGAAGCAGGCCAGGAGCTGGGAGAATGATTTGCTGGGCAAAGATTATTTTTTTCAACAGATTTGGATAGGAATGAACAGAAGCAAACTAAGGGCCCTGCAATAAAAACAACCCCACAACCCCAACACCACCATGAAGGGCTAAGTCTTCTTTCCTTCTCCAGCTCTACATACAGCTGTAGGCTCTTAACCATATGCACCTCTTCCTTGTCTGAAAAAGGGAGATTGTTTCCTTATACACTTAGTTGAATTCTGCTTACAGAGGTCCAGAACGAGCTGCACACTGTTTTCCCTGGGCAAAGCTATAATAAGGTGCAAGTGTCTATATTAGGAGGCACAGAGCTTAGTTGGGATCCCCCCCTCGTTGGGCTGCTGTCCAGACATCCTCTGGGCCCACAGGCAAAGGCAGTTCTGTGACCTTGTGGGGCATGCAGCTAACAACTCCCTGCATCTTCCCTCTCCTCTGCCAGCAGGTCACAGGACTGCGAGGTTACACAGGACAGAGTTCTGAGGACAAGTTTACAGGAAACCCAGAAGAAAGGACTGCACCCAAGAGAAGCCTGGAGTGTCATTTAATGACAAGAGTCCCTTCACTGCAGGTTCTCTCCAGAACACTCTCTGAGAATATCAAGGCAGAAATGAGAGTTCCAACTCACCTCCCACATGGGTTTGATCCCTTCTTTGAAAAGATGGAAGTCACTATGGCCTGTCAGGTCCCCAGGACGTACCATGTGACTGTAAAACCGCCAGAACTGCTCCACCTGCAACAACATGAACCACACAATGAGGCTGCTCAAACTGTTCACAGCCAAGATTCCTACCAAAACCACGTTCCCTTTCCACACCAGCTGGCCAGAGCCACCTCAGTTCTACTTTCTTGTCATGAGGTCATGATTAGGATGCCCAGAAGGCAGCAGAAAGATCAGAGCTTGGGTGTCTATTTCTGACTTGAAATATTCAACAGGTGCCTCCAAAGTCACCTGGTGCTTGTCTAAAGAAATCAGTGCTAATATAACTGCTGCTCTGGAGAACAGTTCCAAACAGATCTTGTAAATCCTACTGCTCAAACTTTCAATCAGCCTCAAGCATGTCAGGTACAGTCAAGTGCTCAACACAACACACACCAGCCCTGCATTAACCGCTGCCCTCTGCGACCATGGAGACAGCAGGAGCCTCCAAATGAGACTTTTTAAAATTTAATTTTACTCTATCCAGGTTTTAAAACTAAAAGACACATTCTGGTGCTGGTTTAAGATCTGAAGATACCATTCCAAGCTTTTATTTAAATACCTCTTATTTGCTTTTACAATCTGCCACTTGGACCACTTCACTTCGAACGATTTCCATACTGGCACCCCTGTGTTATTTCAGACCATCTGGCCAGAAGGCAAAGGGAATTATCTTCCCTAATTCTTAAAAATAACATATTTATCCTTGGAGATTCTGGGGATAAGAAAGGATTTTCGAGAGGCTGGATCTTTAAAACAAAACAAGTCACTGGAAGAGATTATACTAATTTCCACTAAGAGGACTCTACTCAATAAGACAATAGCAATTAAGCAGCCCAGCAGTGAAAGCGGAGGGGTCAGACACCACCCTGGGTACTTTATCAGAGACCTTAATGACTTGGTCAGCACTTGGAATTCCGTTCCAATCCCCGACTTCTGCCAACCAAGCAGGAATTTGCTTTTACAGCCCATGAAATTATGAACCAAGCCTGAGGTGGGGTCAGAAACAAATCTATTTCGGTCCGACACATCCAGACGCAGTGTGGGAATCACGTCCTTGCGCCAAGCGCACATGCCCTCTAGCGGCCAGCGCCTAGAGGCTTCCACAGCTTCCCATGGAAAAGTAAACAAACCCGAGCCCCTATTTAGGCTCAGGTCATTTTCTGAAGCTTGTGCTTCAGAGCACAAGCTCCTCCTTCAACAGAATTTGGATCCAAACACATTGTTGGACCTGCGGGCCAGTCTCTCCATCCTGACTGAACTCCAGTACCTCCGACGTACACCACCACCCCCAAATTCTTTGCAGCATACAGCACACAACAGAACGTGTAGTTTCTCTTCCTAAGGAGCTAAAAATCAATGTAAAGCTTACACTGATTTAACATATTGAGAAGTTATATGGCGAGGCACTGGAACAGGTTGCACAGAGAGGTTATGGAAGCTCCATGCCTCTAAGTGTTTAAGGTTGGATGAGGATTTGGGCAACCTGGTCAAGAGTCAGGGGGGTTGGAACCAGATGATTTTTGAAGTCCCTTCCAACCTGAAGCATTCTGTGATTCTGTATTGCCAGATCATCATTCTGTAGCCACATTTTTCATTCACTGAAGAAAAGGAGCAGGAGCTACAGATGATAGGCATGGAGCTCCTCTTCCCACCCGTGTCCTGTGTGGATGCAGTAACACAACCCAGGTGCTTGGAGAGGTGTATTATTGCAGCCTCCAGAAAGGATCAAGGGGATATTTTTACAAATTCTCATGTTACAGAATGTACTTACTTGTGGGCAGAATTAACATTTGGGAGGGACCTTGAAAAATCTGGACAAAATACCAGATCTTAAAAAACCTAAAAGAAAGCAGCCAACAGCCTTCCTAGTGTTGACAACAGTATGACATGGTATGTGGCGCCTCTACAACAGAAACATGTTTTGCATATGTATCTTGGGATCTTAATGACAGTTTTACACTGCCAGTCCCATGCAACAACCCAAAGCTGCCTTTCCAGGATATGCTCAATTTATTCCAGGAATAAACAAACACAAAGGGGGGAAGGGAAAAGGGAGAGCAGTTTGCCTTTTAATGAACTTCACTGCAACAAACTGCACCTCACTCATCACTTCCAGACAGACAATGGGCCTGTACACAGAGCACAACAGATGCTTGTTCTACACTGTCTTTATGGTGGAAATACAGCCAGGGGAAAGCAGCAGGAGTGTGTGTGTGGGGGGTGTACAGCCTTTGCCTCACATCTACATTGCATCCAGAAAGGCTTTTCCTTTCTTCTCTTGCTTGCCTGTCAAGTTCTGCTCCAGCTAGCAGATTTAAGCTACACAAAGTTCTTTTCATTCCCTGTTGTTACTCCAGCTACCACCATTACTGCAGGGACAGATGTCTAGCACAGGGCAGAGCAGAACCGATTAAGACACGTCACCTGCCGTAGGTAATTCAAGAATTCACACGTAAGACATGGCAAATCACTCCCCTCCCTGACAAGAGCAGCACAGCCTGCACGCACACAGGCCTGGCAGAGAGGGAGTGAGGCAGCCAGGATGCCTGTGCCATGCCCAGGTGACAGCAGGGCAGGGGGGATATACTCACGGAGGCGAAGGTGCCGATCTGTTTGATGTTCTGCTCGTAGCTCTGGGAGCTGGTGGGTCTCCCGGGCGTTCGTCTGGAGTACCAGAAGGTGTAGTTATACTGCAAGGGGTGCTCGGCTGGCCCCGGGACAACAGCCTGCGGGAGAGAAAAGCCTGCTTGCCCCTTCTACCCTCCTCTGAAAGGGGAGTGGGAACAACTACATTCACAGCATCAGAAGTCAACAGAAGTCCCACCCCCCACAGACTATAAAGCAAATCCTCACCTTTACAGAAAAATACTATCTCTGTTGATTATCTGAAATGGATGATTAGACTAACAGCAACTGATGTTTCATAGGACACTGGAGACCTGCAGTGCAGGGGTGGCTAAAGAAATAATCTCAGGAGACCGTCACAAAGCAACTGTCATATCATAACTATTACGGGCAGTGTTGTGAAATCTGCCTTTAGCCTTTAGCTGTTCCTATCTCAAAAGGAGAAAGGAGACAAACTGGAAAGGGCAATGCAAGAGTTTTCACTTTTGCAAATTAAGGAAAAAAAAATACACTCTCTCCTGGGAAGAACAAAACCCATTTACACTAAATCATGATTCAAAAGCAATTATAACTCTTTGGTGACTCCAACTCCCTCAAGCAACCAACACCCTACCACTCTGGGAGGGTAAGTCTGGCTCAGAACTCGTTACATCACCTTTGGCAGAACCCGTGCCTAGCAGTGGGCTCTGACCACTTTTCAATTTCCAAAACATCCACCTCTGATTAAAAATATACTCCAAATGAGCATAAAAGAGGTTAACAAGAACACATTACCAAAGACTAAAAACTGACAGGAAAAAATACCAAACAACAAACCAACAACAAAAAACAACCAACATAAAGCTCTCATCTTCTATCACTTGATGTTGTCACAGGAGTAACGAGGGCTTGAATCTTTCCTCTTGTCTATGGTATGTTTATAAGGATAGCATTACTTTAGACAGAATAATTTTGCTAAGATTACAGAAAACACACCAGGATGGATACATGCCTTCTTAACCAGGCTACACTACACTCACAGAGATCCGTCTTAAGGGTTATTCCAGGAGCACAAACACAGCCTGCTAGATCAATTGCAAGCTGCAACATCACCCATTCCCCCTCCTTCTTAAATTAAAAAAAAAGGGTGGTGGGGGAAGAAGCTTTATTTCTGCTTTCTGTTCAAAAGCCTGGCAGAATATGAGCTGTGTTTGTGAAGGAAGCATTCACCCCTCAGAATATACACCTCCAAAAGCTGCAGCAAATTATCCAAGGGCTAATGCAGCCCTTCTGTCTTCACTACAACAGGAAGAGCGCATTAAGCGACCACAGCCCACCGAGACACATTTTCCTTCTCCCTGAACTGAGGGCCAGCTCTCTAGCATTTCCACATCATGCCCTAGTGACAGAATCCAGATGCCAGCACCACACCTTCCTCTTGGTAGTACTCTGCGGCTTCTCTCGATCGCTCTTTTCCTTCTCACTGTCTTTCTGTGTGTTATTTTCCTCGTTCTGGTCATGGTCTCCACTATCATCATCTTTCAATCTGACAAAGAAAAAGAAGAGAGAGAGTAGATTTTACATCACACAGCTGAGAAGGTTCACACCAAGCCCCAGCAGCCTCTGCTGCCCAGGACTCTTCCAGGGCACAAGGGCCATCAGCATTTGGAAATCTACTTTCCGCAACACACAGAGGCATCTTAGGCACCCCCTTTCCAGCACAAACAAGCAACAAAATGTCTTTTTAGAACAAACTGAAGCAGGTTGCACTAGATACTGAGCCGCCATGGAAAGCCCCAGCTACAGTGTTAAGGTTCCGAACCGCTCCGGAGGCAAACGCCACACCTGTTACTGTAACTGCGCTGACTCCCTCCTGCCAGCTCCCCACGCCCCTACCCACGGCAGAGCCATTCCCTCAGGCGCGCAGACACCGCGCCAGCGCCCAGCACCCCACAGCCCCCTCCGCCCGCCTCACTCCCCGCGAAGGCCCGGGAAAGACGAACGAGACACGGGTCCGAAAGGCGGCCCGTGACCTCTCCCCCGCGCCACGGCGGAGCACAGCGAGGGATGCCCGCCACGGCCAGAGGCCTGTGCCGCCGGGACCTCCGTCCCCAGCCCTCCGGCGCGCATCCCCCCCGCGCCCGGCAGCAGCACCCGAGCAGGGCCGGGCCGGGCTCGGAGCGGGGGAACGGGGCCGTGCGCAGCCCCGCGGCTCGTCGCGTCTCTCCCGAGTCAGAGAGGAGGGAAGCGCCCGGCGGGCGCGGGGCCGCGCAGCCCCCCATCTCCGGGCCCCGGGCAGGGCCGCGCCGCCGACTCACGCGTCGAATTTGTTGTTCATCGTCGCTCGCGGCCGCCACCTCCGTCCACCTCAGCGACTTCCTCTCCGCCGCGTCCGCTCCCCAAAGCCTTCCGCCGCTTCCGGCGGCGCCGAGAGAGCCGAGCCGCCCCGCCCAGCTCCGTGAGCACGGCGGCGGGAACGGAGGGAAGAGGAAAAAGAGCGCACCCGGCTGCCCTTTGAGCGCGGACTGCCCCGGGACCCAAACTGCGAGGCCGCCGCCATCTTGAGTGTGGCGGGCGGGCAGCGCCGCCATGTCGGGTGTGGCGCCAGGCGGGCCCTGCGCGCGGGACGGCACCGCGCTGAGGCCGGGCTGCCGCCCCGCACGGGCACACCCGGCCGGGGGCTCAAGGGCCTTGGCGTTTCGCCTTCCTTTGTCTCTGGTAGATACAGTTTTAGGAGTCAAGGAGTTGCTCTTCAGGGAGTCTGGCCAACTTGGCTCCGGTGGTGACAGTCCCGCCCAGCCGGTCTCCATCGCTTCCTTCTCCCTTCCCCACGCAGGGCTGGTACCGCTGGGCCTGGGCCGTGGTCCCCACGCGAGCCAGTCGTCAGCACCCTTCACCCTGCGAACACCTCTTTTGCTGCCCGCAGCTCACTGCGGTGTCTGCTGACGCCGTTTCCCCATCACATCCTACCCGAGACGTGGGGAGGAACAAACACCCCTCCAGTGAAGGGCCTGCAGCCCCTGGGGCACTGGTAGATGACAACGGACACCTTACAGAGGGCAGGGGAGATTGTCCCTCCCCAGCGACTCCTCACACTTCATGAATCCATTCGCAGTTTACAAGGGGATCTTCACATAGTATTTCATAAAACTCTGACCAACAACTTCTATGATCAGGCAGATTTTGTAAATGGATTTCTGACCCATGTAGTTTCTGCTTCAGTGATCTGTGACATGGAGAGAGTAAGAGAAAATTCAGAGTGAGGAATATGAAAAACAGGTATTCAACATCTGCCAGGTATTACATGCCCTCTGTCACTATAGTGTCTGAGTGTTACTTGTGAAGCACGGTAATTTGATGCTGGCACTCCTATTTTTCTGTTTGGAAGCAAAGGCAATGGGTATCCCAGCAACATCCCTGAAATCATGCAAGTGTGGCAAAACAGGGAAGAGGAGTGTCCCAAATCCTAGGCTAAGTATCCTTGCCACTAGAACTCTGGTTGCTTTATGCACTCAAACCTGTGTTCGTAATCTAAGAAGACGTTAAAAAAAAAAGTCAAAATGAATAGTAGAAGAAACAGTTTTAAAACTCATAAAGAATCCCCTAGTTGGCTTTAGTCATGAATGAGATCTCTGTGCTCTGAAGACCAGCAGTCTATGAAAATATTTCATAAAGAATGTGTTACATGGATTGCTATGGAGACCTGTTCATAGATAAATCTAATGTGCTGCTTCCTTTGCTGGCTTCTCAGTCTGTGCCGATGTCAATATTAGTATCTCTAATATCTTCCAGGAGCCAGTTCTTAATTAGCAAACAGATTGCATCCCCTGCCTTCTGAAGGAGCTTTAATCAGTCCTTGTTTTCCCACAGGACAATCTACCTTACTACCACAACTGTGTTTCATTTCATTGAGAATTTCAGACCCCAGCTCGTCTTAGCTTCTTTTCCTCAAGAAAGTGAAGTTGAGGCCGGTCTCCAAAATCATCACTTCCAGTTTGTGGGGTTTTTTTCTACCTAGACCTTAGTATGGAAGTGAGTAAAGATACTTGTGGCAGGAAATCAGATGTTAAGAAACAGTCACTGCAGGATAGCTGTATACAACGCTGAGGATCGCTCTTACCTGCAGAAAGCAGCAGAAAGGCTGCTCTGTCCACAAAGTTTCCATCCTTGTCCAGGAAATAACCAGGGTTAAACAGTCAAGGACTCTCCCACTGCTGTTGATTATATGGGACAGAAAATATGTTGGGGGAGATTGATGTCCTATTGAAAGAGAAAACAAATATACAAGGATCTTTTTATCAGAGTCAAAAACTAATGGCTTAATTGCCAGGATATCAATTGCTCTCTTGAAATTGCCTGATGCAAATGCCAACTAATTATTATGGGGTGAGAAACAGGGTCATGCTGTGCTATCTCCTACGGAATAGCTTATTTAGAAATTGCTAGGCATGCTTAAAGATTGATTTTAGAGCACCAGAGGATGAAGTAATTACAGTAATCAGAAATTTGGATGAAAAAAATCCACAACCAAAAAAAAACCCCAACAAATGAAAACCCAAAACCCGAGCACCACTGAACTGAAGGCTTCACACCAATCAAGACCCCTGACATTGACCTTGATTTTCTTAAAGACATCTTCCCCCAAAGTCACATAAGTCTTATCCATTGGGAAGAACACTTACATGAACTTGGATATGATTTAAAATATTCTGCTGATGATACAATAAATTGTATATATAGATACTGTTTTTCTAGAATGTCTGTGTTTCTATGTTTAGCTTGTACCAGTTTAAAAGAAGCCTAGGGCTGTTGTACTGGTACCTTTATACTGATATAATTCCTGAAATCCTGTACAGAAAAATCATAAAAGTAACATCTGTGCAAAAGGGGAGGGGAAAGGAGGAGAGAGAAGGAAGTAGGAGTGTAGCTGGGAATAGCTACAAGCACTTTAAGTATGTTGTAGCTGCACAAGAGACAATTACTTGTTGCCTTTAACATCTGAGCTAGGTATGCAATGAGCTCTGTGGCTCTGCAGGCACCCAGCTCTTCTGGTGGTTCCTGATCTCATCCTCAATCTGCATTCACAGGTCCTGCAATGCCACCAGCAGTCTCACCAGCATGGTGTTCGAGTGCGTCAGCAGAGATGGGATGGTGTTGCAGAGCTGCACCTGGAAAGACAAGCACAGGGAACACCACGAGCTCCTGGCTCTGTAGGGCATTTAAAGCCTGAATGCTCACAGCTGAACTGTGTGCCTAAACGTTGCTGTGATCCAGATGTGTCTGGCTACAGGAAATGAACCACCACTTAATTTCTACAAAAGTATCTCGGAAACAAGAAGCGTGTGAAGGATGACCATTACCTTACAGTTAGCTCTTCCTATTGCCTGCTGTCCACCAGGAACTTTCAGATTTCTTTGCCCTCTGCAGTTTCTCTTATATTTTCTAGGTGTGGTCTTTCCCAAATGACCTGTTCCTTCCTAAAACTCAAGCCAACATTTGGCTGATAGTTCTCAAAGCCACAACCACGTTTGCTTGCCCTGTTTTTTTTCTGTGTGGTTCTTGCAGCCCAGTCTAAGGCAGGAAATCAGGGCTATTACAGAACTCTTTGAGGTGCAAGGTAAGAGGAAAAACCTGACTCTGATCCCGGGGCAAACCCTGAATAATATCACTGTAAAGTCAGATCAGTCTCTCTGAAGAGAGCTATTACAGGAGATTCAGCGGGCCTGTAGGCAAAGCAAGCCAGGACTGGTTGCAGAGGGATCATTACTGAGAAGGAAGGGGACTAGAAGTGAGCGTTGGTTTTAGCAGAGTTCAGTGTCAATTTAAGAGCTTTTCTTCCTCTCTGTGCACTGACATCATTTCGGGTCACTGAGGAATGCTGTCAGGCTTTGGTATGGTTACAGGGAATGGGTCAGTCCTCACTCACCCAAGGCCAGGAGGTGCCCTGGAATTCTGGCGTGTGCTGGGAGCCACTGAGCAGCCCCTGGCACATGGCAGCTTCCACAGAGAAGCAATGTCCAAAAAAGCACATCAGCAGTCAGTGTTGTTGATGGATGAAGGGAGCAGGACAGAGAGAGCCATGCCTGCAAACAGAGAAAGCCGCATCATTAACTTCTTTTACAGGCTGTGACCCTTTGTTACACCAACCTCCCTGCTCCGGATTTACATGGGATTAGCTGAGTCTGCAGGAATCAAAATGCAGGAGTCTAACTGGGAGATCCTTCTACAGGCACCTCTGTAATGAGTGAGGGAAAGATTCCATCCTATAGCAAAGTGCATAACCAGCACAATTTCGGAGTCAATGTCGCTTTCTCTCATAAAGGGTTAGCGTGAAAGCAACGAGTCAGGCATGATGTTCTAGCCAAGTGCAAAATGAATTGTGAAAGCATCAGCTTTGTAACTCTCCCACTGAACCTACTGCAGAAATTGCAACTGCCAGGAGAAAAAGCAGGGTTGAAAACAAGGAGAGTGAGCCCATGCCATGATGACAGACAGATCTACATTCTACCTCTTTCTCTGGCAGAGAAGACCACAGTCAGGCAGTGAGCTGCTTCTGGGGCAGGAGCCTTCCAGGCTTTTCTTCCCTTCATCCCAGGTTCCTCAGAGTCACCAGGCTGAACCATCTCTGCAGTTTTCAGGTGTCCCTCGTTGCAAAGATGAAGCCTACAACAAAATGGAGAAGGACTGTGGAGAAGTATGGGACTGGTGTCTCTCTAGCAGGACAGCTGAGATCAACAGTGGCTCCGGGATTTACCACCATGAGTTCAGAAGGATCCCTGTCAGTATTCATTTGGGGAATCTCACACCTAATTGATCTTTTTTTGTGGGAAACAAGTTCCATGCCTGTCTTCTCTTTTCTTCTCCTTTACCTGGAACAGTGCACTCAACAGCTGCTGGGTCCTGCTTGCTGACTTTATAACAATTTTACAGCTTTAACCACAAAGACTTCTGGTAACATGCTTGGTAACATGCTCAGTAACAAAGAACTCCCCAGGCTATGCAAGTATATGCATGGGAAACACATTATTTTTTGGTGCTGAATGTATATTTGGGTCCCAGTGTTTGAGAAGGTCATGCAGCAGTGGTTCTACAGCATTCATCTCGCTGCCAGGAGCAGCTCATCTTGAAAATAGGCATTAAGAGGAGATGCAGTCATTGCACCAAACCCCGTTCTCTGAACAGCTTGTTCTGCTAAAAATATTTCAATACATCATGATAAGACAAAGCACCGTAGCGGCCTCCCTCCTCATACCTGAGAATGGGTGCCATGGGTCTCACAGAATTACTCTGTGTGCCCAGTCCAGGCACCCTTCACTGCTTGAAATCCATTTAGCAAAACCACTGGTGGTTTCCCCAGCCAGAGTGGGTCTGTATTTCCATACGTGCTGGCCAGCTAGGGAGACATTTAGAGACATGATGACATAAAGATATGAGGCATTTACACAGAGGCCCTTCCACATCTTGGTGGGACTCTCAGGGCAGAGCTCAAAGGCTGTTTCTGTTACGTAAGGCTGTCTTGCAGCCCTTGGCATTGCCCAGGAAGGGGGTGGAAGAAGTGTAATCCTGCTGTCAGGAAATAAAAGAGGTTGGAATCATGTTTCACTATTAAAATCTTAAAAGGTTTTCACTGTTATTAATGGATTGTATTATTATTTATGGCTGTTATTATTCATGCATCTGCAGTTTATATAGCCATCAGTGCAACAACCATGTCATGTTACTCAGAAACACTTCAACGGGATTTCTTCCATCCACGTTGCCCCACCAGAGGTGATTGATGCATACTGCAAAATCATAAATACAGCTTTATTATCTCTCCATATTTAGTTGTTTTCCAATGATACAGCTTTTCCAGTGTATCAGTACTTACATAAGGAACAGCCTTCATCATTAAAGTAGAAATTATAGTTGTAATTAACACGTGCAGCCATTAGATGGTAATGTTTGCTCACCATTGCACTGAGCATCGTGCTTATGGAGTCTCAGTGAGGGCAGTTAAGCCAAACTTTAACATAGCCCTTGATCTGGGGGTGCTTTGACCCCAGCTAAACCCCAGGCAGCCGCTTGCTCACCTGGCAGGATGGAGGAGAGAATCGGAAGAGCGAGAGCTGGGCCACCATGGAGTGTGTCCCTTAACTGGCTGAGCAGGAAGAGTGTATCAGGTGAAACAGGGGGCACCACTTTTCTGTCGTTGCAGTGGGAACAGGGCTGGTCCCCTGGTCTGGACATTCACTTAAAGACCTGTTCAGTTCCCTGTGTGCTACACATCTCCTCTGATTCTGGGCAAGCTGCTTCAGGCAGTTTCATGTTACAGCCGGGCTGTAATCTACCTATAAACAGGATGCCTTGAAAACAAATAGTCCCGTTGCCCCATTTTTCCCTTTCACCAGGGCTGGATCTAGCAACCACAGAGCCATAAAGTGAGGGCATTCATTTGGCTGATGTGGTGGAAAGCCTTTCATTTGTAGTTTCTGCTGGCTCAGCAGTCCAAACACGCTCACATGCTGGCTGCTGTCTCACTAAGCAGAGTGAGAACGTGGCCAAGGACAAAAGAAACAGGACCACCCCTTTTGGCAGACTCACTGGCCACTTTAGCTGCAGCACAAATCTCTATCTGTATCCTCTCTATTTCAGAGTCCCTCCTACTTGAGCTCCTAGGGCTGTTGCTGTCACAAATATATTCCCAGTTAACCACTTCAGTGATAGTAGACGAAGAACTACCCTGTACAGAAATGATATTACACTCTGTAGGGATTGTTTCCTTCTCATGCACTAAAACATTCTCAGCTAATGATCTAATAAGGTTTCGTAGGTAGTGGGTGAACGGATAGCTCAGGGATGGGGAGACATAATAATGGGAGAACTTTATGGGAGGCTGAAAACAAATCTAATAAATTTGGTATCCTCAGAAGCATTGTGAAAGACAACAAAGCATTGCAAAACACCTCAAGACACCATGCAAAACAGCCCAGGAATCGCCAGCACTCTTATCTTCCCCAAATCAAACCTGTAAGGAAAAAATTATTTCCATCCCATGTTGCTGCTGGATGCCAAGGCTGGAGTTTCCCCTCTCTTACTGAGCATGGAACTGACGGCGTTGCTGGGAGAGGCCTGGGCAACTGGCTGTGCTCAGCAGCACGTCAGGGACACTGCACCGGGCACTTTACAGGCTTGTTACACAGGCAGCTCCCTCCCTGTGGGAGGGAAGAAAGAGCAGATACTTCTTGCCAAGGTGCAAGGCTGTAGGATGAAGCTCATGGGCTTGGATGAGTCCACGATTCCCAGTAAATCAAAGATGTGTTTGTCGGCTCACAAAGAGTCTGAATTTCCAGTGGAATCCAGTTTTACACGTTGTTTCCTTTACGTTTCATGCTGACCTTGGTGTGTTCCCTGAGAAAGCACAACCCAAGTGGTTTTGCATGTGACCTCATTAGTCTTCCCTCTTCTCTGGAGTAAGTCAAAATATGGAGCAGTGCCCAGTGCAGAGTGGGTGTTGTGGTTTCTGGCCCTGCCAAAAAGAGGTCGTGGAGAACCCAGGCCAGGTTGTCTCCATCAAATTGCAGAGCTGGGATTGCCTTTAATCTTCACTGAGAGAGGGGTGACATTGCAACATGTGCTGTCATTAACTCCAGATGATTTCAGCAAACAATGGTCTGCAGAATCTCTGATTTTCCAAAGTAAATAAATTCAAAGAGCAGTAGGAAATAGGAATAATATCTCCTAAGTTCTGTTCATGTCTGAACATGAACATCCTGGCTCGCAGGCAGTGTTAAGAAGTGCTTTGCAAAAGACAGAGCTGGAAGTTTTTCAGTGGCAGAAGTTTCTTTCAGAGATCTGCTGAATTCGGAACACTCCCTGGTATCTTCTTATTTTGGTGAATTCCACTCCTCCACCGTCCTCCTGCACCGTCCTGCAGGGACAGAGCCCTGTGGTATCCCTGGGAACGGCAGCTGGTGCGTGTTCCTCCTTTACCAAAGAATGCACAAAATATGCAAACTCTTGCAAGCAAAAAACGGTCTTATGAAGGTGTTGGAGATGGTTCAGGGCAAAATAACATAAACCAGCATCAAACACATAGCAGCCTTGTTTTTATTCTACCTAAATTCCTAGCAGCTCTCTCAACATACTGAAGGATCCAAGATAAATTTTGGCAGTAAGATCTGCTATTTAATTTTACCAAGGGATGTATTTTGGCACCATGAAGCTGGTTCAGTTTCAGGACTCTGATGAGCAGCATCTGAAAATATCACAGCCCCACTAGGAAACATCTGAAGCATCTAACCTGAATGACTACAAAAAAAAAAAAAAAAACAAAAAAAAAAAACCCACAAAAAACCAAACCCTTTGGTTGTCAAGAAAATGAAGATCAGAGAAGGCAAACTCTCAAGAAATAGTTTCTTATCATACAAACAAGCTCTTTAGATACCTGTGCCATACTGTCAGCTAGGATGTAACTGCAGCTGCAGCCATCTTCCAGCCTTTTCTGCTTTTCATGTTGTTTTCCCTGTAGGTCATACCTTCATTCTTTGCATTTTTAAATTTCTCTGTAGTAAACATGATTCCATTTGTGCTGTTTGTATTTTTAATTTTCTGCCTCCTGTCTCCTCGACCTTTCTCCATCTGCAGGACATGATCTTCAAGCAGTTCTTTAACTGGTTCTCCTGGAAACAGCTGCACAGAACCAAAGGTACTTACAGGAGGGTGGGAGATGTTACCCCTATTAAATGTGCCATTCACCATTCTTCTGAATCATGTTCTTTATATCATAGTGAAATAATTGCTGTGAGCCCAGAAAGAGGACTAATCAATATTTTCTAGGCTGTGCTGCCTAAGCTGTACCAATGTCTTATTGAGGGTGATAATAGAAGAAAGCAGCCTGCAGCCAGTGGAGGTATGCAATATTAGTGGCAATCCTGGCAGCTTTGCTAGTAAAATAGGTAATTCTTTCTAATACCTTGTCCTGTCTGAGACTCTAATCACAAGGAAGCAGAAATGAAGCTTTCTAAAGCAGAGAAGAAATTATGTCCTTTTTTTATAACCTTGCATTATTATTGCAATCAATATTTTCAAGAAAGCTTATTCCCTTGTTCTTATATCTTGTATAGTGATATGGCCAACTCTGTGTGCTCTGCTAGACAGCAACAAACTACACACAACAAATCCCTCTGAAGGACTTTTGGGTGCTAACTTGTGCCAGCACAGGTTGTTCCCAGGTTCCCAGCACTGCTCTATTGATACCGAACACCACCAGAACTGGGGAAGCTTCTCAAGGCTTACCTGGCACTTGATGACAAAATTGAACTCCTTGCAATTTAGTGGGCCCTCTGGGACTTCCAAACTGGTCTGCTGGCATCCCACAGGGCTTGTGCTTAACATTGGCTGGTATGGATTTGTCTCTTGTGGGGCACCTCTCTGAGTCACCGGAATACACATCAGTTGCCAAAGCAGCTCAGAATTAAAAGAATGGTGAATTCTGATGATTGAAATGTTAGAAACATTCACAAAACCCATGAAATATGAAAATACATGTGAAATAGATCCATTCTGCAGGCAAACACCAGGTCTCCCCTGGGTCATCCCTTCACTGCCTTAGCTATAAGCCTGCAGTGGCAGGTCCTGTGTTAGACCAGACCCGGTTCTGAGTCTCTGTGGCTCTGATGGCAATACCTGACAACAGCCTGGACCTCACTAGATCTCTGTTCTCCCTCCTTCTGCATATGTTTAAAGGCATTTAGCCCCATTGCAGCTTGGATTAGCAGCAGGCACCATCAGGAGCACAAGGAAATCATTCCCACTGCTTGTTTGCATGTGTTGTTCTTGGACAAACACTTTCCCAGTGGCATGTTGAGTTCTTTCCCTGGGAACCATCTTCCTGACTAGGAAATCATTCAGTACTGGTTTATCTGATTTCTCCTCCCCCAGGATGATGTGGCTCACTCCCCCAGACTATACAGCTTTTCCCCTGACAGTCTTTGTGGCTTTTCTGCAGACTAGCAACATTTGCATTAGAGAAAACATGATCTATGTAAAACTCCCAATTAATTCTGACTCAAGGTGCTGGATAGTGTCCTTGAAGGCAAAACACATACCTTATTGAACACCAAAGGTGCCAGTCATTTTCCCTTTGTCCAGCAGTTTGAGAATCCATGACATCCTTAAGTCATCTCTGTCCTTTTACCTCATTTTGGAGAGAATTCCTTATGGAAAACTTATTTATGAGGTCACATTGGAGAGCTATAGGTCCTCAAGACTAATGGGCTGGGAAGTGTGAGTCCTTCACTGAAATGTACCGTATTGGTGACCACAAAATATGGCAAAGAAAGGTAGGTCAGCATAATTTAGGCTGGTATTTTTTAAGAAGAGGGACTTAAACAAACCCATATTTATTGTGTGGAGCACCACGGATTTCTTTGCAAGTTCAGTACTGCTAAATACCTCACCACTTTACCTCTTTATTTGAACTTGGAAGTCTCTCCTCTAGGGTGCCTGTGTTTGCAACAACAAACTAAAAGGTTTTAAAATTGACTTAATTGTTCCCTGAGGGTGAAAACACTGCTTTCTTAACTGGCTTTTGGCTGAGGCGCAAGCACAGCATTTTCATTCCCTCTTGGGCCCAGAAGGCCCCACTAAATTCCTATTTTTTCCACAGACTCTGTCAGGGACCTGTTTCCACGTATAGCACACCTATTTACATGGCAACTTTTGGTTATTTTATCATTTTTCTGCTGGCTACTAAATATAGGTTGTGTAACTTCCCCCAGATGTTGTGTTGGCTGTGTTGCTCTCTGGAACCAGCACAGCCTGAAGCCTGTTTGCAGTAGTGGGGAGGAGCTGGGTCAGGAGGGTTGGTCTTCTTTGCTCATCACAGCTCAAACACTGCTAAGATAGGAAAGAAATACCGTCTCTGATAAACATTCCCTCATCTCTTTGCTGCTCCCTGTTTGTCCTCAATACTGACCAGGATGAGAGCTGAACTTCTTTTACTCCAACAGTAGGAGAGAGGTTTTCTTCTTCCCTCCACTTCTCTACGCTCCTTGGAACTTTCCTTTTCTGGACCCTGCAGCAGAGCAGGGACTGCTGGGCTGAAGTTTGTTTAGTGTATCATGCTTTTCCACCACTTATTCCTCACCTAGTGCACTGTAGTTTCTCGGCTCCTACTGACACTTGCCTCTTCTCAAGAGGGGGTAATTGTAAAAGCCATTTTGAATGGAAATTTCATGCCACGTACAATGGTGGGAGGAAAATCTATCAAATCCTTTTGACATGGGCTAAAAAATAGGGTTCACAGCTGCTGTCTTTTTTGATTGCTTTATTTCTTGTGGATGTTTCTGGAGCAAGGAGAAATCTACAGTCAAAACTGCAAAATTGTATTCATTTGTATAAGATATGTTTCCATGCATTTGTGCCCATAAATCTATTTCTTTGCTCCACTTAATATGAGCTGCTCCTGAGCAGCAGAGCACCATGGAACTACCTTAACTGATGATTCATACAGATTTATGGTGGCCCCTCAGAGCATGCTGGAGAATGACCCAGGTAATTTAGCAGTATTTTTCCTGTGTTTTTTTGTACCCACATTTGCCTGAGTTTATTCTGTGTATTATTTTCTACCTTGTGTCTTCGTTTTTATGTTCAGCCGCACCCACAAACCCTTTTCTCCTCTTCAAGTTCCAGGAGGAGTTTAGAATGATTTAAGAATGTCACATTGCAAAGCTTGTTCTACTCTTCAACTCCTAAATCGTCAGTGAGAACATTAACTCAAGTCAAACCTAAGGCTGGACCACATTGTGCCATCCCTGCAAACACACCGTGCCCTGCTCAGCATCCAGCCACGCCTGTGCCTTTTTACTCAGACTAATTGCAATTAATCTTTTCATACATGTACAGGACAGTATAAAATAGCTGAAACAACGCCAGCCATATTACTGCACATATTAAAATAGGAGTATCTAGATGCCAGAAGGATATTTGTAGCAAACACTGCTCTGAAAGCACCTGCTGCTGAGAGTACCAGCACCAGCACTGACACTAAAGCAACACTGAGCTCTGTTATACCTGTGCTGGGCAGTGAAAGTGTGTTAACAGATGGGATCAGAAAGTTAAAGCTCTCCTATTGGAAGGATAAATGAAGATGAATAATTAGCAGTTTGCACAATTGCACTGTGCATCACTGGTTTTGTATAGTCTTTCATCATTGTCATCCTCTTCCTTTTCTGTCATGTTAAACTGATCTCAACCCCTGAATTTTACCTTTTTTTCCCCAATTCTCTCCCACACCCCACTGGGTGGGGGGAAGTGATCAAACAGCCACGTTGCCATTTTAGCTGCCATCCAGGTTGGACTCGGAACACTGGGTTACCTGAGCCTTACCTCTTAACAACGTTCACCCATCTCCCTCCACCACTGGAGCGGTTGAGTCCTGCATCTTGTAGTTAGTCTTCAGTCACTCAGGAACTGTGTGTACCCTGCAGGCAAGACTGTGAGTGATGCTTTTGGGTCCTGGCACTCCTGAAGCAAGCTGTACTCCAGATGCTGACTGGTGTTTGTTGCCCTGGACAAGCTCCCTGCAGCTGGCTGGCTGCCTGTGGACTGGCTTGGTGCTTCGTCCTCTGAACTCCTGCAGAATCATAAACTCATTCCTTGCTGTTCCTTTATAAATCATGACTGTGAACTGGTTTGAACTCACTTCAGCTAAAAATAAGCAAGCAAAAACTGTTGACTTTGTAAGATTTGGTCTCAGAGAAGGCTGAGCTTGGTTAAGCTGATTAGACCAGACCTCCTGTGCTGAATTACTGTTAAAAGGCACCATAGTGTAATTCACCTCAACAAATGAGAATAATTTCCAACAGTGTGATTTCAATCTAGAGAGACACCTCAAAGGGCTAGGGCACAGGGATGAAATGAACCTTACCTACACGTGTTGGAGCAAGGTCAGAGAGCTGACATTTCTTTCCTTAGGTACAATTTGTATCTACAAATCTAATACAACAAAATGACTTGCTGATTCAAACCATAGTGCCCATACCCCCAGCCATTTGACTTGCAGTCAAAGCTGGCTTAGCCATAGTGTTTCAAGTGAAATGGCAAAGCTGCTCTTCAGACCCCACGTTTGCCATCTCTTGTCCCCTGTCACTACATGGTGTGGCTTATCTGATCTGCCTGGCTCAAATCATTAGCTGTAACAAACAGTAAACTCAATGTTCCTTATACAGTCCTACTCTCAACAGGATGCCCTTGCTTTCTTCTGCAGTGCGTCTCTGGTGTGCAGCCCTAGACCTTTCTCTTTCTCTCTTCCCCTGAATATTTGAGTTCAGGGTGATTTGTGCAGGTACAGCAACTGTATTTTTCACTCACTGAAATTCAGCCATCTCCAATTCTCCATAAACCTCTTATTTTGTGTCACCAAAGTTTGTTGTTCCTTTAATTTCATTCAGCTGCAAACATTAATGTCACATTCCACAATGGCAAAAATACCAGAGATACTGAAGGTAAGAAAGTGGCAGTGGGCAGATAATGAACTTTACAGCATAAGGTTTATGGGGAGGGATTTCCTCATCTTGGCTTACCCACAGTTCCCAGGTCAAGGATGTGCTAACAACATGGGCTTGAATGCAGATCTGACATCTGATGATACAGGCTCCTTAACAATGCATCAAAGGAAGTGTGTATAACTCCAACTCAGCTCTGGGTTTTTTTTGTTTTGGTGGGGTTTTTTGTTTGTTTTGTTTTTTGTTTTAGACCAGAAATTTCATTCTAGTACTGAACAAAATCCCATCTATGGTTCACAGTGCATTTTTCTCACCTGAAGACACCGGGCAAATGAATAAATCAAACTTTGAAAAGCACTGGCAGCAAGACTTTTAATCAAAGACAAATGATTGGCATTAAACACATTTTTGTTCATACTCCAGGTTTACAAGTTTCTTGGGTGAGCATCTTTTTCTAGTCTCCCAAGTTATGTCTCAGCAGGCTTTGGTCAGGGCACTGTCTGAAAGTAAGACCAAGTTGTTCACATGGAAAATATAAGATTCTGATAATAAATGTTCAAACTGAAGAGAAACATTTGACAATTTTAGTTCAGAGTAAATGACATAAAGCCTGAGTCAGCCGTGCCGTGCCATATGAAAGTTCAGCTAGTCTCATGTTCCCTTTCTGACAGCACATGATAGCAGATGCCCTAGGAAGGGTTGTAATAGCAGAATGAACCAGAAACACTCTTGGTATTAAACAACCCAGAAGAATTTTTCCTGATGAAGCTTTTCTGATTACTTTTTGAACAGAAATAAGCTTTTAGTACAACGCCCTGTGATGAGGCACAGCTTACCAAGGCAGCCCGTGCAGCACGATCCCCTTGGGCTCTTTTGAGCAATCTCCCCTTTTGTTCCATTTGACACCTGCCAGCCTTCCCTTTGGAGAGACAGGGAACATCCAGAGGGATAATTTATCCCAAGCCTTTGACACAAACCAGTTTCCCAGACAACTTGTTTGAACAGAAAGGAAAAAACAATAACTCTTGCTTTTAATCTTTGGGTGGATGCAAAATCTACCAAACTTGTGCACAGGGCTCCCTTTGTCTCTGTTTTTTAACTTCTACAAGGCTAAAGAGTTTCCCTGGAGTCGGGCTCACAGCCTGACATGTAATTGTGGCACTAACACTGCCGCCCAGGAGAGCCCTGCCATGGGGCAGAAAGGAAAGCACAAGAAAAGTTAGCAGAGGATCCTGGTATCAGACAACTTGGCAATATTTTCCTTAACTACAACCTTGGCAGAGCTGAGCACCTTATCATGTTGGGCACCCCTCTCCTCTCCATTAGCATTCAATATTCTAGGTTTTCTGGATTCACACACTCCCACTCCCCTGCAAACACAAAACAAACCAGCCACCTCTGCAGTTCTGTGACACGCACTCGCTTTTCCCCAAAGGAATTTCAATGCTTTAAGAAGTAATACACCCAGATGCACATCTTTCCCTGGAATAAACAGCTGGAACATGGTTTCAAACCCTTCCAAACCTTGTTATTAAGGATGACAGTCCTACCACAACTCAGAGACCTGAGGTTGTGGTTGACAATGATTATTTAAAAAAGAAAAAAAATAGATGGGGTGGAGGGTTAGTCACCCCACTTAAATGTTACATCACTCCAGCCATCAGCACCAGGGCGTACACCGTTTCATGTGGCAGCCCGCGATGGCGTAACGCAGAGATGTGCCTAGGGGCTGGAATCTGTGGGCAGCTCAGAGATGATAAGGTGATGGTGGGCAGAGAAAGCAGCACTTGGAGTGGAATGAGAAGGGTTGTGGGCAGGGGACTAGAGAAATCAGCTGAGCCAACCAGAGGTGACTCTCTGCTGTCACCTCTCACAAGCACCTGGCCTGGGATCACTTTGGCTCTTTGTCCATAACCTGCAAACTTCTCTGCCAGAGGTCTGATAGTCCAGCAGCTGGAAATCTGTAACCCTGGGCAAGTCCTGGGAGGGGAAACAGAGTTGTTCTCCATTCCAGAAACACTCCCAAGCTCCCCAGTGAAATGTAAGAAGAGCAAAGTTAATTTTACCAGATTTTCTGAGTTTCTGTTTGCCTTCCAGCATCAGCTCTCTTCAAATCTTTATGGGGATACACAGGTGTGAATTGGTGCTGTCGGTTTCCAGACCTATGGCTCTAGGTTCCTTAACCCATATGGACCAATCCGTACAGGAGGCTCCCTGCTCAGGAACAGTGAAACTGTTGTGCAAGACTCTCTGGAAGCTCAGTCTCCCAAAGGGAGAGCTGGGGGGCCTCCTGCCCTTCAGCCAGGCTTTTAGGAAAGTCTTCAAAGTTAAATGTGTTTCTTCATACTGCCTGGTAGGACTCTGGGGACAGTGTCCATGAGTGGCTGATACGGGCAGCGAATTACTGATTCTTTCCACCTTGTGCCACTCCGGAGTCCTGCACAGTCACGGGGAAGCCATCTATCAACAGCACTGAGCACAGCTGCAATCTCAGCAGACATAGTGTTCCAGCCCTTGTGCACAGCCAGCTTCACACACATCTTTATCATTAAATTTCTTCAACAACTGGCACGATGACAAGAGGAGTGGGCAAAGTAGTGAGAGGCAGCATCTCTAGTAGGGTTAGTGGAGAGGAGAGGGTGTGGGAGGGTAGGGTGGAGGACAAGCACAGATAAAGCTGGAAAGAAGGCTGAGCAGAAGTGTGTAGGCCCTGAAAAGTATTTGATATGCTGTGTGGAGTAACAGGATGAATTATTTTTGATAGCTATTGCTTTTGTGAAACCCCCACTGCCCTGATTTCCCCTCCAGCCCAGCAAGCCTGCAGATACTGGGTTGTACTGGAGCTGCCAACACTCCAAGGCATGCCAGGATCTGGTCCAACTCAGTCTGATTTTCAGCAGTTCTCACTACTTTTTCATAACATTCTCCTCCATTTTAAATTCAGGAAGTTCAAATGTACTGCAATGCCTTAATTACAAATAGTTTATTTTCCAACATAAAAGCACTTTTGGGCCTCATACCAATTCAACCCTAAGTTTATAGCAGTGTTTACAGACAGCTCTACTCAACTCCAACATTTGAATCCTTTCCAGAAGTGATTTGCATTCTAGAGTAGCACAGCACTCTGCTTTAACAAAACTACCGCTGAACTTGGCTGTCACCTCCAGCTGTGTGCTTAAACCATCTCAGTCTTGAGTTGAATCAGTGCCAGTGAGTGGCTACATTAAGGAACAGCTATTTCTGAATTCCTGCACCACGTTGTCATTTATCCCTTTTCTTACACTCAGTTACCTCCAGGGCGCCCTCCGTAGTTACTGTGTTTTTCTTCTCATGGCCTGGAGCACCGGAGAACAAATCACATCTTCCTGCTGCCTCCTGAAAACTCGTTCTCAGCTCAGTGCTGATGCCTCTGCTACTACTGGTACAGAAGAGAGTCAGAGGAGGTGGAAGACTGATATAAGCAGTGGGAAAGCAAAAGGGAAGGTGAATCCTAGAAGAGAGTTTGTAGGGATAAAGGGTGCGTGGGAATAGGAACTGAAACTGGGGAAGAAGGATTGGAAAGACTGAATGGGGAGCAGGAAGTGTGGTATGGGCTGTAATGGAGGAAGAAAACGGCCCAGAGGAAATGGGGAACATTTGAGTGTTCAGGTAGGTTCTAGACACTGTCTTCCAAAGTGTCTGCATTCCTCTGCTGTGACACCCACTGGCACAGTGGGTATCTCATTCCACATCTATGTCTCATCCAAGCAGGACTGATAATGGATGTGATTCTACATCACAGAAAGTGCATTTAAAAAAAACCCCACAAACCGACCAACCAAACAACCCACCTGGTAGTATATGTTGTAACGGTGCTCAGGCTGCAAGTCACACATTCCCATTGCTAGAAACCAACCTAAATTTGGTGTTTACTGCAACTGTGGATTGACTTTCTTTACCTTTTTTGTTGGAGATACTTACATTAAATTTAGACATAAATGCATTCACATTCTAACACGTTTCCTGGGTTTGGGGTATTGTGTTTTAGTTGTGGGTTTTCATATGGTGGTGTTTGTTGTTGTTTTTGGTTTTCAACCTGTCAGCAAATCAAAGTATCTAAGTTCAGGACAGTAAAACCAAAACATGGCTTTGAAAGTGTGTTTTCCAGGGTCAAATTACTTGAAGTCATCAGAGCACTCAGAAATTACAACTCTTAGGAGATTCTCTGTTGAATTTTACTGAGGTTTGCTCAGGAGTGAACATCACGATGATTCTGCTTGGCTAGGACAAGGAGGCACAGGATGTTGGCTTCATCTGGGAACCCTAGCACCTTGCTTCATCTGCTGTCCAGGAGGAGAAAACAGGTAAGATCCTGGCAAGAATATGTGCGACTCTCACAAGGACAAGACCAAAACTACTGGTAGTCTGGGTCTCAGCTTGCATCTGCTCTCTGAACAGCCCTGGGATAGACTAATACCAAATAGCCTCACTGGGAGAAGGAGGTTTGTGCATTTGAGAGGAAGTTCAGTGAAGTAAATGTGTCTGTCTCATGCTGGTCTGAGATGTGCTGCATCCTAGCGTGGAATGGCACAAACCCTGTACGGGTGGGGCTGCAGTGTACCCCCAAAAACAGGCTCTGTGTTGATCTTCGTCTCCCCCTCAGGGAGCCGGAAGGTGAATGCCCGCAGCAGGTTGGCAAAGAAAATGAAGAGCTCGGTCCTTGCTAGATGCTCCCCCAAACACACACGGTGCCCTGCAGAAGGAAGGGGGAAGAACAGTGAGTATCCAGGAGTTTCTGTTCATTCTTCTTAGAAGCAGAGGGTTGTTGTTTTTTCTTCAAGGGCAGGTTCATGAAAGCCACAGAACTAAAACTTTGTGAATTCTTTCTCAGAAAGATCCCATCCAGTGTCACAGGTTAGAGGATACTAAATGAAAATCTCAGTGAAAACCCCTGAGGTACCACCATCGTTTCTTTCTGGACCTGGGAGAAAATTATTTTGCTTTTATAGGAGATTCTGAGCTTCAAGGTCATACACAAAGTGTCTGCCAGCTGTTTGTACATGCTTTCCTGGTGAGTTAAAGTCAGCGGGTCAAAATGACTTAGCAACAGGATTTGCAATTGAACAAAGACTTGGTCACTTAGAGCAAAACAAGAGGCCTAAAGTTAATTTCCAAGGGCTCCTCAGTGGGACCAGTGACATGAACAGTACAGGTAAATCATACATCCACATTTCCAGGTTAGCAGAGAAATAAAAGGAAAGAAAAAGCCATTTGCATTAAGAAACCACTCCTGGGTGGACATCTAAGTGACTAGTCTGCTATATCAACAAACTAAATCAAACCCAACAGAGTAGGAACTTTACTGCTAAGTGGGATCTGGTATCTTATTTCCTTCTTTTGCAACTGGATTTTCAGTTCTATAAGAACTTAATCCTATGTTTACCAGAATGCATCCTGCTTTTCTTTCAGCTCATTCCTTGAAAAGGAACAAGCAGTACAAGTGAGCAGCTCCAGTGCACACAAGACACATTGCTTCTCAGGAAAAAAAGAAAAAAATGTATAAAGTATACTACAGACAAAACCTGTGGATGACTGCAGCATGCAATAAGCCAATCGAGTTGGATTCCCACTATACTGTCTGAGGAACAATTCAGGGTCTGACAACACAGAAGCATCTCCCTTGGCAGATACAAGCCAGTACTGTTCTTCAAAAGCAGCAAACAGCAGAGACAAAAGATGTTGCCTGAAGAAATACCATAGTCTCTCACTTCAGTTGGATCAGATCAAAATGCTGGTACATTTACCTGCTGAGAATGGTAAGAAGGCTTCTCGAGCTACAAAATTTCCATCTCTATCCAGAAAATGGCCAGGGTTGAACTGTCGAGGTGTCTCCCATTGCTCAGGGTCATACAGAGCAGATGCAATGTTTGGAATAACGATGGTGCCCTGCAGGGAAGGAACAGTTGATTCAGTTCTACCTTCTAGACTCTCACCCATCTCTTTCTACCTGGTGGACAATACTGCTGCTTGTTGTCAGTTCTTTGTAATGAGCAGATATGAGGTGGTTAGAAGACCATTAGTCTAGAAAATTAGAGTTTCTGATCATTTTCTGAGTTGGAAAGTATTGGTTCTCAGCCCAGCAGCTACGTCAGTGGGTATTAATAGCATTCGTGATGGTGGTACAGGTGCATTGTGACCACTTTTACTAACAGTGTTAAATAACACTTCTAGTAGTGATGTATGGACACCTTTTAGTTGATATTCAGGTCCCAGCATTGGAAACCTCCTTTCAGCCTTAAAAGAGAGAGAAATCCAGAAATAACTGCAATACTTAAATGACAACAACCTCTGAGCCCTTTTAGGAGCTGTATGTCAGGCTTTTTCTTTCCTGGTTGTTCCCAGCAGACCAGTTCGTGTGCCTTAGGTGCCTGGCTGGCAGAAGCTGACAGAACAGAGCAAAACCCTCACCATAAAATTAATTAGGTGGGGCCACTCACAGATGCTGGTAATGGTGCTGGCCTTTCCCAACTCTTTTGCAATAAAAGCAACTAATTCCTGCTTCTTGTTAGTGTTTTACAGTGAGAACTGGCACGCGGCACAGCTTACCTCACGCTAAAAAATGCCTTACATGCTGTGAACAAGTGGCTTAGGCAGTTTGTGGGAGCAACTCCTCACTGTCAGCTGTGGCTGACAGTCTCTCAGATATCCCAGATTCGGGCTGGTCCCTCAGCTGATGCAGTCAGTGAAGCTACAAGCCATCCTCTCACCAGTCCTCCTCCACCCCAGGAGCACCATCCTCTCACCAGTCCTCCTCCACCCCAGTGCTAAGTTGGACAGCAAAGCCTTAACCAGTGCTTTGCAAAACCAGTTTCTCCTCTGAGCCCATCGCCAGCCAAGCAGAGGTGGTCTCTGCAGTTGTGCTGTTGATGAGCCGGGCAGGAGAAGGGTTTTTATCAGCTGTCTGAGCATCAGCATGCTGAGCAAGAGACTTATCTCAGTCCTGGAGCCACAGACAGTAACCCTTCCCCAGGAGCCACGTTCCTGGTTTATATGGAGAGGAGTTTATAGATGGAAAATGGGTTACAAAACTGGAATAAATGTTCGAAGTCTCTCTGCTGAACGAAGTGCAGGGGCTGAAAATGTGTCCATACCTTTTTGACAGGGAATCCTAGCAATACTGTGTCCTTCACACACACCCTGGGCATGCCGACAGACACAATGTTGCTGAAGCGCTGGATCTCATGAACCACAGCGTTTGTGTAGGGCAGCTCCCTCCGGTCCTCGTAGCAAATCAAGCGGGAAGGACCCAGAACGGCATCCAGCTCCTTCTGCACTTTCTCTGCAGAGACACAGCCACCATTTCAGACAATATACCATATGAACAAACAACACCTGAATCAACCTAAAACCTTGGATACAAATAGGCACTCAAAGACATGGCCTTTCCAGCCTCCCACCAGGCTGTGGGAACAGAGGTATCTCCTTTGCTTTCAGGGCTCAAGCACAGCAGATGGAAGAGCCACCAGCCCCAGGGATACTCGAGTTCTCCTTAAACCCTGGCCATATCCTTTCTCTTCCTGACATAGACATGGACAAGGAAACTCTGAATCTACAGAGGCATTCATGGAATTGGTATTAACTAGATAAGCAACCTCTTCTGCAACACTAACTCAGACAGGGACACCTTGTGTGTACTGCCAGCAGTTCTTGCCTGAAAACACCACCACTTCGTACCAGGCAGCCAGAATCCTCCCCATAAGCTGCTTTTTCTGATTTTACAGTCTTTCCATCCCTGGCAGACATTCTACATTCATGTTTTGTTTTCTGATGTGGTTTGTGCGCTGCTGTGTGAACAAACTGCAATGAACATTTCTGGTTATTTAAAGACCGGATGCTAACACCATCCTCCAGTGCTCTCTGGAAACCTTGAGGCCACCCCTGATCAATCACTGTTCCATGGGTGCCCACTGCCCAGCCTTAAGCACGAAGCACCTGGCAAGGGTGGAAAGGAGTCACTGCATTCTTCAAGGAAGGCTCTGGATTTGCACTGTGACAGGAATGATACAAGAAGAGGCAGCTGTCCCTAGCAGGACCATGGGCAACCTGCAGCCCTTCATAACCTGCCAAGATTTGTCCAGCTGGTTTGTCCAGCCAGGGATCCACTGGGTTGTTAGGAGTATTGATGTGCTCAGCAAGGAGCATTGTGCCAGGAGGGGAGGACGAGTGGAGGCTGACTGCTGCAAACAGCAAAGCTGCATTAGCATTCTTCATACCTGAACAATGTCTGGTGCAGACAGGACTCATTAGAGCTCTGATCTCTGATCCTGCTGCCATCAGTCAGCTACAAAGTCTCCACACAGAGCACCTCACTGACTTGTCACTGCCAAGAGCTAACTTCTGTCTCACTGCAAGAGCCTTCAGCCACCTGGTTTGGTCAGGTCATAGGACAGGCCTCTAATTTTTTTTTCTTCTGCTGCTGTTTGTTGTGTTTTCAGAGGGAGAGCCAGGCTCAACTCACAGCTTTTGTGCCTGCAACTCATTATATCCAGCAGTCATTAACATTTGTAGCACCCACAACGTTTCACAGCAAGAACCCCTCTCACCTTGGATGTCTGGATTCATGACCATGTAGAGCAGTCCCCAGTGCAACGTTGTGCTTGAGGTCTCTGATCCACCAAGGAAAAGATCATTTATAATGTACACCAAATTTTCTTCATCACATTTAGGCTTGAGCTCATCTTTGGACTGTAGATGATGATAAAAAGTTGAAGTTAAAGAAGAAAAGTTAGCTCATCCTGCATGCCACCTGTGTGAGAGTCCTTATATCCACAGCTGACTGCACAAAGAATACTCACAAGTTCAGGTTTTGATGAGCACTAAGAGATGAATAGTTTCCCAAATGGACATAGTAAGTCTGCATTGCTGTTTTTCATGAGGTGGAATATTCTTTCATTGAAAAACAGGCAACATTGTGCCTCCTGACTTAAGCACAGAAACTTTAAAGCACACTACAAGTTTTGCAGTTAGCCTGGAGTGTAGTGCTAAAAAAGTGTCCCACAGTGTGTCGCTCATTAGGCCTCTCCAGTATGCTGTCATATGGTGCTAGCAAACACCACAGATAGCAAGTACCCTATCCGAATAACAGGGCCTCAGCAGAACGTCTCAAGACATCTCTCAGTTTAGGGCAGATGTGAACTGGTGGGAGAAAGGTACCCAAGTAGTTTCTTCTTATAAAAAGGGAGTAAAATATAAAACCAATTAGAGAAAATACATTAGAATCATAGAATCTGCTGGGTTGGAAGGGAGCCACAAGAATCATCGAGTCCAACTCCTGGCTCACACAGGAACAGCCAAGTCAGAGCATGGGACTGAGCACATTGTCCAGATGCTTCTTGAACTCAGCCAAGCTCGGTGCAGTGACCACTTCCCTGGGAGCCTGTTCCAGTGCCTGATCACCCTCTCAGTGGTGCATCCTCTCATTAGGCTAACCAATTTAAAATAAACAGATCGTAATAACTTGCATTCCCAGCACCAGAAGAATCTGCATCTTTGCCTTTGGAATGCTTATCTTAGAAATCTTGTTGTACTCATTCAGATACAATGTACAAGAGGGTGTTATCAGCTCCTCCCAGAACCCATGAGCCAACACAGAACACCACAGCCTGACTAGCTGAAAGCTTATGACCAGAGGTAGAAAATACAAAAACATCATGTACCCTAGGACAGAGATGCTTCCTTTAACTCCAGAAAGTATCCCATAATGACTAAGGTTGAAGCAGAAACTCTGGTTCTGGACACACACTGAAACCCAAAGCAGCATGTCTGCTATTTCAGGGTAACTGTCTATGCACATGTATTTAAACTCATTGTAAACTTAAGGTACCCTGCTGTAGTAGATGAGGTGTTCTACCAATGTTGTGTAACCTACAGATACGAGCTGTCTCGTATTTACTATAGGATTGAAGTATGCCCATGGATACTTGTGGAAGGCAGGTGATAGCTCCTGAGCTCACACCCTAACAGATTCCATGGTAATTCATCCATGTAATGAAAACATAAAAATGGATGTCTTTCTGGGAGACATGAGCAAGTCCAGAGCTACTGTATTCACATTAAGAAGCCTATGAAATGTAAGAAACTGATAGGAGGGGTCAGACTAGATGATTTAATGGTCTCCTTGATCTTACACTCAAAAAAATGTGTGATCAGGCAAAACAAACACTTACTTTCTCCATCTCAGCCAGGTAAAAGTCAATGAAATCCTGTGGTTCATCTGGTATCCCTCTCTCCACATGTATTCTGATTTCCTTCCTTGCAAAATTGCTCAGGACATCATAGCAAGACAACACCTTCTTATGAGGGCCAGGGAGATGGCGCATCAGCCAGGGCAAGATTTCGTACAGCTGCAGGAGTGACACACAAGAGGTAATGTGAATTATCTGTCAGTAACCCAGCTGCTTTTAGAAACATCTGAAGGCTGAATTGTCCTGGCTGAAAATGTTGGTAGTGGAATAAAAGCAGCATTGCTTGGAGCACATTTTTGCCATCAGGGGGGAAAACTTTATGAGTAATTTTGAGACACTTCTGGGATCAAGGCGGTACTGACCACACACTGCTCATGCCAGTAAGTTTACCTGCCTAATGCAGGTTACTAGAAAACCCTGTTCCTGCACAGCTGGAGCCCTTAGCTCCCACACACTCAAAGCATGAGGACATCCCTGCTTGATACCGTGTGGCTACTAAGATTAACCAGTCTGCAGCCTCAAGTAACTAACTAGTGAGTCTTGTGAAGCTCACAGAAGGATAGTGTAGACTGGGTATCATTCTAAGAGCTAATCAAATTTTCCCCCTCAGAGTCCTCCTGTCTGCTAAAGGACCAATAATTGTTCTGGTGGCTAGAAATAGTACAGCTTCAGTCTGGTCAAAGTATTGTCCTCTGGCCTAGATCTCTCCTTGCAGCATCTGCCATTCCACCCTGCCAAGCAAACAGCATTCCTATCTCCTCTCTTTGTTCCTTCTGACCTAACAAGCAAAGTTTCTCTAATTTTAAGCAATAGTTTGTAGTTCATCCCATTTACACTTCTCTACATTTTCTTGACTCCAGACTGACAACACAAGTTGGTCAAGACCCTGGGATAAGGCCCTAGAACAAGTCCCATGGATGACTGCACACAAGAACCTACTTTAACACTTCTCTGGATCTAAAGGTAAACCAGTGCTGGACACACTCTAAGACTCTGTTTGCATTTGTCATCCTGTTAGCTGCTACTTTACATCAGTTCCTTTCCTCTTAAGCTTTGCACTGAAATGTTCTAAGCTCAGAGCAGATATTAATCTCATTAATTCCTAATATGTTTCATAATTTGATTTTGCACAATTACAATTTGTTCCATTCTTCTAACACCATCCAGAGTGCTTGCGAGCTCTTGCAGCAGGATATCCTGAATCTCCTCTGTGTTGTTAAGGTCTCCTGGCTTTGATCAGCCCCAAATTTAATCTCTTTTTCTATTTTTTAGTATGGGAAGGTTGTATGGTGCCCCCCTCACAATAGATTTATTGAAAAGATTTACTACCACATCAGCATTTTAATTTGCCTTTTCCTATAAAACTCTAATGACAACGGAATTTGCTCTGCCATTCACAGTCCCTGTTACACCCAGCTTGTCCCTCTTTAAGGGTCTAAACCAAAAAGTCTAATTCATAGGGAAAACTTCAAGTGCAAAGTTGGCCTTTGTGGTATGTTGTGGGAGGTATGTACCAAAAAAACCCTCTGACAGAACTTGAATTGTGAAACTGCCAGAGAACATACATATTGTTTTCGTAATGTGTGGATTGCAAGCTGTAATGAAGTAATGGAAAGATTAATAATTAATATCTTATTATTGGGGGGGAAGAAGATAAAATTGTTCAGCAGACAATTTGCAGAGTAGTAAAAAGCAGAGCAGTGAATTCAATGATGCCTGTTTCTGGAGAAGCAGGTACAGGTGGGGGGAGCAGCACCACAAAGTTCAAATTTACAAACTCCAGTCTCAAATTAAGTTTAAAGGTTTCAGTTAACAGTCTAAGAAATGCAGCAAGACTTAAAGTGAGGAGTCACTAGAGACACATCCCCTAAACTAGCAAAGAAACAAGAGAGCTCTTAAAAATGGCCTCAAAACCAAGGAGACAGTACTGAGGTCCCCAAGGACACCTCAGCACCCAGCTGGCATTTGCCAGTTACTCTGTGTTCAGTGAGGACAAGTTTTTGCATCCACACTTTTCTACCTATTTCAAGAAAAAAATAGAATATTATTTACTCACCTGATGAGTCAAGCTGCCTGCAAATCTGAATATATTCTCTGTGGCACTGATCAGTTCATGGAAGGTTTTGTCCTCATCAGAGAAGTGATATCCAAAAACCACACCACAAATTACATTTGAAATAGAATGGAAAAGGGGAAAAGAAGGATCCACGGGTCTTCCTGCAAACACAGTAACTGATATTCACTCTCAATGTTTTCTTCAGGTGTTCCTTACACAGATAGGACAAGTTTTTGTTAGAGATCACATAAAATGTTCTCTTTATCTGGGTCATGAATGGGACAGAGATGTGGCATTAATGTGTATATTCATTAAAATAAATAACAAGTCTTAAAAGGACACTGTTTTAGAGCTATGAGGAAGCAGTTTAATCCCATGGTACTTCCTGTGAAACATCCTCTAATAGATCTTAGTGGTACAATGTTACGTCGTTACATCTGCTGTCCTCAGTTGTGTGGAAGAGGCAAGTCAGAACGTGAGAAGGGAGAAACATCACTGGAGATTAAATGAGACAATGACAGACATGCTCATAAATGTAAAAACTTAGGAGTAAAGACTGAAGGAATTTGGGAAGGTTTAGGAAGCAGAACAGCTGGAGAGGAACTCCAAAGTATACATGATAAAATTACTGCAGTCCCAGCTGTGAACAGTAGATAATCAGATCTGTGTCTGACAATTTTTTTAAAAAGTTATGAGACAGACATCCATCAAAAAGGATTTGGATAGAAATGATCCTGGCCTGACTCCAGGGTGAACCTGATAATCCTCTGAAGTTCCCTCTCACCTCCTACTTTCTTTGATTCTCTTGCCAACAGATACTTAGCCAGACAGACACTGAAATATCCGGGTTACCTCATAGCACCGAATGTCACTGAAATGCAGAGATTTAGAGAAACGACTAAGCTCTGCACTACTCTCTGGTTACCCACTGTGGGCAGCCCAAGAATGGCTTGAAATCCTACCATTGTACCATGATATCACAGACAAATGATAAGCCCACAGAGCTGGAATTTCCAAAGTTCCCAAATTCCCTAGGTTTACAAACAGCTTTTTAAGAAAGAGATTCCCACGTGTGACACTACATCTCTATCTGCTATTTGGGGTTTGGATACACCCTTCTAGCCCTACCCCAACCCTAGAAAAGGGTAGGTAAGTTTGCACATTGAAGAGATGAATCCAGGACTGACAAGGGTCTGATTTCTTAGCAGATAAATACCTTTCAGGTTCATAAAGAACTCCACCAGGTGAGAGGCCTCCTCTTGCACTCGATACTCCAGGCCTTTTTTCCCCATTCCCAGACTGCGTAGAATCATTATACCAAAGCGTCTCTGCTGTTTCCAGGAGCGACCACTTGCCAGTATAATACCTGAAGGGATTCCCTGGCATGTTAGTATTTGCCATGGACACAAACAATTCATTTAAAAATATATTATAAAATACATGGGCTAAATCAGGGAATACACTGCAATACAAGCATCTTCAGGTGAAATTATCAGTAATCAGAAATCATGGCCAAACGATAACTAGACCACATGTTCTTAATGTTGGTTGCAGTTAATTTTTGAAAAGAGTAATCAAAGCATTTGCTGACTTGCATTTCTGGGTGTCTTAAAAGAAAACAGCCTTAAGATGTCTTTCTAGAAGATCTGCTTTAGCCATACGCAAGTGATGGTGCTCAAGACAACAGCAACTGAATCACAGAATGTTAGGGGTTCAAAGGGACCTTGAAAGATCACCTGGTCCCACCACCCCCTATTCTGCCAGAGCAGGATCACCAAGATTAGGTCACACAGGAACATGTCCAGGTGGGTTTTGAATGTCCCCAGAGGAGACTCCCTAAACTCTCTGGGCAGTCTGTTCCAGTGCTGCATCACCTTCACAGTGAAAAAGTTTCTCCTCATGTTCACATGGAACCTCCTATGCTCCAGCTTGCACCCACTGCCCCAGTGAATTTCATGGAGTGGCATGCAGGGCCAGGGTGTCTTTCTGGAGATACAGATCAATTAATGTGATGCCTGTAGGTTCAGGTGATGAAGGTGACAGGTAAGAGATATTGGGGCCCTGCTTCACTTCTGGAAGGGAGACCACTCCACTGACTGTTAAATTGCACTAGTGGTTACCTGAACAGCTGTTATGGTGATGCTTTCTCTTGCTACAGCAAATGCAGGGGAGGAAAAAGAAAAGACTGCAAATTGCTATAATGCACTAAGGAGAGGTGGGGTTTTATGTGTCTGAGGCACTCTTACAGTTACAGGGAATTCACCAAATGTTTGAGAGTCAGACTTCTGAAGGAGGGTGTAATAGGTCTCTGGCTCATGGAAGGTGTTTGGCAACCATCATTTATGTGATTGCCAAACATATAAACAAGCTTTGTATTCATGTAATTTACAGCAAAATCACGTGCAGTAAATTGGATTATTCTGTGAGGAGGGTGAGATTGCTGCATTCTGAGCTGGGATCACACGCATCCTGAATACAGAAAAAAGGTCACCTAGAAACAACCTGGTTTGGAGTATTTCCCAGGCTTGGGGAAGCTCAGAACAAAAGGCAGCACAGCAAATAAGTTATTCTCAAAGTTACTCTCAAAGAGGACTAGGACAGCATCTGATGGAAGAGCATTCTGAATGGGAGGGTAGAGGGTCTAACAAGGTGGGGTGGTTTGCCAACTCCACATTCCTATGCACTGTTTATGTCAGGAAAATCTCACCTTTTCCTTTGGCCATTGCTCTGAAGAAAGGAGTTATCATTCTCCCAGAAACATCTTCAGGGTGTGTAGTCAAGCCATCCTTCACTGCTTGGTATCCATTCAGTATGATCACTGGGTTCCGCCGGAACCACAGAGTGTATATGTTACCATGAACTTCTGCCAGCTGTAAGTGGGAAAAGGTGGCAGAAAAGAACAGATGAAACCCCACACACCTCAGACAGGTACTGCACCTGCTATTCACCAGTCCAACGGCCAGTTTTGTGCTGAGAACATCATCTCCATGGATATAATTATATCTAAAAGCAGAAAGTGACTTGTTTTTCTGAGAACAAGGCTTTCCACAACTGATTTTATTTACCCAGGTGGTGGGGCAGGGGTGGGGATGGACACACAACTAATTTTATTGTCAACACATAGGCTGCAGCAACAGAAAGAAAACTTTGTATTTTATGTTACATCACATCCAACCCCAACATCTGAACTTTGACATTTGAACAACCACAGTCAGCATCTTTCCCAGCTCTGTGCCTCCAGCTAGCCCCTTCTTTGCAAAAGGAAAGCAACTCACTAAACCTGCTCCAACTGTGTGCTCCAGAAGATGAGGAGGAGACACAAACTAGTCCACAGTCATAAAGTGCCAATGGGCTGCTGCTGGGTCCAGGGTTTCCTCACAGCAGTGGGCAGAGTGATGGTGAGACCATTGGAGATAGCAGAGGCATCCAGGTATATGACAGAGAAAATTCAATAATTTGGAAAAAGCTTTCTCCAGGAATGGGGCTCTGCTCCAACACTCCCACCATGGTATAAAAGAGGTGGGAGACAGTGCCTAAAGTGGCACCAGACTTACATCCAATTGATCACAACAGTCACTGCTCCTTATAACTCTTTAGATAGTGGCTTTCTTCACCCTGGTATAGCACCATTGCCTGAGCCTGCACTGCACTCCATGACCCACACATACTGTCTCAAGCATAATCAGAATTAGAGGTTGTCTGCAGACCGTTACAAGAGTTACTGCCAGGGTACAGGCAGGGACTGAGTTGGCCTAGGGAGGAGCAGCTGTCCCCCAAAATAAGTGGCAAACATGGAGTTTTAAGGTGGTGTTGGACCATGAGGAGTGTATGCCCTTTCTGTGCTGCAAGCATCTGTGCACAGGCACCACAGTACCCACTGTGTGATCAAATTAGACACCAAAATTTACTAAGTAGCACATACAAATTTATCAGCAATGGGGAAGCATCTTTTTGAATACTGGTATTTCTGACATTAAGAACAAGTCAGAAACCCTGTCTCCAAGATTGTTTAATTCTTAAGGACATGAAGTTTCTCATGAAGATGACATATTCCACATAAGGAGGTGACCTTCTTATGAATGTAGGAATAGAGTTGATCTTTCCATGTCCACACCTTGTCTATAATTTTCTGAGGTTTAAAAAACTTCACTTTTCTATAAACATATCAGGTTTAAGCTGTGACTAAAATTTATGTTAAGAGTATCTTTAAAGAAATACCTCCATCAGAAGATCCCGATGAAACTGAAAGTTCAGCTGCACCAAGTTTCCAAGCACTGGGAGAGGAGTTGGTCCAGGAGGGAATTGCTTGCGTACCTTCTGCAGTTTGAAAAACTCAACAATTAACAAAAATATTATCAGGACTACAAAAGCCTGACCTATTGTCAGCATTTCTAAGCTGATTTATGAGATTGTCTCTATCAAAAATAAGGTACTGGAGCTTGGAAAAGATGATCTTCCTTCTTGTTCCACCAGTTCTTTCTGCAGACTGAGTTCTGTGAAGCCTTGGTTCCCTTCCCTCCCTCTGTCCCTCCCCCTTTGTCACTGCCTGCCCTTTTCCTGCACCCCATACATTTCCCATACTGAGATACACCAAGCTGATCCCTGACCAAAACCAGAGGTAGCTGCTTACAGCAAGCCACAGTATGAAAATTTGGAACTGCTTATACTTGAGGTATTTGTCCTGAAGCTTGTGTAAGGCAGCTGCTGGTGTGCACTGGAAGATCTGGATTGGGATGACACCAGGAGAGAGCCCTTGTTGACCTCGGAGCATGAGATGAGTGAAACTCAGTTTCAACTACCTTGGGAACTTTAAAAACACACATAGATGTCCATCTGAGACTCACTGGATTCAGGTGATGAGCGTTACATGTCAGTAAAGATAGGTTCCATTTTCCAGGTGCTTTTGTCACAAACTTTACTTATCTTTAGTGTGGTTGTAAATTGAGATTTGCCTCTCAGTACACACAGGTCACACAGGCAGAACCAACAGTAGCTGCAGACTAAGCACACAATGAGAAGACAAAGTTTTTACAGGGGATTTCTGAAAAATGGGCCTTGAATGTGCAGTCAATTTTTTTCACCAGTAAATGGAAAAAAATTAACAGTTTCATCAAGTGGGGATTAATGACATGAAGATAATGCTTAAAAACTCAAATTACAATTAAAAATTTTAAACAAAAATCAGAATATTGACATCTGTTATATTTTTAAAATAATTAAATATAAACTTCCAATTGTAAGTATAGCTTTTTTAGTATGTAACCTAAGTGAAGGCTCCATTTGCCTCTGTTTATTTTCCACATTTTTAATCCATTTCAGAACCCTGGATATTATCACCAGTTATCAATAAGTTTACAGGACACATTGGAAAAACCCACCCTCTGATAAGGGATTCACACCTAGTTTGAGACACAGACAGGGGAAAGCACTGGGTGTTAATTACCAGTGGATCCTATCTCGCACTGCAGAGAGAGAGTGTCTTCACCCAGAGAGAAGTACAAGTCAGAACAAGAACTTGCCCTGCCCTCCAACACAGTATTTTGCAAACCTGGGAACACTACGAAAGTGAAGTGACTTGGTAACGTCAATCCAAGTCCTTCATTTGGCCAGACTTTGCAGCTGCTGGAGGTACCTTCACGTCTGCATTATACTGTGAAGAGAGTGGAAAGACAAGGGTCTGTGGCCTTACCTGTGCACAGCTAACAAGACGTTATGGGTGGCATGTGTGGGAAGTGGGCTGAGGTGGGCTCTGTGGTTTTGGTAAAACCAGTGCAAGCCAGGTGCAACTGCCCATTGAGAGGCTCAAATCAGCAAAATATAAAATTGGGGTGAAAAAAAATTCTTCAATTTGAATTGGAAAAAAAATTCAATATAAATTTGGAAATTTTAGAGGGAAGAAAGGAAGAAAATTAGTTCTGTGCAGACAGCTGAATTCAGAAGAAATGCCAAATTACATACATTTCATCAATAAATTACAATCATCTTCACCTCTTGTGTGTTTGGTTTGGTCAATATTCCATTGCTTAGTTTTCATTTACACTGTACAGCAAATTAATTCCAGAACATGTGTCAGATTTAACTGGAATCAAATCACCAGCATCAGAAGCAGGATGAAGCTGAGCGAGCCAGCTCGTGGTTTATCCTACCAGATGTCACCATCACCTTTCCTTTTCCAGTGCTTTCTGAATTTTCCAACTGCCTGAAACCCAGACACAGGAACAGTTACTTACACCAGTGCCTGATGTCTCTGGTTAAGGGAGGTTGTGCTGGCATGGATCAATTCCTGCCCGATGCTTCCTCTTCTCAGCATACAATGAACAGCACTTGCTGGGTTTGTATTTTTGGTAGAAAACGCAGCTTTCTACCAGGGAGTAACCCCAGGAAAGAGCAGTCTGAAGAAGTGACCTCAGAGGGCAAGAAAAGCAAGTTTTAATGAGAGCTATCAGGAAACTGAAGCTTCCATATGATTATTGGCAAACATAAAAGCACACAGTGAAGTAAGTTTCAGAAAGATGAGTACAACGCTTGCAAAAGTAAAGCTGTGCAGGTAATGTGACAGTCAAACAAGCATGGTCCTGATATCCTTGAGCAAGCAAATGTTTAATTTCAGGTCTGGGACATCAATACTTTACTACCAACAAACTGCAAAACATTTGGTAAGAGGGAATGGCAGGAATTAGGACCTCCAACGCACAAGAACTGTTCATGGACTGGGAACAAAGTAGCAGCCAATCGTTTGAGTGAGGTTTCACATATATAATACTTAGGAGTAGAACTTGCAGAGTACATGGCTATGTTTTTCAACTCCTCACCTACAATTATCTTCAGAAAATTGCAAAATACACAAGCTGGAATGTGCCCAGTAACTGGGAACGTTAAGGCTGGACTTGAGGTGGCACAAAGAGCGAGAAGAAAACATTTATGAGCTTAACATCCAAAATAAAAATGGGGAAAGAAAACAGAGATGAGCTTCCCATCCCTGATCCAAATCACTGTAAGAACTTTTCTTGTAGAGAATTTGCCAAAGTGAATAATAACGTGACATTCTCTGGGTGAAATTACCAGGAACTGGATGATTCCTCCGTGTGAGAAATAGATGAGTGAATCTCTCAAAATGCAGGAAAATGTAAAGTACCTGAGATCACATCCATCATTTCTGCATAACAAGCCTGAGGACACAAACAAAATCCCCTTTAAAATGGTTAAGAAAATCAACAGGAAAAGATGAGCAAAAAAATATGTTAGAGGACAAATTCTAAGCCTGCCAGAAAAGCAGTTTTTACAAAAGAGGCTGAAATCAACATTCCTACATCAGGATCCTTTTTGTAGGGCAACAGGCATCATACTACTGCTGCGAGTGAGTATGTGAGGATGTACAGACCTGGGGGGGGAAAATTGAAGTTCTAAGTCCACAAATACCATATTCTCAGAAATATTCAGAGAAGCCTCAGCAAAAATATGGCCAAACCTGCAAAATACAATGCTGATGTCATCAGCTGGAGCAGGTTATCATCTCAACCTCTATCAGCAGTTTCATTACAGCAGTACTAACGACTGCCAAGAATAAGGAAAAGCTTGATGACAGGGCACTGATGGCAGAGCACTTCTAAGTCGAGCTAAACAAACAAGCTCCACAAGAGACACCCACAACGTCTGACAGAAATTGAGCACCCAGAAGTGTGTTGTAAGTTAAAATTCAGGAGAATTGCAATTAGAGGCTGGGAAAATATTGAAAGCTTGTACTGACCACAGGTAGAAAGAATTTTTATTTACATAGGAATAAGGAAAAACCAACAGGACAAGAAAAAAACAATCCCATTTAGATACCAAAATAAAGATACTTACATGTACCTAACAACAGTTAGAAAAACTCACAGGTTAAAAACCTCTGGGGCTCTTAGGCTGGTGATATCCAGCTTAACTGGCAGGGAACACTGCGGGTTCTTCACCGGGTTGCCTGCAGACAGTAAGTTTAGCAGATACGTGCCCAGAACAACAACATGGGCAGGAACATGGCCCTCTGACCCAAACAACAAAGCAGTAACAAAAGCCACAGCTTCCAGAAAAAAAGATATGCAAGAGAATGCTTGAAGGGAATAAGCATATGGATAACAAACAGTTTTAAAGGGATGCAGGTGTGCACACCAGTGGTTGCAAAATGAGAAGCAGCTTTTAAAATGGGAGAAGATATGGAGACAAAGAAAGGCTGAGAAGGTTGCAATAATGTATAGCAACAAATAAAAAAGCTAATTAATAAAGATTACAAGACCAATATGGCCCCACCCTGTCTTCATCTTTAAACAATCCATACATTCAAAATTAGGACATCCAGGTGTTTGCAATGTGTATTCTTCTAAGCCAGCATTAAAAAAAAAACTCACCCAAAACCCTCAGGATCTAACCACTGGCCTGTAACTCAAAGTACTTTATACAACCCTAAAAATAAGCAATAATTTCCCTTCTTGAGTTCACGTTCCATCCAGTATTGCAGGGTGTTTTATCATTATTAACCACATTTTAGAGCTGTCAAGGCAAAGATATCTATTCCAACATATGAAGGCAAGAAATTACACAGTGCTACAGGATTATTTATATTTAAAGTGTGTAACGGAGCAGACTTGCTAATCAGGCAAGTATTAATACCCTTAAATTTACACATTAGGATTTTAAATGCAAAACATGAAGGGCAGAATCAGCAGAACTCAATAATGTATTCTAATTACTACACTCAACTTGTAGCAATATGTTATCCCAGATTAGTGTAAATGGAGGAGCACCAACCCCATTACCTTTCTCCACCTTACACTTCCCACTGTAAATCCTTTGCAGCCAGGTATTTACAACTCCCCCGTCTTTAATTAGGGTGTGGCACACAGAAGGAAAGCAACAGGAGGAAGAAAGCAAGGGAAGATGGAGACAGAGGGAGCCACACAGGCATTAGGGGTCAGGATAGCTCCTAACCATGAGAAGGGAACACATCCTCTGACCAAACCTGAAATTGTGTCCGTCAGTTCAGTCTTTGATTACACCATCATTCCTCACACGCTTTTCCTCAAGCAGGGCTATTTTCTATACAATTTAATGGCTGAGACTTGGCAACCTAAGTCTCCAAAAAGACTTTGGAGAAAGATTTAGGTGACATTTCTGTATTTGGTTTTATGTATCTTAAGGGGGAAAAGAACCCCTAAGCAGTAGCACAGGAGCTTAGTAACCATCACACACACACTCCTAAATCTCCAGCGTGGTGGCAGGAACAGGAACCTTTTGAAGGATCACACTAACTGCATTAAGCTGCTAACAGAGGACATCTGTTTTGCTAAAGTAGCAATGTGACAATTAGCCCTGGATAAAGTGCAGCAGCCAGAAATGTGACTCACGCCTTTCCCCCCTCTTCAGGGAAGCTTTTTCCTTCTTGCTTCCCAAGGCAGTTGAATGATGGGCACTTGCAGTGCGAAGTGTTTATATGAAGAGAACGGGGGAATGAGGGTTACGCACTGTGTGTGGCAAGAAATTCACTTCTCCATTGATCTTATAGCCAGGACTGTGCCCCAGCAAGCCCTGTTAATCTTCCCTCTCTCTCAGCATCTGCCTCTGTGCTGGTTCTTTGCTGTTTTTCTGCCAGCTTCCTGGGCGATGGACACGTCTAATCAATGCTGCTCCACATTGATCTAGATCTCCTGTGGAAGAAAGCCCTGGGACAATGCTGCTTATGGCTTTGCTGTTCAGCCCCTACCTTCAGAAAATAAATCCCAGCACCTGTAGCAACTTTGCTCTGTGACTTTCAAGAAAGAGGCAAGCACTCTCAGCAGCCTTCAGTACCTGACAATTACTTATGGATCAAAGAGTAAAGCTGGGTGGCAGCCGTTGATACCAGGTAACAAATTAACATGCAAGAGATTAGCAGTTGATACTGGCAACGAAAATACAGTCCTTTAGAAACAAGTTTCTCAATCAATTGCACACAAAGTGACTGCAGAACATTCTCAACCTTAAGCAAGAAAAAAAAAATTTAAAATGGCCTAATTTTTATTTATTTGTTAGAATTATGATGTTGGTGCTTGTGCACTGCAGTAGCAAAGTCTAGGAAAGCCTTTAAAAAATTAATTAAAAAATAAATTAAAATGTTCTGTGGATCTTGAGTTAAAAGGAATTGAGAAATACTCCTTGAGGTCAAAACTGTTGCTCCTCCTATAGATATTATGCTGCAAGAAATTGTATTACTTGGGCTAATACTGCTGAAAGAGGCTTCAGCGTTTCTCATATACACAAGGAAAACCATCTTCTACCACCAGAAACAATACACATCATTGTAAACATCCATCACATTTACGTATGGTCCCTGCCAGCTCCTCTGCAGACGCTGGGTTTGTGCGACAGCTGGAGTGGGGATTTATGGCAGAGAATGGGGATGTTGAACGTGCATGGGACAGCACAAGGCTGCAGCTCGGGCCCTGGGGACAGAGGAGAAAAGAGCTTCCTCAGAGGCTGAAGAGCTATCGTGCAATTGGAGAAATGCCAGGAGCAGGAAGAGCAGCTTCTTCCAGGCTTCTTTGCTTCAGGAGAGATATTTTTTTAGGAACATCTTATAAACCATTACAGCAACAGGAAAATCCACTCAGCCTGCAGAGATGCTCAGGATATGGACTTGAAAGATCACCTAACCCTCCTCGAGAACTCTATGAAGCCTCCAAACAAATGTCTCAGATCTTGTCCTTTCTCCTCAGGTATTTGCCCTCACTTTTATTTTTCCTGCTTTCCACACCTCTCCTTCCTGCCAGAACAGCCACACGCATGATGTGGGTCTCTGCTGCTCTGAGAGACCACTGACATTTACAAAGCAGTGCTGGGAACAACAGGAACAGGTGCATAAAGGACAGCAGAGTATTTCCAGCAGGATTTACATTTGCTGTGACTTTCCAGAACTCAGCACAGCTCACGTGGCATCTTGCTTGGGGTGTGGAGCCAGGAGTCTCCCCTCAGCAAAAGCTTCAATTACCAGGACCTCTCCAAAGTGGCATTACCCTGCAGATTTACCACCTGGATCAGCTCCCAGAAAACACAAATAGGAAGGCAGAGATCTTCCCACTGCCTCAGGAGCCTCACAGGCTCTATTACTAAGGAATATGTCTGTCCTCCTATTAAATATTTGTGAAAACAGTTGCACCTTTGTGAGGAGATCACACAGAGTGCTTTATTCTTTCAGAAACCAGGAGACAAAACATCTTGAGAGTTTGTATTTGCATATTTGCATATTATAACTCCAGAAATGGTACAATTAGAAGACACAAAACAAGGCCAGAGACCTGTGTTTGTTCACATTCCACAGCCGGTTTTCTCCCCGTGTCTGTTTAATAAAAAATCCCTGCAGCATTTTGTGAAGGCCAAACTTTTTTCTACTAATTCTTCCAAGAGAGATTCAACCCTGCTAAGTATGTACATCGCACATACCCTTCTTTTACCATTCATCTTTTCCTCACCCATTTTAACAGCATGTTCCAGGCTGAAGAGAATGTCATTAATTCTATCACAAGGAAATTTCTCCAGCACAGCAGACGTCGCTCCTCAAATATGCCCTGTCTGATCCACTTTAAGGCAAAATCTTCTAAGCAATATGGTCAAAACTGTATGACACTTTTGCAACTCTTCTTAGTGAATTCATGTTTTATCCCCAGATATCCTTGTGGTGTTCACTTTATGGATGCAGAAGAGAACTGCATGACCAAATGAGAGATGGAATCACAGACTGACAGTGCAAACACTGGATTTTGAAAAAATTGCTTTATATTCAGGAAAACCTCATCTACAATTGGAAACAATAATTCAACTGCCTGTATAAACAGAATGAACTTCTAACTGTTCAAAACAATGGCCTAAAAAGTTTTAAAATAACTGAAAAGATTTTTATCCTGTTTTCATAACTGGGTTTTGTGTTTTGTTATTTTTTAGCTCAACCTTTCAAAAACTCTGTATTTGAACCACTGGTTGAACAGGAGGACAGAAATGGTAGATTATAAGGCTGAAATAGCAAGAAATAAATACCTGCCAGTCGAGCACTGTAACTGATTTATGCTCCCTTTAACTGTATTAGAGCAAGCAGTAAGAGTTGAACATGTAGGGTTGTAGCATCCCAGCATATTTTAATGTCAAGCTAACTGAATGATTCCACATTTCAGGTCCAATTTTCTTCACACATTCAGTGAAAGGTAGGCAGCAATAACTGAGAACAAAGATTGGTTTTCCCATGGTAAAGCTCAGTTCAGACCTTAGTGTGCACAAAGTCTTTAATTACGTGACACGTGTTATCCACAGCACTGTGTCTGGCAGCCCCTGCTCTGTGAATGAATTCAGATTACAGAAAGCTTTGTCTGTTGCCTCAGGCTGAATTCTGATGCTGTGGTGAAAGGACAGAGGAAAGCTGGCCAAGCCAACAGAAAACCACTTCAGAGAGCCAGCTTCTCACCGTGAGTGCCTGCGTACTGCTGGGCAAGTCACGGTCTCTGCCCTTCAGATGTAGCCAACTGCCAATTATCCATTCACTTAATGGATGTCTGTTTTCAGACAACAAAGCTCAGGACTGGAGAAGCATAAAGCACTTGCAACTGGCAGTTACTGCAGTTGTGCTTTGAACAGCAACATTTAATTTTGTAGCTTAAATATTTTGATACAGGTGCTAATACCAGCTAAAGCTGCTGAAAGACACAGGCCCTAAGCTTATCTGGTGAAGTGCACAAGGCTATCTGTCAGTGTGGGCATTGGAGCTGTGAGGACTCTTTCCCCATTAGCAAAACCAGGGTGATAGTACCTGGAGCTGTGAAGATTTAGTTGTTACCTTTCAGGCAGCATTCAGATGATACAATGAGGATGTCACAGGAACAACTCTGCAGGTATTGGTCATGTAGTATTTGGTTCAGTGCAGACTTTGGTGATGGAATGTCTGAACGTACCTGCTGGGCAATAAGGGTGTTGAGAAATTGAGGGCAACCTTTGCCATCAGCAACGTCCATCCTGCCAACAGGGATCCTGTAAACAACACAGCATGTGGTCAAACACCAATGAAATTTTACCATGTCTCATAATGCAAGTCTATGAAGAGACAAACTTCAGAGCATGAAGAGTCAAATGCAGAATTTTCTAAGGCTTGAAAATGCCACTACATGCAGATAACAAAGCAGATATTCATAATGTAACGTGCAAACAGGTTGCTACAGCCAGCCAGCCACAAGAAAAGTTTAAGTAACAACAGGTTGCACTCCTCTTTACTGGTCCTTAACATGGAAATCATCTCTCCAACACTTAGAGTGTCACCCACTAAAGGAATCAGTGCTCATCACACCTTTCAGAAAGGGAAGGATGGAAAGGTAAGGTCTCTGTTGTTGTTCATTAAGTGCTTTGGGTTGATCTGTTGGAACTTTTTCTACTTTTCAGATTAATGGTCTTCCTTTGATCAAATGATTGTGTTGTTCAAGCAGAATCAGTTTGGTCAGCTCTGCATTAATCATCTCATCAAACACATCGCAAAGATAAGAGGCAAGTAATTTTCAGTCCTGTAGAAGCTCACCTGCAAAGCTGGATAAAAATCACCAAAGAGCTCAAACTGATGAACAATAGCCAGAATTTTTATATTTATATTTTCTGGTTTGAGTTTGGGACTTTTTGGTGTTTGGAGGTGGTGTTTTTAACTATAGCAATGTTCTCTTTTCTCTTGGCAGTACTTAATAGCAAGCGAAGGAGAGAGGCAGGGTAAATGGAACAAATCTCCTGCTTCTAAGCCTCACAGATGTGATCCCCACATTTCAAGTTGCATAATCCATTTGTTCTTCCAACATCGGGGCTTGTTTAATGTCACCACCTCAGCTGGAGAAATGAGGGCTAATGGAAGACATACAGTATGTTATTAGGGAGCTTCCCCAGTGCACTGCACTCTCTTACGTGGGAGAGACTACAGTGAAAAAAATGGGTGTTTTCTCTTGTTCAGAGGGCAGAGGAGCATGGTCATGGTGAATGATACCCATATATCTATCAACCAAGAGACCCACAGGTATTGTTTCACCTAAGTGTCAAGAGATCTGAGGACATCATATTGCAGCATTTGAATCTCGGTGTTTGGTACATACAGCAGTATCAACCAGTCTCATACTGGTGACAAATGGCACATAACGAATGAACTCCAGCATGCCCTGGTGAAACTGGTTACTTTAAAGCAAGCTCTTGCTAAGCTAGTGACAGCAGCGCAGGCACAGCCCTTTCAGAGACCTCTGGATGGCCTCTGCCTGGATCCTTGGAGGATGCACTGATGAAACATAAAAATTGGATAAGTTCGTGCTGCAGAATTTACACCTAATCTATACTAATTAACCAGCAATCTGCCTAGAAGCTCTTTATGTCCTTGCACAGGCTGGAGAGACAGCTTCCCTTAGCTACAGTGTCAGACCACACACGAGCATTAGGACGAGAAGTCTAATCAGTGAACTCCCACAAAGCCCTGTCCCTTTCTGCAATGACTCAGGCCTTAGGTGACACACTGAGGTCATCTATAGCTTACAGTGGTCAATCCGAGATGAATTTACAAGGCAGAGTCTGAACCTGTGTGATTGCATCATTGGAATAAACATTTTTATAGGATTCAAAAAAGTGACTTCAATTATTAGAATGTTTTCTTACCAACAGTCCAAATGTTTAATTTTCTCTGTAATGCTCCTTCAAATGCATTCCCTGTAGAATTTCATCATAGCACCAGCTGCCTCCAGAATGTACTTGTATTATTTGCTTGTCCCATCTCACCTGCTGTATCTCATCAAGTCTCCAGAGAAAAGGCTGTGATTTTATTATTGTTATTCCTTTAACATTAGAATCTCACTTTGCAGGACAGCAAATAAATAGTTTCTGGGGTGTTGGCTAAAAATACCACAGGCTGAGATTTCTTTGCAGATACAAGGGCAAGTTCATAAGCTTTTCACTGAGAAAAGAAATACAGTAAACTCAGCTGAACTATTATTTCAAATTAATTCAGTTCATTGGGGTTTTTTTAGGTTGATGATCTCAAAGGATAAATCCCATTTCAAATAACCCCGCTCAGAAATTTGTTAATGAAAACTCTATTTTTCTCACTAAATCTTTTATTCATGAGAGTCTAAAGAAAATGTTTTGGTGCTGGGCATCACACTTGAGTTTGAATACTTTGCCTTTTAGAAGCATTTTGCACCACTGCAAAAACAAAATGTATTTTTGTGCTGCAACTGATCTGTGGGAATCATAATTAGAAGGAAAAATAAAGTTCCAGAGAAACTCTGCAGGGAAAACAGTTACTCCAGGCAGAAAGGAAGGAGGGAAGAATGAGAGATGTTGGAATAGGGTCGCCCTCACCTCTTCAGCTATCTGATGTTAAAACTGATAAGGAGAAGTAGCCATGTTGTGACAGCCTTCGTGCTTTCACAAAAGTAATGAATCCAAGCAAAATGATCCCATCCTTAAGTTTCTGTGACCCAAGCCAAGTTTGGGAAAACCTGTTTCTCACCTTGCTTCAGGCCTCAGTTTGGGATCTGATAGCTTCAAGAAACTAGACCTTACCCAGACTTGGTGTTTATACCAACTCTCAAAGTCCTTGATTAAACACTCAATAGTGCTAGATGCAGGACAGAATCCCCTTCAGTCTGTATTTCCAGTTTGACCTGCATATTATTTCCTGAGTTTTCCATAGCTTCAGACACCTCCCATTTCCCTTTGTGTTTCTGAGATTGTGTCAAAGCCACAATGAAGAGCAATAAATTACATTAATGGCTTCTCTCCTGAAAAGAAACCTCTAGCTATGTCATCAGACAAAACCAAGTAACTTTGACAGTATTTGGTGAGTAGTGACTCTGTTTTCCTCCCAGTGCTTACAATTTGATTATATTTCCAGGATATTCTGAGAAGTGTAATCAGGGTGACTGATTCATAACACTGCAACTTCTGTTACCTTCTGAAGACGAGCGAATGTTTGACCTTTTCCCATCCTCCACAGGTTCTCATAGATAATTGCTAATAGCTCCAGGGTTGATAGTGTTCCCTAAGTGCCCTGGGATGAATCAGCCCAGCCAATCTGAAAACATCACATTTATCTAGTTATTTTCTAACCTCTTCTTCCTAATCAAGACAGAAATCTTCTATGAACATCAGTGGTGTTAAATGTATTGGCCTCTGGATCACCACTGCCATTTTCATTGACAACCAAAGCCAAAAAAAAGGGATTAAATTGTCCATCTGCCAGAGAACCTGCAGTTTTAAATCTGCAGGTTTAAGGAAGCAGCATTTTACGTAGTCCTCATTACGCTGCTGAAATACAGATTGTTTATTCTTTATTACTTACATTTGCTCTGTATACAAACTTTAAGGACACACAGAGCAAATCTGCCAGTTACTCCCTCCTTGCCAGTTTATCCTCCTTGACTGGTCACCCAGGCCAGCTCCCAGTCATTTTTCAATGGTCTGTCTACAAGCATTTAAATTCTGAAGTGTGCTCTAAAAAGGTGCAAGACAGAGGCTGAAGTACACACACTGAAGTGGTGATCTAGGAAAACAGAAACCCTTTAAATGGGCTCCAGGCCAAGAAATTTGGCACCAAAACCCAGTCACCTTTACAGGCTAAAACCACCTAACCCTACCCGTCACAGAGAAAGTATAAAAGGTGATAATCTGGGAGCAGCAAACTGAGCTGTGGACTGACACTAGCAGGCTGCTTAGCATCCATGATACAGAGGACAGAGAGGCTGTCAATCCCTCTTGTCTGTCCTGAAAAGGGAGCCTGAGAAAGCCATGAGAAATAATGTAGAAGCAATAAACAAGAGAAGAGAGAGGAACAAAGGATATGATGGAGGTCACCAAGGTCACCCCCTTGTCCCTTAAAAGGGACAGCCCTGGAGCAGCATGACTCAGTAGCCTGATGGAGGAGCCACCACACAACCAAGCTGAGGGACTTAGCATGGAACAGGAGAGTGGCAGCTGGGCTCCACTCAGAGCTGCTCTCAGCTTTGTTGGCCTTCTGTGGCAACATCAGCTGTGATTTAAAAGGCTTTTAAGCTCAAAAAGACCAGGCATTATTAGAACACAAGCTAATTGAATCACTTAAAGTAGGTCAGGCAAGAACAGAAACACAAAGGCTCTGAAAAGCATACCTCTCCCATGTCCCTGCTGTGAGCCTCCCACTGGTGTCCTGCTGTCTCACCTCCCTGCTGGGGTCTCCTCTCCTCGACATCTGTGCACAACAGATTGAAAACCATCAGCGAGCAGTTCCCATCACAGACAGACATTAGCACAGCCACGTGCAAATCACCTACCCCTGTACAACGTACAGCTTTCCTCTGAAGCGCTCTGTGTGTCTCCTCTTGAGCATTGAGACAAGTGTCAGCTATGCCCATCGTTTTGGGTTCAGGCAACTCCTCTTGCTCTGGCTGCATAGGGGCCTTCCCAGGCAAGCTTCCACCTCAGGCATACCTACGATCCTTCTGTTTTGAAGGATAGCTGGGGAAGCAGGTATCTGGCCATCAGGAGTGACAGCATCACACAGCAAAGATGTTAATGCTTGTAATGCTACTGATGTTTCCAGCTTCACTTTTAAGAAGCAATGACAGCTCCAACATCCCCAAATCTCCGCGTTTGCTGCTTTGCCTTATCTATCCGTGCACACATGCAGACCCACAGAGACTTTGACATCAGTTCCCAACAGGGCACACAGTTCCCTGTCAAATAAAATGTCAGGATGTGATCTACCATATTTCACTAGTGCTATTCTGCCATTTAATTTAATAACAGCTAAATATCAAGTGCTTACTATTTTGATGCTGTGTTCCATCAGCTACTGAATTAGAAATAATGAGACAGGTCTAAATCTGTGATTCACAGTGAACTGTCTAAACTAATCTCAGTCACACTGAGGCCGACATCTAGTGATAACTGATTTAACAGATGATCGTCTGTTTAGCTGTCCTATCCTCTCTCACAGAAATAGGAATATTAATGAAGGACAAGTTCACTTACACTTTAAAAGTCTTTCCCAAACAATATAAATAAATTTATATTTACCACAGGAAGCATTTTTTTCCCTTTTCTGTTGTTACAGACCCTTTCATTGACTTTGACCAGTATTTTGTATATATGACAAGCCTTTGCAGCTTCAGGTATACTGCTGAACTTCTGAGGTGATTAAAAAGCATCTCTGGTGTTTTCCATGTCTATTTTTCCATATACTATCAGCTCTAAATCCATCAGGATCCTCAACCCAAATTGCTTCTTGGAGAAGCTCCTTGCACCTGCTGTAGCAACAACCCAGTGCTGGTCATGACAGGAGCCAACCCACAGAAGTAAACAGTTGGTGTGTTAGAAAGGGCTTTGCAAAACTTAACTTGGCAGAATTTTAAAAGTCTTTGCACTAAAAGAAATCCTCACTCTGTGTCTTCACTCCGAGTTTCAGCCTGCACATTTTCTCTGCTGGACTCAAACCAATTAAAGATATACATATCCTGCTGGGTCAACTCTAGAAATTCTCAGTGAACTGTACATCATCCATAAATAAAACCAGTTGCTAATTTTCCCTCCATATCTTTTATTAGTGACCATCAACAAAATGTTGACTGAAATGAGTGACGACAGTAATATCAAGAGGCAGAATCTTCCAGGTACGTTTTTCCAAACTCCAATGCTTTTGCAAACAGGATAACTCAGAGATAATGAATTGATTCTTGATGTCTGCCTGTCAGTTTTGTCTTTGGCTCCCCAGTGTACCAGATTTAAATCTGCCAGGCCAGACAGCAGCTGCGTGACACCTTTATGGCTGAGAATGATGGTGTGCTTCACATCTAAAGAACTTTTACAAGAAAAAAAATAGATCATCTTCAAGAACAGGTAATAGGGTGGGGACAAAATTGTCTACTGTAGATAAAAGGTGGCTTTTGGAGCAGAAATTCATATCCAAGACAAAAGGGTTATATTGTGAGAAGACATACATTCACAAAAGTAAAAAAAGATGGGTTAATTGATGGTCAGTCATGTGCTGCATCCCAGCGTGGAATGGCACAAACCCTGTACGGGTGGGGCTGCAGTGTACCCCCAAAAACAGGCTCTGTGTTGATCTTCGTCTCCCCCTCAGGGAGCCGGAAGGTGAATGCCCGCAGCAGGTTGGCAAAGAAAATGAAGAGCTCGGTCCTTGCTAGATGCTCCCCCAAACACACACGGTGCCCTGCAGAAGGAAGGGGGAAGGACAGTGAGTAAATTACCCTGACCTCAAAAGTGAACGTATTCATCCTCACACAAAGCAAGGGTATTTTTGCTGAATCCTGAATTTCTTCAGGACTTAATGCAATCAATAACTCAAACCTTCACGTAATTCTTCCTTTAAAGAATCCTATCTGCAGCTATAGATAACTGTGCACCCCTTCTGCTCTGAGTTGCGCTTCAATTACCTCAAAAACCTCATCTTTATTTGACTGACAACTTTAAAGGAATTCATTCAATCATGTAAATGAAGAATAAGGACCTGCTCTTCCTGGAAGATGTGCTCCAGTTTTGTATGCATAAAGCATCAGCACAGCTGCTTGCAAGTACTTCCCAAATGCATGTCTGGTGTTCAAATGAATACCCCAAATCAACATCCATGATCATTAGCAGAGATTTTCCTTCCAAAAATAGGGCAAGTTAGATGTATACATTTCTCAGGACATCTCTGATTGCCCATGGTATTGTTTGTTTAGTAGAATAAATGTTTATAGTTGGATTGGTAAATGTTACTGAAAATAATCATGTTGATGTTATTGCTGCTTTCCACAAAGAGGTTTGAAATAAACGACCAATAGGTTTTTAATAGACATCTTAATTCTACAGTCCAAATGCAAACCATTAATGTTTGTACTGTCAGTTCATTTACCTATTGAGAATGGTAAAAAGGCTTCTTGGCTCACAAAGTTTCCATCCTTATCCAAGAAGTGACCGGGGTTGAACTGTCGAGGTGTTTCCCACTGCTCTGGGTCATACAACGATGAAGCAATATTTGGAAAAACTATGGTGCCCTAAAAGGAGAAAACCACTAACTCAGTTCTGGCTGTCAATCTTCCCCAGCACTCAGAACCAGTGAGATCAGTGTCAGTTTGCTTTCAGAGTTCGGTGTTGTACACTGGTAGATTCATGTCCCCAGTAGGAACTGCAAGGAACATGTGTTTTCGTTTCAGAATGTCAGTCCAAGCCTGGCAGTGCAAGTAGCTCTGTTAAGAGAAACTAACCACTTTATTTGTACTAAATCCATTTTCACTTCTAACATCCCAAGTTTCAGTGATTTAGTCCCTTTGACAAAAGCTAGGTGCAAAGGTTTATGCCTTTCCCTGGATTTTTCATAGGTGTTCTGCAGGCAAAAATTTGGTCAGAGATGTTTCCGATGTCGTATCAGCACAAATCAATCACTGTGTCCTTCAGTATCAGTCTCTAAGGTTTTGTAGAAACCCTTGCTAAAATCCCCTCTTCCATCCCAGGGCATCTTTCACCACTGATAACCCTCTCCCAAGAGCTGCACTGCTCAACTCAGCCTGGCAGATGGCTTCTTGTCCTTGTTCCCATTCAGGCTACAACCCAGAGGTATCCAACCTCAGCTGCTGTTGAGAAGAAGACTCTGGTACAAATAGATTTCAATCTACACCTTGGTCTACTGATGCAGGAAAGGTCTGTAGCAACTGAAACACTGTGTCTGTACCTTTTTGAGGGGAAAGCCAAGCAATGTAGTGTTCCTCACACAAACTCTGGGCATGCCAACTGAGATAATATTGCTGAAGCGCTGGATCTCATGAACCACAGCATTTGTGTAGGGCAGTTCTCTCCGATCCTCATAGCAAATTAACTGGGAAGGACCCAGAACAGCATCCAGCTCCTTCTGCACTTTCTCTGAGGGGAAACATTCACCATTCAGGGTGGAAAAACATATCAAGCATTTTCACTAATTCAGTTTTCAAAGACATTTCCCATTTACAACTACAAAGACAGCAACAAAATTAATGTAAAGATATAAGTAACTTTTATGAAGAGAAGTAGCAGAGTGTTCCCACAACTTCAACATATGGGAGCTCTATTTCTGAGTCAGGAATTATTTGATTGCAGATTAAGAAGAGACACTTGTTACTCAGAAGTTCAGCACTCTAAGAGTTGCCTTCCTAACCCTCAAATGCCAGAGACAACTGTGTTTTCTTTCGGCTGGGTGCCTCAGGCATCTACAGCTAATTGGAACCACTAAGCTCACAGCTCTCTAGAACTTAAACCAGGTGAAATGGGGCTTTAAAAGGCTAATTCCTATTAAAAAGAAACAGTTCTTATGTAGGATGTCTCTCAAGTGAAGCAATGCCAACTAGAACAATGTCTAAATACCTTAAAAAAAAATCTGGATCTGCATTTTGATCAAGAATACCCTGATTTAAATTACATATTGCACAGGAGCACTGGGAGCATTATCAAAAGTAGAAAATTTGTAAACTTCAATAATAAAAATGCCTTAGATTTTTAGCAAGCGATCTTGACCTTTTCTAGGCCCTTTGAAGCAACATTCAGATGCAGGGAAGTCCATTCTGAATTGATCAGTTTGTGCACATCCACATCAAGCGTGCTCAGCAGTCCTTCACAAAACTGTTAGGTAGACCCTGACAAGAGATTTAAGCACCTTACAGATTTTAAACTGTATATCCAGAAAGGTTTTTAAGTCAAGTAAATTTCCTTCTATGAAAACTGGCTGGAGAATCAAGCATGACTACTTCAGGATCCAATGTAATTTGAATATATATAATGATTGGTTTTTGCATAAGCATAAACATGCATCTCTGTTCCAGTAGCTCAGAGAACAAGAAGAGCCCAGTTTAGTGATTAGGCAAAAGGCTCTTCCATATGGTACCTAATAGAACTGCATGACACTGCCATCAGGTGCCAACACAGGCAAAAGTATAAATGGGTTCAAAAAGAAGCCATCAACTGAATGAGGACAGATATTCTGGTGTATTATTATATAATGAGAGTCTAGGTGCTATGTACGACTCAAGAAGTCCAGGAAGGACCACTCTGCACACACCCTGCTTTCCTAAGTATGCACAAGGTATTATATTTAGATTAATGAAATTATTGAGGTGAATCAGCGCTTTCATAACCTTAATTACATTAGGTGATGATAAACACACAATAACAAGTAGACCTTCCTGTCCCACAGCTACACATTGGGCAATTTTTTCTTATCTTGATCTTTTTTCTCCATTTGAAATCCTGTTCTCTGAGTATTTGTACATATTCTGCTATCTAACAATGAGATTTCTGTTATACAACATAAGAGATCATTCTTTCTTTAGTTTTCATTTAGTGCTCTATGAAAGTGATTGATGGTTATTTAAAAGCTAGAATTAAAAATAAAATTCTTAAATATACATAGACATAACAAGGGATCCATCAAAGTCTCCTCCTATCTGGAATAATTTCTGTTGCAAGAAACTCATACACATCATAGTTAATTGAATTACAGATTAAATAGATACTCTGATACCTTGGGATTATAAATGGACAAAAATAAAGTCAAAGTTGCTAACTGACCTTCAGGTCAATTTAGATCTCTACTACTTCTGTGACTTACAGAGCACAAAGAAGGGCAGGGCTTCCTCTAGCTCCCATCACTGAACCTCAGCCAATACAAAGAAGAATTGAAGTTTCCCAAGAGTGACATCCCTACTATCCCACATCAGTTTCTGGTTAATTATTTTCAGCCATTAGTTGTGTTTACAACTATGAACCCAACTCACTTTCTTGAGGCACCATCAACTCCTCAGCAGTGGCCGCTGTTCCTTCATAGATCACCCGTGCAAACCCTCTGGCTTCCCAAACACTAACTCCAGTCCTCTTACTCCATTGACTACCCTACCACAATCTTAATTTCCCAAAGGCCTCAACTCCTCCATCTCAATCAGCTGCAACCTCTGATCCATATGCATACTTCCCAAGCTGTTAACTCTTCCTGGGACACACTTTGTGCTTGTGACTGCCGTGAGAGTCTGTATACTGGATCTAACAATGCTGCCCAGCACAGATCTACCACTACAGAAAGGTCCATGTGCCACTAGCCATATATCAGTATCTAGGAAAAATCTCTGATCTGTGAAAAGGTTATGCCTTGGCTGTTCTACTGCATCAGAGATGCCTGTGACATGCTTATCCACTCACCTTGGATGTCTGGATTTGCCACCATATAGAGCAGGCCCCAGTTCAAGGTAGTGCTGCTTGTCTCTGATCCACCCAAGAAAAGGTCATTTATAGAATAAACCATGTTGTCTTCATTGTATGTAGACCTGGGCTCATCTTTGGACTGCAAATGATAAGAAAAAATAGAGGTGGATAGATAAAAGGAAAAACCAGAATAGGTTTATATATGATTTTATCACTGGTTCCAAGCTGCAGTGTGTTCTGCCTGTAGACTGACAAAGAATATTTGACACCAAAAATTATCTCTATGAAAAGCTAACATTTCACAAATGGACAAGCCATGTTTGCTCCAGTCTCAATCAGGAAGCTAAATCACATGATCTCCACAGAAAAGGACTCTTGGCTTAATTGTGCAAACAGGGGTATATTTAGAATGCTTCAAAAGTAAACGTTCCCCTGAAGATGTGTACCAGCATGTCATTCTTCAAGCCTCAAGTCATAGTCCATCACTTAGCTTTTCTACCAAGCAATACAGTGACCAGATAACAAACACTGGGTTGTCAAAAGTTCTTAACCTGTGGTATCCAGGCGTCTTCTCCACTACAAGGCCACAATGTCACACAGCTGCTCTGGGGTTTTACAGTTCTCAGTTAGAAGTGTGAGGACATGTATGTATATGCTGTATATTTTATTGTTTGAGGGGATTCATTGTTTAAATTTAGGGAGGTTGTGCTTATGGGTCTTGAATCTTTCTTTTGCCAGTGGAGCAACTGGAAAGAGAGAAGGACGTTCTTCCCTGTTGTTGTACCAACTAATTTTTTTATATTGCCTTTGTGTATCGATTACAGGCAGTTCAATTTTTTTAATAAACAAACTTGGATGATTTCCACCCAGCAGAGTCCCAGGAGAGCTTGCTGAAACAATTTCTGGTCCACTTATGTTCAAGTCTCATAACTCTTAGAACAGCAGTGAAAGACTTTAGAAGCAGTTAAATGCTTTAGAAGATCAGATGTGTTAATATTGTGCCAGTATCAAAAAAAAATTGAAAACAAGAGGAGCCAAGGAACTGGAAGCCAAATAAGACGACATTCACCCTGGACATAGAAATATAGCAGCTGATAGGGAAATCAATTAATAAAGAATTACCAGCTAGAAATACAAATTAATGTCATTTATTATGATACAGAAAACTGATCTTGGCAAGGAGAACTGATTTGATTCTTTAATAGAATTACTAGTTTGGATAACAGTTTCACAGTTTTCCCACCTGCCTCTACTATGCCTGCCTGCCCAAAATGTCCTTATTTGTCCCAGTTCCCTCTGTCAGCTTGAAACCTCAGTGACGCCAGCACTCTCCTCCAGCCTGGTCTGAAACTCTACTGACTCGGTGATTTTTTCCCTACAAAATGCTCTCAAAATCCCACTGTCCTTTTGGAGCAACCTCTCTTAATGAACCCTTTCCAGCCACACTGTCTCCTCAAAACCTTCCCTGTTGTTTTGTTGTCCACTTAGAAACCCGGTATTCTTTCCTAGAAGCCTTCTGTGTCTCAGAATCATTTTGTCACTTGTGCCAAAATGACAAAATATGGTGTATTAACCTCCCCTTCACTGAAAGGTTTGCAAGGTGATGTGGCATATCTATCATTAGAAAGGATTTGGCAAGTCCCTGGTTACTGGAATCCCATTAGAATGTCCCTGAAAGGTAAGAGATTGTGATAGAAGGGCTTGGACTGGATGGTTTAACGGTCCTCATTCCCATGATGAGACAGAACCAATACTTACTTTTTCAATGTGATCCAGGTAAAAGTCGATGAAATCCTGCAGTTCATCTGGTATCCCATGCTCCATGTGCATTTTTATTTCTCTCCTTGTAAAAGAACTCAGGACATCATAGCAAGATAACACCTTCTTATGAGGGCCGGGAAGACGGCACATCAACCAGGGGAAGACTTCATACAGCTGCAGGAGTGACACACAAGAGGTACCACAAGTCTCTATGACTAAAAAAAGCGGTTTAGACCTACTAAAAAGAGAAGGTAACGTTCATGTTTAGCGTCTGCTTTTAGCATCATTAGTGAAATCCTCTGACAAAAACTGTGCTTACGGTTGCAAGTTGTGGAACAGAACACTATATAATTTCTAGCTGTGCTGATGGCAAAATTTGGAGTTACACATATTCCTCTCAACCTCAAGCAAAATTAAAATGACTATAACTAGAAAGAACTGTATTCATTTATTCAATTCTCCAATTCGTGCATTCAGTGATGATGACAATGAACTGGATTCAGACATTTAAAAAGCGAGATCCTCCTGCCCTCCAGTGGGCAATACCGGGAAGGAAGCAGCAGAGCCTCTGCAAACGGACCGTGCAGAAGCAGTTGATCCAAACAAAGCAAGGGCCACCTCCCAGGGGCTGGTGTACAAACTCGCGATCCCACAACACGGTCTCTAACAGAGATCTCAAGGGTCCTCAATAAAACTTGAAACATCTGAAACCCAGAAAAGCTGAGAAACGAGTACTCGATACTTTTGAGTTCTCTCCTCTGGAAAAGAAGGGGTTAGCTGACACAACCAGATTCATTTTATACTTTACTCAGGGAAAATCTGCCCTAAGAATAGCTGCTTCCTACATATTCTGGTATCTAGAAAGTTCATTCTGATTTTCAGCATATATTTATGCTGGGGAACTTGTGTACTTATTTCCTGTATCTGAAGTGTATTTTCTCTTAATAGTTCTTTTGCTGCTTGAAACATAATCCCACGATTTATTCACCAGCAGAACTTTTTATCCTTTCTCAGTCTTTATTTTAATGAGCTCTTCTCATACTCTTCTTATTATACCATTGAAAGTATATTAGTAGGTGTTCACTGGAGCTTGTCTGACTTAGATAGACTGTATTTTGTCTTTTTGAATATCAGTTCTTGTTGCCAGATATCCAATTACCAATGCCTTATCACAGAAGGGTGGTACTCCAGCTCTGTAAATTCACATAGAAATTCATATCCTTTCTGTTTAGTTCCATTTCTCTTTTGTTGGGTTTTTTTTTCTTTCAAAATCTGTTCAGAAGCTTTAACAATCAACCACTGTCTGACTAACCATATAGTTGCCCAGATTACACGCATTCCTACTTTCAAATGCATTCACTATCCACCTCCTGTGGCACCCTCACTGTAAGTGGAATTTACCTGTCAATGTCCAAGACAGGAACTGAGTCCATTCAGCTCCCTGGCTGCTGGTCCTGCCAAAACTCCTCCTCCATTTCTGGAGGGCACCAGTTCACAGGGTTCTCCCATTCAGTGTCTGACTGGACGGAATCCAGTTAAGAGACAGACATGTGGATGCAGCACTGTCCAATTTTTACACAATAGTAAAGTATTTCCTATTTTGCATCAGGAGAACACTGGTTGTTTTGATTGCCAAGCTTACAGGTGTATTTGCTGGCTTAGCATTTCCTGTCTTCTGCTGCCTGCATCTGGAGCTGCTCCTCACTCAGGGTGGAAGTCTCCACTTCTTACAGAGGAAATGGAGATAAGTAGCCACAGGCAAAACACTTTGGTATTTGAATGATTCTTCTCTCTGTTGACTCCATATAAAACAGTGTCTAAACTTGGCATGTGAATCATACTTTTAGACCTGACACTTAGAATTTAGCAATCCTGATGCCCAAGGCAGGAATCCGTTGTGCATGGGGTTTAAGAAACCAAGTAACAGGCATGGCCCAGGAGCAGTCCATCAACTTGGGCCTCACTGCAAAGATTCAGGCACAAACTACCTTATCACAGTGCTCCAACATAGGACAATGAACACAAATGACCAAGGCTGGTATGTAGATCTTAACCATCACACTTTGAGGTAATGCACTTCCCAGTAAAGCTGCATGAGACATCTCTCACCCCTTCAAAAACTTTTGCCTAACAGCTACTTCTTGAGTAAGTATTTCTCACTTTCTGTCTTCACTTCTTTTACTTCATTTCTGATTTACCATTTACTTACATGATGAATAAAGCTGCCTCCAAATTTGAATATGCGCTCTGTGGCTCTAATCAGTTCATGGAAAGTTTCGTCCTCTCTGGAGAAGCGATGTCCAAAAACAACAGCACAAATGACATTTGAGACAGCATGAACGAGAGGGAAAGAAGGATCCAAGGGTTTCCCTGCAATCATAATAATAAATGTCATTTTTAACGTCCCCTATTCTGCCTTAGTGCAATGAGAGAATGTTACAGGTTAGCCATAGAACTTTCAAGAGAGCATTGCATTTCACAGAGTGGCAGCAATCTTCTTACAAAATTGTAGTATCAAACTGATTCTTTACAACTGTGCTGCAATCCTGTAACCCCAGGAATGTGTGGTCCTCTAAAGAAAAGCCAAACACATAAAATATTTTTTAATATGATAGAGCAAGTTTAGAGGTAAAAAAAAAATATTTGCAAGTTTGCTGTCTGGCAAACTCAAAATAGACTGAAACCACTGTGATTAAAGGAAATCCGAGGGGAGAACTATAAGGAGAGAGGCAGTCTTATTCAGGATGAACATAAATACATGCAAGGCTACTGTATTTTGTCTGACCATGCTAGAGATGTACAATCCCCAGTAAGAGACAAGTTGTGTGAAGAAAGTAATAACCAATTTTAAAGTAATTACTTGAAAAACTAATCTCAAAAAACCTATTTTATTTTACTTCAGAATAAAAGACTATAAACAATTATATTTATGCATGCACTGAGGCAGCTGTCTAACAGCCAGTGCATGATTCTGATTAGCAACCTATTGTTCAGGACTTTTCTTTCCCGCACACGTGATCACATTTCATTCTCTCCTAGTTCTTAAACCATGGGACTGGGATAGATTTAATTACTTTTAATTGATACAGTGTTAGCCACAGCATGTCCTGATTTACTGTGCCTTTGCATAATGATAAGTATTGGGAAATCCAACCCACATGCTTCTAACTGGGTTGATCAGGATAAAATGTTGTAATGAAGACAAGATTCTAGTCACTCCTTTACAGAGTGCACACAAATGGCGTTACAAGACCTAATCCATCAGCGCTGATAACACGTCCATATCTGTGTGTACCAGCACCACGTATGAGCCAGCAATGGGCCCTTGAGACAAAGGCAGCCAACATCATTCTGGGCTGCATTAGGGAAGACATTGCCAACAGGTCACCTCTGATCAGCACTGGTGAGACCCACTAGGTCCAGTTCTGGGCTGCCTGGTACAAGAGACACATCAACATACAAAACCAAGTTGAGCAAAAGGAAACAAGAACAACTGAAGGACTGGAGCATCTTATGGCTGCGAGAGCTGGGACTGCTTAGCATGGAGAAGTCTCAGGGAATTATGTTAATTGTGTATAAACACCTGATGGAGGGGAACATGGAGCTAGACTTTTCTGAGTGGTATCAAATGAGGCAATAGGTAAAAATTGAAATACATTAAATTCTGCCTAAACATAAGACATTTTTTACTGTGGGGCTGATTAGACACTGGAACAGGCTACCCAGAGAGTTGGTGGTGAAGTCTTCATTCTTGCAGACATTTACACCCTAACTGGACTCATCTGTAAGAAACTTGCCCTGATTGACCCTTCTTTGAGAAGGGGTTAGACTAGACTATCTTCAGACATCCCTTTCTACTTTAAGCATTCTATGATATAAAAAAACCCCAAAGAAGCTCCAGTTTTGCTTAGTAGTTTTGTAAATAACTTTGAACAAGACTAACATCCCACTGGGTTTGAAAACAAAAAAAAACACCACAGGACTGGAGTCTTTGCATTTTCAGTCCATTCCACATGGACATTGTAAGACCCTCCACATTTTCTTATGGAAGAAAATCTGCCCTGGATTTCACAGCAGGACAGAGGAGTTCATACACTAAAGACATCATACTAACAACAAAATGAATCAGTGTTTATTGCAGAGATACCTTTCATACTTGTAAAGAAGTCTACCAGGTAGCGGGCCTCTTCTTGAACTCGATGCTCCAGACCCCTCTTCCCCAGTCCAAGGTTGCGCAGAGTCCTCAGGGCAAACCTTCTCTGCTGCTTCCAGGTGTGACCAGTTGCCAACATAATCCCTGCGTCCATTCAAGGAAGAGCTCTTTATCATGCTCATATTTATTATAGACAAGGACTACAATAAAAGATTTACTAAACCTCAGAATATCAATGAAACTCAACTAGGAAATAAGACAACCTGCAGGATCAAGCTTGATCCAAGACAACCAGTGATCTCAAAGTTTGACAGCTGCTTCTCCGTTTGCCTCCTGCTCTCTTCTGTGTTTGGAGCTCACCTGACCAGGGTAATGATTCTCATTAACGGAAAAGGGGAAAGGGTTCTGATTGTCCACAGTCAGGGAGAAAGTTTCCTGTCCACAGTGCAGAAAAGTTTGATGCTTGGGCTTTGTGGTGAGTATCTTCAGAAGAAATAAACATCGTGTACTAATGGGATCTTCAGTGTAGTACAAGAATCACCAAAGACTGAAACAAATTCAAATCAGAAATACTTAAGGAATTAGGTTTCTTTAAAAAAGTCAAAAGTCCCAAATAAAGTAAAGGTTGTTGCAAAATGCATGTGTTCATGAAAAATCACGAGTTTGGGAATTACAAGTATGACTATGAAACCTATAGCAAGGCTGAAACAGAAGTGCACTGAACCTCTAGATGCAACTGTAAGAGCAAGAAGATATTCACACAAAAGGGAAGGAATGGGAAGAAGATCCCACCATCAAGCTCACCCTTCAATTGAAAAATGTAATGATGGATGACAGCGAGTCCAGAACAAGGAAGTGCACTGTTTCCTGTTCTTCCTTCACTTCTCTGTGGCACAAACCTACCGCTGCCTTATCTCACCACCTCTGAATCTGTTCCAGTGAATATTTCACACAAGGCATTATGAATCTTTTTTTTTCCACTGGTCTTTTCTCCTCCTCCAATTAAAGACTATTTCACCCCCCGCTTGAAATCCATTCAGTACAATCACTGGGGCCCATCCAAAACATAAGGTGAATATGTTGCCATGAATTTTTGCCAGCTATAGATGGGAGAGAAGCCAGGAAAGCACAGATGAAATCCACGCACTGCAAGCAGCCGATGAACCTGTTTGTACACTGATTACAGGACCAGCCCCAAAGTGGAATGG